>NC_142656.1:27962500-29212500 GCF_055504915.1 Nelumbo nucifera | reverse complement strand
AAGAACCCCTTAAATCAATAATTCAACCTATATTAGCTAACCAATTCAGTCACAAAATTTAACTTCTCTAAAAGATACGAGAATATTGAATGCTAAGGCTTATCTAGATGCAGACAAGATAGCATTCTTTAAAGATAGTTCCTTAATACTCCAACACCAAGGTGGGTAGTAAACCTGTTTATGGGTTGTGCTTGAGCTTAATTTTTACCAAAATTTTAATGGGCCCGGCTTGAATCCCAGCCCGTAAACAGGTTTTGTGGGGATGTAGGCAATAAGACCCTTAAGTAAAACTATCAATCACTACTTTAAATCTCCCTTGATAATTAAGATCTTTCATGGCAAGGTAGAAGATAAGCGATGATAATTTGTAATGCTGCCCACGCTCTTGCAACATTAAAAAGGCAAAGTAAAAAAAAAAAAAGGAAAAAGGAAAAGAGATGCATTTCGTAATGCATTACATTGGATTGGAATCCAACTGTTAACCCATATGGCCATATCTGTTATAAACCCCATTATCACCACTTTGATATGAGGAAAGAGATGCATTTCGTAATGCATCTTCAGCCTGAATATAAGGTAACAACTAACAAGGTCAAATATCTTGTGTAGGAATATTATATCATCTCTTGATACTATTCTTGGTGAGCTACTTCATGAAGAAACTAGAATGGTTACTCAGTTGACAATAAATGCTATTTTTTATTTTTTTTGTTTTGATAATAAAAGTAAGGGAGCTACAACAAAACTGGGGTTAGTACGTCCCCACAAATCTCTATAACAAATTAACACAAACTGCCAAGGCAATTTACAAAGATTCAGAGATACACAACTATCACCCAACAACTGGGCTTCATGAGCATCCAATCAGCGGCCTGATTTGCTTCTTGATAAATATGCTTGTAGATGATCCCCTTCCCGCACCTCTCGTTGAGCTCCCAGCAGTCTTGAATGATACTTAGATTCCACGCGCACAGACTGGATTTGTTAAGACAAGAAAATCACCCTCAATTGTGATAAGAAAGTTTGAGAAGTTCAAAGGTAAATTATGGGATTCCCAGGCAGCCCAAGCTTCCGCCCTATTGATGGAGGTAAAGCCCAATTTATAAGCTTTAATATCTAGAACTGCACCCAAGTGATTCCTAGCAAGAGTCGCAATAATGCACAAACTGTCCTCCATCAGAAATGCATCAAAATTGATTTTGATATCACCATAATTCGGGGAATTCCATCTTATGAATTTATAATCTTTGTTTACACCATCCCCATTAGGCTTCTTTGAAAATTCTTGAAATTTCATGAACGAATCGAGAGCCTTATCAATGACCTTAAAAGGAGGAGTCGATAGATTTTTGAAAACCCTCAAATTTCTGCACTTCTACTAAAGGAAGGGGGAAATCCATCATATGGATGGCCAAACCATGATGGATGGTAGGGCAAAATTTCAAAATTTTCTTTTTTACCTTTACAGAAATCACATTCACAGTTTTAGAAAAACTGCATTTTTCAAAGATCGTTCTTGCACCGAATTGGACCAGATTTAAAACCAAAAGAAAGGGAGAAGAATACCTGATATAGATTCCACACGTGTAGTTCTTAAAGTGGGTGTTCACGCCCAAAGAGGATACCAAAACCAGCTTCCACTAAAGATGGCGCAGCTTAGGGTGAAGTCGGTTTAGCAACACAGTCTTTCAACAAGAATTGCAATCCAACAGTTTGGATCGAGCAAGGGATGTGAGCACGATGCAAATCTGATTTTTCTTGCAAAATTCAGAAACCAAGACTGATCAAGATCAGTCACCAGGTGGAGAATGAGTTATGGTTTGGATTGCAAGAGCAGAGGGAGAAAACTGAGAGCAGAAAGGTAAAATCTAGAGCAGTTCGCCCTCCTCTATTTATAGGCCTTAAAGATCAGCTTCTCCTAATCCAATTAGGAGCTTCCTAATCCAAATCTTTATTTGGATCTGGACTCCTTAAGTGGATAAGAGTTATCTTATTATCCCATTGCTGATCTAAGCCCATATCCATACCCAAAGTCGCCCAAGTCACATGACAACTTCTTAATTAATCCAATTAATTATGGGCCTTAGGCCCATTAAGCAAATAGGCTCACATTCCCTTTTAGTTGTTGGCCAATTTGTCTCTCTTTGTATGGCGTGGAACCCCAACATTGACTTCATTTGGATTCAGCCTAGTTTCTGTGATAAAGCCTAGCCTAATTCACTGCTGAGCATAGTGAACCCCTGAGTCCATTAGTATGGGCTCTTAATGGGCCCAACATTTACACTAAATGGTCATTGAGTCCAGCCATCCTATGAAGGCCCAAGGACAAAGGTCTTAAGTGGGATTAGCTCATTAGGTATAACAACCCTAAATGGTCTTACACTTAACCTCTCAGCCCTTAATGATCAAACACTGCTTGACAAGGGAGGACCTCTCCCTCGGCTGCAAGGTGCAGTGTTGCACTGTCCATTCGGATGGATCCTGGGAATTAAAACCTTTTGCAAACCTTTTTTTCTTAAAACATAATATATATAAATATATATATATATATTCATATAAATATATTTTGCAAAACAAATCTCAAACAAGTTTGAAATCGACTGCCGACAGTTTTAGTTTCCATCAGAGAGAGTGCAGTCCCGATCATTCACTTTGTCCGACAAAGGGGCTGATCCTGTCACTATGATCATCCACTCGTGTGAATTCTCAAACTGCCCCAACATACCCAGGTTTTGAACCCCTCTAAGGATCTCACTGATTGGCATGTCAAAGACAGTCCAATTCGACACCCAGTGCAGTACCATAATCGAGTTTAGGGGTTAGGTGTAACTTTCCAGTTTTGCCCACTAGTCTCCAAGGTCCAGGGCATAACTGGAAAATGGTCCAGGTTCAATATTTCAAACAAACGCACACTATATGTGCTTCGGGTCTAACCCTGGCAACTGAGACAAGCTACCCCAACCTTCTTGGCACCACATTAGCGTCAGCCTTGGCAGGACAAACTTCTCCAAGTCTATCCAATAGCTGAGAACATTCTAAACTAACACGGGTCTCATAAGTGTCCTGTTTAAGGGTAATTACTCAGAAACACACCAAATATAACATGAATCAATTATGTACTTTTATTCCTTTACAATAAATGTTTATGTACTTCAATTTGATTGGAACTAAGGGCATACATTGTCTAACATTCACAAATGCCAAAATAGGAAAACACATTTTTCCATACACCAATCCCCTTGAAGCAACAAGGTCTTTGAAATCTCTAGCCACCAATCTTTCAAGGGACTATCTTGATCAACTAGCCCTAGAAAATTCATGAAAATAATTTCCCAACAACTCCTAGCAATAGGACATTTTCTAAAAATATGATCCACATCCTCATATTCACCACAAACATTAATGCTTCACCACATACATCACATTTCCCTTTAATGTTGCAATCTAATAAACATCACATTTCCCATTTGTTATGGGCATATTATCATTGAATGCCCCACCAGATCATAAAAAGGGAATTATTCTAGATGAAAGAAGAACCATCAGAAGGCCAATCTCACTCCGGTTAAAGGATAAGATGATGTACATCATCCTTCATTGCTTCCCCAAAGGTAAGGGTGTCAATGGACTGGTTTTGGATTGGACCCTGTCTGGTCCAAAATCAATTTGGATGGATTGGATAGACCAACAAGACATATTGAATTGAACCGATCCGGTCCAAAATATTTATTTGATTGGATTGGGCCTGGTTCATCCTTAACAAATTTATATTGGATTGGGTTGGATTAAGCCAATATCTGATCCATTGATATAAGATAAGAATATATGTGTCAATGGACCGGGTTGGGTTGAAACCAACCTAAATCAAAATGAATTTGAATTGAACCGATCCAAATTGGTCCAAAACATTCATTGGATTGGATTGGACTTGGTCCATTTATAATGGACTCACATTGGATTGGATCGGTTTGGACCAAATCCAATTGACACCCCTACCCAAAGGGAGATGCTTCCCGAAAAGGGAATTGTTCTATATGAAAGAAGAACAACAGAAGGCCTATTTGGTAAATTTGCCTATCGTTGTTCATCTCCTAGTCATCTCCCAATCATAGATTCTTGTGTCTCCAATCATATGGTGAGGGCTACTTGCAATTAGTTTTCTTACCCCCTTGTAATAAGCATATAGTTACAACCAAGGGTGAGAAGCTTGCTATAGTTGGTTGTAATGATTTGACTTTGTTTACCTCTTGCTCTTCTCCCGTTTTGTTGCTTCAAATTTTGTTTGTTCCCAAACTTACCACTAATCTAATGTCTATTAGTTAGCTTGTTGTATATGGTCATGCTATCACCATGTGATATAAGGCCACCACATTAAGGATGTGAAGGAGAAGGGGTGTAGATTAGGACACCTATTTGCTCTAGAATTTGAGAAGAACTTTGTCTCTCCTATTGCCAATTCTTATTATTTATTGTCATCTACTACTAGTTTTTGGTTTTTGTCTTATGATTAGAGCCATCTTGTTGCAAAGAAACTTGATTCACTTGTTTTATTTGGATGTTTACCATCTTGTTGCAATGTCTTCTATATGTAGTGAAATAGTTTGGTTCAAGGCTGATGCGGCACGACCCGGGCACTCCTAGCTGGCTGCTGACTGGCTCCTTGTTGGCAATGGATGACACTTGAGAAGATAGCGAAGAAGGATTCCCGGGGATTTACCCGGTGGGAATACTCCGAAACTTAAGTTAGAACGCTGGGGAAGGAAAAAGAGTGCGAAAGCTAAGAGTGTAGGTTGCGCTTTATCACTGTGCTCGAGAGGTTAGCTCGCGAGCAAGTAAAGATTCAAGTTGAGAGTATGAGAGTGTGTAGGTATTCAAAAGTCTGGAGATCATCCCCTCTCCTTCGCCTTAAGGGCTTTTATAGGGCGTTCTTGTCAAATCGGGCGTAACCTCCAATGGGCCCCCATCGCAGCCGTTACCTGCCAGGACTGCGTAGGTGATCGTTGTAACGTACTTCTTGCTCGGATGAGTGACACATCTCAAAGGGACAGGCACGTCTTCACCTGCTGAGAGACGTGGGTGCAGACAGTCGAAAGGACAGGGACTGCGCCGTCAGTCAAGAGACGTGGCGCAGTCTGATCAGTACGGTTTTGTCAGATAGAAGCTTTCTGAGAACGTTCGCGCTGCTCATTCGCGAGCTACTTTGTAGCGAGCTTAGGAGTGCCTTGGGGTTCCCTTTATTAAGGTTGGTCGCTAGAGTGATTCTTCTACTTAAGGGCTGGAGCGAGCTGGTTTCCCTAGCTCGCGAGCTGAAACAGCGGGAGTATTCCCTTCGCGGTGGCTCGGGGAATCTGGAGCTCGTATTGTAGCGAGCTACGACGTAGCGAGCTGCTCTATAGGCTCGTTACTTAGTCATGATTAGGCTATGATGCTGAGCTATTGCCCGTGCTGAGTCAGGTCCACGTGTCATCATTTCATAGGTCGGGTCAAATCATCCTTCACCAATTGCCCCCTACTTCTCGAGCTAAGAGTGCTGCCTTAGCGTGAGGAGCTCATGAAGTATGACGGACTGATTTGACCGAAATTCAAACTTGATTGATTACTCACATTAAATGCATCCGTGGGAATCAAGAGATTTCTTGACCTTTCGAATTCTGAAAACGCATTGAAGTGGCTCTTAACTCCGGATGCCGTGCAACCGTCATTACCTCAATCATGGGAGACGTGCAGCCAATCGTTTTTCGATTTTAGAAGGCGTGCGGTCAGCTCGCTTGTGAACCGTCAGATCTGCCTTAATCTAGGCCGTTGATTCGGAGGCGTAGAGTATAGATAGGAGGGCCCTATGGGCCTCACTTTCTCTCACGCCATCTTGCTGTCTTCGGATTCTGAGGTCGCGCATATGTCAAGTCCACCCGAGTTCCTCAGTTTACTTCGTCCTGTCTTTTCTGGTGAGTCCCGATCACTGTCAATCATTTATGGGTACCCGTACTATACTCACCACCGGGGCGGTGACCAAGATGATGATGCTCCCTCGAGCTCGGGGGGAGCTTGGGAACAGGTCCCGGGGGATCGGGAGACCTCCGGTGACGGGGCCTCTACTTCCCAGGGAAGGGAGCCTGATACTTTTGGTCCTTCCTCTATGACAGTGGGGAGACTTATGTCTCTAATCAGCTATTTCCACCTTCCCAGGGACCTTGTCTACTGCCTTCCCACCGGTAACTTTCCGTGGGAGCACGGTCCCAACGAGATAGTCATCTACCAGGAGCAGCTCGAGGCTAGCCTGCATCTCCCCCTGCACCCCTTGATAGTGGAGGTGCTAAACCATTTTAACGTCACTATCTATCAACTTCATCCCAACACCATTCGGAACATTGTTAGGACTATATCCTTGTGTTGCGAATACCGTCTCCCTTTGGACCTTGACATCTTTTCTGCTATCCTCTGTATAAAGAATGCCACTCCCGGGGCTCCATCGGAGAGGCATCTTTACTACCTCTCTCCCCGCCGTGGCTACAAGCTCTTACACGAGCTATCGAATAAGATTCCCGCCTGGAAGCGGGATTATTTTTTGGTTCGCAACCCCGAGGGGTGGCCCTTCTCTACTTCTTGGAGGGGTGCCATCCAGGACTCTAGGGTCGACTTGGACCCTGAAACTCGAAAAACGATGTTGTCCTGGGCATTAGTAGGCTGCCTTTGTTCGGGCTACTTGACCGAGGAAAAGCTCGTGCAGGCCGGCCTGAGCCCGGGTAGGCTGCTTCTTTAGGTCGCGTAGTACCTTGTCACAACATTGTGTATAAACATATACTTTGTTCTTACCGAACTAATACCTTGTGGTTTCTTCTTGGTAGCCATCATGTCTGGTGTTGACTCACGCCTTCTCCTCTCAAGCAACTAGAGGCGCAAAGTGAAGAAATCACGCCCTGACCGGACTCCCACCTCGGGGGGTACCGAGTTCGGATCTGCTGAGCCAGTCTTCTCTTCTCCGCCGCCCGAAATTCTGCCACCTTCATCTGAAGGGGGTGCTAGCGGGGCTGGCCTCGAGGAGGGCGAGCTCCCGCAACAAGGGGTTATTCCCCCTGGTCCTTCTCAGTCATTCCCTTACCCACGACTCCCAGTGGGAAACTAGGAGGGTGTGAACGATTACGTCGTGGTTCAACGGAAAAGCCGAAGGGCGATCTGTAACGAGGAGGTCGCTAAGTGAGGGGAGATGGAGCCTGGGGATCTCGCCACGCTTGCCTCTTCTCACTGCATGGTGGTAAGTGGTCCTTTCCCCTCCTCTCGTTTTTTGATTCCTCTTGCTGCCTTCTAATTTTACTCTTTTCGCTGGCAGGTGAACACCGCCATCCATGCTATGGCCCTCTAAACGCGCATCCACCGCGGCGACGCCAATGACCAGAGGCCTACCATCGTGAAGCTCCAGGGCGAGCTTGACCGGACTCGGGGCGAAATCCTTCACACTCGCAAGGGGAGTGAATCTCAGGAGCTGCTTGCCCACGACCAGGAGGCGTAGATCGCCAGGCTTTCTGAAGAGAGCACGCGCTATAGGGAGGAGTCATCAAGGGTAGCAGTGGAGTGGGAGCTCCTTTGGCAGCAGGTGCGAGACTTGGAGTCCACTCTTCTGGACCGGACATGAAACTTTGACCAGATGGTGGAGGCTGAGCGAGAGAAGGCGGTCTGAGACTTCAAAGACTCCCAGGAATATCTTGACCTCCAGGTAGAGTATGGCTCAAGTTCGTACCGCTCTGGATTCAAGCTTTGCTGGTGGTTGGTCCGAAAGAAATTCTCTAGGCTCAACCTCGATGGCATCTCTATGAAGGGCCTATATCCTGAGACGGCGGACCAGGCGGAGGAATAGGAGCCTGACTCTCTGGAGGACGAGGACGAGGAGGCGGATCCCTGAGGCTTCGGTGGTGTTTGATCATTTGCTTTGACTTCTGGTGGCTCTCGGGTGCCATAAACACGGTCTTGAAAGGATCTTCTGTTGGGCAGTTGTGCCCTTTTTTTATCTTCTATCAGACTTTCCCGAGCTTTTTAGCTTGGTTTTTGTTTTGTTTTTTTTTTTTGAAACAATAATGAAATTTCTTTTTTCTTTCAAGTAAGGTGTGCCCTTTTTTATTTTTTGCTAAAGCGATCTCATCACTTCAAGTTACTTAGAGCTACTTACCCAAAGTAGGACCTTTCGGTAATTGTTATCCCAAGCCGTCTTTTGACATTTTAAGGCATCCCTATGGTACCATGTATGCCCGAGCTATATGTTTGTCGGTTGTTCCTTAGTTCAAGCAACGTACTGAGACAAGCCGTGCTTCATAGGATTTAAATCCGAGCTGCTTACGCCTCTGCCATTTCATACTTTGCTTATACCCTCGAAGCGGCTAAGTCTTTCTCGATGCTGAGGTTTTGGTTAGCTCAGCGCTTTAGCCCTTAGGCTGAGGGGGTGACTTGTAGTCTGCCCTTGAAGTTTGCCCATGCCGCGGAGGCGACTGGGTCTTATTGCGCCGAGGTCATGTTAGCTCGGCATTTTGGCCCTTAGGCTCTGGGAGTGACTCGTGGTCTACTCAGTAGTTCGCCCGTGCCATAGAGGCGGATGAGTCTTATTCCGCCGAGGTCGTGTTAGCTTAGCATTTTGGCCCTTAGGCTTTGGGAGTGACACATGGTCTACTTAGTAGTTACAGGTAATATTGCCTTAAATTGACAATATTCCATGCCCGAGGTACTTGTTTCCCTTCAAGGGTCTCGAGCTCATATGTTCCTTCCCCGAGAACTCATTTCACTCGGTAAGGTCCTTCCCAATTTGGTTCGAGCTTGCCAACGCCGGGCTTAGGCACCATAACTTTCCGAAGGACCAGGTCACCAACGCAGAGGTTCCACTTCTTGACCCTAGCGTTATAGTACCGGGCTACTCTTTGTTGGTAAGCTGTGGTCCTAATATATGCGAGGTCCCTTACTTCGTCGAGTGGGTCGAGGTTGGTACGTAGTTCGTCTTCATTTGCCTTGTCGTCGTATGCTTCCAGTCGTAATGAGGGAATCTCGATCTCAACTAGGATGATTGCTTCGGTGCCATAGGTGAGGTTGAAGGGAGTTTCTCCTATGGCGGTCTTCTCTGTGGGTCGGTGGGCCCATAAAACGCTGGGTAGCTCGTCTACCCACAGTCCTTTAGCTCGATCTAGGCGCGCTTTCAGTCCACGAAGAATAGCTTTGTTTGTAACCTCTGCTTGACCGTTCGCTTGAGGGTGTGCGACCGAAGTGAAGTTTTGCCGGATCCCCATGTCTTGGCACCAGTTCTAGAATTTTATGTCCTCGAACTGCTTGCCGTTGTTAGAGATTAGCACCTGAGGTAATCCAAAGCGGCACACTATGTTCTTCCAGAAGAAGTTCTGGACGTTTCGGGCTGTAATTTTTACAAGAGGTTCAACTTCTACCCATTTGGTGAAATAATCCACTGCTACCACTAGGAACTTCCTCTGGCTTGTAACTGGTGGAAACGACCCAAGTATGTCGATACCCTATTGTGCGAAAGGCCACGGGCTGGTGAGGTATTTGAGGTCGGCAGCGGGCCGATGATAGATGTTGGCGTGCATCTGGCACTTGTCACATTTTTTGACGAGTTCGGTGGCGTCTGCTTTCATTGTTCGCCAGTAGTACCCTTGTCATACTGCTTTTTGGGCAAGGGCCTTGCCCCCCAAGTGTCTGCCGCACAGGCCTTCATGAGTGTCGCGGAGTACAAGCTCAGCTTCGGAAGGTCGCAGGCAGCGCAGGTAGGGGAGTGTGTAGGATCTTCGGTACAATCGTTCATCTATTATGATGTATTTGACCGCCTGACTCTCTACCCTTCTGGCGGCATTGCAGTCCGCTGGGAGGGTCCCGTGTAGCAGGAAGCTCGCAAGCAGGTCAATCCAGCTCGGCTCTGCTTGAACGACTGGAGCGACCTCCTCTGTCCCCCCGAGAATGCTAGGCCGAGGCAGGTTCTCTATGTACATGGTCCTCATGGTGTTACCACTGGTGTTGGCCAACCAGAACAGGGCGTCGGCCTCAACGTTCTCCGACCTTGGGATTTGCCTAATGAAGTATGACTGGAAGTTGAGCAGAGCCTCCTATACTTTGGCTAAGTAGGCAATCATAGTCGGTTCGCGAGCTTCGTATTCGCTTGTGACTTGGTTGACTACGAGCTGAGAGTCGCTACAGGTGATGATATGTTTGGCTTCCATTTCTTTGGCTAGAGCCAGCCCGACTATCAGTGCTTTGTACTCCGCTTCATTGTTGGATGCCGCGAACTCGAAGCGTAGTGCGTATTCCAACTTTGTGCCACTTGGGCCGTGCAGAACTATCCCGACTCCGCTGTCCTGCTGGTTCGAGGAGCCATCTACGTGAAGGATCCAGGGCTCCTCATCCTAGTTCGTGCTTGGCCAAACTAGGAGAGATGCCGCACTGGGTGCTACTTCATGGTGCTCGAACTCAACCGGCCTGGGAGCTCCGAGCTTGCCCAAACTGGGGGCCTCGTGCTCAACCGGCCTGGGGACTTCGGAGCTGAAAGTGCACTCCGCAACGAAATTCGCTAAGGCTTGGGCCTTTATAGCAGTTCGCGGCTTATATTGGAGATCGCACTCGCTGAGCTCAACGGACCACTTCGTTAGTTGTCCAGAGACCTCGGGCTTGAGTAAGACTTGCCTCAGAGGTTTGTTGGTGAGGACGATAATAGTATGAGCCTGGAAGTACGGGCGGAGCTTTCGGGTTGCAATAACCAGTGCGTAGGCCAATTTTTCTATCTCTGGATATCTTGTCTCTACTCCCTACAACACTTTACTAACATAGTAGATAGGTCATTGGACCCGATCTACTTCTTTTATTAGTACTTTTTGAGCTTGTCAAACACGAGCTAATAATCTTGGGTCCATTCGAACCCTTTGCTTTTCATTGCCTTAAAGAAAGGCAGGCAGCGGTCTACTGATTTGGACATGAAGCGGCTCAGAGCGGCTATTCTGGCGTTCAACCTCTGAACCTCCTTCACTTTCCGAGGTGGTCTCATATCTAAGATGGCCTTTATCTTGTCCGGGTTGGCCTCGATGCCGCATCAGTTCACAATATACCTTAAGAATTTACCCGAGGTGACTCCAAAGACACACTTATTCGGGTTCAACTTCATACTAAATTTACGCAGAATTTCAAAAACTAAGTTCAAGTCTTGTATTAAGTCACAAGAAAGTTGGGTTTTGACGACCATATCGTCTACATAACATTCCACCTTTTGGCTAATTAATGGCTCGAACAGTTTATTTACAAGTATTTGGATGGTCGCCCCAACATTTTTTAACCCGAAGGGCATGACCTTGTAACAGTACAGGCCAAGCTCGGTTATGAAGGAAGTTTTCTCCTCATCGGCTGGGTCCATCCTGATCTGATTGTAGCCCGAGTAGGCGTTTAGAAAGCTCAGCAACTCATGCCCCGAGGTCGCGTCCACTAGGCGGTCAATCCTGGGGAGTGGGAAGGAGTCCTTTGGGCAAGCTCGGTTCAGGTCGGTGTAGTCGATGCACATGCGCCATTTATCATTAGCCTTTTTCACCAGAACGGGGTTGGCCACCCAGCTCGGGTAATGGACTTCCCTGATAAAATCGGCTGCAAGGAGCTTCCCAACCTCCTCGTCGACTGCTCTCCACCGCTCTGGGGCTAGGTTGCGTTTCTTTTGTTTAACGGGCCTAACTATAGGATCAGTATCAAGCTTATGAGTTATAATGTCAGGGTCTATGCCAGACATTTCTGCCGTTGACCAAGCAAAAACATCTAAATTCTTAAGTAAAAAGCGTACCAGTTCGGATCACAGGGGCTTCTTGATGGAAGCGCTGATCTGAAGCGTTCGGGTAGGGTCCTCTACCGAGGCTGGAGTAGAGACAGTCTCCTCCGTGGGCGCAGCTCGCTCCTCACTCTGCTCCGTAGGTCAGTCCAGCTTGAGGTCATCGGCCACCTTGGCTTTTCCCTTGAGGGCGGCAACATAGCATTTGCGGGACTCAAGCTGGTCACCCCACGCTACCCCGATGCCGAAGTCCGTGGGGAACTTCATAGCCAAGTAGTTGGTGGACACCACAGCCCGTAAAGCATGGGTAATCGACCGACCTACTATGGCGTTGTATGGGGAGGGGGTCACGACCACGAAGAAGTCATGGTTGAGCCTTACAATGCTAGGCCAGGTGCCGACTTCCATAGGTACTGTTACTCTTCCTAGGGGCCGGACTTCCTCTCCGCTGAAGCCAACCAGGGGAGTGTTCGCGGGCTTTAGGTCGCTCTCCTGAAGCTGGAGTTTGTCGAAGGCTGCTTTGAAGAGGATATCCGCTGAGCTGCCTGAATCGACGAGGACTTGTTTGACCTCGAAGTCATTGACCCTCATCTTTATGACGAGCGCGTCGTCATGGGGGTAGTGGACCCCGCGCGCATCGTCCTCTGTGAAGAAGATGGGGTCTTCTGTCCTTGGCCATTTTGGAGGGTTCTGCTCTTCCATGTCAGGTTCATGAGCTGGCACTCGAGCTGCTGCAGAAGTACAACCCGCCACAATCGAGCCTCCGACTATGACATGGATTATCCCCAGAACTGGTCTCTCTTCGGGGGGCTGCTTCTGCGGTTGCTCCGCTTGCCGGCTAGACTCGGGGGCGTCTCTGCCTTGCTCCCCTTGTTGACATGCTTTATTATTACTACTATTTTGTACAAAATTTCTTAAATATCCGTGACGAATGAGTTCTTCTATCTCATCGTAGATGTTTTTACAACTTTCGATACTATGACCGTGATCTTTATGAAAGCTACAATACAAATTTTTATTTCGGGTGTTGGGATCGACCTTCAACCAAGGTGGCCACTTCACGTATGGGGCGCCCTTGATCGCCATAAGGATCTCAGCCCGCTTCGTGTTGAGGGGTGTGTAGTCGCTTTCTGCTGTTGGAGCCCGGGAGGACTGGACTGGCCTTGCCCCCCGAGCTATGTCTTTCTTCTTCTTGCTGTCGCTTTGAGACGGGGGCTCCGACTCCCTCTTTCTTTTTTCTAGGGCCTGCTCACCCTTCTGGTTGATTTCCTCTTCTGTCCCAATGAACCGATCTGCGAGCTTAAGGAACTCGGTCACAGTTTTGGGTTGGTTGACAACTATGTGCCACTTGAACTCCTTATGAGTGATACCTCGCTTGGCTGTTGTGAGGCGAACTGTAGGGTCCAGGTCGGGTATCTACAAACAAGCGTCATTGAACCGCTTGATGTAGCTCCGGATGGACTCCCCTTCCTTTTGCACTATGCCGTGGAGGCTCTCTTGGGTTTGCGGGCACCTCTTGCTAGTGACGAAGTGAGAGGTGAAAACCTGTACGAACTGCGCCCAAATTCTTACTGAGCCAGGTGCGAGGTTTCGGTACCAGGTGCGAGCAACTCCTTTAAAGGTGGTGGAAAAGGTCGCACACATGCAGGACTCGCTGGCTCTTGCCAGGTGCAAGTGGGACTACAGGGCGTCCACATGGTCATTTGGATCAAAAGACCCATCATACTTATCCAGAGGAGGGAGCTTGAAGTCCCTTGCATGAGGACAACAAGGAGTTCTGGAGATAGCGGGGAAGAAACTGAGAGGAGGGGGGTAGCTTTCACTTCACCTGAGCATACCTCCTCTTTCCCTTTGAGCTCAGGAGAGGCTCTGGAAGCGGTTCGGCGGGCTCACCGGCGTTTTCGCTGTTTCTTTGCCAGTTCGGCGTTGGTGCTTGACGCTTCAGTGTCATCGAGCTCGATAGGCTCAGACCGCTGGTGACGACTTTGGACCGAAGGGCCCTGTCTGAAGTCTGTGGCCAAGGCCTCGAACGAGTTCTCTGTGAGGGTTGTGGTGACGCGGGCTTAGTTGGCTGGGAGGCCCCCCACCTGCCTACATGCTGTGAGGCGGGGGTTGCAGGTCTCTCCTTCTTGCTGCGGGAGGAGGCTTGGCTCCTGGCAGGATCCTGGACCTGGGATGCCTCTCCCCAGCGAGGTCGCTCACCCCAGCGGGATGACTTGGTCTGCTTTGCGGCTGGGTGCCGAGGAGGAAGTGGCGGCTGGGCTTGAGGCAACGAAGGAAACTGCTACTAGTACTGGTACTGGGAGACCTGGTGCAACACTTGTTGTTGGTAAAAGTAAAACTGTTGAAACTGTTGCATTTGAGCCTACATGGCCCGCATGCATTGCACAAAGTCCTCCAGTTGGTTCAGGTTGGCCGCTGGGGGCACAACCGAGGGTTCGACAAAGGTTGCTCCGGCTGTAGAAGGGAGTGGAGCAACGATGGGTGCCCCTGTAAGAGGCACGTTCAAGCTAGGAACTCCGTCCGCTGAGAGGGGGACGGTAAACTGCCCGATGCAGACAGTAGGAAGCTGGGGCTGTTCCCCGGAAGTGGTCCGACTGGCACCACGTCCGACATTACTGGAAGATGCCATGAAGAATGGTATGTTTTTTGGAAGAAGGAACTTGTAAAAGATCAATGGAAGGCTTTTAGAAGCATTTCCCACAAACAACGCCAAATGATGCGGCACGATCCGGGCACTCCTAGCTGGCTGCTGACTGGCTCCTTGTTGGCAACGGACGGCACCTGGGAAGATAGAGAAGAAGGATTCCCAGGGATTTACCCGATGGGAATACTCCGAAGCTTAAGTTAGAACGCTGGGAAAGGAAAAAGAGTACGAAAGCTAGGAGTGTAGGTCGCGCTTTATCATTGTGCTCGAGAGGTTTGCTCGCGAGCAAGTAAAGATTCAAGTTGAGAGTATGAGAGTGTGTAGGTATTCAAAAGTCTGGAGATCATCCCCTCTCCTTCGCCTCAAGGGATTTTATAAGGGGGTTCTTGTCAAATCGGGCATAACCGCCACTAGGCCCCTGTCGCAGCCGTTACCTGCCTGGACTGCGCAGGTGATCATTGCAAAGTACTTCTTGCTCAGATGAGTGACATGTCTCAAAGGGGCAGGCACGCCTCCACCTGCCGAGAGACGTGGGTGCAGACTGTCCAAAGGACAGGGACTGCACCATCTGATCAGTATGGTTTTGTCAGATAAAAGCTTCCTGAGAACGTTCGCATTGCTCATTCGCGAGCTACTTTGTAGCGAGCTTAGGAGTGCCTCGGGGTTCCCTTTATTAAGGTTGGTCGCTGGAGTGATTCTTCTGCTTATGGGCTGGAGCAAGCTGGTTTCCCTAGCTCACGAGCTGAAACAGCGGGAGTATTCCCTTCTCGGTGGCTCGGGGAATCTGGAGCTATTGTAGCGAGCTCTCTCCATAGTGAGCTACGACGTAGCAAGCTGCTCTATAGGCTCATTACTTAGTCGTGATTAGGCTATGATGCTGAGCTATTGCCCGTGCTGAGTTAGGTTCACATGTCATCATTTCATAGGTCAGGTCAAATCATCCTCCATCAAAGGCTATACTTTGTGATATGGGCATTGATCATTCATCCACCATCCCTTTGTTTGTTGACAACATGAGTGCTATCAAGATTGCATCCAACCCGGCCTTTCATGAGCGTACTAAACATATTGAGGTGGATTGTCACTTCATTTGTGACCTTTTTGCGACTGGGTCACATTTCATTCCACATATTTCCTCAGGCTTACAGCTTATAGATCTCTTCGCTAAAGCTATGACTAAATCCCAACATAATTTTTTTATGGACAAACTGATGCTTGTACCCCAACATTAGTTTGAGAGGGAGTGTAGAGAAGATGGAGGGTAGTTCTGTAATTTTTCTATTGTAAACTAGTCGGCATGTATACTAGTGTACAACCCTGTACGACTTTGTCTTTTTATTTTTTTTGTAAGGGCAATCTTGTCCATTCTCTCATTAATATAAACTCTTTTCTTGGGTTGGTTCGATCATATTGATTAACCGTAACAGATCTGAAATCTCTTGGCTTTCTCCCTATCGTCTCTCTCTCTTAGATTAAGGTTCATATTTGCACATTTTTATCTATTAAGTTTCCTTTTTTAATTTTTTTCCTTCAAAAGTGGTACCTCTAGGAATCCCTTGCACTTACACTTTTGCTCCTTGATTTTAAAATAATGGAGTGGAGTATATTCATCAGTTGTTCAGTATGCAACATTTATAGTAGGGTTGGTTGTGGATTGAGGGACCTTGCGCACACCAGATATTTTGTATTGCTAAAATTCTTACCATTTCTAGGTGAAGATGTGCATGTCTGCATTCTAATTGGCAGTTAACAGGGTTCTGCATGAATTCCTCAGTCTAGATTAGTTGCAAGGGATTTGTCAATTAACTTAATATTTATCCTTTGTGCTTTTGTGTTCAACACTTATGTCCATAAGTGCATATAAAGGTATAGATGGTGCCGCTCTGTATACATGGCATATTTATCCTTTGTGCTTTTGTGTACGGCTACCATTTGTGAAGCCTCTAGAAACTTCAAGTAAAGAGGAGGTGTAGCTGGTGGAACAATCCCAAGAAGCAAGGCCATGTTCACAATAACCAATTGAATATGTAATTATTCCTGGGTCATTTGATCCTGTTGATACTTATAGCTGGCAGTCTTCTGATGTTTCACACTCAGAAGAATTAGGACAAAAAATGGAACCATTTATTGGAGTTTACCAAGAAGGTGCAATTGAATGCCTGCAGGATATGTATTTAGATAATCCTAATTTAGGTTCCTCCGATGTGAAGGATATTGAAGGTTGAAGCAATATAGGATCTCAAACAGCAGAAAATGCTTCTTTTGTTGAACTTGTGAAAGGAGGACTTCTTAAATTAGCTTCTTCATATGAAGCATCATTTGCAACTTGAAGGGAAGAGAGATCCATCATATGGATGGACGAACCCTGTAGGAAGGTTGGGCGAAATTTCAAACTTTTCTCTCTCTCCCATTTGGGAGTCACATTCCCTATTTTAGAGAATTGCATATTCAAGGATCATTCTTGAAACAAAACCAGACCAGATCTGAAACCAAAGGAAGGGAGAATGAAATACTTGATACGAAATTAAAAGGAATTCCCAACGTAGGTGTTCACGCCCAAAGAGGGCACCAAATCCGCCTCCACTAAAGATGACACAACGAATGTTGAGGCAAGATCAGCATGAACAGTTCTTCAGCAAGAACCTGAGATTCTTCACTAGGAATCGAATAGGGTGATGTGAGCATGACTTCTAATTGTTTATTCACCAAGAAACAATATCAAGAACACTTATTGATCGCACCAGCAGGTGGAGATCAAACTGGGATGACGCCAAGAATTGAGGGAGAGAAGAGACTGCAGAGAGGAGATTATTCTCTAAATGGAATTCACCCCTTATTTATAATCCATTCAAGATTAGCTTCCTAATCTGATTACGAATGAGATTTCCTAATCTAAATCTTATATTTAGATATAGACTCTCAAGTTGATAGGACCTATCTTATCCAACTGCTAATCCTAGTCAGATTATAAATCCAAATTTGGCCCAATTTAATTAAACCATTTAAGCCCAGTTCGAAATGGGCTTTAGGCCCATTAAGTCATGTTGCTTACTTAACCCATTTGTATGGTGTGGGACCCTTGCATTGGTCTACACATCAGCCACATGGGTTCAGCCCAGCCTTTGTTACAAGGCTTGAACGAATTCAGTACAAGTCATAGGGTACCCCTGAGTCCATCAACATGGTCTCTTAATGGGCCCAACATTTACACTAAATGATCATTGGGTCGAGCCATCTTATGAAAACCCAAGGACTGTGGGCAGATGCAAGATTAGCCCACCAGGTATTACCCTCAATGGCCTGACACTTAACCTCTCAGCCCATAATGATCAAACATTGCCCGACAAGAGATGACCTCTCCCTCGGCTGCAAGGTACAGTGCTGCACTCTCTACCCACACGGATCCCGGGAATTAAAACCTTTTGCAAACATTTTGAAGCAATAATATATAAGTATATTTTTATATAAATTTATTTTGCAAAACCAAATTTCAAACATCTTTGAAATCCATTGTCGGCAGTTTAGGTTTCCATTAGAGAAAGTGCATTTCCCGATCATTCACTTTGTCCGACAAAGGGGCTGATCCTATCACTATGATCACTCACTTAGGTGAATTCTCGGACTGCCCCAACATACCTAGGTTTTGACTCGGTAAAGGATCTCATTGATTGGCATATCAAAGATAGCCCAATCCGACACCTAGTGCAGTACCATAATCGAGTCTAGGGGTCAGGTGTAACATTCCAGTTTTGCCCATCTATCTCCAAGGTCCAGGGCAATACTGGAATTTGGTCCGGTTCAGGGTTTCAAGAAAATCCACACTGCACGCACCTCAGGTCTCACCTTGACAGCTGAGACAAGCCACTCCAACCAACTTGGCGACACATCAGTGTCAGCCTTGGCAGAATAAATCTCCCCAAATCTATCCAATGACTGTGAAGATTCTAAGCTAGCACGAGTCTCATAAGTGTCCAGTTTAAGGGTATTACATAGAAACATACCATAACAATATGAATCAATTATGCACTTTATTCATTTACAATAAATGACAATAAGTACATAAATCTGATTGGAGCTAAGGGCATACACTGTCTAACACAACTGAGGTTCATAGCTTGGAACTTGGTGTATCCAACAGTAGCTCTGGTTTGGAATCTTGGAATCAGGATGGAAATGGTGAAAATGATATTGACAATGGTTCTGTGCCCTTTGGATCTTTAGATGAAGGTATGTGCAGGCAAAAGAATGTCCCTGCTATGTCTGAGACCTCTCACACTATCTCTGATGCTGCTTTATGTTCAGTTGCAGGAATTTTATATGGAAAAGATCCTGCTAGTATCCAATCATTGTCAAACTCCAATGTTTATAAAGTAGTAAAAGATAACACAAAAATGTGTAATATTGTGGATAAAATGGAAATGGTTTAGTCAGAAAATTGTGATCCTGGAGCCTTGACAACTGAAACTAAAGCTACAAAATTGGTTGGAGACAATTCTTGTCATAGTGAAAAATTGAAGCCACCGTTTTCTCCAGGTTTTCTCAACAAACACCTCCAGGACAGGTGTCTGAGAAGAGACCTGAAAGCCAAAAGGGGACATGAATGCTTCTTGCAAGCTTGAAAAGAACTGCAATATTGATAATTATGGTGGACACTCGGGTTTTTGTTGCCAATCTATATCTACTGAGAAACAATCTCTTTGTTTGGAGAAAGATGAGATGATGATTAAAGTAGGTAAAGCTGGTAATCCCTTGAACAGCAATTGCAATGGAAATTCTGTATATATTCTTCCTGATGCCAATGGCGGCAAAACACGGCAGGGGGTAATCTATGAAAATGGCAATAGTGAGTTTTTAGATTACAAGATGCCACTCCTGGTTTTCTAAACATGAATACCAGAAAGAGCTATGTGAATCAAGATAAGAAGGCTGAATTAGAACCTGATGATGTTCCTTTCTGCAAGGCCACATGCTGCAATTAATCGAGTTTCTGTACCTGACTTTGCGTTTCAAAACTCCTATAGGGATATCAATAATGGTGAAATATCTTCAGGTTGCAGCACTTCAGTAATTTCTCTTGTTTTAATTGAGGAACAATCTGATGGGTATCAGAAAATGGATGACATATTCAATAAAGAAAGGGGATATATATATTGATAGTATCTGCAACCTAAATGGAGATGTCGAATCTTGTCTTTCATATGAGCACGGGAAGTGTAATTCAGAATGTGGGAGACTTTGTGGGGATCACAGGGACCAGGATAGAGGTCAAAGAATGACATCTCAACAGTCAATCAGCTTTCAGTCTGGGGGAAATATCCAGTTACTGCCTCATCCTGGTTATTTCAGTGGAAATGGATCTCTGAAGAGTAATGAGAGAAATCCCATATAGAACCTTCTGAGGTAGGTCCTTCATGCAAGGTGAATACCAACTACAACGAATTTGGTAGTTAGGTTAAAAATCATGGTGAAAATTCTTTAGATTGGTATTTTGTCAACATCTCCTAATTTTGTTGAGACTCAAAACGAAAAATATTTGAATAAAGCTGAGATGGATAATAAAAGCCTAGTTGAAGTTTTTAAGCAGTGTGACTGTTCTTGCAATGGAGGCGTTGAATATCTTCTATCTAAAGAGAATGGCAGAAACATTTGTAGCTGTGATGCAAGGGTTAAGGCATTTTTCCGGGAAGTTTCAGACCAACCAAGAAGATGACAGGATGATTGTGCCTTCTACATGTTTCCTTGACAGGCCATCAGGAAAGAATTCCTCAGACATAGATGGGAAGTTCAAAGAACTTGGTAGAAATGTTTCATACCAGGGGTGAAGCAAACAGAAAAAATTGGCCAATGGGCGACTGGTAGCACCCTGTGAAAATGGCAAAGATTAATTTTTGGATTTTGTAAGAATATCTTGATTTATTTCATGTATGTTAATTCACCTGTTTTTCTTTACAAGCATCCAAAGATGTAACACAAAGTAATAATTTCACAAAAGAAACACCATCAGTAGTTTATACATTGGAACCAAAAACTGATCGAAATGGACTCTTCAACTCATCTCTTTCTGAAGAAATGGGGAATAGTTATTTGAGGCAGAGAAACAAGTGAATTAAGCAGTGTTGCTTGTAATAGAGAGTGTCAAGCCTAGAAGAAACAGGAAGGTGCTTGTTGGTCTTTGTTTGATTATATTTCAAGTGCACTCTTTCCACTTTCATTTGATATTCATTTTCTTTCTTTCTTTCATTCCTTCATTATTATTAGGAAAATTCCCGATTGGTACCCCATACTTTGGGCTTAGCGCCTGGTTTGCCTTGCAATAGGTATGGCGGAAGGTGATGCTTGAACTGAACACCATCTTGAAGCAGAGACACTCACTGATGATGCTTTTCAATCTCCACTGGGGCTTTACTCTTTTCTTGAGGCAATCAACCACAAGCTTCGAGTTTTCTTCAATTATGATAGGGGAGTCCTTAAAATTCAGAGCAATATGGATGGCGTCCCAAGCAGCCCAGGCCTCAGCCTACCTAATTGAAGATACCCCAATGCAATAGGCTTTGAGGTGCAAAATAAAACCTAGATGGTCCCTAGCAATGCACCCAATAGAGCACCAACCATCCGACCTATATAGGTAAATAGGGACAAGGCATCATTGTAAGATGTATCTTGTTTCAAAAATCAGTATTCCGATTTTCCCAAGAGATTAACAGATTTTAGACCCAATCTGATAAATGGTTCAATATGTTTAATGGCAGAATTGCTTACCAGTAAATCAGGAAGCTTCAAATGAAAATGTTGGTCTTTTTTGGCCATGAACGCGAAGATGAGAAGGCTGTTGAAAGATCTACCTAGAAAGACTTGCCAAGCATCTCCTAAGTCAGTCTGGTGTGAAAATTCTTTTTTTTTTTGATAGGCTGGAATTCTTTTGCTTGGACAACCCGGCTTGCACTTAAAAAAAAGATGAGTGGATATCCTGACCATGGTTTTAAAAACGAACCGGAAACAGAACCGGTCAGGGGACCGGTTTCTGGTTAAGCGGTTCTACTGTCCAAGTCGAACGGTTCGACCCGTGACGTCATAAATAAATTAAAAATAAAAAATATTTATAAATAATAAAAAATAGCATAAAATTAAATAAAAACTGAAAAAATACAGAAAATAAAATATCTAAATAAAAAATAATACAGTACAAAACACATAGAAAATATAAAAATAAAATACAGAAAAATTCTAAAAAATACAGAAAAAACACAAAAAAGTTCAAAAAATACAGAAAAATAAAACAGAAAATTGCAAAAAATACAGAAAAAAACTCTAGAATGTTAAATCCTGAAATACAAAAATCTTTGACCTAAAATCAAGATTCATAGGGATAGATTCCCTTGGCACCAAAATAAAAGGGGTGAAATAGGAGCATTCACTCTAGAATGTTAGATTGCTATGCAACCGAGATTGATCTCTAAAAGACTTCAATATACATTAATTTTACCTAATTGATAAAAAAATTATATTAATTTGTACCAAAAAACAATGCCAAATGTTGCTCCCTAAGCTTCAACCAAGCAAAAACTTCAAAACTCTATTTTTTCTTCAATTTCTAAGAATTTCTTTAGAGCTGCTCCTAGGTGTCAAAACACTCACAATCAATCTCCAAATCTTTAGAACTGCCCGCTGTTGCAAATCGGCCATCCCTGCAAATTGCAAAAAATGTTGGCTGCCGCTGCAAACTCGTCGTCGTTGGTCATCGTTAATCGCCGTTGGTCGATGTGTGTCGCCGTCGAACGCCGGAGGTGCTGGCCGCCGCAAGTGGTCGGTTGGGTGTGAGGGATGGCCATCGCTGCAAACTCATCGTTGCTGGTCGCCGTTAATCGCCGTTGGTCGATGTGTGTCGTCGTCAAATGCCGGAGGTGCTGGCCGTCGCAGGTGGTCGGTTGGGTGTGAGGGCTGAGAGGAGGGAGGAACAAAGGGTTAGAATGAAAATGGGGTTCTAACCCTACATTCGATTAATCGATTTGGGATGGGGATATTAAAGTAATTTTATTTTTTGTTTTTTTTTTATTTTATTTAAAATAGTGAAAATAAAAAAGAGAACCCATGAACCGTTGCTCGAGTCGAACGATTTAGCGGTCCAACCGTCTGGGTTAGTGGTTTTCTGACTTTTTCAACGCTTTTAGAGATTTCCGATTTTTAGTATAACCGGACCTAGTGCCTGACCAGTTACCGGTTTTTTTGATCCAATCGTCCGGTCTGGTCTGGTTTTGAAAACCATGATCCTGACAACATTTAGTATAACCGGACATAGTTTTAATCATGGTTTTTGAACCACCGTTGACTCGGATGGTTGGACTGTTTGGCTTAGGAATTGTCTAGGCAATCGGTTCCGTTTTACCCCAAACCTGGTCCTTGGCAGAAAAACCATTGAATCGGTCAATGATCTGTTGACCTGGGCGGTTGACCCGTCAATCCGTTCAACGTTTTTGGCCATTTTTTATTTTTAATTTTTGTTGTCAGAATGGGCCATCCATTCAAACCGGACGGTCAAACCATCGACCCAAAAACCGGTGGCCAGAGTGATTCCGTTTCTGGGTCATTTTTTAAAACCATGGTTTTAATTTACAGACAACAATATGGGCTCCTTGAAAACTTGGGGTAAAGATATTGAAATCAGATTTTATCCTCACAAGATGTCGCTCACACCGTTCATCCTGCAGCCATTGGAAATTTCTCCCTAAGAAAAAAAAACATACAAGTACGGAGATATTCCTAATGTACGGCTGTAAAAAGGCTGTGAAAACGGTATGAACACGGTTTTGTAAGGATTGAATCCGATCTCAAAGATATTTTGAGGCCTGATCTTTCATAATCCCCACATGCTACAGTGCCATTTCTTTTGCCATGTGGGATCATGAGTGGCTCATCCCTGAGGGATGCCTTATTTTTCATTTGGAAAACAAGGTGGGGTAACCAAGATGGGCCTAGAAAAGCTTGTGAAGAGACCAAAATGAGCTCCGATTTGCCATTCTTGGCTGGTGTAGGTGTAGGAATTAGAGCTATCAACGGGTCTCACCCGATTATTCTTGATATCTATAGTTACCTTTCACAAAAAAGAAAAAAAAAAAAAACTGTATAAGTGCCTTTGATAATACCAACTGAAGGGTCTGTTTGGCTCATGGTTGGAATTGAAATTGGAATCGCCTATTTCCCTGTAGCCAGTTTGGTTTATCTGGGAATCAAAATCAGATTGCAATTGATGTTTTTTGACTCATTTGGAAGCTGAACTGAAATTAGCCAAATTTTCACATTTTCCCTTGATAAAAATTCAAATATTGTTTTTCTAAATAGATACATAACTTGAAATTGATAAAAAGATAAAGAAAAAAGGAAAAAAAGGAAAAAAAGGTCCATAATAGATGAAAAAACCTCATCAACAAAAAAGAAAGGTACATGATTTTTTTCTGCATATCCTAGCACGTTTCAAGCATTTTTGTTGTGATTTCTGCATTTTCCTGTATTTTCTTGAGTTTGTTTTTGCATTTTTTTGTAATTTTTTGCATTTCCTGTATTTTCTTACAATTTTCTGCATGTTCTTACAATTTCTGCAATTCTTTTGCATTTTCTTGCAATTTTTTTCTTTTTTCTTTTTTTTTTTTGCAAATTTCTCCATTTCTCTGCATTGTTCTAAATTTTCTATAGTTTCTTACAATTTCCCTATAATATTTTTGCAATTTCCTACATTCTTTACAATTTCTTTAATTTGGGTGGCAAATAGTTTAGCATGAATCCTAAAACTTTATTCTTGGCAATATTACCTTAATAAAAATGTAATGAAATAGTAAATTATTTATATGTTAATACAACAATTGTTTTTAACCATCATTATCTTATATACCACCTACAAACTTTTATCCCTTTACACATAAAATATAACAAAAATTAGAAAAAAACCGGGGGGTTATATATTATTTACATAATTGGTTCGGTTCTATTAGGTAGACCCAACCCATTGGTATCATGTCGAAATTGCTTGTCAAGTATGGCATTGTCATATTGACATGTGGTCAATCTAGGACTCACATGTGGTGTGGGCTCCATGTATATATTGGCATGCTCACTCATGATTGATTACTTAGCCAGGTTTGCATACTTGTGTTCGCACCAAATCTGAATTTGTTATTAGCCCATTGTGTTGGAAGCAAAGCTAGAAACAATCAGAAAGAAACATATTAATATATGGTACATTTAATAATTGATGCTTCTAGCCTGGTTTCTAGTAGATCTGGAATTGGGTTTGCCATGTAGAGATGTCAATAGGTCAGGTTAAATTAAATAGTAAATTGGGATTAACCTACTAACTATATAGGTTTAGGGTCATCTCATATTTGGTTGTGGGGTTGAGTATTAAACCGAAATTAACCTAACCATATAGATTTTTGATGCTAACCTTATTATTTTTTTTGTTAGAAGCCAAGTAGGCATTCATTAGAAAACTTCAGAAGAGATCAAATTACAAAACCATGTTAGCCATGGGGTCAAAATGAGACATGATCTCTTCTAGTCTCTAGCATAAAGAGCTAATTGGTGGACCACTTGATTTACATAATTAAACTTAACCTCTTCCAATTGGCCTTGAATTTGGAAGATATCTGAGAGGATATGGAAATTTTGGTCCAAGGGGTTGTGACTGAGTTGTCTTAGATTTGATATTAGTTGGGTTGCATCTGACTCCATTCCTAGAATAGGTTCTCTAAGGTTTCTACTTGAGATGAACAGATGTCGTAGAACCCAAATTCCAACAGGTGCTGCTTGTGAAGGTTATCTCTTGTAGCTAGTATGTTGTGGTAGCACCTCCATATGAATTGTTTAATATTTGGTGGGCAATTAGGTTTCCAAATCTTCTCCCAACTTCCTTGACTAAGAGAAAGTTGGGGGTGGTTTCCTAGGGCCGTTGACCAGTATGTCGATTTCACTAAGAAATGTCCATCCCTCCAGCCACCCCATATCATCAGTCTGTCAGGTTGGGGGTTTTAGGAGATTGGAATTCTAAGGACTGCCATTGCCTCTTGTTGAGAGAATAGATGATTGATTTTATCCGTTAGCCAATTCTAAGGACACCCGTTCTGAGTTTTGAGCACCATGTCGAAGGTTCTTCCTCTACACTTCTTCCTTGGGTGGGTAAAGATCTCTTGGGCTAAGGTAACATTGCTTGAAATGATTCGACCGAGATGAAATCATTTTGGGATGGTCAATGATTAAATCCAGCATACCTGTTAATAAAGACCTTAGAGAAGATCTTGTAACTTACATCACAGAGAGATGTAGGGCGAAGATCATTCATTGAAGAAGGCTGAGTAGTTTTGGGGACAAGGCAAATAAAGGTTTTATTTAACTTCCTTGTCTATTTTTTCATTGTAAAGCATGCCTCGGAACGCTTTAATCACATCATCCCTCACGTGATGCTAGAATTGTTGATACACCCCCACTAGACTCCCATCTGGTCCCGGTCAACCATAAATTCTGGCCAATTTCTTCATTAGTGATATCACGAGTCAACCATAATTTTTGTTTAGTAGAGATAATTGGATCGATGCATGCAAGGAGGTCTTCAAAAAATTGGCTGGGAAGTAGAGGTGTACAAGTTTGTGAAGTGAGAGATTAGGTGTTGTTCCATCTATTGGTCTTCAGTTACCCAACGACCATCCTGGTCCTTCAGCTGCACAATTTTGTTCTTATGATGCCTGATGATTGTGGATTGGTTAAAGAATTTCATATTTTGGTTTCCATTCCATAGCTACAAAGGCATCTTCCCTTCTCATAATTCCTTTAAGACTTTCCTTGGCTTTCTCTAGATTGTTGATACTTTGCTCATCATCTCTTTTCTGTAGGCACCAAATTCTTTGTTTGAGCTTCCTTCTATCTTGGATTGCCTTGATTCCGACGCCTAGGGTCGTGATTGCCTTGATTCAATTGTCAGGGACGACCGCATGATAAAAAATGTAGAAATGGGACGTGCACACATAGGTTTGGAGTGCAATACTACAACTTTCCAGGATGTCACCCTAATTTTTCCATCCTATTACTACTCACACCCAAGCACATTTAATTTTGAAGTTCTGATTCAAATTATCAATTCACCATGTACACCCTTGTATGTAAACACTAGTTTCAAGAGATGATGAAATGGCAACCGGTGATCTTTTGATGATTGAATACTTAGTAATATCGAGGCAGGAAATAAGAGAACTGCTTAGCTTAGCTAAAAAATCCCTCAACAAAAAAATAAAAAGGGTGAAAATGTGAAATACATATAGCCACCCTATACTTAATCAGGACGGAAAAACTTACCCCCCACCCCCCCGGAAGTTTGTTTCTGACAAAGACCCCCTGAACTTCTTACATTTCAATAGGGTTAATGGTACAAGTACAATTACTAAATTACCCATTCAAGGTTCTATGGGTTGGCAACAATAATTCATTCCCAAGGCATTGATGCAAGGTGTTCGGAAACACAGGTGAGTTAGGATTTTGGAAAAACTAAGTTAGGGCATTCAGGGCAGTAGTCTCATAAATAACATGTGGATAACTGATAGGATACCAATGATAGGGGCAATTTTCTGGAATCTAAACTTTCAAGGGGCTTTTGTCACAAAACAAAGTTTGGGGAGCAAGTGTCACTGCCCCCAAGGTACAGAGTAGCTGTTTGTAGAGATGGCAATTTTATAGGAGTTTTTGGATACTCAATCCGTCCTGCTCAAGGTGTAAAATGGGTCAGGCACCCATTGACTGGCACAACTTGCAGTCCAAAAGGGCACGTGCCAGTATGGTCCATGCAGGCGTATTCTATCGTATCTTTTGAAAACGATATGGTCCGAAATGCCTGTTTCCAGGATTTCGGACTTCTAATTTCTTTTAATAATAAAAAACAGGTTATAAGCTTTCCAAAAAACCAAACTTTGAAAAAAAAAACTAAAAAGAATAGAGTTTCGATCATTTCTAAATGCCGATACGATACGAGTTTCATGGGCTTGGGTCCACATGCTTGGCACGTGCTTTATTTATGAAAAGCAGTCCACGTGCTTGGCACGTGCTTGGGTCCACGTGCTTGGCACAAAAGCAGTCCATGGGCCAGCATGGCATGACAGATAAGTTAATGACTTATCTCTCTCTCTCTTTGTGTATATATATATAAGTCATTAACTTTTGTTAGTTAGCTAATTTATTATTTTATTAATTAATTAAATTATATGTTTATGTAATTAAGTTACATCTAATTAATACTTTATTTATGAAAAAAAAACATGTTGATCCCCTCCTTGCACTTTCGTATTGTGCCAACACAACCCACATTACACCTATGGTTAAAATATTATAGGGTTTAGGCAGTTTAAGATTTTAGATTAAACCCTATAGGGTTTGGGTTTTGCTCTTAGGGTATTTCATACCCAAACCAATAAGGGTTCTTAAAATAATAATTGTTTTATGTCTCTTGAACTTAACTTTGTTTATTTTTTTTTCAATTGTGCTATTTTGTTTGGTTCTTTTATACGGAAGAATTCTATGCAATGTCAAACATTGTAGTTTTACCTTAGTTCTTGTTGATTTTTTTTTAGTTTTTAACGAGTTTTGAAGAACTTTTTATGTATTGAAGCTTTACTATATATGTATATTGAGTAGTGAGTTTTTTTTTTTAATGATTTTCTAGTACTACCCAACTCACCCAATTAAATGATAATTGAGTGAAATGGGTTGTGGTAGGTTTTACTTGATTAAAAGATAAGATTATTGGGTGAGACAGGTGATAATAGATTTGGAAAATTTGGAAGAAAAGTTAGACGGGTTTTGGATAAAAGGTGCTTAAATGGGTTTGAAAATGGAGGAAAATGGGTTTGCTGTCAAGTAAACAAAAACTAGAGATGGTCTAACCATTTGATTAGCAAAGCTGTTTTTTCTTTCTCCTTTTTATTAGTAAAGCAGATTTTTTTTTTTTTTTTTTTTTTGCGGGGGAGGGGGTGATTGGTGAA
Organism: Nelumbo nucifera; assembly: GCF_055504915.1. Lineage (NCBI taxonomy): Eukaryota > Viridiplantae > Streptophyta > Magnoliopsida > Proteales > Nelumbonaceae > Nelumbo > Nelumbo nucifera. The sequence goes on along the minus strand of NC_142656.1, from coordinate 29,184,059 downwards.
GGGCTAACTAATTTCAATAAAATATAAAAATGCCATTACTCAATGTTGGTTCCAGATATGTGAGTGTTGTGTGGATTAGACTGGACATACACCCAACCTTCGGCATTTTTTCACTTTACATCAAGAAATGGCCCCCCTGCTTTTAGTCAAATGTCATGTAGTTATTGCAAATCTTTTCCATTGATTTTAGACAATCTCCACACTTTTCAGTTTTGGACAAAAGTACCCTCAAGTGGGGCCAAGTGCACTTCTTGATAAGAATGCTAGATAGACAGCCCTGGCTTCGTACCATCAGTGGAACCCCCAATGGTATTATAATAATGACTAACTCTTCTCAATTATTTAAAATTTAATTTTCTTTCAGCTCTTGTTTTGGTAGAAGGAAAGGGTTCCAATTTAATCAATTTTTTAACCCTAAAACTCAAAACAGAAAGGCTCCTAACCTATTAGAAATCTATATGAATACTTTAAAAACGTTCAAAAATAATAATATAATATTACTCTTTAAAATGCAATTACCCATACAATTGCCAATCTGCTGGAAATTCCCACCACTCAAGCTTCCTAAACTTGACACTGATTGATAAGAATTCCACTAAAAACAAAAACCCTTCAATGAAATGAGACATTATACCCAATGGTGGCTCCGATTATCTGGGATTCATGCATAATATGCATACAAAGGGTATTTGGGGCATTTTTTTTTCACAAGAAGTGGTTATCCTATTATTGAAAGAAATACAAAGAATAATCTGGATGATAATTTTCTATCAACAGTTCAGGTCTGCTGACCACAAAATGCTGTGTTCAAGACTGTATAGCTGCATATGGAAACATGTGTTGTTAATTCATGGAATAGATGTTCCCAATGTGTGTGACTGCGGTGTCCTACGCATAGGATGTTGTGGTTGGTAGAACTGAACTCATCTATCAATTTTGTCAAATTCAAACTAACTAGATGGTTGAATTGATAATTAAGGGTGCGATTGAATTGAGCTGATTGAACTTTTGAGTAAAACATTTTATTGGCCAGATTTGAGTCATATAAATTTACCCTAAGATTTGAACTCGAGCTTGATTAAAGCTGGATTTAATTGCACCCTTATTGATAACCCAATGGTCTAGTAGTTTTTTCATAGGTGGTATTTAGGTGATAAATCAAAGTTTCTTAATTTTGTTTTGGAAATATTTAAAGGAAGGCCAAGAAAATGGAAAGGTCATAGTCTTTCCTATGTGGGAAGTTAATTTTGATGAAGTTTGTTCTTCAATCATTCCATATTTATCCTTCAATATCTCAAGAAAATTCAAACTAGCGAAGTTTAATAAATTGCAAAGGAAGTTCTGGTGGTCAAATCTAGATGGCTCCGGCAGGGTTTTAAATTTAAGGGCCTATTCGTTTTTCCACAAGTTATTTAGGTAAATGCACTTACTCGGGTAAGTGTTTCCTAGAAAAGACTCTCGAGTAAGTGCATTTAACTATGTTTTTTTATTTTCCAGTTAAATAAACAATGACTATTTTAGTCATAATAATTATTATTAAAAGGGGCATTTTTATCCCATTCAAGTGTTAGTGACTTTCTCCCTAGGTGGGAAAGCTATTTACTCACCTAGGAGATGGGTATCACTTACTTGGGTAAGTGATACTCAGAAAAATAAACTTTCCCTCGTCCCCACATAAATCTGGAAAAACAACATAAGTTTCTTGGTCAATGGGAATCAAAATCCCATTGACCAACTTTCCCTCCTCAAGATCTCAAGCCAACCAGAAAATCAATGACTTATTCTATTGAAGCTTCATATAAATGGGGCAAAAGAAAAACAGAAAACATTTTTAGCTCTTCTCTCAAGAACCAAATTATCTGAATTCATGCGTGCTTGTAATGGCAAATATTCTACTAAAACTTCCTTTTTCAATCTTTGGTCTCTTAAGAGGGTCGTTTTTACTTAATCCTCTAGTTAATTTGATCAAAAAAACTTTGGAGCTTGATATTCCTGAGAAGCACATGATCCTGTGGAGAGTTCTGAGTGGGCTAATTGCAATAAGTGACAATTAATTTGTTTTGTCCTCAGCTTCAAGATGTTTCTTTTTTGAGGCTGATAGTGAAACGATGGTGCACCTTTTCTTAATTGTCCATATGCTAGAAGAAAGTATTTGGTTTTCTGACTTTTTGGGGTTTAAGAGTTAATCAATAATAACAATTTTTCTGAGGTTATTCAATCTTAATGACACCATTAAATGTTAAATGTTTGTACTTGATTTGTCTTTAAAACCGAGAAAAGTAGTAATATCAACTGTTTATGACAAATAGGCGCCACCAGGTGCCATTAGACGCCACATCAGTAGAACAGTGAATAAGCACTTAAATGTTAGGGGAAGCATTAAATTAATGCCAGCTTTTGTGAGTATTTATGCGTACAAATCACCATGATGGGCTAAATGCTGATTTGATAATAACATGATGGCATTTTGATAAATGCCTATCACGAAACGCCTATAGAACAAAATACATGCTAAATCTATTCACATGAAAAATGGTATTTTGTGCTGGTTGGCAATTACTCTCTATTAGAATATGCATAATGTTTATCTTTTTAATAAAAGAACCTGCAAAACCAACTTCATATATAGATTATTAGGAAGATTAACTGGATCATTTACAATTGCAAGGAGATTTCTACTAATTTTCATTTTGGCACTTTAGTCAAATATTGGTAATAATTCTATAGGTGAAACTGTTTCTCCTCAGCTTTCATATAAAATCAAAAGGGTGACATTTTTGAGGAAGTAAAAACGGACATATAATCATAACCAATTTTTGGCAAAACCTATATATGGTGCATAAGTTGCACCATGAAGCACAAATGTGACCCAATAATAAAGTGAAAGTACTAGTTGATATCTTAAACATTGTTAAAGTTTTCAATAATATGATTGTTTTGTAAAATGTGAATTAATGAAAAGTAAATACATGTGATGTTTTTAATGTGATTGGTTAAATTTTTTTAGTTTATCGTACAATTTCTGCACTGTTCCAATTTTGAAATGTCCTAGTGGGGAATCTTTTGGTGTCCTACAAGGCTATTGAAACGAAACTTAGGGCAATTCTAACAGCTGTTTTGTTTGCTTGAGTGAAGAATTGGGATGACATTGTCATTGAATTTGATTCCTCTCTTGCTATCAATATTTTTAATAAAATATTCTTTTACTTCTATTCATTTTGTATATATTAATAGGGCCTTGAATAGAGCTGTGTGTTCTTGCTCAACATATGAAGAAATCTTTTGGGGAGAAATTTTGGACTCACCCCTTAGGGATGCAAATGGATCAGATTTGAATCAGGGCATATTCAAATCCAACCCGATATACTATAGTCCCGATCTAATCCAATCTCATAAATATTAATTCAAATTCGAATCCGATCAAGATATTGGATATTTGAATTTTATCTGACCGATTTTATTTAAAAAAATAATAAATTATTAAAAGAAAAAAAATATAACAGTTTAAATAAAGTAAAACAAAGAATACAAGTATTTTTTCAATTATTTTTATCACATATATATACATGTTTTTTTAAATAAATAATATAAAAAATTTATAATATTATATATGTTTCGAATAAGATCCTTTCGAATCAGATAGGGGGTAATCTGAATTCGATCTAATTTCTAATCGGATCCGATCCGATCCAAAGATCTGAAATAGGGACATCCAAATCAGACAAAATAGTATCGAATAGGATCATTTGTATTTATATTCTTTACAAACTCAACAAATGTAAATGCAAATATGTGAAGAGCAAATACCAGATATAGAAATAGTGCATACAAGGCTTTGCAGTATACATATTTATACTTGCACTTCTAAAATAAAATTGCCTATTTACTTATTTAGAATCAAAATGAAAACACAACACCATAATACAATACCAAACACCGACCTATCAAAATAATTTTAACAATCTCACCGGCCAAATAATCAGCAAAGCCGAACTGTCCAAGCCTGTCAACATCGCTTTGTATTATTATATATAATTGGTATATATAATTGAATTAGGATACGTTTGGTTGGCAGTCAGAATCAAAATCGAAATTGAAATGAAATCTTTCAGAATTGGAATTAAAATTTCATAGTCTATTTGGTTTAGACAGGAATAAGAATGGAAATTATAATTAGTAGGATGATATTTCATTCCCAAACGAAAGGTAGGAAATGGCTTTTACCTCAAATGAGGGAATGCCATTCCAGCAGAAATGGAAATGAGGAATGATCATTCCCTCAAATGGGAGAATGTCATTCTAGTAGGAATGGAAATAAAATTCTAATTTCACTCAACCAAACAGTTTAGAACCGGAATAGCTCATTCTGGTTCCAAACGTCTATTCCTGCAAATTAAAGGGATCTTAAATTTACTAATTGATAAAGGGTGGTGTTTTGGTAATTGATTTTTCTCAGTGTAGCATGCTTTAGAACAAGTAATTCTTGGTTTTGGAATACAAATTATTGCCAGGGCATGGTTTTTTTTTTCTTTTTTTAAGGCAAAAGGCCATAAAAAAAACTAAGGCCAAGATTCATTAGTGATTTGGATGGAAACTACAATTATGATGAACAAAATACCGCAAGAATAAGGGAGGGTAAAAGGCGAAGTAAGGGTGCAATTTGCACGGATAAGGGTTGAAATTTGTTAAAATTTTAATGGGTTCAACCAGATACCCAAGCTTGAAATGCTGTAAAATGTTAATTTTGGGCCAACCCAAGTTGCACCCGTAAGGCCAAGTCATGTTTCTAATATGCCATGAAGGATTAACACCCAAGGTTCAAAATATCGGTGCAGGTTGATACGTCGGTAGGGGCATATCAGCCTGTATTAAGGTTTACTTATTTTTTTTTTCAGTTTTTTTTTCGATCTGATTTAGAAGGTTCACTTTAGGATCCGTCTACTCCCTCAACCAGGTTAGGCCTCAAAACACTCACAGTAGATATGTATCAAAAAGCCACCGATATAATATATATCGACTGATACGGCCCGATACATATCATAATTTTAAACCTTGTTAGCACCTACCTCCAATAGGCTATTTGATGAAGGAAGATTTGACCCGACCTCTTGACCACCCAACACGTGGCAGAAGCAACAGCTCGGCACGGTAGTACGCTCAAGGCGCGAGCTCCGAGAGGAGGAACCAGCGGTCCGAGCTCCCCAAAAAAGGAGCCCGAACTCTCCCTTTGACCTCAAGCCTTATGAGGAGTGCAAAGGGCAACAACCCGAACTGGCCCGCCCTAGGGCAGTTCGGGCCACACCTCTACCCGAACTCAAGACTTTACCTCTCACACCACTCCAACACTTCGGCTCCAGGCTGCCGAACTGAACAACCGTACCTGACACCAAAGGAGTCCGTATCCTGAGGGGAGGCACCTGACTGACTTAGGATCTAACGCTTGACAACTGCATTTCGACGGCCACCTACCACCGCCACCTCCAATCATAGAGACGGCTCTGACAAAGAGAGCAGTGGCGGTTGTCTGCCCCAACAGAGGTGATGACACCCGAACTGGCAGAAGTGCAGAGGTAATGATACCCGACTTGACAGGAGCTTGGGAGTGAGTGCGCGAAGTGGTTATAAAAGGCTCTCTCCCCCCCAAGAAGGAGGTATGTGATAACTTTGCGCCATCTGGTTTATTATCTTTCCTTTGAGAAGATACTAACTTGAGCTTCGGAGCACTCTCACCGGGTCCCTCCTCGGAGATACTCGCTTTCTTCCCCGTTTCAGGCACTTTCTGCTCTAGCCAGAGGCAAGATCGTTGACAGATAAGACCGGCCGGATTGTGCTCCATCAATTGGCGTCGTCTGCGGGAAACGCTTCTAAAAGCCTCCCTCTAAAACTCTCATAACCCCCTTTTTTCCAAGAAACCCTAACACCCATGTCTTTTTCCAGCAATGTTGGACGTAGGACGGAGATGAACGCCACCGAGGAACAACTTCAAGTCCCCGTGGTGTGCATTGGACAGTTCACCGTCCCCCTTCCGGTGGATGGGATCCCCAGCCTGAATGCGCCATGAACAGTGGCGCCCATGAACCTTTCCACAATGAATGTCCCTCTTCCTCTCCCTGTCGAGACAACCTTTACCGAACCAACTGCTGTCCCCCTCACGACTAGCCAAAATCAGTTTGATGACTTGATGCAGTGCATGCGGGCAATGCAAGCCCAAATGCAGCAGTTCCAGCAGCACCAAGTGTTGCACCACATCTCTCAGTATCACTATCAACAGCAGTTCCCCCAACTACCTCTGAACCAACCACAGCTTCCACCTCGGCACCCCGCTCCGAAGCCAGTTAAGCCCTCCCCTCAGGGCGGACGCCTTCACCGAGGAGAAGCCTCCCAACTTCAGAACCCCTCCAAGAGCCAGGCCTCATCCCCGAGCCAGAGGGAAAGGAAATTCACCCCTGCTTCGCAGCTCGTCGGTGGGTCAGGAACCTCACCCGCCAAGTCAGCACCTTGGCACTCCAAGTCTGAGCTCCCGCCCACGGAGAACTGATTCAGCGTCCTAGCGGCGGACCACCAACAGTCCGGGCCCATCGTGCTCGGCAATATTGAAGCGAGTAGCGCCAGTACCAGGCCCACTCTGCAACGAAGATGCCGGCGGAGTCGCCGAACTACCACCCGCGTCCTGACCGAACTCCGAGGTAAAGAAGAGACAAGCTCGGACGAGGTAAAAGCTACCCCTATTCTCTCAGTCCCTTCCCCCCTCTCATCAAAACTCCTTGCAGTCCCCATGCCCAGAGATTTCAAACTCCCCCCTTTGGACAAGTATGATGGGTCCTTCGACCCCAACGACCACGTCGATGCCTTCCAGTCCCAAACGCACCTGGCAAGGGCCAGTGAATCATGCATGTGCGTGGCCTTCACTACCACCTTCAGGGGGTGGCCCGCACCTGGTACAGGAACCTGGCCCTCGGGTCAATAAGAAGCTGGACCCAGTTCGTGCAGGTCTTCACCGCACACTTCGTTACCAGCAAGCGGTGCCCTAGAACCGAGGAGAGCATCTTCGGAGTAGTCCAGAGAGAAGGAGAGTCCATCCGGGGCTACATCAAGCGGTTCAATGATGCGTGCTTGCAGATATCGCGACTGGACCCCGCGGTGCAGCTTGCGGCAGCCAAGAGAGGAGTGACACATGGTAGTTAGCCAGCCCGCGACTGTAGCTGAATTCCTCAAACTCGCGGATAAATTCATGAGAACAGAGGAAGAGATCAACCAGAGAACCGAGAGCGGGATCGAGAAAAGGAAGAGGGAAGGCGAGCCCTCCAACCTAGATGACAGGAGGAGGAAAGATCCAGCTCGGGAGACGAAGTCGAGCCAGTCGTTCCGAAATCCCTTAGCAGCTTGGACGGACTACACACCCTTAAACGCGAAGCGGGCTAAGATCTTGATGACGATCAAAGATGCCCCGTACGTAAAGTGGCCACCTCGCCTAAAAGGTAACCCCAACGAGAGGAACAAAAACTTATACTGCAGTTTCCATAGAGACCACGGTTATAGTACCGAGCATTGTAATAATCTCAAGGACGAGATAGAGGGACTCATCCGTCGCGGGTACTTGAGAAATTTTGTATAGCATAGCAATAATAATAATAATAATAATAATAATAATAATAATAATAATAATAATAATAATAATAATAATAATAATAATAATAATAATAATAATAATAATAATAATAATAATAATAATAATAATAATAATAAGACAGGTCGGAAAGGGGAGCACGGTAAGGATGCCCCCGAGTCCAGCGGCCGGCCGGCCGAACCGCCGCAAAGACAGCCTCCGGAGGAGAGGCCAGTTCGGGGAACCATCCACGTGATAGTGGGAGGTTCGGTAGTAGCGGGTTGCACTTCAGCAACTGCCTGAGAAGGACAGAACCCTCCAAAGAGGCCGAAGACGGAGGAACCAATTTTCTTCACGGAAGACGATGCGCGAGGGGTCCACTACCCCCACGATGATGCGCTTGTCATCAAACTAAGGATCAACGACTTCGAAGTCAGGCGCGTGCTTGTTGATTCAGGCAGCTCGTCGAACATTCTCTTCAAATCGACGTTTGACCAGCTTCAGTTGCAGAGAAGCGAGCTGAAGCCTGCAAACACTCCTCTAGTGGGTTTCAGTGGAGAGGAAGTTAGGCCCCTCGGGAAAATAACAGTACCAGTGGAAGTCGGCACATGGTCCTATGCGGTCAGACTCAACCACGATTTCCTGGTGGTTGCGACCCCCTCCCCATACAATGCCATAATAGGGTGGCCTATCACTCATGTCCTACGGGCAGTAGTCTCCACCTACTACTTGGCAATGAAGTTTCCTACAGACTTCGGTGTGGGGGTAGCGCGGGGCAACCAGCTCGAGTCCCGCAAGTGCTATGTTGCCGCCCTGAAGGGAAAAACCAAGGTGGTCGACGACCTCGAACTGGAGCAGCCTATGGAGCAAGGTGAAGAATGAGCTGCGCCCACAGAAGAAACGGTCGCGATCTCAACTTCAGCTGCGGACCTAGCTCGAACGCTACAGATCAGTGCTTCCGTCCAGGAACCTCTACGATCCGAACTGGTAAGTTTCTTACTTCAAAATTTAGATATTTTTGCATGGTTCGCGGCCGATATGCCCGGTATTAACCCTAGCCTTATAACTCACAAACTTAATATTGACCCTGTAATCAGACCCATTAGACAGAAGAAACACAACTTAGCCCCAGAACGCTGGAGGGCGGTCGACGAGGAGGTCGAAAAGCTCCTCGCAGCAGACTTCATAAGGGAAGTTCACTACCCGAGCTGGGTAGCCAACCCAGTGCTGGTAAAAAAGGCAAACAGTAAGTGGCGCATGTGCGTTGACTACATCGACCTGAACCGAGCCTGCTCGAAAGATTGCTTCCCCCTCCCCAGAATTGACTGCCTAGTGGACGCGACCTCGGGACATGAGTTGCTAAGCTTCTTGGACGCCTACTCGGGCTACAACCAAATCAGGATGGACCAGTCCGATGAGGAAAAACCACCTTCATAACCGAGTTCGACCTGTTCTGCTACAAGGTCATGCCCTTCGGACTGAAGAATGCTGGGGCGACCTTCCAAAGACTCGTGAATAAGCTGTTTCTGCCCTTAATTGGCACGAAGATAGAATGTTATGTAGACGACATGGTCGTCAAGACACAGTTTTCGCATGAATTAATACAAGACTTAGATTTTATCTTCCAAATTCTGCGTCAATTTAGCATGAAACTAAACCCAAACAAGTCTGTCTTCAGAGTCACCTCGGGTAAGTTCCTAGGGTACATCGTCAACCGGCGCGGTATTGAGGCCAACCCGGACAACATAAAGGCCATCCTAGATATGAGACCACCCCGAAAAGTAAAAGAGATTTAGAGGCTAAATGGTCGCATAGCCGCTCTGAGCCGCTTCCTGTCCAAGTCGGCAGACCGTTGCCTGCCTTTCTTTAAAACAATTAAAGGCAAAGGGTTCGAATGGACCCGAGACTGCCAGCTCGCGTTCGACGAGCTAAAGAACTACCTCGCTAGTGTGCTGGTCTTAACCAGGCCCGAGGAGGGTGATGTCTTAGAACTGTACCTCTCGGCAAGCGACGAGGTGGTCAGTTCGGTACTAATAAAAGAAGTAGATCGGGTCCAACGACCCATCTATTATGTTAGTAAAATTTTGTAGGGAGTAGAGACGAGTTACCCGCAGATAGAAAAGTTGGCATACGCACTGATAATTGCAGCTCAGAAACTCCGCCCATATTTCCAAGCTCACACTGTTATCGTCTTGACTGATAAACCTTTGAGGCAAGTCTTACTCAAGCTCGAGGTTTCTGGTCGGCTGACGAAGTGGGCCATCGAGCTCAGCGAGTATGACCTCCAGTATAAGCCACGAACTGCTATTAAGGCCCAAGCCTTAGCCGATTTTATCGCCGAGTGCACGTTCATCTCCGAAGTCCTCAGGCCGGTTGAGCCCGAGATCCCCAGTTCGGGTGAGCTCGGAGCTCCCAAGCCAATAGAGTCTGAACCCTGTGAAGTAGCAGCCAGGGTGGCATCTCTCCTAGTTAGGCCAAACGCGAACTGGGATGAGGAGCCCTAGATCCTTCACGTAGATGGCTCCTCGAACCAACAGGGCAGCGGGGCTAGAATAGTCCTGCGTGGCCCGGGTGGCACAAAATTGGAATACGCGCTACACTTTAAGTTCGCGGCATCCAACAATGAGGCAGAGTATGAGGCATTGATTGCCGGGTTGGCCCTAGCGCAGAAGGTAAGAGCAAAACACATAGTTATCTGCAGCGATTCTCAGCTTGTGGTCAACCAGGTTACGGGCGAATACGAAGCACGTGAGCTAACTATGATCGCCTACTTGGCAAAGGTAAAAGAGGCTCTGCTCAACTTCCAGTCACACTTCATCAAGCAAATCCTAAGGTCAGAGAACACTGAGGCCAATGCCTAGTCCCGGTTGGCCAGCATTAATCACAACGCAATGAGAACCGTGTACATAGAGGATTTACCTCGGCCTAGCATTCTCGGTGGGGCAAAGGAGGTCACTCCCGTCTTTGAATCAGAGCCGAGCTGGATCGACCCACTCGCGAGCTTCTTGCTAGATGGGACCCTCCCTGCGGACCGCAATGCATCTAGAAGAGTGCAGCGCCAGGCAGCCAAATATGTCATAATAGACGAACGGCTGTACCGACGGTCCTACACGCTCCCCTACCTGCGTTGCTTGCGACCTACCGAAGCCGAGCTCGTACTCCGTGACACTCATGAAGATCTGTGTGGCAGACACTTGGGAGGCAGGGCCCTCGCCCAGAAGGCACTTTGGCAAGGGTACTACTGGCCAACGATGAAGGCAGAGGCCATCAAGCTCGTCAGAAAATGCGATAAGTGTCAAAAGCATGCCAATATCCACCATCAGCCTACCGCCGACCTCAAGTACCTCACCAGTCCATGGCCCTTTGCGCAATGGGGCATCGACCTCCTGGGGCCATTCCCGCCAGCAACAGGTGGAAGGAAGTTCCTAGTGGTGGCGGTAGATTACTTCACAAAGTGGGTAGAAGTTGAACCTCTCGCAACAGTTACAGCTCGAAACGTACAAAACTTCTTTTGGAAGAACATAGTATGTCGCTTCGGGTTACCTAGGGTACTGATCTCCGACAATGGCAAGTAGTTCGAGGACATCAAGTTTCAGGAATGGTGCCAAGATATGGGGATTCGGCAGAACTTCACATCGGTCGCGCACCCGCAAGCAAACGGTCAAACAAAAGTTATGAATAGAGCTATCCTCCGCGGGCTGAAAGCGCGACTAGACCGAGCTAAAGGGCTGTGGGCGGACGAGCTACCAAGTGTTCTATGGGCTCACCGAACTACGGAAAAAACCGCCACGGGACAGACCTCCTTTAACCTCACCTACGACACTGAAGCGGTAATCCCGGCGGAGATCGAAGTACCTACACTACGACTAGAAGCATACGACGGTCAGACAAACGGAGACGAGCTACGTACCAACCCCGACCTATTGGATGAGGTAAGAGACCTCGCGTACATCCAAATTGCAGCTTACCAGCAAAGAGTATCTCGATACTACAATGCCAGAGTAAAAAAGCAGAACTTCTGCATCGGCGACCTGGTTCTCCATAAGATCAAGGCACCCGAGCCCGGCGTGGGCAAACTTGGACCGAATTGGGAAGGGCCCTGCTGAGTAAAGAGGGCGCTCAGGGGAGCATACGAGCTCGAAACATTGGAGGGCAAACAAGTACCCCGAGCATGGAACGTCCTTAACTTAAGACGATACTACCTATAAATTACCAAGCGAAGTGGACTAGGAGTCGCTATCAGAGCCTGAGGGTTAGAATAACGAGCTAACAAGGACCTCGACATCTCATCATCAGAAGCATATGGTCAGTTCGGCAATATAGTCAGTTCGGGAAAAAGAGGGCGAACAACTTAGTCAAAAAAATGTTTCATTACCAAACACTATGTTCAAATTAAAAAAAAAAAAATTCATTTCAGCAGTTCGACAAATCTCAGTCCTCACCCTCGGAAGGCACGTCGACAATACCCGAGGGTTCTGCCTCGTCCTCAGAATCCGGTTCACCATCAGCTGCGTCGGCCATCTCCTGAGTAATGCGCGAAGTAGTTATGGTGCTGATGTCGAGCTTGGGGTACGTATTCCTGATCATCCACCGGCTCAGTTTAAAACCCCTTCTGTATGAGCCCACCATCAGGTCGTCAAAGTGCGGTGAGGCAATATAGTCTTCAACGGCCTTCTTCTTGGCATTTTCGATGCCCAGAGAAAAGATCTCTGTCCTCTCCCTAATATCCTCTTGAAGGTATTCGACCTGATGCTGTAAGTCTAGCCTCAGGTCCGCCATATGCTTCACCACCACTCCCATGGCCTCGGTGTCTCTCTGAGACATCGCCAGCCTGGCCTGTGCAACACAAGAAGCCGCTTCGGCAGCGCGGAAAGCCTCTTCGGCAGCTCGTGCCCGCCTCGAGCTCCTCTCCACTTGGGCTAAGGCATGGATGGAGGAGCTTACCTACCAAAAGGAAAAATAACGAGAATGAACAACAATGAGAAAGGTAATGACAAGGAGCCCGACAAGAAGTCACTGACTTACCACCATAGCATTAGAGGCAGCACGCCCGACTATATGGTTCAAAGGAAGCTTGGTCCAAGCCGCGACCTCCTTGGGGTAAATGGCCTCCCTACATTTTTGAAGAGCGTGGTTCGGTGACAACATGCTCCTGAACTCGCCTTGGCCTCCCGAACCTGAAGGCCCAGCTCGCATATAAGTGGTCTCAGTGTAAGGAGCCCCCGTATAAGCAGCCTCGGCGTAAGGGGCCCCTGCCACTTCTTGTACGGGAGGGGCCATCTCGGGCTCCCTGGGCGGATCCACTGGCGGGTAGCCCTGTACCTCGGGCTCCACATCTCGGGGCAGCTCGGCACATGTCTGTTTGGCAACTCGCTTCCTCCTCTTCATGGCATGAAACAGGTTCCCACCGCGAGTCTTTTCTGCCTCCATCACACCTACAAAAAGAGCTCGGCATCAGGAAAACGAAAGAACGGAAAGCAAAACAAAAGGCAAGCCTCTGAGCAAGGAACCTACCCGAACTCAGGCTGGCCTGGATGAGCTTGGCCTCTGTCAGATAATGGTGGCATTTTAGACCAAGCCGGGCCCATTCCTGGAGGCCCTTCACCATCTCTCTATCTAGCGTAACACCGACATCGGGGGCAGCCATCCCCCACCCAGTTTGGAACGGCCACCCCATTACACTTCGCACCCCTAAGTAGTCCTGTTTCCACGCCGGGACCTTGTTGGGAAGATCGTGTAAAAGCTTGAAACCCGGGCGAGGAGACAGGTAGTACGCCCACCTACGCCCGGGAAGGGGACCCGCTTGCTTCTTAAACATTAGAATGGAGGAAAAGATCTCAAGGTCTAAAGGCAAAATCTGTTCGCAGAAGAGGAAGATAGTCCCAACCAAATTTCGGATAGAATTTGGGTGGAGCTGACCAACGGTAACGCCGAAGTGGTTCATAACCTCGACGATGAGGGGGTGGAAAGGTAGGCGTAACCCATCGACGAGCTGCTCCCGGAATATCACGATCTCGTCAGGACCGTGTTCCCAAGGGAAGCCTGACGGTATAAAGTTGGTATACTCCCTAGGCAGGTTGAACTGGGTGATAAGGGAGTAAAGCCCCTCAGGCATCATGGTTGAAGGCCCAAACTTGTCCAACGTCCGACCTCGACGGGAGGAGGACGCCAAAGTACTCTAGGCGACTCGGCCTACGGGTTCGAACCCTTCCTCGAGCTCCTCCTCGAGCTCTACCTCGGGTTCACTAAGGCTGTCGGGGGTTGTAGCTTGGTTTGTAGAACCTGCATCTGACCCCCTCGAACTGTTTGAGCTGTCCGAGCTAGACATCGGGAGGAAAAGAATACCAGGGAGAAAGCACTGACTCACCCGAAAAAGGCAAACGGACTACGGAAGGCTGACGCGAGCTAGAAAACTTTGGACACGAGCTGGAACTTAGATGCGAGCTCAAGAAGAAAACGTAGGAGAACGGCAATGGAAAGCGACTAGGGGTCCCCCACTATTTATACCCACAGTGATCGAAAACCGACGGTTCTGATCGAGGCAAATCCAACGGCCCACGATCAAGCTGACCGCACGCCTCCTAAGACCGAGACGTGACTGGTTGCACGTCTTTTGAAACTGAAGCAGCACTGGCGCACGTCTCCCCGCATTGAAGGCAGTAGCGGCTATTTGAAATAATGCCCGTTGTCACGTCTCCCAGCCGCGCATTTTTTAATTTTTGAAATAACGCGCGTTGTCTCATCTCCTAGCATTTAAAGACGGACTGACACGTTCCCTGACTTTTTTAGCGCTCGAGAAACCTAGAAATCTCCTGACGAACGCACACTTCGCGCTATCAGTAACCGGTTTGAAGTACGGGTCAAATCCACCCGCCACCTCGCGAACTCCCCGCACTTGGGCAAGCCCCTTAGTGCGAGGAGTGGGGGGCAATTGATGAAGGAAGATTTGGCCCGACCTCTTGACCACCCAACACGTGGCAGAAGCAATAGCTCGGCACAGCAGTACGCTCAAGGCGCGAGCTCCAAGAGGAGGAACTAGCGGTCCGAGCTCCCCAAAAAAGGAGCCCGAACTCTCCCTTTGACCTCAAGCCTTACGAGGAGCACAAAGGGCAACAACCCGAACTGGCCCGCCCTAGGGCAGTTCGGGCCACACCTCTACTCGAACTCAAGACTTCACCTCGCACACCACTCCAACACTTCGGCTCCAGGCCGCTGAACTGAACAATCTTACCTGACACCAAAGGAGTCCGTATCCTGAGAGGAGGCACCTGACTGACTTAGGATCTGACGCTTGACAGCTGCACTTCAACGGCCACCTGCCACCGCCACCTCCAGTCACAGAGATGGCTCCGACAAAGAGAGCAGTGGCGGTTGTCTGCCCCAGCAGAGGTGATGACACCCGAACTAGCTGAAGTGCAGAGGTAATGATACCCGACCTGACAGGAGCTTGGGAGTGAGTGCACGAAGTGGTTATAAAAGGCTCTCCCCCCCCCCCCCCCTCCAAGGAGGTATGTGATAACTTTGCGCCATCTAGTTTATTATCTTGCCTTTGAGAAGATACTAACTTGAGGTTCGGAGCACTCTCACCGGGTCCCTCCCCGGAGATACTCACTTTCTTCCCCGTTTCAGGCACCTTTTGCTCCAGCCAGAGGCAAGATCGTTGACAGCTAGGACCGGCCGGATTGCGCTCCATCACTATTGATAAATGATAACTTGAGTCCTTTCATAACAATACTTTCAGCTCCCACCTGTTCAGCTAGCATCAAACTCTCTGGGGCTGCCCGAGCCTCAATCTCAACGAGCATCGCACATAGGAGATCTTCTAGCTCGTCCATAACAAAAGTGCCCCACAGGCTCCCCAAATGCATATCACGATATCTGAGCATGCATTAGGAACATCTCCCATACTTGATTGATAGATATTCCCAATGTGCGGTTTGGGTGTACTGTGGGGCATATGCTCTGTGGGACTCAGATGTGATCTCTTCTACAATGTGAGTTGTTTTTTATTATTATTGGTTCCAAAAACAAATCAAAACCATTAGGTTTGGAAATAAATTTTTTAATAAAATAAAAATACAAAAAAGAACATGTTTTTGGTTGTGTATTTTTCATTTTCAAAACTGAAACAAAAAACATGCTCTTAAATATGATTTTAAAAACATAGAATTCAGGAACATATTTTTGTTTCTTTGCTGATGTGGCAATTCCAAAAACAAATGAAAACAAAAACATTCATGTTGTGGAACGCTCCAAAGAGATCAGATCCTTTAAATGCACCTTTCAAGCATACCGAGTAAACACTCAACAAATATTCAGACAACTGTCTTAAAAATTTGCTAGGAATCAGTTCAAGGGTAGGTTGGAGATATTTATGAAACGGTATCAAAAAAGCTTAGAGCACTTAATATGTTCACCAGTTTTTCTAATGATATCTGATTCAGTCCCACAAGACCATTCTCATATCATACTCACAGCCACTTGCAACCGTGCATTGGGAATATCTTTGCACTAGTATGCTTTTATTCATGGGAATATTGTACAGTTGCAATCGACTGTAAGAACAGTATGAACACAGTCTTGTGAGGACTAAATCCGAATTTTAGTGAAATCTGAAACCCATGATTTTGAACCACCATTGGGGGTTGGAAATACACCACACCTTTTTTTTAGGCCAAGGTACAAAACAACCCGCTAGAAATGGGCTTTTCCTGCTCATCCAACGTAGCAAGTTTTGGGGAAAGATATGTGTGGACTCGGTTTTGCGAAGCATGGGTTTTCAGCTGAACTGACTTCTCGTTTTATCCACCTGGCAAGACTGGTTGAAAGTGATCAAAGAATGATGTGGCAAACATTATGAATCCTTTGAGTCTACAATACAGCCTCAAATTCAAAGTGGACAAAACCTTTGGCCTTGGTTTTGGGAAAGTGAGAATTGGAGAAGAGGATAATATTGTAATCTGCTGAAAAGGTTTTTTTTAACAAACAATTCAGAAATCAGAATGGATGCTACTGCATTAGAGGGGGTTACCCAGCTTCAATGCAGGAAAGTACAGCCAAAAGGTGAGCCAAAGAAGAAAACAGAAAAGAGAGAGAGAGAAAGATATGCTCTTTTATGCCTTTTGGTATATTCCAGCATTGGTCAGGGATTTTACAGGTGGGCCCACAGCTGCGCATGATAGCAAAAAGTGATCTTCTTGTCTAAAAGCTTGAAAAGGGTTCTAGAGTCTATATGGCCCCTTTGGCTTTTGAGATTCCTCTTTTTTTCACATTTACTGGTGGAAGCGTGGTTCAGTTTCACGTCTGAATGCTGAAAAGCTGCCCTGAAAGCAAAAGACATGGCCTAGAGCCTGGTAGAGGAGGTATCATAGGGATGTTGCTCTGTCTTCAAGCACCAAACACTAGACTGGTTAGTTGGATTCTCTAGGCCCCACTTGAGTGATCTTCCAGTCAATCCAGTGGGTTGATCACTGTGGAAAGTGGTTGGATTTTACTATGGCCCACTTTAGAGAACTTTGTGCAACTTGTATGGATTGATGATTGTGCCAAGGACCAACCAATCAAATCATGGTAGGACCCCTGGATAAAATCCTGGTAGGAGACCTTCGTGGGCTTTAGCCCATATGACCCATTTGAGCCCATATTAGCTCACAATTTTTTCTGGGGTTTTGTTGATCATGAATGAAAAATTCTTATATTTTAAGTCTAAAATAAACTGGAATAATAATACAGAATAATAGTGAATAAAATCAAGTACTAATACATAATTACTAATAATATAAAATTATATTTATCTTATATGTCAAATATTAGAGGATAAAATATATAAAATATGAATTTATATAATAATAAAAATTATTTTTATTAACAATGATTATAAAAATAATGGGAAATGGTTTAATGTTTAAAAAGAGGGTTTTGAACTGAAAAAACTGTCCCTATCCACGGGGACAGTCTACGATGAACTGAAAAATTGTATATCTCATGGATGAGACCAAAAATCAGATATACAGGGAACCGAGCACTACCTAAGGTTTTGACTTGTCACAACAGGTGAGGATGATTTTATGAGCATGTCCTCATCTATCATGTCAAGAATTCTTCAGTCATCCTGATCCATCTTACTCCACATCTCAATGTTTGAACTTAATCTTACCACCAAAAAACAACCAAACAAGAAGGGAGAAAGCCCTAATGACCTTTCTTTAATGGTAGAAAGATTCAATGGCGTGAGAAAATCTGAAAATGGCTTGTGGATCAAAATCAAACTGAAAATAGAAGGTGGACAAAGAGAACATGTGGAGGTTTTATTGGGCAACGACAACGTTGATAGACAGAAAAGTCCTGACCACTAGATTTGGTGATCAGGGGTTTAACTCGTACCCATTTTGGACTCTTAAGCATCGGGCTTGGGCTCAGCCCAGACCACTGGAACCAGGGCCCAGTCTATCTAAGGCTTGGACCACCGGGTCGGCTCAAGTGGCGACTGGCGAGTGCAATGCCCAGATAAGTGGAAGTGACGTTCTAAAGCATGTCGATCGTTTTAAGTAAAAAACAGCTTTGATTTGGTGATGATTGAAGTGCAATAGATAAGCTTTTGTGTAAAGCTTTTGTTTTTTTATTCTTTTTTTTGGTGGGTGATGTCAAAAGCTTTTGTTTTGCTTGACCCTTTAGGCTTTTACATCTTCCTGCCATGTTATTTTCTACCAAAAGGAATTGATTCTTTCTCTTTAACTCTAAGATAAGAAAGAGGCCAAAAAGACATCTTTCTTTCTCTATCTCTTGAGTTCTATCATTTTTAATTAAATCAAATATGGATCTGCCTCTTCATATATATATATATATATATATATATATATATATATATATATTTAAAATTGATATTATATGTATCAATGAAATTGGTTTGGATGCTATATTTTTACTAAATTGTCATAAATTTAAGTTTCTTACGAGTAAATTTTATTCATTTGGTTCATAAGTTATAATATTAAAGTCATTTTTTTAAATTAGTTCATTTTATTAACAATATATAATTTTTTTGATCATTTTTAGTTTAATTTATTTATATCATTTATTAGTGATGGACTATAAATTAAGTTAGTAACTGGAAAATTAGACTGACTCAAAAAAAAAATGAAAAATTAGTCAATATAACAAAAATTACCTTATTAAAAAATCACATAAAAGAGGATATTTATAGGTGTTTTTCATTAATTATTACCAAAATATTCTGTATTCATGGACCTGCCACCCACGTTAGCTTCCTATGAACTTCTTTGTGACCATGGGCCATTGGTTCAAGCAGGAAATTAGAGATCCAAACGATTTGGTTGCTCTTCCAAATTCCAAATTTATGATGGGACTAAAAATAGAAGATAGGATTTACCCTGTCAAATAATTATTCATTCTATCTCTAGTTACATTCAAAACAAATCAGAACACTCAAACAAAGAACACTACATAATAGTTGGAAAATCAATACAAAAGTTTCTTTTTAATTTTTCAGATTTCAGATTTATCAAACACACTTTACCGCAAACCATTTAATTAATTGCAATTTATGTTGATCACTGTAATCACCATGGTTTTGAAAATTGAATCAAATTGGATGGTCAAACCGGTTGACCCAAGAACCAATCATGGTTCTGGCCTTCTAGGTCTGGTTTTGAACTCCAAAACCATTTGACTAGAGTTCAGACTGGAGGGTTGAACTATTTGACCTAGGAACAAGTTGTCAAGACAATTTCATTTTTAGGTCAATTTTTAAAACTATGATGACAATCGTATACTTTAGAGCTCAAAGCACAAGCATTAACATTGCAAGAAAGAAATAAAGAGTGTTTTTACTTGGTTTTCTGCTTTAGAGCTCAATTCTTACTTCAAGATTTCCACTTGGTTTTCAAATATGTTTGAGTAATTACATGGCTCTTCTCTGTAAAGCAGGAAAACCCCATCATACATCTACCACAAATTCTTCAAGAACTATATATATATAGCAGTATTGTCGGTGAGTACTATTAAAAATCTTGATTGGAGGGGCCACCAATTTTCCAAAATCAGAAGAAATGGGTGATTAGTTTTAAACCAATTAGCTTTTGATGCTCTGATTAGAATTTGGTTTGTGTCTCCTAATACTCTGTTTTCTCTATGTTTTCAACCACATGTCGGCAATCATTCTTCCATTAGGACAAAACTTTGTCCTTTGTCATTAGATGTTATGACCACTGTTAGTTGCAGAACATTTTTCATAAAATTGCTTCCTAATCCACACCTGGGATCTTGTAAAGCAAATCCAATTTGGTAAACCACCTGGCCAATAATGTCGCCAGACAACACCATTTATCTCATTGGGGCCCTATTAATTGTGCTTCAGGTGGCTTCATAATCACCATACCCCACCATACAGTCGACCCTATTGATGCTGATTATTGAATTATTCGGATTTCCATTCCAAAGGGAAAGGATCCATCAGCCCATATACCCACCAATATTCAAAGAAAAAATATCAAAATAAAAGGATTTCATTTGGCTACATGACTTGGACTATTCAGTACCTCATCTAACTTTCTACCTTAGAAATTAGTGGTTGTTAAATTTTTCTTTCTTTTTTGGATGAATTATTTTAGCCATTTTTGAAGCATTGAGCAAAATGAAAATGGATTTCACATAGAATATGTTTGATTTGATGGAAAATAAGAGAGAAAGTTCTTGAGAACATCAGTGCGATGCCATGAAGAGCCTGCAGTTATGTGGGTTTGATCATGTGCCCCATTTTGGGAGGGATGAAATGTGACATCTCAGCTACATTGGCCAATGGAAATCCATTTAATAGTGTGGATTTTATGTAGAAATGGAGGTGAAATGGCTTGCCTAAAGTTTTAGGCAGAGGGGGTGATTCGAGAATCACCTTTCTGATGCTTCTTGAATTGTGCTGCAATAACATCCTTACTGATATAATTTGTTGAAAAGTGAAAAGGTGAAACACTTTTATAAGATGCCACACATCTTTAGTGCATAAAAAAGTGGTCCTGTGGACATTGTGGTCCTGATTCATGGAGAAGTGGGCATCAAATATGGCAATGCCAAATACCCTCTTAAGACTAATAGATCTCTTTGGGTCATGTCTGTATTAGTGTTTCTTCATAGTGACAAATAGACATTTTGGTCCTTATTAATGGTGAAATAGGCATCAAATATGGCAATGCCAAACACCCTCTAAAGACTAAAAGATCTCTTTCGGTCATGTCTGTACTAGTGTTTCCTCATAGTGACAAATGGACATTGTGGTCTTGATTCATGGTGAAATGGGTATCAAATATGGCAATGCCAAACACCCTCTTAAGTTGTAGGTTTCGTTCACTTTTTGGTAAATTATTTGGATAAATGCACTTACCCATGTTCTTTTACTTTCCATGTAAATAAGGTAATGACCATTTTATCCATAAAATCCATTATTAAAAGAGACATTTTTGTTCCATTCAAGTATTAGTAACTTTTCCTCTAAGAAATGAGTATCACTTGCCTGCGTAAGTGATATTCAAGAAAACTGCCCTCCCATGCTGGTTGGGCGGTGTTTAAATACAAGAGAATTCTCAACTTCTTTCCACTAACTTAGCCATTGATTAAGGGATTAGGTTCTCTATTACCTAGCCGATCCCTAAGCCATAGGAATATAACCACTTAACCATAACAACCAGACCTAATCTTAAGTAATAACTACTTAACTAAATTGACCACTTCTTAAGGAACCAACCCTTGACTTTTATTGACCTATTCCTATTGATAATAAGGAAATAGAACATAAGTATATATTAGTATATATTAGTATTTCCTCAGAGAAATAAGAAATGAGATGAATCCCAAATTCCCAGTTCAGGGACATGATCTAGGTCAGATTAAGAAGGAAATCTTAATCTGGGTTAAAGATTGGACTCAAAAATTAAGGTGTGACTCTACTACCTGTTGAAGGTAAAAGAAAAACTCTAAAAATGTGTGTATCATTTCTCATTCATGCATCCAGCCATTTATATGGAGGGATGGAGTGGACGATATAATCTACTTATTGGGATTAGGGGCATAGCCCAATTCTCTATTTGGATTGCCATTGCTTTCCCTGCTCCCCATCACAGAATCACAGACCAGACAAGTATTAAAAGATGGTTTAGAGGGTTCTGTCTGGTCTATGGGCTACTTGCTGGAGAGGATGATTAGTCTAAGCAAAGATGTCACGGGACATGCACTGACCTATATCCATGTGCCTAAGGCTCTAAGAAGATATGCGTGAATCCCAATTAGATATGGCTGCTTGGCTGGGCAGACAACCTACACAGCCCCATATAGGAGGGAGGCTGGCTGGGCGCTGGGCGCTGGCCGCCCTGCCGGCCTCAGCCCTCAGGCCCTCAGCCTTTCTCCCGCTCGTCCCGTGTTGTTGCTCGTTCCTAAGGTTAGTTGGTGAGAGATCATGAATGGTTTGATTTGAGTAGTAACTTGAGATTTCATCCATTTCAAATCGGCGAAACTTGCGGGAGTTTGAATTAGTGTTGGACTTTCTAGCTTTTTGCATTTAATGTGAACCAAACAGCTTTCTTTCCACATTTATTTATTTACTTTCTTTATTTGATCTGCAGAGAGAGAGAGAGAGAGGATGAACTGTTCAAGTGGGTAGAGAGGGAAGAGAGATGCTTAAGAGTTAAGATGTACTTTTTAGTCTCTTCTTTTTCCCAGCAATCAATGGCTTTTCTCTTGACAGATGTGTTCTCTGGTGTAATGGTCTAAAAGTTTTTGGGCCGGTCGGTTCAGTCCTTTTTTCCACTACAAAATCTTCCCAGCGGCGCATCTTAGCCTCATCTCTCTCTCTCTCTTTACGTGGGGTCATGGGGCTTCTTTTGGTAAAAGGGAATAATGGGCTTCTTTTATTGAGTTGCATTTCTGAGTGAGTGAGTATTAATTTCCACCCGTGCATGTCCAAGACAATGATCATAAAGAATGGCCCATTTGGTTGAACCAAAAAAACTAGAACCAGATACATGATATAAGCTGCTGAACTGAACCGGATGACATGGGAAGTCAGCTTGGTTTGATCTTCTTTGAGCAAACATACATGAGTTGCTTTTGTTGTTGGGTTAAGTACTAATCTTTGCATGATCCAGATACATGATTAAACAGAACTGGATTGACCCATTGGTTGAACTTGAACCAGAAACCAGGATCCGGGTTTCCAGACAAATCAGAATAGATTGAAGATTGAAGATGAATTGGCACAAAGGCTTAACTGAACAAGAAAAAACTGTTCTATTTTCCATAGAACAGTTTGCTTCATTTAGCCCGATTGTTCAAAGGAAAGTCGGTCTTATTTATTTTGTGTTTCCTTGAAAATGTATGAATTGATAGTGTCTGACATGTTTGTACAGTTTGACCCACCAATTAAATTGAGAAGGTCCCTTCTGGATCAAGCTCAGAATAGGATATGATGATCATTTCCGAAACACTTGAGTAGCAAAGATTCTACTTGTCTAATTGAGTTTGATGAAAAATGAGTTTGTTTGGGGGCCACATGCCCTCATGAAAAATAATTTTATCGAGTTTCTGCCACTTCCAGAAGCTTGAATTCATCATAAGATGTGGTTGATGTAAGACTTGTTCAAATGTTAGCAACGATTTTGAGCTGAGCCTTGTTCAAATGAAAATTTTTAGTCTGATCTAACAAAAAAATAATAATAATAATAATAAAAAAGAGGAAATGTAAAATCTTGACAAATTTCCTTTATATCATTCTCAACCCCGATAAAGTAGGTAGGTTGCATCTGATTAATGGTCGACACTAAAACTTTTAACAAACTTTCGGGGTCATGTATCCTGATTTGTTTAGACAATTTTTTTTTTATAACTAAAATCGTTTCATATTTTTTATGCATTTTTTTTTTCTTTTTGTTTTTCCAATGAGAAAGGAATGCAATTGTTGGTTTCACACTGAAATTTAAATTTGTAATTCACCATGTAAAATTGCAGTTCCTTTATCAACCCTAAATTAAAAACAATATACAACATTGATAAACATTTTATTTCATTTATTTTGGCATTTCAATTTCTAAGCTTACAAGTGTTGATATTTTTCATAATCTAAAGTATCAAATCTGATGTAGGCACACATGGCAGGCTCCGGATTGTGCTATGTGGCATTGACCAGATAGAATCCTAGCCGTCTATATCTAATTGCCTCCAACCACTCCATGGCAAGGTTAACTATAAAAGGGGGTGCCCAACTCAGGGTAAACCTATCTTTCTCACTCTTGCTCTCTTGCATTCCTAATTTTGACTTCTTGAGACCTTTTCTGATCTCTTAAGGACTTAACTCTAAGCCCTCGTCTCAAGCCTATTTCAACCTCTCTTTAGCATTTGACTCACTTGATTGCTGGAGCCTCCGCCCTTGGGATAACACCCAAGGCCTCTGATGTATTCTCTTCTCCTACTCATAGATTGGATCCATCAACCTCGGACATTAATAAATTTACTTTGTTGCTCTTGGTCCATCCTTGACAACAACAAAAACAAAATCTATTCCATAGATTATAGATTACAACACCATTTCTTATAAAACTGGACTCTTCAGACAATTTATAATTAGATAGGTTTTTATCCTTTTAAAATGTACAACTTGCACCAAATATTAACTCATATTGCTTAGGTCATTGATCACTATGCCCATCTACCTACAATTAGACTACATTGAAGCAGTTGTTATCTTCTGCAACTAACAACTCATAAAAGAACCCAATTCACTAGGGTATAAGCTTTCTTTAATGTTTAGATTTGGTGTTTAATATACACTATATGTTGTTTTGTAATCAGAAATCCGAATGGTTCAACCATATGGTGAAACCAATAAATCGTGAACCGCACATTCCAAAGTTTGACCACACTGCATTTTCAAAACAGTACTTAATGAAGAGATTAGCTAGGGTTCAATAAGAAACAGGATTTCTAAATGGTCCATAGCTATAATACTTGTAACTGAAACCAAATTGTGACCTTTAGGGGTTGTTTGATAACAGTTAAATTTCCTTAACTAAGGCTTCATTGGGATAAACTTTTGTTTTTGAGCTTTGAGCTATGAAAAAAAATGATAAAAAAGTTTTGAGCATTTGGTAATAGTTGCTTTGAAAAACACAATAATCTATGGCCAAACACTTTTGAACTTTAAAGGACTAAACCTAAAATCGGGGCCTTGTTCTTTTGAGTATTAAATAAAACAAATATCAAGGCCCCATTTGAGAGGGCTTCTGTGTTTGGGGTGCATTGTATTAATTTTCCGGATTTTTACCAAATACACAACTCCGGCTTTCCCATGTAGGAATTACCTCGGAACACTCGAAGCCGCGCATTTTGAAAGCCCTCCCAAACGGGCACTAAAGCTCATACCTAAAGGTAACTTAATTTCATGATCAGTTTGTCTTTTAGATAGTTAAGTAGGCTGCTTTCCTTAAAAGCTGAACAGCTTGTTGAAGTGACTACTTTATTTCCAAATATTTCACTCTATTACCATTTTATATAAGCACTAAAAGATAAACAGATGAACAGTTCAGTTCAGTCAATTCAGCCATTATCAAAGATCTTACTACTCATCCTTGTGCATCCTCATCATTATCATCACCATCATCATCATCATCATCCTCCTCCTCCTCCTTAAGACTGTGTTTGTTTTGTAGGAGAAAGTAGGGAAACGTAAAGAAACCTTTATAAAACTTGTATATGTTTCCCTACCTTTCCCCTCCTTTCTCTACCTTTTCCTTCAAACCAAACATAACCTAAGGAATGAATTTGGTGGTTAAATCACATGGAGAAAGTCTAAATTAACAACTTAGGAATCTTTCACTTGGTTAAGAGTACAAATTAAGGACCTCAAAAGTTTCTCTAGCCCACCCCTTATTCATGAGGCCTCTTTTTGAAACTTTTCATGTTCAGAAAAAGGAGAATAGAAAGTAAAAACTTTTAATGGTTAATGACACTGAACATATAGCCAATCCAGAGACTCCCTTATTCAGAAGGAAAGTTTGGATTGATTATATGGCTCCACCCTGTGGCTAAAAATGGGCTGCTTCTCATGGAGGTTACTTCAGCCCAATTGCACTTTTATTCATTTATTTATTTGTCATGATTGATATTATTACTATTATTATCTTCTCTTCCTGACCTTTAACTAAAACATCAATGTGATGGAAAGTGTCCCACCCCTCTATGTAGAAAATAAAAGGAACATTGCATCTTGTATCAAATGCATAGCTTTTGGTTCTAAGGTTAGATCATCACATGTTTATTGATTTTCATGAATCTAATTAAAGAGGGATTGTGATTCCTTCAAGGACCACCAAAGAGATGCATGAAAATCTCCCTCAACACAAATTAACATTATTCTCTTTGACAAAACCCAACCTAAGTAAGCTCTTAGCTTTCTACCCATTTTCTTCTTTTTTTTTAATACTTTTTATATCCTTGTAAGGTGCATCTCCCACTTTTCTTAATATTTTTTTTTGGCTTCATAGGCTTCCTTCACATGTAATAACATATTGACAATCTCTTATGCTTGGTTTATTTTAATCAATGAGATTATTAGCTTCGGATATACGGGTTTGTTGTCTCTTTTGCTTCCTAATTTCATCAATAATTTGTGAACACTTACACCCATAAGCAATGCCAATGTCTCTGCCTATTTGTCAGTGTCCCCCTTATTCTACTATTCTATTGAATTAAGAGTGGACCTAATTAGTTCTTGTGATTAGGGTTCTTGCATAAGCTTTAAAATTGAGTCCCTTTAGGAGGTAAGACAAGGTATTTGCCTTCTCTCTCTCTGCCAATCAAGTTTGATTAATTGTAGATAGAAGATTTATGACAAGTACTGACCCTATATATATTTATGAGAGTTAGTTGAGTGGTGGCTGTTATTGAATTCATTGCATATTTTAATGTATGGTCCTTAATTTTAAGTTAAAAGTACTATTGTGCCAACAGTTTGGACTAAAATTTCTAGAGCTAAAAGACCTGCTATTTGTTTTCTTGTCTTTATATTGCAGAGGGGATGGATTAAGTTGACATATCGTTACATTTTGCTACTTGACAAAAGTTATTAATGGTAGATGTACGTAGCTATGCTATATTATTAAGACAACCCCACTTCTCCATTAATGGGGTAGACATGATTGTTCTACCCCTGCATAGTTTTCTAATTTTCTTCTTCTTCTCTCATTGTGTTGACAACCCTGAAGAAGTAGATTTCAATTGAAGTGTTACATTTATCATCCATGTGCAAAGAACATGTCCTTCCATAATCAATGCTTAACTACACTAACAGCTACAGTATCAAGACGGCCAATAAATGCTTTATTATATAGTATTAATACTTATATTTAACAAGGACTATTAGTCTCTGTCTTCCTTCGACAAGTTTTATTCGACAAGTTTTATCATGTTACTTTTCAAACTATACTAGCAAGTAAACCCATGAAAGGCATGAAATTGAATGAAAATTTCGTTAGGTTAGATTGACAAATTTAGGTTTTGACATCAGTTTGGGTCCAGTCAGGGTTCACGTGTAGGGTTGATCTCGGATTGGCCCATAACCTGAACCATCCATCTAATTTGTAACCATGTTTTATTTAGAAGGGGTGAGATATAGATAGTTTTAAGAATAACCTTATTGAAGAGTGTATATAAGTTAATTTGAAAATGGATAAACACTGTGAGAAATGAGAGGAAAAAGAGATTGTGAGCTTGGGCTGATCAGATCTTCTCACAACAAAAACCGTCCCAACATGTGTGCTTCCAACATGATTTGTGTCCACACGCACATCTCACCATGAGACTGAGACCCACCATGTCTGCAATGTGTAGACACTGATTATGATAGAATGTGTTGGAATAGATTTTTGTTTTAGGCATATCCAAACTCCTTTGGTGAGAGAGGTGAGAGGACCCTTTGCTTCTATAGATAATGCCATAAAATGATCTTCTTTCGCTTAATTGATAGCTTTAATTTTAAACCCTAGAGGTCATAAGATAAAATTTGACTAAATTATTAAATGCAAATTTAGAAACCTTGATTTTGTGGTTTAATTAATTGAACCACAACCAAAGTGCAATCAGTATTATTATTTTTTTCTAATTTATGTTGTGCAATTAGGTGTTTGGCATCAGTGCTGGGAACACCGCACCATTTTCTCATAAAAATAGTGCTGGGCATGTGTGAGTTGTAGAAAATAGTACTTATTTTTTGTTTGCATGGAAGCGGTGCTGCCACATAGGCTGTTTTTCGGGAGAACAGTACTAAAAGCAGTGTTGTAGAACTGTTTTCAGCATTAACCATATTTTCCAACATTCAAGATGATGCCACATCATTACACCGCTGGCAGCAATGAGATGTTTTTCTAAGAAAACATCAAATTTGACATTGCTTAAGACTACACTTTCCCAATTTGCAAGACATGGTGTGAAAAAACATTTTTTTTATGAAAAAAAGATACTAAATAAGAGGCCGTTTTTTGAAACACCGCTTTTTCTAATGTGATGCTACAAACCTACATGGTGCTGTTTTCTCATAAAAAAGGCATCGATGCCAAACACCCACTGAATTGGCTCATAAAGTTGAATGCTTGTGTGTAAAGTTTTGCGGTTTGGTATGTCAAGTCTAACTATGTATTAGTGCTTAACAGAAAAGAAATCTACAGTAGTCTATGTGGGAAAGGAGTTTAGCTTTTCTTTTCCACTTCTAAGTGGGTTTTCTATTGTTGGCAAGTTTTAAGGATTCTTGGAGTTTAAAAGCTAAAGAGAAATGATGCCATGTTACTTAAACAAGCCTTATGATAGGCATCTCTTCAATTGTCCTTGTTGAAGAAAATTAGTAATCACAATATTCTTTTTTTTTCTTGTTATATATTATAGGTTATTCATTTTGTTAAAAAAGTAATTAGTCTTTTTTCTTTCTTTTCTTTCTTTTTTAAAGGAAACCAAACTCTGATTGACTGATACTTCTCAATTTTCACCCTTAATTCATCTAATCAAAAAGCAAAAATCCCACTTTCTTTATTCTACACCAAAAGTAGTGGAAAGGAAAAGGCATTTGAAGGTTTACTTATTTTGAGTGCAAGAAGCTACCAAAAGCTTTAACTTTTCTGTTTTCTCTCTTTTTAGGGGAAGGGGAAGAAAGAGAGAGAGAGAAGGGGAGGGAGGGAGGGAGGGAGGGGATTTCAAACTATGAGAAAGAGAGATGTTTGTTGCTTAAGGTTTTGACCTTGTTGACATGAGTATCATGTATACTATGTGGGTGGCTTACACTAGTGAAAAGGGTTATGGACCCTCATGTCTCATAATTTCACATCAATTAGCCACTTAGAAAGCTTTTTTAGTTGTACCAGAAATACCAGGTGCTTTTATTGACTTCTTCAAAGTTTGAATGTGAAGAGGAGGAAAAGAGGGAGGGTGTGCTCTCATGACAGCAGAGGTGAGATGCATGAGAGGGTTCCTTTTAACTGGGGCCATTGGCTGATGGAGGAATACTTGCCTCAAAAATTAAGGATATATTGCATTATGGTTGCTCAGTGGGTTACAATTATTGGAGGGGTGGTGAAAAGGCTAGGGTCCTTTGTAGTGGGCAAGCTTTTCTTTGGTGAAGGAACCAACTAGTATGTGGCATCTGTCCAATGCTGTTAGTGTTATAGAGAGAGAGAAAAAGGGATGAGGTCAATTGACCTACTTTTTAGAGCGGAAAGTTATTATGGATAGCATCATACTTAAAATAAAGCAAGGGGAAAAGGAAGGAGGGTTCCACAAGGAAACTCCACCATGGAGCTTATATTATTCCAATCACACCCTGGTTTAGGGGAATAAGTGATTCTCCATTCGAGCAATTAGTCTGGGTTCACATTTTATATTTCGTTTACAAGGTTCAAAATATCAATATGATGCATTTGATATATACTTTCATTGTATTGGTATCCAAATGGCATAAGTGGAAAATATATATATGGTTCCAAACCTGCTTCCCATGCTCTTAAGGCTTAGTTTGGAAGGGGTATAAATATAAATATGTAGAGTGTAAAACCTTATGTTTTATATTATTTTGTATGTATTTGTATTTTATATATTTGTATTTATAGTCTTTTTAAATTGAGCTTAAGATCATTTGTATTAGTTTCTAGCAACCGATATATATCAATTGCATCAGTCTATATCAGTTTGTATTGACCGTTGTAAACCATGTCTTTTTATGGGAAAATTCTCGATTAGTACCATGTACTTTGGGCCTAGTGCCACTTTGGTTTCTGATCTTTAAAATGCGACAATTCAGTATCCAAACTTTTAAAACGTGACAATCCAGTACCTGCCGTTAACTAACTGTTAACCAATCGTTAAGTGGCATTCGAAAAAGACACAAATGTCGTTCAAGTGTTACTTAATTTTCTTTATTGACCATCTAAATATTGACAAAAAATTAACAGTTCCAAATCCTTGTCTTTTCCATTCAAGAAAGTTGGGGTCACATTTGAGTGGGCATTCTGGTGACTCCAATTTTCTTGAATAGAAGAGGCAAGGATTTGAGGCTGTTAATTATTTGTCAATGTTTGGATGGTTGATAAAGAAAATTAGATGACACTTGAAGGGCATTTGTGTCTTTTTCAAATGCCACTTAACGGATAATTAACAACTTGTTAACAACAGGTACTATATTGTCATGTTTTGAAAGTTTGACTATAGGGTACTAATTGGAAATTTTCCCTTTTTTTAATCAAATTTAAATGTTTATATTGGGTCATTCAATCTGTTAAATCAAATTCAAAGTATCACAACATATTGGTGTGTATCATATTGTATAACTTTTAAACCCATCAAAATTCTAAATAATACGATGTAGGGAAAAAGGGAAATATTCAATGGTTAATATCCATTCTAGAGATGGCCTGGTTAAAATCTTAAAATTTAAGACTTTTTTAAAACAATTAATATATGCAAAAATTGTGGATTGTGCATATCGATACTTCGAACCATGATTAAATCCCACTTCTCATTAAGGCTATGTTTGGTTTGAAGGAAAAGGTAGGGAAAGGAAGGGAAAGGCAGGGAACCCTATACAAGGTTTGTAAAGGTTTTCATACCTTTTCCTACTTTTTTCTTCAAACCAAATACAACCTAATTGTGCATCTAATCACTTTTTGTGCCCCATTTATTGTGGTCCTTTTAGATTTCAAACTTATGATGAACTTGCAAATGATAAGTATCTTAGAAATTGTGATGGATAAGATATATTTTTTAAATTGAGATTATATTAATTAAATACTTTAATTTACAATAAATGAAAACAATAAAATAGAAAATTGATTTTGTAACTAAAATATAATAATTGCATATAATTTATGTCTTGGATCATCTATATACTTTCATGAATCTAATATATTTTTTGGATTATATATTTATATGCTTATATATATATATGTATTATATATGTTTATAATTTATATGAATGGCTTTATGCATGTGGTAATATCATTTAAGTTGTATGGCATCTATATGTCCCACCACATAGACTGCAATGCATTTCTTCATATAAACTATTGAAAGTATGCATTTCTTACATCTTTATACTTTAATTCATAGTTATTTTGACCTTAGATTTATTATTATTAATGCATTTGCGGGAATTTTCCTAAGACTGCATTTGGAAACAATGCAAATATGTAGAGTCTAAAACAATTCATATAAATTGTAAAGTTGGGTTAGTTTTGCAGTGACAAATTTATCTTATTACTAAATAGATTTTTAGTCAAGGTTTTTAAAACCGACCTAAACAATGAACCGGTCAAGGGTCTAGTTCCCAGGCCAAACGGTCCGACCGTTCAAACTGAACGGACAACTCATTTTGACAAAAAAAAATAAAATAAAAACTGAGCAAAGCGTTGAATGGTTTGACCACTTGGGTCATCGGTTTTCTGACCAAATCAATGGTTTTGAGGAAAATAAATCGGTCACCTGACTGGTTCCCAATTTTTCTCGTCCAACCATCCGGTCTGGTCCAGTTTTGAAAACCATACTTTTAGCATAATGGATACAAACATAAATTCCAATAAAACATATGCTTTTTTTTTATAAAAAGCCGACTTGAATTCCATTTGCATCGTTTCCAAAAGCAGCCTGAAATATCCATATCTTTCCACCATATTATATATGTTTTTTTAGAATATGTATTATAATATGCATCCATTTCAAGTTCACTAATACGATACATATACCGATACTTTGAGCATTGCCCAAAAACTATTATTCACGCCGGTTGTAATAATATTGCAGTTGACATTAATTACTAATTTTCTTAACCATTGATCTTGTGATATTTTTAGCTGGATGGAGATATATATATGGCTAGGATCATCCAAATGACCTCAACCTCGAACTAGAAATCTCATAGCTGGGTTCCATATGGTGGTTGCTATCCTCCAGTCTTGCTATCATCCTCCCAACATGTACATGCCATGATATAACATATAAGCACAATCCATTCTTATCACATGTAAAATGAGCAATTATTGGACCACAGGCACATCAGTCGTCGGGGTCTGACGTGGTCAAAATGAATGGTTACGTGGAAGATCAGAGCTGCTGACAAATTTCTTTATGTGTTTGGATCCAATCAGAAATTTCATGCACCATCCAAAAGCTCCAAAATCTGTTTTACTTTGTTTGATTTTCATGAACGGATATGATTCTCTTGAAAATAGAGAGGAGGGACACTTGGGGCCTGATCAATCATTTTAGATTTCTAATCTATTTCTACCAATTTGCCACGTGGCTATTGCTGTCCCCATATCAAACTATGGAAGATGAATTAAAATTTGCTCCTGCAGCCGTGTATTCAGAACATTTTCCATCAATAATAATTTATCATGTAGCTAATTCTTTCATTTTTCCCTTAAATTCGAATAATTACATATTATTTTCATTTAAGGTTGAAAATATCGATATAACCAATATGTTGGCAAGGTGTATCGGCCTATAATAAGGCTCATTTTTCTGTTTTTTTTTAGTGTTTTTAATCTGATTTAAAAGGATCGGTTTAAGGCTTATCTACCCTTGAACCGGATTAAACCCCGAAACACTCTTAGAAGGACATATCGGAAAGCCCCCAATACGATACTATCGGCCAATATTTATCAAAATTTCGGTCCTTGTTTCCATCTATAGCCATCGGCCATCGCTGGATTTGGATTACAATCTTCTTCTCCGGTCAGATGTAAATATCTGAATTCCACAAGATTCTGATCTTGCTGTTCATGATCCAAATTATTCACGTGTGCAGCTTTTAAGTTGCCACATCATCCTCCACGTATAATATCACTGGATTTCTAGGACAAGGGAGCCTGTACATTGAACCCGGTCTGCCAACTGAATCGGCTCGCTCGAAGCCACCAACCTGGACTAGTTGAGAGTAATTTACCACAATATCCAAACTCTCTCCTTAAATTTCATACAAAATGACGAAGGTTAACCATAGATGAGGCTTCTTTGTCGTCAGATTGGTATCCACTAATCATCCACACCACACAGTCCACAACGCACCTAGAGGCTAAAGCTAGCGGCGCCCCCTCAGGTGAGGATCCCCTCACAAGTCACAACAAAAATGAAAAACCTTACGATCTCTCTCACTCTCACCGCAGGCCACATGTCGTGCAAGAGTGGCACTTCCGTAAATCACAAGACAAACCAGTGGCATGTACGTAAAAGAGGTGCACGTCAGAAACAAACAAGCGGCAATAAATGCAGAAAGTGTTCTCTTCAAGTCTTCTTCTATTTCTCGGTCGATGTAAAAGCGACGCGGCTGGGGTGCACGCGTCAGCCTGGCACGTCCGAGCGATACGAGAAAATCCCGAGGAATCAATCAGCTCAGCTCGCGATATTTTGGATGTCGGATGAAGTGAAGTGAGGAGAACCCCAGGGAAAAAAAGCAAAATACGGAAAAGGCAGGAAGGGTTCTCTCTCTAGAGCGGGCCCACCGTAGATCAGAACCATCTGATCCCAGAATAAAGTCACGTTGGGTTTGCATGCGTGCCACGTGTCAATGTAATAGAATTTTTACTGAGCTGAAAAGGGTAAGAGGATGTGAAAATTTACATCGAGAAGCGCGTAAAAAGGTGAAAAAGAGAAGGGTGGGCGTGCGTTATGGAAAGCGAATATGATGATTTCGTTTTGCCGAATTTAAAGACTTCAAAAGCAGCGAAAAAGCTGAGAGAAAAAAATAATATAATATTATGCAAGAAAAGAGAAAAAAGTTATAGAGAGAGAAAGAGGGAGGGGGAAAAAGGTGAAATCCGTGCGGTGCCTTTTTCCAGGCAACGGTTGCGTGTGAAAAAGCAGATATTTGGTTTCAAAAACTATCTCCATCGTTGGAGTGAGAGAAGGGTGAGTTTGAAGTAAAATTTTTTACTTTTTTTCAAAGAAAGAAATTTTTTAGGTAAAAAAGGGGAGTCAATGGAGCCATGCAGAGAAGGAGAGAGAGAGAGAGAGAGACTAAACTGAACTGAATCGTAAGTGGGTTTTTGGATGGGGTTCTTTATGTGGTTTTAGAACAGGAGGAGCAGAGTTCCATGAAAAAGAGGGGAGAACGCAGAAGAGGCAGTTCAGAAATCCTAAGAGAGAATTTTCACTAAACCCAAAATCTTTACGGTGTAAATACATCTAAAATTGCGCGCTAATCTTTTGCATCTCTCTCCTTCTGTGGACTGCTCAGCTAAAAACGGTTTTGAAGTTGATTTGGGTTCAGTAATAAAAGGGTAGCTTTGGTTTTCTTTGTTCTTTTTGGGTTGCTTTCACTGTTAATTTTTTCTGGGTTTTCTTGTTTTGGTAGTTTGGAGGGATGTATGTGTGTAATTGAATTAGAAAAGGACGGTGGTTTATCTTTTTTCAGGTTGTGATGAGAAAAGGAGAAAAAGAAGAAGAAAAATGCCGAGTTTTTATGTGAAAGATGAGATCTGAGGGGTTCCTTTTTCTCAGCCTTCTCTCGTTCATGTGTGCGTATGAGAGTTTTATGTGTTTATCGAGCTAGTGTTTACGGTGAGAAATAGAGATCTTTTTTTTGAAGAATGAATTTTCGATGAAAGTGCGACTTTGTCCACTGGTAAGCGTTCACACCTTACGCAACAAAATCCCAGAACAACATTCGAAGGAAAGCCCTCCACTTGTACTTGTTTGCTGGAGATAAGGGAGGAGAACAAGACCCATTGAAGATAGGGAGGAGATCAGAAAAGGAGCAAGACGACGCAGGGGTTGAAGTTGAGCTGTTTTTTGTTGATTTTCTGGGTCTAAAATGAGAATGAGTTAGATGTCTTTGATGCTCTTGCTGGACTTGAAGGATTTCAAGTACGGTTACTGGGTTTTTGAATAAACAGAGGAAAAGAGATTGGGATTGAGGTTTCTGGGTGCAATTTAGAATTGGGTTTTAAGTTTGGAGGAAAAAAAAAAAAAAAAAGAAGAGAATCTGACGAGGTTTAGAGAAGCTTTTATTGGGTTTGTCTTTTTTTCTGTATTATTAGGTGTTGTTTCAGAGTTTGTGTGTCTGGGTTTGAATTGGTAGGAGGGGTTGTTTGATTTTCCGATTAGCCTTCTTTGTAATCATGAGAGCTGGATTGAGCACGATCCAGCAAACTCTAACGCCGGAGGCTGCGAGTGTTCTCAACCACTCGATTGCCGAGGCTGCTCGCCGGAATCATAGCCAGACCACCCCGCTTCATGTCGCGGCTACCCTTTTGGCTTCGCCGTCTGGTTACCTTCGCCAAGCATGCATCCGATCCCACCCCAATTCGTCCCACCCACTACAGTGTCGAGCGCTCGAGCTCTGCTTCAGCGTCGCCCTTGAGCGTCTTCCGTCCGCGCAGAACCTCACTCCTGGACTTGAGCCCCCAATCTCCAATGCTCTCATGGCTGCCCTCAAACGTGCTCAAGCCCATCAACGCCGGGGATGTCCTGAACAGCAGCAGCAGCCTCTCCTGGCTGTTAAGGTGGAACTGGAGCAGCTCATTATTTCAATCCTCGATGACCCGAGCGTGAGCCGTGTCATGCGAGAGGCAAGCTTCTCAAGCCCTGCTGTAAAGGCCACTATCGAACAGTCTCTGAATGCTTCAAGTTCTGTCAATTCCTCCACAATTGGATGCGGATTGGGTTTCCGTCCAGCGCCCCCGACGAAAACGACGATGACAGCAGCACCGAACAGGAATTTATATCTGAATCCCAGATTGCAGCAGGGGAATTCTCCTCAAACGGGGCAGCAAAGAGGCGAGGATGTGAAGCGGATTATTGATATTTTGCTGAGGACGAAGAAACGGAATCCGGTTCTTGTCGGAGAGGCAGAGCTCGACACAGTGACGAGGGAACTGTTACAGAAGATTGAGAAGAGGGAGGTGGGTGACGGGCCACTTAGGAATGTTCAGGTAATCTCCTTGGACAAAGAAATTGCTTCTGATAGAACAAAAATTACTGCGAAGCTCAAGGAGTTGGACAGTTTGATTGAGAGCCGAATCAGTATCAGCAATGGTGGTAGCGTGATTCTTGACTTAGGAGACCTCAAATGGCTTGTGGAGCAGCCGGTGTGTCTTGGAGTTCCTGGTTCAGCGGCTCCAGTGCAGCAGCAAATTGTATCTGAAGCAGGGAGAGTTGCGGTGGCAGAGATGACAAAGCTATTGGCGAAGTTCGGTGAAGGAAACTGCCGGCTGTGGTTGATCGGGATGGCGACTTGTGAGACTTATCTGAGGTGCCAGGTCTATCACCCTTCAATGGAGAATGACTGGGATCTGCAAGCAGTTCCAATTACTGCAAGAACCCCTCAACCAGGGTTTTTTCCAAGGTTGTCATCGAGTTCTTTCATTAATTTTGAACTACAGAGCTTGAATTTTGACACTGGCTTTAGCTCGGACTTGGATCAATGTCCGAGCAGCTTTTCTTCTTGCACAGATGAACTTAGCTATATTGTATCATATTTTGTATGAAAACTGTCCTATGCAGGAAATCTTTTTTTTCTCTATTTTCTGGTTGTTTATTGACAATAATAGTTGGCTTTTTTTGATTGCTCTAAATTTCCATTATTTGCAAATTTTCTGGTTATTCGGTTCTAAAAAAAATCAAGTAGAAACACTTGCATCATCTTCATATATATGAACTTCACATCATCTTTGACAAGTAGTGAGATTTTGTTTTTCTTTTTTTTTCATTTTTTGGGGTAAGGTGTTAAAATATCTCTTCATCGATTTAGGAGTTATTTAGTGAAATTCTTGGTTTGTGATTGATTTAATCTGGAATGAAAGCTTCCTTCTAATTGTGTTGGAAGTTCCCCTTGTTGAGAGAACAGACAACAGAATCTTTTTAAATATAAAATACTATTGTTTTGTGTGGGTTTAAAAATGTTATATTATATCTTGAGGATTAACTGCTGTTATATTTTTGGAATGTTCAGGCTTGGGAGTAATGGCATTCTGAGCAGTTCGGTTGAATCTCTTGCCCCTTTGAAGAGCTTTCCAACTGCAACTACTACACTGCAAAGGCGTCCACCCTCTGAAAACATGGATCCTGCTCAAAGAACAAGCTGTTGCCCTCAATGCATGGAGAACTACGAGCAAGAGCTAGCAAAGCTTGTAGCTAAAGAGGTTGACAAATCTTCTTCTGAGGCCAAACCAGAAAAACCGCAGGCACCATTGCCCCAGTGGTTGCAGAATGCGAGGGCAAACATAAAAGATCAGTCAGAGGTACATGCCATAGAATTCCAAATCAATATTTCTGCTGCATACTCAAAGACACTAGTTTCAGAACTAAGTCCTTTCATCTTTTTATTTTGTCTTTGTTGTTACTACAGACCAAGGAACAAGAATTGATATGGAAACAGAAAACTCAAGAATTACAGAAGAAATGGAATGATACTTGCTCACGCCTTCATCCTAGTTTCCATCAAAATGTCAACCCTGAGAGAATGGCTCCAACTCCAATTCCAATGACAAGCTTGTATAATCCAAATCTGTTGGGACGCCAGCCCTTCCTGTCCAAGTTACAACTAACCAGAAACCTTGGAGGATCCCTGCAAATGAGCCAGTGCCAGGATCCAACCCAACCATCTGAACCTGCAGGTACCTCACCAGGGAGCCCTGTAAGAACAGACCTTGTTCTTGGACGACCAAAGGTTACTGAAAGCTCACCGGATAAAACCCACAGTGAACGCATAAAAGACTTTGCTGGCTGCATCTCTTCTGAACAGGACAAATTCTCTGATTGGAAGAAGGATAAACTTATTAGCCTGTTGGATGCAGATTCATTCAAGAGACTCCTCAAGGGACTAACAGAGAAGGTAGGGTGGCAGCCAGAGGCAGCAAATGCAGTAGCTACTACTGTGACACAGTGCAAGTCTGGCAATGGAAAAAGGCGGGGTGTTGGCACAAAGGGTGACACATGGTTATTGTTTACAGGTCCTGATAGGGTTGGCAAGAAGAAGATGGCATCAGTTCTGTCAGAACTGATGAGCAGAGGCAGTCCAATCACAATTCGTCTTGGTTCACGATCTAACAATGATGAGGAATCAGAGATAAATTTCCGTGGAAAGACTGTAATTGATAGGATAATGGAAGCTGTGCGGAGGAATCCCTTCTCTGTGATTGTGCTTGAGGACATTGATCAAGCAGATATTCTCATACATGGGAGCATCAAGCGGGCAATTGAGCGAGGTCGGCTTGCAGATTCTCATGGCCGTGAGGTCAGCCTTGGGAATGTGATTTTCATCTTGACTGCAAATTGGTTGCCAGAAAATCTCAAGAGCTTGTCGAATTGCATTCCATCCCATGAGGAGAAGCTCGCAAATGCAGCGTGCAATGACTGGAAATTACAACTATCAGTTGTTGAAAAGACGAGCAAGCGCAGGCCTGACTGGCTGCATGACAACGAGAGACTCACAAAGCCAAGAAAAGATGGATGTCCTGCTCTATCATTTGATTTGAACCAAGCTGCTGAAGCTGAGGATGATCTAGCACAGGAGTCTTGCAATTCTAGTGACCTCACTGTTGAGCATGAACATGAAAATGGCCTCATAAACAAGCAATTCACAATGACCTCAGTGCCAAAGGACCTGCTTAACTCTATAGATGAATCCATTGTCTTCAAGCCGGTCGACTTTGGCCCACTTCGGAGCAAGATCTCCAGCACCATTACCTCAACATTCAAGGCCATTCTTGGTGACCGGCAGTCAATTGAATTTGATGACGATACGCTCGACAAAATTGTTGGTGGGGTGTGGTTCGGCAACACTGAGTTTGAGCATTGGGCAGAGAACGTCCTAGTCCCTAGTTTGCAGCAGCTGAAAGCTAGTTTATCATCCCCTGCCGTGGGCACCAATGACAGCATTCTTGTAAAGCTTGCCTCAACCAGAGACTCAGAGAATCGGAGTGCCGGTGATTGGCTGCCGAACAAGATCACGGTGACCGTGGAAGGTCTGTAATGAAGGTGGGTGGTTACTGGTTAGAATTGGCAAATTTGGAACTTCTGGATTCTGGTCTGGTGGAGATGTAAATATCTCTCAACTGAGGGGGACTATAGCAAGGCATTAAGCATTTCAAGGGGTTAAAGAGTAAAAGAACAAAGGCCATAGAGAAGAAAAACCGTTAGAAGTTAGAACAGGAACCTTGGGAGAGTAACAGAATCATTAATGGCCAGCACTCGGCAGATGTCACACAAAAGTCTATAAGAAAAAAAATCAAAATTTCAGCTTTGGCTATTTATTATTAATATACTATTATTATATTAGAAAATTCATATTAATTAGGTGAGTCATGAATAAAAATAAACCTCTCACAGCTTCCATGTAAAGAAGAAAAGAGAAATGTTTTTTTTTTATATATATTTTTTGAATAAATCTAGACTATATCAGACTATCACTGGTTATCATTATTTAAATATTTATTTGCCATGGGCTCTATGAATCGTTGGATTGGATTCTTTCATCTTGACCTAGTCTCTTGATTGGTTCTTGTCTCATCAAATTCCGTGGACCAGAAAGACAGTTCATGAGAGGAAAAAGTGAGTTGTTAACGTGTTCGACGATAAACCTGACTTTCAAATCTGAGGACACTTTTTCTTGATTTAGACAGTAGGGACTGACACGTGTAAATGTGATGGAAAGCTAGACCGAATCTTTTCTGTTTGCTGAGTTTACGTCTATTGTCAATGAATACGGCCACGTGTCGGGATTTTTTTGGTTGATTGTTCGTTTCTTTTCTTCTTTTGGTGTTCCGGAACGGGATCTGCTCCTCACACTTGCGCCTCACATGCACATTCACCATGCATTGGGAGCATTTCCCGTGAAAAATAACTTATTAGTAAATGTTCCCCATGTATGATAGGATGAGCGTGTGAGGCGCCCTATGTGAGGAGCAGATCCGGCCTCCGGTGTTCCTGGGTTCGGATTCGTTGTGAGGCGCCCTAAGGTAGGACCCACTGACTTTAAAATGATTTGGAGCTTTTAAGCCAAAAAAGCAGTTTGAAACATGATCACAACGAATTCTATTCGAACCGGTTCAAGTGGCAGTTCAATCGTTCAAACCTCAAAAAGGCTCATTGGATCACCCGTTCATTGGTTCGACCGCCTGGTCCATCCAACTTGCATCTATGAATAATGATCAAGGTTTATATTTTTTAGTTTTATTTTTCAAAATTTGAGTGGGGGTGGAAATAATGTTAATCAACATTTAAGACAGTTTTTTAAACAAAAAAAAAAAACCTTAAAAGCAATGTGTCATTGACTTGTTGATATGAAATGAATTGTTTGATATGGGTCGATACATTACAAAATTTTGATCCTTGATTATGATAAGTAAGGTGGATGATTTGGGCATTTAGTATTTTTCAATAAACTATTAAGTGTGCACGTTTGCACGTGGCAATTCTAGTATATGTTTGGCATCGATGCTGCAGATGCAACTTCTGATGTGTGGGTTGGAAGCATTGTTTTTTGAGACAACAATGTTTTCTGTTTGGTACCAATGCTCTAGGAAACATTTTCAGCACCGATACCCATTATCTAGTGCCATGTCACTGTCACCTCACATCCATGTTGGCAGCAATGAGCTGCAATTCCAGGAAACGTCAAATTTGGCGTTGCTCTAAGCCATGCCTTCTCGATTTCCAAGACATGGCTTGGAGCACCATTTTTTAGTGAAAAATAGTTCCAAACAAATGCCATTTCCTAGAGCATCGTTTTTTCTGATGTGGTGCCGTTTTTTGGAGCAACGACAACAATGCCAAACAAATGCCTAGATGATGATATATACAAATTTTCTATAAAATTCATGTATTTGTTATTGTTTTATATTTTTCATTATTAATCGAATACAGATTGCAAAATCATTGACAAGCCTACCCACTTTGCTGGACTCTTACTTTTGTAATGTTTTATATTATTAGTGTATATTTTTTTGTTCATTTATCAAAAAAAACAAGATTTAAAGAGAGTGAATTGAATGAGGTGAAATTTGTAGTTCAAACTACATTTTAAATGTCATAATTAAATAGGGATTAAATTCAAAAAAATGGGTATTTTAGTCAAAAGAAAGTTCTACAATCTTATTAATATTTTTAATAGTAGTGTAACCGTAAATATGGAGTTATAGATGTGTTCAATTTTTCTATAATTAGTTTTTATTTTTATGTATGTAAAAATAATACTATTATGCACACTTATTTTTTTGTTTAATATGATAAATATATGATATTATACATATGCCCAAACCCAAATGTTTTTTTATAAAATTTATATATTTTTGAATTTTTGAATTTTTGAATTTTTTATATTTTATTATTTAATTATGGCATTAGAGGTTGATAGATTTGACCCAAAACTTGAACTATTGGTCTCTGCTAAACAAGAAAATAATTTCATTGTTTTGTTAGTTTTAAATTATGTATTTCATTTTCATCATCAATCAAAATAATTCTTCTTTATTATACTTGTTTTTTTATTAATTTGATTAATAGAAAAATATAAAAAGCGTGTTTACTTTTTCTACATTTTTATAGTTTTCTATATTTATTTATATTTAAAAATTTTATTATCTAATTATGACTTCATGGGTTTGCCAATTTGATTCGGATAGTTGAATTACTTAGTTATCACTTGGATAAAGAATGGTTTTATTTTTGAGTAAGTATTAAAATATATGGGTTGCTTATAAAACTATTGGACATAGATCTAATTAGTAGCATTTATTAGTGAGAAAATGACTTAAATATGAGATTTAATAAGAGAGAATGGGAGTTAATACCTTAAATACAAAAGTTAATGAGAGGGGATTAAATGAGGTGAAAAGTATTAATTGAAAATACATCTTCAACCTTCATAATTAGACTAAATAACAAATATGAGCATTTTAGTAAAAAAAATTCCACACCCTCATTAGTACTTTTTATAATAGTATAGATTATACAACTTTTAAAAGACAAACCAATAAATCATTCAGTTCAGCCACTTCAGCCATTATTAAATGGACCTATAGAATCAAATTTAGCCACATCACCAATGTTTCCACATGGCCAAATTTGATTGAATAGTAGTAAGCCTGGGTATGAATCTATAAAAGCAAACTCCCATGAGATGGGTTCAGCCTAAGACTACACTAAAATATGAACAGAATTGATTTCATTTATTCAACATTTTCAAAGACTACCTACTACTGAAACTTCTCTAGCGCATCCAAATGTATGTAGCTGAAAGCACCATTTTGATCTGCTTACCAAAAAAACCTACTTTTTTGCAGAACCCATCAAATT
Source organism: Nelumbo nucifera (assembly GCF_055504915.1). Classification (NCBI taxonomy): domain Eukaryota; kingdom Viridiplantae; phylum Streptophyta; class Magnoliopsida; order Proteales; family Nelumbonaceae; genus Nelumbo; species Nelumbo nucifera. The sequence continues at coordinate 29,141,626 of NC_142656.1, read as the reverse complement.
GGTAATAAGTGTGTAGAGCTCTGGCCTTCTAGAGCGCTTTGACTCCTGCTCACACGTTCTTCTTCAGCAATTTCTAGAGGATGAGTTCTGTTCATGGAAGTCAAAAGTTCACATCTCATCAATGAAGGGTGCCCATCTTTGGAGTAAGCAACAGCTGCTAGAGTGCTAATTGCAGACTTGCAGCCTGGATTTGCTTTGACTGATCATCTCCAACTCTGGCCATGGCAAGGTCAAATTCCATCACTAGAATACAAGCTGAGAGAATCCTGGATGATGAAGAGGAGAATTCTGTCACTTTTCTTGATCAAACCTAACTTGATGACCCAATTCAGTTTCCTCTCTATTATTTTAAATAATCATTTTCATTATTTTATTACACTAAAAGCTATAAAAAAACTAAAAAATAAGTGTGAAAAGGTCATCCACGTGGCCCTTGTCTCGAGGCTGAGATGCATTATGAGGGAAAATGAATGAGTTCTGAGAGATGAGAGCACATATTCCAAATAGGGTTTTGAGCCAACTCCTCCCACTTACATGCATGATGATTATTATTACGCAAAGCAAGCTCTGCAGATGCCTTTTTGCAGACTTCAATAGTGTGGCAAGGCACAAGCTTCACCTCCTCTATTCAATTATTTTATTCAATTAAAGTAAATCTTGTCATTAGATATTAATATTATACTTGCATTTGTGGGAGAGGTTGGGAGTGGTTGTTCAACCAACCACCACTCTCTCTCTCACATCATATGAAAGTATGTTTGTCTTATAAAGAACGCAGATTAGCATAAATTAATTACATATTGGTCAAGATTTAAACGTAATCATCGAAAGAGAAATGATCATCTATCTACTTAAGACATCCCAAAAATCATCCTTGTATTGCCTAGCATCCCCTATCTCTTATGGACAAAAAAGGGTGTTGAATAATTGAACTGAAATCCAACTCTCTTCTTTGTTGACTAAAGAATAATTCATGCCCAAAAAAAAGGAAAAGAAAGAAAGAAAGAAAAAAAAATGAAAATAATTAAATAAAAATCATTTGTGATGAGGGGTGATTTAGCCTGATCTAGTAAGTGAAGGACACGTGGACACAGCCTATCAGTAGGATGATAACTCAATGAGGAGAGCCTTATCAGCAGTTCGGGAGCTTAGGTGTTCGGGCACCTCGGTACCAAAGCCACTTCGGCACTCGAGTACCAAAGTGATACATAATCAACTCTAGAATCTTTTCAGCGAACTCCGAACCTCCCGGGATTATGCCACATAACAATAGGCCTTATCCTCTCCTCGCCCGGATCTGAAGGTAATGATAAACTTCATTGACTGATATGTTACTCTCCTTCTAAAGTGGAACGGATCCCAACTACACGGACCGAGGATCCTAGAGCCATTTTGTGAAACCCACGACAACTCAATTATATAAGGGCATCGACCCCCAAGACCTAGGTATGCACGATTATTTGCTCACTAGCACTCTAGCACTCAAGTATTTGGCTCACATCCTTAATACAATACTAACTTAAGTATCGGAGCGATCTCGCTGGATTAACCACCCCGGATTCTCTGATTCTTTATCTTGTAGCTTGGTCCAGCTCGCCACGTGACTAAGTTTCAAATCATCTTCCAGTTAGGAGCTTTCAGATCGCGCACTATCAATTTGAAAGTATTGATATGCTCTATATTCATTTTTTTTTACATTTTCAACAATTCATCATTATTATTATTATTATTATTATTATTTAAATCTATTAAAAACCCAAGTTTCATATATTTCGTGTATCAATGACCCTGAAAATCGATATGTATTGATACTTAAACCTTACCTCAAAAAAAAGTCTCAAGAGCTAATGGTTGCAATTAATGCCTTTTGAAATGGAGAATGATTGAATGTGAAATGGGTCACAAGAAAAGGAAGTAATACAATTTCTTGATGTATTATTAGATATTAGACATGGACCAAACACAGCAATCCATGTCATGTAGATAGAGGCAAAGAGCTAGCCAGGTCCATACAAGCAATTGACAATTGAACTCTACAAAGCACCAGCCATGGGTCAGATTTTTCTTAGGGGGGTTGGATTGAAAGGGATGTAAGGGGACATGGATCCATACATTGACATGAATGCATCTAGATGTTCATGTGAGATGGAATGAAATTGAATGATTATGTCAATATTCCATTTTATTTGTTTTGTTTTATTCACAAATTTTCAAAAAAAAATCGATAATTGTCCATCTGTTGTTGGCTTCTTTATGGTCGCAAAGTGTTTCAAAGCTGCACTCATTGAACTGCGAGTCCCGCAAAAGGGACATTCTTTGAAAATGGACGGACAGAAGCAACCAACAAGACAATGTATTGCGGTCATGGTTGATAAGAATTGGATTAAGGCCCATTCACACCACCTACCTTGCAACCTTGCATGTGATATCATTTAATCCAATCTACCACTTTTGCCCACCCTACCCCAATTTTTGAGGAGTGTCAGATCGATTCTCTTGTTTATATCTTTCACAGCATTTATTATTAATATATACACATCAAAATCAGTCCTTCCCTACAATATCCAGATTTGGTAATTTCCTTTAACTTAAGTACTTTACTTTTCAAAAGTCTTTTTGTCATCTGTTTTAAAAACATTTTGACTCTTTTGAATTTATTTTAATAAATCTTGGATTGAGGGCACTGATTTCACTGTCACAAAATCACCCCATTTCTCAACTGCACTAGCATTCAGCCCAAAGATGAGATTGCATCTAATCTGATGGATGGTCTTCTAAATAAGCAATTTTGGTGGGACCCATTTCACTCTTTTGGTTTTCTAACCTTTCTTTAATTCAATTTTCATTAAATTGTTCAAAATTAACAACCATTCCAAAATGGGTTTTATCAAATTTTCACTTTTCACCAAGAGCTAGACTTGCCACAAGGAAAGGGGGTGACATGGCAGGACAAATAGTATAATGCAAACCTTGAACAGGAGCTGCTGTGGTCCAAACTTTTGTTCTTTACTGGAAATACAATCTTGAATTCAAGATATGTCTTGTAATTGACAAACAGAACTTGTTAAGACTGAAGACATGGAGTAAATTATATGGTAGTTATGACAAAGTTTAACAATGGGCAATTAGATAAGGTGGGGTTCAGGTTTTCAGGGTACTAGCACAAGGGGTTAATTTGTTTGGGAACTTAAATAGAGAAGAGAACTAAAAGAGGCTCTCCCCTTCTCCTCATCCCAAGAGAGGGTCCACTTGTTTTGTTTGCATGCAGAGATGAAAGTTGTTGGCTTTTCCTTCCCCTCTTCAGTCTTTCCCACAAGCCCCACCTCCCACACCTTTACAACTTTATACCTCCCTCCATCAAATCAGCCTTTTTAGAATGAAAACAAAACTCAACCACCTTTCTTTCTTTCCTCACCTTTTCATTAAATAAAATTATTTAACTAAGTGAAGAAAAGGGTCTCTTTCTCTCATCTTTCCTTCAAAGTTACACAAAACCACGTCCACCATGTGATGCATTCAAAAGTTCTCTTCCCTCTCTGACTCTCTTACATATTATAATATAATAAACTATAGAGCTAATATTCCATGTACAAGAATATTTTCCTTTCCTTCTTTGTTGTTATTGGGGTAAAGGCTTTCTTTTGTATGCATCTGATCAATATCCCTTTTATATTAATCTCTCTCTATCTCCCTCTCTCTCTCTCTAGATCTCAAGGGTATTTCTGACATTTTAAGATGCTATAAAAGGTTTACCTTAATCCTACTTGTGGTTGGAGTACCTGCTGATGGTTCCATCCTTAAAAGATCCCTCCTGCAAAGACCAACCCTTTTATTTATTAATTCCATGCAGATCCCTTGTAAATTGTACATCTCCCTCTTTTCAAGGAACAGTTTTCGGCCAAACAACCAAGGCCCACTTGTCTGAATTAGGTTCTTTCATAAATTAAAAATCAGCTAACATTTTTAAAACTAAAACTTTCTTGTAATTAGTGATATCACTTGGGAAAATCTGCTGTTCAGTCAGGTTGGGGGATTTAAACTTTAAATAAAGGGCTTACAAGGATCCCCATTTTATGGGTGGTCTGCATTTTCTTCTATCATCTCTACACATGGCTGAAACATGATGAATCTTATAAAATTCTGATGATTGTAAAAATGAAACTGAACAAAATTAATAAAGATAGTATTTGTTAATTGCTGTTTGTTTTTTATAGGTTAATGTAACATAAAAATTTCCTTAATTTATTTAGAATTATTAGGATTTTCTTGTCGATATTTTATAAATTAATATATGGGTTCTCATAATTTTATCTATAGTATAGATAGAAAATGCAAATCTTAGATTCTTTTAGCAAAATGGAAGTTCTTTTTATCTTCTTTTTTTCATCACAGTTCTTAGCAAAAGTGGAAAATGATTTCAGAAGCATCCCCTAGCTAGGTTTTCTAGAATACAATTATCTGAAAACTTGACTTTGATATCACTTACTTCTCACCTTTAAGAAGAGAAAGTTTTTTAGGTAAGCTTTAAACAAAAAAAGTTGTTAATTAGCATTTTTGGTAAATGTTCTTATCAGCTGAGAAAAGTACTTTTGCCTACATTCTCCTACGATAATTCTTAAAATTTCATGAAACCTCATGAGAAATTGTGAATTTTGCTAATACACTAAGGAGTGTTTGGTACATCCATTTTTTAATGATCAATACAAATTTGTGAGGAATATGTGTTGCCATAAAATATGGATGTCACATTTCAACTAGAAAAATGTATGTCTGTGAGAAACATTAAATTTGACGTTTTAAGAAGAAAGAATAATTTGTATTTATAAATTCAAAATATTTTCAAAACACTCAGATGGAAAAATAAAAAAAAATATATTGATTAACCCAAAACTCAACGGCACCATGATACCAAACACCCCCTAAATTCCTTTTTTTTTTTTTATGTTTCTCCTCTAATTTTATTGGAAATTTCTATAAAGTTCTCCTTATTTTCCTTCAACCATGGAAATTGAAAGCATCAATGTTTCTTCTACTACTAACGCAACAAAGGTGTAATAGATAATGGGGTCCACACCCCATACACGTGTGCAACTCCAAACACTTGATGTCATTGATTGCTCTCTTAAATCAAAGTATCAAACGCGGTCTGAATTGGGCTCGTGAAGTCTTCATTGACTTGATTAAGCTGTCTTACCCTTGAAAAAAAACAGAAAAAAAAAAGAGTTGAGAAAACTCAGAAAAGTGATATTGCATGGGCGGCCCCACAAGCGGGTCAACTCGGACAGGTCTGACTCAACATTCCAACGACTTTTCAAAGTTATCCCAACGCGTAATAGAAACTTTCAACTCACTTATCCATCCCCAGTGCCTTTTTCTTTTTTAAAAGAGATGCAATTTACAACTCCTATTTGTCTTTGTTCTTTGATACGTAATTGATGGGGTTGACCCGGGTTGGGTCAGCTCGATCGGTCAAATACTTGGGGTCTGATACGAGTGATTCACATGTGTAGGGAATAGGTCTGTCAATGAAATCCGATTACCCGAGGTCCAACGCCCAATCCCATATCCAATTTAATTATCTCCTATTCGGGTGATCCGTTTGTGTAACCCGATTACAGCCCTAATAGGGGATTCCAAAATCTATAAAACTGGTTTGCTGAAAAGTGGATGTATTTTTTAGAGGGATAACAGGTCTTACATCTATGGAGTTGAAATGGATCTAATGTTTATGGACCCAGACCTTTTTTTTATAGATTTATGGATCTAGACCTTACAGCAAGGTACATTGAGTATATGAATACTTGGATATTGACATCCCTAAAGACAAAAGGAAGAAAAGCAGGTATGTAAAACATTGCGAGTTTGTATCCGATCTGATTCAAGTGAGACTATCCAAATTTTACCCATTTATAATTGGGTCAAATGTGGATCCACTCTGATCCAATGATATTATTAATAAAGTTGGTTTTAATATTATATGTCTAATTTAATTTGTTAATGGTATTAGTATCTAAATCCAATGCAAGTTCGACCTATATATATAATGGATAAGAGTCAATTCAAATATTGATGAATCAAATTCAGATTCAGGTACACGGGTCCGATCCATTTACAATCCCAAAGAAGACAAGGTAATATGGGTTCTTTGGGGAAGGAGAAAGAAGAGAAGGCAAGAGTTTGGATGGGTTAGCTATAATCATGGTTCAAAGCAAGATTTAAAAAAATGGACCGGACACGGAACCGTTTTCGGGACTAGATCTTAAGTCGAATGGTCCGACCATTCTGATTTAAAAAAAAAAATTAAAATAAAAAATGGCCAAAAACTGTTGTCTGGGTCGACGGGTTGACAGTTCATCTGTTTGGGTCAGTGGGTCATTGACAAATCAACGGTTTTTGGCCCAAAAGCAGTTTTAGGGTGAAACAAAATTGGTTGCCTAACTAATTCCTGGGTTAATCGATCCGATCATCTGATCCAGTTCAATTTTTAAAACCATGGTTTGAAGTATCGGATCAGGGTGATATTCACATATTTTGTAAATTGCGTGTATCGGACCGATATGAATGCGTATCAGCCCGTATCGCATTGTATTAGCCGATACGCACTGATATCGATCAATATGCAGCATTTTCGATTAAAAATTCAAATGCTGCTAATAGCCTGATTTGAACCCAAAACACACGCACATGTAATGAGAGCTTAATCAAACCACTTAGCCATGCCATGCATTGTAATATTTAACGAAATAACATATTTTTATTAATGTCTATTCAAATAAATAATCAATATTTATGTTTAACAACCCCAATTAAAAATAAATAAATAATATTTAAAATTAGTATTTTATAAACAAATGGAATAAATAATCTATTAATTCTATATTTAAATCGAAAGGAGTACAAAAAAATATTTATATCAAAAAATGATTTTAATCTCAAGAAGTTTATACAAATAAAATATTAATAGTAGAATAATTACCTTACTACTTAAATTTATAAATTTGCACATGATATATATCTTACACATTTTCTATATTTTTATAATTATTAATTAATATTTTAATTTACATTAAATGACAACATATTTATTATTTACAAAAAATAAAAATCTGTTTGCAAAATATTAAAGAATATAATATTAAATTGAATTTATCAAATCCACTAATCTACATTTATATGAAAAATTGATTTTTAATTTCAAAAAATTATACAAATAAAAATTTTAATAATGAAATAATTATTTTGATATTTAAAAATTATGAATTTGCATATGATATATATCTTAGAAATTTTAACCAATTTTATATATTTTAAGTTAAAATTATATATTTTTATAAATTATTAAATGATAATTTAATTTATATTTGAGAATTTAATATTTGGTTAACTTTTTTGTTAGTGTTAAAATGTAAAAATCATAAAATAGAAAATAATTGATATAATAACTAGGATAAATATAATAAGTCCATCTTGGACTCTTAGTTATTTATGGCTATTTGACCATAAATTTAGTGTTATTAATATGTTTATAAAAGTTGCATATGTTTTCCTAGTGTATCCAAGTTTTTCATATTTTTCGTCGGTATCTATGCATTTCCACTTCTATCTAACCAAAATTTGATTAAATAAACAAATTGCAAACTATAGGGGGTGTTATAGTAACATGCGTCTATAGTTTAGGTTTTTATAAATCGTGTTTTAATTAATGGCCCTTAACATTATATGCCCCATATGAGTTCCATTGATGCAATACACGCCATACATAGCGAATATTGTTAATGGACATGGATTATGGTTTTATTTTAATAGTTAAATTATCCTCATTTTTTGTGGTTGGGAGATGCTTTTCATTGATTTGCATCACTTACATGTTGTGGTAGAATTTCCTTAATTTTACTATAACATGTAATTTATTCAATTTGTGAAAGAATCTATCTTAAATCTGGGTCTACAGATTGGATGGCAACAGAGGGTGTCAATGGACCGGTTTGGAATGGACTCTATCCAAATCAAAATCAATTTTGACGAATTGGATGGACCAACAAGACATACTGAATTGGACCAATCTAGATTTAATGGTCCAAAGTATTTATTAGATTAGAGTGGACTTGGTCCGTTCTAAATGAATTGGGTTGGATTGAGCCAATATCTTGTTTATTGATATAAGATAAGAATATAGGTGTTAATGGACCGAGTTTGGGTTGAAATAAGTTTAAATTAAAACGAATTTAAACAAATTAGACAGTTCAGACATTGAATTGGACCGATCCAAAACAGTCCAAAATGTTCATAAGGTTGGACTTAGTCCATTTCTAATGGATTCACATTGGACTGAATTGGATTGGACAAAATCCAATCCAATTGACACCCCTAATGGCCAACACTTGGGAGTGCTTTTTGGTCTAAACATCCTTCTCATGAAGCCACTTCTTTTATTATTTTGTGTTTTGTTCTAAGGGCTACACAATGGAGGTACCTCATCCCCCGGTGCAGGCGGGATTTGAAATATTGCTTTTTAAGTGTTTGCCTGGTCATAGGCCTCTTTGTTCTCAAAACTGTTGCGAACATAAAAAGTTAAATGTAGTTTGTTTTTTTGTTTTATTTTTCTGTTTAGTTTTTCAAATAGTTCTTTTTTTTTATGTAAAAGCCCATTTCCAGCTTTTTCACCAAACAATTTTTTGACTAACTTTTGGCTTTGCCAAGTAAAGAGCACAAAAAAGCCCATTGGAAAAGCACTTCTAAAACGCCGATTGCTTTTTAGCCTAATGTGCTTTTAGATCACCTTTTGAAACAGACTTTTTAAAAAAGTGCTTTCTTAGGTAATGTTTGGCATCGGTCCAATTTCTCAGAAATCAGCACCACATCTGCAATTTTTGAGTTGCTGTTCCATTTGGTTGGTGGCAAATCACTCAGAAAATGATTTTTAAAATAATTCCTCTTTTCATGCCAATTCCGGTTTTTACTGATAATCACTGCCAAACAAATTCATTGCCGATTTCTTTGAAATGGGTGATTCGAGAAGCTGTTTCTTACCAAATATCCTCTAAGCAGTTAGCATCGAATTAATCTAGATTATCTCTTTCAACCCTAAATAGAAATGAACTGTACCCACACCTTCAATGAGATTTTGACAACACTGAAAATAAAGACTTAACTACAATTCAAATCTATCAAATAGAATGATAGAAACAATATAATCCATTTCTAGCTAAACAGTTCATTATCCAAGTTAGAACCAGCTTTTTGGAGCTTTAAAGAAAAAGAATTTGTACATAAGGCATCAAATAGATGGGTTTAGGACCCTATACCCATCACTAAATAAAACATAAACTATTCTAACAACTAAGACAATTAGTATTTCGTTAAATCTTGCCACTTTGTTGACTGTCAATAGTCACCCCATGATTCCTTTTGTTTCTTTCCATAATTGAGATGGATCACTGTGGTTCTCATCTCCAAACCTGCAGAAGAGATAATACCCAGAAGAAGAAATTACGACATGGGGCCAGTTGGGCTGGCTGGAATGGAATACATGGTTTCATCTTCCAAGATTAAGAAAAACCAGAAAACCCAGTTGTCTTGGAAGGAATGCACCCAGCTTTCTTTCCCTCTTTCTTCCAAAGGGGGTGCTCACTTAAGCCCAGAAATTAACAACTGTTGATGTAGATTGATAATCCCTTTCCATAATTTGTTTATTTCATAGAGTTGAAAACCAAGAAGGATTACTTGGTGGGAAGATATTAAAGTAAACGAGATAGAATTAAAAAACAGTTAGACTGCAATGGAACAAGTAGATGACAAAGCAGAACATGCTTTATTGCTCATCTTTTAGAAGATTTGCAGGCTTTTGGAGCATCACGTCTACCTGTTCCCCTTCTCACCACAAATAAACAAAAAATGAAACAATAAAATAAAGAACCCTTCCCTTCCTTTACTGATACTTCAATTTTATATTCTTGGTTGTTTATTATTCTGATAAAATTCAATTTATTATCTTAAAGTTGTAAGTGCAATCCATAATATATGGACTTGGGACTCGATTAAAGCAATATTTGTTTTAATTTTTAATTGGATATCGTAGCATGGATATTAATGTTAAAGTAGGCACCCCAATGTTCAAGCTATTTCAGAGTTTGGTCCAACAATGAGAAAAGGGAAATCTATGGTAGTAGCTAGATATTCCAAAGTGATGGTGTATGATCAAGGTATTTGCTGTGAACCCACTTGACCAATTCTTTGTCCAAGGAGATATATCCTACTAAAGATATCCCAAGCATGAAATTGACTTATGGGATGATAAGATCAAGGGGAAAAAAATAATGGCAAGTACTGGTAACAATTAAAAAGAAAAAAAAAAAGAAAGAAGACAAATAGTTGTCTAACCTGGATCATTTCAAGTTGTTACATCTATGATGTCAAATGGGCATGATCTAGAAGAGATGAACCGGGTCGGGTTTGATAAGGCATTTCACAAACTTAAACTAGTTATTAGAGTCCAGGTCAACTGTCTTGGAATGGAGTTGCAAGATGTGCAGACTGAATCTGGCCTTGATTACACTTGGTCCAGTTAAGGGAAATGTATACACAACCTCAGGCCAGGCTTGGGCCGTATGGAAATTTCCAAAACCTGGGCCCAATTATGCCAACTTTTTTAGATAGCCGAGGCCTGGGATTTGAACAGGAGGGGAATCCTTGTCTTGTTCTACAAGAAGCAAAAGAAAAGAGAAAAGAGAAAAGAACCAGAGGAGTAAAAAAAAAGAAAAAGAAAAAATACAAGCAAGAAATCAAGATTGATAGAAACGAAGAAAGAAAGAAAGACAAAAACAAATTGGGCTAGGAAGTAGAGAATATATTTTAGGTGTCCTGCTACTAGAATGAACATGAATAACTTGCTCAGTTGCTCTTCACAGCCACCATGCAGATAGTTCAGGGCATTTCAATAATTACATAAATCCTTGCTTGAAGAGAAGACAAGTTGAGAGAGAGAGAGAGAGAGAGATTCTTAGTGAAGCAAGTGGGCTTAGCATTCCTCACAAGTGTATATAGTTAATTGTATCATTGAAGTAAGACAAACTATTGGAACTTGGGTTTGGCCCATATCTGATATTGGCCATATCTTTCCTTGGAGGGCTTGGGCCAGGCTATAACTTTCATCAAATGGCTCTTTCCATTCGGACTATCATCACTGAAAAAAGTAATTTTTTATTTGAACTTTCCAAACCCATTTGGTTGCACTTGGGCCAGGCAACCACACGTCTATGAATTCTCAATTTCATGGAATCTTTTCCAAACTTTGGCCAGTATGGACCCTAATGGTTTTGGCCCTACAATTTCTGTCAAGTTCTATTCTGCTGTGTGAATACAACCAAGTCTAATCCTAGCTCCAATACATCATCCCATCTCAGTCAAGACCAGAACTAGGACCCAGTATCCTAAATGTGGTTGATGTTTGTCAGGGAAGAAATAAGCTCTCTTTTAGGGCTCCCTCACAAACATCTGAAGACATCTTCTTATAGCAAGTAGAGAAGAGGATGGTGAGCAACTGACTCATTGTCTATACAATGCTTTGTGCTTGTGGCACAGATGAGCCAAGAAACGTGCCAAGTCAACTTAGGGAATTTGTCAGAGCTCAAGCTAATACACTTCTTTACCACATGGACTGCACTGATAGGAAGGAGACAAAGCATATATAGCTGGCTGAGAGGGAGACTAGTGTTGGAATGGAAGCAAATGGATGGTTAAGCTTGTTAGGAGGAGGGTGCCCCCTTCATGGAAAGCAAGATACTTCTATTAATGTGGATAATGCTCACTAACCATTTGACAAAAGGCTGCCTAAACCTAGCCCTTGGTTGATTATTGTGCTCTTAGGAATAAATTAACTAAAATTAGGCTGCAATTTTTGTTAAAACATGGAGACCCAAAATTAACTATCATAGAGTCAGTGAGTCACTCAGGCACCTGAAAGCTAAAACTCAGTCAAAGCTTGAGCCCTCTCAACTGGGTCGATGACTTTTGCCACTCATAAGCATTCTGGAAGTGAAAGAAGTGGGGTTCATACAGTTGATGCAATTTTATCAGTTGATCAGGTTTTCTATTGCAAAGAGATCCCATGGTGTGTACAAGTGCTATCCTGGCAAAGCCCTATTTGGTCCACATAAGGCCCAACTTTAAGGCCCATTTGTTGTTGGTACCCAATCCAGCCCGTGAGGACAAATACTATTAACCCTAGCCCAACTCAATCTTCCATCCAAGGTTCTCAGCTCTACCCATCCGGATTAGCCTCACAAGAGTGTCTACAAGACTCGGCTTAAGACTTCTTCGTTGATTCTGAACATTCAAACCATATTTGGGCATCTTTCTTCATTCTAATCAAATAATCTCTTGGGTCTCTCAAAATCAATGCATTGTTGCCTCTTGGTCAGCAAATTAGAGTATCTCACTCAGCTGTATTATTTACACCTTTCCTTATATCATTTGACAACTCTTGACAGGTATTGTGTGGAAAAAGTAAACACTTCTTTTTCAAAATATGAATTTTAGACATATGAAATTAATCGTGGGATTTGAAAATTCACAAAAATTATAGATAGTTTAGAAATTATGGTATCTCTATACAGAAAGCAAATAACAAGTAATTTTCAAAATAATATATATATATATACATAGAAAGCAAACTATTAATTCTATCATTGAAGCAAACTATCTGAAAATGTGATCAAAAAGAGAAAAAAAGGAAGCAAAAAGAAAAAAAAAAAAAAGAAAGCGAACAAACAATAAAACGAAAAAAAGTAGAGAAATTTAACTAGAGAAAGGATGGGGGGGGGGAGATTCTCACTCAACCAAGTGGGCTTAGCATTCTTTACAAATATATACTATTAATTGTATCATTGAAGTAAGACAAACTAATGGAAGTTTGGGACTATATTGTTTATTGAATCATTTAAGTAAGACATACTATTGGAACTTGAGTTTGGCCCATATCTGTCCTAGGAGGGCTTGGGCTTGGCCACAACTTTCATCATCAAATGGGTCTTTTCTTTTGGACCAGTATCAGAAAGGGAAGTTTTTTATTTGAACTTTCCAAACCCATTTGGTTGCACTTGGGCCACGCAACGCAATTACACTACACGTCTCTGAATTCTTATTTTGATGGAATCTTTTCCAAACTACGGCCAGCAAAGGCCCAAATTGTTTTGGCCCTACAGTTTCTGTCAAGTTCTATTCTTTTGGTGATGCAACCAAATCTAATCCCAGCGGCAACATATCAGCTCAACCAAGTCCAATCTCATCGGCAATGCATATCGTCAATCAACCAGTACTTAGGACTAGGGGTGTCAATTGGACTGGATTTGGTCCAATCCCATCCAGTCCAATGTGAGTCCATTATAAATGTACCAGGTCAAATCCAATCCAATCCAATGAATGTTTTAGACCAATTTAGATCAGTCCAATTCAATGTCTGGACCGTCCAATCTATTCAAATTTATTTTGATTTAGATTGGTTTCAATCCAAACCTGGTCCATTGACACATATATTCTTATCTTGTATCAATGGATCAAATATTGGCTTAATCCAACCCAATCCGATATAAATTTGTTTCAGACGGACCAGGTCCAATCCAATACGTCTTGTTGGCCTGTCCAATCCGTCCAAATTGATTTTGGACTGGACAAGGTTCAATCCAAAACCAGTCATTGGCCCTTACTTAGGACAGTGTCCTATGTGTGGATGAAAAGGTAAGCTCCTCCTTAGGGTCCCCTAAGAATCATCACAAGATATCTAAATCCAAGCCATGTCAACTTAGGGGCCGTTTGGCACGTTTTTTTGTGTGGTCTTTTGGTTGTTTACAAGCTGGGCAGACCAATTTTCGGTCTGTTTCCGTTTGGTTCGCGAAAGATCTTGCTATCAAAATCCGAAGCGCCAAAAAAATGCGAAAAGCTCATTTTGGGCTGATTTCGGGAAGCTCCAAATGAAGCTTTTCGCGTCTTTCACATTTTATTCTCATGCGAAATGACACGGAAAGACATGTATCTCCTAAACTAGCTTCTGGCTGTTCAGATCTTCATGCAAAAGCTCAATACATCTTTTGAGTGTCAGAGCTACCATAAGATCTTCTCAAAAAGACTTGCCAAATGGGCAAGCTGGACAGGGTCCAATCCAAAACCGGTCATTGACCCTTACTTAGGACAGTGTCCTATGTGTGGATATGTTTGTCAAGGATGAAAAGGTAAGCTCCTCCTTAGGGTCCCCTAAGAATCATCACAAGATATCTAAATCCATGCCATGTCAACTTAGGGACCGTTTGGCACGTCTTTCTGTGTGGTCTTTTGGTTGTTTACAAGCTGGGCAGATCAATTTTCAGTCTATTTCCATTTGGTTAGTGGAAGATCTAGCTGTCAAAATCCGAAGCGCCAAAAAAATGCGAAAAGCTCATTTTGGACTGATTTCGGGAAGCTCCAAATGAAGCTTTTCGAGTCATTCGCAATTTATTCTCAAGCGTAATGACACGGAAAGACATGTATCTCCTAAACTAGCTTCAGGCTGTTCAGATCTTCATGCAAAAGCTCAGTACATCTTTTGAGTGTCAGAGCTACCAGAGGATCTTCTCAAAAAGACTTGCCAAATGGGCAAGCTGGACAAGGTCCAATCCAAAACCGGTCATTGACCCTTACTTAGGACAGTGTGCTATGTGTGGATATGTTTGTCAAGGATGAAAAGGTAAGCTCCTCCTTAGGGTCCCCTAAGAATCATCACAAATATCTAAATCCATGCCATGTCAACTTATGGGCCGTTTGGCACGTCTTTCTATGTGGTCTTTTGGCTGTTTACAAGTTGGGCAGACCAATTTTTGGTCTATTTCCGTTTGGTTCACGGAAGATCTAGCTGTCAAATTCTGAAGCGCCAAAAAAATGCGAAAAGCTCATTTTGGGCTGATTTCGGGAAGCTTCAAATGAAGCTTTTCGCGCCTTTCGCATTTTATTCTCATGTAGAATGACACAGAAAGACATGTATCTCCTAAACTAGCTTCGGGCTGTTCAGATCTTCATTCAAAAGCTCAATACATCTTTTGAGTGTTAGAGCTACCAGAAGATCTTCTCAAAAAGACTTGCCAAATGGGCAAGCTAGACAGGGTCCAATCCAAAACCGGTCATTGACCCTTACTTAGGACAATGTCCTATGTGTGGATATGTTTGTCAAGGATGAAAAGGTAAGCTCCTCCTTAGGGTCCCCTAAGAATCATCACAAGATATCTAAATCCATGCCATGTCAACTTAGGGGTCGTTTGGCACGTCTTTCTGTGTGGTCTTTTGGCTGTTTACAAGCTGGGCAGACCAATTTTTGGTCTATTTCCATTTGGTTCGCGGAAGATCTACCTGTCAAAATCCGAAGTGCCAAAAAAATGCGAAAAGCTCATTTTGGGCTAATTTCGGGAAGCTCCAAATGAAGCTTTTCGCGTCTTTCGCATTTTGTTCTCATGCAGAATGACACGAAAAGACATGTATCTCCTAAAGTAGCTTCGGGTTGTTCAAATTTTCATGCAAAAGCTTAATACATCTTTTGAGTGTTAGAGCTACCAGAAGATCTTCTCAAAAAGACTTGCCAAATGGGCCTTTAGGAAATTGGCCAGGACACAAGGTAAGTCGCTAAGAAATGCCAATTGGATGACTAAGTTTGTTTAGAGGATGATGCCCCTTTCATGGAAAGAAGAAAAAATTCCCTCCACATTTGTTCATGTGGAAAAGAAATTATCTACCAACCATTTGACAAATGATGACCAAGGATCTTTATGCAAGCCCAGGCTTGAAATCTAGGCCCAAGCCCCAGCCCAGATGAGTCCAAGCTTCCAGTCTCCCATATGTCATATTGTACAATTCAGGATGGGTTAGGCTTGGAAGGTACCTTTAGGCTGTGTTTGGTTTGAAGGAAAAAATTGGGAAAGCAAGGGAAACACTTACAAACCTTGAATAAGTTTCCCTTCTTTTTCCTATCTTTTTCTTCAAACCAAACATAGCCTTAGAGATTAGAAACAAATTGACTAAGGGGCTGTTTGGCAAGTCTTTCTAGGTAGATCTTTTAACCACCCAATAGACAAGAAGACACACTGAGCTTTTGGGTTCTTGTCTTTAAAGACTAAGGTGGTGTTTGATAAATTTGAAAATTCAGATATGAAAAGTTAAAAAGATATTAAGTGTTTGAAATCTGAAAAGAGGCATAGATGCTTTTCTACTTTTTAGAGGATCTGAGTCCATAAGTTTGTCTGTGTTGGATCAACCCTTTACCATCTGAAATTTATTGATTTTACTATTTTACCCCTAGAACATACTATTTGGAAATGTTGAGTTCAATTTGCATTATCTCATAAAAAATAATTTTTAACTTCAAAATAATATTAAAGTAATACAAATAAAAAATAATAAATTAATAATTACTAATTAATAAATGAAACGATTAAAATTAAAAAAAATAATTAATGACAATAAAAATATTAAAATAACTAATAATTACTAATTAATAATTTACACAACTAAAATTAAAATAATTTATAAAAATTAATGAAATAATTAAAAATTACTAGTTAATAAAAATAATTAATAAATAACACAATGTTAATAAAAATATTAAAATAGTTAATTATTAATAATTAATAAAAATAATTTATAATTAAAAATTAATAAAAATATTATTATTGCTCACCAAACCACCGCTATTGCATGTTGCTGCGATAGTGGTGATGGTGGGAAGACAGGGGAGGGAGAGGGAGAGAGAGAGAACCAGGAAGATAGGGGGAGAGAAAGAGATGCCATTGCAACTTGTAACGCTATTTTCACTCCAATGCCCCATTATTTTGGGTAACTTTGCACTTCAATGCCCTGCTATTTTGACAAAAAACCCTTTTTTGCCCTCAAATTGCAATTTTTAATATTTTTTACAAATAAAAACATTAAAAAATATAAATTAAATATAAAAAATGCAGATAAGATATCTAAAACATATTTCAATATTTATTGATAAAATATATATTTATACACACACACACACACACACATATATATGTATATATATACTTAATACATATATATGATGATGTGGCACAGTCTGAACCATTTGACCCAACCGGCCGAACCAGTGACCTGTAGCCTGAAGGAAAAATTGGTTTGGCCTTCGGGTCGGTTTTTAAAACATTGTTGTCTAGGTCCCTGATTTAGCAGTTCAATTGACAAACTAACCTTCTTCCACCTTAGGGTCTAGTTTCCAGGTAGAATGGTTCAATTGTCTCGACGACAGGTTGAAAACATTGGTATTTATAACGCAAAGTATTTCTGATAGAAAAAAAAATATTCTCATAAAATTTGTATTGACCAACAAAACATTGCAAGTAGAAATGACAATACCAAACACAACCTAAATTAGCAGTTATATGGTTATATATATTTTTATAAAAAAAAGCAATTTCATTATCATCACTAGTTAAACTATATACCATGGTTTTTAAAAACGAATCGGTGACCGAACCGGTTACCAGTTCGAACGGTCCAACCGTTCGACTCGAACGGCCGGCCCGTTCTAACAAAAAAATAAAAAAAATTAAAAAAAATTAAAAATTTGGAAAACAATCAAAACCGTTTGAACGGTTTGAACGGTTAACTGTCCAGTTCAGCGGTTTTTTTGACCAAAATCAACAGTTTTAAGGGAAAAAACAGTTTTAGAGGAAAATGGAACCGATAAGGTGATTAGTTCCCGGTTTTTCCAGTCCGACCGTCCGGTCCGATCCGGTTTTGAAAATAGTGCTATATACGAATTTGTAGCATAGCAATATGTTATGGCATTGGTCCTTACACGCAACATAGGCTAAACATGTGGGCAGCTTGGTTATTAGATCTATTTACATGAACCAAAGTAATGGAATGAAATATATGATGAAGCTTTTGATTTGATTCCAATGGAGCCGCTAGCTCCACCCATTCTGTGGGCTTGTCTGTATTACTTAAAAAGGTCATTAGATTACTAAAGTTGCTATAAACTGTAAATGTAAGAACGATTTGTTAGAAGCTGCTTCAAGCCTAATAGAGCTTTCATTTCTGCATCATAAATAGCTGGTTGCTAACCAGCAAGGTTTGCCTTCAATAGAAGCCTGCTTCCAGTTAAAATATGATGATGTGGTGGGGAGGGATGCCATCAATAGGTGATAGCATGAGCTTACTATGGTTCCAAGTGTCATCTTCATTTAACAGTACAACCACCATTATTTGATGACTATGAGAGTGGACAACATCGAGTGAGCATCTCTTGGTTCCAAGACCCATCTGAGTTCAGAAATCATTGATGAGCCAGGAATCATTGGGATTCAGGAATCATGGAAAGCGAAGACATCAACGCCATCTTTGATGAGCCCTAGGATATCATTTTGAGTGAGGGAAGGAGTTTGGATGCTTGCTTCCACTAGTGAGAAGCTCTAGTGTTGATCTTGGTTTGCTAGATACTCCTACCATTGAAGTATATATTTGGCTCGGATGATGGTTGCCCACAATGAGTTTCTATCTTCTAGAAGTCTCCAAATTTTCTTTGAGAAGAGGGCGAGATTCATTTCTCTCAGTTTCTTCAAGCCTAAACCACCTAGGTGTTTAGGTTTGGTTAGCTTGTCCCAGGCGAGGAGAGAGAGGCCACGTTTGTTTTGTTCATGACTCCATATGAAATTTTTGGATGTCCTTTACATCTCCACAAGCTGCCCTTTAGGGAGGATAAGGGTGCTCATTTGATAGGTGGGTAGGTTATTGATGTGGCGTAATCCGACTGCTCCCTATTGGAGACGATCTGGTTGCTAGCAACGACGAGAATTGGGGTAACCTGTAAGAGAGGAGTCAGAGATCCCGGGGTGGTTTACCCGGCGGGGACACTTCGATGGCTAAGGTAGCACACAGTAGCAGTAGAGAGCTTGAAGATGATAACAATGAGTTAGAGAGTTAGAGAGAGCAAAGATTACGCATAAAAACATACCTTCGCCCCTGGGGGGTGAAGTCTTTATATACTGGAGTCCCCGTGGGTTGGTGGAGCGGTTCCCGGATCTTCGCTGTGATGGGATCCGCTTGCATGTTAGGTGGTCTAAATGCCACCAACGGTAAGGTTGCCCTCTCCCGTCTGAACCGGGGAGTGGGTGAGCTAATATAACCGTTGCGAGGTAGCGAGTTTCCTCGAAAGTCGGCCTGTCTAGGTAGCGAGTTTCCTGTAGTGTGGCGAGCTTCCTGGTGGCGAGCTGACTAGTAGCAAGCTCCCTGAGTTCGTGTTGTTTAGATCTGGCCTGATATGAATACCAAAGTGCTCTAGGACCGAGGTGGTCCTGGTGTGACCTTGCATCGAGGTAGTCTTGACCGAGGTGATCAATCTGTTCGGGTTTCGAACTGTAGCGAACTTGGTACCGCTATCTTGGTCGCGATCTAGCACTAAGATGATCTTAGTTCAAGGTATCCTTAGTTCGGGGTATTAGGGTACCCGAGGTCACTTTGTAGCGAACTAATCATGCTAAGCTGTCAATGGCGCTAGGACACGTCCACGTGCCGAGCCGATCTGATCATGTCGAGATGTCGCTTATGCCGAGTCATGTCCACGTGTCTCCCTATCACGGGGTCGGGCCAAATTCCCCTTCATCAATTGCCCTCCACTCCTCGAGCTAGGGGTCTTGACCTGGTTTGAGGAGTTCACAATGCGACAAGTGGATTTGGCTCGAAGTCTAGCTGCTCTATCAGATAGGTCACGTGCGGTTCATGCGCGGATGTCATGCGATCTATAAACTCCACAGACGCCAAAAAACACGCTAAACTATTTTTGATCTCGACTGTTGCTTCTCCAGTACAGAGGCTATAAATAGGGGGACCCGAGGCTCATTTTCTTCGCCACAAGCTTACTAGCTTTCGATCTGAGCTTGCGCTTAGCTTCTTTAGCTCGGGTTTTCTAGTTCGCTACTTCCTTCCAATTTGGTCACCCTTCTTAGGTGAGTCTTTCTTAGCTTCTTTTCAGTTCAGTTTAGCTTTTTCCTTTTTTAGTTCGGTTGTCAATGTCTTCTTTTAGCTTTGATAGCTTCCTAGATACCTCGACCTAGGTAGATAGCCGAGACGAGGCTGTTTCGAGTCCAGGGGCAGTCTGCGACCTCCCCGAGGCGCAGTCACCCCAGAATGTGCGGGAGGCTTCGGGCAACTCGGCATCCACTTCTTCCCAAGCTCGGGTGCCGGATTACTTCGGCCCCTCTATTATGACTGTGGACAGGCTTCGGGCCTTAGTTCATCGGTACAACCTCCCGGGTGAGCTCTCCAATAGTCTCCCCGCTAGCAACTTCCCTTGGGAACACGATCATAACGAGATCGTAATTTTTGAAGAACAACTCATGGCTGGTCTCCGTTTGCCTTTGCACCCCCTGATTATAGAGGTCCTAAAGTTCTTTAACATCACCATAGACCAGTTACACCCGAACTCAATCCGTAACGTAGTAGGGACCATTTCCCTTTTTTACGAGTACTGTCTTCCCCTTGACCTTGTCATTTTTTCTTCCATCTTGTCTATCAAGAAGAACTCTTGTTGTGTCCTCCCCGAGCATAGGCGAGCCTCCAAAGAGGAGCATTTTGACTTACAAGTTCGGGATTCGCAAGAGCAAAGAGGCCGTCTTTTCCGAGGAGGTCTTGTAGTGGGCCAAGATGCCTACGCATCAGCTCGGGGGTCGGGCTGCCGGTCTCTGCATGGCGGTAGGTGCTTTTACCTTATACTTTTGTTTCTATGTGATATTTTCAAAAAGAAATGTTCTTACCTTGGTTCTTTCTTTGCCATGTGAACTCCTCCATTCCCGCGCTGATGTGTTAGTCGTAAATCCATTTGTAGGAGTTTCAGAAATCCAAGGAGGAGGTACAAAAATTGCATCACAAGCTTGATAGAGCTCGGGGCGAGGCGCTCCGGGCTAAGAAGGTGGCTCAAGGTCAGAAGGAGCTAATTCTGTCTCTGACCGAGGAAAAGAAGAAGCAGCAGAAGTAGATCTCCGCGCTCACCGAGGAGCAGAGGAGACAGTAGGAGCAAATCTCTGTTTTGACCGAGGAGAAGAGGAGACAACAGGAGCAGATCTCTGTTTTGACTGGGGAGAATTCGGCGCTTCAACGAGAAGTTGAAGATCTCTAGGTGATGGTTCAAGAGTGAACTCGGATCTTCGAGGCCGCTGTGGAAGAGGCACGAAGCCAGGTCGTGGAGTACTTCAAGTAGTCTTCAGAGTTCCACGACCTCCAAGTTGAGTATGGTTCGAGCTCCTACCATTCTGGCTTCAAATTGTGTAAGTACGTGATGAAGAAGAAGTTTCCCGAGCTCGATCTCAGGGCCATTTCCACATCAAAACTCATTCTCGAGGAAGCCGAGGCAGCAAACGCAGAGCCTAGCTCGTCAGAGGAAGGGAGTGACGATGGGGTCGAGGAGTGTCCTTCGAACCAGGAGGTCGCGGAGGATCATATGGAGACCGATCCTACTGAACCATGATCTTTTTCTTTTCTTGTATCGATGTACGCTCCGAAGCTGTCGAGCTCGGGTTAGAACAAGATTTATGCACCTGCCACTTTTGTGAATGGAATGCCAATTTGAGTAATCCTTTGTGTCAAAAGATGTTCTTAGATAACTTCCGATCTAGGCAAAAAATGTGAAGATTACCCAAATTGTCGAGCTATCGAGTTGGGTAATAAGATAATCATAATAAAGAATTTTCTAAGTGTTTGTTACCCCGAACTGTCTGCGAAGGCTTAGTAAGGGTAACTCCACGTAACGTACGCCGAGGTGAGCGACATCACGGGGCATATACCCGTTCTATCTGCGCATAAGCTACTTATTCGGATGTCGGTTGTCCCTTCCGGGTCTGATATGCTTTTATGTGCCGCAATGGGCAAGATATCGTAGGGCTTATGCCCGAGCTGTCTATGCCTCAAGTATCCGAAGCAACTTGCTTATGCCAGCAAGGTAACCAGGTATCACGTGGTGCCTTGGTCCCTGCCAGTTCGGCATTTTTGGACCTTAGGCTCTGGGAGCGACTTGTAGTCCACTCTTGAACTTTGCCCGTGCCGAAGAGGCAACTGGGTCTTGTGGTGGCCCTTGGGCTTTGTGAGCGACTTGTAGTCCACTTCTGAACTTTGCCCATGCCAAAGAGGCAACTGGGTCTTGTGGTGGCCCTTGGGCTTTGGGAGCGACTTGTAGTCCACTCCTGAACTTTGCCCATGCCGAAGAGGCAACTAGGTCTTGTGTAGTGCTGAGGTCTCTACCTGTGAGGTGCTAGGCTGACCAGGTGCTGAGCTGCCTGTGAGGTGCAGGGCTGACCAGGTGCCATGCTGCCTGTGAGGTGCCGGGCTGACCAAGTGCCGAGCTTCCTGTAAGGTGCCGGGCTGACCAGGTGCCGAGCTGCCTGTGAGGTGCAGGGCTGACCAAGTGCCAAGCTGGAATGATGAGCTTTGTTGCTCTTTAGAGACCTGCAAGGAACTAAATGTCAAAGGACCCGGCTAACCTAGTGAGGTCACTCTGATGGCTAAGTTAATATTCTCATAGTAGATTGCGAGCTAAAAATCACAGTCTAAGGGCTATATCTTGCTTACTTGTTTCTGGGGTTGGTGCCTTTATAGTTCGCAATCGGAGGTAGTATCGCCTTAGATTGCTGATGTTCCATGCTCAAGGTACTTGCTTTTCTTCTAGGGTTTTGAGCTCATATGTACCTTCCCCGAGTATCCGCTTTACTCGATAGGGATCTTCCCAGTTTGGTCCGAGCTTACCTACACCGGGCTCAGGTACCATAACTTTCCGATGGACAAGGTCCCCGACACGGAAGTGTCGCATCTTGACCTAGGCGCTATAATATCGAGCTACTCTTTGCTGGTAGGCTGCGGTCCAGATATATGCGAGGTCCCGTACCTCTTCTACCAGGTTGAGGTTGGTGCGGAGCTTGTCACTATTTTCTTTGTCGTCGTAGGATTCCAGGCGTAATGTAGGTACCTCGATCTCGGTAGGGATTACCGCTTTCGTGCCATAGGTGAGGTTGAAGGGGGTTTCACCTATGAGGGTCTTGACGGTGGTTTGGTAAGCCCAGAGTACGCTGGTCAGCTCGTCTACCCAGAGCCCCTTAGCTCAGGCTTAGCGAGCTTTTAGTCCGCGGAGTATGGCTCTGTTCGTGACTTCTGTCTGCCTGTTCGCCTGGGGGTGTGCTACCGAAGTGAAGTTCTGCTATATCCCCATCTCAGCACACTAGTTCTGGAACTTGATATCTTCGAACTGCTTATCGTTGTCAGAAATGAGCACGTGAGGCAGTTCGAAGCGGCATACTATGCTCTTCCAAAAGAAGTTCTGTACAGTTCGAGCTGTGATTATTGCTAAGGGTTCCGCTTCTACCCACTTCATAAAGTAATCCACTGCTACCACTAGGAAATTCCTCTGTCCTGTCGCTGGCGGGAATGGTCCAAGAATGTCAATTCCCCACTATGCGAAGGGCCATGGGCTTTTGAGGTACTTCAGGTCGAAAGCAGGTTGGTGATGGATGTTTGCGTACCTCTGGCATTTATCACATTTTTTGACGAGCTCGAGTGCGTCTGCCTTCATCGTGGGCCAGTAGTATCCTTGCCGTAGTGCTTTCTGTTCAATGGCCCTATCCCCCAAGTGTCCGCCACATAGGCCTTCATGAGTGTCGTGGAGAACGAGCTCAGCCTCTGAAGGTCGCAAGTAGCACAAGTATGGGAGCGTGTAGGATCTTCGGTACAGCCGTTCGTCTATCATAACGTACTTGGCTGCCTATCGTTCTACCCTTCTGGCCGCGTTGCGATCTACAGGTCGGGTTCCATGAAGCAGGTAGCTCACGAGTGGGTCAATCCAGCTCAACTCTGTTTGTGCAACAGGAGCGACCTCTTCTGCCCCCCCGAGAATGCTGGGCCGAGGCAGGTTCTCTATGTACACGGTGCTCATGGTGTTGCTGCTCGTGCTGGCTAACCGGACAGGGCATTGGCCTCAACGTCCTCGGACCTTGGAATCTGCTTGATGAAGTATGATTGGAAGCTGCGTAGAACTTCCCTGACCTTGGCTAAATAAGAAGCCATGGTGGGGTTGCGAGCTTCGTAATCACCGGTGACCTGGTTGACCATGAGTTGGGAATCACTACAAATGATGATGTGTTTCACTTGTACCTCTTTCGCTAGTGTAAACCCGGCTAGAAGTGCTTCATACTCTACTTCGTTGTTGGATGCCGCAAACTCGAACCCAAGTGCGTACTCCATTTTCACCCCGCTTGGCCCGTGCAGAATAGCGCCGGCTCCGCTTCCTTGTTGATTGTATGAGCCATTTACATGGAGGATCCAAGGCTCCTCGTCCCAAGTCGGCCTTGCTCTATCCGGAACCGGTGCCATACTAGTCGAGGCCTCCTCTTTGTGTTCAAGCTCTGTCAGTTCGGAGGCTGCGGTGTTGAAGGTACATTCTGCTACAAAGTCGGCTAAGGCTTGGGCCTTAATCGCCGTTCGAGGCTCGTACTGGAGGTCATATTCACTGAGTTCGATGGCCCACTTCGTCAGTCTGCCAGATTCCTTGGGCTTGAGTAAGACTTTCCTTAGAGGTTTGTTTGTAAGGACTACGACAGTGTGAGCTTAGAAATACGGGTGAAGCTTCCGAGCTGCTGTGATCAGTGCGTATGCCAACTTCTCGATCTCTGGGTACCTGGTTTCTGGATCCTACATAACTTTACTCACATAGTAGATAGCTCATTGGACCCGATCTACTTCTTTTATTAGTACAGAGCTGACCACCTCATTGCTCGCGGAGAGGTACAACTTTAAAACATCGCCCTCCTCGGGTCGGGTCAAAACCGGGATACTAACTAGGTATTTCTTCAACTCGTTGAAGGCGAGCTGGCACTCTTCAGTCCATTCAAAGTCTCTACTTTTTGTGATTGCTTTGAAAAAGGGTAGGCAGCGATCTGTCGACTTGGACATGAAGCGGCTTAAGGCAGCCATGCGGCCATTCAGCCTTTGAGCCTCTTTCAACTTGCGGGGTGGCTTTATATCTAGGATAGCCTTGATCTTTTCGGGGTTTGCTTCGATGCCACTGATGTGTGACTCATTGTGACACTAGCAAGTGCACTAGTTGCTCAAGTAATAAAGTAGTGAGTGAAGTATCATTCCCACGAGGATTTAGGAAACAAGTATCAATACTAAATTGAGTACTTCTTATCTGATTAACAAATAAATCAAAACTTTAATGAAAGCTAAAAATCCTAAATTAAAATCTATCTAAATCATTGGCCCAATTGCCTTCAAATAAGGTTAGAAGAGTAAGCAGTAAATGGAAGAAACTTCAAGTACAATTCATAACCATTCGAATGAATCAAAATGAATTTGATTGCTGGACTGAAATTTTACAAGCTGAAATACATCAAGAAAGAATGGAAGAAGGAGAAAGAAGAAAGAAAAATATAAAAAAGAAACTGAATTCAAATTAAAGGAGAATGAAACTACAATTGAGTTGTTACAAAAGATCTTTGAATCACAAACCCCCAATTTCGAACTCACCTTCTTCTTCTTGCTTGCTTGACTTGAACTTCCTCCAGCCCTTCTTCTTCTTTTTCCTTGCGCCTAGCCTTCTTCTCTTCTCTTCTCTCAAGGTGGCTGAACCTCTAAGAGTGGGAGAGCCTTCCTCTCAAGCAATTGAACACCTCTCCCCCCTCCTAGAGGCCTCCTTATATAGTTTTTCAAGGGGGCTTTTGCCCCTTCTTGAAGCCTCTAGAATGGGGTGTATTACACCCCTTTCTTGAACTTTGTAGAGCTCTCTTGAAAGCCTCCTAAGGGCTGCTATTTTGGCTGCACTTAGGCTCTCTCTTAGCACATGATAGCTATACTTTGAGCTGCTCTTTTGGGCTGAGAATGGGTCTTCTTTGCTGGGCCGAATTCTACTCTTAGCTAGGCTTTCTTTTATTGGGTTTTCTCAAGGAATCCACTTGCTCTTCTTGGGCCGAAGTGCTCTCTCTTGCTTCCACAACCGGGCTGGGCTGAATTTGGTCTTTCTGAACCTTCTTTTCTTGCTTTTTTCCTTCCTTTTCTTGGATTAATTACCCCTGAAACTTATTCTTAGCATTAAGCTAAATTAAGGCAAAATTAATAAAACCGGCATAAGAATCCATGCTAAAGTCCTCAAAAATTATAGATAAATTGTAGGTTCATCAGCCACACTAGTTAACTATGTAACCTAGGAATTTACCCGAGGTGACACCAAAGACACACTTGCTAGGGTTCAACTTCATACTATACTTGCGCAGAATTTCAAAAACACATTGCAAATCACTTATTAAACAGTTTGAGAACTGGGTTTTGACGACCATGTCGTCTACATAACATTCAACCTTATTTATGATCAATGACTCAAAAAGTTTGTTGACAAGTCTCTGAAAGGTCGCCTCGGCGTTTTTTAGTCCAAAGGGCATGACCATGTAACAATACAGTCCTAGCTCGGTTATGAATTCTGTTTTTTCATCGGCGGGGTCCATCTTGATCTGGTTATAGCCCGAGTATGCGTTCAGAAAACTCCTCAACTCATGTCCTGAGGTCGCGTCCACTAAACGGTCGATCTTAGGGAGTGGGAAACAATCCTTCGGGCAAGCTCGATTCTGGTCGGTGTAATCGACGCACATGCGCCATTTACCGTTGGCCTTTTTTACCAGAACAGGGTTAGCCACCCAGCTCGGGTAATGGACCTCCCTGATGAAATCGGCTGCGAGGAGTTTCCCGACCTCCTCATCGACTATCCTCTAGCGCTCTGGGGTGGGGTTGCATTTTTTCTGTCTAATTGCTCTGACTAAAGGATCAGTGTTCAACCTGTGAGTTATTATCTTAGCATCTATATCGGGCATCTCTACCGAGGACCATGCAAACACATCTAAATTTTTAAGTAGAAAACTTACCAGCCGAGAGCAGAGAGGCTCCTCGATTGCTGCTCTGATCTGGAGGGTTTTGGCTGGGTCTTCCGCTGAGGTCGGGATGTGAATCGTCCCTTCGGTTGGTGTAGCTCGCTCCTCGAAGCACTCCACTGGCTGCTCTAGCTCGAGGTCGTCTACTAGCTTGGCTTTCCCTTTGAGAGCGGCAACATAGCACTTGCGAGACTCGAGTTGGCCGCCTCGCACTGTCGAGGAGTAGGTGGACACCACCGCATGAAGAACGTGGGTGATAGGCCAACCTATAATGGTGTTGTGCGGGGAGGGAGTTGCGACCACCAGAAAGGTGTGCTTGAACCATGCGATGCTAGGCCAGGTGCCGATCTCAACAGGTACCGAGATTCGCCCTAAGGGTCTGACTTCCTCTTCGCTAAAGCCTACTAGTCGAGTGCTCGTTGGCTTGGGGTCGCTTTCCTGGAGCTGGAGCTTGTCGAACGCATCTTTGAACAGGATGTCTACTGAGTTTCCGAAGTCAACCAGGATACGCTTCACCTCGAAGTCGTTGAGCCTCATCTTTATCACCAGTGTAGCATCATGGGGGTACTGAACCCCTCATGCGTCGCCTTCCTTAAAGAATATCGGGTCTTTGGGCCTGGGCCGCTTCGGCGGATTTTGCTCTTCGCGCTCCAGTTCGCGAACTGAGGACTTTCCTGCGGCCGAGGTGTAGCCTGCTACTATGGATCCACCGATGATCGTGTTGATCATCCCGCGGATCGGTCTCTCATCGGGAGGTTGTCTCTGTGGTTGCTCGCTGCGTTGGCTGTTGGGTTCGGGAGCATCCCTCCTTTGCTCCCCTGTCGATCTGCCTGTTTTTTATTATTTTTTTGTACAAAATTTTTCAGGTATCCGCGACGGATGAGCTCTTCAATATCGTCGCGTAGTTTTTTACAATCTTTGGTACTATGACCATGATCTCTATGAAAGTAACAAAATACATTTTTATTTCTAAGGGCCGGGTCCCCCCTCAACCGGGGTGACCACTTCACAAAAGAAGCATCCTTGATTGCCATGAGAATTTCTCATCGCTTCGCGTTGAGGGGTGTAAAGCTCGTTCTCTCAATCGGGGGAGCTCGGGGGTGAAAATCCGACATGTTCCCTCCCCTGGTGGGGGACTTGCTTTTCTTTCTCTTGCCACCACCGTTGTTTGAGCTGTGGTCTTCCTTCTTTCTTTTCTCTGCTGGGGCTTCAGTCCTTTGGTTCATCTCTTCCTTGGCCCCGATGAACTGATCGGCGAGCTTAAGGAATTCTGTGATGTCTTCAGGTTTGTTTGCCACCACATGCCACTTGAATTCTTTGTGGGTGATCCCCTTTTTTACCGCCGCAAGTCTTACGGTGGGGTCTAAGTCTGGAATTAGTAGGTAAGTGTCGTTGAAGTGTTTGATGTAGCTTCGAATCGACTCTCCTTCCCTCTGGACTATACTAAGAAGGCTTTCTTGTTACCTCGGACACTTCTTACTGGTGATGAAGTGCGAGGTGAACAATTGTACGAGCTGCGCCCAACTTTTAACTATCCCAGGCGCAAGGTTTCTGTACCAAGTGCGAGCTACCTCTTTGAAGGTCGTGGAGAAAGCAACGCACATGCAGGCTTCATCAGCCCCAGCGAGGTGCATCTGGGATTGGAAAGAATCTACGTGGTCATTTGGGTCAAATGACCCGTCATACTTATCCAAGGGGGGACCCTAAAGTTCGTTAGCATCGAGGAGGCCAGGAGCTCGGGGGACAGTGGAGAGGGTACAGAGAGGAGGGGAGCGGTTTTTGTGATTCCCGAGCTTACCTCCGCTTTACCCTTAGGCTGCTCAGGTTGGCTAGGTCCCACGAGCTGGCCTGGGTTTACTGCCCGAGGTGCCCTAGCACGTCTCCTTTGCTGCTGCTTGACTGGCTCTGCAGCGGTGCTGCTAACCTCCGCACTATCAGATGGTGCTTTGGTCAGAAGTGATTCGGATTGCCAGCTACTACGAACTGAAATGTCTTACCTGGAGTCCTCAGCTAGGACCTCGAACCGATTTCCTGCAAGAGGGACTTCAGGTCGCGAAGGCCGAGGTGGACTAGTTCTGGTGGGTCGGGTATCTCTCGACCTGCTTACTTGCTGGGAGATGGGAGGAACTTGTCTTTCCTTCCTTCCGTGAGACGAGACCTGGGAGGTCTCTCCCCGACAAGGACAACTGTTTTGGTGGCAAGGCTTGCTCGGGGTGATCGGACACTGAGGTGGGGTTGGTTGTTGGTTTTGCTACAGCGGTGGGAATTGCTGCTGGTACATGTAGTGTAGGACTTGCTGTTGGTACTGCTAGAACTACTGGACTTGCTGCATTTGGGCTTGGATAGCCCGCACACAGTATACCAGGTTGCTTAACTGGCTCGGTCCTACTCCAGGGGGGACTACAGAGGTTTCAATGGAGGTCGCACCCACTACAGGAGGAAGTGGGGCGTTCACAGGCACAACTGGTTAAGGTACAATGGGTGTTGGAATCCTATCCGCGGGGAGCGGTATGTTGAACTAGCCTATGCAGATAGTGGGGAACTGAGGTTGCCCCCCGGAGATGTTTGGTTCGTTGTGCTGTCCGGCGTTGCTGGAGGAAGCCATGGTTTTGATCTTGTGTTTGAGGTTTTTGAAATAGAGATAAAAGGGCTTTTAGTAACGATTTCCCACAGGCGGCGCCAAATGATGTGGCATAATTCGGCTGCTCCCTACAGGAGACGATCTGGCTACCAGCAACGACGAGAACTGGGGTAACCTGCAAGAGAGGAGTCAGAGATCCCGGGGTGGCTTACCCGGCAGGGACACTCCGATGGCTAAGTTAGGACACAGTAGTATTAGAGAGCTTGAAGATGATAACAGTGAGTTAGAGAGCTTGAGAGAGCAAAGATTACACATAAAAACATACATTCGCCCCTAGGGGGTGAAGTCTTTATATACTGGAGCCCCCGTGGGTTGGTGGAGCGGTTCCCGGATCTTTGCTGTGATGGGATCCGCTTGCATGTTAGGTGGGCAAAATGCCACCAACCGGTAAGGTTGCCCGCTTCCGTCTGAACCAGGGAGTGGGTAAGCTAATATAACCGTTGCGAGGTATGATTCCGTAAGACACGAAACACGGTGGTGAGATCCTCGGGGTCGTCATGCGGAAGTCGGCCTGACTAGGTAGCGAGCTGCCTGTAGGGTGGCGAGCTGACTAGTAGCGAGCTCCCTAAGTTCGTGTTCTTTAGATTTGGCCTGATATGAATATCGAAGTGTTCTGGGACCGAGGTGGTCCTGGTGTGACCTTGCGCCGAGGTAGTCTTGACTGAGGCAGTCTATCTGTTCGGGTTTTGAACTGTAGTGAACTTGGTACCGCTATCCTGGTCACAATCTGGCACTGAGACGATCTTAGTTCGGGGTATCCTTAGTTCGGGGTATCAGGGTACCCGAGGTCACTTTGTAGCGAACTGATCATGCTGAGTTGTCACTGGCGCCAGGTCATGTCCATGTGCCTATCTGATCATGTCGAGTTGTCGCTTATGCCGAATCATGTCCACGTGTCTCCCTGTCATGAGGTCGGGCCAAATTCCCCTTCATCAGTTATGCACGACTGCTTGAACAAGGGTGACCGACCCCGCTTGCGATAGGAGTTGTGCCTACCAATGCTCTAATTTTGCTTTCATTATGTCTAGAATTTCCTTTGTGGCCATTGAATTTTTCTTTTCCCACCCATAATCTGGCTCCTAAGTATTT
This sequence comes from Nelumbo nucifera, assembly GCF_055504915.1. Taxonomy (NCBI): domain Eukaryota; kingdom Viridiplantae; phylum Streptophyta; class Magnoliopsida; order Proteales; family Nelumbonaceae; genus Nelumbo; species Nelumbo nucifera. Next base: position 29,110,960 of record NC_142656.1, on the reverse strand, counting down.
ATCTTTCAGATTCATTAGGGGATACCTAGAAGGTGATGAGGACACATCTTTGGTGTCTCTGTGGCACATTTAATTTGGACTGAAAATAATACTTGATTTTTGCATATTGATATCTTGTTCTAACCAAGCAAAGAAGTTCTCTAGTACTTCGTGTAGTCATCTCAATTGATTTAGTGTAATCGAGAATGTTGTTGAAGAGATGATTAATAAATCATATTACACCAGGGGAGAGGGGAATTCATTTTCCTCTTGATAGCAGCCAAAAATTTTCATCCCATGCAGTCAAAGGCTTTAGAAATGTCCACTTTTATTGCTACCCATCCCATTTTTCCCTTCTTTTTTCTCCTATAGTTTAAGATCTCTCGATCTAGGATGGTGTTATCATCTTTCTACTTGCCCTTTAAAAAGCCTGCTTGATTTGGAGCAATTAGTTTTGGCATTAGGGGTTGGATTTTGTTAGCGAGGACTTTTGATTGTATCTTGTATGAAACATTTCAGGGGCTGATGGGCCTATACTATGAAACTTTTACAGGTCTAGGATGTTTTGGGATGAACACCAAGCTGATTTCATTGAGTGTGGCTAGGGAGACTTTTTTGTGTAAACATGTCTTTGACTATTTGTAGAATGTCTCGGCCTACCACAGTCCAGTACTTCTGGAAAAAGAAACCGGTGAAACCATCCCTACCCAACACCTTGTGTGGGTGCATTTAGAAGGTAGCTTGCCTTATTTCCTCCATCATAGGTTCAACGAGCAATGAAGCTAGATCATCTTCATCTAGTGTGGAAGGATAGATTAATTTCTAATTTTTCGAGCACTTCATCCTTGCCAATTCTTTTAAGAATTCCTTTTGTAGTTGTTCATTGATTAGCAACTCTTGCCATAGATCCCATCCATCCACTATGTTTCGAACACTTCATCTGTTATGGACGCATTCCTCGGGAAGACATACCATCGCTGTCAGCAGCAGCAGGAACCTGACCCACCGCTAGCAGCAGTAATGATTAAGTGATTCTCAGTCTACTCAGTTCGGCAGCAGCAGTCTCATCCAGATTAGATTAGCTTATCTTGCTTGTTCTTATCTTATCTTGTTAGTAAATTATCATATTAGGATTAGCTTATCTTATCCTTAAAAAGATAGAACTGGAAGTCTCCCTATTCAGCAAGGAGACTCCCTCAGATTAGGACTCTTGTAATCTCCTATTTAAGGAGACACCCTTATTGAGTGAAATCATCAAATTATTCAGTCAAAGAGTGAGTTAGGAGAGTTGGTGATCTCTTGGACAATTCACCAAAGGTGCCAAGATAGGTTCATCACGAGCAGGAAGGAACAAGGGAAAACAAGAGGTTTTCCCCGTGGACCGACCCGTGACGAGATCCTATTCTTGGGCCCTCAACATCATCCTTTCCAGTTTAGTGGAATTATGGAAGAATTTTGTGTTACGATCACCATTAAGCAGCCATAGGTTTCTAGATTTAAGCCACAATAATTGTTCTTCTCTGTCTAGCCATGTGTTGTATTCTTTCTCAAGTTTTCTTATTTCAGTCATGAATGAAGGGCCATATTTGTGTGCTTTCAAGGAGTGGAGTTTGGTCTCTAGTTGTAGTATACTCTTAATGTCTCCAAAATGCTCTTAGTTCTAGCGCTTTCTTCTCAAATTCTGAAGTTTTAGATACATGCAACCATCTGTACTGCCATGAAAATTAGCTTCCTAGGTGGATGATACAAGGTGGTGGCATTCATCCTCTTTTGTAGGATAAGGCAATGGCCTGAGATGACTGAGTGAAGATGTAAGACTTTAGTATTTGGGAAGATGTTTAGCCACTGTAGGTTGGAGATGGCTCTGTCCAACTTGTCTCGGATATTTGTAGGACCTTCTTGCTTGTTTGACCATGTGAAGGGTGGACCTTGAAAGCCAAGGTCTATTAGTTTCATGTTTTCCATGAAGTGAATAAGGGTGGCGGATATTTTCTGGTAGGGAGGGGTGGGACCCTTGTAATCTATTGCATCTTTGAGAGTATTGTAATCTCCCATTATAATCCATGGCTGGTTGGTCAGGTTCCTGGTGAGTTGTAATCTTCTCCAAAAGAGTTTTCGTTCTTCTCTTCTTGGTGGTCTATATGTAAGGGAAAGGAGCTAGGGTTCGGCATTTCTTGCTCTGATGTTGAGATTTATTATGTTTTGATCATTTTCCAATGTCTAGATGTTGCATCCAGAGTGCCATGCTACTATGGGAGCTCCCTAGCATCCAAGGCAGGAACGGTGATATAATGGGGAAACCTAAGTTGTTTTGTTAGTTTCCTGTACTTTTTTCATTTAGTTTTGTTTCCATTAGGAAGAAGAGGTTGGGTTGGTGCAATTTACATTTTTGTTTCAATTCAAGTTGTTTTTCCTTTGAACCACAACCTCTTATGTCCCATGCAAATATTTTCATGGTTGAAAAAAATAATAATAAGGTGCAATGAGTGTAAGAAATCCAATTACCAAAATTGAAATGAGAAAAGGGGTAGTAAGGTGATACCTGAAGGAGATTAGTGAGAAGCTCCAACTATTGTTGTGGTGTTTCTGTCTCTAGCCAACGGTCCCACCATCCATTTGCCACTTGATCTACCTATGCAATATCACCATTTCTGCACAATAAGGTGGTGGATTTCCTTGCCTTGTTGTGGTTTTCAAGAATGAAAAATGGGGCTGTACATGTCTCCATCCATGCTGGCATTTACGTTAAGATCACAAGTTTCAGAGTTTAATTCCTAGAGTTATGCATTTCTAGATTTGCAACTACTATTTGAAGTATCCCTTTGTTTACATTTGCAGGAGGACGAGGCACCATCCTTGGATTTGGTATTAATAGCAAGTATTTCATGGGGTAGGCTTTCCTTTAAATGTAAATGCACAGGAATATTGTGGAGTGAAATTTGATGATCTACATTAAATATTATAGTGGCTTGGACATCACCCTTCTCCTTCAAGTTTGGTTCCTGAGTCTTACTTCGAGTATGACTTGACTGCATCTTTAGTTTGAGACTGTCTCCATTGACTTCATCAATTCACCATCTCTTCTCGAAATGGGTATCATTGTCGAAGTCTTATCAGTATCTTCTTGGAACCTAACGTTGGAGCATGGGCTTTATGGGATATCCTTGTTGTAGATCAGATATTTTAGAGGTTTTTTAGGGCAGAAATATGCTCTGAGCCATTCTCCAGGGTGGACAATATCTTGATCCTCAATGAGGGTTGGACCTGGTCGAGGGACATGTCAGTGGTAATCGCTTGCATCATCGCTAGATGTGGCCCATCAGGTCGTAGAAGGCATAGAACTGAATAATATTCTCATAGAAAAAATGACTTCAAACATGCTTACCATTGTCATTGAAGAACATGCCTATGAAGAACGATTTTCTGAGATCAAGCTTTACCCGCAAGCAAACGAACTTAACTCATATTAGTTTTCCCACTAGTATTTTTTCTGCTTGGGGGATTACCTCAATGGCTATGGCTGCAAACATCTCACTGAGGGAGTGCTCCATGTAAGGTCTCAGGATGTGGTGAATTTGCACCCAAACATTCTGTGTCCATACCTGTTTCACTTCCGTTGGATTGATCTTCACTAGGTTCTTAGGGTTCCATGCATTTCTTGCGAAGACTTCAACTTGGGAGACTACGGCTTGGGTTCAAGGAAAGATGCATCCCCTAAGAATATTCTAAGTGATACGTTGAGCTTCACAACAAGGGGGACTGTAACCTCCCAGTGTCCCCTTGAGAGTGTCATGTAACATGAAAGTTACTCCATAAGGCATTGAGAATGTTCCTTCTAAGGGTTTGTCATTGTTGTAGTGTAGAGAAAGTGAATTTTTTGTTTAAGGAAGTAATCCTTGCATAGTTGAGAGTATTTCAGAGATGAGAGGCAAAATAGAGAGTGGGGGCCATTGGCTATAAATGGCAAGGACTTGCAGAAGCTAAGGAGGATAGGTGAGAGAGAGGGAAGAAAAGCTTTTTTCTTTTTTTTCTAAGAAGGAAGAGTTACTTGGTTGGGTGGGTATGCTTAGCTGTGTAGAGGGTGGGATAGGGTGATCATGGCAATGAGGGGGGTGTAAGGAAATGTTTCGTGCGACCTCATGGAGTATTGCAACCACATCATCACTAGATAATACCCAAGACTCCATTGGATAATCTCTCTTCTAGTTGATCTAGGATGAGCTTTATCTTTCTAGATCGATATTCTCTATCATTTTATCTTCTTCTTGTTGTAATCTAATACAAGTTAGTGTTGTACTTAAAATCTTCTTGTTATTATATAATGAACAAGGTTCTGGTGTCACATTATTACCGAACCATTCTTTCACTTATTGTTCTTCTCATTGTTTTCTCTCAAACTTGGTATTAGAGCCAATACCATCATGCCATCGATCAATAGTTTGATTGAAGGAGGAGCAAACAACCTTGGTTCGCTGTTTTCTACCATGACCCTAGGAGTTGCAACGTCGATGCCAAACATTACACACTACTTACCTATCTAGTTGAATAGCGACAATTATCTCCTGTGGCATGCACAACTCCTTTCTATTCTTAAGACCCACAAACTGATGGGAATGGTTGAAGGAAAAACTCCACCTCTCCTTGAAGACATCAATGGCCCGAAAGATACATCAAGGAAGATATTTAACCCAATATATGATCATTGGTATCAGCTGGATCAACTGATACTTAGCTGGATAGTCTCATCAACTCACTGAAAGTGTACTCGACCAGGTTGTAGGCATGTCTTCCTCAGCCGATGTCTGGAGAGCACTAGAGGATTCCTTTGCTTTAAACTCCAGATCCAAAGTTATCCAACTATGGAGACAACTTCAGAGTCTCAAGAAATGTACACTTTCCATTTCTGAGTATGTTAAAATAGCCAAGAGTATTGTTGATAATCTCTCGAATCTTGATGAACCTATTTCAAAGAAAGATCTTATTTTGCATATTTTGGTTGGACATGTACTTGAGTATGAATCAATTATTACTACTATTACAAATTGATCTGATCTTGATAAATTAAGAATTTCTGATATTAATGGTCAAGTACTTAATCTTGAGTCCTGGCTTTAAGACAACAATCAAAATACTAGAGCCGATGACCATGCCTCTACAAACATTGCATCCTTTGGCAACAAGAACAATTCCTAGTAGTCGTACAATAACTCACAACGTGGTAAAGGTAGAGGTGGTCATGGTGGTTACATTGATGGTCAAGGTTGTGATCGAGGATGCAATACCATTATTTGTCAGTTGTGCAATATTCTTGACCATGGCATATGGAAGTGTTGTCGCTGATTCTTTGGTGGTGATCGACAGCCTGTTATAAATCCAATCACTACCGAACCTACAGCCTTTCACACCAGAAACTCCTTATAGTTTGATTCAGCATGGTATGTATGGTCAGGTGCAATAAATCACATGACATTCAAGCTTGGAAATCTTCAGTTTCAATCAGACTATGCTTGGTCTGATTAGGTCAAAATTGGAAATGGAACATGTTTGCAAATTAAAAATATTGGTTCTTTTTGTAATTTCTCATGGTGATTATTAGTTTCAATTGCAAAATATTTATCATGTTCCATCTATTACAAAATATCTATTGTCAATCAGTAATTTACCATAGATAACAACGTTATTTTTGAGTTTCATCCATCATTTTTCCTCTTGAAGGACCATATGGGGAGTGTTCTGGTTTGAAGACCCAATAAAGGTGGACTCTATCAATTTCCTATTTCCGCAAGGATTGATCTGTCATCATAGTCATCTACTAGTAGCGGTTGCGTTCATTAGAGAAAAAGCTATAGTTTGAGTCTGGCATCATCGACTAGGGCATGCCTATACAAAAATTGTTCAAAATGTTATTTCCCGTTTTGGTCTTTCGTACCGTGGTTCATTTGAACCAATAGTGTGTGGGTCATGTCAGTTCCACAAGAGTCATCATTTACATCTTTCAGCATCTTCTACCTGTTATAGTTGTCCATTAGAACTAGTTTATTTTGATGTATGGGGGACAGCCCTAGTAGGTTTTAATAGTGGATTTAAATATTATATTTTGTTTATAGATGCTTTTTCCAAATTTTCTTGGATTTTTCCCATGGTCCAATCTAATGTACAAATGGTATGTTGAAAATTTGTTTGATGCCAAAATTGAGCTATTCTAGTTAGATTGGAGAGGAGAATACAAATGACTCTCACAATGCCTCAACTTACAAGGCATTGGACATTGCCTCACTTGCCCACACACTCATGAGCAGAATGATACTATTGAGAGAAAACACTAGTATGTCAAAGAGTCCACCCTTTCTCTACTGGTTTCCTCTTCTCTCCCTCAGAGTTTTAGTTTAACGCAAGTGAGACCATAGTCTTCCTAATCAATCTGTTTCCCACACCTACTCTGATTGGAAAATCACCATATGAAAAGTTATTTGGCCAACCACCTGATTATTCTCTTCTTTGCACCTTTGGCTACACTTGCTATCCATTCTTGCGACCATCCAATCACCACAAGATAAAATTTTGGTCCTCTCTTAGAATTTTCTTGGGCTACAACTCCTCACACAAAGGGTACCATTGTTATGATATTAAAATTGGATGAATATATGTATGTTGCCTTGTTGTCCTTGATGACCATTTCTTTTCAGGCCTCCCACCTGTAGTGGCAACTTCCTCTTCTAGTTCCAAGGGTGTTTCACTACTTCCACTTTGATCGGCTCCAGCACCCTGCTCGGCTCCACCTCTAGCCGCTGATCAACCATTTTCTCCACTACCAATGCCACCTCGTGAAGCTTCTTCTAGCACTCTCATCAACAACCCAGACAACTCCCACTCTTCTCCTTTGGCTCGACAACAAGCCTGGTTAGATCAAGAACTCCTAAGTGCTACTTAGGTAGTTGTCGCACCTTTGGCTCTTACCTATTCCGTTATGACATGCTCCATGAATTCTAATATTCCTCCATCTGTATCTGTTGCCACACGAAACCCTTTGCCACTTTGTTTTAATTCTAAAATGGTGGCTATTGAATCTAAACCCACATCCTATTCCCAAACCTCCAAACATAAGCATTAGCATGATGCCATGGCTAAGGAATTTCATGCCTTAGTGGAGAAAGGGACTTGGAAGCTCATGCCACATGATTCCTCCATGAACTTGGTCGGTTTTAAGTGGGTATATAAAATGAAAATAAAACCAGATGGGACTGTGGAATGGTATAAAGCTTGTTTAGTGGCACAAGGCTTCACTCAAATACCTAGGGTTGATTTCTTTGACACTTTCAGCACGACAGTGAAACCTACCACTATCCGTATGATTTTGTCTTTTGTGATTACTTAGCGGTGGGAAGTTCGATATTTGGATTTTGACAATGTTTTCTTGAATGGGCTTGTCACTAAAAATATTTATATGTCTCAACCGTGAGGTTTTGAAGATGTAGATCACCCCTCTCTTTTCTACAAATTAGCTAAAGCCTTTTATGGGTTTTGCTGGGCCCCAGAGTGTGGTTCTCTCGTTTGAGTTCAAAATTAATTGAGTTGGGTTTCCAGGCATCTTGTTGTGATCCCTCCTTGTTCATCTACTCATGAGGGATCACCATGTTTATTCATTATTATATGTGGATGATGTGTTGCTCACCAGGACCTCCCTGTCCTTGTTTCAATCTCTTATACAAGGTTTGTCTCGGACTTTTAAACTGAAATACCTTGGGCCCTTACACTACCTTTAGGGTATCAAAGCTCACCGGAATGATAATGGTCTCTATCTAAGACAACGACACTATATTATTGATCTCCCTTAATGTGCTGGCCTAGATGGGATCAAGCCTCTCTCCACTCCCATGGCAGCTTCTACTAAGCTATTGAAGCTTCATGGCACACCTTTCTCCGATCCCTCTAAGTATTGGAGTATTGTTGGAGGTCTCCAATAGATCACCATCACCCAGCCGGATATTAGTATTTCCATCAACGTCTGCCAATTTTTTACACAGCCCAACTGATTAAAATTGGATGGTTGTAAAACAAATCCTACGGTATCTCAAACTTACCCTGGATCATGCCTTATTCTTCTCCTCACAGTCCACTATGGATCTCACTGTTTTCTCTGATGCAGATTGGATTAGATGCCCAAATGATAGAAGGCCTACTAGTGGTTTCTATATCTTCCTTGGCTCTCACTTCATCAACTAGAGCGCTAAGAAGCAGCAAACCGTTGCACACTCTAGTACCAAAGCTGAGTTTTGTTCTCTCACCAACACAACCAATTAGATACTTTGGCTACAGTCTCTCTTAACAGATCTTGGGGTTCAACTACCCACAACACTAGTTATTCATTGTGATAGGATGGGATCTTCCTATCTTGCCTCTCATTCATTTTTTCACACTTGCACCCATCATTAGGGATGTCAATTTCCCCCGTATAACCGGGGCCCCGCCCCACCCTACACCGAACGGGGCGGGGAAGGGGAAAATATTTTTTCCCCAAACTGGGGATAGGGCGGGGACGGGTTATACTCAGTCTTGCTGAGACATTCAGCCCAGTCATCAAAGAGAGGGTCTTGACTTTCAAGAGACATTCAGCCCAATCATCAAGCCCACAACTATTCGTGTTATACTCTGTCTTGCTGTCTCCAACGGATGGCCATTACAACAGTTGGACGTCCAGAACGCCTTACTACACAGTGACTTATTTGAGACTGTTTTCACGATAAGGATATATTGCTTATCCTTCTCTATCCTTATCATTAGTGTAACAGCACTGTGTTTATCTTTATACTCTCCCATCCCCCACGTCTCCTCTCCTGTATGTATAAATACACAAGTTGCTCAATAATCCAAGTATTGCATTCAACTCTCTCAAAACCATTGTTGTGTTTCAACTTTTACGTCTTATTATCAATGTAAATATGCATTGGTCTGTCATTTGTCAATGTATAAATGTATTATTGTCAAATTTATCCTGAACCGGGATTTACACTCTATTTACATTATTTCCAAATACAGCCTTAGTAAAATTTACTAGAAGGAAGAAGGAAATTATATATGATACAAAACAGAAGTCAATGGCCCAGTAGATTGATCGCTTGGTATCCCTCTATTTGAAGAGTGAATGCCAAGGGTTCTATGCGTGCACCACTTCCACGATGGGAGTGCAGGAGATCCGAACTCCTTCTCGAGGCCAAAATCAACATCCCCACATAGTAAAAAAGAAATAATAGGCAGAAACACTTGTAGAACATAGACGTTTATTTTATTAAGCAAGGCAACAACACAAGCACACAAAAGTCAAGTACAAGCACAAGCAACTGTAAGCCCAACAAAAGAGAGAGACAAACGAAATAGACGATGCTGCTATTTCCCAAATCCAACCAATAAGCCCAAAGCTGAAAACTTCATGGCTTCAATCAGCTAGCAAACTCCTAAGGAGCTTATTGTTATTAGAAAACCAAACCTGATTTGAAATTCTGAATCGAAGCAAGCCTACTAGATTGTGGATTGGCTTGATTCCTTGGCACAGCATGTGTAAAGAAAGGTCTTCTCCATGGAACGATCACATTTCAGACACTTGAGAACCATTCTGGAATAGTGAGCAGTGGTTTGTGGGACTACCAGCCGGAAACAATGCTCCTGCTGAGCTGCTTGCAACACTTTCCAGAATTTGTCCTCTGTTGGGGTTTTGGGTTTCCCACTGGAAATTTTCATGTCGAGCTTCTCAGAGCATTTACTCCATTCCTCTCCATTGAATTTGAAGAACTCCTTCACCTCGGCAGACCCTTGGAAGATAATGGCCCAACGATCCGCAATTGCGTTGAAGCTTGACATGGGCATTAACTCTTTCAAGATTTCGTCGTCATGGAACGGCTTCTCACAGTTTTCCATCCTCAAGTACTGGTAGTTCTCCAGATAACGCCAGAAATCTATGATCGTCTTAGGCCAGGTGACTGATTCATTTCCTTTCTTCTCTTCCAAAGGCTGGAAGAAATGTTGTTCATTGTCCTTGGTTATGGTGCTTACGATACTCTGCAATTTTTGCTCATCAAGCAAATTCGTCCCCATGTAGACGATTGCGATATCCATCTGGTTGAGCTTTTCTTTAATATCTTTTATTTGTATCACAAAGCTCCTTAACCACTGAACATCAGAACCTCCAAGCAAGCACAATGTCTTCCCCATCTGATTCAGTTATATAGAAGCTTCACATGAGAGAGAGAGAGAGAGAATATGAAAGAGAGAGAGAGAGAGAGATGTACCGATAGAATTTTGGTGTCCAAGCGATTAAAGATGAGAGCCCATTTCTCCTTGTTCCAACGATCTTCTTCGTTTCGCCAGAGCTCAACTTCCTTATCCTTGGAGAAAGGGTGAGCTCTAGTTCCCCAAATCTCAATCATGGGAAGTGCATTGGGAGAGATGATCTTTCCTTCTTTGTCTAGGACAACCAGTATGGGCTTCTTCTGGTAGTTCCAGCATTCCTTGATATAACACTTGAATGGGCGTTTGATGGTTGAAGGTTTGCACCAGAACCATGGCATTTGGTTCTTATCAGCTTTTGGGTCTGGGTCTTCTTTTTGCCCTTCTTCTACTATAGGAAACCAGATGACTTCGAATAACATCTTATTGTATTCCTTATAAACTGTTGTTAGAGCCTTGAATTTTTCGGAAATGTTCTCTTGGTAGTAGTCCAAGTCTGAGATGAATAAGCCAACTGATTTGCCCTTGAAAACTTCAAACTTGAGAACATCCTGCCAAAAGTCATGCATTAATTTAAGCACGTTAGCTCTTTGCTTTGCATTGGCCTGAAATAATTAATGCTTGTCGTCTGTCAGTAGCATCCTACCTTCCCATCCCGCTTGAGTCCTGCTCCTTCAGTTGGCTTGGTGAACAACTTCTTGATTAAATCAACAACATCTGTATGACTAGGTTTTACAAAGCAGTCCATTGCAAAGTTAGAACAGTCTGCAAGAGGTCCCAAACAACTTCTGTTAGATCTTAATTAATTGCGGTCTGGACTTCTCATACACTATTATCACCCACTCTCTATCCAGAATTGTGGGCAGATTGCCCCATTTATTAACCCCAAACTTTATTGTTGCTGGAGGGGAAATGAATCTATAAATGAGTTTATTAAAAATCACTTCTGGATAGAGCGAGCTATCAAACCTGCTTGTTCCTTTAAGTCATTTAAGAATTTCTCCGCATGCTTTAATTCGTCCAGTCGCTTTAACAGTTGTTTTGTCTTCAGCTTCATCTCTTCTGATGAAGTCGTATACCTGTAACTATAAAATAATTTTGTGAATTAAATAGATAGAAACGAACAGAGAGGGGGAAGGGAGAGAGAGAGAAAGAGAGAGAGAGAGAGAGAGAGAGAGAGAGCGAGACATACTTCACTTTTATCAATTTCATGGTGGAAGAGAAACAGACGACTACAGCTCGAATCATGTGGTAAGCAACGATCCTAACATACAAGCTTTGGTATTCGATGTTTGTGTAGCTGGTGAGACTGATAATTGGTTTTGTGAGATGCAGCATTTTGGTTACTAGAGAATTTAGACTCTTAAGATGCTCCTTCTCATCTTCTGAGAGCTTCCCTTTGCAGAAAATGCGCTGTTTGAGGTTGCGATAGGAGTCTACTTGGGCAGTGTCGTCTTGGGTAGACCACAAGTATTCACGATAGAGCATGGCAAATGCAGCCAGCACCAGAAGCAGTTTTGCATCATACGGGTATTTTTTCACTAAACCAAACATGTATTTTATGCATTCTTTTTCATCTCCATCTACACCTAGACGCGGTTTGCCCTCACAATAACACGTGCATATCATCTGCCCCATTTATAAATAATTTACTTCCATCACAATAGAGTTGATAATAAGGTACAAAATAAAACATACATATATATATATATATATATATATAACTAATTAAGCTAAATTGTTGATGATCTCAGAAGTTCTATTAATTAATTAGTGCAATTACTATTTCTATTCACACAATATTTCCGACCTGCAACTTGAATCAAGTAAGAATAAAATAAAGCAAAATAAAAAAATGTCATTTCAGGTATTTGCCATTTATAAGAATTTAGGAGTAGCTCCAATAAGTGATAAAATGATAGAAAATTGATTGATATATATGGTATTTTTGTAATAAAATATTCATTAAAAATTAAAAATTAAGGGAAAAGAAAGTTGACGAAAGTGGTACGGTCATGTGCATGGAAGACCATTAACAGCACCCTTAAGAAGAAATGATTTATTGCAAGTTGAAGCAGTTAGAAGGGGTAGACATGAGCAAAAATAATGGGTGTAAGTAGTAAAAAAAATTATTTAAGTGCTAATACTTTAACAATGCATATGACATTAAATATAATGGAATGATGAATCGGGATTCCTATAGCCAATTCCACGGAATTAGGGGTGGATTCGAGCCGAATAGTATTAGGCTCGAGCTCGGCTCGAGACTATTCTATAAGGTTCGAGCTCGAGCTCGAGCTCGGTTCGAGCCAAAACCTTGAGCTCGAGCTCGGTTCGGGCCAGAACCTTGAGCTCGAGCTCGATTCGAGCCAAAACCTTGAGTTCGAGCTTGGCTCAGTTAAGAGTTCATAAGCTCAAGCTCAGCTCGACTCGACTCGTTTTATATTTTATAAAAATATTTTTTTATATATTTTTTAAATATTTTATTATAAAAATAAAAATTATATAAAAATTATTTTATTTTGTATTTAAAATTAATAATTATAATATTTTTATTATATATATATATATATATATATATATATATATATATATATATATATATATTTGAGCCGGCTCGCGAGCCTCACGAGCCAAGCTCTAGTAGGCTCGAGCTTGACTCGTTTAATAATCGAGCCATTGAATTGAGCTCGAGCAGTTCGTGAAAATCTCGGCTCGTTGCCACCCCTACACGGAATAAGGCTTGGTGATGATAATGATGATATATCTAGCATTAATTAAGCTTCTATCTTTAAGATAGAAGGGAAAGAGTTGGCTTAAACTGCAGTGCAGTAGTTCTAATTCGACTTTTTCAAAATTAATCATTGTCTTATCATATATTTGGATAATGGATAATTGGATACCTTCCAATAGATCTCCTGAATTATTTGAAGAAGCTCTAGTTTCAATGGATCCTGCAGAATCGTAGTCCAAATATATTAAGTCCCATTTGATAATTATAGTGTAAGGGGACATATTACATACATGTGCAAATAATGGATAAAAATAGGGTACAACTATGATACCGGAATGATATGATATTTCGGAAAAATTTAGGGCCAATCAACGGGTATCACAAAAGAGGTCATGATCAATCAGGTGGTATTAATAAAAATTCACCGGGGGTGCTTTGATTGGGCAAAGCTTTTTCGATATCATATCTTTCTGGCATCATAGATTTTCCCATAAAAATACAATACAATTAACATAATATAAACAACATGTTTTAACTTTTATGACATGCACTAAAACCAAAGTAAAGTGTTCATTTTATATAAAGCCCCATTTTTGTTATTTCTTGAGGTATTATTACCTTGGAAGACTCAGGTACTTTATTCTCTGGACCTTTCACTTCAACAACCTGCATTATAGTTAAGCCCAGTTATACATTCTTATAAAATCTATCTACCTATCTATCTACCTATCAATCTATAAAGAATGAACAAAACAATAAAGAGAAAGAGAACCCACCTTGCGATAAACAACGAAGGCCGGTTTGAGGATGTCAGTGATTATGCGAACAATTTCTTCATAATCACTGAAGGCATTGCCTGATTCATGCGTCTTGTGGACCTCTTCAATGTCTATGTCATCACCAAAGAGGTAAATGAAACTCGAATTAGCACATGGGCAGATTTGGGCCATCCTGGTTAAATTACTCGAATTACAGACCTCTGATCAGCTACTCCATTGGGCCTAGGAGGGGGAAGATTGGGCTTATATAGGAATCCCAACAAAGGCCCACGATTACCTCTCTTCGCCCAAAATATGCCAGTCTTCCAAATATCACTTTCTCTTCTTTTTAGGACCAACAAAGGCATTGCTACGTTTTACTGCATGGTATTGGCATGATCTGATGCATACCCCATCTTCTTTACCCATGAGAAAATCTCACCATTATTCGGAAAAGGTGAAAGATATTTACCTTGTTTTTTTAATCAGTCCTTGGAAAAGGAAGAGATGCCAAGAATAAGCCACATTTTATAAGATTTTGGTCATATTATGTGTTGCATGATTTCAAAAGACTACTCGGAAATAAAATCATTCTGACCACTGGTTTTTCGGTCGACAGTTCAACCATGGTGTCATGTGTTGCACGTTGGCATATCTGAAGGAGATTGAGGTATCATCATATATTATCCAAAAAAAAATGTGATAAAAGGAGGGGAGAGAAAAGATAAGCTTTCCGGTGAGTGACGGACGTGGTTGGTTACGGTAATAGAAGTTGAATGATGTTAATACTCTCGCTTAACTTGAATGGTAATAGATAAGCTTTCCATTGACCGTCTTCTAGGGCCTAGCAGTATATGTTGCATCTTTTCATGCACAAAGTGACCATCTAAAGTCTTTTTCTTTTTTTTTTTTTCTTAAAATATCGGATTGAACTAGGTATGTTGCACGTTGGCATATTTGATGATTATTAGGTCGAGTTTATTTTTCTTTTTTAGATTATAAACAACCTTTGAAAAAAAAATAATAAGGTGCAATCAGTGTAAGAAATCAAATTACCGAAACTAAAATGAGATAAGAGGTAGTAAGGTAGTACCTGAAGGAGGTTAGTGAGAAGCTCCAACTACTACTGGATGTTGCCAAATCTAGCCAATGGTCCCACCATCCATTTGCCTCCAGATCCACCCATGCAATATCATTGCCTGTGCACACTAAGGTGCTGGCTTTTCCTACTTCCTTGTGGTTTTCATGAATGGACATTTCTTAGAACTTATGGTAGTACATGTCTCTTTCTATGCTGACATTTACGTTGAGATCACAAGTTTTAGAGTTTAATTCTTGAGGGTGTGAATATTTGGGTTTGCAACTATTATTTTAATGTAACCCTTCATTTACATTTGCCAAAGCTCAAGGCACCATCCTTGGGTTTAGTATTAATAACATCGATTTCATGAGGCATGATTTCCTTTAAATGTATATGCATGGGAATATTATGGAGTGAAATTTATTGATCTCCATTAAAGACTTCAATGGCTTGCTCGTCACCCTTCTCCTTTGAGTTTGGTACCTGAGTCTTTCTTAGAGTATGGCTCGACTGCATGCTTAATGTGAGACTGATAACTCTATATTTTGATGCCTTAAGGGCATCATTTTAGGGGTATTTTCGGCCTTAGAATAGTCAAAGTGTTTTCTTTTCCCAGTTAAATTCATTGTTGTGACCTCTTAGCATCTCTGTGCAAATTCTGTGAAAAACTGAGGAAGTTACATGGCTGAAATGTAGTTTTTGGGAGGCTAGTGTGAAATTCAACTGAGAGAGGGGGTGTTTTTGTGAAAAACTGAGAATAGGAAGGCACCTCCTATCTGCTAAACCCAGTTTGGCGCCCCTCCTACTGTATTAACATGCTCCCCTCTCATTAGCAAATCCTAGAGTGCCTTTTAACCCATTCTTTTCATCCTTAGCAAACCCTAGCCGCCCCTAATTGTTTAATCTCCACCCTCCACCTCTTCTAATCTCCACCATTCATTCTAGGGAACACTTTTTGTAGCTTTTAAACCCTAGGGTGCCACCAAACTTCTAATCCTCACCATTCAGCCTTTAGTCATTAGATCTCAGCCCTTCATTCCATCTTCTATCTCAGCCATCCACTCTAGGGCGCCACCCACTCCTTCTAATCTCCACCTTTCAACCCTAGGCACCTCAATCTCCTCCATCCATTTTTAGTCGCCTAAATCTCAACCCTACATAATATTGGGTGCCATCTCCTTCTCCTCTCAGCCTTAGGATCAACCCAGAACCATCCTAACTCTTTATTAGAAACCCTAAGGTGCCCATATCTTTGCTAAAACCCAGCTACCGCCCCCTCTTTCTCTCTAATCCCAGTTGTATCCATCCTTCTCTATCAAAAGGACCCAAGGAGTCCTGAGAAGGGATTGGATTCTGCCCCCAGGTAAAACGGAAGGCTGATGTTAAGAAGTTTAAGGGTAGAGGAAGAGGAGAATGCCCAAGCAAGAGGAGGGGTTCTTGCTTGTAGTTCGCCTACGCCACTAGTGCCACCTATGGATTCGGATCCCAACCATTAGTCTTAGATTTAATTTTTGTTCTTTCATTACTAGTTCCATTTTTTCCCTTTCTAAAATTTACTTTCATTTAGTTTGATTTTTTTTCTTTTCTGCGGATATGGAATTCGGCCAGCTAAGACAGAAGGCCTAGCTCTAGAAGTCTGAGGGTCAAATGAAAGAGTCGGAGACTACTAACTCTGATTGGATTACAGACTTTTTTTTCGTTCCTTTTATTTTTTTATTTTTTTTTTGCACTAGGTGTCGGATTGGTTGTTTCGTGTGACCTCATGGAGTATTGTAGCCACATCATTAGATAATACCCAAGTCTCCACTGGATAATCTCTCTTCTAGTTGATCTAGGATAAGCTTTATCTTTCTAGATCGATATTCTCTATCGCTTTATCTTCTTCTTGTTGTAATCTAATACAAGTTAGTGTTGTACTTAAAATCTTCTTCATGTTATTATATAATGAACAAGGTTCTGGTGTCACATTATTACCGAACCATTCTTTCACTTATTGTTCTTCTCATTGTTTTCTCTCAAACTTGGTATTAGAGCCAATACCATCATGTCATTGATCAATAGTTTTATTGAAGGAGGAGCAAACAACCTTGGCTCATTGTTTTCTACCATGACCGTAGGATTTGCAACGTCGATGCCAAACATTACACACTACTTACCTAGTTGAATAGCGACAATTATCCCCTGTGGCATCTATTCTCAAGACCCACAAACTGATGGGAATGGTTGAAGGAAAAACTCCACCTCTTCCTGACGAGATCAATGGCCCGAAAGATCCATCAAGGAAGATATTTACCCAACATATGATCATTGGTATCAGCTGGATCAACTGATACTTAGCTGGATAGTCTCATCACTCAATGAAAGTGTAATCGACCAGGTTGTAGGCATGTCTTCCTCAGCCGAAGTCTGGAGCACACTAGAGGATTCCTTTACTTTACACTCCAGATCCAAAGTTATCCAACTATGGAGACAACTTCAGAGTCTCAAGAAAGGTGCACTTTCCATTTCTGAGTATGTTAAAAAAACCAAGAGTATTGTTGATAATCTCTCGAATCTTGATGAACCTATTTCAAAGAAAGATCTTATTTTGTATATTTTGGTTGTACTTGGACTTGAGTATGAATCAATTATTACTACTATTACTAATTGATCTGTTCGTGATAAATTAAGAATTTCTGATATTATTGGTCAAGTACTTAATTATGAGTCCTGGCTTCAAGACAACAATCAAAATACTAGAGCCGATGACCATGCCTCTGCAAACATTGCATCCTTTGGAAACAGGAACAATTCCTAGTTGTCGTACAATAACTCACAACGTGGTAAAGGTAGAGGTGGTCATGGTGGTTACATTGATGGTCAAGGTTGTGATGAGGATGCAACACCATTATTTGTCAGCTGTGCAATATTCTTGGCCATGGCATATGGAAGTGTTGTCGCTGATTCTTTGGTGGTGATCGACAGCCTGTTATAAATCCAATCACTTCTGAATGTACAACCTTTCACACCAGAAACTTCTCATAGTTTGATTCGGCATGGTATGTACAGTCAGAAGCAACAAATCACATGACATTCAAACTTGGCAATTTTCAGTTTCAATCAGACTATGCTGGGTCTAATTAGGTGAAAATTGGTAATGGGGCATGTTTGCAAATTAAAAATATTGGTTCTCTTTGTAATTTCTCATGGTGATTATTAGTTTTAATTGCAAAATATTTATCATGTTCCATCTATTACATAATATGTATTGTCAATCAGTAATTTACCAAAGATAACAACGTTATTTTTTATTTTCATCCATCATTTTTCCTCTTGAAGGACCTTACGGGGAGTTTTCTGGTTTGAAGACCCAATAAAGGTAGACTCTCTCAATTTCCTACTTCCGCAAGGATTGATCTGTCATCATAGTCATCTACTAGTAGTAGTTGCGTTCATTAGAGAAAAATATATAGTTTGAGTCTGGCATCATCGACTAGGGCATGCCTATACAAAAATTGTTCAAAATGTTATTTCCTGTTTTGGTCTTTCGTACAGTGGTTCATTTGAACCAACAACGTGTGGGTCATGTTAGTTAGGCAAGAGTCATCATTTACATCTTTTAGCATCTTCTACCTGTTATAGTTGTCCATTAGAACTAGTTTATTTTGATGTATGGGGGACAACCCTATTAGCTTGTAATAGTGGATTTAAATATTATATTTTGTTTATAGATGCTTTTTCCAAGTTTTCTTGGATTTTTCCCTTCGTCCAATCTAATGTACAAATGGTATGTTGAAAATTTATTTGATGCCAAAATTAAGCTATTCTAGTTAGATTGAGGAGGAGAATACAAACGGCTCTCACAATGAGCAGAATGATACTATTGAGAGCAAACACTAGTATGTCATAGAGTCCACCCTTTCTCTACTGGTGTCTTCTTCTCTCCCTCAGAGTTTTAGTTTAATGCATGTGAGACCACAATCTTCCTAATCAATTAGCTTCCCACACCTACTCTAATTGGAAAATCACTGATTGAAGTGTTATTTGGCCAACCACTTGATTATTCTCTTCTTTGCACCTTCGGCTACACTTGTTATCCATTCTTGCGACCGTCCAATCGCCACAAGATAAGATTTCGGTCCTCTCTTAGAATTTTCTTGGGCTACAACTCCTCACACAAAGGGTACCATTGTTATGATATTAAAATTGGATGAATATATGTATGTTACCATGTTGTCCTTGATGGCCATTTCTTTTCAGGCCTCCCACCTATAGTGGCAACTTCCCCTTCTAGTTCCAAGGGTGTTTCACTACTTCCACATCGATCGGCTCCAACACCATGCTAGGCTCCACCTCTAGCCACTGATCAACCATTTTCTCCACTACCGATGCCATCTCGTGAAGCTTCTTCTAGCACTCTCATCAACAACCCAGACAACTCCCACTCTTCTCCTTTGGCTCGACAACAAGCCTAGTTAGATCAAGAACTCCTAAGTGCTACTTAGGTAGTTGCCGCACCTTTGGCTCGTACCTATTCCGTTATGACATGCTCCATGAATTCTAATATTCCTCCATCTGTATCTGTTGCCACACGAAACCCTTTGCCACTTTGTTTTAATTCTAAAATGGTGGCTATTGAATCTAAACCCACGTCCTATTCCCAAACCTCTAAACATAAGCATTAGCATGATGCCATGGCTAAGGAATTTCATGCCTTAGTGGAGAAAGGGACTTGGAAGCTCATGCCACATGATTCCTCCATGAACTTGGTCGATTTTAAGTGGGTATATAAAATGAAAATAAAACCAGATGGGACTGTGGAATGGTATAAAGCTTGTTTAGTGGCACAAGGCTTCACTCAAATACCTAGGGTTGATTTCTTTGACACTTTCAGCACGACAGTGAAACCTACCACTATCCGTATGATTTTGTCTTTTGTGATTACTTAGCGGTGGGAAGTTCGATATTTGGATTTTGATAATGCTTTCTTGAATGGGCTTGTCACTAAAAATATTTATATGTCTCAACCGTGAGGTTTTGAAGATGTAGATCACCCCTCTCTTGTCTACAAATTAGCTAAAGCCTTTTATGGGTTTTGCTGGGCCCCAGAGTGTAGTTTGAAAGAATGGAGGGATCCATCTAATGGACGCCATAAATGTTGCAGAATGGGTGGGCGAATTTCAAATATTTTCCTACCTTCTCCCAACTGGGAATCACATTCACTAAATTTAGAATACAATTTTCAATGATCCTACTTGAACCATAATCGAACTAGATCTGAACCGAAAAGAAAAAGGGAGGATTATACCTGATCCGGAGAAATAGTATCTCCCAAAGTTGGTGTTCACGCCCAAAGAAGACACCAAGATCCGCTCTTGCTGAATATGACACAGTTGTGGGTGGAACGGAACCCGTAAGGTGCGTTCTACACACTAGATCCTTCGCAAGAACCCTCTGGAAACTCTGAACACTGAATCATTTTCAGTCTTTTTTGCAAGACTGATGTCAAGAACTGATTTCTTGACTTCCTATTGCTGCAAAGATCAAATCTTGCAAGAGGGAATGGCGGCGGCTGGAGGAGAACTCCTAGGACGAAGATGGCTGAACTGCTTCTCTTCTTTCTGGAGTCTGTATGAGATCTAATCTCTATTTGCAGGATGTAACCTTGCAAAAAACCCTTGGTTCGAAAAATGATATGTTTCTCTTAGGGTTTCTCCTCTTTTTCTTGATTAAGAAACCTCCTATTTTAGATTTATCCCAATCCAAATAAGTATTTGGATAGGATATTATCTTATTCCTATCTGCAGATTAAATTAGCTTACTCCTGATCTTATCAGGAGGTTACCATATTCAAATCTGATTTGAATTTGGTCTCCCAAAGTGGATAAGGTTAAAGGCCCTATCCTTTTACTAACATTAATCTCAGATTCGCCCCATAGATGGGTGATCATATCAGCCCAGCTCGAAATGGGCTTTTGGCCCATTAAGTGTTCAGTGTTTAACTAGTTTCCAATTTGCTGCCCAGTTGGGCTTCTTTGTATGGCGTGGGACCCAAGCATTGATCTACACACCAGCCACATGGGTTCGGCCCAACCTTTATTACAAGGCCCAACCGAATTCACTGAAAAACTCAGTGAACCCTTGAGCCCATCACATGGACCCTATGGGCCCAACACTTACATTAAGTGGTCCCTGGGCCAAGCCATCTTATAAAAACCCAGGGACTATGGGCAGGTGCAAGATTAGCCCATCAGGTACTATCCTAAATGGTCTTATACTTAACCTCTCAGCCCTTAATGATCAAGCACTGCCCAACAAGAGAGAACCTCTCCCTCGGCTGCAAGCAACAGTGTCGTACTCTCCACCCACATGGATCCCGGAAATTAAAACCATTTGCAAACATTTCGAAACTGTACATACACACACACATATATATATATATTAATTTTGCAAAACAAAATTCCAACGATTGAAATCAACTGCCGGCAGTTTGGTTTTCATCAGAGAGAGTGCCTTTCCCATACTGCATGTGCCTCAGGTCTTACCCTGGTGGCCGAGACAGGCCATCCCAACACTTGGTGGCACACCAGTATCAGCCTTGGCAGGATAAATCTCCTCAGACTTATCCAATGGCTGTGAACATTTAAAACTAACACGAGTCTCTATAAGTGTCCAGTTTTAGGGTCTTACACAGTATTATACCAAACAACATGAATCAAACATGCACTTTAATTATTTCCACTAAATAACAAAAGTACATCAAATCGGATTGAAGCTAAGGGCATACAAAACTATCTAACAACTCCCACTTGCACTTAGGTCCAATCTGGTACAAGCCGGAGTCTCATACTTTCCACGTGTTTCTCAAACACCTTCTGTGTCAGTGGCTTAGTCAATGGGTCTGCCACATTATTTGCTGATGCTACCTTCTGCATTTGGACGTCCCCTCTACCAACGATCTCCCGCAGTACATGGTACTTCCTTTCAATGTGCTTTGACTTTGAGTGAGCCCGAGGCTCTTTAGCCTGGGCGATTGCTCCATTGTTGTCACACAACAACGGGATGGGTGATGTGCTGGATGGAATCACTCCCAATTCGTGTATGAATTTCTTCATCCACACAGCTTCCTTGGCAGCTTCACTTGCGGCAATGTACTCGGCCTCGGTTGTGGAGTCTACAGTGGACCCCTGTTTGCTGCTTTTCCAGCAAACAGCACACGATCCTATCATGAAAGCATACCCAGATGTAGACTTTCTATCATCTGGATCCGATTGGAAATCGGCATCGGTATACCCTAGAACTTGTAGTGAACTACCGCCGAATACCAGACAAAACTCTTTTGTCCTTCGAAGGTATTTAAGTATGTTCTTCACAGCAGTCCAATGCTCCTGCCCTAGGTTGGCCTGGAATCTACTTACCACACTCACCGCCTGAGCTATGTCCGGGCGAGTGCACAACATGGCATACATGATGCTCCCTACGGCTGAGGCATAGGGAACGTCTCTCATGCCCTCAATCTCATCAGAAGTCTTAGGAGACATCTTCTTGGAGAGAGTGACTCCATGCCTGAAAGGAACGTTTCCTTTATTGGAGTTCTCCATGCTGTATCTTTTGACAATTTTGTCAATGTAAGCAGCTTGGGATAATCCAATTATCCGCTTCGATCTATCTCTATAGAGTCGAAAACTAGTATATATGAAGCTTCTCCAAGATCTTTCATGAAGAACTGCTGTGATAGCCATACCTTGACCAAAGTCAACATTCCTACATCATTCCCAATGAGTAGGATATCGTCCACGTACAACACCAAAAAGGTGATCTTATCCCCACTGGACTTCCTGTAAACACAGGGCTCTTCCAGATTCTGCTCAAAGTCAAACATTTTGACTGCAGAATCAAAATGGATGTTCCAACTCCTAGAAGCTTGCTTAAGTCCATATATGGATCTATTAAGTTTACATACCATGTGTTCCTAACCAACAACAATGAAGCCTTGCGGCTGCTGCATGTAGATATCTTCACTAAGATCTCCATTCAGGAACGCGGTTTTGAAATCCATTTGCCAAATCTCGTAATCATGGTATGCTGCTACAGCTAGCAGGATCCTAATGGATTTGAGCATGGCCACGGGCGAAAAAGTTTCCTCATAATTGATGCTTTCTTTCTGAGTATACCCTTTCACCACCAAACGAGCTTTGTAGGTCTCAATCCTGCCATCGGGGCCCTTCTTCCTCTTATAGATCCATTTGCAACCAATTGCCTTTACCCCGGAGGGCGGATCTACTAGAGTCCAGACTCCATTGGTCTCCATTGAGTCCATCTCAACTCTCATGGCCTCCACTCACTTCTGGGAATCTATGTCTAACAAAGCTTCCACGTAAGTTACGGGATCCTCCTCACTAGTCAAGGCTTCCACCAGTTAACTATCATGGTCATAACCATATCGGACTGGTGGTCTGGATACCCGAGTTGATCTTCTAGGTTGGTCACTACCTGGAACCTGTGGGACATCTCCCACTGCTTCTGAGCTCTCCTCATCAAGAACTATTTCCTGACGATGGGTGTCCAGGATGTATTTGGATTCTAAGAATTGGGCGTTTCGACTGCAGAACACTTTCTGCTCACTTGTGTCATAGAATAGATAACCCACCGAATCTTTTGGGTAGCCTATAAATAGGCAACGACTGGTTTTGGATTCCAACTTGTCCGCACTTGTTCTTTTAACGTGTGCAGGACAACCCCAAATCTTCAAGTGTCTTACACTTGGCTTCCTTCCGGTCCATAGTTCATATGGAGTCTTTGGAACCGATTTGGTTGGAACCCGATTCAGTACGTAGATAGCAGTCACTAATGCATATCCCCAAAAGGATGTGGGTAATTCTGAGCATACGAGAAGTGATCGGACCATGTCCAACAAGGTCCTATTCCTCCTCTCTGAAACACCATTGAGTTGAGGTGTAGCAGGAGGAGCTAATTGTGACACTATCCGTTGACCTTTAAGTAGTCCCTGAATTCGTCAGAGAGATACTCGCCACCTTGATCTGATCGAAGGGTCTTAATTTCTCTCCCTAACTGTTTCTCAACTTCTTGTCTGAACTCTTTGAACTTTTCAAAGGATTCAGACTTATGTCTCATTAGGTACACGTAACCATATCGTGAAAAATCATCTGTAAAGGTGATGAAATACACGTGTTGATTTCGTGTCATAACGCTCAGGGGACCACATACATCAGTATGTATTAGGTCAAGTGTGCCTGTAGATCTCTCAGGCTTACCGTCAAATGGCCGCTTAGTCATCTTAACTTGAAGGCATGGCTCACAAGTGGGAAGATTTTTTATGGTTAGAAAATCCAAAGGACCGTCCTTTCGCCTTCACTCAATCTTCTGCTAACTTTGAACCCCTGCAGTGAGTTGAAGCCCCGGATTCAACACACTAGGACACAGAAGTAACTAACATATTAGCTTCTATGACACAAGTTTTGATGTTACCTTTCTTAGATTCCAGGTAGACAGGACAATTCCTCTTCCAGTGGTCGGTCTGCTTGCAAAAGTGACAGACATCAGATGCCTTGTTCTTCTTCTACTTCTTGGGTTTGGCAGCTTTCTTCTGGGGCTTCTTTGCCTTTCTCTTTTTCTTGCCCATCCTTCTTGAGTAGATCCTCGGCCCTCTGTAATATATTGTTGAGTTCCTGGACGCTGACATTCATCTTATTCATGTTATAGTTCATTGTGAACGCATTGAAGGAAGAGGGCAAAGAATTCAGGATGGCATCCACTTGCGTGCCAAGATCTAGCCTAGATTCAAGAGCTTCGAGTTCGTTAATGTAACCCATCATTCGAAGATAATGGTCATAAACTTTCTGCCCTTTGGACATCTGTGCGGTCATGAACAGTTTCAGGACCTTCTGTCGAGTAGAACGGTTCTGCTCTTCATACATTGTCTTTAGACTGTCCAATATGTCCTTGGCTAGTTCGATCTGATCGAATTGCCTCTGTATTGAGTTGTCCAATGAGGCAATGACAAAGCAACAGGCTAGGGAGTTCTTATCCTCCCAATCTTGGTAGTCCCTCCTACGGGCCTCCGAAGCCCTATCACCCGAACGCTCCGGGGCAGGATTTTTCACCACCTTGTCTAACTTTTCGAAAGTTAGGACCAGCATAAGATTTCTGTACCAGTCGGCATAGTTTGGGTCCTTAAGCTTGTTATCGTCTAGAAGCTTTGCGAATTGACCATTTGCCATTTTCTGATAAAACAACAAAGACGTTAGTCCACAACCTTAGTTTGATTCATGTTACCTACATAGATATGGTTTTTAACCTATGTTCCATTCCCATTTGTTCATCTCTGAGATTTCCCCCCTTTCTCAGTGACGGAGATGACGAAATGTCTCTGGAAATGTGGGAAATCACATGGGGTGCGTGAAGCCAACTGTTTCAACTGCATAACCCCACCACCTTTTTGTGATGTATCATATCCACTCATCAAATGAGTTTCCCTTTAGCCTCTGTCAGACAAGGTTCAGAGCCGTTTTCAGGTAAACCTTTCTGTCCAGTGAGTGCTCACCCATCATATTCAGGTTACGCCAAGGTACCGTGAGAGAGTTCCCATTTTCTGGTGAAGCCCCTCCCACATCGGTCTATGACACCCCTATCATCTTATGAAACAATCTGACAGATCCAACAGCAAATGGATAGCCCAATTTTATGGTGCGTTTCCTCATTACTGAAGGACCCATCATTGTGCTAATGATGGAAGGCCTTTAGAGAGTCCATCATATGGATCACCCTATCACATGCATTCATATTTGCTGGAGGGAACTAAATTACGCCCTAGTTTGAATTTTAGGTCAAACTAAAGTGGCTCCCACTGACTTTCATAAAGTCAGATTTCTGGTGGGCCTTGATCGGCTAGGGGTTCCGTATGCATCCCTTTTCAGGGTTGTGGGGCCCACCAAGTAGGGAGGGGTCATTCAATGACCTTAAGGAACACCATGGCAATGATGTGCATTCAGCCATGGTGTGCGCAAGAGCTACTAACGAGTTATCATGGGCCAAGTGCTTATGGCCCATGGTCGCAACACATCAAACATCCAAACATCACATGTAAAGGAAGAATTGATCCAATCAATTAACTGCTGTAAAGCCCATTTAACAACCCATTTAAAATCCATAACATTAACAATTAATGTCGACTAGGCATATGGGCTAAATCGCAGTTAGCAGTTCGGCCCATACAACTTTTCTCACAATAGTGGGCTTTTGCAGTTTTAACCCTTTAAAACTGGGCTTTACAGGTGGGCCGAATTAATCCCTGTAAGTGAACATCAGATTTGGAACAACAAGTGTGAGAAAAATTGACTGAAAAACAGCCCCCTTCGAACCCTAGATTCAGTCCAAATAGTTTTGGTCCAATCTAGTCTGAAATGGTCTGAAATTGATTTTCAATTCAAGAATTAATTCATGAAAGATCTGAAATTAATAACCTTGATTTTAAGCAACCACAAATCAACTATGGACTGTTCGCACCACCTGCAAAACAGAGGTTAATCACTAAGGTTACAATTTCACAAACTGCAAATCGCAGAAAGCGATTTCTCCATCTGCAAATCTCCAGCGCCGCCATCTTTTTCCTTCTTCTTCAATCAAGAAAATAAAAAACAGAAATCCTATTTCTATTAATTACATTCTTGATCAAATCCTATACATTTAGTCTAGAAAATAAAAATAAAATTATTTTCAGATCGAATTAAATAGAATAAAGAAAAAGGATGCACAAATCATGTGTCGCAAATCTGCACTGTGATCTCCAGGTTCGAACAGTTCATTAAATCAAAATAAATAAAGAACAGTTCTAAATAAATTTTTGATTTAACAAAAATAATTTCAGATTAATCGCCCTTAACAAGAAACAGTTTCTTCAAATAAAGAAAACAAACTGCACAAATCTTGAAAAAACATGTTCTGTCCATCTGCACAGGTTCAGATCTGATTTTCTTTTGGTTCAAGATTCGAACTTGTGGCTCTGATACCACTGAAAGAATGGTAGGATCCATCTAATGGATGCCATAAACGTTGCGGAATGGGTGGGCAAATTTCAAAATTTTTCCTACCTTTTCCCAACTGAGAATCATATTCACTAAATTTAGAATACAATATTCAAGGATCTTACTTGAACCATAATTGAACCAGATCTGAACCAAAAAGAAAAAGGGAGGATTATACCTGATCCGAAGAAACAGTATCTCCCAAAGTTGGTGTTCACGCCCAAAGAAGACACCAAGATCCGCTCCTACTGAAGATAACACAGCTGTGGGTGGAACGGAACCAACAGGGTTTCTTGCAAGATTGATGTCAAGAACTGATTTCTTGACTTCCTATTGCTGCAAAGATCAAATCTTTCAAGAGGGAATGGCGGCGGCTGGAGGAGAACTCTTGGGACGAAGATGGCTGAACTGCTTCTCTTCTCTCTAGAGTCTGTATGAGATCTAATCTCTATTCGCAGGATGTATCCTTGCAAAAAACCCTTGGTTCGAAAAATGATATGTTTCTCTTAGGTTTCTCCTCTTTCTTCTTGATTAAGAAACCTCCTATTTTGGAATTATCCCAATCCAAATCAGTATTTGGATAGGAGATTATCTTAATCCTATCTGCAGATTAAGTTAGCTTACTCCTGATCTTATCAGAAGGTTACCATATTCAAATCTGATTTGAATTTGGTCTCCCAGAGTGGATAAGGTTAAAGGCCCTATCCTTTTACTAACATTAATCTCAGATTCGCCCCATAGATGGGTGATCATATCAGCCCAGCTCAAAATGGGCTTTTGGCCCATTAAGTGTTCAATGTTTAACTAGTTTCCAATTTGCTGCCCAGTTGGGCTTCTTTGTATGGCGTGGGACCCAAGCATTGATCTACACACCAGCCACATGGGTTCGGCCCAGCCTTTATTACAAGGCCCAGCCGAATTCATTGAAAAACTCAGTGAACCCCTGAGCCCATCACATGGACCCTATGGGCCCAACACTTACATTAAGTGGTCCCTAGGCCAAGCCATCTTATAAAAACCCAGGGACTGTGGGCAAGTGCAAGATTAGCCCATCAGGTACTATCTTAAATGGTCTTACACTAAACCTCTCAGCCCTTAATGATCAAGCACTGCCCGACAAGAGAGGACCTCTCCCTCGGCTGCAAGGAACAGTGCCATACTCTCCACTCACATGGATCCCGGGAATTAAAACCATTTGCAAACATTTCAAAACCGTACATATATATTAATTTTGCAAAACAAAATTCCAACGATTGAAAACAACTGCCAGCAGTTTGGTTTCCATCAGAGAGAGTGCCTTTCCCGATCATTACCCTTATCCGACAAAGGGGCTGATCCTGTCTCTATGATCACCCACTCAGATGAATTCTCGGACTGTCCCAACATACACAGGTTTTGATCCCCGCTAAGGATCTCACTGATTGGCATATCAAAGACAGTCTGATCCGACACCCAGTGAAGTATCATAATCAAGTCTAGGGGTCAGGTGTAACTTTCCAGTTTTGCCCATCTGTCTCCAAGGTCCAGGGCAATACTGGAAATCTGGTCCGGTTCAAAGATTCGAGTAATCCCATACTGCATGTGCCTCGGGTCTTACCCTGGTGGCCGAGACAGGCCATCCCAACACTTGGTGGCACACCAATATCAACCTTGGCAGGATAAATCTCCCCAGACTTATCCAATGGCTGTGAACATTTAAAACTAACACGAGTCTCTATAAGTGTCCAGTTTTAGGGTCTTATACAGAATTATACCAAACAACATGAATCAAACATGCACTTTAATTATTTACACTAAATAACAAAAGTACATTAAATCGAATTGAAGTTAAGGGCATACAAAACTGTCTAACATAGTTCTCTCACTTGAGTTCAAAATTAATTGAGTTGGGTTTCCAGGCATCTTGTTGTGATCCCTCCTTGTTCATCTACTCATGAGGGATCACCATGTTTATTCATTATTATATGTGGATGACGTGTTGCTTACCAGGACCTCCCCGTCATTGATTCAATCTCTTATACAAGGTTTGTCTCAAACTTTTAAATTGAAATACCTTGGGCCCTTACACTAACTTTAGGGTATCAAAGCTCACTGGAATGATAATGGTCTCTATCTAAGACAACGACACTATATTATTGATCTCCCTCAATGTGCTGGCCTAGATGGGATCAAGCCTCTCTCCACTCCCATGGCAGCTTCTACTAAGCTATTGAAGCTTTATGGCACACCTTTCTCCAATCCCTCTTAGTATTGGAGTATTGTTGGAGGTCTTCAATAGCTCACCATCACCCAGCCGGATATTAGTTTTGCCATCAACAAGGTCTGTCAATTTTTTACACAACCCAACTGATTAAAATTGGATGGTAGTAAAACAAATCCTACAGTATGTCAAACTTACCCTGGATCATGCCTTATTCTTCTCCTCACAGTCCACTATGGATCTCACTGCTTTCTCTGATGTAGATTGGACTAGATTCCCAAATGATAGAAGGCCTTCTAGTGGTTTCTATATCTTCCTTGGCTCTCACTTCATCAACTAGAGCGCTAAGAAGCAGCAAACCATTGCATCCTCTAGTACCAAAGCTGAGTTTTGTTCTCTCACCAACACAACCACTTAGGTACTTTGGCTACAGTCTCTCTTAACAGATCTTGGGGTTCAACTACCCACAACACTAATTATAAATTGTGATAATATGGGAGCTTCCTATCTTGCCTCTCATTCATTTTTTCACACTTGCACCTGTCATTAGGGATGGCATTTTCCCCCGTATAACCGGGGCTCCGCCCCACCCCATCCTGAATGGGGCGGAGAAGGGGAAAATATTTTTTCCCCAAACTGGGGACAGGGTGAGGACGGGTTTTGTATATAATTCCCCGAACCTGCTCCAAACCCGAAGGTAAATTAGTAAAATATCTTTAGGTTTAATATTGATATTTAAAATATCTCTAAGTTTTTCCCTAAATTCTTAAAATCCTAGGATCCCATAATTATATTTTTGTATTATCCCTAAAATAATATAATTCAATTCCCAAATTACCCCCATAATTCTAACCTGAATCTCTTGATACTAACTCTCAACCTGACCATGATCAGCCCATTTCTGACTTACAACCTCCTTCCCCACCACCTGCTGCTCCCTCCACCATTAACACACATCATATGACCACCAGATCCAAATTTGGTATTAACAAACCCAGTCCTAAGCTACTTGAATATGACTATTGTTAAGCCCATGCCTCCACTAAATGCCCCATCCTATCCCATAGTGTTGAACCCACCACTTTCACCCAAGCCAATAAAGAACCCCATTGGTGCAGAGCAGTGGAAGATGAGTTCCTTGTCTTAATCAAGCATGGCACCTAGATCTTACGGTCCAAGAGTGAGGCTCAAAACATTTTGGGCTGTAAATGGGTTTTTCATGTGAAACGCTGCCCAGATGGCAGTATTGAACGATACAAAGCCTGACTTGTTGCGAAGGGTTTTCATCAAAGAGAGGATCTTGACTTTCAAGAGACATTCAGCCCAATCATCAAGCCCACAACTATTCGTGTTATACTCAGTCTTGCTGTCTCCATGTTGGGAGCCACTACAGCTCCTACACGGGATGATCCTTTTGCTGATGTCTCTCTCTACAGACAAATTGTTGGTGCTCTTCAATACTTGTCCTTCACTCGGCCTGACATCTCCTACTCTGTGAATCAGGTATGCCAATTCATGTACAGTCCTACAATAGGTGACTGGGTTGCAAGGCTGCCATCGTCCCCTCCACTTCTCTCTCTCTCCAGGCATTCTCAGTTGCTGATTGGGCTGATTGCAACTCTCAACTGGTTTCTGCATTTACTTGGGTGATAATCTTATTTCATGGGCCTCCAAAAAGCAGAGCACTGTATCTAGGTCCAGTATGGAAGCTGAATACCGCAGTGTTGCCACAACTACCTCCGAAGTTTTATGGCTCAAGTCCCTATTCCTAGAGCTTGGTATCCCTCTCATTGTTTCTGTGCTCTGTTGTGACAATGTTGGTGCTACATACTTGGCTGCCAACCCAATATTCCATGCTAGATCGAAATATATTGAAATAGATGTTCATTTCGTGCGCCATCATGTTGCCACCAAGAACATTTCTATTTGTTACATCTCTACAAAGGACCAAGTTGCGGACATCTTCACCAAGCCTCTTGGACTATCACGCTTCAATTGGCTACGCGACAAGCTTCAAGTGGTTTCCCCAACTATATATATTGCTTATCCTTCTCTATCCTTATCATTAGTGTAACAGCACTGTGTTTATCTCTATACTCTCCCATCCCCTACGTCTCCTCTCCTGTATGTATAAATACACAAGTTGCTCAATAATCCAAGTATTGCATTCAACTCTCTCAAAACCAATGTTGTGTTTCAACTTTTACATCTTATTATCAATGTAAATATGCATTGGTCTGTCATTTGTCAAGGCATAAATGTATTGTTGCCAAATTTACACTGAACTGTGATTTACACTCTATTTGCATTATTTCCAAATACAGCCTTAGTAAAATTTACTAGAAGGAAGATGGAAATTATATATGATACAAAACAGAAGTCAATGGCCCAGTAGATTGGTCGCTTGGCATCCCTTTATTTGAAGAGTGAATGCCAATGGTTCTATGCGTGCACCACTTCCACGATGGGAGTGCAGGAGATCCGGACTCCTTCTCGAGGCCAAAATCAACATCCCCATATAGTAAAAAAGAAATAATAGGCAGAAACACTTGTAGAACATAGACGTTTATTTTATTAAGCAAGGCAACAACACAAGCACACGAAAGTCAAATACAAGCACAAGCAACTGTAAGCCCAACAAAAGAGAGAGACAAACGAAATAGACGATGCTGCTATTTCCCAAATCCAACCAATAAGCCCAAAGCTGAAAACTTCATGGCTTCAATCAGCTATCAAACTCCTAAGGAGCTTATTATTATTAGAAAACCAAACCTGATTTGAAATTCTGAATCGAAGCAAGCCTACTAGATTGTGGATTGGCTTGATTCCTTGGCACAGCATGTGTAAAGGAAGGTCTTCTCCATGGAACGATCACATTTCAGACACTTGAGAACCATTCTTGAATAGTGGGCAGTGGTTTGAGGGACTACCAGCCGGAAACAATGCTCCTGCTGAGCTGCTTGCAACACTTTCCAGAATTTGTCCTCTGTTGGGGTTTTGGGTTTCCCACTGGAAATTTTCATGTCGAGCTTCTCAGAGCATTTACTCCATTCCTCTCCATTGAATTTGAAGAACTCCTTCACCTCGGCAAACCCTTGGAAGATAATGGCCCAACGATCCGCAATTGCGTTGAAGCTTGACATGGGCATTAACTCTTTCAAGATTTCGTCCTCATGGAACGGCTTCTCACAATTTTCCATCCTCAAGTACTGGTAGTTCTCCAGATAACGCCAGAAATCTATGATCCTCTTAGGCCAGGTGACTGATTCATTTCCTTTCTTCTCTTCCAAAGGCTGGAAGAAATGTTGTTCATTGTCCTTGGTTAGGGTGCTTAGGATACTCTGCAATTTTTGCTCATCAAGCAAATTCGACCCCATGTAGACGATTGCGATATCCATCTGGTTGAGCTTTTCTTTAATATCTCTTATTTGTATCACAAAGCTCCTTAACCACTGAACATCAGAACCTCCAAGCAAGCACAATGTCTTCCCCATCTGATTCAGTTATATAGAAGCTTCACATGAGAGAGACAGAGAAAGATAGATAGATAAAGAGAGAGAGAGAGAGAGATGTACCGATAGAATTTTGGTGTCCAAGCGATTAAAGATGAGAGCCCATTTCTCCTTGTTCCAACGATCTTCTTCGTTTCGCCAGAGCTCAGCTTCCTTATCCTTGGAGAAAGGGTGAGCTCTAGTTCCCCAAATCTCAATCATGGGAAGTGCATTGGGGGAGATGATCTTTCCTTCTTTGTCTAGGACAACCAGTATGGGCTTCTTCTGGTAGTTCCAGCATTCCTTGATGTAACACTTGAATGGGCGTTTTATGGTTGAAGGTTTGCACCAGAACCATGGCATTTGGTTCTTATCAGCTTTTGGGTCTGGGTCTTCTTTTTGCCCTTCTTCTACTATAGGAAACCAGATGACTTCGAATAATGTCTTATTGTATTCCTTATAAACTGTTGTTAGAGCCTTGAATTTTTCTGAAATGTTCTCTTGGTAGTAGTCCAAGTCTGAGATGAATAAGCCAACTGATTTGCCCTTGAGAACTTCAAAATTGAGAACATCCTGCCAAAAGTCATGCATTAATTTAAGCACGTTAGTTCTTTGCTTTGCATTGGCCTGAAATAATTAATGCTTGTCGTCTGTCAGTAGCATCCTACCTTCCCATCCCGCTTGAGTCCAGCTCCTTCAGCTGGCTTGATGAACAACTTCTTGATTAAATCAACAACATCTGTATGACTAGGTTTTACAAAGCAGTCCATTGCAAAGTTAGAACAGTCTGCAAGAAGTCCCAAACAACTTCTGTTAGATCTTAACTAATTGCGGTCTGGACTTCTCATACACTATTATCACCCACTCTCTATCCAGAATTGTGGGCAGATTGCCCCTTTTATTAACCCCAAACTTTATTGTTGCTGGAGGGGAAATGAATCTATAAATGAGTTTATTAAAAAACAATTCTGGATAGGGAGAGCTATCAAACCTGCTTGTTCTTTCAAGTCATTTAAGAATTTCTCCGCATGCTTTAATTCGTCTAGTCGCTTTATCAGTTGTTTTGTCTTCAGCTTCATCTCTTCTGATGAATACGTATACCTGTAACAAGAAAATAATTTTGTGAATTAAATAGATAGAAGCGAACACACAGAGAGAGAGAGAGAGAGAGAGAGAGAGAGAGAGACATACTTCACTTTTATCAATTTCATGGTGGAAGAGAAGCAGACGACTACAGCTCGAATCATGTGGTAAGCAACGATCCTAACATACAAGCTTTGGTATTCAATGTTTGTATAGCTGGTGAGACTGATAATTGGTTTTGTGAGATGCAGCATTTTGGTTACTAGAGAATTTAGACTCTTAAGATGCTCCTTCTCTTCTTCTGAGAGCTTCCCTTTGCAGAAAATGCGTTGTTTGAGGTTACGATAGGAGTCTACTTGGGAAGTGTCGTCTTGGGTAGACCACAAGTATTCACGATAGATCAGGGCAAATGCAGCCAGCACCAGAAGCAGCTTTGCATCATACGGGTATTTTTTCACTAAACCAAACATGTATTTTATGCATTCTTTTTCATCTCCATCAACACCTAGACGCGGTTTGCCCTCACAATAACACGTGCATAACATCTGCCCCATTTATAAATAATTTACTTCCACCACAATAGAGTTGATAATAAGGTACAAAATAAAACATACATATATATATATATATATATATATATATATATAACTAATTAAGCTAAATTGTTGATGATCTCAGAAGTTCTATTAATTAATTAGTGCAATTACTATTTCTATTCACACAATATTTCAGGTATTTGCCATTTATAAGAATTTAGGAGTAGCTCTAATAAGTGA
The DNA here is from genome assembly GCF_055504915.1 of Nelumbo nucifera. Taxonomy (NCBI): domain Eukaryota; kingdom Viridiplantae; phylum Streptophyta; class Magnoliopsida; order Proteales; family Nelumbonaceae; genus Nelumbo; species Nelumbo nucifera. Next base: position 29,076,614 of record NC_142656.1, on the reverse strand, counting down.
TAAAATGATAGAAAATTGATTGATATATATGGTATTTTTGTAATAAAATATTCATTAAAAATTAAAAATTAAAGGAAAAGAAAGTTGACGAAAGTGGTACGGTCATGTGCATGGAAGACCATTAACAGCACCCTTAAGAAGAAATGATCTATTGCAAGTTGAAGCAGTTAGAAGGGGTAGACATGAGCAAAAATAATGGGTGTAAGTAGTAAAAAAAATTATTTAAGTGCTAATACATTAACAATGCATATGACATTAAATATAATGAAATGATGAAACGGGATTCCTATAGCCAATTCCATGGAATTAGGGGTGGATTCGAGCCGAGCCAAGCCGAATAGTACTAGGCTCGAGTCAAGAGTTCATAAGCTCGAGCTCGGCTCGACTCGGCTCATTTTATATTTTATAAAAATATTTTGTTATATATTTTATAAAAATAAAAATTACATATAAATTTTTTTTATTTTATATTTAAAATTAATAATTATAATAATAATAATATTATTATTATTATATATATAATATATATATATATATATATATATATTCGAGCCAGCTCGCGAACTTCACAAGCCGAGCTCTAATAGGCTCGAGCTTGACTCGCTTAATAATCGAGCCACTGAATTGGGATCGAGCTCGGCTGAAACTGAGCCAAACCGAGCTCGAGCAGCTCGTGAAAAGCTCGGCTCGTTGCCACCCCTACACGGAATGAGGCTTGGAGATGAAGATGATGATGATAATGATGATATATCTAGCATTAATTAAACTTCTATCTTTAATATGGAAGGGAAAGAGTTGGCTTAAACAACAGTGCAGTAGTTCTAATTCCTTTTTTACAAAATTAATCATGGTCTTATCATATATTTGGATAATGGATAATTGGATACCTTCCAATAGATCTCCTGAATTATTTGAAGCAGCTCTAGTTTCAACGGATCCTGCAGAATCGTAGTCCAAATATATCAAGCCCCATTTGGTAATTATAGTGTAATGGCACATACTCTGTACATGTGCAAGTAAAGGATAAAAATAGGGTTCAACTATGATACCGGAAAGATATGATATCTGGGAAAAGCTTAGGGCCATACTCCGGGTATCACTAAAGAGGTCATGATCAATCAGGTGGTATTAATAAAAATTCATTGGGGGTGTTTTGATTGGTCAAAGCTTTTTCGATATCATATATTTCTGGCATCATAGATTTTCCCATGAAAATACAATACAATTAACATAATATAAACAACATGTTTTAACTTTTATGACATGCACTAAAATCGAAGGAAAGTGTTCATTTTATATGAAGCCCCATTTTTGTTATTTCTTGAGGTATTATTACCTTGGAAGACTCAGGTACTTCATTCTCTGGACCTTTCTCTTCAACAACCTGCATTATAGTTAAGCCCAGTTATACATTCTTATAAAATCTATCTACCTATCTATCTATCAATCTATAAAGAATGAAAAAAACAATAAAGAGAAAGAGAACCCACCTTGCGATAAACAACGAAGGCCGGTTTGAGGATGTCAGTGATTATGCGAACAACTCCTTCATAATCACTGAAGGCATTGCCTGATTCATGCGTCTTGTGGACCTCTTCAATGTCTATGTCATCACCAAAGAGGTAAATGAAACTCGAATTAGCACATGGGCAGATTTGGGCCATCCTGGTTAAATTACTCGAATTACAGACCTCTGATCAGCTACTCCCTTGGGCCTAGGAGGGGGAAGATTGGGCTTATATAGGAATCCCAACAAAGGCCCACGATTCCCTCTCTTCGACCAAAATATGCCAGTCTTCCAAATATCACTTTCTCTTCTTTTTAGGACCAACGAAGGCATTGCTACGTTTTACTGCATGGTATTGGCATGATCTGATGCATACCCCCACCTTCTTTATCCTTTTGGTTCAGATGGAGAAAATCTCACCATTAATCGGAAAGAGTGAAGCATATATACCTTACTTATTTTAATCAGTCCTTGGAAAAGGAAGAGATGCCAAGAGTAGACCACACTTAGTAAGATTTTGGTCATATTATGTGTTGCACGATATTAAAAAAGGACCAAAAAATGAAATCGTTCTAGCTACTGGTTTTCCGATCGACAGTTCAACCATAGTGTCATGTGTTGCACGTTGGCATATCTGAAGGAGATTGAGGTATCATCATATATTATCCAAAAAATAATGTGATAAAAGGAGGGGAGAGAATAGATAAGCTTTCCGGTGAGTGATGACTGACGTGGTTGGTTATGGTAATAGAAGTTGAATGATGTTAATACTCTCGCTTAAGTTGGACTAACTTTCCATTGAGCGTCTTCTAAACTCTTTTTCTTTCTTTTTTTTTCCATGGCAGTATGTGTTGCTTCTTTTCATGCACAAAGTGACCATCTAAACTCTTTTTCTTTCTTTTTTTTTCATAAAATATCGGAATGAACTAGGTATGTTGCACGTTGGCATATTTGACGATTATTTGGTCGAGTTTATTTTTCTTTTTTAGATTATAAACAACCACAAAAGGTTATTAGTTAAAGGATGTTAGAATCCAATATTTAAAGGAAAGAAGTTGTCTGATTCCCATTCTCAATTTGTCAAGAAATCCCTGAAGTCTTAATTAAGATGTTTTGTATAAAAAACTGTACAGAAAATTGGCCAAAGGGAGGTGTAAGAGCATAGACTTGTCAAAGTCTATTCTAAAGCACAAGTAGATAGAGGTGTACCTGTAATATATATTTTTGTTTTGTTAAAGAGAAAGATGTGCTTGCGATATCAAGAGTACAATCTATAACGATGGATTTTATTTCCATTCATAGTAGGCAAAAACGTACAAATGATTCAATGTATACTTTTTAGTAATGTTTTAGTTTGGTTTCCAATTGTTTGAACTGAACAGACAGCCCGTTTTAACAAAAAAATAAACAAATTTAAAAAAAATAAAAAACTGTCAAACCGTTGGATGGTTCGACTGCCCGGGTCCTCAATTTATTGACCAAATCAATGGTTCTTGATGAAATAATGGTTCTGGGGTAAAACGGAACCGATCACCCTGAGGTAAAATGGTCTGACTGTCTTGTCCAGTCCGGTTTTGAAAACCTTGAATTTTAGTAACAGTTTTGTTTTGCATTTTGCAATAAATTGGCTGTCAATATTACTATATCATGGTTTTAATAGTTTATAAAAATGCAAATTTATATTGTTTTTAATTTCTATAACCATGCATGGTTTCATTACATTTTAGGGGCGATTATTTCTATTGGTATAGACTGTTGCAATATCTATATAGATGAAAAATTATAAGACTTTCAATACATATAATGATGCTTTTGTTATATATAGCAATGGTTAATTTAATCCTTCTGTATATATAGATCACTTTTTTTTAATATAGCGATGGTTTTTGTTACATACAGTATATCTACACCCTCCTTTTTTCATGAACAACATTAATTAACAATTTGATGAATTATGAGTCTTATCTCTAAAATGTATAGAATATTCTATACTACTATTAAAAGTGTGAATGATAGTGCGAAACTAACTTTTGTATGATTAAAATATCCTAATTTTTAAATTTATTTATTCTCTAATTGTAAGGACAGAAATATAATTTGAACAACCATTTTTCTCTTCACTTAAGTTCTATTGGTATTCATTTGTATTTAAACATTTTTTAATACTTAGCCCATTAACCATACATTATCCGGGTTGAATGGTTCACCGGTTCAAATGGATAGGTTGATGATTTATTGACTTTTCAACAGTTTTTTTTTTTTTTTTTTCAAAATGCCGGGTTACGAAGTAAATGGAACCGGGTTAGGGTCCAGTAGAACTTTATCCGTCCGTCTCATGGGGGCATCTAGGGGTTTCATCATTGTTGTCCATTTGGCTTGAATCGATCGGTTGCCGTGCATGCTCTGTGGGGACCACCCAGTGTCGCAACTCGCAACAAAAGTTTAATTTGGGTTATAATTAGGAAAACATATGATATGACATGTCCAAAGGAAGAATCTCCATTCTCATTTTTCTGGCATTAAGCTTGGACTTGGTAGGAAGGGCTTCCCACAGAAATTTCCTTGCACACGATAGGGGGACGGGTAGCTTCTAGATTCTTCTCGATCTCATGGTGGAGTTGGAGGGAATGTCACTATAGAAAAGGACTTGTAGGCCAATAAAACAGTGTAAGATCCATTGCTAGAGAAGGGTTTCACTGGTTAAGCATTGGTCTATTAGAGTCTGGTTGGCGTGTGTTGCTTTGTTGCTGTCGAATAGGGAGTTGAGCATCTCTTGGTTCCAAGACCCGTTTGAGTTCACTAGATCCTTAATTCTCAATCTGTCTGTCATGTTAGGGTTTAAATGATTCTTCCTGTAAAATCGTCGGGATTCAGGGATCATGGAAAGCGAAGACATATACAACATCTTTGATGAGCCATAGGATATTATGTTTGGGTGAGGGAAGGAGTTTGGAAACTTAATTCTACCAGTGAGAAGCTCCACTATTAAACTTGGTTTGCCAGATACTTCTACCATCGAAGTATTTGGCTCGAAAGATGCTTTCCCACAATGAGTTTCTATCTTCTAGAAGTCCCCAAATTCTTTTTGAGAAGAGGGTGAGATTCATTTCTCTTAATTTCAACAAGCCTAAGTGTTTAATTAGATTTGGTTAGCTTGTCCCAAGCAAGGAGAGAGAGAAAGAGAGAGAGGCCATGTTTGTTTTCTTATTATGACTCCATATGAAATATATGGATGCCCTTTACATCTCCACAAGCTGTATGTCCTTTAGGGAGGATAAGGGTGCTCATTTTATAGGTGGGTAGGGCATGTGTGAACATTTGAACAAGAGTGGCCTGCCCCGCTTGGGATAGGAGTTGTACGGGTCAATGCATTATTAAATCATGTCACACCAGAGGAGGGGAGAATTCATTTTCCTCAATATAGCAGCCAAGAACTTTCATCCCATGCGGTACAAGTCAAAGGCTTTACACATGTCCACTTTTATTGCTGTTGGGCCCAGCCCATTATGGGATATTGACTCATATTATAGTTCACTCTCCTTTAGCCAACTGTTTTTTTTTTGTTTTTCAAAAAGCAAAAACAAAAACTAGGGTTAAATCTTTTTTGCGCATAGCGTGTTGAAGAGAGAGAAAAAGAGAGAAATCGAAATACTGTGCAGAGTTCATCAAACAGTCGGAGATGTAAATTCTGATCCACCGTCGGAACTTTCTCAGTGTTCATCAAACAATCGAAATACTGTCGAAAAAGAGAGAAATCGAAATACTGTGCAGATTTCTCAGTGCGCAGAGTTCATCAAACAGTCGGAACTTTCTGATCCACCGTCCGATCGAGCAGAAATTTCGACAGTAAGTGGATGATCATTGTTCTTTATTCTAAACGGTCGGATCTTTGATCGGAGCTCTTAATCGCCGGTTATTTGAGGTCGAACAGAAACAACTCGTAGTTGTTCGGGAAAAGAAAACATCTCGCGGTAGTCTTCATCAATTACTTTGATCAAGGGAAATTTGTGGTTTGATTTGGCTGAAATTTGGTGGGATTGTTCGAAACTCATGGACCTACGATCTGAACGGTGGAGATCTGATTTGGAGTAGTGAAGGTCTCCATGTTGTGGCCTGAACAGTAGCCGCGTTTGTGAGTTTTTCTGACTGTTATTTTCACCGCTTTTGGTATTCTCGTTTGTATGTTTGAGAATCTGTATTTGCTCTAAGTTTGTGAGTATATTGTGGTGTTTGAGTTGTTGTAATTGTTACCTCAAGTTATTAGTGGAGATTTTTGGTTGGGTTTCCTTGGCCCCGTGGTTTTTTACCCTTCACATTGGAGGGGTTTTCCACGTTAAATATCGTGTGTGTCTCTCTTTTCTTGGCTTATGATTGTTTTTGTTGATATCTTGCTTGGAATTGTGATAGCTGAATATCTACAAGTTTTTATTTTTGGGAGAGAAATAGTTTGTGGATAAACTTAGTTTTGAATCATATTGCTAATGATTCACATGCCAGAACCTTGTGGGATAAGTTTGAGACTTTGTATGCCTCTAAATTTGGGAACAATAAATTATTTCTGTTGAAACATGCTATGAATTTGAGGTACAAGGAAGGTACTCCTATTTCTGATCACATAAGTGAATTTCAGGGGTGCTTTGATCAATTGTCCAACATGGGTATAAAATTTGAAGGTGAAATTTTGGGACTTTGGTTGCTTAATACTTTACCTGACTCTTGGGAAAATTTGCGCGACTTTGTCCAGTTCTGCTCCTGGTGGTGTAGTGACCTTAGAATATGTAAAAGCTGTTGTTTTGAATGAAGAAGTCAGACGACGAACTCAACAAGCATCCTCTTCTCAATCAGAGGTTTTGATTACTAAAAATAGGGGGAGAAACAATGATAGAGACCGAGGACAAGGTAACATAGGTAAAAGTAAGGCTAGAAGCAAATCAAGGTCTAAGTACAAAAACCTTGAATGCAACTATTGTGGTAAAAGGGGACATATCAAAAGATTTTGTTTTCAACTGAAGAAGGACAATAAAGGTAACAAAGGTAAGCAACAAAATAAAGATAATGACAATGATGATCGTGTTGCAACCACCACTGCAGGTGATCTTGTGATTGTCTGTGATGAGAATTTGATTAATGTTGCTTGTGATGAGACAAGTTGGGTTGTTGACAGTGGTGTCTGTTTTCATGTTACATCGAGAAATGATTTTTTCACATCTTATACTCAAAGTGATTATGGGGTTTTAAAGATGGGTAATAATGGTTTGTCAAAGGTGATTGGCATTGGCACTATTTGTCTAAAAACAAGTAATGGGACTGAATTGATTTTGAAAAATGTCAAACATGCACCAGACAGTTTGCATCTGATTTCTACCAGTGTTCTTGATGATGATAGTTATGTTAGTACCTTTGGTAATGGACAATGGAAACTCTCGAAAGGTTCTTTGGTTGTGGCACGTGGAAAGAAGTGTTATGGTCTATACTGGACCAAGACTTCAGTTTCCATTGATGGTGTGAATGCAGTTGAGTGTGATAACTCATCAGTGTTATGGCACAAAAGACCAAGCCATATCAGTGAGAAGGGACTTGATTGTTTGGCCAGGAAGAATCTACTTTCAGGTTTGAAAGGTGCAAGGTTAGAAAAGTGTGTTCATTGTTTGGCTGGGAAACAAAATAGAGTCTCTTTCAAGAGCCATCCTCCCTCTAGGAAATCAGAGTTGCTTGAGTTGGTGCATTCAGATCTTTGTGGTCCGATGAAGACAAAAACATTTGGTGGTGCACTTTATTTTGTTACTTTTATTGATGATCATTCAAGAAAACTTTGGGTTTATGTCTTGAAGAGTAAAGAACAGGTACTTTGTGTCTTTAAGCAGTTCCAGGCTTCTATTGAGAGGGAAACAGGGAAGAAACTGAAATGTATTCGCACTGATAATGGTGGTGAATATTGTGGACCATTTGATGAGTACTGCAGGCAGCAGGGCATTAGACACCAGAAGACGCTCCCTAAGACTCCTCAGCTTAATGGCCTGGCAGAGAAGATGAACAGGACGTTGATAGAGAGAGTTAGATGTTTGCTTTCAGAAGTAAAGTTGCTCGGATCATTTTGGGGTGAGGCTTTATATACTGCTGCACATGTTATTAATTTATCTCCTGTTGTTGCTTTGCAAGCTGATGTTCCTGACAGGGTGTGGTACAGAAAAGATGTATCCTATGACCAATTACGTGTCTTTGGTTGTAAAGCATTTGTGCATGTGCCAAAAGATGAAAGGTCCAAGTTAGATGTCAAGACAAGACAATGTATCTTCATTGGCTATGGTTATGATGAATTTGGCTATATATTGTACGATCCAGTTGAAAAGAAGCTTGTAAGAAGTCGTGATGTTATTTTTATGGAGGATCAAACCATTGAGGATATTGATAAGGCGGAGAAATCAGAGTCTTCAAGTACTGATGGATTGGTTGATCTTAATCCAGTTCCTGAGACACATACGCCCAGTGTAGCTGAGTTTGGTAATCATGATGATGGCCAGAATCATATTCATGATGATTTGGTTGAAGATAATGATGATGATGTTGCTGATGATATTGATGCTTCTGCCAGTGGTGCTATTGGTGAACATGTTGCCCCACTTAGAATGTCTTCTAGATAGTATATTCCCTCTACTCGCTATTCGTCTAATGAATATGTGCTTCTCACTGATGGAGGAGAACCTGATTGCTACAAAGAGGCTATGGAGTCTGAGAACAAGAAAGAATGGGTTGCCGCTATGAATGATGAGATGAAATCTTTAGTTGACAACCGTACTTTTGAGCTGGTCAAGTTGTTTAAGGACAAGAAAGCTTTGCAAAATCGGTGGGTTTAAAGGTTTACCGAGGAGAATACTTCTAATCCACAATACAAAGCTAGATTAGTTGTTAAAGGCTATCGTCAGAAAAAGGGAATTGACTTTGAGGAGATTTTCTCGCCTGTTGTCAAAATGTCTTCTATCCGAGTTGTTCTTGGTTTGGCAGCCAGTCTTGATTTAGAGGTTGAGCAGATGGATGTAAAAACTGCTTTCCTTCACGGTGATTTGGAGGAGGAAATTTTCATGGAACAATCAGAAGGTTTCGTGGTGAAGGGTAAAGAAGACTATGTCTGCAAATTGAAGAAAAGTCTATATGGGTTGAAACAAGCCCCGAGACAATGGTACAAGAAATTTGAGTCTGTTATGATCCAACAGGGATCCAAGAAGACAACCTCAGACCATTGTGTTTTTGTGCAGAAGTTTTTTGATAATGACTTTATCATTTTATTGCTCTATGTTGATGACATGTTGATTGTTGGTCATAATTGTTCTAGAATTGACTGGTTGAAAAATGAGCTTAGTAAGTCTTTTGCAATGAAAGACTTGGGACCAGCAAGACATATACTTGGCATGCAGATTACTCATGACAGAGAGGCCAAGAAGTTGTGGTTATCTCAAAAGAAGTATATTGAGAAAATACTTCAGCGGTTTCATATGGATAAGGCTAAAGTGGTAAGTACACCTCTTGCTTTAAACTTTTAGCTTAGTACTAGACAAGCTCCTTCTAGTGATAAAGAAAAAGGAGAAATGCAACGTATTCCTTATGCATCTGCAGTAGGAAGTTTAATGTATGCAATGGTTTGCACAAGGCCTGATATATCTCATGCAGTTGGTGTTGTTAGTCATTTTCTATCCAATCTAGGTAGAAAACATTGGACTGTTGTGAAGTGGATATTGAGATATCTTAGGGGTACTTCTAGTTAAAAACTCTATTTTGGAATTAGGAAACCTATTCTTTGCAGTTTTACAAATTTAGACATGGCTGGGGATGTTGATTCTAGAAAGTCTACTTCTGGTTATTTGATTACCTTTGCAGGGGGAGCTGTGACCTGGCAGTCTAGGTTGCAGAAGTGTGTTGCATTGTCTACGACTGAGGTTGAGTTCATCGCTATTACTGAATCATGTAAGGAGTTGCTGTGGATGAAAAAGTTTGTGCATGAACTTGGTTTCACTCAACAGAGGTATGTATTATATTGTGATAGTCAGAGTGCTATTCATCTTGGTAAGAATCCAACATTTCATAATAGATCGAAGCATATTGATGTAAGATATATCATTGGATTCGAGATGTTTTGAACTCTAAGTTTATTGAACTTGAAAAGATTCACACTGACAAAAATGCTGCTAACATGATGACAAAAGTGGTGCCTCGAGAGAAGCTTGAACTGTGTGCCAGAGCAGCAGACCTTAAATTTGCATAGTTGCCTTTTTTGAAGTGTCTCCCTTCTCTCATGGGCTGGAGGGGGAGAATTGTTGGGCCCAACCCATTATGGGATATTGACCCATATTATAGCCCACTCTCCTTTAGCCAACTGTTTTTTTTTTTGTTTTTCAAAAAACAAAAACTAGGGTTAGATCTTTTTTGCGAACGGCGTGTTGAAGAGAGAAAAAGAGAGAAATCGAAATACTGTGCAGATTTCTCAGTGCGCAGAGTTCATCAAACGGCCGGAACTTTCCGATCCACCGTCCGATTGAGCAAAAATTTGGAAAGTAAGTGGATGACTCATTTTTCTTCATTCTGAACGGTCGGATCTTTGATCGGAGCTCTTAATTGCCGGTTATTTGAGATCGAACAGAAGCAACTCGTAGTTGTTCGGGAAAAGAAAACATCTCGCGGCAGTCTTCATCAATTACTCTGATCAAGGGTGGTCCTTGAAAGGCAAGGTGTACTAGGTTCAGGTTTTCCATGTAGTGAATAAGGGCGGTAGATATTTTCTAATGGGGAGGGGTGGGCCCTTGTAATCTATTGTATCTTTCAAAGCATTGTAATCTCCCATTATAATACATGGTTGGTTGGTCAAGTTCCTGGTGAGTTGTACTCTTCTCTAATAGAGTTCTTGTTCTTCTCTTATTGGTGGTCCGTATGTAAGGGAAAAGAGCCAGGGTTCAACGTGAGTTGATTTGATGTTGAGGTTAATTTTGTTTTGGTCATTTTCTAATGTCTAGATGTCGTTGTACCCAAATCACCCTGCTACTATGAGACCCCTCTAGCACCCATGGTAGGAATAATGATATAATGGAGAAACCTAAGTTGTTTGATTAGTTTCTTGGCCTTTTTTCTATTTAGTTTTGTTTCCCTTAGGAAGAAGTGGTTGGGTTGGTGCAGTTTATACTTTAGTTTTAGTTCAAGTTGTTTTTTCCTTTGAACCACAACCTCATATGTCCAATGCAAATATTTTCAGGGTTGAAAAAAAAAATAATAAGGTGCAATCAGTGTAAGAAATCAAACTACCGAAAATAAAATGAGATAAGGGATAGTAAGGTGGTACCTGAAGGAGGTTAGTGAGAAGCTCCAACTACTACATGTTGCCATCTCTAGCCAATGGTCCCACCATACATTTGCCTCCAGATACACCCTTGCAATATCTTGAGGGTGTGAATTTTTGGGTTTGCAACTATTATTTTAAAGTATCCCTTCATTTACATTTGCTAAAGCTCAAGGCTCCATCCTTGGGTTTAGTATTAATAACAGAGATTTCATGAGGCAGGATTTCCTTTAAATGTATATGCACGGGAATATTATGGAGTGAAATTTATTGATCTCCATTAAAGACTTCAATGGCTTGCTCGCCACCCTTCTCCTTTGAGTTTGGTTCCTGAGTCTTTCTCAGAGTATGGCTCGACTGCATGCTTAGTGTGAGACTAATAACTCTGTACTTTGATGCCTTAAGGGCATCATTTCAGGGGTATTTTTGGCCTTAGAATAGCCAAAGTGTTTCATTTTCCCAGTTAAATTCAATGTTATGACTTCTTATGGTCTCTGTGCAAATTCTATGAAAAACTGAGGAAGGTACACAGCTGAAATGTAGTTTTTGGGAAGCTAGTGTGAAGTCCAGTTGAGAGAGGGGGTGTTTTTGTGAAAATCTGAGAACAGGAGGGCGCCTCCTATCTGCTATACCCAGTTTGGCGCCCCTCCTACTATATTAGCATGCTCCCCTCTCATTAGCAAACCCTAGGGCGTTTTTTAACCCATTCTTTTCATCCTTAGCAAACCCTAGCCGCCCCTAACTGTTTAATCTCCATCCTCCACCTTTTATAATCTCCACCATTCATTATAGGGCACTCTTTTTGTAGATTTTAAACCCTAGGGCACCACCTAACTTATAATCCTCACCATTCAGCCTTTAGTCATTAGATTCCAGCGCTTCATTCCATCTTCTATCTCAACCATCCACTCTAGGGCGCCACCCACTCCTTCTAATCTCCACCTTTCAACCCTAGGCCCCTTAATCTCCTCCATCCATTTCTGGGTGCCTAAATCTCAACCCTACATAATATTGGGCACCATCTCATTTTCCTCTCAGCCTTAGGATCAACCCAGAACCATCCTAACCCTTCATTAGAAACCCTAAGGTGCCCATATCTTTGCTAAAACCTAACTGCCGCCCCCTATTTCTCTCTAATCCTAGTTGTATCCGTCATTCTCTATAAAAAGGACCCATTGAGTCCTGAGAAGGGGTTGGATTTTGCCCCTAGGTAAAACGGAAGGCTGATATAGAAGTTCAAGGGTAGAGGAAGAGGAAAACGCCCAAGCAAGAAGAGGGGTTCCTGCTTGTAGTTTGCCTATGCCACTATTGCCACCTATGGATTCGGATCCCAACCAGTAGTCTTAGATTTAATTTATGTTCTTTCATTACTAGTTACATTTTTTCCCTTTCTGAAATTTACTTTCATTTAGTTTGATTTTTTTTCTTTTCTGCGGATATGGAATTCGGCCAAGTAAGATAGAAGGCCTAACTCGAGAAGTCTGAAGGTCAAAGGAAAGATTCGGAGACTGCTAACTCTGATCGGATTACAAACTTTTTTTTCATTCCTTTTATTTATTTATTTATTTTTCTGTGCTTTTAATTTTCAACAATGTTTGAATTCTATTCTCTTCTAGTTTAATTAATTAATTTCTGTATTCCTGCAACTCCCAATTGTGTTTTCTTTCCCGGATCTAAGTAAATAACAATTGTTCCCTCGCTTCCCTGTGGATACAACCCATTCTCACCATTTACTGTGTTTGTAATTGTTTGAGAATAAAAAAAAATTATAAATATTAAAATCGGTGTTCCGAAGTGGTTAACGACACGCTTCCGGACACACCAGAGACTGTCTCCATTGACTTCATCAATAAGTCCTCTTTTCTCAGAACAAGTGTCATCATCAGAGTCTTCATCAATATCTTCTCAGAACCTAATGTTAGAGCATGTGTCTGGATGGATATCCTTGTTGTAGATCAGATATTTCAGAGGTCTATTAGGGCGAAAGTCTACCTTGAGCCAATCACTAGGGTGGGCAATATCCCAATCCCTAATGAGGGATCAGATGTGGTCGAGGGACATGTCAGTTGGTAATCACTTGCACCATTGTTAGACGTCACCCATTAGGCCACAAAAGGCATAAAACTGAATCAGATTCTCGTAAAAAAATGAAGCCGAACATGCTTATCATCATCGTTGAGGAACATGCCCATTAGCGATTTTCTGAGATTAAGTTTTATCCACAAGCAAATGAATTGACCTCGTATTAGTTTTGTTAAACAATGTATGCCCTTAGCTCCAATCAAATTGATGTACTTGATGACATTTATTATAAATGAATAAAAGTACATAATTGATTCATGTGTTTTGGTATGTTTCTGTGTAATACCCTTAAACTAGACACTTATGAGACTCGTGTTAGTTTAGAATCTTCACAGCCATTGGATAGATCTGGGGAGATTTATCCTGCCAAGGCTGACACTGATGCGCCGCTAAGTTGGTTGAGGTGGCTTGTCTCAGCTGCCTAGGTGAGACCTAAGGCACATGCAGTGTGGGTTTTCTTGAAACCCTAAACTGAACCAAAATTCCAGTATTACCCTGGACCTTGGAGATAGATGGGAAAAAGTAGAATGTTACACCTGACCCCTAGACTCGATTATGGTACTACACTAGGTGTCGGATTGGACTGTCTTTGATATGCCAATCAGTGAGATCCTTAGAGGGGGTCAAAACCTGGGTATGTTGGGACAGTACGAGAATTCATCTAAGTGGGTAATCATAGTGACAGGATCAGCCCCTTTGTCGGACAAAGTGAATGATCAGGGATGCACTCTCTCTGATGGAAACCTAAACTACCGGCAGTTGATTTCAATCGTTGAAATTTGATTTTGCAAAATATATTTATATAGAGATATGCATACATATATATACATATGGTTTCAAAATATTTGCAAAAGGTTTTAATTCTCGGGATCCATGTGAGTAGAGAGTGCAACACTGTTCCTTGCAGCCGAGGGAGAGGTCCTCTCTTGTCGGGCAGTGTTTGATCATTATGGGCTGAGAGGTTAAGTGTAAGACCATTGAGGGTAATACCTAATGGGCTAATCTTGTATCTGCCCACAGTCCTTGGGTTTTCATAAGTTGGTTGGACCCAAGGACCATTTATTGTAAATGTTGGGCCCATTAAGAGTCCATAGTGATGGACTCGGGGGTTCACTATCTCCTACAATGAATTCGGCCAGGCCTTGTAACAAAGGCTGGGCTGAACCCATGTGGCAGATGTGTAGATCAATGTTTGGGTCCCATGATATACAAAGAAAGTCAATTAGGCAACAGGTTAAGAGGTTAAGTGAGCACATAAACTTAATGGGCCTAAAGCCCAATTTCGAACTGGGTTAATTAGATTAATTAAATAGGGGCGGATCTGGGTTTTGATCAGCAGATAAGGATAAGAGGATAAGTCTTATCCACTTAAAGAGTCCAAATCCAAATAAAGATTTGGATCAAGAAACTACTAATCAGATTAGGAGGTTGTTTCTTTAAGGCTATAAATAAGAGAGCAGGGCGGACATAAAAAAAGTCACCAAAAGAAATACACAGTAATCTACAGAGTTCTTCCCTGTTCTTGCCGCCCTTACCCAATTCGATCTCCACTTGTGGGAGTGATCAAGAATTGTTTTTGATATTGCTTCTTGGCAGAAGAAGCAATTTAACATCGTGCTCACCAGCCCTCTACTCCACTATTGCTGAAGAATTCAGTTATTGCTGAAGAGCTGTCCTGTTAATCCTGTTTCACTACACACTGTGTCATATTCAGTGGAAGCGGGTTTTGGTTTTCTCTTTGGACGTGAGCACCTTCATTGGGAGTTACTGCTATTTCGTAGCAGGTTGGATTGTTTAGACCAACTGGAACTGAGTATAATTTGGACCAACCAGAACTGAGTTGGATTGTTTCATCACTCATCAAAGGTGTACTCGACTGGGTTGTAGGCATGTCCTCCTTGGCTGAAGTCTAAAGCGCATTAGAAGATTCGTTCACTTCACACTCTAGATCCATAGTTCTCCAACTGTGGAGAGAACTTCAAAGTCTAAAAATAGGTAAACTTTTTATTTCTGCTTATGTTAAAAAAACCAAGAGTAATGCTAATAATCACTTAGTTGTTGTTAAACCTATGTTAAAGCAAGATCTTGTTTTATATATTTTAGCTAGAGTTGGACCCAAGTATGAGTTGATTATAAATGTTATTACTAATCGATTTGATCTTGAAAAACTTCAAATTTCTGATATTATTGTTCAATTACTTGATATAAGTCATGGCTCCGAGACAACTATCAACAACCCAGAGCCCATGACCATGTCTCTTCTAATATTGCTTCTTCCAGTAATAAGAACAACTCTTAGCAGTTGCATAATAAGAAACAGCGTGGTAGAGGCAGGGGTGGTCATGGCGGTTACACTCATGGTCAAGATCGTGGTTGGGGACGCAACATTATAGTCTGTTAACTATGCAATATTCCTATTGGTGATCAACAGTCTATTGTAAATTCCAGCATTCCTAAACCTACAACATTCCACACTAGGAAATCTTCATAGCTTGATCTAGCCTAGTATCCAAACTTGGTAGCTATGCATCATATTATGTTTGAGTTAGAAAATCTTCAGTTTCGATCAGATTACGGTGAATCTGATCTGGTGAAAATCAGTAATGGAGCAGGTTTGCAAATTAAAAATATTGGTTCTTTAATTTCTCATGGTGGTCATCACTTTCAATTACAAGATATTTATAATGTGCCCTTTATTACAAAAAATTTGTTATCAGTCAGTAAATTCACCAAGGATAACATTGCTATATTTTTGTTTCATCCTTCTGTTTTCCTCTTGAAGGATCATACGATGAGAGTGCTTCTCAGAGGACCCAATAAAGGCGGACTGAATCTGGCCTTGATTACATTTGGTCCAGTTAAGGGAAATGTATACACAACCTCAGGCCAGGCTTGGGCCGTATGGAAATTTCCAAAACCTGGGCCCAATTATGCCAACTTTTTTAGATAGCCGAGGCCTGGGATTTGAACTGGAGGGGAATCCTTGTCATGTTCTACAAGAAGCAAAAGAAAAGAGAAAAGAACCAGAGCAGTAAAAAAAAAGAAAAAGAAAAAATACAAGCAAGAAATCAAGATTGATAGAAACGAAGAAAGAAAGAAAGACAAAAAGAAATTGGGCTAGGAAGTAGAGAATATATTTTAGGTGTCCTGCTACTAGAATGAACATGAATAACTTGCTCAGTTGCTCTTCACAGCCACCATGCAGATAGTTCAGGGCATTTCAATAATTACATAATCCTTGCTTGAAGAGAAGACAAGTTGAGAGAGAGAGAGAGAGAGAGATTCTTAGTGAAGCAAGTGGGCTTAGCATTCCTCACAAGTGTATATAGTTAATTGTATCATTGAAGTAAGACAAACTATTGGAACTTGGGTTTGGCCCATATCTGATATTGGCCATATCTTTCCTTGGAAGGCTTGGGCCAGGCTATAACTTTCATCAAATGGCTCTTTCCATTCGGACTGTCATCACTGAAAAAAGTAATTTTTTATTTGAACTTTCCAAACCCATTTGGTTGCACTTGGGCCAGGCAACCACACGTCTATGAATTCTCAATTTCATGGAATCTTTTCCAAACTTTGGCCAGTATGGACCCTAATGGCTTTGGCCCTACAATTTCTGTCAAGTTCTATTCTGCTGTGTGAATACAACCAAGTCTAATCCTAGCTCCAATACATCATCCCATCTCAGTCAAGACCAGAACTAGGACCCAGTATCCTAAATGTGGTTGATGTTTGTCAGGGAAGAAGTAAGCTCTCTTTTAGGGCTCCCTCACAAACATCTGAAGACATCTTCTTATAGCAAGTAGAGAAGAGGATGGTGAGCAACTGACTCATTGTCTATACAATGCTTTGTGCTTGTGGCACAGATGAGCCAAGAACCGTGCCAAGTCAACTTAGGGAATTTGTCAGAGCTCAAGCTAATACACTTCTTTACCACATGGACTGCACTGATAGGAAGGAGACAAAGCATATATAGTTGGCTGAGAGGGAGACCAGTGTTGGAATGGAAGCAAATGGATGGTTAAGCTTGTTAGGAGGAGGGTGCCCCCTTCATGGAAAGCAAGATACTTCTATTAATGTGGATAATGCTCACTAACCATTTGACAAAAGGCTGCCTAAACCTATCCCTTGGTTGATTATTGTGCTCTTAGGAATAAATTAACTAAAATTAGGCTGCAATTTTTGTTAAAACATGGAGACCCAAAATTAACTATCATAGAGTCAGTGAGTCACTCAGGCACCTGAAAGCTAAAACTCAATCAAAGCTTGAGCCCTCTCAACTGGGTCAATGACTTTTGCCAGTCATAAGCATTCTGGAAGTGAAAGAAGAAGTGGGGTTCATACAGTTGATGCAATTTTATCAGTTGATCAGGTTTTCTATTGCAAAGAGATCCCATGGTGTGTACAAGTGCTATCCTGGCAAAGCCCTATTTGGTCCACATAAGGCCCAACTTTAAGGCCCATTTGTTGTTGGTATCCAATCCAACCCGTGAAGACAAATAATAACTTGAATTGAAGTTAACCCTAGCCCAACTCAATCTTCCATCCAAGGTTCTCAGCTCTACCCATCCGGATTAGCCTCACAAGAGTGTCTACAAGACTCGGCTTAAGGCTTCTTCGTTGATTCTGAACATTCAAACCATATTTGGGCATCTTTCTTCATTCTAATCAAATAATCTCTTGGGTCTCTCAAAATCAATGCATTGTCGCCTCTTGGTCAGCAAATCAGAGTATCTCACTCAGCTGTATTATTTACACCTCTCCTTATATCATTTGACAACTCTTGACAGGTATTGTGTGGAAAAAGTAAACACTTCTTCTTCAAAATATGAATTTTAGACATGAAATTAATCGTGGGATTTGAAAATTCACAAAAGTTATAGATAGTTTAGAAATTATGGTATCTCTATACAGAAAGCTAATAACAAGTAATTTTCAAAAATAATATATATACATAGAAAGCAAACTATTAATTGTATCATTGAAGCAAACTATCTGAAAATGTGATAAAAAAGAGAAAAAAAATAAAGCAAACAAACAATAAAACGAAAAAAAGTAGAGAAATTGAACTAGAGAGAGGAGGGGGGGGGGGATTCTCACTCAACCAAGTGGGCTTAGCATTCTTTACAAATATATACTATTAATTGTATCATTGAAGTAAGACAAACTATTGGGAGTTTGGGACTATATTGTTAATTGAATCATTTAAGTAAGACAAACTATTGGAACTTGAGTTTGGCCAATATCTGTCCTAGGAGGGCTTGGGCTTGGACACAACTTTCATCATCAAATGGGTCTTTCCTTTTGGACCAGTATCAGTAAGGGAAGTTTTTTATTTGAACTTTCCAAACCCATTTGGTTGCACTTGGGCCACGCAAAGCAATTACACTACACGTCTCTGGATTCTCATTTTCATGGAATCTTTTCCAAACTACGGCCAGCAAAGGCCCAAATTGTTTTGGCCCTACAGTTTCTGTCAAGTTCTATTCTTTTGGTGATGCAACCAAATCTAATCCTAGCGGCAACATATCATGCTCAATGAAGACCAAAGTGAATGATTTGTTTTGTTTTTCATATTACCTGGTTTTGAGTAAAATGGACCAAAATCCTAACCAGTTGATGGATTAACCAGTTCGACGAGCCAGGTCAATGAGAAGTTAAAAAAATTGGTTCTATGCTGCAGGTGAATGCAACCCAAGTCCAATCTCATCGGCAATGCATATCGTCAATCAACCAGTACTTAGGGACCAGGGGTGTCAATTGGACTGGATTTGGTCCAATCCCATCCAGTCCAATGTGAGTCCATTAAAAATGGACCAGGTCCAATCCAATCCATTCCAATGAATGTTTTGCATCAATTTGGATCAGTCCAATTCAATATCTGGACCATCCAATCTATTCAAATTTATTTATTTTGATTTAAATTGGTTTCAACCCAAACCTGGTCCATTGACACATATATTCTTATCTTGTATCAATGGACCAAATATTGGCTTAATCCAACCCAATCAATATAAATTTGTTACAGACGGACCAGGTCCAATCTAGTCTAATAAATATTTTGGACTGGATTGGTCCAATCCAATACATCTTGTTGGTCTGTCCAATCCGTCCAAATTGATTTTGGACTAGACGGAGTCCAATCCAAAGCCAGTCCATTGACCCTTACTTAGGATAGTGTCCTTTGTGTGGATATTTTTGTCAAGGATGAAAAGGTAAGCTCCTACTTAGGGTCCCCTAAGAATCATCACAAGATATCTAAATCCATGCCATGTCAACTTAGAGGCCGTTTGGCACGTCTTTCTGTGTGATCTTTTGACTGTTTACAAGTTGGGTAGACCGATTTTTGTCAAAATCCAGAGTGCCAAAAAGACACGAGAAGCCCATTTTGGGCTGATTTCGAGAAGCTCCAAATGAAGCTTTTCGTGTCTTTTGCATTTTATTCTCGTGCGGAAAGACATGGAAAGACACACGGAAAGACATGTATCTCCTAAACTAGCTTCGGGCTGTTCAGATCTTCATGCAAAAGCTCAATGCATGTTTTGACTGTCAGAGCTACCAAAAGATCTTCTCAAAAAGACTTGCCAAATGGGCCTTTAGGAAATTGGCCAAGACACAAGGTAATCCTCTAAGAAATGCCAATTGGATGACAAAGTTTGTTTAGGGGAAGGTGCCCCTTTCATGGAAAGAAGAAAAAAATTTCCCTCCACATTTGTTCATGTGGAAAAGAAATTATCTGCCAACCATTTGACAAAGGATGGCATGGGTCTTTATGTAAGCCTAGGCCTGGAATCTAGGCCCAAGCCCCGCCCCAGATGAGTCCAAGCTTCTAGTCTCGCATATGTCATATTATACAGTTTAGGATGGGCCGGGCTAGAAAGGCACCTTTAGGCTGTGTTTGGTTTGATAGAAAAAATTGGGAAAGGAAGGGAAAGGTAGGGAAACATTTACAATCCTTGAATAAGTTTCCCTTCTTTTTCCTATCTTTTTCTTCAAACCAATCATAGCCTTAGAGATTAGAAACAAATTGACTAAGGGGCTGTTTGGCAAGTCTTTCTAGGTAGATCTTTTAACAACTCAATAGACAAGCAGACACACTGAGCTTTTGGGTTCTTGTCTTTAAAAACTAAGATGGTGTTTGATAAATTTGAAAATTCAGATATGAAAAGTTAAAAAGATATTAAAAGTGTTTGAAATTTGAAGAGGCATAGATGCTTTTCTACTTTTTAAAGGATCTGAGTACATAAGTTTGTTTGTGTTGGATCAACCCTTTACCATCTGAAATTTATTGGTTTTACTATTTTACCCCTAGAACATACTATTTGGAAATGTTGAGTTCAATTTGCATTATCTAAAAAAAATAATTTTTAACCTCAAAAAAATATTGAAATAATACAAATAAAAAATAAAAAATTAATAATTACTAATTAAAAAATGAAATGATTAAAATTAAAAAAATAATTAATGGCAATAAAAATATGAAAATAATTAATAATTTACACAACTAAAAATTAAAATAATTTTTAAAAGTTAATGAAATAATTAATAATTAGTAAATAACACAATGTTAATAAAAATATTAAAATAGTTAATAATTAATAATTAATAAAAATAATTTATAATTAAAAATTAATAAAAATATTATTATTGCTCACCAAACTACCGTTGTTGCATGTTGTAGCGATAGTGACGATGGTGGGAAGACAGGGATGGGAGAGAGAGAGAAAGAGAGAGAGAACCAGGAAGATAGGGGGAGAGAAAGAGATGTCGTTGCAACTTGTAACGCTATTTTCACTCCAATGCCCCATTATTTTGGGTAACTTTGCAATCCAATGCCTTGCTATTTTGACAAAAAACCCTCTTTTGCCCTCAAATTGCAAATTTTAATATTTTTTACAAATAAAAAAATTAAAAAATATAAATTAAATATAAAAAATACATATAACATATCTAAAACATATTTCATTATTTATTGTTATAATATATATTTATACACACACACATATATATGTATATATATACTTAATACATATATATGATGATGTGGCACGGTTTGAACCATTTGACCCAACCGACCGAACCAGTGACCTATAGCCTAGAGACAAAATTGGTTTAGCCTTCGGGTCAGCTTTTAAAACATTGTTGTCTAGGTCCCTAATTTAGCAGTTCAATTGACAAACTAACCTTCTTCAACCATCAAATTCCAATCCCCCTCTTTTTTCTCATTGAACTTTGCCCATGAACCGTTATTCAGGTCAAAGATTTATCGACTTTTCAATGGTTTTTTCTAAAATGCTAGGTTACGAATTAAACGAAATTGGATTAGGGTCTAACTTCTAGGTAGAATGGTTCAATTGTCTAGACGACAGGTTAAAAACATTGGTATTGATAACGCAAAGTATTTGTGATAGAAAAAAAATATATTCTCATAAAATTTGTATTGACCAACATAAAACATTGCAAGTAGAAATGGCAATACCAAGCACATCCTAAATTAACAGTTATATGGTTATATATATTTTTATAAAAAAAAGCAGTTTCATTATCATCACTAGTTAAACTATATACCATGGTTTTTAAAAACGAACCGATGACTGAACTAGTTAGCTGTCTGGTTACCGGTTCGAACGGTTAATCGGCCGGTTCAGCAGTTTGCTGACCAAAATCAACGGTTTTAAGGGAAAAAGCTGTTTTGGAGGAAAATGGAACCGGTTAGGTGACTGGTTGCCGGTTTTTCCAGTCCAACCGTCCGATCCGGTCCAGATTTGGAAACAGTGCTATATACGAATTAGTAGCATAGTAATATGTTATGGCCTTGGTCCTTATAAGCAACATAGGCTAAACATGTGGGCAGCTTGGTTATTAGATCTACTTACATGAACAAAAGTAATGGAATGAAATATATGATGAAGCTTTTGATTTGATTCTGATGAGGGCAGATTTGGCCCTCTAGTAAAATTGTGACACGTGGGACCTCTTGACAAACAGGCAGCTCGCCATAGGCAGCTCGCCCTAGGCAGCTTGCCACTAGGCAGCTTGCCATAGGCAACTTGCCACAGGCAGCTCGCCATAGGCAACTTGCCACAGGCAGCTTGCCATAGGCAACTTGCCACAGGCAGCTCACCATAGGCAGCTCGCCATAGGCAACTTGCCACAGGCAGCTCGCCATAGGCAACTTGCCACAGGCAGCTCGCCACAGACAGCTTGCCATAGGCAGCTCGCCATAGGCAGCTCGCCACAGGCAGCTCGCCATAGGCAGCTCACCACAGGCAGCTCGCCATAGGCAGCTTGCCACAGGCAGCTTGCCACAGGCAGCTCGCCCTAGGCAGCTTGCCACTAGGCAGCTCCCCATAGGCAACTTGCCACAGGCAGCTCGCCATAGGCAACTTGCCACAGGCAGCTCGCCATAGGCAGCTCGCCATAGGCAACTTGCCACAGGCAGCTCGCCACAGGCAACTCGCCATAGGCAGCTCGCCATAGGCAACTGGCCACAAGCAGCTCGCCATAGGCAACTCGCCACAGGCAGCTCGGCATAGGCGACTTGCCACATGCAGCTTGCCACAGGCAGCTCGCCCTAAGCAGCTCACCCCAGGCAGACCCGCCACATGTAGCTCGCCATAGGTAGCTCGCCATAAGCAGCTCGCCATAGGCAGCTCACCCCAAGCAGACCCGCCACATGCAGCTGGCCACAGGCAGCTCGCCATAGGCAGCTCACCACTAGGCAGCTCGCCACTAAGCAGTTCGTCCCCAAGTATCGCAAGAAGATCTCCTGCCTGACATCCTGGCCCAGACACCGACCCGCCGACTGACACAGGCGCCGACCTGACAACCTGGCCGCCTGACACAAGCGCCAGCCTGACGACCTCGAGGCAATTCACCACCGTACCCCGGTTCTGACGGGATATGACGAGTCTTACCATTTGGAGGCTTTTCACCCACCTAAC
This sequence comes from Nelumbo nucifera, assembly GCF_055504915.1. Lineage (NCBI taxonomy): Eukaryota > Viridiplantae > Streptophyta > Magnoliopsida > Proteales > Nelumbonaceae > Nelumbo > Nelumbo nucifera. Next base: position 29,053,759 of record NC_142656.1, on the reverse strand, counting down.
CCGCGAGGACTCCGGTATATAAAGACCTCACCTCCCAAAGGGGAAGGGGTGGAAAAAAAGAGGGTAACCCCTGCTCTCTAGCTCTCTCATTTCTCTCCAAGCTCTCTATAATCAGAATGCTAACTTAGGCATTGGAGAGTCCCCGCCGGGAAAGTACCCCTGGGTCCTCTGATTCAGTTCTCGCAGGTCCCTCAGTTCCCGCCGCCTACAAAGGAGAGGAAATCACCTCACGCGAAGGGTAGTCAGGTTGCGCTGCACCAGGGAGCTCCACCATCCTCTGAGTTGCAGGCCGCCTAGGAGCAAGTGATGAGTCCATCAGGCAATTCGCCACCAGGCAGTTCGCCACCCACCAGGCAGTTCGCCCCCCACCAGGCAGTTCGCCCCCAAGTAGTTCTCCACCAGGGAGCTCGCCACCGGGCAGTTCGCCACCAAGCAGTTCATCACCAAGCAGTCCTCCCCTAGGGAGTTCGCCACCAAGTTCATCACCAAGGCACGTCACCACCGGGTCAAACAACGGGGTACTTAGCCAAAAAATTTATACATCACAAAAAATGGTACGTGACCAGAAACGGTTACATCAGATTCCAATGGAGCCGTTAGCTCCACCCATTATGTGGGCTTGTCTGTATTACTTAAAAAGGTCATTAGATTACTAAAGTTGCTATAAAGTGTAAATGTAAGAACGATTTGTTAGAAGCTGTTTCAAGCCTAATAGAGCTTTCATTTCTGCATCATAAATAGCTGGGTGCTAACCAGCAAGGTTTGCCTTCAATAGAAGCAAGCTTCCAGTTAAAATATGATGATGTGGTGGGGAGGGATGCCATCAATAGGTGATAGCATGAGCTTACTATGGTTCCAAGTGTCATCTTCATTTAACAGTACAACCACCATTATTTGATGACTATGAGAGTCAACAACATCGAGTGAGCATCTCTTGGTTCCAAGACCCATCTGAGTTCAACAATCTTTGGTGAGCCAGGAATCATTGGGATCCAGGAATCGTGGAAAGCGAAGACATCTACGCCATCTTTGATGAGCCATAGGATATCATTTTAAGTGAGGGAAGGAGTTTGGATGCTTGCTTCCACTAGTGAGACGCTCTAGTGTTGACCTTGGTTTGCTAGATACTCCTACCATGAAGTATATATTTGGCTCGGATGATGGTTGCCCACAATGAGTTTCAATCTTCTAGAAGTCTCCAAATTTTCTTTGAGAAGAGGGCGAGATTCATTTCTCTCAGTTTCTTCAAGCCTAACCCACGTAGGTGTATAGGTTTGGTTAGCTTGTCCCAGGCGAGGAGAGAGATGCCACGTTTGTTTTGTTCATGACTCCATATGAAATTTTTGAATGTCCTTTTCATCTCCACAAGCTGTCCTTTCGGGAGGATAAGGGTGCTCATTTGATAGGTGGGTAAGTTATGGACGACTGCTTGAACAAGGGTGACTGACCCCGCTTGTGATAGGAGTTGTGCCTACCAATGCTCTATTTTTTGCTTTCATTATGTCTAGAATTTCCTTTGTGGCACTGAAGTTTTCTTTTCCCACCCATAATCTGGCTCCTAAGTATTTATCTTTCAGATTCATTAGGGGGATACCTAGAAGGTGATGAAGACACATCTTTGGTGTCTCTGCGGCACATTTAATTTGGACTGAAAATAATACTTGATTTTTGCAAGTTGATATCTTGTTCTAAGCAAGCATAGATGTTCCCTAGTACTTCGTGTAGTCATCTCAATTGATTTAGTGTGGACGAGAATGTTGTTGACGAGTTGCATTAATAAATCATATCACACCAAGGGAGAGGGGAATTCATTTTCCTCTTGATAGCAGCCAAAAATTTTCATCCCATGGAGTCAAAAGCTTTAGAAACGTCCACTTTTATTTCTACCCATCCCATTTTTTCCCTTCTTTTTTCTCATGTTGTTTAAGATCTCTCGATCTAGGATGATGTTATCATCTATCTGCTTGCCCTTTAAAAAGCCTGCTTGGTTTGGAGCAATTAGTTTTGGCATTAGGAGTTGGAGTTTGTTAACAAGGACTTTTGATTGGATCTTGTATGAAACATTTCAGGGGCTGATGGGCCTATAGTATGAAACTTTTACAGGTCTAGGAAGTTTTGGGATGAACACCAAGCTGATTTCATTGAGTGTGGCTAGGGAGGCTTTTTTGTGTAAACATGTCTTTGACTATTTGTAGAATGTCTCGGCCTACCACAGTCCAGTACTTCTGAAAAAAAGAAACCGGTGAAACCATCCCTACCCAACACCTTGTGTGGGTGCATTTAGAAGGTAGCTTGCCTTATTTCCTCCATCATAGGTTCAACGAGCAATGAAGCTAGATCATCCTCGTCTAGTGTGGAAGGATAGATTAATTTGTGATTTTTCGAGCACTTCATCCTTGCCAATTCTTTTAAGAATTCCTTTTGTAGTTCTTCATTGATTTGCTACTCTTGCCATAGATCCCATCCATCCTCTATTTTTTGAACACTTCATCCTTTCCAGTTTATTGGAATTATGGAAGAATTTTGTGTTACGATCACCATTAAATAGCCATAGGTTTCTAGATTTAAGCCACAATAATTGTTCTTCTCTGTCTAGCCATGTGCTGTATTCTTTCTCCAGTTTTCTTATTTCAGTCAGGAATGAAGGGCCATATTTGTGTGCTTTCAAGGAGTGGAGTTTGGTCTCTAGTTGTAGTATACTCTTGATGTCTCCAAAATGCTCCTTATTCTAGTCGGATATTTGTAGGACCTTCTTGCTTGTTTGACCATGTGAAGGGTGGTTCTTGAAAGCCAAGGTCTATTAGTTTCATGTTTTCCATGAAGTGAATATGGGTGGTGGATATTTTATGGTAGGGACGGGTGGGACCCTTATAATCTATTTCGTCTTTGAGAGCATTGTAATCTCCCATTATAATCCATGGCTGGTTGGTCAGGTTCCAGGTGAGTTGTAATCTTCTCCAAAAGAGTTTTCGTTCTTCTCTTCTTGGTGATCTATATGTAAGGGAAAAGAGCTAGGGTTCGGCATTTGTTGCTCTGATGTTGAGATTTATTTTGTTTCGATCATTTTCCAATGTCTACATGTTGCATCCAGAGTGCCATGCTACTATGGGACCTCCCTAGCACCCAAGGCAGGAACCATGATATAATGGGTAAACCTAAGTTGTTTTGTTAGTTTCTTGTCCTTTTTTCATTTAGTTTTGTTTCCATTAGTAAGAAGAGGTTGGGTTGGTGCAATTTACATTTTTGTTTCAATTCAAGTTGTTTTTCCTTTGAACCACAACCTCTTATGTCCCATGCAAATATTTTCATGGTTGAAAAAAATAATAATAAGGTGCAATGGGTGTAAGAAATCCAATTACCAAAATTGAAATGAGAAAAGGGGTAGTAAGGTGATACCTGAAAGAGATCAGTGAGAAGCTCCAGCAATTGATGTGGTGTTTCTGTCTTTAGCCAACGGTCCCACCATCCATTTGCCACTTGATCTACCCATGCAATATCACCATTTCTGCACAATAAGGTGGTGGATTTTCCTGCCTCGTGGTTTTCAAGAATGAAAAATGGGGCAATACATGTCTCCATCCATGCTGGCATTTACGTTGAGATCACAAGTTTCAGAGTTTAATTCCTAGAGTTATGCATTTTCTAGATTTGCAACTACTATTTGAAGTATCCCTTCGTTTACATTTGCAGGAGGTTGAGGCACCATCCTTGGATTTGGTATTAATAGCAAGTATTTCATGGGGTAGGATTTCCTTTAAATGTATATGCACAGGAATATTATGGAGTGAAATTTGATGATCTACATTAAATATTATAGTGGCTTGGATATCACCCTTCTCCTTCAAGTTTGGTTCCTGAGTCTGACTCGGAGTATGACTTGACTGCATGTTTAGTGTGAGGCTGTCTCCATTGACTTCATCAATTCACCATCTCTTCTCGAAATGGGTATCATTGTCGAAGTCTTCATCAGTATCTTCTTGGAACCTAACGTTGGAGCATGGGCTTTATGAGATATTCTTGTTGTAGATCAGATATTTTAGAGGTTTTTTAGGGTAGAAATATGCATTGAGCCAGCCTCCAGGGTGGACAATATTTCGATCCTCAGTGAGGGTTGGACCTGGTTGAGGGACATGTCAGTGGTAATCGCTTGCATCATCGCTAGATGTGGCCCATCAGGTCGTAGAAGGCATAGAACTGAATAATATTCTCATAGAAAAAATGACTTCAAACATGCTTACCATTGTCATTGAAGAACATACCTATAAAGAACGATTTTCTGAGATCAAGCTTTACCTGCAAGCAAATGAACTAAACTCATATTAGTTTTCCCACTAGTATTTTTTCTACTTGGGGGATTACCTCAGTGGCTATGGCTGCAAACGTCTCACTAAGGGAGTGCTCCATGTAAGCTCTCAGGATGTGGTGAATTTGCACCCAAACATTTTGTGTCCATACCTGTTTCACTTCCGTTGGATTGATCTTCACTAGGTGCTTAGGGTTCCATGCATTTCTTGCAAAGACTTCAACTTGGGAGACTATGGCTTGGGTTCAAGGAAAGATACATCCCCTGAGAATATTCTAAGTGATACGTTGAGCTTCACAACATGGGGGGACTGTAACCTCCCAGTGTTCCCTTGAGAGTGTCATGTAACATGAAAGTTGCTCCATAAGGCATTGAGAATGTTCCTTCTAAGGGTTTGTCATTGTTGTAGTGTGGAGAAAGTGAACTTTTTATTTAAGGAAGTAATCCTTGCATAGCCGAGAGTACTTCAGAGATGAGAGGAAAAATGGAGAGTGGGGGTCATTGGCTATAAATGGCAAGGACTTGCAGAAGCTAAGGAGGATAGGTGAGAGAGTGGGAAGAAAAGCTTTTTTCTTTTCTTTATTTTTTTTTTTTTAAGAAGGAAGAGTTACTTGGTTGTTTCGTGTGACCTCATGGAGTATTGTAGCCACATCATTAGATAATACCCAAGTCTCCACTGGATAATCTCTCTTCTAGTTGATCTAGGATAAGCTTTATCTTTCTAGATCGATATTCTCTATCGCTTTATCTTCTTCTTGTTGTAATCTAATACAAGTTAGTGTTGTACTTAAAATCTTCTTCATGTTATTATATAATGAACAAGGTTCTGGTGTCACATTATTACCGAACCATTCTTTCACTTATTGTTCTTCTCATTGTTTTCTCTCAAACTTGGTATTAGAGCCAATACCATCATGTCATTGATCAATAGTTTTATTGAAGGAGGAGCAAACAACCTTGGCTCATTGTTTTCTACCATGACCGTAGGATTTGCAACGTCGATGCCAAACATTACACACTACTTACCTAGTTGAATAGCGACAATTATCCCCTGTGGCATCTATTCTCAAGACCCACAAACTGATGGGAATGGTTGAAGGAAAAACTCCACCTCTTCCTGACGAGATCAATGGCCCGAAAGATCCATCAAGGAAGATATTTACCCAACATATGATCATTGGTATCAGCTGGATCAACTGATACTTAGCTGGATAGTCTCATCACTCAATGAAAGTGTAATCGACCAGGTTGTAGGCATGTCTTCCTCAGCCGAAGTCTGGAGCACACTAGAGGATTCCTTTACTTTACACTCCAGATCCAAAGTTATCCAACTATGGAGACAACTTCAGAGTCTCAAGAAAGGTGCACTTTCCATTTCTGAGTATGTTAAAAAAACCAAGAGTATTGTTGATAATCTCTCGAATCTTGATGAACCTATTTCAAAGAAAGATCTTATTTTGTATATTTTGGTTGTACTTGGACTTGAGTATGAATCAATTATTACTACTATTACTAATTCATCTGTTCGTGATAAATTAAGAATTTCTGATATTATTGGTCAAGTACTTAATTATGAGTCCTGGCTTCAAGACAACAATCAAAATACTAGAGCCGATGACCATGCCTCTACAAACATTGCATCCTTTGGAAACAGGAACAATTCCTAGTTGTCGTACAATAACTCACAACGTGGTAAAGGTAGAGGTGGTCATGGTGGTTACATTGATGGTCAAGGTTGTGATGAGGATGCAACACCATTATTTGTCAGCTGTGCAATATTCTTGGCCATGGCATATGGAAGTGTCGTCCCTGATTCTTTGGTGGTGATCGACAGCCTGTTATAAATCCAATCACTTCTGAATGTACAACCTTTCACACCAGAAACTTCTCATAGTTTGATTCGGCATGGTATGTACAGTCAGAAGCAACAAATCACATGACATTCAAACTTGGCAATTTTCAGTTTCAATCAGACTATGCTGGGTCTAATTAGGTGAAAATTGGTAATGGGGCATGTTTGCAAATTAAAAATATTGGTTCTCTTTGTAATTTCTCATGGTGATTATTAGTTTTAATTGCAAAATATTTATCATGTTCCATCTATTACATAATATGTATTGTCAATCAGTAATTTACCAAAGATAACAACGTTATTTTTTATTTTCATCCATCATTTTTCCTCTTGAAGGACCTTACGGGGAGTTTTCTAGTTTGAAGACCCAATAAAGGTAGACTCTCTCAATTTCCTACTTCCGCAAGGATTGATCTGTCATCATAGTCATCTACTAGTAGTAGTTGCGTTCATTAGAGAAAAATATATAGTTTGAGTCTGGCATCATCGACTAGGGCATGCCTATACAAAAATTGTTCAAAATGTTATTTCCTGTTTTGGTCTTTCGTACAGTGGTTCATTTGAACCAACAACGTGTGGGTCATGTTAGTTAGGCAAGAGTCATCATTTACATCTTTTAGCATCTTCTACCTGTTATAGTTGTCCATTAGAACTAGTTTATTTTGATGTATGGGGGACAACCCTATTAGCTTGTAATAGTGGATTTAAATATTATATTTTGTTTATAGATGCTTTTTCCAAGTTTTCTTGGATTTTTCCCTTCGTCCAATCTAATGTACAAATGGTATGTTGAAAATTTATTTGATGCCAAAATTAAGCTATTCTAGTTAGATTGAGGAGGAGAATACAAACGGCTCTCACAATGAGCAGAATGATACTATTGAGAGCAAACACTAGTATGTCATAGAGTCCACCCTTTCTCTACTGGTGTCTTCTTCTCTCCCTCAGAGTTTTAGTTTAATGCATGTGAGACCACAATCTTCCTAATCAATTAGCTTCCCACACCTACTCTAATTGGAAAATCACTGATTGAAGTGTTATTTGGCCAACCACTTGATTATTCTCTTCTTTGCACCTTCGGCTACGCTTGTTATCCATTCTTGCGACCGTCCAATTGCCACAAGATAAGATTTCGGTCCTCTCTTAGAATTTTCTTGGGCTACAACTCCTCACACAAAGGGTACCATTGTTATGATATTAAAATTGGATGAATATATGTATGTTACCATGTTGTCCTTGATGGCCATTTCTTTTCAGGCCTCCCACCTATAGTGGCAACTTCCCCTTCTAGTTCCAAGGGTGTTTCACTACTTCCACATCGATCGGCTCCAACACCATGCTAGGCTCCACCTCTAGCCACTGATCAACCATTTTCTCCACTACCGATGCCATCTCGTGAAGCTTCTTCTAGCACTCTCATCAACAACCCAGACAACTCCCACTCTTCTCCTTTGGCTCGACAACAAGCCTAGTTAGATCAAGAACTCCTAAGTGCTACTTAGGTAGTTGCCGCACCTTTGGCTCGTACCTATTCCGTTATGACATGCTCCATGAATTCTAATATTCCTCCATCTGTATCTGTTGCCACACGAAACCCTTTGCCACTTTGTTTTAATTCTAAAATGGTGGCTATTGAATCTAAACCCACGTCCTATTCCCAAACCTCTAAACATAAGCATTAGCATGATGCCATGGCTAAGGAATTTCATGCCTTAGTGGAGAAAGGGACTTGGAAGCTCATGCCACATGATTCCTCCATGAACTTGGTCGATTTTAAGTGGGTATATAAAATGAAAATAAAACCAGATGGGACTGTGGAATGGTATAAAGCTTGTTTAGTGGCACAAGGCTTCACTCAAATACCTAGGGTTGATTTCTTTGACACTTTCAGCACGACAGTCAAACCTACCACTATCCGTATGATTTTGTCTTTTGTGATTACTTAGCGGTGGGAAGTTCGATATTTGGATTTTGATAATGCTTTCTTGAATGGGCTTGTCACTAAAAATATTTATATGTCTCAACCGTGAGGTTTTGAAGATGTAGATCACCCCTCTCTTGTCTACAAATTAGCTAAAGCCTTTTATGGGTTTTGCTGGGCCCCAGAGTGTAGTTTGAAAGAATGGAGGGATCCATCTAATGGACGCCATAAATGTTGCAGAATGGGTGGGCGAATTTCAAATATTTTCCTACCTTCTCCCAACTGGGAATCACATTCACTAAATTTAGAATACAATTTTCAATGATCCTACTTGAACCATAATTGAACTAGATCTGAACCGAAAAGAAAAAGGGAGGATTATACCTGATCCGGAGAAATAGTATCTCCCAAAGTTGGTGTTCACGCCCAAAGAAGACACCAAGATCCGCTCTTGCTGAATATGACACAGTTGTGGGTGGAACGGAACCCGTAGGGTGCGTTCTACACACTAGATCCTTCGCAAGAACCCTCTGGAAACTCTGAACACTGAATCATTTTCAGTCTTTTTTGCAAGACTGATGTCAAGAACTGATTTCTTGACTTCCTATTGCTGCAAAGATCAAATCTTGCAAGAGGGAATGGCGGCGGCTGGAGGAGAACTCCTAGGACGAAGATGGCTGAACTGCTTCTCTTCTTTCTGGAGTCTGTATGAGATCTAATCTCTATTTGCAGGATGTAACCTTGCAAAAAACCCTTGGTTCGAAAAATGATATGTTTCTCTTAGGGTTTCTCCTCTTTTTCTTGATTAAGAAACCTCCTATTTTAGATTTATCCCAATCCAAATAAGTATTTGGATAGGATATTATCTTATTCCTATCTGCAGATTAAATTAGCTTACTCCTGATCTTATCAGGAGGTTACCATATTCAAATCTGATTTGAATTTGGTCTCCCAAAGTGGATAAGGTTAAAGGCCCTATCCTTTTACTAACATTAATCTCAGATTCGCCCCATAGATGGGTGATCATATCAGCCCAGCTCGAAATGGGCTTTTGGCCCATTAAGTGTTCAGTGTTTAACTAGTTTCCAATTTGCTGCCCAGTTGGGCTTCTTTGTATGGCGTGGGACCCAAGCATTGATCTACACACCAGCCACATGGGTTCGGCCCAGCCTTTATTACAAGGCCCAACCGAATTCACTGAAAAACTCAGTGAACCCTTGAGCCCATCACATGGACCCTATGGGCCCAACACTTACATTAAGTGGTCCCTGGGCCAAGCCATCTTATAAAAACCCAGGGACTATGGGCAGGTGCAAGATTAGCCCATCAGGTACTATCCTAAATGGTCTTATACTTAACCTCTCAGCCCTTAATGATCAAGCACTGCCCAACAAGAGAGAACCTCTCCCTCGGCTGCAAGCAACAGTGTCGTACTCTCCACCCACATGGATCCCGGAAATTAAAACCATTTGCAAACATTTCGAAACTGTACATACACACACACATATATATATATATATATTAATTTTGCAAAACAAAATTCCAACGATTGAAATCAACTGCCGGCAGTTTGGTTTTCATCAGAGAGAGTGCCTTTCCCATACTGCATGTGCCTCAGGTCTTACCCTGGTGGCCGAGACAGGCCATCCCAACACTTGGTGGCACACCAGTATCAGCCTTGGCAGGATAAATCTCCTCAGACTTATCCAATGGCTGTGAACATTTAAAACTAACACGAGTCTCTATAAGTGTCCAGTTTTAGGGTCTTACACAGTATTATACCAAACAACATGAATCAAACATGCACTTTAATTATTTCCACTAAATAACAAAAGTACATCAAATCGGATTGAAGCTAAGGGCATACAAAACTATCTAACAACTCCCACTTGCACTTAGGTCCAATCTGGTACAAGCCGGAGTCTCATACTTTCCACGTGTTTCTCAAACACCTTCTGTGTCAGTGGCTTAGTCAATGGGTCTGCCACATTATTTGCTGATGCTACCTTCTGCATTTGGACGTCCCCTCTACCAACGATCTCCCGCAGTACATGGTACTTCCTTTCAATGTGCTTTGACTTTGAGTGAGCCCGAGGCTCTTTAGCCTGGGCGATTGCTCCATTGTTGTCACACAACAACGGGATGGGTGATGTGCTGGATGGAATCACTCCCAATTCGTGTATGAATTTCTTCATCCACACAGCTTCCTTGGCAGCTTCACTTGCGGCAATGTACTCGGCTTCGGTTGTGGAGTCTACAGTGGACCCCTGTTTGCTGCTTTTCCAGCAAACAGCACACGATCCTATCATGAAAGCATACCCAGATGTAGACTTTCTATCATCTGGATCCGATTGGAAATCGGCATCGGTATACCCTAGAACTTGTAGTGAACTACCGCCGAATACCAGACAAAACTCTTTTGTCCTTCGAAGGTATTTAAGTATGTTCTTCACAGCAGTCCAATGCTCCTGCCCTAGGTTGGCCTGGAATCTACTTACCACACTCACCGCCTGAGCTATGTCCGGGCGAGTGCACAACATGGCATACATGATGCTCCCTACGGCTGAGGCATAGGGAACGTCTCTCATGCCCTCAATCTCATCAGAAGTCTTAGGAGACATCTTCTTGGAGAGAGTGACTCCATGCCTGAAAGGAACGTTTCCTTTATTGGAGTTCTCCATGTTGTATCTTTTGACAATTTTGTCAATGTAAGCAGCTTGGGATAATCCAATTATCCGCTTCGATCTATCTCTATAGAGTCGAAAACTAGTATATATGAAGCTTCTCCAAGATCTTTCATGAAGAACTGCTGTGATAGCCATACCTTGACCAAAGTCAACATTCCTACATCATTCCCAATGAGTAGGATATCGTCCACGTACAACACCAAAAAGGTGATCTTATCCCCACTGGACTTCCTGTAAACACAGGGCTCTTCCAGATTCTGCTCAAAGTCAAACATTTTGACTGCAGAATCAAAATGGATGTTCCAACTCCTAGAAGCTTGCTTAAGTCCATATATGGATCTATTAAGTTTACATACCATGTGTTCCTAACCAACAACAATGAAGCCTTGCGGCTGCTGCATGTAGATATCTTCACTAAGATCTCCATTCAGGAACGCGGTTTTGAAATCCATTTGCCAAATCTCGTAATCATGGTATGCTGCTACAGCTAGCAGGATCCTAATGGATTTGAGCATGGCCACGGGCGAAAAAGTTTCCTCATAATTGATGCTTTCTTTCTGAGTATACCCTTTCACCACCAAACGAGCTTTGTAGGTCTCAATCCTGCCATCGGGGCCCTTCTTCCTCTTATAGATCCATTTGCAACCAATTGCCTTTACCCCGGAGGGCGGATCTACTAGAGTCCAGACTCCATTGGTCTCCATTGAGTCCATCTCAACTCTCATGGCCTCCACTCACTTCTGGGAATCTATGTCTAACAAAGCTTCCACGTAAGTTACGGGATCCTCCTCACTAGTCAAGGCTTCCACCAGTTAACTATCATGGTCATAACCATATCGGACTGGTGGTCTGGATACCCGAGTTGATCTTCTAGGTTGGTCACTACCTGGAACCTGTGGGACATCTCCCACTGCTTCTGAGCTCTCCTCATCAAGAACTATTTCCTGACGATGGGTGTCCAGGATGTATTTGGATTCTAAGAATTGGGCGTTTCGACTGCAGAACACTTTCTGCTCACTTGTGTCATAGAATAGATAACCCACCGAATCTTTTGGGTAGCCTATAAATAGGCAACGACTGGTTTTGGATTCCAACTTGTCCGCACTTGTTCTTTTAACGTGTGCAGGACAACCCCAAATCTTCAAGTGTCTTACACTTGGCTTCCTTCCGGTCCATAGTTCATATGGAGTCTTTGGAACCGATTTGGTTGGAACCCGATTCAGTACGTAGATAGCAGTCACTAATGCATATCCCCAAAAGGATGTGGGTAATTCTGAGCATACGAGAAGTGATCGGACCATGTCCAACAAGGTCCTATTCCTCCTCTCTGAAACACCATTGAGTTGAGGTGTAGCAGGAGGAGCTAATTGTGACACTATCCGTTGACCTTTAAGTAGTCCCTGAATTCGTCAGAGAGATACTCGCCACCTTGATCTGATCGAAGGGTCTTAATTTCTCTCCCTAACTGTTTCTCAACTTCTTGTCTGAACTCTTTGAACTTTTCAAAGGATTCAGACTTATGTCTCATTAGGTACACGTAACCATATCGTGAAAAATCATCTGTAAAGGTGATGAAATACACGTGTTGATTTCGTGTCATAACGCTCAGGGGACCACATACATCAGTATGTATTAGGTCAAGTGTGCCTGTAGATCTCTCAGGCTTACCGTCAAATGGCCGCTTAGTCATCTTAACTTGAAGGCATGGCTCACAAGTGGGAAGATTTTTTATGGTTAGAAAATCCAAAGGACCGTCCTTTACCAGCCTTGTGATTCGGTCAATACCGATATGGCCAAGTCGGTAATGCCAGAGGCACGTGGGATTCACTGTATCACTATTCCTTTTCTTGGGATTTTGGACCGACGTAGTTTCGGTTAAGTTAGTTTCCAGAGAAGGATGTAGAACATAGAGACCGTTCTCCAGTTCCCCGCATGCGATGAATTTGTTATTCCGTTTAACAGTAATCATATTACTAAAATAAACAGTATATCCATCAACACATAGTTTAGAAATAGAAGTTAAATTTCTTCTCAAGTTTTGTACATAAAGACAATCTTTAAGTACAATGACTGCTTCTCTAAAAACTAATTCTATGGTTCCTATTGCCGCAGCTGCAACACTTGCAGTCGTTCCCAAAAATAGTGTCATTTCGCCTTCACTCAATCTTCTGCTAACTTTGAACCCCTGCAGTGAGTTGAAGCCCCGGATTCAACACACTAGGACACAGAAGTAACTAACATATTAGTTTCTATGACACAAGTTTTGATGTTACCTTTCTTAGATTCCAGGTAGACAGGACAATTCCTCTTCCAGTGGTCGGTCTGCTTGCAAAAGTGACAGACATCAGATGCCTTGTTCTTCTTCTACTTCTTGGGTTTGGCAGCTTTCTTCTGGGGCTTCTTTGCCTTTCTCTTTTTCTTGCCCATCCTTCTTGAGTAGATCCTCGGCCCTCTGTAATATATTGTTGAGTTCCTGGATGCTGACATTCATCTTATTCATGTTATAGTTCATTGTGAACGCATTGAAGGAAGAGGGCAAAGAATTCAGGATGGCATCCACTTGCGTGCCAAGATCTAGCCTAGATTCAAGAGCTTCGAGTTCGTTAATGTAACCCATCATTCGAAGATAATGGTCATAAACTTTCTGCCCTTTGGACATCTGTGCGGTCATGAACAGTTTCAGGACCTTCTGTCGAGTAGAACGGTTCTGCTCTTCATACATTGTCTTTAGACTGTCCAATATGTCCTTGGCTAGTTCGATCTGATCGAATTGCCTCTGTATTGAGTTGTCCAATGAGGCAATGACAAAGCAACAGGCTAGGGAGTTCTTATCCTCCCAATCTTGGTAGTCCCTCCTACGGGCCTCCGAAGCCCTATCACCCGAACGCTCCGGGGCAGGATTTTTCACCACCTTGTCTAACTTTTCGAAAGTTAGGACCAGCATAAGATTTCTGTACCAGTCGGCATAGTTTGGGTCCTTAAGCTTGTTATCGTCTAGAAGCTTTGCGAATTGACCATTTTCCATTTTCTGATAAAACAACAAAGACGTTAGTCCACAACCTTAGTTTGATTCATGTTACCTACATAGATATGGTTTTTAACCTATGTTCCATTCCCATTTGTTCATCTCTGAGATTTCCCCCCTTTCTCAGTGACGGAGATGACGAAATGTCTCTGGAAATGTGGGAAATCACATGGGGTGCGTGAAGCCAACTGTTTCAACTGCATAACCCCACCACCTTTTTGTGATGTATCATATCCACTCATCAAATGAGTTTCCCTTTAGCCTCTGTCAGACAAGGTTCAGAGCCGTTTTCAGGTAAACCTTTCTGTCCAGTGAGTGCTCACCCATCATATTCAGGTTACGCCAAGGTACCGTGAGAGAGTTCCCATTTTCTGGTGAAGCCCCTCCCACATCGGTCTATGACACCCCTATCATCTTATGAAACAATCTGACAGATCCAACAGCAAATGGATAGCCCAATTTTATGGTGCGTTTCCTCATTACTGAAGGACCCATCATTGTGCTAATGATGGAAGGCCATTAGAGAGTCCATCATATGGATCACCCTATCACATGCATTCATATTTGCTGGAGGGAACTAAATTACGCCCTAGTTTGAATTTTAGGTCAAACTAAAGTGGCTCCCACTGACTTTCATAAAGTCAGATTTCTGGTGGGCCTTGATCGGCTAGGGGTTCCGTATGCATCCCTTTTCAGGGTTGTGGGGCCCACCAAGTAGGGAGGGGTCATTCAATGACCTTAAGGAACACCATGGCAATGATGTGCATTCAGCCATGGTGTGCGCAAGAGCTACTAACGAGTTATCATGGGCCAAGTGCTTATGGCCCATGGTCGCAACACATCAAACATCCAAACATCACATGTAAAGGAAGAATTGATCCAATCAATTAACTGCTGTAAAGCCCATTTAACAACCCATTTAAAATCCATAACATTAACAATTAATGTCGACTAGGCATATGGGCTAAATCGCAGTTAGCAGTTCGGCCCATACAACTTTTCTCACAATAGTGGGCTTTTGCAGTTTTAACCCTTTAAAACTGGGCTTTACAGGTGGGCCGAATTAATCCCTGTAAGTGAACATCAGATTTGGAACAACAAGTGTGAGAAAAATTGACTGAAAAACAGCCCCCTTCGAACCCTAGATTCAGTCCAAATAGTTTTGGTCCAATCTAGTCTGAAATGGTCTGAAATTGATTTTCAATTCAAGAATTAATTCATGAAAGATCTGAAATTAATAACCTTGATTTTAAGCAACCACAAATCAACTATGGACTGTTCGCACCACCTGCAAAACAGAGGTTAATCACTAAGGTTACAATTTCACAAACTGCAAATCGCAGAAAGCGATTTCTCCATCTGCAAATCTCCAGCGCCGCCATCTTTTTCCTTCTTCTTCAATCAAGAAAATAAAAAACAGAAATCCTATTTCTATTAATTACATTCTTGATCAAATCCTATACATTTAGTCTAGAAAATAAAAATAAAATTATTTTCAGATCGAATTAAATAGAATAAAGAAAAAGGATGCACAAATCATGTGTCGCAAATCTGCACTGTGATCTCCAAGTTCGAACAGTTCATTAAATCAAAATAAATAAAGAACAGTTCTAAATAAATTTTTGATTTAACAAAAATAATTTCAGATTAATCGCCCTTAACAAGAAACAGTTTCTTCAAATAAAGAAAACAAACTGCACAAATCTTGAAAAAACATGTTCTGTCCATCTGCACAGGTTCAGATCTGATTTTCTTTTGGTTCAAGATTCGAACTTGTGGCTCTGATACCACTGAAAGAATGGTAGGATCCATCTAATGGATGCCATAAACGTTGCGGAATGGGTGGGCAAATTTCAAAATTTTTCCTACCTTTTCCCAACTGAGAATCATATTCACTAAATTTAGAATACAATATTCAAGGATCCTACTTGAACCATAATTGAACCAGATCTGAACCAAAAAGAAAAAGGGAGGATTATACCTGATCCGAAGAAACAGTATCTCCCAAAGTTGGTGTTCACGCCCAAAGAAGACACCAAGATCCGCTCCTACTGAAGATAACACAGCTGTGGGTGGAACGGAACCAACAGGGTTTCTTGCAAGATTGATGTCAAGAACTGATTTCTTGACTTCCTATTGCTGCAAAGATCAAATCTTTCAAGAGGGAATGGCGGCGGATGGAGGAGAACTCTTGGGACGAAGATGGCTGAACTGCTTCTCTTCTCTCTAGAGTCTGTATGATATCTAATCTCTATTCGCAGGATGTATCCTTGCAAAAAACCCTTGGTTCGAAAAATGATATGTTTCTCTTAGGTTTCTCCTCTTTCTTCTTGATTAAGAAACCTCCTATTTTGGAATTATCCCAATCCAAATCAGTATTTGGATAGGAGATTATCTTAATCCTATCTGCAGATTAAGTTAGCTTACTCCTGATCTTATCAGAAGGTTACCATATTCAAATCTGATTTGAATTTGGTCTCCCAGAGTGGATAAGGTTAAAGGCCCTATCCTTTTACTAACATTAATCTCAAATTCGCCCCATAGATGGGTGATCATATCAGCCCAGCTCGAAATGGGCTTTTGGCCCATTAAGTGTTCAATGTTTAACTAGTTTCCAATTTGCTGCCCAGTTGGGCTTCTTTGTATGGCGTGGGACCCAAGCATTGATCTACACACCAGCCACATGGGTTCGGCCCAGCCTTTATTACAAGGCCCAGCCGAATTCATTGAAAAACTCAGTGAACCCCTGAGCCCATCACATGGACCCTATGGGCCCAACACTTACATTAAGTGGTCCCTAGGCCAAGCCATCTTATAAAAACCCAGGGACTGTGGGCAAGTGCAAGATTAGCCCATCAGGTACTATCTTAAATGGTCTTACACTAAACCTCTCAGCCCTTAATGATCAAGCACTGCCCGACAAGAGAGGACCTCTCCCTCGGCTGCAAGGAACAGTGCCATACTCTCCACTCACATGGATCCCGGGAATTAAAACCATTTGCAAACATTTCAAAACCGTACATATATATTAATTTTGCAAAACAAAATTCCAACGATTGAAAACAACTGCCAGCAGTTTGGTTTCCATCAGAGAGAGTGCCTTTCCCGATCATTACCCTTGTCCGACAAAGGGGCTGATCCTGTCTCTATGATCACCCACTCAGATGAATTCTCGGACTGTCCCAACATACACAGGTTTTGATCCCCGCTAAGGATCTCACTGATTGGCATATCAAAGACAGTCTGATCCGACACCCAGTGAAGTATCATAATCAAGTCTAGGGGTCAGGTGTAACTTTCCAGTTTTGCCCATCTGTCTCCAAGGTCCAGGGCAATACTGGAAATCTGGTCCGGTTCAAAGATTCGAGTAATCCCATACTGCATGTGCCTCGGGTCTTACCCTGGTGGCCGAGACAGGCCATCCCAACACTTGGTGGCACACCAATATCAACCTTGGCAGGATAAATCTCCCCAGACTTATCCAATGGCTGTGAACATTTAAAACTAACACGAGTCTCTATAAGTGTCCAGTTTTAGGGTCTTATACAGAATTATACCAAACAACATGAATCAAACATGCACTTTAATTATTTACACTAAATAACAAAAGTACATTAAATCGAATTGAAGTTAAGGGCATACAAAACTGTCTAACATAGTTCTCTCACTTGAGTTCAAAATTAATTGAGTTGGGTTTCCAGGCATCTTGTTGTGATCCCTCCTTGTTCATCTACTCATGAGGGATCACCATGTTTATTCATTATTATATGTGGATGATGTGTTGCTTACCAGGACCTCCCCGTCATTGATTCAATCTCTTATACAAGGTTTGTCTCAAACTTTTAAATTGAAATACCTTGGGCCCTTACACTAACTTTAGGGTATCAAAGCTCACTGGAATGATAATGGTCTCTATCTAAGACAACGACACTATATTATTGATCTCCCTCAATGTGCTGGCCTAGATGGGATCAAGCCTCTCTCCACTCCCATGGCAGCTTCTACTAAGCTATTGAAGCTTTATGGCACACCTTTCTCCAATCCCTCTTAGTATTGGAGTATTGTTGGAGGTCTTCAATAGCTCACCATCACCCAGCCGGATATTAGTTTTGCCATCAACAAGGTCTGTCAATTTTTTACACAACCCAACTGATTAAAATTGGATGGTAGTAAAACAAATCCTACAGTATGTCAAACTTACCCTGGATCATGCCTTATTCTTCTCCTCACAGTCCACTATGGATCTCACTGCTTTCTCTGATGTAGATTGGACTAGATTCCCAAATGATAGAAGGCCTTCTAGTGGTTTCTATATCTTCCTTGGCTCTCACTTCATCAACTAGAGCGCTAAGAAGCAGCAAACCATTGCATCCTCTAGTACCAAAGCTGAGTTTTGTTCTCTCACCAACACAACCACTTAGGTACTTTGGCTACAGTCTCTCTTAACAGATCTTGGGGTTCAACTACCCACAACACTAATTATAAATTGTGATAATATGGGAGCTTCCTATCTTGCCTCTCATTCATTTTTTCACACTTGCACCTGTCATTAGGGATGGCATTTTCCCCCGTATAACCGGGGCTCCGCCCCACCCCATCCTGAATGGGGCGGAGAAGGGGAAAATATTTTTTCCCCAAACTGGGGAAAGGGTGAGGACGGGTTTTGTATATAATTCCCCGAACCTGCTCCAAACCCGAAGGTAAATTAGTAAAATATCTTTAGGTTTAATATTGATATTTAAAATATCTCTAAGTTTTTCCCTAAATTCTTAAAATCCTAGGATCCCATAATTCTATTTTTGTATTATCCCTAAAATAATATAATTCAATTCCTAAATTACCCCCATAATTCTAACCTGAATCTCTTGATACTAACTCTCAACCTGACCATGATCAGCCCATTTCTGACTTACAACCTCCTTCCCCACCACCTGCTGCTCCCTCCACCATTAACACACATCATATGACCACCAGATCCAAATTTGGTATTAACAAACCCAGTCCTAAGCTACTTGAATATGACTATTGTTAAGCCCATGCCTCCACTAAATGCCCCATCCTATCCCATAGTGTTGAACCCACCACTTTCACCCAAGCCAATAAAGAACCCCATTGGTGCAGAGCAGTGGAAGATGAGTTCCTTGTCTTAATCAAGCATGGCACCTAGATCTTACGGTCCAAGAGTGAGGCTCAAAACATTTTGGGCTGTAAATGGGTTTTTCATGTGAAACGCTGCCCAGATGGCAGTATTGAACGATACAAAGCCTGACTTGTTGCGAAGGGTTTTCATCAAAGAGAGGATCTTGACTTTCAAGAGACATTCAGCCCAATCATCAAGCCCACAACTATTCGTGTTATACTCAGTCTTGCTGTCTCCATGTTGGGAGCCACTACAGCTCCTACACGGGATGATCCTTTTGCTGATGTCTCTCTCTACAGACAAATTGTTGGTGCTCTTCAATACTTGTCCTTCACTCGGCCTGACATCTCCTACTCTGTGAATCAGGTATGCCAATTCATGTACAGTCCTACAATAGGTGACTGGGTTGCAAGGCTGCCATCGTCCCCTCCACTTCTCTCTCTCTCCAGGCATTCTCAGTTGCTGATTGGGCTGATTGCAACTCTCAACTGGTTTCTGCATTTACTTGGGTGATAATCTTATTTCATGGGCCTCCAAAAAGCAGAGCACTGTATCTAGGTCCAGTATGGAAGCTGAATACCGCAGTGTTGCCACAACTACCTCCGAAGTTTTATGGCTCAAGTCCCTATTCCTAGAGCTTGGTATCCCTCTCATTGTTTCTGTGCTCTGTTGTGACAATGTTGGTGCTACATACTTGGCTGCCAACCCAATATTCCATGCTAGATTGAAATATATTGAAATAGATGTTCATTTCGTGCGCCATCATGTTGCCACCAAGAACATTTCTATTTGTTACATCTCTACAAAGGACCAAGTTGCGGACATCTTCACCAAGCCTCTTGGACTATCACGCTTCAATTGGCTACGCGACAAGCTTCAAGTGGTTTCCCCAACTATATATATTGCTTATCCTTCTCTATCCTTATCATTAGTGTAACAGCACTGTGTTTATCTCTATACTCTCCCATCCCCTACGTCTCCTCTCCTGTATGTATAAATACACAAGTTGCTCAATAATCCAAGTATTGCATTCAACTCTCTCAAAACCAATGTTGTGTTTCAACTTTTACATCTTATTATCAATGTAAATATGCATTGGTCTGTCATTTGTCAAGGCATAAATGTATTGTTGCCAAATTTACACTGAACTGTGATTTACACTCTATTTGCATTATTTCCAAATACAGCCTTAGTAAAATTTACTAGAAGGAAGATGGAAATTATATATGATACAAAACAGAAGTCAATGGCCCAGTAGATTGGTCGCTTGGCATCCCTTTATTTGAAGAGTGAATGCCAATGGTTCTATGCGTGCACCACTTCCACGATGGGAGTGCAGGAGATCCGGACTCCTTCTCGAGGCCAAAATCAACATCCCCATATAGTAAAAAAGAAATAATAGGCAGAAACACTTGTAGAACATAGACGTTTATTTTATTAAGCAAGGCAACAACACAAGCACACGAAAGTCAAATACAAGCACAAGCAACTGTAAGCCCAACAAAAGAGAGAGACAAACGAAATAGACGATGCTGCTATTTCCCAAATCCAACCAATAAGCCCAAAGCTGAAAACTTCATGGCTTCAATCAGCTATCAAACTCCTAAGGAGCTTATTATTATTAGAAAACCAAACCTGATTTGAAATTCTGAATCGAAGCAAGCCTACTAGATTGTGGATTGGCTTGATTCCTTGGCACAGCATGTGTAAAGGAAGGTCTTCTCCATGGAACGATCACATTTCAGACACTTGAGAACCATTCTTGAATAGTGGGCAGTGGTTTGAGGGACTACCAGCCGGAAACAATGCTCCTGCTGAGCTGCTTGCAACACTTTCCAGAATTTGTCCTCTGTTGGGGTTTTGGGTTTCCCACTGGAAATTTTCATGTCGAGCTTCTCAGAGCATTTACTCCATTCCTCTCCATTGAATTTGAAGAACTCCTTCACCTCGGCAAACCCTTGGAAGATAATGGCCCAACGATCCGCAATTGCGTTGAAGCTTGACATGGGCATTAACTCTTTCAAGATTTCGTCCTCATGGAACGGCTTCTCACAATTTTCCATCCTCAAGTACTGGTAGTTCTCCAGATAACGCCAGAAATCTATGATCCTCTTAGGCCAGGTGCTGATTCATTTCCTTTCTTCTCTTCCAAAGGCTGGAAGAAATGTTGTTCATTGTCCTTGGTTAGGGTGCTTAGGATACTCTGCAATTTTTGCTCATCAAGCAAATTCGACCCCATGTAGACGATTGCGATATCCATCTGGTTGAGCTTTTCTTTAATATCTCTTATTTGTATCACAAAGCTCCTTAACCACTGAACATCAGAACCTCCAAGCAAGCACAATGTCTTCCCCATCTGATTCAGTTATATAGAAGCTTCACATGAGAGAGACAGAGAAAGATATATAGATAAAGAGAGAGAGAGAGAGAGAGAGAGAGAGAGAGAGATGTACCGATAGAATTTTGGTGTCCAAGCGATTAAAGATGAGAGCCCATTTCTCCTTGTTCCAACGATCTTCTTCGTTTCGCCAGAGCTCAGCTTCCTTATCCTTGGAGAAAGGGTGAGCTCTAGTTCCCCAAATCTCAATCATGGGAAGTGCATTGGGGGAGATGATCTTTCCTTCTTTGTCTAGGACAACCAGTATGGGCTTCTTCTGGTAGTTCCAGCATTCCTTGATGTAACACTTGAATGGGCGTTTTATGGTTGAAGGTTTGCACCAGAACCATGGCATTTGGTTCTTATCAGCTTTTGGGTCTGGGTCTTCTTTTTGCCCTTCTTCTACTATAGGAAACCAGATGACTTCGAATAATGTCTTATTGTATTCCTTATAAACTGTTGTTAGAGCCTTGAATTTTTCTGAAATGTTCTCTTGGTAGTAGTCCAAGTCTGAGATGAATAAGCCAACTGATTTGCCCTTGAGAACTTCAAAATTGAGAACATCCTGCCAAAAGTCATGCATTAATTTAAGCACGTTAGTTCTTTGCTTTGCATTGGCCTGAAATAATTAATGCTTGTCGTCTGTCAGTAGCATCCTACCTTCCCATCCCGCTTGAGTCCAGCTCCTTCAGCTGGCTTGATGAACAACTTCTTGATTAAATCAACAACATCTGTATGACTAGGTTTTACAAAGCAGTCCATTGCAAAGTTAGAACAGTCTGCAAGAAGTCCCAAACAACTTCTGTTAGATCTTAACTAATTGCGGTCTGGACTTCTCATACACTATTATCACCCACTCTCTATCCAGAATTGTGGGCAGATTGCCCCTTTTATTAACCCCAAACTTTATTGTTGCTGGAGGGGAAATGAATCTATAAATGAGTTTATTAAAAAACAATTCTGGATAGGGAGAGCTATCAAACCTGCTTGTTCTTTCAAGTCATTTAAGAATTTCTCCGCATGCTTTAATTCGTCTAGTCGCTTTATCAGTTGTTTTGTCTTCAGCTTCATCTCTTCTGATGAATACGTATACCTGTAACAAGAAAATAATTTTGTGAATTAAATAGATAGAAGCGAACACACAGAGAGAGAGAGAGAGAGAGAGAGAGAGAGAGACATACTTCACTTTTATCAATTTCATGGTGGAAGAGAAGCAGACGACTACAGCTCGAATCATGTGGTAAGCAACGATCCTAACATACAAGCTTTGGTATTCAATGTTTGTATAGCTGGTGAGACTGATAATTGGTTTTGTGAGATGCAGCATTTTGGTTACTAGAGAATTTAGACTCTTAAGATGCTCCTTCTCTTCTTCTGAGAGCTTCCCTTTGCAGAAAATGCGTTGTTTGAGGTTACGATAGGAGTCTACTTGGGAAGTGTCGTCTTGGGTAGACCACAAGTATTCACGATAGATCAGGGCAAATGCAGCCAGCACCAGAAGCAGCTTTGCATCATACGGGTATTTTTTCACTAAACCAAACATGTATTTTATGCATTCTTTTTCATCTCCATCAACACCTAGACGCGGTTTGCCCTCACAATAACACGTGCATAACATCTGCCCCATTTATAAATAATTTACTTCCACCACAATAGAGTTGATAATAAGGTACAAAATAAAACATACATATATATATATATATATATATATATATAACTAATTAAGCTAAATTGTTGATGATCTCAGAAGTTCTATTAATTAATTAGTGCAATTACTATTTCTATTCACACAATATTTCAGGTATTTGCCATTTATAAGAATTTAGGAGTAGCTCTAATAAGTGATAAAATGATAGAAAATTGATTGATATATATGGTATTTTTGTAATAAAATATTCATTAAAAATTAAAAATTAAAGGAAAAGAAAGTTGACGAAAGTGGTACGGTCATGTGCATGGAAGACCATTAACAGCACCCTTAAGAAGAAATGATCTATTGCAAGTTGAAGCAGTTAGAAGGGGTAGACATGAGCAAAAATAATGGGTGTAAGTAGTAAAAAAAATTATTTAAGTGCTAATACATTAACAATGCATATGACATTAAATATAATGAAATGATGAAACGGGATTCCTATAGCCAATTCCATGGAATTAGGGGTGGATTCGAGCCGAGCCAAGCCGAATAGTACTAGGCTCGAGTCAAGAGTTCATAAGCTCGAGCTCGGCTCGACTCGGCTCATTTTATATTTTATAAAAATATTTTGTTATATATTTTATAAAAATAAAAATTACATATAAATTTTTTTTATTTTATATTTAAAATTAATAATTATAATAATAATAATATTATTATTATTATATATATAATATATATATATATATATATATATTCGAGCCAGCTCGCGAACTTCACAAGCCGAGCTCTAATAGGCTCGAGCTTGACTCGCTTAATAATCGAGCCACTGAATTGGGATCGAGCTCGGCTGAAACTGAGCCAAACCGAGCTCGAGCAGCTCGTGAAAAGCTCGGCTCGTTGCCACCCCTACACGGAATGAGGCTTGGAGATGAAGATGATGATGATAATGATGATATATCTAGCATTAATTAAACTTCTATCTTTAATATGGAAGGGAAAGAGTTGGCTTAAACAGCAGTGCAGTAGTTCTAATTCCTTTTTTACAAAATTAATCATGGTCTTATCATATATTTGGATAATGGATAATTGGATACCTTCCAATAGATCTCCTGAATTATTTGAAGCAGCTCTAGTTTCAACGGATCCTGCAGAATCGTAGTCCAAATATATCAAGCCCCATTTGGTAATTATAGTGTAATGGCACATACTCTGTACATGTGCAAGTAAAGGATAAAAATAGGGTTCAACTATGATACCGGAAAGATATGATATCTGGGAAAAGCTTAGGGCCATACTCCGGGTATCACTAAAGAGGTCATGATCAATCAGGTGGTATTAATAAAAATTCATTGGGGGTGTTTTGATTGGTCAAAGCTTTTTCGATATCATATATTTCTGGCATCATAGATTTTCCCATGAAAATACAATACAATTAACATAATATAAACAACATGTTTTAACTTTTATGACATGCACTAAAATCGAAGGAAAGTGTTCATTTTATATGAAGCCCCATTTTTGTTATTTCTTGAGGTATTATTACCTTGGAAGACTCAGGTACTTCATTCTCTGGACCTTTCTCTTCAACAACCTGCATTATAGTTAAGCCCAGTTATACATTCTTATAAAATCTATCTACCTATCTATCTATCAATCTATAAAGAATGAAAAAAACAATAAAGAGAAAGAGAACCCACCTTGCGATAAACAACGAAGGCCGGTTTGAGGATGTCAGTGATTATGCGAACAACTCCTTCATAATCACTGAAGGCATTGCCTGATTCATGCGTCTTGTGGACCTCTTCAATGTCTATGTCATCACCAAAGAGGTAAATGAAACTCGAATTAGCACATGGGCAGATTTGGGCCATCCTGGTTAAATTACTCGAATTACAGACCTCTGATCAGCTACTCCCTTGGGCCTAGGAGGGGGAAGATTGGGCTTATATAGGAATCCCAACAAAGGCCCACGATTCCCTCTCTTCGACCAAAATATGCCAGTCTTCCAAATATCACTTTCTCTTCTTTTTAGGACCAACGAAGGCATTGCTACGTTTTACTGCATGGTATTGGCATGATCTGATGCATACCCCCACCTTCTTTATCCTTTTGGTTCAGATGGAGAAAATCTCACCATTAATCGGAAAGAGTGAAGCATATATACCTTACTTATTTTAATCAGTCCTTGGAAAAGGAAGAGATGCCAAGAGTAGGCCACACTTGATAAGATTTTGGTCATATTGTGTGTTGCACGATATTAAAAAAGGACCAGGAAATAAAATCATTCTGGCCACTGGTTTTCGAGTTAACAGTTTAACCATGGTGTCATGTGTTGCACGTTGGCATATCTGAAGGACATTGAGGTATCATCTTATATTATCCAAAAAATAATGTGATAAAAGGAGGGGAGAGAATAGATAAGCTTTCCGGTGAGTGACTGACGTGGTTGGTTATGGTAATAGAAGTTGAATGATGTTAATACTCTCGCTTAACTTGAATGGTAATAGATAAGCTTTCCATTGAGCGTCTTCTAGGGCCTAGCAGTATATGTTGGTACCTGAAGATAAGGGGTAGTAAGGTGGTACCTGAAGGAGGTTAGTGAGAAGCTCCAACTACTACTGGATGTTGCCAAATCTAGCCAATGATCCCACCATCCATTTGCCTCCAGATCCACCCATGCAATATCATTGCCTGTGCACACTAAGGTGCTGGCTTTTCCTACTTCCTTGTGGTTTTCATGAATGGACATTTCTTAGAACTTATGGTAGTACATGTCTCTTTCTATGCTGACATTTACGTTGAGATCACAAGTTTTAGAGTTTAATTCTTGAGGGTGTGAATATTTGGGTTTGCAACTATTATTTTAATGTAACCCTTCATTTACATTTGCCAAAGCTCAAGGCACCATCCTTGGGTTTAGTATTAATAACATCGATTTCATGAGGCATGATTTCCTTTAAATGTATATGCAAGGGAATATTATGGAGTGAAATTTATTGATCTCCATTAAAGACTTCAATGGCTTGCTCGTCACCCTTCTCCTTTGAGTTTGGTACCTAAGTCTTTCTCAGAGTATGGCTCGACTGCATGCTTAATGTGAGACTGATAACTCTATATTTTGATGCCTTAAGGGCATCATTTTAGGGGTATTTTCGGCCTTAGAATAGTCAAAGTGTTTTCTTTTCCCAGTTAAATTCATTGTTGTGACCTCTTAGCGTCTCTGTGCAAATTCTGTGAAAAACTGAGGAAGTTACATGGCTGAAATGTAGTTTTTGGGAGGCTAGTGTGAAATTCAACTGAGAGAGGGGGTGTTTTTGTGAAAAACTGAGAATAGGAAGGCACTTCCTATCTGCTAAACCCAGTTTGGCGCCCCTCCTACTGTATTAGCATGCTCCCCTCTCATTAGCAAATCCTAGGGTGCCTTTTAACCCATTCTTTTCATCCTTAGCAAACCCTAGCCGCCCCTAACTGTTTAATCTCCACCCTTCACCTCTTCTAATCTCCACCATTCATTCTAGGGAACACTTTTTGTAGCTTTTAAACCCTAGGGTGCCACCAAACTTCTAATCCTCACCATTCAGCCTTTAGTCATTAGATCTCAGCCCTTCATTCCATCTTCTATCTCAGCCATCCACTCTAGGGCACCACCCACTCCTTCTAATCTCCACCTTTCAACCCTAGGCACCTCAATCTCCTCCATCCATTTTTGGGCACCTAAATCTCAACCCTACATAATATTGGGTGCCCTCTCCTTCTCCTCTCAGCCTTAGGATCAACCCAGAACCATCCTAACTCTTTATTAGAAACCCTAAGGTGCCCATATCTTTGCTAAAACCCAGCTACTGCCCCCTCTTTCTCTCTAATCTCAATTGTATCCATCCTTCTCTATCAAAAGGACCCAAGGAGTCCTGAGAAGGGTTGGATTCTACCCCCAGGTAAAACGGAAGGCTGATGTTAAGAAGTTTAAGGGTAGAGGAAGAGGAGAATGCCCAAGCAAGAGGAGGGGTTCTTGCTTGTAGTTCGCCTACGCCACTAGTGCCACCTATGGATTCGGATCCCAACCATTAGTCTTAGATTTAATTTTTGTTCTTTCATTACTAGTTCCATTTTTTCCCTTTCTAAAATTTACTTTCATTTAGTTTGATTTTTTTTCTTTTCTGCGGATATGGAATTCGGCCAGCTAAGACAGAAGGCCTAGCTCTAGAAGTCTGAGGGTCAAATGAAAGAGTCGGAGACTACTAACTCTGATTGGATTACAGACTTTTTTTTCGTTCCTTTTATTTTTTTATTTTTTTTTTGCACTAGGTGTCGGATTGGGCTGTCTTTGATATGCCAATCAATGAGATCCTTAGAGGGGGTCAAAACCTGGGTATGTTGGGACAATCCGAGAATTCATCGGAGTGGGTGATCATAGTGACAGGACCAGCCCCTTTGTCGGACAAAGTGAATGATCGGGAAGGCACTCTCTCTGATAGAAACCTAAACTGTCAGCAATTGATTTCAACCATTGAAATTTGTTTTTGCAAAATATAATTATATAGAGATATACATATATATATATATATATATATATATATATATTATGGTTTCAAAATGTTTGCAAAATGTTTTAATTCCTGGGATCCTTGTGAGTAGAGAGTGCAACACTGTTCCTTGTAGCCGAGGGAGAGGTCCTCTCTTGTCGGGCAGTGTTTGATCATTATGGGCTGAGAGGTTAAGTATAAGACCATTG
Source organism: Nelumbo nucifera (assembly GCF_055504915.1). Taxonomy (NCBI): domain Eukaryota; kingdom Viridiplantae; phylum Streptophyta; class Magnoliopsida; order Proteales; family Nelumbonaceae; genus Nelumbo; species Nelumbo nucifera. The sequence goes on along the minus strand of NC_142656.1, from coordinate 29,026,086 downwards.
AGGGTAATACGTGATGGGCTAATCTTGGATCTACCCATAGTCCTTGGGTTTTCATAAGTTGGTTGGACCCAAGGACCATTTAGTGTAAATGTTGGGCCCATTAAGAGTCCATAGTGATGGACTCAGGAGTTCACTGTCTCCTACCGTGAATTCGGCCAGGCCTTGTAACAAAGGTTGGGCTGAACCCATGTGGCAGATGTGTAGATCAATGTTTGGGTCCCACGCTATACAAAGAGAGCCAACTGGGTAGTAGGTTAAGAGGTTAAGTGAGCACATGAATTTATTGGGCCTAAAGCCCAATTTCGAACTGGGTTAATTAGATTAATTAAATAGGGGCGGAATTGGGTTTGGATCAATAGATAAGGATAAGAGGATAAGTCTTATCCACTTAAAGAGTCCAGATCCAAATAAAGATTTGGATCAAGAAACTCCTAATTTGATAAGGATTAAGCTGATCTTGAACTGCAGATAAGATAGGAGATTATCCTTATCACTTAAAGAGCCCAGATCCAAATAAAAATTTGGATCAGGAAACTCCTAATCAGATTAGGAGGTTGTTTCTTTAAGGCTATAAATAAGAGAGTAGGACAGACATAAAAATTTCACCAGAAAAAATACACAGCAATCTGTAGAGTTCTTCCCTGTTCTTGCCGCCCCTACCCAATTTGATCTCCACTTATGGGAGTGATCAAGAATTGTTCTTGATATTGCTTCTTGGCAGAAGAAGCAATCTGACGTTTTGCTTACCAGCCCTCTACTCCATTCTTGCTGAAGAATTCGGTTCTTACTGAATAGTTGTCATGCTGATCCTGCTTCACTACACACTGTGTCATCTTCAATGGAAGTGGGTTTTGGTTTTCTCCTTGGGCGTGAACTCCTTCATTGGGAGTTACTACTACTTCGTAGTAGTTTGGATTGTTTAGACCAACCGGAACTGAGTATCATTTGGACCAACCGGAACTGAGTTGGATTGTTTCATCACTCATCAAAGGTGTACTCGGCTGGGTTGTAGGGATGTCCTCCTTGGTTGAAGTCTGGAGCGCATTAGAAGATTCGTTCACTTCACACTCTAGATCCATAGTTCTCCAACTGTGGAGAGAACTTCAAAGTCTAAAAATAGGTAAACTTTTATTTTTGATTATGTTCAAAAAACCAAGAGTAATGCTAATAATCACTTAGTTGTTGTTAAACCTATGTTAAAGCAAGATCTTGTTTTATATATTTTATCTAGAGTTGGACCGATCTATGAGTTGATTATAAATGTTATTACTAATCGATTTGATCTTGAAAATTTTCAAATTTCTGATATTATTGGTCAATTACTTGATCATAAGTCATGGCTCTGAGACAACTATCAACAACCTAGAGCTGATGACCATGTCTCTTCTAATATTGCTTCCTCCAATAATAAGAACAACTCTTAGCAGCTGCATAATAAGTCACAACATGGTAGAGGCAGAAGTGGTCATGGCGGTTACACTCATGGTCAAGATCGTGGTTGGGGACGCAACATTATAGTCTATTAACTATGCAATTTTCCCAGTGGTGATCAACAGTCAATTGTAAATTCCAGCATTCCTGAACCTACAACATTTCACCCTAGGAAATCTTCATAGTTTGATCTAGCCTAGTATCCAAACTTGGGAGCAATGCATCATATTATGTTTGAGTTAGAAAATCTTCAGTTTTTATCAGATTACGGTGAGTCTGATCTGGTGAAAATCAGTAATGGAGCAGGTTTGCAAATTAAAAATATTGGTTCTTTAATTTCTCATGGTGGTCATCACTTTCAATTACAAGATATTTATCATGTGCCTTCTATTACAAAAAAAATGTTATTAGTCAGTAAATTCACCAAGGATAACGTTGCTATATTTTTGTTTCATCCTTCTCTTTTCCTCTTGAAGGATTATGCGGTGAGAGTGCTTCTCAGATGACCCAATAAAGGTGGACTCTATCAGTTTCCTACTTCAGCAAAAATTACATAATCTCTACTCGACATCTACAACATCAATGATGAGCCATAGGATATCATGTTTGAGTGAGCGGAGGTGTTTGGAAACTTACTTCTACTAGTGAGAAGCTCCACTATTAACCTTGGGTTTCCAGATAATCCTACCACCAAATTATTTGGTTCGGATGAGGCTTCCTCGGTGTAGGAGGGGGGTGAAGCTAAGTTGGAAGCGGTCTCGTTGAAAGACGAAGAGTGCCCTCAAAGGTGAAGAGAAGTGAAAGTCTTTTGATAAAAATGTTTAGGAGATGAGAAGGTTGTGGATACTCAAGAGTACTAGTGTGGTATCATAATCCGACACCTAGTGCAGTATCATAATCGAGTCTAGGGGTCAGGTGTAACAATCCAGTTTTGCCCATTTATCTCCAACGTCTAGGGCAATACTGTAATTTTGGTCCAGTTCAAGGTTTCAAGAAAACCCACACTACATGTACCTCAGGTCTCACCCTGACGGCTAAGACAAACTACCCCAACCAACTTGGCGGCACATCAGTGTTAGCCTTGGCAAGATAAATCTCCCCAGATCTATCCAACAGCTGTGAAATTTTTGAACTAACACGAGTCTATATGTGTCCAGTGTAAGGGTATTGCACAATAACATGAATCAAATATGTACTTTATTCATTTACAATAAATGTCATAATGTACATCATATTGATTGGAGCTAAGGGCATACATTGTCTAACAGCTCCCATTTGCACTTAGGTCCAATCAGGTACAAGCCGGAGTCCTAGACTTTCCACGTGTTTCTCAAATACTTTCTGTCTTAGTGGCTTAGTCAATGGGTCTGCCACATTCTCCGCTGATGCTACCTTTTAATATCAATCTCCCATAGATATAGTGTTGTCATACAACTGTAGAATGGGTGATGTGTTGAATTCCAAATTCCAGAATGAACACCTTCATTCATTAGGCAGTCTCATTTATGACAATGTGCTCGGCTTGGGTTGTGGACTATTTTTCTTACTACACAAGATCCCATCGTAAAGATGTAACCAAATGTAGACATTCAACCATTTGGATCTGACTGTCGATTAGTAGTAGTATACCCGACGATCTGTAGTGAACTACCATCTAATACTAGACAAAACTCCTTTTGTCCTTCGAAGGCATTTTAGTTTGTGTTTCACAATGGTCCAATGCTCTTGTTCTGAGTTAGACTGGTATCTATTTACCACACTTAGAGCCTGAGCAATGTCTAGCCGAGTACACAGTATGACATACATGATGTTCCCTATGGTAGAGGCATGGGGAACTTCTTTCATGCCCTCAATCTCTTCAGGTGTCTTGGGAGACATACCCTTAGAGAGAGTGACTCCATGCCTGAAAGGAACATTTCCTTTCTTGGAGTTCTCCATACTGTTTCTCTTGACTATCTTGTCAATGTAAGTAGAATAGGATAATCCTATTATCCTTTTCGATCTATCTCTATAGAGTCAAAGTCTTAAGATATAAGAGGCTTCTCCAAGATCTTTCATGGAGAATTGTTGGATTCCCAGGTAGATCTCTTAGGTTGGTTATTAACTGAAGCTTGTGGGACATCTCCCACTACTCCTAAGCTCTCCTCATCAAGAACAACTTCCTGACGATGATTGTTCAGGATGTAATCTTCCTCCAAGAAATGGGCATTTCAACTACGAAACACATTATGTTCTCCTGGGTCATAGAATAAATACCCTATAGAGCCTTTGGGTAACCTACAAATAGGCAAAGGCTAGTCTTAGATTCTAATTTGTCAGCAACATTTGTTCTTTTAACATGTGTTGGACAACCCCAAATCTTCAAGTGTCTTACACTTGGTTTCTTACTGGTCCAAAGCTCATAGGGAGTCTTTGGAATGGATTTGGTTGGAACCTGGTTTAGCACGTATGCCTCAAAAGGATGTGGGTAATTCCGAGTGTACGAGAGGTGATCTGACCATATCCAATAAAGTCCGGTTAATCCTCTCTGACACACCGTTTAACTGTGGTGTAGCAGGAGGAACTAGTTGTGATACTATCCCGTTTTCCTTTAAGTAGTCCCTGAATTCGTTAGAGAGATATTCGCCTCATCGATCTGATCAAAGGGCCTTAATGTGTCTCCCCAACTGTTTCTTGACCTCTTGCCTAAATTCTTTAAACTTTTCAAAGGATTCAGACTTGTGTCTCATTAGGTACACGTAACCATATTGAGAGTGATCATCGGTAAAAGTTATGAAATAAACGTGATGGTTGCGTGTCTTAACATTAATGGGACCACATACATCAGTATGTACAAGGTCAAGCGTGCCTTTTAATCTTTCAGGCTTACCGTTAAATGGTCGTTTCATCATCTTACCCTGAAGGAAAGGTTCACAGGTTGGGAGATCTTCTACATTTAGAAAATCCAAGGGACCATCATTTACCAACCTTGTGATACGATCTATGTTAATGTGGCCAAGTCGGTAATGCCACAAGCATGTGGGATTAACTATATCATGGGTTCTTTCTTGGGGTTATTATCCAACCTAGTTTTGATTATATTTGTTTCCAGAGAAGGATGGATGACATAGAGACCATTCTCAAGTTCTCCATATGCGAGGAATTTGTTATTCCTTTTGATAGTAATCACATTACTAAAGAGAACAGAATAACCATCCACACACATTTTTGAAACATAAATTAAATTTCTTCTCAAATTGGGTACATAAAGACAATCTTTTAATGTAATTATTCTTTCTCTGAAATACAGTTCTACAGTTCCTATGGCTGTAGTTGCAACACTTGCAGAAGTCCCCAAGTAAAGAATCACTTCTCCGTCACTCAATCTTCTACATGTCTTGAACCCCTGCAATGTATTACATGCATGAATAGAAGCCCCGGAGTCAATACACCAGAAGCAGAAGTGACCAACATATTGGTCTCTAAGATAAAGGATTCAAAATTACCTTGTTTCTTGGTCTCCAGGTACTGAGGACAGTTCCTCTTCTAGTGGCCGACCTATTTGCAGAAGTGACAAGCATCCGATGCCTTGTCCTTCCTCTACTTTTTAGGCTTGCTAGTTTTCTTCTAAGGTTCCTTCTTTCCCTTCCTCTTCTTCTTGCCTGATTTTCCACCTTCAACAAGCATGGCAATAGGCTCATCCTTCTTTATCAGTTCTTCAGCCCTCTGCATCATATTGTTGAGTTTCTAAAGGTTAACATTTAGCTTGTTCATATTGTAATTCATTATGAACTAATTGAAGGAAGGAGGCAAAGAGTTCAGGATGACATCAACTTTGGTGACATGATCTAGCCCAGATCCAAGAACCTCCAGTTCATTGATGTACCCCATCATCTTAAGACAATGGTCATAAACTAGTTAGTTCTTGGACATATGTGCAGTCATGAACTGTTTTAGGACCTTCTAACGAGTAGAACGATTATGCTCCTCATACATTGTCCTTAGACTATCCAAGATATCTTTGGACACTTTGATCTGAATGAATTGTCATTCTATCTGATTGTCTAAGGAGGCTATGATATAGCACTGAGCAAGAGACTTTTCTCCTCCCATTCTTGATATTCCTTCCAGCGGGCCTCAGAAGCACTATCACCCGGACAATCCGGAACAGGGTTCTTAGCAACTTTGTCCAATTTCTCGGACGTCAAAATGTCCATTTGCCATTTCTGGTAAAAGGCAAAGCAAATATTAGTCCACAACCTGATTTGATTCATGTTATCTACATAGATATGACTTTTAATTTATGTTCCATTTCCATTTATTCATCTCTAAGATTTCCCTCATATCTCAGTGACGGAGACTGCGAACTATGTCTCTGGAAATGTGGAAAAACACATATAGTGCATGGAGCCAATTGTTTCATTTGCATAACCCCACCACCTTCTGTGAAGGATCACATCCACTCATCTCATGAGCTTTCCCTTTGGCCTCTTTCAGACAAGATTCATTGCCATTTTAGGTTAAATCTTTCTGTCCAGTAAGTGCTTACCCATCATATTCATGAACGCCAATGTACCGTGAGAGAGTCTTCCATTTTAGAATAGGCCCCTCCCACATCGGTCTATGACGCCCTTATCATCTTATGAAATAATTCAACAGATCCAGCAGCAAATGGATAGCCCAATTTTATGGTGCATCTCCTCATTACTGAATGACCCATCTTCATGCTAATGATGGTAGGCCTTTAGACAGTTCATCATATGAATCTCCCTATCACATGCAATTTCAGTGGAGGGAATGGAATATTACGCCCTAGTTTTATTTAGGTCAAACCAAAGTGGCTCTCGTTGGCTTTCTCAAAGTCAGATTTAAATGGGCCCTAAACGGCTAGGGTTTCGCACGGTTCCTCTTGGAGAGGAAGATGATGTGGGGCCCATCAAACCGGGAGATTATCCAATGATCCTATGGACACCATGGCAATGATGTGCATTCAGCCATGGTGTGTGAAAGAGCCACTATCGAATTAATCATGGGCCAAGTACTTATGGCCCATGTACGTAGCACATCACACATCCATACATCATATGCATGAAACAAATTGATCCAATCAAATTAAAATATTTGTAAAACCCTTAATTAATTAGATTAAATCAGTATCAGCCCAACAGACCCCATAATGTTATCATATAACATTATCTAGGTACATGTGCTGTACTGCAAAAAGCAGTTCGGCCCATGTAGCTAATTTAGGGCTGATTCAGTCATTATCATATTAAAATTAGGTTTTACAGAGGTGGGCCGAATTAAAGTTTGAAGTGGGCCATTAACCCTTTGGCCTAAATCGAATTAGGGTTAGAAAAAACCAACCCCATCGAACCAATCAATTCGGTCCAACCAGTTTGGACCAAATCTGGTGTAAATCAGCCCAAGTTTTGGTGTCCAATTCAAGATTTAATTCAAGAACAATGATCTGAAAATAAATTAATCCAAGATAATAAAATTATTAAGATACTAATATCAGAGGGCTGCATTGTGATTTTCTTGGATATCTTGCAAACCTGCAAAGAACAGTTATTCTTAGATTGCAGAATCAATATCTGCAAAATCGCAGATCGCAGAAGTTGTTTCTATGAAAATTTCTTCTCCTCTGTTGCGTGCTCTAGCGATCTCCAGATGGAAATAAAATAGAAAAACCTAATCTTTCTATTATTACATCACACTGAATTCCTATACGATTTGTCTAAAAATAAAAAAAAAAATATTTACAGACCATAATTGAATAGAAAAGAAATCGCATGGTGTGCCATTCTTGGCACCATAAAGATTCGATCTCTATCACATGTGCAGCCCAAAAATTCAAGAAAACTTCATAGAACAATCCTATAAATATCAGAGAATAATAAAGATTTATTTTCTAGATCATCTGCCCATAATCTAGGAACCAATTCCTAGAAAAAACGCTAACTGCGCAAATCAGGTAGAACGCCTTTTGCCCATTTGCACAGATTCAGATTTGCTCTAATTTGGTTCAAGACTTGAACCTTACTCTGATACCACTGAAGGGATGGGAGATCCATTATATGGATGGCTGAACCCTGCAGGAAGGTTGGGCGAAATTTCAAAAATTTTTTTACTCCCATCCGGGAATCCTATTCCCAATTTAGAAAACTGCATTTTCAATGTTCGTTCTTGTAACCAAACCAGACCAAATCTGAAATCAAAATAAGAGAGGGGTATACCTAATACGGAATCCACACAAGGATGCTCCTCCCAACATAGGTGTTCACGCCCAAAGAGAGTACCAAATCCTCCCTTCACTGAAGATGACACATCTTAGGGTGAGGTAGGATCAGCAGGTATTTCTTCACCAAGAACCAATGATTCTTCAGCATGAACCGAATGGGATAGTGAGCACAACTTCTAAATTGTTTCTTCTGGCAAGAAACAATATCAAGATCAAATCTTGATCCAATCTAAGAACTGGAGATCGAACAAGGTAGGGCGGCAAGAGCAGGAAGAAAAAGAGCAGAAGGCAAGAGCAATCTAACTGTACTGTCTTCTCTCTATATTCAACGAATGTGTCTTTGGAGGTTCGCCCTACTCTCTTATTTATAGCCTTAAAGAGAAAATTTCCTAATACCATTAGGAGTTACCTAATCCAAATCTTTTATTTGGATCTGGACTTTTTAAGTGATAAGGATAATCCCTTATCTTATCTGCAGATAAAAATCAACCTTCCTAATCAAATTAGGAATTCCTTTGATCCAAATCTTTATTTGGATCTAGTCTCTTTAAGTGGATAAGGATAATCCCTTATCTTGTCTATTGATCCAAATCCCAGATCCACCCTTATTTAATTAATCTAATTAACCCAATTTGAAATGGGCTTTTAGGCCCATTAAGCTTTCAAGCTCACTTCCATTTTAATGTTGGCTAGCTTGGCTCTTTTTGTATGGCGTGGGACCCTATAATTGATCTAAACATCAGCCACATGGGTTCAATGTAGCCTCTGTTACAAGGCTTGGCCGAATTCACTACTGAATACAGTGAACCCCTGAGTCCATCACTATGGGCTCTTAATGGGCCCAAAATTTACACTAAATGGTCCTTGGGTCCAGCTATCTTATGAAGGCCCAAGGACTATGGGTAGATGCAAGATTAGCCCATCAGGTGTAACCCTCAATGGTCTTACACTTAACCTTTCAGCCCATAATGATCAAACACTGCCCGACAAGAGAAGACATCTCCCTCGGCTGCAAGGTGCAGTGCTGCACTCTCTACTCACATGGATCCCGGGAATTAAAACCTTTTGCAAACATTTTGAAACCATAATATATACGTATATTTCTATATAAATATATTTTGCAAAAACAAATTTCAACGGTTGAAATAAACTGCTGCCAATTTAGGTTTCCATTAGAGAGAGTGAATTTTCCCGATCATTCACTTTGTCCGACAAAGGGGTTGATCCTGTCACTATGATCACCCACTTAGATGAATTCTCGGACTGTCCCAACATACCCATGTTTTGACCCCCTCTAAGGATTTCACTGATTGGCACATCAAAGACAACCCAATCCGACACCTAGTGCAGTATCATAATCGAGTCTAGGGGTCAGGTGTAACATTCCAATTTTGCCCATCTATCTCCAAGGTCCAGGGAAATACTGCAATTTTGGTTCTGTTCAAGGTTTCAAGAAAACCCACACTACATGTACCTCAGGTCTCACCCTGGCGGCTGAGACAAGCCACCCCAACCAACTTGGTAGCACATTAGTGTCAGCCTTGGCAAGATAAATCTCCCCAGATCTATCCAACGGCTGTGAAGATTCTAAACTAACACGAGTTTCATATGTGTTCAGTTTAAGGGTATTACACAAAAACATACCACAATAACATGAATCAAATATGTACATTATTCATTTACAATAAATGTCAAAATGTACATCATGCTGATTGGAGATAAGGGCATACACTGTCTAACATTATATACGGGGTTGTGCCTATGGGATTAATGTCCATGCTTGGGGTTTCCACGGTTGTAACTATGTCTGGGGTTGTCTGGGCTTTATCTGTGTCTAGGATTGCCAATGCTTTATCTATGCCTGGGGTTGCTAGAGCTTTGTTTGTGCCTGGGGTGCCGAGGCTTACTGATGTGCCCGGGGTGTCTAGGGCTTTGTCTATGCCTGGGATGCTGGGGCTTACTGAGGTACCTAGGGTGTCTAGGGCTTTGTATATGTGCCCGGGGTGTCAAATTGCCTGGGGTGCTAGGGCTTATTGGGATGCTCGAGGTGTCCAGGGCTTTGTATGGATGCCTGGGGTGCCAGGGCTTACTGGGATGCCTGGGGTGTCCAGGGCTTTGTATGTGTGCCTAGGGTGCCAGATTGCCTAGGGTGTCCCAGACTTTGTATGTATGCCTGGGGTGCCGGGGCTTATTGAGATGCCCGGGGTGTCCAAGGCTTTTATATGTGTGCCTAGGGTGTTGAGGTTTACTGAGATGCCTGGGGTGTCCAGGGCTTTGTATGTGTGCCCGGGGTGCCAGATTGCCTGGGGTGTCCGGGGCTTCGAGAGCAAGATAAGTAAGACGTATAAAAGTAGGTGTATGACATATGTGAGAGCAAGGCAAATGCATGCATTCATAAAATCGAAAAAAAAAACTCATCATGAACTTATTCATAAAAAGATGCATATTTGTATGGTTATAGGGATACATAACTAATCAAAATAAGGTTTTAACCAGTAATCATTTATGGTTTCATCGTCTTCGCCTGTGTCTACAACTTTTAACACATAGTAACCCAAGCGATGGGCTTCTTTTATCAAGTAGGGCCCTTCCCATGTTGGTGCGAACTTTCCTGCAAATTTGCCTTGCCTGACGCTAAGAGTTGTCTTCAATACTTTATCCCCTTCTTTAAAGCTTCAAGCCCTTAAGTGTCTATTGAAGTTCTTAGCCAGGGCCTGTTTGTATTTGTTTTGTTTCTCTGAGGTTGCATCTCTAATTTCATCCCCTACCTCGAGTTTTTCTGTAAGTAAGGTCTCCAAGTCTTCTGGCCTGATCTTTCAACCCATTGCGAAGGCTATCCTGGCTGATACAACTTTTATTTCTACTGGGAGTACTTCTTCTTGACCATAAACTAAGGAGTAGGGTGTCACTTATGTGCTCTTTCTGATAGATGTGCGATAAGCCCACATAGTTTCTGATTGATTATCTACCCAATCTTTTTGATTATCAACCACTGTTTTGCTTAACATTCTTAATAATGTCTTGTTTGTGGCCTCTACCTTACCATTGCCCTAGAGGTAATCTGTTGTAGATGTTACTAATTTTGCAGTGTACTATCCTAGGGGGTCATGAACTTCCTGGTTTTTTATGGACAGGCCATTATCAGTCAGTATTCGCATTGGTACCCCGAATTTGTGGACTATGTTCTATCTCAAGAAATTTGCTATGTTGGCTACACAGATTCATCACAAGGGAATGGCTTTTGCTCACTTGGTGAAGTAGTCTGTGGCTAAAATGATGAAACAGTACCCCCTAGAGGGTGAATGTATCATTCCTATAAGGTCTACCCCCTAAGTGTGAAAGGGCTAGGGTGTGATGACTAGATCCAGGCTGTTGGCAGGCTTGCGGATTCGTTCACTATGGATTTGGCACTTGTGACATTGGTGCACATGTCGCTACTATTAGACAGTGTATGCCCTTAGCTCCAATCAGAATGATGTACATTATAACATTTATTCTAAATGAATAAAGTATATATTTGATTCATGTTATTATGGTGTGTTTCTGTGTAATACCCTTAAACTGGACACATATGAGACTCGTGTTAGTTTAGAATCTTCGCAGTCGTTGGATAGATCTGGGGAGATTTATCCTGCCAAGACTGACACTAATGTGCCGCCAAGTTGGTTGGGATGGCTTGTCTCAACTGCTAGGGTGAGACCTGGGGTACTTGCAGTGTGGGTTTTCTTGAAACCCTGAACCGGACCAAAATTCTAGTATTGCCCTGGACCTTGGAGATTGATGGGAAAAACTAGAATGTTACACCTAACCCCTAGACTCGATTATGATACTGCACTAGGTGTTGGATTGGGCTGTCTTTGATATGCCAATCAGTGAGATCCTTATAGGGGGTCAAAACTTGGGTATGTTGGGACAGTCCGATAATTCATCTGAGTGGGTGATCATAGTGACAGGATCAGCCCCTATGTTGGACAAAGTGAATGATTGGGGATGCACTCTCTCTGATGGAAACCAAAGCTACCGGCAGCCGATTTCAACCGTTGAAATTTGTTTTGCAAAATATATTTATATAGATATATACACATATATATATATATTATGATTTCAAAATATTTGCAAAAGGTTTTAATTCCTGGGATCCATATGAGTAGAGAGTGCAACACTGTACCTTGCAGCCGAGGGAGAGGTCCTCTCTTGTCGGGCAGTGTTTGATCATTATGGGCTGAGAGGTTAAGTGTAAGACCATTGAGGGTAATATCTGATGGGATAATCTTGCATCTGCCCACAGTCCTTGGGTTTTTATAAGGTGGCTTGACCCAAGGACCACTTAGTGTAAGTGTTGGGCCCATTAAAAGCCCATGGTGATGGGCTCAGGGGTTCACTATCTCTTATAGTGAATTCGGCCAGGCGTTGTAACAGAGGCTGGGTTGAACCCATGCGGCTGATGTGTAGATCAATGTTTGGGTCCCACGCCATACAAAGATACCTAACTGGGCAGCAGTTTGGAGGCCAAATGAGCACATGGACTTAATGGGCCTAAAGCCCAATTTGAACTTGTTTTATTTGATTAATTAAAGAGGGGTGGTTCTGGGATTTATATCAGAAGATAGGATAGGGAGTTATCCCTATCCACTCAGAGAGTCCAAATCCAAATAAAGATTTGGATTAGGAAACTCCTAATAAGATTAGAAGGGTTGATTTTTATCTGCAGATAAGATAAGGGATTATCCTTTTTCCTTAAAGAGAGTCCAGATCCAAATACAAGATTTGAATTAGGAAATTCCTAATAAGATTAGGAGAACCTCTCTTTAAGGCTATAAACAGAGGAGGAGGGTGAACCCCAAATCATCCTCAGTCTTACAGATACAAGAGAGAGGACAGCTCCAGTTAGACTGATGCCATATTCTGCTCTTGCCTCCTTCTATTGCTGTCGCCATTGCCAGTTCGTTCTCCACCTGTAGGAGCAATCAAGAAGCATTCTTGATATCAGTTTTTGGCGAAAAACTGATCTGAAGTCATGCTCACTCACTCTTCATCGAATTCTTGCTGAAGAGTTCAGTTCTTGGTGAAGAACTACCTACTGATTTTGCTCCACCCTACGCTGTGTCATCTTCAGTGGGAGCAGTCTTTGGCGTTTTCCTTGGGCGTGAATACCTTCGTTGGGAGTTACTGTTACTCCGTATCAGGTATATCCCTCTCCTACCTTTTGGTTTTAGATCTGGTCCAGTTTGGGTTTAAGATTGATCCTTGAAAATGCAGATTTTCTAAAACAGGGAATGTGATTCCCACATGGGAGAGAGAAATTTTTGAAATTTCGCCCTACCTACCTGTAGGGTTTGGCTATCCATATGATGGATCTCTCATCCCTTCAGTGGTATCAAAGCTATGTTCAAATCTTGAACCAAAATTGATTAGATCTGAAACTGCACAAATGGGCAGAAGACGTTCTACCAGATTTGCGCAGATAATTGATTTTTTGGGAAATCGGTTCCCAGATTAAGGGCTATTGATCTTAAATTAAATCTTTTAAATCTGATCTTTATTTAAAACTGTTCTCTATATTTATCTTGATTTATGGGTTGTTTGTACGATGGAGATTGCATTCTTTATTGGCGCAAGAAAACTGCGATTTGCAGTTATTTTACATTTTGGTCTGTAATTATTTATTTTTTTTAATTTTCTAGACTAAATGTATAGGAATTCGATCTGATGTAATATTAATAGAAAATTAGGGTTTTCTATTTTATTTTATTCAAGATCGAAGCTGATTGCGTAGAAGGAGGAGATTTCACAGATTGAGATTTCGCTATCTATGATTTGCAGTTTGAGAAACTACAAACTATAATCTAACATCTGTTTTGCAGGTAGCAGATGTGCGAACAGCCCTAGTACTAATTCTTGACTATCTTTAATCAGTAATTTATTTTTCATATCAATTCTTGAATTAAAATCTTGAATTAAAAATCAAACCCCAGACCTATTCGAACCAGATTGGACCAAACTAGTTGGACCAAATATGTGGTTCGAGGGGACTATTCTCTGCCCTAACTTTTCATACATGGGTCAAGGGATTGATAGTTAATTGCAAGATATAATTCGGCCCACACCTGTAAAGCCCAGTTTTAGAATGTTAAAACTGCTTAAGCCCATTAACTGCACAAAAGCTATATGGGTCGAACTCTCATTTCTATTCAGCCCATATACCTAGATAATATTAATTAGTAATATTATGGATAATAATTGACCATAAGTGCTTGGCCCATGCAGATATGACAGTGTCTCTTGCACACACCATGGCTGAATGCACATCATTGCCATGGTGTCCATAAAGATCATTGGATGATCTCCCTTCTTGCTAGGCCCCACACATCCTGAAAAGGAACCGTGCAAAACCTTAGCCGATTAGGGCCCACCGAAATCTGGCTTTATGAAAGTTAGTGGGAGCCACTTTGGTTTGACCTAAATTAAACTAGGGCGTAATAATTTTGTTCCCTCCTAAAATATGAGTGCATGTGATAGAGAGATTCATATGATGAACTCTCTAAAGGCCTTCCATCATTAGCATGAAGATGGGTCCTTTATTAATAAGGAAAAGCACCATAAAATTGGGCTATCAATTTGCTGCTAGATCTATTGGAATGTTTCATAAGATGATAGGGGTGTCATAAACCGATGTGGGAGGGGCCTATCCTAAAATGGAAGACTCTCTCATGGTACCTTGGCGTTCACGAATATGATGAGTGAGCACTCACTAGACAGAAAGGTTTAACCTAAAATGACAATGAACCTTGTCTAATAGAGGCCAAAGGGAAAGCTCATACAATGAGTGGATATGATCCTTCATAGAAAGGTGGTGGGGTTATGCAGTTGAAACAGTTGGCTCCATGCACCCTATGTGCTTTCCCACATTTCCAGAGACATAATCCCAGTCTCCGTCACTGAGATAGGAGGGAAATCTCAGAGATGAACAAATGAGAACGGAACATAGATTAAAAGCCATATTTATGTAGATAACATGAATCAAATTAGGTTGTGGACTAATGTTTATTTTTTATCAGAAATGACAAACAGACAATTCGCAAAATTGTTGAACGACAACAAACTAAAGGGCCCAAATTATGCTGAGTGGTACTGTAATCTTATGTTGGTCCTCACTTCTGAGAAGTTGGACAAAGTAGCTAAGAATCCTGTCCCAGAGCGTCTGGGTGATAGGGCTTCTGAGGCCCATAGGAGGGACTACCAGGAATGGGAAGAGAAGAGTTCCCTAGCCCGCTTCTACATCATAGCCTCCTTGGATAATCCGATGCAATGACAATTCGAATTGTCCAAGGATATATTGGATAGTCTAAGGACGATGTATGAGGAGCAGAATCATTCTACTCGTCAAAAGGTATTGAAGCAGTTCATGACCGC
Organism: Nelumbo nucifera; assembly: GCF_055504915.1. Lineage (NCBI taxonomy): Eukaryota > Viridiplantae > Streptophyta > Magnoliopsida > Proteales > Nelumbonaceae > Nelumbo > Nelumbo nucifera. Next base: position 29,011,019 of record NC_142656.1, on the reverse strand, counting down.
GCAGATGTCCAAGAACCAACAGGTTCATGACCATTGTCTCAAGATGATAGGTTATATTGATGAACTGGAGGCTCTTGGATCCGAGCTTGACCATGTCACGAAGGTAGATGCCATCCTAAATTCTCTGCTCTCTACCTTCAATCAATTCATCATGAATTACAACATGAATAAGCTGAATGTTAACATCCAGGAACTCAGCAATATGTTGCAGAGGGCCGAGGAACTGATAAAGAAGGATGAGCCCCTTGCTATGCTTGTTGAAGCTAGCAAACCGGGTAAGAAAAAGAGGAAGGCAAAGAGAAGACCTCAGAAGAAAGCTACTAAGCCCAAGAAGCAGAAGAATGACAGAGCATCAGATGCTTGTCACTTCTGCAGACAGACCGGCCACTGAAAGAGGAGCTGTCCTGAGTACCTGAAATCCAAGAAACAAGGTAATTTCGAATCCTGTGTCATACAAACCAATTTATTGGTAACTTCTGCTTCCTGGTATATTGACTCCAGGGTATCGACTCATGCGTGTAACTCACTGCAGGGGTTCAGGATAAGTAGAAGACTGAATGACAAAGAAGTAACTCTTTACTTGGGGACTTCTGCAAGTGTTGCAGCTGCGACTATAGGAACCGTAGAGTTAATTTTCAGAGAATGAACTATTGTACTAAAAGATTGTCTTTATGTACAGAATTTGAGAAGAAATTTGATGTCTGTTTCAAAATTGTGTGCGGATGGATATTCTGTTTTCTTTAGTAATACGATTACTATCAAAAGAAATAATAAATTCATCGCATACGAAGAACTTGAGAATGGTCTCTATGTTCTCCATCATTCTCAGGAAACTAACATAATTGAAACTACGTCAGTCGATATCCCCAAGAAAAGAACCCGTGATATAGTTAATCCCACATGCCTGTGGCATTACCGACTTGGTCATATTAACATAGATCGTATCACAAGGTTAGTAAAGGATGATCCTTTGGATTTTCTAACTGTAGAAGATCTTCCCACCTGTGAACCTTGCCTTCAGGGTAAGATGACAAAACAGCCATTTAACGGTAAGCCTGAAAGATGTATATGCACGCTTGACCTTATACATACTGATGTATGTGGTCCCATGAGTGTTAGGACACGTAACCAGCATGTTTATTTTATAACATTCACCAATGATCACTCTCGGTATGGTTACGTGTACCTAATAAGACACAAGTCTGAATCCTTTGAGAAGTTCAAGGAGTTCAGACAAGAGGTTGAGAAACAGTTGGGGAGAGAAATTAAGACCCTTTGATCGAATCGAGGTGGCGAATATCTCTCTAACAAATTCAGGAACTACTTAAAGGTCAACGGGATAATATCACAGTTAGCTCCTCCTGCTACACCACAACTAAACGGTGTATCAAAAAGGAGGAATAGGACCTTATTGGATATGATTCGGTCACTTCTCATCACTCAGAGTTACCCACATTCTTTTGGGCTTACGCATTGGAGACTGTGATGTACATGCTGAACCGGGTTCCAACCAAATCAGTTCCGAAGACTCCCTATGAGCTTTGGACCGGAAAGAAAGCAAGTGTAAGACGCTTGAAGATTTGGGGTTGTTCGGCACATGTTAAAAGAACGAGTGAGGACAAATTGGAATCCAAGACCAGTCGTTGCCTATTCTTAGGCTACTCCAAAGGCTCTGTGGGTTACCTATTCTATGACCCAGGAGAACAGAAGGTGTTCTATAGCCAAAATGCCCATTTCTTGGAGGATGATTACATCCTAAACAATCATCGTTAGGAAGTTGTTCTTGATAAGGAGAGCTCAGGGGTAGTGGGAGGTGTCCTACAAGTTCCAAGTAATGACCAACCTTGAAGATCTACCCGGGTTTCTAGGCCTCCAGTTCGTTTCGGCTATGACCAGGATAGTTATCTGGTGGAAGCTGCGACCAGTGAGGAGGATCCCGTGACTTATATGGAAGCTATGTTGGACATAGATTCCTTGAAGTGGGTAGATGCCATGAGAGATGAGATGAACTCAATGGAAACCAATGGAGTCTGGACTCTAGTAGATCCACCCCCTGGGGTAAAAGCAATTGGTTGCAAATGGATCTATAAGAGGAAGAAGCACCCTGATGGTAAGGTTGAGACCTACAAAGCTCGTCTTGTGGTGAAAGGGTATACTCAGAAAAATGGCATCGATTATGAGGAAACCTTTTCGCCGGTGGCCATGCTTAAATCCATTAGGATATTGCTAGCTATAGCAACATAACATGACTACGAGATTTGGCAAATGGATGTCAAAACTATGTTCCTGAGTGGAGATCTTACTGAAGATATTTATATGCAGCAACCGCAAGGTTTTATAGCTACAGGTCAGGAACACATGGTATGTAAATTAAATAGATCCATATATGGACTTAAGCAAACTTCTAGGAGTTGGAACATTCGGTTTGAATCTACTGTCAAAACGTTTGACTTTGAGCAGAACCCGGATGAGCCCTGTGTTTACAACAAATCCAATGGTGATAGATTACGTTTCTAGTTCTGTATGTAGACGACATTCGACTCATTGGAAATGATGTAGGAATGTTGATTACAATGAAAGTATGGCTTTCACAGCAACTCTCCATGAAAGATCTTGGAGAAGCCTCTTATATATTGTGTCTTCGACTATATAGAGATAGATCGAAGAGGATAATAGGATTATCCCAATCTGCTTACATTGACAAAATAGTCAAGAGATATAGCATGGAGAACTCCAAAAAAGGAAATGTTCCTTTCAGGCATGGAGTCACTCTCTCCAAGGGAATGTCTCCCAAGACTCCCGAGGAGATTGAGGGCATGAAGGACGTTCCTTATGCCTTAGCCGTAGGGAGCATCATATATGTCATGCTGTGCATGTTAGACAGTGTATGCCCATAGCTCCAATCAGAATAATGTACATTATGACATTTATTGTAAATGAATAAAGTATATATTTGATTCGTGTTATTGTGGTGTGTTTTTGTGTAATACCCTTAAACTGGACACATATGAGACTCGTGTTAGTTTAGAATCTTCACCGTTGTTGGATAGATTTTGGGAGATTTATCCTACCAACGCTGACACTGATGTGCCGCCAAGTTGGTTGGGGTGGCTTGTCTCAACTGCTAGGGTGAGACATGAGGTACATGCAGTGTGGGTTTTCTTGAAACCCTGAACCAAACCAGAATTCCAGTATTGCCCTGGACCTTGGAGATTGATGGGCAAAATTGGAATATTACACCTGACCCCTAGACTCGATTATGATACTGCACTAGGTGTCGGATTGGGCTGTCTTTGATATGCCAATCAGTGAGATCCTTAGAGGGGTCAAAACCTGGGTATGTTGGGACAGTCCGAGAATTCATCTGAGTGGGTGATCATAGTGATAGGATCAACCCCTTTGTCGGACAAAGTGAATGATCGGGGATGCACTCTATTTGATGAAAACCAAAACTGCCGACAGTTGATATACACACACACACACACACACATATATATAGAGATTCGGAGGGCTGATCTTGATCTACAGATAAGATAAGGGATTATCCTTATCTCTTAAAGAGAGTCCAGATCCAAATATAAGATTTGGATCAGGAAACTCCTAATGGGATTAGGAGGACTTCTCTTTAAGGCTATAAATGGAGGAAGAGGGTGAACCCCAGTTCACTCAATTCTAATTTGAGATACAAGAGAGAAGACAACCCTAGTGAGACTGACGCCATCTTCTGCTCTTGCCTTCTCTTCCTGCTGTCGCCATTACCAGTTCGTTCTCCACCTGTAGGAGCGATCAACAAGCGTTCATGATATCAGCTTTTGGTGAAAAACTGATCTAAAGTCGTGCTCACTCACCCTCCATCGAATTCTTGCTGAAGAGTTCGGTTCTTGCTGAAGAACCACCTGCTGATTCTGTTCCACCCTACGCTGTGTCATTTTCAGTGGGAGCAGTCTTTGGCATTTTCCTTGGGCGTGAACACCTTCGTTGGGAGTTACTATTACTCCGTATCAGTTATATCTCTCTCCTACCTTTTGGTTTCAGATCTGGTCCAGTTTAGGTTTAAGATTGATCATTGAAAATGCAGATTTTCTAAAACAGGGAATTTGATTCCCATGTGGGAGAGAGAGAAATTTTTGAAGTTTCACACCACCTACCTGCAGGGTTCGGCCATCCATATGATGGATCTCTCATCCCTTCAGTGCACTCATCCTGACATTGCTCAAGCAGTGAGTGTGGTAAGCAGATTCCAAACCAATCCAAGGCAGGAGCATTGGACTGTTGTGAAAAATATACTCAAGTACCTTCGAAGGACAAAAGAGTTTTGTCTGGTATTCGATGGTAGTTTACTATAGATCCAGGGGTATACTGATGGTGATTTCTTGTCAGATTCAGATGATAGAAAGTCTACATCTGGGTACGTTTTCATGATAGGATCGTGTGTTGTTTGCTGGAAAAGCAGCAAACAGGGGTCCATGGTGCATTCCACAATCGAAGCCGAGTACATTGCCACAAGTGAAGCTGCCAAAGAAGCTGTATGGATGAAGAAGTTCATTCATGAATTGGGAGTAGTTCCATCCAGCACATCACCCATTCCACTATTGTGTGACAACACTAGAGCTATCGCTCAAGCTAAGGAGCCACGAGCCCACTCGAAGTCAAAGCACATCGAGAGGAAGTACCACGTACTGTGGGAGATAGTTGGAAGAGGGGACGTCCTGATTCAGAAGGTAGCATCAGCGGAGAATGTAGTAGACCCATTGACTAGGCCACTGACATAGAAAGTGTTTGAGAAACACGTGGAAAGTATGGGACTCCGGCTTATACCAAATTGGACCTAAGTGCAAGTGGGAGCTATTAGATAGTGTATGCCCTTATCTCCAATGAGAATGATGTACATTATGACATTTATGGTAAATGAATAAAGTACATATTTGATTCATGTTATTATGGTGTGTTTCTGTGTAATACCCTTAAACTGGACATATATGAGACTCGTGTTAGTTTAGAATCTTCAAAACCGTTGGATAGATTTGGGGAGATTTATCCTGCCAAGGCTGACACTGATGTGCCGCCAAGTTGGTTGGGGTGGCTTGTCTCAGCTACCAGGGTGAGACCCGAGGCACATGCAATGTGGGTTTTCTTGAAACCTTGAACCGGATCAGAATTCTAGTATTGCCCTGGACCTTGGAGATAGATGGGCAAAACTAGAATGTTACACCCGATTGGATATGTGAATAGGGTACTTGTGACATCCTCGCAATTGGCTTTATGAACTTCGTCCAGTACCGCTTTTGCCTCCTGTTTGCCAAGGCACCTTGTCCTCACACCATCTAATTCTCTATGATTTAGTACCCCATGTACCAGTTGGAACATTGCGATTAACTTGATCTCCTGTGTCCCTATGGTCTAACTTTTTATCTTCTGTATCACTTCGTTCCTCCAATCATCTGCTGCTATTTGTCCCTCATCTTTCACTTGGTCTTTTATGGTGAAAGTTGATTGCTTGTCAACCAACTGGATAGTAATCTCTATTGGCTCCAGGCTGGATTGTATCTTGGACCCTAAGGTAGCTAATGCTTCGGCGAACCTGTTTTTGGCTATATTCTGATGTTTGAAATCTACATCCAAGTCACTGACTAGTTTTTAGATCAAGGTCCTATAGGGTAGGATGGTTAGCTCCTTCACCGTCGTACCTTCATCGAGCTACCCAATCACCAACTTGGCATCACCAATCACTTTTATCTTCTTTGTGCTGATTTCTATCACTTTTATCAGGCCGAGGACTAGTGCTCCATACTCTGTTATATTGTGGGAATAGGAGAACTAAAGCTTAAATGAGTACACAGAGGTCTGTCCGTCAGGGGAAGTTAGGGTCAATCCAGCACTAGCTGTGGTGTTCGTGCTACTCCCATTGAAGGTTAGGATCTATTCTCCACTTTCGGCTAGGGCAACCATGGGTATATCTCCGGGGACCTCTTTTGATATAGGAAAGTCGGAGCTCGATTGAAAGGTGGCTAGTAAGTCCGCTGCTTCCTGACACTTAATGGCTTTAGGTTGTGTGTACTCTTTTGCATACTCATTGAGCTGCATCGTCCACTTTACATGTCTACTGGGGAGGGGAGGCCTATCCATGAAGAACTTGATTGGGTCACTTCATGCGATGAGGCTCACCTTTTGCCCTATGATATAGTGCCTAAATTTTTGTATGGCAAAGAGAAAGGCCAGGTACTGTTGCTCCATGTGAGAATAGTTCTTCTCCACTGACTTGAGGGTCCTACTGGCATAATAGATGGGGATTTCTACTTTACTCTCATATTCCTATGCCAACAGGCATCCTATGGCCTCTGTCCCTATTGCGATGTATATCTTGAACTCTCGCCCATCTTTGAGCGGTGACATTGTAGGTATCTTAGCCAATGCTTGCTTCAGCCACTTGAAGGTGTCCTGATGCTCCTGGGTCCATCTGAACTCGACAGCTTTCTTGATTAATTTCATCAATGGCAGGGTTGCGTGCGCAAGACCGGGAACAAACCTCCTCAAATAAGAAACTTTTCCAAGGAGTGTCTTTAACTGGGACTCATTTACTAGTGGTGGCAGATCTAAGATGGCTCTAGCCTTACTTTCATCTGGATGTATTCCAGTCTGATCTACTCTGTAGCCTAAGAATTTGCCTGATTGCTCTCCAAATGCACATTCTAGTGGATTTAACCTTAGCTTGAATTCCCTACATCGGGTAAAGACTTTCCTTAAGACTTCGGAGTGCACCTCTTTCTTCTTGGCTTTCATGACTATGTAATCAATGTAGCACTCTATTTCTTTGTGAATCATGTCATGAAAAACACTAGTCATGGCTCTCTGATATGTGGCTCCAGCATTCTTCAATCCAAAGGGCATCATTTTATAATAGAAATTCCCTATGTATGTCCTGAAGGCTGTGTGGGGTGCATCCTCGAGGTCCATGAAGATTTGTTTGTATCCACTGTAGGCATCTAGGAAAGAGAAGAGCTCATGTCCCGTGGTCGAGTCTATCAATACCTCCATATTAGGAAGAGGGAACTCGTCTTTCAGGCAGGCCTTGTTTAGGTCCCTAAAGTCGACGCAACATCTGCGATAAGGTGAAGTTAGCATCGGGGTGTTGTGTTATTGCTAAAGAGTTGGGTGGGAAATGCTAACCTTAGCTGTCCATTCTTCTTCTTCAATGGAACTACATTGGCTAACCACCGAGGATGTGCTATAGGTTTGATGAAGCCTACTTTCAAAAGCTGCACTACTTCCTCCTTGATCTTTAGAGTTATTTCTGGCTTAAAACTCCTTTGGGGCTGCTTTACTGGCTGGAATTTTGGGTCTATGCATAAGGAGTGATGGACGAGTTCTAAGTCTAACCCTGGCATTTGGTCATATGACCAGGTGAATACGTCCTAAAATTCTATGAGAGAAACACGGGCTAGGCCGATTTCTAGATCTAAAGTTTTTGCAATAAGGACACCTCCTTACCTTGTAGAAGTGCGATGAGTTTTCTTCTATCATCGGCTGCTAGCTTTGCGAATATGTATAGGGGTCTTTTTTCTATCCCGTCAGTTTCTAGGTTGATTTCTTCTAATGGCTCCTCAACCGTGTCGATGGAATCCGTCATGCACTTTGGGGGTGCTCTGACTTCATTGCAGTATTCCAATGTGACTTCTATTAACTCCCGAAGTTATCCAAGTTGTTATTTGTTTTGAATTTTGAGAAATCCGTATCTATATAGGTTTGTGATTTTAATGTTGTACCTTTGTGCTATGCTCAATAATTGGATTTTGGTCTGATGGTAAGATCGTGGCGACATCGGTTCGTGATGTGGTGAAATGGTATTGGTAGAATTTTTTTGAAAAAAATATATATTTAATTTGGAAAATGTAAGTTTACATTGAATCTTTTTTTTTTTAAAAAAAAACTTCATTTTTGAATACAAGCTTTGATAGGGCTACATTAGACAAAGTGCAAAGTCATACCACAGGGATCGCTTTCTTAGCCACAGGTGATTTGTCATCCTCATTGTCTTCAATGATGGTATAGTATTCTTTCCCGTCACCCCCTGTCATCCGGACGCATCTACTTCTCTTCTGATGTCCTGTTGTTCCTGTGGGCTCGTTCTCAGGCGGGTGCGGCAGCTTCATTCCCTCCACTTAGGTTATCCTTGTTTTGTCGCCTTCTGCCAGCTCTGTGAAGTAGATGGCATCTTGGAGGTGCATCTCGGACTTATCGAACGGGGCCCTAGTGGTTGGGATCCTTATCGATCTTCCTCGGTATTTGGCTTTGATGCACTGATGGTACGTTGAGGGGACGAGAGCTAGATTGTGGATTTGTGGGCATCCTAAGAGAGCATGGTAGCAAGTTCTTTCTTGAATTACTTGAAATTCTTGCATTATGGTAAATGGCCCAACTGCAACCTACAGCTCGATGGATCTTTTGGTGATTGACGGGTTCCCACTGAAATCCGTTACCTCCAAAGGTAAACCTTTGATGTCCTCTTTTCGAACATTCATTAATTCTAATGTGTGCATTGAAATGAGGTTAACAGACCTTCTCGAGTCTACCATTGATCTTCTCATGTTGAAACCCCTTATCTTCGCCATGATGTATAGGGGTCTATTATGGTGGGGATCAGCGCCCAACATGTCATCCGCTGTGAACTCAACACTGCTACAGTCACATCTATACGATTGCAGGGGGTGTCGAAATACTTCGGCCAGGGCCCTGATGGCTGACTTCTGTGTTGTTGTGTTGGCCCCTTGTTTGGTGAAGAATTGTCTTAGCTCCTCACTTTGCTCCAGTTTCTCTATTAGGGCGTCATCCTAGTACTCTCCGAACACTCCTACCATGTTGATGCTGCCTCCCTAGGCATGGGTCGAGAGGGGGTCGACTTCCACGTGGGTCGGGTCCTTCTTTTCAAACTATTCTAACTTTACTTTCTGTGTGAATATCCTTCTTAAGGTGAAAAAGTCCATTAAGTCGTGGTAAGGCGTCTGATGGTTGTTGCACCATCTTCCTCTGTGCTTGTCTTTCTCTGAGTTGACTCCTGGTGGTGGCGGTGGTAGGCTGATGACCCTGTCCTCTACCAACTAGTTCATGATCATGATTACCTCCTCTCTTGTGCAGGGGAAGGGAGGAGGCAGCGGTGGATCTCTTTTTCCTTGGGCATCACTTCTCTGGTATGGCCCTTGTCTAGCTCCTCTGTTGTTTCTAGGCCTCCTGTCGACCGCATACACTTCATTCCTGATGCGTGGGGATATATCATTGATAGTTTACACCGTCCTCTCTACGCATCTCTAGAGTTGGATGAAGGTTTCAACTTCGATGTTTTCGATGCCAATTTTGTATGTAGGGCGCATACCTTGAACGCACTACTCAACAAAGCTCTTTTCAGTGGCATGCTCATCGAAGACAGAATGAGTGAGCTTCTAGAACCTCATGACATGGGCCAGGGGGTCTTCTCCTGGTCCCTGCTTTACGTTTCGTAGATCAATCATCGTTATTTTCCTTTCCAGGGTGAACCATTTTGATAGGAACTTCTTGGCTAATTCTCCCCATGAATTGACAATCCCATGGGTGAGACTCATGAACCATGTGTATGCTGGGCCGGTCAACAACTTTGAAAACTCATGTACCATAAGGTCCCCGTCGAGGGCGTCTTCAAACTTGCTAATGTGTTCTTATGGCCTACCCCTCTGTTCGTCGTACTGAGGCCATTGTTGGGGAGAGGTGTACTCGGTGGGGTAAGGCTTGTATAGGATATGGTCGGAATAAGGCTTCTACAGGATTGTTGAATCCTAGGCCTGACTACGACTTTCAACCACTAGTCCCTGCACATATTCCCTCAAATCTTCTCTACTAAGAGGGGCCTCCAATATTGCTTGAGTTGGGGTCAGGTGGTCCTATGGGGTTGTTCTAGGATGACGGACATGGTGTTGGAGGCATGGCGACTGGGGTTAGGGTTGGAATTTGGGACACCAGGGATAGTAGCAGTAGGGGTCTGTTCAGCTTGGGCTGAACAACTGAACAGGATCTGGAGGGCGCTCCTCATTTCTTCCATGTTCTACTCGAGTTTCCTGCACTGTTCCTCGAAGCGCACCTCGAACCCGTAGACCTTGTTTGACAAGATCTCAATATTAGCCTAGATGGGTGCTTCCATCTCCAGCTGGTTTTCGACTTCAGGGTTAGTGCTTTCTTGAATGTTGTTTTGATCCTTAGGGATGGTGGTAAGGTTAATCCTTCTTAAGGCCATTCTTTGTGATTAAAGCTGGAACTAGAGATTCTACTATAGGAGGGGGGTGAGGCTAGGTTGGAAGCAGTCTCTTTGAAAGACAAAGAGAGGCCTCGAAGGTGAAGAGAAATGAAAGTCTTTTGGTCAAAGGGTTTAGGAGATGAGAAGGTTGTGGATACTCAAGAGTACCAATAACAAATGCTCAGGATCCTAAAAGGTAGGAGATGAGGATATTCACTTCGTATCGAGGAAGGGAATATTTGGTTTGCTGGCAATCATTGGATGCACTACTGGGGTATCACCACATGTCTCATGAAGATCTTCTCAAGGATCAGCTTTCCTTATCCTTAAGATCCCTCATTACTCACGTGTGCTACTACCTTTTTGCGCGTCATGACTAATCCTACATGGCGATAGTGACATCACCATTCAGAGGCCGTTATTTCGTCAATTCCTCATGGCGGTTTGCAAAGCCCTTTGCTGTCATGGGTTGCATGTGTCTGGGCACACGTGGGCCTCGCCATGGGCTCGACCTACTATCCTTTCTAAGCCGTTATCCGGAGCGGGTTCATAGGTTGTGGGTTTATCGCACGTCATAGCAGGTGTGACTTCGCTGCGCACTCAGGTTTGCTTAGGTCTTCTTGGATGAGTCTTTCTAAGGCTTGTTTAGGTTTGGGTGTTGATTGGACTTGGTGGACCGCGGGTTTATCACGTGTTTTCTTAATGTGTTGCGAGTTCATCACGAAGGTGGTGACGAACCATAAGTTCATCGCAGCGTGGGGGTTTGATTGTAAGCTGCTCATAAGTGCTTTTGTGGTGTTACTCCTAGTATCTGTGTGTTCTTTGATGGTCTGAGTGAGCTGTACATACCTACACCCGCAATGAGTTTTTATCTTCTAGAAGTCTCCAAAGTTGCTTTGAGAACAGGGTGACATTCATTTCTCCTAATTTCATCATGCCTAACTCACCTAGGTGTTTAGATTTGGTTAGCTTGTACAGGTAAGGAGAGAGAGGCAATGTTTGTTTTGTTCTTGTCTCCATATGAAATTTTTGGATGTCCTTTCCATCTTCACAAGTTGTTCTTTAGGAAGGATAAGTGTGGTCATTTGATAGGTGGGTAGGGCATGTGTGATTGCTTGAGCAAGGGTGACCCGCCCCACTTGCGATAGGAGTTGTGCCTGCCAATGTTCTAATTTTGCTTTCATTTTCTCTAGAATTTCCTTTGTGGCACTAAGTTTCTCTTTTCCCACCCAAAATCTGGCTCCTAAGTATTTATCTTTAAGATTCATTAGGGGATACCTAGAAGGTGACAAAGACATCTTTGGTGTCTCTATGGCACATTTGGACTGAAAATAATACTTTATTTTTGGAAGTTGGTTTGTTGTCTTGATTTTTGCAGTCTTCTCCATTGATTTTCTTTCTCCCCAATAGAAGATAAAGTAATCATCAGTGAAGAGGAGGTGAGAGATTGTTCACGCTCTTCAAGCTATTCTAATAATTGTGAAAGATCCTTCATATAAAAATGAAGAGGTAGGGTGATTGGGAGTGTCCTTGTCTGAGTCCCTGCTTTGTGGTGAAATTATAAAAGTACCCTCCATTTAGTGTGATTGAGAATGTGGCTGAAATATGCATTGATAAATCATATCACACCAGAGGGGGTGAGGGGAATTCATTTTCCTCATGATAACAATCAAGAACTTTCATTCCATGCGGTCAAAGGCTTTAGACATGTCCAGTTTTATTACTGTCCATCCCTTTTCCCTTCTTTTTTTCTTATGTAGGCTAAGATCTCGTGAGCTAGGATGATGTTACCATTTATCTACATGTCCTTTACAAAACCTAGCTGCTTGGTTTAGAGTAATTAGTTTTGGTATTAGGGTTTGGAGTCCATTACTAAGGACTTTTAATAGGATCTTGCATGAGATGTTGTAGAGGCTGATGGGCCTATAGTGTGAAGCATTCGTGGGACCTTCTTGCTTGTTTGACCACATGAGGGGTGGTCCTTGAATGCCAATGGTCTATTAGGTTCAAGTTTTCCATGAAGTGAATAAGGGCGGTGGATGTTTTCTAGTGGGGAGGGGTGGGGGACCCTTGTAATTTTGTTGCATCTTTGAGAGCATTGTAATTGCCCATTATAACATGGCTGGTTGGTCGGGTTCCCAGTGAGTTTTCCATGTAGTCTTCTCCAATAGAGTTCTCATTCTTCTCTTCCTGGTGGTCTGCATATATGGGAATGGTGACACCCCCCTAGCTATATATTGTATCCAGATCACCATGCTATTATGACACCCCCCCAGCACCCAAGGTAGGAATGGTGATATAATGGGGAAACCTGAGTTGTTTGATTAGTTTCTTGGCCTTTAGGAAGAAGTGGATGGGTCGGTGTAATTTACACTTTTGTTACAGTTCAAACTGTTTTTTTTTTTTTCCTTTGAACCATAACCTCCTATGTTCCATGCAAATATATTCATGGTCGAAAAAGAATAATAATAAGGTGCAATGAGTGTAAGAAATCAAAATACTGAAATTGAAATGTGATAGGGGGTTGTAAGGTGGTACTTGAAGGAGGTTAGTGAGAAGAACCAACTACTGCTGCGATGTTTCCATCTCTAACCAATAGTTCCAGCACCCATTTGCCTCCAGATCCACCCATGCTGTATCATTGGTTGTGCATAGTAGGTGGTGGCTTTTCCCACCTCCTTGTGGTTTTCAGTAATGGGGTAGCCACCTCCTTGTGGCTTTGCCAAAGCTCGAGGCACCATCCTTGGATTTAGTATTAATAACAGACACTTCATGAGGCAGACTTTCCTTTAAACGTAAATTCTTGGGAATATTATGGAGTGAAATTTTCTGATCTTCATTAAAGACTTCAGTGGCTTGCACGTCATCCTTCTCCTTTGACTTTGGTTCCTGAGTCTTACTCAGAACATGACTTGGTTGCATGTTTAGCGTGAGACTGTCTCCACCTACTTCATCAATACGGCATCTCTTCTCGGAACGGGTATTATCGTCCAAGTCTTCATCAATATCTTCTGGGAACCTAAAGTTGGAGCATGGATTTGGCGGGATATCCTTGTTGTAGATCAGTTATTACAGAGGTTTGTTAGGGTGGAAATCTACCTTGAGCTAGTCTCTAGGATAGGCAATATCTCAATCCCTAATGAGAGCTCAAACCTGGTCGAGAGACATGTCAACTGGTAGCCGCTTGCACTGTTGCCAGACGTAACCCATTAGGCCACAAAATGCGTACAACTAAATAAGATTTTTGTAACAAAAATGAAGCCAATCTTACCATTGTCGTTGAGGAACATGCCCATAAGTGATTTTGAGATTGAGTTTTATCCACAGGCGAATGAACTAACCTCGTATTGGTTTTTCCACTAGTATTTTTTTTTCCTACTTTGGGGATTACCTCACCGGTTATGGCTGCAAACATCTCATAGAGGGAGTGTTCAATGTAGTTTTTCAGGATGTGGTGAATTTGCACCTAAACATTTTACATCCAAACCTATTTCACTTCCTATAGTTGATCTTCACCGGTTGCTTGGGGTTCCATGCATTTCTTGCGAAGACTTAAACTTGGGAGACTATGGCTTGGGTTCGGTGAAAGATTTATCCCCTGAGAATACGCTAAGTGATACATTGAGGTTCCCGACATGGAGGGACCATAACCACCTCCCAATGTTCCCTTGAGAGTGTCTTGTAACATGAAAGTTGCTCTGTGAGGCACTGAGAATGTTCGTTCTGAGGGTCTTTCATTGTTGTAGTGTAGAGAGAGTGAACTTTCTATTTGAGGAAGTAATCCTTGTGTAGCACAGTGCTTAAAAGGCAGGAGGCAAAATAGAGAGTGGAGGTCGTTGGCTATAAATGGCAAGCACCTATAGTAGTTGAGGAGGGTAGGTGAGAGATATTAATTAAGGTTAAGGTTGCCACGCCCATTAGATAACCAAGACTCCAACCTTTTCTCATCAGCTGGATAACTCCAATCATGTCTCATCTCTAACTCTTGATCAATCTCTCTTAATTGTAATCTAATACAAGTCTTCTAATTGTTGTTGTACTCTTACTATTTCCTCATACTATTATATAATGACAAGGGTTCTGGTGTAAATACATCACCATTGAACCATTCTTTTTCAAAATTTGTTTGTTGATTCTTAGTTCAAACTTGGTATCAGAGCCATTCCATCATGTCATCCATCAATAATTTGGCTACAAGAGGTGTCAATAACCTTGGCACGTTATTGTCTACTATCACACCTGAATTTGCAGCAACCATGCCCAATGTAACACCCTATTTGCCCATAAAAGTAAATAATAAAAATTATCTACTATGGCGTGCACAACTACTCCCAATTCTCAGAACTCACAAACTGATGAGAATAGTTGAAGGCAAAACACTTGCACCCCCTAAAGAGATCGATGATTAAGATGATTCATCAAAGAAAATTCTCCACCCAACGTATAATCACTAGTATCAATTGAACCAATTGGTATTGAGCTGGATGTAGGTATGTCCTTGGCTGAAGTCTCACATTAAAAATCTCGTTCATTTCACACTCCAGATCCATAATTCTCCAACCACGAAGACAACTTCAAAGTCTAAAGAAAGGTACACTTTTTACTTCTGAATATGTTGAAAAAGCCAAGAGTAATAATTCACATGGTAGAGGCAGAGGTGGTTGTGGCAATTACATTGATAGTCAAGATCATGGTTGGGGACACAACAGTATAGTTTGTCAACCATGCAATATTCCTGGTTGTGAAGTATGGAAGTGTCGTCACTGATTTGATCTTTTCTATCCCGGTAGTGATCAACAATCTACTTCAAATTCTAGCATTCCTAAACCAACAGCATTCCACAATGGAAACTCTTCATAGTTTGATCTAGCGTTGTATCCAGACTCAGGAGTTATGCTTCATATTATGACTGAGTTACAAAATCTTTAGTTTTAACTAGATTATGGTGAGTCTGATCATGTGAAAATTAATAATGGAGCAGGGTTGCAAATTAAAAATATTGGTTCTTTAATTTCTCAATGTGGTTATCACTTTCAATTATAAGATATTTATCATGTGCCCTCTATTACAAAAAAAAATTGTTATCAGTCAATAAGTTCACCAAGGATAACAATGCTATATTTGAGTTTCATCCTTCTTTTTTTCAACAAAAGTTACATATGTTAAACAGTGTATACCCTTAGCTCTAATCAGATTGATGTACTTATTGTCATTTATTGTAAATGAATAAAATGCATAATTGATTCATGTTATTATGGTATGTTTCTATGTAATACCCTTAAGTTGGACACTTATGAGACTCGTGTTAGTTTAGAATCTTCACAGTCATTGGAAAGATATGAGGAGATTTATCCTGCCAAGACTGACACTGATGTGCCGCCAAGTTAGTTGGGGTGGCTTGTCTCAGTTGCCAAGGTGAGACCTGAGGTACATGAAGTGTGGGTTTTCTTGAAACCCTAAATCGGACCAAATTCTAGTATTGCCCTGGACCTTGGAGATAGATGAGCAAAACTGAAATGTTACACCTAACCCCTAGACTCGATTATGGTATTGCACTAGGTGTCGGATTGGGCTGTCTTTGATATGCCAATCAGAGAGATCTTTTACCGGGTCAAAACCTAGGTATGTTGGCACAGTCCGAGAATTCACTTGAGTGGGTGATCATAGTGACGGGATCAGCCCCTTTGTCAAACAAAGAGAATGATCAGGAAATGCACTCGCTCTATGGAAACCTAAACTGCCGACAATTGATTTCAAATGTTGAAATTTGTTTTTGTAAAATATATATATATATATATATATATATTATGGTTTCAAAATGTTTGCAAAAGGTTTTAATTCCTGAGATCCATGTGAGTAAAGAGTGCAGCACTGTACCTTGCAGCCGAGGGAGAGGTCATCTCTTGTCAGGCAGTGTTTGATCATTATGGGCTGAGAGGTTAAGTGTAAGACCATTGAGGGTAATACCTGATGAGCTAATCTTGCATCTGCCCACAGTTCTTGGGTTTTCATAAGGTGACTGGATCCAAGAACCATTTAGTGTAAATGTTGGGCCCACTGTGATGGACTCAGGGGTTCATTGTCTCCTATAGTGAATTCGGCTAAGCCTTGTAACAAAGGTTGGACTGAATCCATGTGGCTGATTTGCAGATCAATGTTAGGGTCCCACGCCATACAAAGAGAGCCAACTGGGCAGCAGGTTAAGGAGTAAGTGAGCACATAAGATTAATGGGCCTAAGGCACAATTCGAACTGGGCTTAATTTGGTTAATTAAAAGGGGCAAGATCTGATTTATAATCTGATTTGGATTAGCTGAAGGATAAGATAAGTCTTATCCATTTAAGAGTCCAGATCCAAATATCAGATTTGGATCAAGAAACTCTCTCCTAATTAGGTTAGGAGGCTGATCCAAAAAAGACCATAAATAGGGGGCGAAATCTTCAATTTTAGACACATCAGTCTGTAGAGTTCTCTCCTGTTCTTTCTATCCCTACCTAGTTCGGTCTCCACTTCTGGATCTGATCAAGAAAGGTTCTTGATATTGTTTCTTGGCTGAAGAAACAATATGAATTCATACTCACCAGCCCTTGTTTCATTCTTTCTGAAGAATTTCGGTTCTTGCAGAAGAGTCGTCCTACTAATCCTACTTCACCACACATTGTGTCATGTTCAGTGGAGATGGCTTTTGGTCTTCTCCTTGGGCGTGAAGACCTTCATTGGGAGTTACTGTTACATCGTATCAGGTATATCCCTCACTTCCTATTGGTTTCAAATCTTGTCCGGTTTTAGATTCAAGAACGAACATTGAAAATGTAGTTTTCTAAATTAGGGAATGCGATTCATAGATGGGAGTGAAATAAATTTTTAAAATTTCACCCAACCTTCCAGCAAGGTTTGGCCATCCATATGATGGATCTCCCATCCCTTTCAACATAATCTCTGCTAACATCTACTAGAAATGCCATTGCACTAGTTGGAGAAAAGGCTACAATCTGAGTCTGGCATCATCAACTAGGACATGCTTCTACTAAAGTCGTTCGAAGTGTTATCACCCATTTTGGTCTTCCTTACAATGGCTCTTTTAATTTAGCGGTGTGTGGGTCATGTCAATTAGGCAAGAGTTGTTGTTTGCATCTTTCATGTCTTCTACTTGTTATAGTCATCCATTAGAACTAATTTATTCAGATGTATAGGGGCCAGTCCTAGTAGCTTCTACTAGTGGTTTTAAATATTATGTGTTGTTTATAGATGCTTTTTCAAAGTTCTCTTGGCTTTTTCCTATGGTGAATATATTTGATGTATTTGATATTTTTATTAAATTTAAACATCATGTTGTGAACTTATTTGATAGAAAAGTAAAGTTGTTCCAGTGTGACTTGGGAGGGTTAATGGAAGGGTTACAGGCTTGTTGTCGAGAGGAGCTCAAAGTTCCAACGTGACACTACAGGCTTTGCCGAGAGGAGCTGGGTAATCATCAAAGGGTCGTTGATTGCATGGATGTTTAACCAATCCTTAATTAGCCAGAGTAAATTGGGTTGCAATTCTTTGAGAAGCTCATGGGCCTGCTTCGACCATAGTAATCTATTGAAACCCTTTTTTGCCCCATAAAGACTTCACTTGAATTTGGATAGTACTTCTCTTTTATAACAGAAGGCCATAAATTATTGTGACAGGTCAGCAGTTTCCATTGTTTAATGAACATGGCCTTATTCATTTGAAGACTCTCTCTAAGGCTCAGCCCCTACTTGATATAGGCATGCATAGCTTATTCAAGCATGTTTGCATTTTTTTTCTTTGTATCATACCACCAAAATTCCCTAGTAACCTTTTCAAGTTCTGTATGAATTTGAACTGAAGTTACTAGTAGAAGGTCCTGATCGATTGGGAGAGGAACTTTTACACCTCCATGAGTTGTTTATTGTTTTAATTTTTCCAAGAGATCTTGATGTGTAACGCAATTGTGACCCCGACTAAAGTCCTTACCCAAGTGGTAAGCCTGGCCCAGTACGACCCATGATCATGCCTAACTGATCTTTCCACCTAAACTTGATTATGAAGGCCAGAAATTGTAGTATAGGAAGAAAGGAATTATATATGAAACAAAACAGAGGTCAATGACCCAATAGATTGGTCACTTGGCATCCCTTTATTTGAAGAGTGAATGCCAATGTCAAGTTTTACTAGACGACCCGTGAATCTCTCCCTTCTTCAATTCTATGTTCCGATTGATTTTCTGGTTTTTGAATCGATCATCGATTCTATGCTCACATCCCCACATAGTCCAAAAAAATATAATAGGAAGAAAACTTGTAGAGCATAGACGTTTATTTTATTAAGCAAGCCAACGACACAAGCACACAAAAATCAAATACAAGCAAAATCAAGCAATTGTAAGCCCAACAAAAGAGATAGACAAACGAAATAGACGACGCTGGTATTTCCCAAATCTAGCCAATAAGCCAAAAGCTCAAAACTTCATGGCTTCAATCAACTAGCAATCTCCTAAGGAGCTTATTATTATTAGAAAACCAAACCTGATTTGAAATTCTGAATCCAAGCAAGCCTACTGGCCTGATTCCTTTGCACAGCATGTGTAAAGAAAGGTCTTCTCCATGGAACGATCACATTTCAGACACTTGAGAACCATTCTGGAAAAGTCGGCAGTGGTTTGAGGGACAACCAGCCGGAGAGAATGCTCCTGCTGAGCTGCTTGCAACACTTTCCAGAATTTGCCCT
Source organism: Nelumbo nucifera (assembly GCF_055504915.1). NCBI lineage: Eukaryota > Viridiplantae > Streptophyta > Magnoliopsida > Proteales > Nelumbonaceae > Nelumbo > Nelumbo nucifera. The sequence continues at coordinate 28,992,025 of NC_142656.1, read as the reverse complement.
CTGTTGGGGTTTTGGCTTTCCAACAGGAAATTTTCATGTCGAGCTTCTCAGAGCATTTACTCCATTCCTCTCCATTGAATTTGAAGAACTCCTTCACCTCGGCAGACCCTTGGAAGATAATGGCCCAACGATCCGCAATGGCGTTGAAGCTTGACATGGACATTAACTCTTTCAAGATTTCGTCCTCATGGAACGGCTTCTCACAGTTTTCCATCCTCAAGTACTGGTAGTTCTCCAGATAACGCCAGAAATCTATGATTCTCTTAGGCCAGGTGACTGATTCATTTCCTTTCTTCTCTTCCAAAGGCTGGAAAAAATGTTGTTCATTGTCCTCGGTTATGGTGCTTAGGATACTCTGCAATTTTTGCTCATCAAGCAAATTCGTCCCCATGTAGACGATTGCGATATCCATCTGGTTGAGCTTTTCTTTAATATCTTTTATTTGTATCACAAAGCTCCTTAACCACTGAACATTAGAACCTCCAAGCAAGCACAATGTCTTCCCCATCTGATTCAGTAATATAGAAGCTTCACATGAGAGAGAGAGAGAAAGATAGATAGATAGATAGATAGATAGCGAGAGAGAGAGAGAGAGAGAGAGATGTACCGATAGAATTTTGGTGTCCAAGCGATTAAAGATGAGAGCCCATTTCTCCTTGTTCCAACGATCTTCTTCGTTTCGCCAGAGCTCAGCTTCCTTATCCTTGGAGAAAGGGTGAGCTCTAGTTCCCCAAATCTCAATCATGGGAAGTGCATTGGGGGAGATGATCTTTCCTTCTTTGTCTAGGACAACCAGTATGGGCTTCTTCTGGTAGTTCCAGCATTCCTTGATGTAACACTTGAATGGGCGTTTTATGGTTGAAGGTTTGCACCAGAACCATGGCATTTGGTTCTTATCAGCTTTTGGGTCTGGGTCTTCTTTTTGCCCTTCTTCTACAATAGGAAACCAGATGACTTCGAATAATGTCTTATTGTATTCCTTATAAACTGTTGTTAGAGCCTTGAATTTTTCTGAAATGTTCTCTTGGTAGTAGTCCAAGTCTGAGATGAATAAGCCAACTGATTTGCCCTTGAGAACTTCAAAATTGAGAACATCCTGCCAAAAGTCATGCATTAATTTAAGCACGTTAGTTCTTTGCTTTGCATTGGCCTGAAATAATTAATGCTTGTCGTCTGTCAGTAGCATCCTACCTTCCCATCCCGCTTGAGTCCTGCTCCTTCAGTTGGCTTGATGAACAACTTCTTGATTAAATCAACAACATCTGTATGACTAGGTTTTACAAAGCAGTCCATTGCAAAGTTAGAACAGTCTGCAAGAGGTCCCAAACAACTTCTGTTAGATCTTAATTAATTGCGGTCTGGACTTCTCATACACTATTATCACCCACTCTCTATCCAGAATTGTGGGCAGATTGCCCCATTTATTAACCCCAAACTTTATTGTTGCTGGAGGGGAAATGAATCTATAAATGAGTTTATTAAAAATCACTTCTGGATAGAGCGAGCTATCAAACCTGCTTGTTCTTTTAAGTCATTTAAGAATTTCTCCGCATGTTTTTATTCGTCTAGTCGCTTTAACAGTTGTTTTGTCTTCAGCTTCATCTCTTCTGATGAATTCGTATACCTGTAACAATAAAATAATTTTGTGAGTTAAATAGATAGAAACGAACAGAGAGAGAGAGAGAGAGAGAGAGAGAGAGAGATAGAGAGAGAGAGTGACATACTTCACCTTTATCAATTTCATGGTGGAAGTGAAGCAGACGACTACAGCTCGAATCATGTGGTAAGCAACGATCCTAACATACAAGCTTTGGTATTCAATGTTTGTGTAGCTGGTGAGACTGATAATTGGTTTTGTGAGATGCAGCATTTTGGTTACTAGAGAATTTAGACTCTTAAGATGCTCCTTCTCATCTTCTGAGAGCTTCCCTTTGCAGAAAATGCGCTGTTTGAGGTTGCGATAGGAGTCTACTTGGGCAGTGTCGTCTTGGGTAGACCACAAGTATTCACGATAGAGCATGGCAAATGCAGCCAGCACCAGAAGCAGTTTTGCATCATACGGGTATTTCTTCACTAAACCAAACATGTATTTTATGCATTCTTTTTCATCTCCATCTACACCTAGACGCGGTTTGCCGTCACAATAACACATGCATAACATCTGCCCCATTTATAAACAATTTACTTCCACCACAATAGAGTAGATAATAAGGTACAAAATAAAACATATATATATAACCAATTAAGCTAAATTGTTGATGATCTCAGAAGTTCTATTAATTAATTAGTGCAATTACTATTTCTATTCACACAATATTTCCGACCTGCAACTTGAATCTAGTAAGAATAAAATAAAGAAAAATTAATAAAAAAAATGTCATTTCAGGTATTTGCCATTTATAGGAATTTAGGAGTAGCACCGGTAAGTTATAAAATGAGAGAAAATTGATTGATATATATGGTATTTTTTGTAATAAATTATTCATTAAAAATTAAAAATTAAAAATTAAGAAAAAAGAAAGTTGACTAAAATGGTATGGTCATGTGCATGGAAGACCATTAACGACTCCCTTAAGAAGAAATGATCTATTGCAAGTTGAAGCAGTTAGAAGGGATAGACATGAGCAAAAATAATGGGTGTAAGTAGTAAAAAAAAATAATTTAAGTGCTAATATTTTAACAATGCATATGACATTAAATATAATGGAATGGTGAAACGGGATGCATATAGCCAACTCTACGGAATAAGGGTTGGAGATGAAAATGATGATGATAATGATGATGTATCAAGCATTAATTCAGCTTCTATCTTTAAGATAGAAGGGAAAGAGTTGGCTTAAACTGCAGTGCAGTAGTTCTAATTCCACTTTTTCAAAATTAATCATTGTCTTATCATATATTTGGATAATGGATAATTGGATACCTTCCAATAGATCTCCTGAATTATTTGAAGAAGCTCTAGTTTCAATGGATCCTGCAGAATCGTAGTCCAAATATATTAAGTCCCATTTGATAATTATAGTGTAAGGGGACATATTACATACATGTGCAAATAATGGATAAAAATAGGGTACAACTATGATACCGGAATGATATGATATTTCGGAAAAATTTAGGGCCAATCAACGGGTATCACAAAAGAGGTCATGATCAATCAGGTGGTATTAATAAAAATTCACCGGGGGTGCTTTGATTGGGCAAAGCTTTTTCGATATCATATCTTTCTGGCATCATAGATTTTCCCATAAAAATACAATACAATTAACATAATATAAACAACATGTTTTAACTTTTATGACATGCACTAAAACCAAAGTAAAGTGTTCATTTTATATAAAGCCCCATTTTTGTTATTTCTTGAGGTATTATTACCTTGGAAGACTCAGGTACTTTATTCTCTGGACCTTTCACTTCAACAACCTGCATTATAGTTAAGCCCAGTTATACATTCTTATAAAATCTATCTACCTATCTATCTACCTATCAATCTATAAAGAATGAACAAAACAATAAAGAGAAAGAGAACCCACCTTGCGATAAACAACGAAGGCCGGTTTGAGGATGTCAGTGATTATGCGAACAATTTCTTCATAATCACTGAAGGCATTGCCTGATTCATGCGTCTTGTGGACCTCTTCAATGTCTATGTCATCACCAAAGAGGTAAATGAAACTCGAATTAGCACATGGGCAGATTTGGGCCATCCTGGTTAAATTACTCGAATTACAGACCTCTGATCAGCTACTCCATTGGGCCTAGGAGGGGGAAGATTGGGCTTATATAGGAATCCCAACAAAGGCCCACGATTACCTCTCTTCGCCCAAAATATGCCAGTCTTCCAAATATCACTTTCTCTTCTTTTTAGGACCAACAAAGGCATTGCTACGTTTTACTGCATGGTATTGGCATGATCTGATGCATACCCCATCTTCTTTACCCATGAGAAAATCTCACCATTATTCGGAAAAGGTGAAAGATATTTACCTTGTTTTTTTAATCAGTCCTTGGAAAAGGAAGAGATGCCAAGAATAAGCCACATTTTATAAGATTTTGGTCATATTATGTGTTGCATGATTTCAAAAGACTACTCGGAAATAAAATCATTCTGACCACTGGTTTTTCGGTCGACAGTTCAACCATGGTGTCATGTGTTGCACGTTGGCATATCTGAAGGAGATTGAGGTATCATCATATATTATCCAAAAAAAAATGTGATAAAAGGAGGGGAGAGAAAAGATAAGCTTTCCGGTGAGTGACGGACGTGGTTGGTTACGGTAATAGAAGTTGAATGATGTTAATACTCTCGCTTAACTTGAATGGTAATAGATAAGCTTTCCATTGACCGTCTTCTAGGGCCTAGCAGTATATGTTGCATCTTTTCATGCACAAAGTGACCATCTAAAGTCTTTTTCTTTTTTTTTTTTTCTTAAAATATCGGATTGAACTAGGTATGTTGCACGTTGGCATATTTGATGATTATTAGGTCGAGTTTATTTTTCTTTTTTAGATTATAAACAACCTTTGAAAAAAAAATAATAAGGTGCAATCAGTGTAAGAAATCAAATTACCGAAACTAAAATGAGATAAGAGGTAGTAAGGTAGTACCTGAAGGAGGTTAGTGAGAAGCTCCAACTACTACTGGATGTTGCCAAATCTAGCCAATGGTCCCACCATCCATTTGCCTCCAGATCCACCCATGCAATATCATTGCCTGTGCACACTAAGGTGCTGGCTTTTCCTACTTCCTTGTGGTTTTCATGAATGGACATTTCTTAGAACTTATGGTAGTACATGTCTCTTTCTATGCTGACATTTACGTTGAGATCACAAGTTTTAGAGTTTAATTCTTGAGGGTGTGAATATTTGGGTTTGCAACTATTATTTTAATGTAACCCTTCATTTACATTTGCCAAAGCTCAAGGCACCATCCTTGGGTTTAGTATTAATAACATCGATTTCATGAGGCATGATTTCCTTTAAATGTATATGCATGGGAATATTATGGAGTGAAATTTATTGATCTCCATTAAAGACTTCAATGGCTTGCTCGTCACCCTTCTCCTTTGAGTTTGGTACCTGAGTCTTTCTTAGAGTATGGCTCGACTGCATGCTTAATGTGAGACTGATAACTCTATATTTTGATGCCTTAAGGGCATCATTTTAGGGGTATTTTCGGCCTTAGAATAGTCAAAGTGTTTTCTTTTCCCAGTTAAATTCATTGTTGTGACCTCTTAGCATCTCTGTGCAAATTCTGTGAAAAACTGAGGAAGTTACATGGCTGAAATGTAGTTTTTGGGAGGCTAGTGTGAAATTCAACTGAGAGAGGGGGTGTTTTTGTGAAAAACTGAGAATAGGAAGGCACCTCCTATCTGCTAAACCCAGTTTGGCGCCCCTCCTACTGTATTAACATGCTCCCCTCTCATTAGCAAATCCTAGAGTGCCTTTTAACCCATTCTTTTCATCCTTAGCAAACCCTAGCCGCCCCTAATTGTTTAATCTCCACCCTCCACCTCTTCTAATCTCCACCATTCATTCTAGGGAACACTTTTTGTAGCTTTTAAACCCTAGGGTGCCACCAAACTTCTAATCCTCACCATTCAGCCTTTAGTCATTAGATCTCAGCCCTTCATTCCATCTTCTATCTCAGCCATCCACTCTAGGGCGCCACCCACTCCTTCTAATCTCCACCTTTCAACCCTAGGCACCTCAATCTCCTCCATCCATTTTTAGTCGCCTAAATCTCAACCCTACATAATATTGGGTGCCATCTCCTTCTCCTCTCAGCCTTAGGATCAACCCAGAACCATCCTAACTCTTTATTAGAAACCCTAAGGTGCCCATATCTTTGCTAAAACCCAGCTACCGCCCCCTCTTTCTCTCTAATCCCAGTTGTATCCATCCTTCTCTATCAAAAGGACCCAAGGAGTCCTGAGAAGGGATTGGATTCTGCCCCCAGGTAAAACGGAAGGCTGATGTTAAGAAGTTCAAGGGTAGAGGAAGAGGAGAACGCCCAAGCAAGACGAGGGGTTCTTGCTTGTAGTTTGCCTACGCCACTACTGCCACCTATGGATTCGGATCCCAACCATTAGTCTTAGATTTAATTTCTGTTCTTTCATTACTAGTTCCATTTTTTCCCTTTCTAAAATTTACTTTCATTTAGATTCTAAGATTTACTTTCATTACTAGTTCCATCTAAAATTTACTTTCAGATGAATTCTGCGTATATGGAATTCGGCCAGCTAAGACAGAAGGCCTATCTCGAGAAGTCTGAGGGTCAAATGAAAGATTCGGAGACTATTAACTCCGATCGGATTACACTTTTTTTTTGTTCCTTTTATTTATTTATTTATTTATTTTTTGCACTAGGTGTCGGATTGGGCTGTCTTTGATATGCCAATCAATGAGATCCTTAGAGGGGGTCAAAACCAAGGTATGTTGGGACAGTCCAAGAATTCATCTGAGTGGGTGATCATAGTGATAGGATCAGCCCCTTTGTCGGACAAAGTGAATGATCGGGGAGGCACTCTCTCTGATAGAAACCTAAACTGTCGGCAATTGATTTCAACCATTGAAATTTATTTTTCAAAATATATTTATATAGAGATATACATATATATATATATATTATGGTTTCAAAATGTTTGCAAAATGTTTTAATTCCCGGGATCCTTGTGAGTAGAGAGTGCAACACTATTCCTTGTAGCCGAGGGAGAGGTCCTCTCTTGTTGAGCAGTGTTTGATCATTATGGGCTGAGAGGTTAAGTATAAGACCATTGAGGGTAATACCTGATGGGCTAATCTTGGATCTGCCCATAGTCCTTGGGTTTTCATAAGTTGGTTGGACCCAAGGACCATTTAGTGTGAATGTTGGGCCCATTAAGAGTCCATAGTGATGGACTCAGGAGTTCACTGTCTCCTACCCATGTGGCAGATGTGTAGATCAATGTTTGGGTCCCCGCTATACAAAGAGAGCCAACTGAGCAGCAGGTTAAGAGGTTAAGTGAGCACATGAATTTATTGGGCCTAAAGCCCAATTTCGAACTGGGTTAATAAGATTAATTAAATAGGGGCGGATTTGGGTTTGGATCAATAGATAAGGATAAGAGGATAAGTCTTATCCACTTAAAGAGTCCAGATCCAAATAAAGATTTCGATCAAGAAACTCCCAATTTGATTAGGATTAAGTTGATCTTGATTGCAGATAAGGTAGGAGATTATCCTTATCACTTAAAGAGCCCAGATCCAAATAAAGATTTGGATCAGGAAACTCCTAATCAGATTAGGAGGTTGTTTCTTTAAGGCTATAAATAAGAGAGCAGGATAGACATAAAAAAATTCACCAGAAAAAATACATAGCAATCTACAGAGTTCTTCCCTGTTCTTGCCGCCCCTACCCAATTCGATCTCCACTTATGGGAGTGATCAAGAATTGTTCTTGATATTTTTTCTTGGCAGAAGAAGCAATCTGAGGTTTTGCTTACCAGCCCTCTACTCCATTCTTGCTGAAGAATTCGGTTCTTGCTGAATAGTTGTCCTGCTGATCCTGCTTCACTACACACTGTGTCATCTTCAATGGAAGTGGGTTTTGGTTTTCTCCTTGGGCGTGAACACCTTCATTGGGAGTTACTACTACTTTGTAGTAGTTTGGATTGTTTAGACCAACCGGAACTGAGTATCATTTGGACCAACTGAAACTGAGTTGGATTGTTTCATCACTCATCAAAGGTGTACTCGACTGGGTTGTAGGGATGTCCTCCTTGGTTGAAGTCTGGAGCGCATTAGAAGATTCGTTCACTTCACACTCTAGATCCATAGTTCTCCAACTGTGGAGAGAACTTCAAAGTCTAAAAATAGGTAAACTTTTATTTTTGATTATGTTCAAAAAACCAAGAGTAATGCTAATAATCACTTAGTTGTTGTTAAACCTATGTTAAAGCAAGATCTTGTTTTATATATTTTATCTAGAGTTGGACAATGTATGAGTTGATTATAAATGTTATTACTAATCGATTTGATCTTGAAAATTTTCAAATTTCTGATATTATTGGTCAATTACTTGATCATAAGTCATGGCTCTGAGACAACTATCAACAACCTAGAGCCGATGACCATGTCTCTACTAATAAGTCACAGCATGGTAGAGGCAGAAGTGGTCAGGGCGGTTACACTCATGGTCAAGATCGTGGTTGGGGACGCAACATTATAGTCTATTAACTATGCAATTTTCCCAGTGGTGATCAACAGTCAATTGTAAATTCCAGCATTCCTGAACCTACAACATTTCACCCTAGGAAATCTTCATAGTTTGATCTAGCCTAGTATCCAAACTTGGGAGCAATGCATCATATTATGTTTGAGTTAGAAAATCTTCAGTTTTTATCAGATTACAGTGAGTCTGATCTGGTGAAAATCAGTAATGGAGCAGGTTTGCAAATTAAAAATATTGGTTCTTTAATTTCTCATGGTGGTCATCACTTTCAATTACAAGATATTTCTCATGTGCCCTTTATTACAAAAAAAAATTGTTATTAGTCAGTAAATTCACCAAGGATAACATTGTTATATTTTTGTTTCATCCTTCTCTTTTCCTCTTGAAGGATTATACGGTGAGAGTGCTTCTCAAATGACCCAATAAAGGTGGACTCTATCAGTTTCCTACTTCAGCAAAAATTACATAATCTCTACTCAACATCTACAACATCATTGATGAGCCATAGGATATCATGTTTGAGTGAGCGGAGGTGTTTGGAAACTTACTTCTACCAGGGAGATGCTCCACTATTAACCTTGGGTTTCCAGATAATCCTACCACCAAATTATTTGGTTCGGATGAAGCTTCCTTGGTGTAGGAGGGGGGTGAAGCTAAGTTGGAAGCGGTCTTGTTGAAAGACGAAGAGTGCCCTCAAAGGTGAAGAGAAGTGAAAGTCTTGGTAAAAATGTTTAGGAGATGAGAAGGTTGTGGATACTCAAGAGTACCAGTGCGGTATCATAATCCGACACCACGAGTAGAGAAGATCATGCATCGGACGGTACCCTCTAGCGGAAATCACACAAGGGATAATAGTGACAACCCATGCGTTGGATAAGCATGGGAGGGCGGTGGCTATCGGACGGTGAATATCAAGGCATCATTGGAGGGCGGTGGCTAGGTGGCTATCGGACGGAGGAGATCAAGGCAGCACCAAGGAGGACTTCGATCCTAGCTAGAAGACTAGGTGTTTTAGTGGTTTTAGACTTTTACAACTTTTCTTTCCTATTTACTTTATGAGTTTCAAGATGTATTATCAATATCAACAATTCCAAACGAATAGACACACAAGAATCTTTCTTCGCCAACTTTTCTCTCTCTTCCAAAGGCTTACGCCTAGTTTTCGTAAGGCTTCAAGATCGAAGCCGATCCGATCGTTCGGGTGCTTGCATAGTCAACCCGGTCGAGCGCATCACGCTACGTCAGGTGGTATCAGAGCGGGAGTTCGCCCAGTCAGATGGCCAACCAAGACGGTAGCAGTCACAACCAACCCCGTGATGGAGATTAGGGGTTACAAGTTGTTTGGAGAGCAATCGAAGAGCAGCGCACAGCCACGCATAACATTGAGCAGCAGTTAGTAGAGATCACTGGACAGCTGCAGACCTTGTTGTGGGAGGATGTTCCAAGGAACCGAGATAACCCAACCGGAGGAGACGACCATGGTAGACCACTCGTCAACCCCATACCCCGAAATCTTATTCTTGATGATGATTGCGACGATGAACTAGAGCTCGGCATTGCTCCAGTTCTTCCCGGCGATGACAAAAACGGTTGGAATTGGCGCAACCCCGGCAATTTTAATCCTCGTCGGAATCATGATGAGTTTAAACTCAAGATGGATACTCCTACTTTTAGTGGGGAACTGGATATAGAGGGCCTTCTAGATTGGATTACCGAGGTCGACCATTTCTTCGAATACATGGAGATCCCAGAAGAAAGAAGGGTGAAATTAGTAGCTTTCCGACTGAATGGAGGAGCATCTGTCTAATGGGAACGAATGAGGGAGACTCGGATCAGAGAAGGAAGAGGTCCAGTTCAAACATTGAGGCGCATGAAGCAGCTAATAAGAGGTAGATTTTTACCCCCTAATTATGAGCAATATATGTTTGAATCATATCAACGATGTGAATAGGGAACAATAAGCGTAAATGAATACACATCAGAATTTCTGAGATTGGCTTAACGGAACCAGCTATTTGAAAGTGATAACCAGCAGGCAACCCATTATCTGAGTTGTTTGAGACCTGCTATCAGAGACAAGATTGGCATCCAGATGGTTCTCAGTGTACAGGAAGCAAGGAACTTAGCTCTGAAAGCTGAATTAATGTTCCAAGAAAGGACCCGGGCCGAAAGCTATCGACGGTACAGTGGGGGCGACAACAGACCGGCAGCAGTCGACAAGAACAAAGCAGCCCCAGGAGTACAACCCCCCCACCCGCCGAATACAGCTAATGCCAGTAAGGCCGCAACGGACGGAAACACTCGAGGTAACACTTCAAACCCTCATAAACCCAGTAATCCCTATGCAAAACCTGCTCCTTTTAAGTGCTTCAAGTGCAATGAAGTTGGGCATAGGTCTAGTGACTGTTCTAGAAGGAAGGCAGTTAACATGATAGAGAGGGAGGATGAAGAAGATGTTGATGATGAAGTATATTGTGGATCTGATGGAGAGGACGAAGAAGGTTCCTATGAGCATGAAGAATACACATGTGTTGTGAGGAAACTGATGTTGTCCCAAAGAAGCAAAGATACCACTCAACGACACCAACTGTTTCGCACAAGATGCACTGTACAGGATAAATTATTTGATTTAATTATTGATAGTGGCAGTCAAGAAAATATTATTTGCAGGGATGTGGTACAGCAATTACACCTACTTCATGATAAGCATCCGAACCCATACACAATTGGGTGGATCAAGAAAGTCGGCGGCGTACGAGTGGAGGAACACTGCAAGGTCCCATTCTCCATTGGTAAGTACACTGACGAGGTATATTATGATATTGTGGATATGGATGCTTGCCATATTTTGCTAGGAAGACCCTGGCAGTTTGATGCAGATGCAAAACACCTAGGTAGGAAGAATACCTACCAGCTCGAAAAAGAGGGTGTACGCTACACCTTTTTACCCATGGCAAAAAAGAATCCACCAAAGCCTTCAAAGGCAGAGGAGAGAAATTTCCTTACCATTACACATCACCATGCTGAATTTGTAAAGGAATGCAAGGATACCCGCGAGGTCCATTTGTTGGTGGTGAAGGGAGAAAGCATGAATGAGTCACTGGAGGAAAACAAAATTCCAGTGGAAGTGCAAGGGCTACTCGATGAGTTCCATGACGTAGTTCCTGATGAGTTACCTAATGAGCTCCCACCCATGCGAGATATCCAACATCATATTGATTTTGTTCCTGGTGCTAGTCTTCCTAACCTCCCACACTATAGGATGAGTCCTAAAAAAAATGAGATTTTACGGGAAAAGGTAGAAGAATTACTAAGAAAGGGGCATATTCAAGTTAGCATGAGCCCTTGTGCAGTACCAGCATTATTAACACCTAAGAAAGATGGGAGTTGGAGAATGTGTGTCGACAGCAAGGCCATTAACAAGATCACTATTGGCTACAAGTTTTCCATTCCCAAGCTGGACAACATGCTGGATCAACTTGATGGAGTTGTAGTCTTTTCCAAAATCGATCTCAGGAGTGGTTACCATCAGATCAAGATCCGTCCCGGAGACGAGTGGAAAATAGCTTTCAAGACTAGAGAGGGATTGTTTGAATGGTTAGTCATGCCCTTTGGACTAACTAACGCACCCAGCACCTTCATGAGGCTAATGACTCAGGTACTGCGCCCTTTTATTGGTAAATTTGTTGTGGTATATTTTGATGACATCTTGATTTACAGCAAATCTATCACTGAGCACCTCGGACATATCAAGGAGGTATTGAATGCATTGAGGGAAAACAAATTATATGCTAATTTAAATAAGTGCACCTTCATGAGCGATAATTTGTAGTTCCTAGGGTTCATTATAAGTAAGGATGCTATTATGGTGGATGAGAAAAAAGTGAAAGCCATTAGGGAGTGGCCGTTCCCAACAAACGTCATGGACATAAGACGTTTCAATGGGTTAGCAACTTTCTACAGGCGATTTATCAGACACTTTAGTAGTATTGTAGCTCCCATCACTGAGTGTTTGAAAAAGGGAAAGTTCCAATGGGGAGAAGAAAATGAGCAAAGTTTTGCTCTCATAAAAGAAAAATTATGCACTGCTCTTGTCCTTGCATTACCCAGTTTTGACAAAGTATTTGAGGTTGAATGTGATGCCAGTGGAGTCGACATAGGTGCTATATTGTCACAAGAAAAGAGACCAGTTGCTTTCTTTAGTGAAAAGTTATGCGAAGCCAGGAAGAAGTGGTCCACTTATGATAAAGACTTCTATGATGTTGTTAGAGCATTAAAAACCTGGGAACATTATTTAATTGCTAAAGAATTTGTTCTCTACACCGATCACCAAACTCTTAAGTATCTCAGTAAGCAAAGGCAATTGAGGAGTGACCTGCATGCAATATGGTCTATTTTCATTGATAAATTCCCATACAAGATTGTGTATAAGGCTGGACAGCAAAACACAGTAGTCGATGCTCTAAGTAGGCGTGTAGCCCTCATCAAAACTCTCAGCATTGAAATTGTGGGCTTCGAATGCTTGAAAGATCTGTACGCCTAGGATGAGGACTTCAAACAGGTGTGGGAAAAATGCACAAATTGACAGCCAGCAGGTGATTTCTACATTCATGATGGGTTCCTTATGAAGGGGGAACAATTGTGCATCCCTTGCACCTCCCTCCGTGAGAAGATCATCAGGGATCTGCATGGGGGTGGATTAGCAGAACACCTCGGGAGAGACAAAACGATCGAAGCAGTCTAGGGGTGTTACTACTGGCCTAAATTAAGGAGGGATGTGATCACTATTGTGAGTAGATGCTATATCTGTTAAACAGCTAAGGGACAGACCCAGAATACCGGCCTCTACATGCCCCTACCTATTCCTACTACGATTTGGGAAGACCTGTCCAAGGATTTCGTGCTAGGCTTGCTAAAGACTCCAAGAAATATGGACTCCGTCTTCGTAGTGGTTAACCAGTTCTCCAAGATGGCTCACTTCCTCTCTTGCAAGAAGACCACAGATGCAACAGCGATAGCTAAGCTATTTTTCAAGGAGATTGTCCGTTTACATGGGGTGCCTAAAACCATCACATCAGACTGAGATACGAGGTTCTTAAGTCACTTCTGGATGACCTGTGAAGACTATTTGATTCATCATTGAATTTCAGCAATACAGCCCATCCACAAACAGATGGACAGACAAAGGTGGTAAATCGGACCTTAGGTAACTTGATCCATAGTATCTGCAGGGAGAGACCGAAGTAGTGGGATTTTGCCATAGCACAAGCAGAGTTCGCTTACAACAATGCAGTTCATAACTCTACAGGTAGATCCCCATTTTCCATTATTTATATGAAGGTACCTAACCATGCGTTGGATTTAGTGAAGCTACCCAAGGTACCCGGCCTCGGCGCTTCTGCCAAGCAGTTAGCAGAATAGATCCAGTCTGTATAGGAAGAAGTCCAGCAAAAACTGGAGCGAGCCAATGCAAAGTACAAGGTTGCAGCTGATAAGCATCGTTGGCACCAAGTGTTTGACGTCGGTGATGAAGTCATGGTATTCTTAAGGAAAGAACGCATACCCGTGGGGAAGTATAACAAGCTACATCCTCAGAAGTACGGTCCATACAAGATCATTAAGAAAATCAACGACAATGCTTATGTCGTGGACTTGCTAGATCACATGGGTATCTCCAAAACTTTTAATGTTGTTGATCGTCATCGTTACTTACCAGAGGCAACATTTGCATATCCCAGTCATGACTCGAGGTCAAGTTCTTTCCAAGTGGGGGAGAATGATGGAGGGCCAGCTCACCCACCACGAGTAGAGAAGATCATGCATCGGACGGTACCCTCTAGCGGAAATCACACAAGGGATAATAGTGACAACCCATGCATTGGATAAGCATGGGAGGGCGGTGGCTATCGGACAGTGAATATCAAGGCATCATTGGAGGGCGGTGGCTAGGTGGCTATCGGACGGAGGAGATCGAGGCAGCACCAAGGAGGACTTCGATCCTAGCTAGAAGACTAGGTGTTTTAGTTGTTTTAGACTTTTACAACTTCTCTTTCCTATTTACTTTATGAGTTCCAAGATGTATTATAAATATCAACAATTCCAAGCGAATAGACACACCAGAATCTTTCTTCGCCAACTTTTCTCTCTCTTCCAAAGGCTTACGCCTAGTTTTCATAAGGCTTCAAGATCGAAGCCGACCCGATCATCCGGGTGCTTGCATAGTCAGCCCGGTCGAGCGCGTCATGCTGCGTCAAAGAAGTTGTCTGATTCCCATTCTCAACTTGTCAAGAAATCCCTAAAGTCTTAATTAAGATGTTTTGTATAAAAAACTATACAGAAACAAGCTTGATCAGAATTTTCTTTGATTTCAATTGAATAAGCATTCTCTAAATCTAAATTTGTTTCTCAGCTAGACCATACATAAGAAAGTGGAGTTTAATTATGGTGGATGGAAGGTTTTATCAACGTTTTAAAAAACGACCCAGAAATAGAATTATTCTGACCACCGATTTCTGTGTCAATGGCCTGACTATCCAGTTCGAATGGATGGCTCGTTCTGACAGCAAAATTAAAAAAATAAAAAATAATTAAAAATAAAAAAATAGTCAAAAACCGCTAAATATTTCGACGGTTTAACTACCCGGGTCAACAGTTTGTTGACTTTTTAAATGGTTTTTGACCAGATTCTAGATTTTGGATAAAAGGGAACCGGTTGACTGAACGATTCCCAGGCCAAACGGTCCGACCATCTGGGTCAACGGCAGCTCGAAAACATTGGGTTTTATATATGGTCCTTATTATGATTTTATGTTATTTAAATGAAGGGTGGTTTTAGTCCCTTGCTTATTTCTTTATTATCTCTTTTGAAATTGAGTAGGTTTAAAAAATAACATTTTTACTGGAAATTGGCCAAAGGAAGGTGTAAGGGCATAGACTTGTCAAAGTCTATTCTAAACCACAAATACATTCTTTGGCCCGACCATACAGGGGGGATGAATCCTGACTGTGGATTGATGCCAAATCCACGGGCAGGATGCGGTTTATAAGGGGGCTATTAGTAGATTATGGGGAATGTAATTCAGAATTCTATACAAATTATTCAATGTATACTTTTTAGTGACAGTTTTGTTTTATATTTAGCAATAGATTGGTTGTCAATATTACTATATGGATGGTTTTAATCGTCAATAAAAATGTAAAATTATATTGTTTTTAATTTCTGTAACCATGCATGGCTTCATTACATTTTAGGGGCGATTATTTCTATGGTATAGACTCGTCCAATATTTATATAGATGAAAAATTATAAGACTTTTAATACATATAGTGATGCTTTTGTTATATATAGCAATGGTTAATTTAATCCTTCAGTATATATAGATCACTTTTTCTTTTAATATAGCGATTGTTTTTGTTACATACAGCATATCTACACCTTCCTTTTTATCATGAACAACATTAATTAACAATTTGATGAATGATGAGTATTATCTCTAAAATGTATAGAATATTCTATACTTCTATTAAAAGTGTGAATGATAATATCAAACTTTTGTTCGATTAAAATATCCCAATTTTTAAATTTGATTATTAATAGAAATATAATTTAAATAACCATTAATTTGCATTTAAATATTTTTTAATACATAGCCCATTAACCATTATCCGGGTCGAATGGTTCACCGATTCAAACGGACATGTTGATGATTTATTGACTTTTCAACAGATTTTTTTTTTAAATGCCCGGTTACGAAGCAAATGGAACCGGGTTAGGGTCCAGTAGAACTTTATCCGTCCATCTCATGGAGGCATCTAGGGGTTTCATGATTGTTGTCCATTTGGCTTGAATCGATCGGTTGCCATGCATGCTCTGTGGTATCCAAACCTCTGACCGGTTCGATCACCGGTTCATTTTTAAAAACCATGCCCATGATCATGCCTAGGTGATCTTTCCACCTAAACTTGATTATGAAGGCCAGAAATTGTAGTATAGGAAGAAAGGAATTATATATGATACAAAACAGAGGTCTATGGCCCAATAGATTGGTCACTTGGCATCCCTTTATTTGAAGAGTGAATGCCAATGGCAAGTATAGGAAGAAAGGAATTACTCAGTGATGCCACACTATCTTAAGGTGATCTCTATTAATCTATTTAGTTCAGTATATTTCTTTATAATTTGATTTTATTACTTATGAAATATCTTATCATTTGTTAGTTTGTTTCAGTTATTGGTAGATAGTAACTAGTGGCTGGTATTATTTTGGCTATTCATGCATCGCCATGACTATTTATGGAATGGGAAGAGCTCCAATGTTTATTACTTTTCAGTTTTTGGATTATGAAATGGGAAAGGTCCACAAAGCTGTATGTCTTTGTTTCTAATTTTTCTGTCATAAAGTTTGTTTGCAGCACTGATAAATTATTATTTTCTATGTTATGATTCCAGGAGTTAACTAAGTTCATAAACCATTGCAATGAGGTGAAGGCTGCCACTGAATTGATGTTTTATCCTTATATGAGGTGAAAGCTTCACTAAGTTCATAAACCATCACACTCAATCTAAAGTCTAAAGTCAACAAATGAATATTTCTTAGTTGATTTCAACACTTCGAAAATTCCTTACAAGCATTCTTCAATTTAAAAGCTACTTAATAGCAAGAGAAAGTGAAACAAACACATTGAAACCAATGTTGTAAAAACTGAAGAGAACATCAAGCATCGAACCACTTTTAACCACTCCAACAACCATTGTTGTCAAATAACTTGAAGATTTACTAGCCTAATAGAAGGGAGCAAACTCATGCTTCAAGCCAAGAAACTTAATATTTTATTCACAATTATAATGTCTACTTACTATATACAGATGATGATATATAGAAAAATCAAATCAAATTCTCTGAAACATTAAAAAGTAAACTAGGTTATGAACTTATGATTTTTATTCCTTTATTTTGAAAATAAGCTTCGAAAGAGCAGAACTCAGAGTTCAATGACGTTACTTATTGAAGAGACTGAAAGCCTCATTGAGCTCTGAGGTTTGCTCTTTGGTGAGCTGCTCGACCATTGATGTTTTCAAACAATAAAAAACCTAAAAAACAGTGAAATGGATTTTTACCTGAACCAAATGCCGCCGATGCGTGAATGAAATTGAGAGCGAGAGATTGAGATGTGCGACTGTGTGTGAGAGAGATTGAGATAGAGAGAGGAGAGTGTGAGAATGACCGAGAGAGAGAGAGAGAGAGAGAGATAGAGAGCGAGAGAACGACTAAGAGAGAGAGAGAAACAGAGAGGGCAGGAAGGAAATGCGCGGGGGAGGAAAAGGTCACCCTGCACCTTTTCTCTTTTCTCGGTGGGTCTTTAGTAGCAGTTTTAACTGACTGCCGCTAAAAACAATACATTTCTAGCCACTGTCACCCTACTGTCACCTTAAAAACTGCTGCTATAAGTCATATTTTTTGTAGTGAGAGCTACAGCTATATATCAAACCAACAGACGACTACAGCTCGAATCATGTGGTAAGCAAGGATCCTAACATACAAGCTTTGGTATTCAATGTTTGTGTAATTCGTGAGACTGATAATTGGTTTTGTTAGATCCATCATTTTGGTGACTAGAGAATTTAGACTCTTAAGATGCTCCTTCTCATCTTCTGAGAGCTTCCCTTTGCAGAAAATGCGCTGCTTGAGGTTGTGATAGGAGTCTACTTGGGCAGTTTCGTCTTGGGTAGACCACAAGTATTCACGATAGATCATGGCAAATGCAGCCAGCACCAGAAGCAGCTTTGCATCATATACGGCTATTTCTTCACTAAACCAAACATGCATTTTATGCATTATTTTTCATCTCCATCTACACCTAGACGCTTACACATGCATAACATCTACCCCATTTATAAACAATTTACTTCTATCACAATAGAGTAGACAAAATACAAAATAATATATAATTATTCTAAATTGTTGATGATCCTTCTCAGAACTTCTATTAATTAACTACTTAGTTTAATTACTATTTCTATTCACACACAATATTGTCTAGAATTATTTCCTCGTGCAGGTTTAGAACAAAATAAAAAAAAAAATGGCGATTTCAGGTGTTTACCATTTGTAAGAATATAGGAGTAGCTCCAATAGGTGATAAAATGAGAGAATTAAAGTTGATCGATATATTATTTTTTGTAATAATGTTTATTAAAAAATAAAAATGAAGGGAAAAGAAAGTTGACTAATCAAGTCCAAATAATGTTTATATAAAGCCCCATTTTAGTTGATCTCCTGAATTATTTGAAGAAGCTCTGGTTTCAATGGACCCTGCAGCATCGTAGTCCAAATATATCAAGTCCCATTAATTTTCGCATTATGGTGTACAAAACCTAGAGAATAAGACTCAGTTTGGAAGGAGTACAAATATAAATATATAGAGTACAAAATCTAGTATTTTGTATGTATTTGCACTGTACATATTTATATCCGTACTCTTTCCAAACAGAACCTAAAGGATAAAAATAGGGTTCAACTAAACTATGGTAATATCTCGAAAAAGCTTAGGGCCAATCAACTGGTCAAAAGAGGTCATGATCAATCAATAAAAATTCATCAAAGGTGCTTTGATTGGTCAAAGCTTTTCAGATATCATATCTTTCTGGTATCATAAATTTTCCCATGAAAATATAATACAAATTAACTTTATATAAACATGTTTAACTAAAACCAACATAAAATGTTCACTTTATATAAAGCGCCATTTTTGTTATTTCTTGAGGTATTATTTATTACCTTGGAAGACTGATCATCAGGTACTTCATTCTCTGTACGTGTTTGACCTTGCTCTTCCACAATCTGCATTAATTATATGTAGTTCAGCCCATCAGTTATACATTCTTACAAAGAATAAAAATATAAAAAAAAAAAAAAACAATAAAGAGAAAGAGAACCCATCACTCTTCAATGTCTATGTCATCATCATAGAGGTAAATGAAATTCGAATTAGCATATGGGCAGATTCCCTTGGGCCTTGGAGGGGAAAGATTGGGCTTATATAGAAATCCCAACAAAGAATGCCCACGATTCCCTCTCTTCCCCCAAAATATGCCACTTCCAAATATCACTTTCTCTTCTTTTTAGGACCAACAATGCTACCGCCACGAACACTAGAATTGATTTAGTCCATGTTCATGCTAATTTTAGTCCAATTAGTACTGATTCCTCGTATATGGTGCTTGGTACATTTGTAAGAAGAATCACTTTTGTAGGGCTGGCATTGCCACGTTTTGCTGCATGGTATGATCTGATACATACCCCCATATTCTTTATCTTTTGGGCATTGGAATGAGTGAAGCATATATACCTTGTTTTAGTCAGTCCTTGGAAAAGGAAGAGATACCAAGAATAGATAAGCTTAGTGGATACGAGTCTATATATGCTGTATCTTTTCATGCACAAAGTGACAATTCAAGTCTTTTTTTCTCTTTCTTTTTATGTCAAGCAACAATCCAAGTATATATGCTCATGTTCATGAAACACCAGATTGAACTGGGTGTGTTGCATGTTGGCATATTTGATGATTATCCAAGTTTTCATGTTTTCTTGGATATCTGATTCTCATTCTGAACTTGTAAATGTAATCCTGAAGTCTTAATTAAGATGTTTTGTATAAAAAACCTGTACAGAAACAAGCTCAAAAATCAAAATAATCAAAGAAAGATAAGAGTTCAACTGAATAAGCATTCTCTAAACCTAAAATTGTTTTTGAGCTAGACTATAGGGAAGAAAGCGGAGTTTAATTATGATAGATGGAAGGTTTACAGCTAGACAAATGGTTAATATTATCTATCCTACTGCCACGCCAACCAACATAAGTCGATCTATGCAGAAGGACTTTTAGGGCTGTCATGGCGGTCATTACCTTTGAAGGATGGGGACAACCTTGTCCCCGTTAGTGGGGATGGGGACGGGGGATAGGGATGAGGATTTTTGCGGGAACGGAGATGGGGAGAGGTTCCCCGTCCCCGCCCAGCCCCATTGCCATTCCTAGTACTATATGTGTTATGTTATTCGAGCGTGTGACTTATATGACCTGAAAACGAACTGACCACTGGTTTTTCGAGTCAACGGTTTGACTGTTCAGATTGAACGAATGGGCCGTTCTGACAATAAAAATTAAAAAAATAAAAAAATGACCAAAAACCATTGAATGGGTCAACGGTTCGACTAGGGACCGAGATTAAAATAAAACGGAACTGGTTGCCTGAATGATTTTTTATTAAAAATAAATAAAAAACAGCCAAAAACCATTAAACGGGTCAATAATTCAACTGTTCGAGTCAATAGATCATTAACCAATTTAATGATTTTTTGGCCAGGGACCACATCAACGGGTTAACAATTCCATACCAGCCCCTGCGAAGCAGGTCCCCTCCGCTACTAATTAAGAATTAATATAACTTCTATCTATTGCTCTTTTACTCAACATTCAAACCAACTTAACTTAAAAATGGATCACATCCCGATTGGGTTTACTTTTAATTTGGACAAACACAAACAAGTATCTACTAATAAAAAACAATATTCCAAAGGCAACAAGTATATACGAGGTTAGACTGGGCTAGCCTCTCCAAATACATTACTAATAAAAAGAAAAAGGAGAAACAGATAATACAAAGATCAGCCATCCAACCATGACCATTCGTGCAATTATTTTATTTATTTATTTAGAGGAAAGATATTATTCTTTTGTTAGACGACTACTACTCTCGTAACATTAACTTATCTAAGCATTGACAATGAGAGCATCCACACCGTTTCCATACTTCTTTGCTAAATCTACACAGTTGGTTCAGGTGCATCTTCATATGCTTTTTCATATTTTATAGAGAATTTCAACAATTTCTTATCTCGTGCAATAACCAGTATATTCAATTTGTAATCTTTGTAAATTCAATGAGGGCTAATTTGCCACGACCGATTAAGAAAATGTCACGCAGGCGTGATCTGTCGGTAGGATGACAACTCAGCAAGAGGAGCCTAATCAACAGTTTTCAGAGTTCGGGTGTTCGGTCACCTCGGTATAAAGTCAACTTGGCATAGAGTCACCTCAGCATGGAGGCACTTCGGCACCTAAGCCAGTTCGGGTCCCAAGAACCGAAGTGACACGTAATCGACTCTAGAAGCTTCTCAGTGGACTTCGAACCTCCCGGGATCACGCCGTGTAATAGCAAGCCTTATCCTCTCCCTGCCTGGATCGGGCAGTAATGATAGACTTTATTGATTGATATGTTACTCCTTGTCTAAAGCAGAAACGGATCTCATCTACTCAGGCTGAAGATCCCGGAACCGTTTTGTGTGACCCACGGCAACTCAACTATATAAGGGCATCAACCCCTCCAGGGCCTAGGTACATGCAATTATTTGCATTCAAGCTCTCTAGCATTCAAGCTTTTAGCACCACAGCAAGAATACTAACCTAAGCATCGGAGAGACCTCACCGGGTCATCCACCCCGGTCTCTCTGATCTCTGTTTTGCAGTTTGATCCAGCTCACCCCCGCGAGCAACACCCAAGAAACCTTCCAGCTAGGAGCTTTCAGATCGCACATCATCAATTGGCACCGTCTGTGGGAAACAATCGAAAGGTCATCCCAATCCTAGTTACAATCTCAATCCGAATCTCAACCTCAATGGCATCATCTAGCCACAACGAAAAGAACGACATGAACATCACTAGGGAGCAAGAGGAGCAAACAATCACTCCCCAGGGTTCCTCGGTGACCATCGAACAGTTCACCATCCCCCTAACTATCTTCAGGGTTCCATCACTGTCTGTGCTGCCCACTACCCAACAAGTGAGTGCCCCACTCCCCCAAGTGAATGCCACATTCTCGGAACCTTCTGTGGTTCCCCCTAGGGGCGGGCACTCCTAGTTTAACGACCTCGTCTAGAGCGTCCAGATGATGCATATTCAAATTCAGTAGATCCACCAATTCCAGTAATTTCAGCAGTACTATTTCTATCAATAGTACCAGCAGTAGTTCCCACCACTACAACCGAACCAGCCAACAAATCATCATCAAGGACAAGCTTTGAACCAAAATCAGCACCAGGCTCATCAGACTATCTGCCAGTCTCCTCCCCACGATGAGAGAACTTCGCAGGTACCGGTCCCTCCCTCAGGACGGACCCCACCGCAGGGTATAGTAGGCGACCGGCGTACTCCCCCTGCTTCCTGAAGAGAGAGCTTGAGGGATAGGGCTGAACCCAACCAGCTCGAGAGGTGCAGTCAGCAATCTCTACATCAAGAAAATATAGATCGTCAGCTCGGGGCTTGAGGTACGGTCTCGAGAGGAGACCCCTCGATTCCCCGCAACAGCCAGCACCGAACACACAGCGAAGAAGAAGCGGCGAGAAAAACCCCTAAACCACCTCACCCCACAATTCGGAGCAAGATCGAGATACCTGATAACACTAAGACTGGAAGTACAAACGCTGCACCACCAAAGAAGAAGCAGCGGTGACGTCGAAAGACTCGTCGTTCCTCAACAAGGAACAACCCGCTAGTGAAGCCCAGCCATCCAGTAGATCAAGGTCGAGAAAGAGAGGAGGTAAGTTCGGTGGCCACAAGAATGGCGCCTGCTCTGTTGAGCTAGCCATACCCCTTGTCACCCGAGCTCCTGGAGGCTCCAATGCCAAAAGATTTCAAGGTACCACCACTAGACAAGTATGATGGTCTTTTGACCCCAACAATCATGTAGACGCATTCCAGTTCCAAATGCATCTTGTCGGGGTTAACGAGGCTTGCATGTGCGTGGCTTTCTCTACCACATTCGGAGGAGTAGTTCGGACCTAGTATAGAAACCTCACGCAGGGTTCCATCAGAAGCTAAGCATAGTTTGCGGATATGTTTACGGCCCACTTCATTATCAGTAAGAAGTGCCCGAAGTCGCAAGAGAGCCTTCTGAACGTGGTGCAGAGGGAAGGAGAATCAAATTGAAGCTATATCAAGCGCTTCAACGAGACGTGCCTACAGATACCAGACCTTGATCCATCGGTATGCCTCACCGCGGCATGTAAAGGAATTACTTACAAGGAGTTCAAGTGGCACGTTGTGGCAAACAAGCCGAAGAACATCACGGAGTTCCTCAGGCTGGCTGATCAGTTCATTAGTACAAACGAGGAAATAAAATAGAAGACCGACAACTAGCAAGGTAAGAAGAGGAAGAGAGAGGAAGAAGGAACGAGCAACAAGCAAAAAAGGAAAAAGAGCAAGTCCTCGAGCTCGAGGAGTAAGTCCCCCTCATTAAGTTATAGGTCGGGTCGGCATTCCAGAACCCTGCCAGAGGAGAGAACTAACTATACCCCGCTTAACGCAAAGCGAGGAGAGATCTTGATGGCCATTACAGACTCCTCCATCGTTAGATGGCCACCCAGGCTATGGGGAAACCCAACGACCAGGAACCCGAATGTTTATTGTCACTTTCATCATGACCATGGTCACAGCACGGAGAATTGCAGAAACCTCCATGATGAGATCGAGGAACTCATCCACCTTGGGTACTTGAAGAAATACATTTTGTATGAGGAGAAAGGACAGGGGGGCTAATAAGGAGATCGGAAGAAAGACGCCCCAAAAAGCAGCAGGTAGAATGAGCAGCCACCTCGCCCGCTACCAGAAGAAAGACGATCCGCGGGGTGATCAATATGATCATTATAAGATCCATTGTAGCAGGGTGCACAGTAGCAATAGGAAAGACTTCAGTCCAAGAACTAGAGCATGAGGCAGACAACCCATCCAAGCGACCTTGGATCGAAGAACCCATTTATTTTACCGAGGATGATGCTCGTGGGATTCAGTATCCTCATGACGACGCCCTAGTCGTAAAGGTGATCATCAAAGACTTCAAAGTGAAGCGGATCTTGGTGGATTCAGGCAGTTCGACCAATATCCTCTTCAAAGGAACCTTTGACAAGTTACAACTACAATAGAGCAATCTGAAACCAATGAATTCCCACTAATAGGGTTCAACGGAGAAGAAGTTAGGCCTATAGGTCGGGTTACAATACCAGTAGAGGCGAGCACATGGCCGAATATTGTACGGTTCGAGCACACATTCTTGGTGGTCACGACTCCTACAACGTAATTATAGGTCGGCCCATCACACACGCTTTACGCGTGATAGTATCAACTTACTATCTCGCGATGAAGTTTTCGACAGATAACAGAGTAGGGGTCATGCGAGGCGATCAGCTCGAATCACAACTAGTAAGTACCAACAACAACACTATGCGAACTGTGTACATAGAGGACCTGCCTCGGTGCAGCATTCTCGGGGGCATAGAAGAGGTCGCTCCGATGTTGCAAGAAGAACCGAGCTAGATTGACCCACTCGTTGATTATCTGCTCCACGGGATCCTACCTGTAGAATGTAATGCAGCTCGGAGGGTAAAGCGTCAATTAGCACAGTATGTCCTTATAGACGGACGGTTGTACAAGTGATCCTTCACGCTCCCCTACCTACGTGGCCTGCGACCCTCAGAAGCTGAGTTCGTAATTTGTGATATCCATGAAGGATTATGCAGAAGACACTTGGGGGGCAGAGCCCTCACCCAAAAAGCATTAAGGTAGGGCTACTATTGGTCCACAATGAAGGCAGATGCACTCGAGCTCGTCATGAAATGTGATAGATGTCAGAGGCACCCCAACATCCTCCATCAACCTGCTGCCGATTTGAAGTATCTTACTAGCACGTTGCCCTTCTCGTAGTGGGGAATCAACATCCTCGATCCTTTTCCGCTGGCAACCGAGCAGAGGAAGTTCTTGGTCGTGGCAGTGGACTACTTCATGAAGTGGGTGGAAGCCGAACCGTTGGAAAGCATTACAACCCGAAATGTTCAAAATTTCTTCTGGAAAAGCATCATGTGCCATTTCGGACTGCCCAAAGTCTTGATTTCAGATAACGGGAAGCAATTTGAAAACATCAAATTTTAGAACTGGTGTGCCAAGATGGGGATTCGGCAAAACTTCACCTTGGTAGCCATCCACAAGCAAACAAACAGGGTGAAGTGATGAACAGGGCTATCCTCTGTGGATTGAAAGTTTGCCTCACACGAGCTAAAGGGTTGTGGGTGGACGAGCTACCCAGTGTCCTTTGGGCCTACCGAACTACCACCAAGACCGCGACCGGAAAGACACCCTTCAACCTCACATATGGGACAGAAGTTGTGATTCCAGCAAAGATTGAAGTATCGACGTTGCAGCTGAAGCTTACAACGAAGAGACAAATGACAATGAGCTCAGAACTAACTTGGACCTCGTCGATGAGGTATGTGATCTAGCCCACATTCGAACCGCAGCTTACCAGTAGCGAGTAGTTTGGTATTATAACGCCCGGGTCAAGAAGCAACTATTCTGAGTGGGCAACCTAGTCCTCCATAAGGTAAGGGTACCTGAGCCCAGCGTGGGTAAGCTCGATCCGAATTGGGAAGGACCCTAATGGGTGAGACGGGTGTTCGGAGAAGGAACCTATGAGCTTTAGACCATGGAAGGGAAACAGGTACCTCGAGCTTGGAATGTTGACAACCTAAGGAGATACTATCTGTAAACCGCAACGTAAACAAAAATGGCTAAGTCCATAGGGTCACCGAGCTGATCCAATGGACGATGAACTGGAGAGAGGACCTTAAGTCACTCCCAGAAGCCCAAGGGCTATGGTGCCGAGCTGACAAGAGACCTCGGCACAAAATAAGACCCAGTCGCCTCTCTAGCATGGGCAGAAAAGTCCTAGTCGCCTCTTCGGCATAGGCAGCTTAAGACCCGGTTGCCTCTTCAGCACGGACTCATTAAAACCCAGTCGCTTTGGCAAGGGCAAGGCGAAGTAGCCCGGGCATAGATAGGTCAGGCATGTACTCTACAGTGTTTGTTCACCCCAAGTGTACAATAACGATTAGATTATTCCTATTCGAGTCGAGCTCACCAGCTCAGGAGTAATCTACACTTAGAAAAAAAATTTTGCACACAAAGAGTTTTGCAAAATACTTGTATTCCATTGATAAAGCACTTTAAGTACATAGTAACAAAAAAAAAAGATTACAACTGTTTAGCCAAGCTCAGAGGCTCGAGACATCAAATATTTACAAAGGGGGTCCAAGAAAAGAGGCATCAGTTAGTCCGGGGCTCCTCATCCCCAGAAGAGGCATCGGCGGGTAGATCAGTCTCCATGTGGTCCTCGGCGACATCATCTCCCTCTCCCTCTCCTGCCGTCTCATCATCGAGAAGGTTGTCGTCGCTCTCCTCCTCTGAGTCTGGGTCCTTAGTAGCTTCAATGGCCATCTCCTTGGTGATCTTGAATGTTGTGATGGCACTGAAGTCGAGGTGGGGAATTCACGCTACGTCAACCATCTGTTAAGCTTAAACCCCTTGCGGTAGCCTGCTGTCCTGACCTCGACTAGCTTTTCACGATATTCCGCCAAAGACTTGTATTCCTCGACCACCTTGGTCTTGTCCTCCTCCATCGCATGGAGCAGAATTTCAGTCCGCTCCTTCACCAACACCTCGAGGTTCTCTTTCTCTCTCTTCAGATTCACCTCATGCTCCACTAGCTCCTTCTTCTCCGCCATCAGTAGAGTCAACAACTCCTTCTTGGCCCGTGCATCGTTCTTCAGTTGGTTGATCTTGTTGCGAGTTAAGTTGAGCTCGGAGTGGGCACTTCGGGAGGACTCCTCGGCCCCGAGAGCTCGCTTTAAGTTCACCTCGGACTGGTAGGCCAGGGCATGAATTGAGGAGTTTACCTTCCAAAAGAAAACAAGTATAATTATGAAGAAAATCTAAGTATAAAGCAGCCTAAAGGTTAAGTACGTACCACCATGCAATGCGTTGCCGCTCTGGCCCCGAGCTGAGCGATCAGTAAGTCAGCCCAATGAGTGACCTCCTCGGTGAATACTGCATCCTTGCTTTTGAGGAGGTCGAACTTCGGAGTAAAAATGCTCCAAGTAGAAGTATCGCTACTCGACGGAGTGGTGGTCGCCTTCACGTGTTGGGGCTCGAAAGATGTGGTCTCCTCGGACATGCGAGACAGAGTAGCCTTGCCTTGTTCCTCCTCAACCAAATCAATCACAGGAGGTTGTTCAGCGATTAGTGGGTGCTCGGGGATGGAGGCACCGACGTTGGAGGTGGTGGTCTCGGTGTGGAGGCGAGCCTTCTTGGAGGCCCTCTTCTTCTTCTTCCCCTTTTCCACTAGTATTTTTTTTCCTACTTTGGGGATTACCTCACCGGTTATGGCTGCAAACATCTCATAGAGAGATTGTTCAATGTAGTTTTTCAGGATGTGGTGAATTTGCACCCAAACATTTTGCATCCAAACTTATTTCACTTCCTCTAGTTGATCTTCACCGGTTGCTTGGGGATCCATGCATTTCTTGCGAAGACTTCAACTTGGGAGACTATGGCTTGGGTTCAGTGAAAGATGCGTCCCTTGAGAATACGTTAAGTGATACATTGAGATTCCTGACATGGAGGGACCATAACCTCCTCCCAATGTTCCCTTGAGAGTGTCTTGTAACATGAAAGTTGCTCTATGAGGCATTGAGAATGTTCGTTCTGAGGGTCTTTCATTGCTGTAGTGTAGAGAGAGTGAACTTTCTACTTGAGGAAGTAATCCTTGTGTAGCATAGTGCTTCAGAGGCAAGAGGCAAAATTGAGAGTGGAGGTCGTTGGCTATAAATGGCAAGCACCTATAGTAGTTGAGAAGGGTAGGTGAGAGATATTAATTAAGGCTAAGGTTGCAACGCCCATTAGATATCCAAGACTCCAACCTTTTCTCATCTGCTGGATAACTCCAATCATGTCTCATCTCTAACTCTTGATCAATCTCTCTTAATTGTAATCTAATACAAGTCTTCTAATTGTTGTTGTACTCTTACTATTTCCTCATACTATTATATAATGACAAGGGTTCTGGTGTAAAGACATCACCATTGAACCATTCTTTTTCAAAATTTGTTTGTTGATTCTTAGTTCAAACTTGGTATCAGAGTCATTCCATCATGTCATCCATCAATAATTTGGCTACAAGAGGTGTCAATAACCTTGACACGGTAGTATCTACTATCACGCCTGAATTTGCAGCAACCATGCCCAATTTAACACCCTATTTGCCATAAAGGTAAATAATAAAAATTATCTACTCTGGCATGCACAACTACTCCCAATTCTCAGAACTCACAAAGTGATGAGAACAGTTGAAGGCAAAACACTGGCACCCCCTGAAGAGATCGTTGATTAAGATGATTCATCAAAGAAAATTCTCAACCCAATGTATGATCACTAGTATCAATTGAACCAACTGGTATTGAGCTGGATTGTTTCATCACTCATCGAAGGTGTACTCGGCCTGGTTCTAGGTATGTCCATGGCTGAAGTCTAGAGAACATTAAAAATCTCGTTCATTTCACACTCCAGATCCATAGTTCTCCAACCACGGAGACAACTTCAAAGTCTAAAGAAATGTACACTTTTTATTTCTGAATATGTTGAAAAAGCCAAGAGTAATGATTCACAACATGGTAGAGGTGGAGGTGGTTGTGGCAATTACATTGATAGTCAAGATCATGGTTGGGGACGCAACATTATAGTTTGTCAACCATGCAATATTCCTGGTTGTGAAGTATGGAAGTGTCCTCGCTGATTTATGCTTCATATTATGACTGAGTTACAAAATCTTTAGTTTTAATTAGACTATGGTGAGTCTGATCATGTGAAAATCAATAATGGAGCAGGGTTGCAAATTAAAAATATTGGTTCTTTAATTTCTCAATGTGGTCATCACTTTCAATTACAAGATATTTATCATGTTAGACAATGTATGCCCTTAGCTCTAATTAGATTGATGTATATATTGTCAATTATTGTAAATGAATAAAGTGCATAATTGATTCATGTTATTATGGTATGTTTCTGTGTAAAACCCTTAAACTGACACTTATGAGACTCGTGTTAGACACAAAAATCTGTAGAGTTCTCTCTTGTTCTTGCTATCCCTACCGAATTCGATCTCCACTTGTGGATCTGATCAAGAAAGGTTCTTGATATTGTTTCTTGGCTGAAGAAACAATCTAAAGTCATGCTCACCAGCCCTTGTTTCATTCTTGCTGAAGAATTTCGGTTCTTGCTGAAGAGTCGTCCTGTTGATCCTACTTCACCACACATTGTCATCTTCAGTGGAGGAGGGTTTTGGTCTTCTCCTTGGGTGTGAACACCTTCATTGAGAGTTATTGTTACTTCGTATCTGGTAATATCCCTCACTTCCTATTGGTTTCAGATCTAGTCCGGTTTTGGATTCAATAATGAACCTTGAAAATGCAATTTTCTAAATTAGGAATGCGATTCTCGGATGGGAGTGAAAGAAAATTTTCAAATTTTTTCCAACCTTCCTGCAGGGTTTGGCCATCCATATGATGGATCTCCCATCCCTTTCAGTGGTATCAGAGCTAGGTTCACATTCTTGAACCAAAATCAGATCTGATCTGAACTTGCCTAAATAGGCATAAACGATTCTACCCGATTTGCGTAGATTAGGTTTTTTCTAAGAATTTGGTTCTCAGCTATGGGTGATTGATCTGAAATTAAAATATTTATTTTTTGCAATATATTTAGAACTGTTCTATTTATATTTCTTAAAATCTGGGTTATTCATATGGTGGAGATCGAATTTCTTTAGGTGTTGTGAATCTGCGCATCTGTTACTTTATTCTATTTATTCTAGGTCTGTAAATAATTAATTTTTTTTATTTTTCTAGACGGAATGTATAGAAATTTGATTCTGAGGTAATAAATAGAGAAATTAGGTTTTTTCTTTTACTTTTCATCAGAAGAAACTGTTGGAAGCGCGAAGGAGAAATTTTGCAGATTTGGGTTCGACAATTTGTGATTTGTAGTTTTGGAAACTGCAAACTGTGAACTAACTTTTGTTTTGCAGGGTTGCAGCCTTACGAACAACCCTCTTGCTATTGTTTACTGATTCTTGATTGTTATGCATCAATTTTGTAATTTCAAATCATGTTTTAAGAATTGAATCTTGAATTAAACATCAAACCCTAAACCTATTCGACACAGATTGGACAAAACTAGTTGGACCGAATCTGTGGTTCGATTAAGGCTGTTAACAATCCTGAAATTCCATATATGGGCCAAGGGTTTAATTGCTAATTGCAAAGTGCAATTCAACCCACATCTGTAAAACCTAGTTTTAATTTGTTAAAACTACATAAGCCCAATACAGCATAAAAGCTATATGGGCCAAACTACTATTTGCAGTTTAGCCCATATACCTAGATAATATTAATTGGTAATATTATGGATTTTAAATGGACTTAATTGTGAGTTCTACAATTATTAATTGATTGGATCAATTATGGATGTTGATACATGTGATGTGATGTACTGTGAACATGGGCTATAAGCATTTGGCCCATGTAAATATGTTAGTGGCTCTTTCGCACACCATGGATGAATGCACATCATTGCCATGGTGTCCATAAGATCATTGGATGATCTCCCTGCATGATGGGCCCCACATCAGCTTTCTCCCCAAGAGGAACCGTGCGGAACCCTAGCCGTTTAGGGCCCATCCAAATCGGACTTTGAGAAAGTCAGTGAGAGCCACTTTGGTCTGACCTAAATAAAACTATGGCATATTTATTCATTCCCTCCTGAAAATATAAGTGCATGTGATAGAGAGATTCATATGATGAACTCTCTAATGGCCTTTCATCATTAGCATGAAGATGGGTCCTTCAGTAATGAGGAGATGCATCATAAAATTGGACTATCCATTTGCTGTTGGATCTGTTGGATTGTTTCTTAAGATGATAGGGGCATCATAGACCGATGTGGAAGGGGCATATCCTAAAATGGAAGACTCTCTCACAGTACCTTGGCGTTCACGAATATGATGGGTAAGCACTTACTTAACAGGAAAGTTTAACCTAAAATGGCAATGAACTTTGTCTGACAGAGGCCAAAGGGAAAGCTCATTGGATGAGATATGATCCCTCACAGAAGGTGGTGGGGTTATGTAGCTGAAACAATTGGCTTCATCCACTGTATGTGGTTTCCTACATTTCTAAAGACATAATTTCGTAGTCTCCGTTACTGAGATAGGAGGGAAATCTCAGGGATGAACAAATGGAAATGGAACATAGATTAAAAGCCATATCTATGTAGTAAACATGAATCAATTTAGGTTGTGGAATAATAATCTGCCTTGCCTTTTATCAAAAATGCAAAACGGACAATTCGCCAAATTGTTGGACGATAACAAACTTAAGGGCCCAAATTATGCTGACTGGTTCTGTAACCTTATGTTGGCATTAACGTCCAAGAAATTGGACAAGGTTGCTAAGAACCTTGCTCTGGATCATCCAAGTGATAGGGCCTCTGAGGCACGTAGGAAAGAGTATCAAGAATGGGAATATAAGAATTCTCTTGCCCGGTGCTACACCATAGCCACCCTCGACAATTCGATCAGATCGAAGTGTCCAAGGATATCCTAGATAGTCTAAGGACCATATATGAAGAGTAGAATCGTTCTACTCGTCAAAAGGTCTTGAAGTTGTTCATGATCGCTAAAATGACTGAGAGCCAGATGGTTCATGACCATTGTCTTAAGATGATGGTTTACATCAATGAACTAGAGGCACTCGGGTCAGGGCTAGATCATGTCACCAAGGTTGATGCCATCCTAAATTCCTCACCTCCCTCCTTCAATTAGTTTGTCATGAATTATAACATGAATAAGATAAATGTTAGCTTTCAAGAACTTGGCAATATGTTGCAGAGGGCTGAAGAACTGATTAATAGCCATGCTTGTTAAAGGTGGCAATTCGGGTAAGAAGAAGATGAGGGCAAAGAAAAAGCCTTAGAAGAAGACTAGCAAACCGAAAAATCAGAAGAAGGACAAGGCATCAAATGCATGTCACTTTTGCAAACAGACCGAACATTTGAAGAGGAATTGTCCTCAATATTTGGAGACTAAGAAGCAAGGTAATTTTGAATCTTTTATCATAGAGACCAATTTGTTGGTCACTTCTACTTCCTGATGTATTGACTCTAAGGCTTTGGTTCATGCGTGTAACTCACTACAGGGGTTCAAGATAAGCAAAAGACTAAGTAATGGAGAAATAATACTCTACTTGGGGACTTATGCAACAGTTACAACTACAGCCATAGGAACTATAGAACTAGTTTTCAGATAAGGAACAATTGTACTTAAAGATTATCTTTTCATACCTAATTTAAATAGAAATTTGATTTCTGTCTCAAAATTGTGTTTAAATGGTTATTCTATCTTATTTAGTAATGTGATTACTATTAAACGGAATAACAAATTCCTCGTATACGGAAAGCTTGAGAATGATCTCTATGTTCCTCACCCTTCTCTAAAACCAACATTACCAAAACTACGTCGAAAATAATCTCCATGAAGAGGACTCGTGATACAGTTAGTCCCACGTGCCTATGGCATTACCGACTTGGCCACATTAACATAAATCGTATCACAAGGTTGGTAAAGGATGGTCCTTTGAATTTTCTAACTGTAGAAGATCTTCCAACCTGTAAACCTTGCCTTCAGGGTAAGATGACGAAACAACCATTTACCGGTAAGCCTGAAAGATCTACAGGCACACTTGACCTGATACATACTGATGTATGTGGTCCCCGAAATGTTAGGACACGTAATCAACACATTTATTTCATAACCTTTACCGATAATTATTCTCAGTATGGTTACATGTACCTAATAAGACATAAGTCTGATTCCTTTGAAAAGTTGAAGGAGTTCATACAAGAAGTCAAGAAACAGTTAGGGAGAAAAATTAAGACCCTTCGATTAGATCGAGGCGTCAAGTATCTCTCTGATGAATTCAGGGACTACTTAAAGGAAAACGGGATTGTATCACAACTGGCTCATCTTGCTACACTGCAATTGAACGGTGTGTCAGAGAGGAGAAATCGAACTCTATTAGATATAGTCCATTCACTTCTCGTCCACTCAGAGTTACCCACATCATTTTGGGGTTTCGCATTAGAGACTGCAATTTACATGTTGAATCGGATTCAATCCAAATTCGTTCCTAAGACTCCATATGAGCTATGGACCGGTAAGAAACCAAGTGTGAGACACTTGAAGATTTGGGGTTGTCTGGCACATGTTAAAAGAACTAGTGCTAACAAATTGGAATCCAAGACCAGTCGTTGCATATTTGTATGTTACTCGAAAGGCTCTATAAGTTACTTATTCTATGATCCAAAAGAGAAAAAAGTGTTTTGCAGTCGAAATGCCTACTTCCTAGAGGAAGATTCCATCCTGGATAATTTTCATCAGGAAGTTGTTCTTGATGAGGAGAGTCCAGGGGTAGTAGGAGATGTTTCACAAGCTCCAGAAAATAACCAAACTAGAAGGTCTACCCAAGTATCCAGGCCTCCATTTCATTACGGCTATGACCAAGAAAGTTACTTGGTGGAAGCCACAACCAGTGAGGAGGATCCCATGACTTATACGGAAGCTATGTTGGACATAGATTCTTTGAAGTGGGTAGATGTCATGAAAGCTAAGATGAACTCAATGAAGACCAATGGAGTCGGGACTCTAGTAGATCTGCCCCCTAGGGTAAAAGCAATTGGTTGCAAATGGATCTATAAGAGGAAGAAGGGCCCCGATGCTAAGGTTGATACCTACAAGACTCGTGATGAGGGCAGATTTGGCCCTCCAGTGAAATTGTGACACCTGGCACCTCATTCAAACCAAGTGCAGCCTCTTGACAACTGGGCAGCTCGGGCAGCTCGGCACAGCTCGGGCAGCTCGGCATAGCTCGGGGAGCTCGGTATAGCTAGGGGCAGCTCAGCATAGGCAGCTCGCCACAGGCAGCTGGCCACTCCGCAGGCAGCTTGGCGTCTTATGAAGAGCTCGCCACTTAGGGGCAGCTCGGCACTTACAGGTAGCTCGGCATAGGTAGCTGGCCACAGGCAGCTGGCCACTCCGCAGGTAGCCTGGCATCTTACGAAGAGCATGCCACTTAGGGGCAGCTCAGCATAGGTAGTTCGGCACTTAGGGGCAGCTCAGCGTATCGCAGGAAGATCTCCTACCTGACAACCGTACCTGATAGATCTAGAGGCCTGCGCCCACGTCTCTCGCTAGGCGGCACCATGCCTGCCAGTCCTGAGAGTTGTCCCTTGACTGGCAGAGCCGTACTCTGTAGCAGTCGCCTGCACCCGCCACCTCAACTCTGGTAGTAACGGCTGAGGCAGAGAGACAGAGGCAGTTACGCCTGACTTGACAGAGGCTGTTACGCCTGATAGGACACCACTATATAAGGACTCCGACCCCTAAAGACAAGGGGGAGAGAATGAAAAGATGGAGGTAATCCTTGCTCCTAGCTCTCTCGTTTCTCTCCAAGCTCCCTACAATCAGAATGCTAACTTAGGCATTGGAGAGTCCCCATCGGGAAAATACCCCCGGGTCCTCTGATTCAGTTCTCGCAGGTCCTTCAGCTCCCGCCACAGGCAAAGGAGAGGAGATCACCCCATGCAAAGGGAAGCCAAGTAGTTCTCCACCAGGGAGCTCGTCACCAAGTAGCTCACCACCAGGGAGCTCGTCACCAAGTAGCTCACCACTAGGGAGCTCGTCACTAGGTAGCTCACCACCAGGGAGTTCGCCACCAAATAGCTCATCACCAGGCAGTTCGCCACCAGGGAGCTCCATCATCCTCTGAGTCACAGGCCACCTGGGAGCAGGTCAAATGACGAGGTACTTAGCCAAAAAGTTGGTACATCACAAAAAAAATTGGTACGTGACCAGAAATGGTTACATCAATTGGCGTCGTCTGTGGGAACACGCTACAAAAAGCTTAGTTCTCATCCTACAAAAGCTAAGTCCTATTCTCCTAGAAAGCTAAGTCCTCACTTTTTAGAAATTGAAGCTCTCGCTTTATAGTTTACATTTTTTATGAACTCAAAGACTACGCAAGGAGCTAACAGACTAAGTTTACTTTCAATTCAGTTAAAGCCTCATCAGTCTTCTTCGCAAGGTCCCCCTACAAAGATGAGCTCTTCGTGGCTTCCGCGGGAGTTGGCGGCCAACAGACTACATAGGCGCCCTTACTGGTCAAGCCTTCCAAGGCTCCCTTGTGAGCTGGCGACCTAAAGTTAGTAGTGCCGCCCCCGAAGGTCGAGCTCCTAGTAGCTCAACCTAAAGTTAGTAGTGCCGCCCCCTTGTGGGAGTGGGTGACTGGCATCATGAAGCTGATGCAACGCAATCATAGCTCTAAGGCACCCACCTGGTCGGCTCGGCACCTCACTAGTAGCTCAACACCTGGTCAGCTCGGCACCTTGCAGGTAGCTCGGCACCTGGTCAGCTTGGCACCTCACAGGTAGTTCGGCACCTAGTTAGCTCGGCACCTCACAGGCAGCTCAGCAACTAGTCAGTTCAGCACCTCACAGGTAGCTCGGCACTTGGTCAGCCCGACACCTCACAGGTAGCTCAGCACCTGGTCAGTTCGGCACCTCACAAGCAGCTCGGCACCTGGTCATCCCGACACCTCACAGGTAGCTCGACACCTGGTCAGTTCGGCACCTCACAGGCAAAGCCTACGAGCCATATTACTACTTAAGACCCAGTCGCCTCTTCGGCACGAGCAAAGTAAAAAAAGAGTGGACTACGAGTCACTCACAAAAGCCTACGGGCCACATTACTACTTAAGACCCAGTCGCCTCTTTGGCACAGGCAAAGTCAAAGAAGAGTGGACTACGAGTCGCTCCCAAAGCCTACGGGCCACATTACTGCTTAAGACCCAGTCGCCTCTTCGGCATGGGCAAAGTCAATAAAGAGTGGACTACGAGTCGCTCCCAAAGCCTACGGGCCACATTACTGCTTAAGACCCAGTCGCCTCTTCGGCATGGGAAAAGTCAAAAAAGAGTGGACTACGAGTCGCTCCCAAAGCCTACGGGCCACATTACTGCTTAAGACCCAGTCGCCTCTTCGGCATGGGCAAAGTCAAAAAAGAGTGGACTACGAGTCACTCCCAAAAGCCTACGGGCCACATTACTACTTAAGACCCAGTCGCCTCTTCGGCACGGGCAAAGTCAAAGAAGAGTGGACTACGAATCACTCCCAAAGCCTACGGGCCACATTATTGCTTAAGACCCAGTTGCCTCTTCGGCATGAGAAAAGTCAAGAAGAGTGGACTACAAGTCGCTTCCAAAGCCTACGAGCCACACTATTGCTAAATACCTAGTTGCTTCCTCAGCATGAGCAAAATCAGCAAAAGTGAACTATAAGTTGCCCCTAGAGCCTAAGGGCTACACTACTGAACTGGCGGAGACCTCCTCACCTTACAGGTAGCTCGCCACATAAGGAATTGGATCAGCACTTACTAGCTCGTCGACTTACGGGCCAAAAGAAGAAATCTACTCCCTTCGTTGAGTTGCTCTCAGCTCGGGAGTGGGGGGGCAAATGATGAGGGCGGATTTGACCCTCCAGTGAAATTGTGACACTTGGCACCTCATGCAAACCAAGTGCAGCCTCTTGACAATTGGGCAGCTCGGGCAGCTCGGC
Source organism: Nelumbo nucifera (assembly GCF_055504915.1). Classification (NCBI taxonomy): domain Eukaryota; kingdom Viridiplantae; phylum Streptophyta; class Magnoliopsida; order Proteales; family Nelumbonaceae; genus Nelumbo; species Nelumbo nucifera. The sequence goes on along the minus strand of NC_142656.1, from coordinate 28,955,215 downwards.
ACAGCTCAGGCAGCTCGGCATAGCTCGGGGAGTTCGACATAGTTAGGGGCAGCTCGGCATAGGCAACTCTCCACAGGCAGCCTAGCGTCTTACGAAGAGCTCGCCACTTAGGGGCAGCTCGACACTTACAGGTAGCTCGGCATAGGCAGCTCGCCACAGGCAGCTGGCCACTCTGCAAGCAGCCTGGCGTCTTACGAAGAGCTCGCCACTTCGGGGCAGATCGGCACTTACAGGTAGCTCGGCATAGGTAGTTCGACACTTAGGGGCAGCTCGACGTATCGCAGGAAGATCTCTTACCTGACAACCGTACCTAACAGATCCGGAGGCCTGCGCCCACGTCTCTCGCTAGGCGGCGCCGTGCCTGCTAGTCCTGAGAGCTGTCCCTTGACTGGCAGAGCTGTACTCTGTAGCAGTCGCCTGCACCCGCCACCTCAACTCTGGCAGTAACGGCTGCAGTAGAGAGACAGAGGCAGTTACGCCTGACTTGACAGAGGCTGTTACGCCTGACAAGACACCACTATATAAGGACTTTGACCCCCAAAGACAAGGGGGAGAGAATGAAAAGATGGAGGTAATCCTTGCTCTCTAGCTCTCTCGTTTCTCTCCAAGCTCTCTACAATCAGAATGCTAACTTAGGCATTGGAGAGTCCCCGCCGGGAAAATACCCCCGGGTCCTCTGATTCAGTTCTTGCAGGTCCTTCAGTTCCTGCCACAAGCAAAGGAGAGGAGATCACCTCATGCAAAGGGAAGCCAAGTAGTTCTCCACCAGGGAGCTCATCACCAAGTAGCTCACCACCATGGAGCTCGTCACCAGGTAGCTCACCACCAGGGAGTTCGCCACCAAGTAGCTCATCACCAGGCAGTTCGCCACTAGGGAGCTCCATCATCCTCTGAGTCACAGGCCACCTGGGAGCAGGTCAAATGACGAGGTACTTAGCAAAAAAGTTGGTACATCACAAAAAAAATTGGTACGTGACCAGAAACGGTTACATCAGCTCGTCTTGTGGAAAAAGGGTATACTCAGAAAGAGGGAATCGACTATGAGGAAACCTTTTTACCTGTGGCCATGCTTAAATCCATTGGGATCCTGCTAGCTATAGCAACATACCATGACTACGAGATTTGACAAATGGATGTCAAAACCATATTCCTGAATAGAGATCTTACTGAAGATATCTATATGCAGCAACCACAAGGATTCATTGCTGCAAGTCAAGAACACATGGTATGTAAACTTAATCGATCCATATATGGACTTAAGCAAGATTCTAGAAGCTGGAACATGCAGTTTGACTCTACCGTCAAACAGTTTGATTTTGAGCAAAATCCGGATGAGCCCTGTGTTTAAAGGAAGACATTGGGAGATAAAGTTACGTTCCTAATTCTGTATGTAAATGACATTCTACTCATTGGGAATGATTTAGGGATGTTAACTATGATGAAAGTGTGGCTTTCACAGTAACAACTCTAGCCTTGTGATCATGCCTAAGTGATCTTTCCACCTAAACTTGATTATGAAGGCCATAAATTGTTGTATAGTAAGAAAGGAATTATATATGATACAAAACAGAGGTCAATGACCCAATAGATTGGTTACTTGGCATCCCTTTATTTGTAGAGTGAATGCCAATGGCAAGTTTTACTAGATGACCCGTGTATGTCTCCCTCCTTGGATTCTATGTTCTGATTGATTTTCTGGTTTTAGGATCGATCATCGATTCTATGCTCACATCCCCACATAGTCCAAAAAAATATAATAGGAAGAAAACTTGTAGAGCATAGACGTTTATTTTATTAAGCAAGCCAACGACACAAGCACACAAAAATCAAATACAAGCAAAATCAAGCATTTGTAAGCCCAACTAGGGTTGTTCATAAGAAGGCCCAACCCGACCAAACTGACTAACCCAGACCGATCCAACCTGAGTTTGTCGGGTTTTCATAAGCACCGGTCGGTTTCGGGTTGTACAAATTCATAAACCGATGGTTCGGATCGGTTTCGGTTTTCTTGTGTGAAAACCGAAACCGACCCAAACCGAACCAACTTAGTTCCTACTTAACTAAGTTGCCTCTATCCTAATTCCTAATTACAACCTAACCTAGTCTTCTAGTTCCTATTTAACTAAGTTGTCTCTATCCTAGTTTCTATAGTCTTTTACACCAAATAGGCAACCAATTAGGCAATTACAATTAGAATTAGGTGTCCTTTTTTACTTAGATTAGAATTTAGAAAGTTTCTTGAAATATACAAATTTCAACCTTCTTTCTATTAAACAGTTTGACTTTCTATTTTCTTGATAACTTTTGTCTTCTATTCTACCTCTAACTTTTTAAATATATTTCCAGAAAATATCTTAAAAACTTCAGTTTTCAGTTTTCAGTTTTCAATTTTCAGAATCGATATTTCCTTCTAGGCTTCTATGTCCTTTTTGTACAGGAGCAAAACCGAAACCGACCCAAACTGACCCAACCCGACTCAAACCGATCAGGTCGGTTTTGCTTAACACTGGGTCGGTTTCGATTTCCATCTCAGGTAACCCGATCAGGTCGGGTCAGTTGGAAAAACCCCAGAAAACCGACCCAACCCGACCCATGAACAGCCCTAAGCCCATCAAAAGAGAGAGACAAACGAAATAGACGACGCTGGTATTTCCCAAATCTAGCCAATAAGCCAAAAGCTCAAAACTTCATGGCTTCAATCAACTAGCAATCTCCTAAGGAGCTTATTATTATTAGAAAACCAAACCTGATTCGAAATTCTGAATCCAAGCAAGCCTACTGGCCTGATTCCCTTGCATAGCATGTGTAAAGAAAGGTCTTCTCCATGGAACGATCACATTTCAGACACTTGAGAACCATTCTGGAAAAGTCGGCAGTGGTTTGAGGGACAACCTGCCGGAGAGAATGCTCCTGCTGAGCTGCTTGCAACACTTTCCAGAATTTGTCCTCTGTTGGGGTTTTGGCTTTACAACAGGAAATTTTCATGTCGAGCTTCTCAGAGCATTTACTCCATTCCTCTCCGTTGAATTTGAAGAACTCCTTCACCTCGGCAGACCCTTGGAAGATAATGGCCTAACGATCCGCAATGGCGTTGAAGCTTGACATGGGCATTAACTCTTTCAAGATTTCTTCCTCATGGAACGGCTTCTCACAGTTTTCCATCCTCAAGTACTGGTAGTTCTCCAGATAACGCCAGAAATCTATGATTCTCTTCGGCCAGGTGACGGATTCATTTCCTTTCTTCTATTCCAAAGGCTGGAAGAAATGTTGTTCATTGTCCTTGGTTATGGTGCTTAGGATACTCTGCAATTTTTGCTCATCAAGAAAATTCGTCCCCATGTAGACGATTGCGATATCCATCTGGTTGAGCTTTTCTGTAATATCTTTTATTTGTATCACAAAGCTCCTTAACCACTGAACATCAGAACCTCCAAGCAAGCACAATGTCTTCCCCATCTGATTCAGTTATATAGAAGCTTCACATGAGAGAGAGAGAGAGAGAGAGAGAATATGAAAGAGAGAGAGAGAGAGATGTACCGATAGAATTTTGGTGTCCAAGCGATTAAAGATGAGAGCCCATTTCTCCTTGTTCCAACGATCTTCTTCGTTTCGCCAGAGCTCAGCTTCCTTATCCTTGGAGAAAGGGTGAGCTCTAGTTCCCCAAATCTCAATCATGGGAAGTGCATTGGGGGAGATGATCTTTCCTATCTAGGACAACCAGTACGGGCTTCTTCTGGTAGTTCCAGCATTCCTTGATATAACACTTGAATGGGTGTTTGACGGCTGAAGGTTTGCACCAGAACCATGGCATTTGGTTCTTATCGGCTTTTGGGTCTGGGTCTTCTTTTTTCCCTTCTTCTACTATAGGAAACCAGATGACTTCGAATAATGTCTTATTGTATTCTTTATAAATTGTTATTAGAGCCTTGAATTTTTCTGAAATGTTCTCCTGGTAGTAGTCCAAGTCTGAGATGAATAAGCCAACTGATTTGTCCTTGAAAACTTCAAAATTGACTACATCCTGCCAAAAGTCATGCATTAATTTCAGCACGTTAATTAGCTCTTTGCTTTGCATTGGCCTGAGTTAAATTATGGTTGTCATCTGTCAGTAGCTTCCTGCCTTCCCATCCCGCTTGAGTCCTGCTCCTCCAGCTGGCTTGATGAACAACTTCTTGATTAAATCAACATCTGTATGACTAGGTTTTACAAAGCGGTCCATTGCAAAGTTAGAACAGTCTGCAAGTGGTCCCAAACAACTTCTGTCAGATCTTAATTAACTGCGGTCTGGACTTTTCATACACTATTATCACCCACTCTCTATCCAGAATTTTGGGCAGATTGCCCCATTTATTAACCCCAAACTTTATTGTTGCTGGAGGGGAAATGAATCTATAAATGAGTTTATTAAAAATCACTTCTGGATAGAGAGAGCTACCAAACCTGCTTGTTCTTTTAAGTCATTTAAGAATTTCTCCGCATGCTTTAATTCGTCTAGTGGCTTTAATAGTTGTTTTGTATTCAGCTTCATCTCTTCGGATGAATTCGTATACCTGTGACAATAAAATAATTTTGTGAATTAAATAGATAGAAACGAACTGAGTGAGAGATAGAGAGGGAGAGACATACTTCACTTTTATCAATTTCATGGTGGAAGAGAAGCAGACAACTACAGCTCGAATCATGTGGTAAGCAACGATCCTAACATACAAGCTTTGGTATTCAATGTTTGTGTAGCTGGTGAGACTGATAATTGGTTTTGTGAGATGCAGCATTTTGGTTACTAGAGAATTTAGATTCTTAAGATGCTCCTTCTCATCTTCTGAGAGCTTCCTTTGCAGAAAATGCGCTGTTTGAGGTTGCGATAGGAGTCTACTAGGGCAGTGTCGTCTTGGGTAGACCACAAGTATTCACGATAGATCATGGCAAATGCAGCCAGCACCAGAAGCAGCTTTGCATCATATACGGGTATTTCTTCACTAAACCAAACATGTATTTTATGCATTCTTTTTCATCTCCATCTACACCTAGACGCGATTTGCCCTCACAATAACACATGCATAACTTCTGCCCCATTTATAAACAATTTACTTCCACCACAATAGAGTAGATAATAAGGTACAAAATAAAACATATATACATATATATATATAACTAATTAAGCTAAATTGTTGATGATCTCAGAAGTTCTATTAATTAATTAGTGCAATTACTATTTCTATTCACACAATATTTCCGACCTGCAACTTGAATCTAGTAAGAATAAAATAAAGCAAAATAAAAAAAATGTCATTTCAGGTATTTGTCATTTATAAAAATTTAGGAGTAGCTCCAATAAGTGATAAAATGATAGAAAATTGATTGATATATATGATACTTTTTGTAATAAAATATTCATTAAAAATTAAAAATTAAGACAAAAGAAAGTTGACAAAAGTGGTACAATCATGTGCATGGAAGACCATTAACAGCACCCTTAAGAAGAAATGATCTATTGCAAGTTGAAGCAGTTAGAAGGGGTAGACATGAGCAAAAATAATGGGTGTAAGTAGTTAAAAAAATAATTTAAGTGCTAATACTTTAACAATGCATATGACATTAAATAATTTAGGGGTGGATTCGAGCCGAACCGAATAGTACTAGGCTCGTACTATTCCAATATTTAGCAATAGATTGGTTGTCAATATTACTATATCAATGGTTTTAATCGTCAATAAAAATGCAAAATTATATTGTTTTTAATTTCGATAACCATGCATGGCTTCATTACATTTTAGGGGCGATTATTTCTATGGTATAGACTCTTCCAATATTTATATAGATGAAAAATTATAAGACTTTTGTTATATATAGTAATGGTTAATTTAATCCTTCAGTATATATAGATCACTTTTTCTTTTAATATAGCGATGGTTTTTGTTACATACAGCATATCTACACCTTCCTTTTTATCATGAACAACATTAATTAACAATTTGATGAATGATGAGTACTATCATTTTAGAATATTCTATACTACTATTAAAAGTGTGAATGATAATATCAAACTTTTGTTTGATTAAAATATCCCAATTTTTTAATTTAGTTATTCTCTAATTATAAAGATAAAAATATAATTTGAACAACCATTAATTTGCATTTAAACATTTTTTAATACTTAGCCCGTTAACCATTATCCGGATCGAATGGTTCACCGATTCAAACGGACATGTTGATGATTTATTGACTTTTCAACAGATATTTTTTTTAAATGCCGGGTTACGAAGTAAATGGAACAGGATTAGGGTCCAGTAGAACTTTATCCGTCCATCTCATGGAGGCATCTAGGGGTTTCATGATTGTTGTCCATTTGGCTTGAATCGATCGGTTGCCATGAATGCTCTGTGGGGACCACCCAGTATCGCAACAAAAGTTTAATTTGGGTTAATTAGGAACTTTTACACCTCCACGAGTTGTTTCTTGTTTTTATTTTTCCAAGACATCTTGTTGTGTAACGCAATTGTGACCCCGACTAAAGTCGTTACTCAAGTGGTAAGCCTGGCCCCAACAACCATTGTTGTCAAATAACTTGAAGATGATGATATATAGAAAAATCAAATCAAATTCTCTGAAACATTAAAAAGTAAACTAGGTTATGAACTTATGATTTTTATTCCTTTATTTTGGAAAGAAGCTTCGAAAGAGCAGAACTCAGAGTTCAATGACGTTACTTATTGAAGAGACTGAAAGCCTCATTGAGCTCTGAGGTTTGCTCTTTGGTGAGCTGCTCGACCATTGATGTTTTCAAACAATAAAAAACCTAAAAAACAGTGAAAGGGATTTTTACCTGAATCAATTGCCGCCGATGCGTGAATGAGACAGAGAGCGAGAGATTGAGATGTGCGACTGTGTTTGTGAGAGAGATTGAGATAGAGAGAGAGGAGAGTGTGAGAATGACCGAGAGAGAGAGAGAGAGGACTGAGAGAGATTGAGATAGAGAGCGAGAGAACGACTAAGAGAGAGAGAGAGATTCGACTGAGATAGAGATCTTGGGAGAGATAGAGAGAGCGTGAGAGGTGAAGAGCGAGCGAGAGAGAGAGAGAGAGAGAGAGAGAGAGAGAGAGAGAGACTATTGGAAGAGGAGAGAAACAGAGAGGGCAGGAAGGAAATGCGCGGGGGAGGAAAAGGTCACCCTGCACCTTTTCTCTTTTCTCGGTGGGTCTTAGTAGCAGTTTTTATTGACTGCCGCTAAAAACAATATATTTCTAGCCACTGTCACCCCACTGTCACCTTAAAAACTGCTGCTATAATCATATTTTTTGTAGTGAGAGCTACAGCTATATATCAAACCTGCCGACGACTACAGCTCGAATCATGTGGTAAGCAAGGATCCTAACATACAAGCTTTGGTATTCAATGTTTGTGTAGCTGGTGAGACTGATAATTGGTTTTGTGAGATGCAGCATTTTGGTTACTAGAGAATTTAGACTCTTAAGATGCTCCTTCTCATCTTCTGAGAGCTTCCTTTGCAGAAAATGCGCTGTTTGAGGTTGCGATAGGAGTCTACTAGGGCAGTGTCGTCTTGGGTAGACCACAAGTATTCACGATAGATCATGGCAAATGCAGCCAGCACCAGAAGCAGCTTTGCATCATATACGGGTATTTCTTCACTAAACCAAACATGTATTTTATGCGTTCTTTTTCATCTCCATCTACACCTAGACGCTCACACATGCATAACATCTGCCCCATTTATAAACAATTTACTTCTATCACAATAGAGTAGACAAAATACAAAATAATATATAATTAATTTAAATTGTTGATGATCCATCTCCGAACTTCTATTAATTAATTAATTAGTTTAATTACTATTTCTATTCACACACAGTATTCTCTAGAATGTATTTCCTCGTGCTGATTCCGACCTGTAACTTGAATCTAGCTAGTAAGAACAAAATAAAAAAAAAATGGCGATTTCAGGTGTTTTCTATTTGCAAGAATATAGGAATAGTTCCAATAGGTGATAAAATGAGAGAATTAAAGTTGATTGATATGGTATTTCTTGTAATAATGTTTATTAAAAAATAAAAATGAAGGGAAAAGAAAATTGACTAAGATGGTATGGTTGTGTGCATAGAAGACCATTAACAGCACTCTTAAGAAGAATTTGAAGCAGCTAGAAGGGGTAGAAATTGATTAAATAGAGCAAAAAAGATGGGTGTAAGCCCATCAATCTGCATTAATTATATGTAGTTAAGCCCATCAATTATACATTCTTATAAAGAATTAAAATATAAAAAAAAAGCAATAAAGAGAAAGAGAGCCCATCACTCTTCAATGTCTATGTCATCATCATAGAGGTAAATGAAATTCGAATTAGCACATGGGCAGATTCCCTTGGGCCTTGGAGGGGAAAGATTGGGCTTATATAGAAATCCCAACAAAGAATGCCCACGATTCCCGCTCTTCCCCCAAAATATGCCAGTCTTCCTAATATCACTCTCTTCTTTTTTGGACCAACAATGCTACCGCCACGAACACTAGAATTGATTTAGTCCATGTTCATTCTAATTTTAGTCCAGTTAGTACTGATTCCTCGTATATGGTGCTTGGTGCATTTGTAAGAAGAATCACTTTTGTAGGGCTGGCATTGCCACGTTTTGCTGCATGGTATGATCTGATGCATACCCCATCTTCTTTATCGTTTGGGCATTGGAATGAGTGAAGCATATATACCTTGTTTTAGTCAGTCCTTGGAAAAGGAAGAGATACCAAAATATATAAGCTTAGTGGATATGAGTCTATATATGTTGTATCTTTTCATGCACAAAGTGACAATTCAAGTCTTTTTTCTCTTTCTTTTTATGTCAAGCAACAATCCAAGTATATATGCTCATGTTCATGAAACACCAGATTGAACTGGGTGTCTTGCATGTTGGCATATTTGATGATTATCCAAGTTTTCATGTTTTCTTGGATATCTGATTCTCATTCTGAACTTGTAAATGTAATCCTGAAGTCTTAATTAAGATGTTTTGTATAAAAAACCTGTACAGAAACAAGCTCAAAAATCAAAATAATCAAAGAAAGATGAGAGTTCAATTGAATAAGCATTCTCTAAACCTAAAATTGTTTTTGAGCTAGACTATAGGGAAGAAAGCGGAGTTTAATTATGATACATGGAAGGTTTTCAGCTAGACCAATGGTTAAGATTATCTATCCTACTGCCACGCCACCCAACATAAGTCGATCTATGCAGAAGGATTTTTAGGGCTGTCATGGCGGTCATTACCTTTCCCAACAGTTGATATGCTGGAAAGAAAGACTACCAGAAGACCGCCAGCATAGACCTATTGATGGAGCATTAGGTTCGATCAGATACCTAAAAAATAATGCTTTTTGTCTTGTTAGATAATAGAAGCTTATTTTTAGGTTGAATTGTTCCTAAAGATTGTATCATAGTTTGTTTGATCAAGTGGTCTAATGTCCAATCCTTATTACATCCATTATAATTAGGATAAACTGCTGAAATCTCCATGAATTTTGATAATTCCAATCACCTTCTCAAAACTTTCTGATATATTTGCAAGTAAATCCCTTCCGTTAGAATCCTCTAACAAAAAGGCACAAAAATGTCTAAAATATCTATGTAATTATTATTGAAGCTAGTTTTTGTAAAAAAGAAAAATACATACTTCATAAAAAAAAAGTAAAGAATTTAAAGTCTATTTTTAAATTTTTTTAATTTTTATATTAAATAAATAAAAGTATAACGGGAGAGGCAATCAACCTGCTTAATAACTTCACCCATATAAGACATGACTGTTTAGATAAAAAAGTATAAAACAGTGAATGGAAGAGCACCCCATCTCACACCAAGGCGAGTGCAGGAGATCTGGACTTTGCTCCCACATGTGTTTCTCTACTACATAGAGGCAAAATGTTAGGCATTATAGCCCTTGTGTGTGTGCGGGAGGACTGTCGTCTCTCCATTTAACTGTAACTATCAGCCTTGGAGAGATCATTCTGGTGCGGTTTTTTCTAGACATTGGCTCAAGGAAGGAGGGTTAACCGATCTCTTGTCGTCATGTTAATTGGCATTATCAGGTTGGCCATATTGAGGTTGGTCTCCCATTGGTTGCCATCAGTAATGCACCTCGTCAACGAGGAGTTGTTCTTGAATATCACGATTTTGGGGCAAAGGAGGAGAATGGTTTTCTGTCCTGAAGTTGTCTTGAGGATTGGCCAGAGTGATCAGAAGTGAAAATTAGTTAGTGCCAATTGGTGCTGTGAAAGATCACAACAAGGGTAGTCTTGAAAGTTCCAAGGTGATTATAGAATCTACCCAAAATTATTGTTAAATTTCTATATTTTCTATAATTTTATGTATTTTATTATTTTATAATAACATCCATTTGACATGGATTGTTTAACCACTAACCCACCACTTGGATTGAAAAACCATTTTGCTTTTTCGGTTGATTTTAAATCATGTATTTCATTTTCATCATTGATAAAAGTAATTCCTGTTTTCACATTTATTTTTGTTTAATATGGTGAATATATAACAATAGAATTGTATCAAAATGCTTTATACAAAACTTATATTTTTCATAGATTGACCCATTTGACCCATAATGTCAAATCATTGACCTACCTACCATTTAGATATGGAAATGGTTTCATTTTCAAAGTGGTTTTAAATTTTGCATTTCATTTATAACATTGATAAAATAATTATTATTTATCATACTTATTTTTGTTTATATTATTAGTATATAATAATATAGATGTACCCAAATTGTTTCATATTTTTTGTACTATTCTATTTTAAAAATTTTATTTTTAATTATATATCATGAGTTAACCTATTTGGCCTAAAAGGTTGAACCACTAACCTAGCCCCTAGAAAGGAAGATGGTTTAATTTCCCATTGGTTTTAAGTTGTATATTTGATGTCTATCATTAATAAAATTCTGTCTATTTTATCATAGTTATTTTTTAATATGACAAATATATAATAATAGAAATGTGTCCAATTTTTTCAAAATTTCTTTTTTCTATACTTTTTGTATTTTTTATATTTCTAAATTTGTATTATTTATTTATGACATCATGAAATTATCCATTTGACCCAAATGGTTGAAGTACTTACCCACAACCTCGATGAAAAATATGATTTCATTTCTAGGTTTATTTTAAAAATATAAAATTTTATTCTATATATTAATAATTATTGTGTGTGGATTTATTAGTGGAATTTAATGATGATAAACTAAAGTATTTTTTATGTTTCTAAATTTATATTATTTATTTATGGCATCATGGAATTATCCATTTGACCCAAATGGTTGAACTACTTACCTATGACCTAGATAAAAATATAATTTAATTTCTATGTTTATTTTAAAAATATAAAATTTCATTCTATTAATAATTATTGTGTATAGATTTATTAGTGGAATTTAATGATGATAAACAAAAGTATAAATGCTGGATTCAATGAGAGAGAATATGATTTACTTAATGACTTAAATGCTAGGCTTAATGAAAGGTAATTGAATGTACTTAATAGTATTCTTTTAATTACATTTTTGCCCTTTCAATTGGAGATCAACTAAATTCAAGAGGATGGGTATTTTAATAAAGAAAAATTCTAGAAGCCAATACCTCCGCATTCGCACTTCTATAAGTAGTATAGATTAAGTTCAGTTTTTATGCTTCTTTCTTTCTTCTCCTTTAGATCCTCTCTCCTAAATTTTTATGTTTCTCTCCATTCTCGCATGTATTGTTGTCTATCTCCTATCTTTACTCTATTCCTTTCGTCCCTCCTCTTGGATATGTGGTTTCTCTCTTATTCTCTTAAAGTTTCTTTCTAATGATGTAGAATTTTTATGTTTCTCTCTCCTTATACTCTCTTTTAGAATCTCTCTCCTCTTAGTTATGTGGCTTCTCTCTCCTTTATCAACTTTCTGATTCTAATTTTTTTCTAATGAAGTCCAAATTTTATGTTTGTCCCTCTACTCTCTCTCTCTTTCTTGATTATGTGGTTTCTCTCCTTTATCACATTTCTCTTTTTAACTTTTTCTATTGATGACCATTTTTTATGTTTCTCACTCTTCTCTCTACTCTATATCCTTTAGATTCTCTCTCCTCTGGGTTGTATGACTTATCTCTCATTAAGAATGGCAATGGGGCGGGTTCGGGGAGGGTTTTATAAATTCTAGACCCTACCCGCCTCTCGAAATCTCTCAACCCGTACCCGGCCCAAAACCCAAAGAGGGTTGGATTTTAAGAACCCAAACTCTCCCCACAAATGGAAGTATAAAACCCTACCTGACCTTACCCTCCCCGCATTCAAAGTTAGGGGTGGGTTGGGTTTAAAACTTGCATCTAATTTCCTATTATTTCTTGTCATATATAAGCAATAAATAATTAAAATAACACAAACAAACATCAAGATTTCTAATTATTTGATTAAGAAATGTAAAAAATACATAAAGTATCAATTATCCTTCACATAAAATTCAAAATATTATTAAACCAAAGACCTAGTACATAAAGTTTATATGCTTTCCAATAATATACAGGTCGGGTTTAGCCTAATACCGTACTGCACATACCCATACCTGGCTGTACGGGTTGTAGAATCCCAAAACCCGCCATTTAAGGAAAAAAAAACACCCTATTAGGGAGGGTAAGGGCGGGTTCCCACCAGGTAGGGTAGAAATTTCCATCCACATCTCTCATTTATATCATTTCAGATATTTCCTCCTTTTTTGTGAACTCCTCTTGGTTAAAAAAAAACAAGAAATTTCTTTCATATGGTTGATCCAAATGGATACCCATTATTTGTTGCTAATATTCAACTCATATCTTAAATGGGTGTGTTTGGGTACATTACAAGTAGGTAGGTTGAGTTAGAAATTGCCACCCCTACTAAGAGGGAATTCATATTAGCTTCTCTATCTGTAGGATATAATTATTCTTATTTGGAATTTATTTTGTTCCTCTAGGCATTATGTATTGTTTGGACATGTCCACTCATAACCACCTTAGGCATGCACATGTTTCTAACAATACCACTTGCTAGGATGGCTGACATTGTGATTCATTATCACCACTATTGAGCAATCTATATTCTTGGCTCTGCTTATGTAGTGAATTTCTTTATTGTAACAATGTAACATTAACCATCCAAAGTTTCATTTTTTTTAAGTAAAAAAAGTTTACATATTGTTTGACCATGTCAAAAATCAATCTAAACCTTGCACCATTCATAGAGGTTGGACAAGGGTTTATTAGCTAACTAGCTCAAGCCTTTATCTCTAACAGAAACCCAAAATCAACAAACTATAGAATTTTTTTTACTTCATTAATTCAAAATGAATGATGTAGAACTTATAAATCTAGGATAGGAAGTAATAAACAAGTAATAAAGAATCACAGGGATTATTAATTACTTGACCATTGCACACAAGGAAAAAAGCATTTGGAAGACACATGAGTTGTTTGGATTTATTTCCTATGGATGACTAAAATAGCAAATATCATATCAAATATCATTAAGAAAAAAATTGTTACATCGAGTAGGGTCTCACGTAGTTATTTTCATTAGGGGTTTTCGCTATATAAAATAATATCATACTTAATGGCAAACACATAATCTGAGTAATTGGTTGATAAGATTAAGCCTAAGCCTCTTAGAAGAGGACTAATCTTTCATAAATCAAATATTTTCCTTTTCTTTCATTCAAAGTGAAAAAAAAAAACCATTAAAAGATTATGTATTATGAAGCCATTTTGGTGTGGATGATATATACTGGGATGATATAGATGGAGTTAATTTAGGTTGGGACAATGAAGATGGAGATGATGAGGGAGAGGAGTATGGAGATGAGCAATCTAATGAGGAAGGGGAAGAATTGGAAGGTCATGGAAACAGTGGTGTAACTGGTGATCCAGAGGTAGAGAATAGTGGGAATAATGATCCTGGAGTAGAGGATGTTGGGGCTAGTGATCCAGTAGGGGAAGTACATACGTGGAGACAATAATGGTGCTGCTATGGGTGTTGGATATGAAAGTAGGCAAAGAGGTGGAGATAATGGTGACTCAAGAGCTAATGTTGATATGTTGTCTAACTATGAACCCACTAGTGATTATGAGAGCCCTACGTATTCAATGGAAAGAGGAGTTCGTAGGGGCAGACAAAGTAGTGATCTTGAGTTCAACTTTGCGTGCCCAAGGTTCCATGTGGATATGGAGTTTTCAAATGTTTAGGAATTTAGGTAGGCTTTGGGGCCATATTCTGTTGTTGAAGGCATCCAGACTAGGAGAGTAAAGAATAAAGAGTCGGTTCATTAAGAGGTGTGATATAGAGGGTTGCATCCCTCAGTCATGATGGAGGAAGCTTTTATGTGAAGACACTGCATGACAATAAACATAGTTGTGTTTGGGTTACTACAAATAAGAAGGCAACAAACACCTGGATCTCATCTAGGCTTGAAGAAACCGTACATGTTGATCCTAGTATATCAGTGCAAGCCATTCAGGGTGAGATTAGAAAATTGTATGGCATAGAAGTCTATTGGAAAAAAACAAATATAGAGGGCCAAGGCAAAGGCTCTTGAAAGGATTAGAGGTTGCTTGAATGAATCATTTTCTCTATTGCCTAGGTACTGTATAGCACTAATGAATAGTAACCCAGGCACTACTATGAAGTCACATGCTCCATTAGAGTCAGAAACAAACATGGATGTCACATTTAAGAGGGTTTTTATTTATTTGCTTGGGAAGGCCTAATCAAGTTAAAAGGATGTAGGAAGATTCTTGGGTTGGAAGTAGGAAGATTGGGGCTGTTGGGCTAGAAGAGACTAATGGATTATTCCCACTTGCTTATTTTGTAGTGGAGAGTGAAATAAAATAAAGTCAGATTTAATTTCTGATAGAGTTGAAAGATGTTGTGGGTATTCACGATCCACATATGTGGACATTCATATAAAACAGACAAAAGGTATGTACTATATCTTACCGGTGACTCTTGGTAGAGCATTGTAGATGGGGTTTCTATTGTCATGCTAGGGGGAAACCATAGACTTTGCTTATGGAACATGTATAGAAACTTCAAGAAATTATACAAAGAAAAGCTTTAAAAGATGTAGTATGGTTAGTAGGACATACACAAGACATAACTTTCAGCACTACATGGAGGTGTAAAGAACTATTCAAAGAAGCTTATGAGTGGCTTTCTAGGGTACCCACTCAAACATGGTTCAGGAATGGGTTTGACCCTGTTAGTGAAGGGGTATTTCGGTCTTTGTACCAGTTGAGAATGTTGATGTGTACTATTATGTTAGTTCGAGTGCCTTTTACTTAAATAAGGGCACTTATGTCTTTTCCAATTATATTAATAATATAATAACAGGTATGGCCGAAACTAGGGTTGACTTTTTCCTAATTCGAACCAGACCTTTTCTCTTCTTCTTCCTCTTTCTTCCTTCTTCTTTCCTCTCTTCCTTCTTGATGTTTACTTTACTTTTCAGCTGACAAACAAAACAGACTTCTAGGGCAGGCCGAACTTCAACATGGTATCAGAGCCACATTAAACAAATCAGACTTGCTAGAATTTTGTTTTCTGCGCATTCAAACTAGGGTTTCTCTTGGATTTCTCAGCCGTTGGTTGGAGACTGGGAAAAGGGCTGAAAAGGAGTGATCACCCTCTTCACTTGGAGGTTTCTATGCCTCTGATGGTGTCGTTGGTGGTTAGTTGTTGTGGTTTCTAAGCCCTCCCCTAATTAATGTAGGGCTGGTGCGTGTGGTGCAGTGGTGTTTCATTCCTTCGTGTGGTTGACCTTTAGGCGATGAGGTAAGGAGTTTTTTTTTATGCATAATTTCTGTTATGGAACACATGAGAGGTGTGGTACAGATCGTATGATGGGTTTTCAGATTGCAGTATGCTAGGGTTTATGTTGGTTTGTGTGTGATTCGAAGGGAAGTAGTGTTTACTTAATGGTGAAACTTCTAATAACTGTAGAGTAGGGTTTGTGGTGTTACAAGTACAGCTTTCAGTCTTTATTATTGCTGAAATCAGTGTGCAAATTTCGATGAAGTGTTTGTGTGCAGTGTGTAGTGTGTAGTGCTCAGGATTCAGTGATAAGGGAATTCGGCAATGGTAGATAACAGTGATAGTTAACCTTGTGTGATGATATCTACTGACTACCTGAATGTCTAAATGACCTCCATTAAACTGAATGGAGAGAATTATGTCCCTTGAACCAAGTCTATAGAGGTTTTTCTGAAGGCAAAGAAGAAGGTAAAGCACATAAGAGAGGAGAAACCCCCCACTAATTCTCAGGAGTACGAAAACTGAGAACAGGAAGATGCACAGATCATCACATGGTTGTGGAACAGTATGGAACCCAGAATCAGTGTGAACTTCATGTTTCTTGACACAACCAAAGAGGTGTGGGATCATGCTAAGAAATTGTATTCTAGTCAGGATAATACAACTAGGGTATATCAACTGTATCAGGAATACCTCAATCTGCAACAGGGAAATCAAAGACTTGAGGAGTACTATGCTAGTATGAGAAATATCCGTAATGGGTTAAATGTCTATCATCCTCTCACTTCTGATGTCAAGGTTCAACAGCAATAGAGAAAGCAGCTTGATGTGACTCGGTTTCTGGTGGGGCTGAAGTCTGAGTATGAACCAGTACAATCCCAGATACTAGGAGGATATACTCTTCCATATTTAGAGGAGGTGTTTGCTCGTCTTCGGAGGACTTCCATTGGATCTATGGAAAACTCTAATATCTCAGATAAATCAGCATTTGCAGTGTCGAGAGGTCGAGGTGGCAGAAGTGGGGCTCGAGGAGCCCAGCCTGGCCGTGGTGGCAGTAGTGGTCCAGTGTATGGCCGGAGTGGTAGTGGTGGATCTACACATACCCGTGGTGGTGGTCGTACTGGAGGTAGAGATTCAGGGGAAGCTCGTGGTAGAGGACGTGGCTCTGGTCCACGGAGGTGTACTCATTGTGGTTTGGATGGACATACTATTAACTACTGCTATGACTTACATGGTCCACCCTCGACGTGGGCCAACCATGCCATGACTAGTGACACCAGTTCCAGCTTTAGACAGGAGAACCAGTCAGCTGACCAGATGCCTTCTACCTCTTCAGATGGTCCAGGCAAGGAGATGGTGAGTGTTCCTCATGATGAGTATGA
The DNA here is from genome assembly GCF_055504915.1 of Nelumbo nucifera. Taxonomy (NCBI): domain Eukaryota; kingdom Viridiplantae; phylum Streptophyta; class Magnoliopsida; order Proteales; family Nelumbonaceae; genus Nelumbo; species Nelumbo nucifera. The sequence continues at coordinate 28,938,010 of NC_142656.1, read as the reverse complement.
AAGGTTTGTTCAATCCACGTCACAGCAGAATACAACTACCTTTGCACACTCAGGTATGGCTTGTTTGGCATTGATGAGACTGAAAAGAACCCTATTTTTGTCCCCTAATTTTCATCTTTTTACATTACTTTAGCACTTAAATGAACTCATTACTCTTGTATTTCGATTCAGGGCAACAAAGAAGGCAATTGGAAGAAAATAGGGCAATTCGGGTGATTTTGCACAGTTTCAGCGACAGTCAGTAATCTGGTCCTAACTCTCAATTCCGGACTCCGAATTGGACAATTAAAGAAGCATTAGAAAGATAAAAGGAAGGCCCACAACTTTTATGTTTTGGGTTTTGACAGATTCGGCCCGCATCGAGTACGAAAACGAGCCCGAAGTCGGAGCAAGTTTGCAATTAGGCCCATTTCACAACTTAAGCCCAACTCGCAGAAGTACCTTGAAGCAGCCCAAGTTTTAAAGCAGCCCAACTCGAATTCAAGAGTCAAGAGTCAAAATTTCGAATGTAATCTCCAAAGAGAGAGTCTTATCAGATCTAAAGTCTTTCAGCCCCAACCGAGCTCACCATCGAAGGCAGCCAAGGAAGAGGAAAGACAAGGGTCAAACGACAGCCCCATTGAGGTAACATCCGACCCCCCTCTTCCTAAAGTTATTAATGTTGTTGTACCTCCTTTTCCTAGCAGGTTGAAAAAGTCCAAGAAGGAGGAATATGAACAAGAAGTGTTGGAAACCTTCAGGAAGGTGGAGATCAACATCCCCTTGTTAGATGCAATAAAACAAATCCCAAAATATGCCAAATTTTTAAAAGAATTATGCACTAACAAGAGGAGGCTGCAAATTGATGAAAAGGTAAGAGTTGGGGAGAACGTTTCAGCCGTGATCAAGAGGACCCTGCCAGAAAAACGGGTTGATCTAGGTATGTTTACCCTACCTTGTGTGATTGGCAACAAACGAATCGAGCGTGCCATGCTGGACTTAGGTGCATCTATTAATGTCATGCCATACTCGATTTACTATGCATTGGGACTGGGTCCTTTGAAAGAGACTAGAGTTGTTATCCAATTAGCTGATCGTTCTAATGCCTACCCTGAGGGGATTGTTGAGGATGTATTGGTGCAGGTTAACAATTTGATCTTTCCAGCTGATTTTTACATCCTGAAGATGGAAGAGGACACAACCACGAGTTCAGCCCCACTTCTATTAGGCTGGCCATTCATGAAAACGGCCAATACCAAAATAGATGTGGACGAGGGTACCCTCTCCGTTGAGTTTGACGGAGAGATTATAAAATTTAATATTTTTTAAGCAATGAAATATCCTAGTGAATGTCATTCAATCTGCTCTATTGACACCATTGATTCAATTGTGCAGGAAGTCTTCGGAGAGGAAGACATGGGCGATGAGCTGGAATATAAGGGACAATCGGACAAGGAAGAGGAGCTTGACTCATCCTATGGCACTACGGAACCAGAACAAGAGGTAAGTAATTCTGATATTCAATCGAAGATTTCTCACACAAAATTGCTGCCTTCTATTTTGTAGGCTTCGGAGCTGGAACTGAAGACCCTGCCTGATCATTTGAAATATGCATACTTGGGCGAAAAGGAGACACTGCTAGTAATCATTGCAAAAGAGTTGATTGAGGAGCAAGAGGAGAGGCTCATCAGAGTCCTAAAGGACAATAAGGCTACGATCGGCTGGACCCTAGCCGACATAAAGGGGGTCAGCTCCTCGATTTGCATGCATAGGATCCTTTTGGAAGATGGTGCCAAACCGGTTAGGGAACCACAAAGAAAACTCAACCCAGTAATGAAAGAGGTAATACTAAAAGAAGTGCTTAAACTGTTAAATGAAGGGATAATTTATCCAATCTCAAACAGTAAATGGGTAAGTCCTATTCATGTTGTACCTAAGAAAACTGGGATTACTATAGTAAAAAATCAAAATAATGAACTAATTCCCATGAGGTTACAAAGTGGCTGGCGAATGGTAATAGATTTTCGAAAACTTAACTTGGCCACTCGAAAGGACCATTTCCCCTTAACCTTCATCGATCAGATGCTCGAGCGATTAGCAGGTAAGTCTTTCTTTTGTTTTCTTGATGGTTTCTCAGGTTATTACTAGATTGTTATTGCACAGGAGGACCAAGAGAAAACAACATTTACTTGCCCATTCGGCACCTTTGCCTACAGATGAATGCCTTTTGGTTTGTGTAACGCTCCAGGCACTTTTCAAAGATGCATGATGAGTATATTTTCTGATTTTATTGAAAAATGCATTGAAGTGTTTATGGATGATTTTACTGTTTATGGTGATTCATTTGATGACTACCTAAATAGTTTAAGCAAAATTCTAAATCAATGTGTTGAAACAAATCTTGTCTTAAACTATGAAAAATGCCACTTCATGGTGAAGGAAGGCATTGTGTTGGGACATGTAATTTCAGCAAGAGGAATAAGGTTGATAAGGCTAAAATTGATTTAATTGTGAGCTTATCCTACCTTACCAATGTTAGGGAGGTTCGTTCATTCCTTAGACATGCAGGTTTTTATCGCAGGTTCATCAAAGATTTTTCAAGGATTGCCCTGCCATTGTCCAAGTTGCTGCAAAAAGATATACCTTTTGATTTTGTTGATGAGTGCAGGGAAGCATTTGATAAGTTGAAAAATTTATTAACAATTGCACCCATCATTCAACCACCCGATTGGAACTTGCCCTTTGAGATCATGACATATGCGAGCAACTATACGGTAGGGGCAGCTCTAGGTCAGCGAATTGATGGGAAAAGCCACGTCATCTACTATGCTTCCAAAACGCTGAATGCTGCACAGAGCAATTACACAACCACTGAAAAAGAGCTATAGCTATTGTGTTTGCTTTAGACAAATTTAGATCATATTTGTTTGGCTCTAAAGTGATTGTATTTTCTGACCATGCAGCTTTGAAATACCTACTGGCGAAGAAGGAGTCAAAACCGAGGCTGATAAGGTGGATATTTTTGCTCCAAGAGTTCGATTTAGAGATCAAGGATCGAAAGGGAGCTGAAAACTCGGTGGCGGATCACCTAAGTAGGTTGGTAAAAAATGAGGACTCCTCACCCATCGATGAGTTGTTTCCTGATGAGCAGTTGTTTCACATGAGAGGTATGGTTCCATGGTATGTTGACATCGTGAACTACTTGGTCACCGGATTTTTGCCTAATGACCTTAGCAAATCCATGAAGAACAAAATCAGGTATGAGGCAAAATATTATGTTTGGGATGAACCTTATCTATGGAAATTATGTTCTGATCGAATGACTAAGAGATGTGTCCCTGAGGATGAGCAGATGTCGATTCTAATTTTTTGCCATAATTATGCTCGTGGTGGCCATTTTGGGCCAAAGAAGACTACTCGAAAGGTTTTAGATAGTAGGCTGTATTGGGCAACCCTATTTAGAGATGCATACATGTTTTTAAAAAATTGTGAAAGATGTCAGCAAACAGGTACACTATCTCGCAGGAATGAGATGCTCCAAACACCCATTCTTATATGTGAAATATTTGATGTTTGGGGCATCGATTTCATGGGACCCTTTCCTCCCTCTTGTGGTTTTTCTTATATACTTTTGGCAGTCGATTATGTCTCAAAATGGGTGGAAGCCAAGGCCACCAAGACTGATGATTCTAAATGTGTTGTAGGTCTTATCAAATCTAACATCTTCAGCAGATTTGGCATTACTCGAGCCATCATAAACGATCAAGGGACACACTTTTGCAATAGAACAATAGAAGCCTTGTTGAGAAGGTATGGGGTGCATCACCGAATCGCCACTGCCTATCACCCCCAGACTAACGGGCAAGCTGAAATTTCCAATAGAGAGGTAAAGTCCATCTTGGAAAAGATGGTGAATCTAGGAAGGAAGGATTGGAGCCTACGCCTGGATGATGCTCTCTGGGCATATCGAACAGCTTACAAGACCCCAATAGGTATGTCCCCTTATAGGTTAATTTTTGGCAAATCTTGCCACTTGCCGGTCGAAATTGAACATAGGGCCTATTGGGCAATAAAGCAATGCAACATGGAAGAAGAAGGGAAGGAAAGGAAGCTCCAGTTGCAAGAGCTGGAAGAGTTGAGGTTAGAGGCATATGAAAATTCAAGAATCTACAAAGAAAAGACCAAATTGTTCCATGATAATGTACTCTTAAGAAAACAATTTAAAGTTGGACAAAAGGTCTTATTGTACAACTCTCGCCTCCAACTTATGCTAGGTAAGTTGCGTTCCAGATGGATGGGTCCTTTTAGTGTGACTAATGTATTCCCTTATGGTGTAGTAGAGATAAAAAGTCTCGACATAGGTAAGATCTTCAAGGTGAATGGGCATCGATTGAAGTTGTTCCACGAGGATGCAAATGTCTCCTCTACGGTAGACATCTCGTTGGACATTCCTTGGTATTCATTGGTTAAAGAAGCAGAGGAGAATGTCGAGCATAATGACGTTAAACAATTGCACTTGTGGGAGGTAGCCCATTGTGATTTTTTGTTATTTTGTTTAAGTTTTGATTGTTTTTGTGTGTTTTAGCAGGAACCCAACAAGATGTCAGATCAAGTTAATAACTGTGCTACCCAAATTAAATGAAATTAGTTGACAAATGAAATCTGCACAAGGGCCTACTTTGGGATGGTTTAATCAATCATGTTTGGTCATTCCATTTATTTAGGACCACATCTTCTTAAACACTATCAAGTTATTTCCTGTTACATAGATCCACATTCCCTAGTGTTAGCATTTTAGTTATAGAGAACACCCTTAAAATATAGAGTTAAGTTTTATATATATGTGTAGAAATATAGTAATACTGTCAAATGCAGTTCTTAATCAAAATGATTAGATTGGATCTGGATTCAAAATAAGTTCTACTGCATTAGACCTCTTTATCCCACAAAGAAACAAAATTAAATGGAAATTGTTCTCAGGATGAACACAAAATCAGTTCTTCGGTTTTGTAAGGTTTGATTACTTAACAATCATGTAGAGAAATGTGAAGTTTATTAGGTTGCAGTACTCTTATCCGCATAAAGCATCAAATGGATTTTGAGTGGGTTCAGGCCATGTTGAACCCCAAAGCCCTAACAGAACTAGGTTATGGTGCCTTGGCTTATTCTTAGTTCAAGCTCACAAGCACTTATAGCAATATGGGGTCGGGCCCAATACCCCATTATAGGACAAATGTCCAACTAAGGAACATTAGGGTGTTTCAATCCAAGGACCATTCGTTGAGTATGTCATAAACTCATCTTTTGATTTCATTAGGGTTTGATTGAAATGTAATAGGTTTTTTTAGAGTAATTCTAGCCCCATTTTCTTGACTATGCAAGTCTTTGGGTCATCTTAAATTCTTAATGCTCTGTGGATTCATGCACAAAAGCTTATTGTACAAAGAGTTGTTTGATGTTCATTTTATTTTTTAGCTTATAATTTGATGTTAGACCAAGAGTGTTTTAGAATACATCTTCCAACTGTATTAAAATACTAATTTTCTTTTACCATATTGTCTGTCAACAACATTTTTTTTGTTGTTGACCTAGTTTTTCACTTCAAATTCAGGTTGAAAGTTCAAATTTCATAGTTCTAGAAAGATTTTAAGCTTGTCAATTAGGTTTGCAAAAGTTAGTGAATGATAGTTTGAATGTATCAAATGATAATATTAGTCTATAAATACCTAACATCTTCTAAAACCTCCAGTCTAACCTACCAAAAAATGAAAGGAAGAAAAAAAAAATGAAAAAAGAGCATTACCACTTTCATTTTTTGTATTGTATGCTTGAGTCTTTCACAAAATTTGATAATAGATATGGCACTAAACATAATGGAATGGCAAATAGGATTCATGTAGCAACCCCATATAGTTGGGATGAGGCTTAGATGATGAGGATGACTCTTTTGTGTTTTTTCTTTATTTATTTTCTTTTAATTTAAGGTAAATTAAAGATAGGTACCCTGTACTTTGGGGGTAGTGACAGATAGGTACCATGAAGTTTCAATTACAACACTTGAGTACCTTGAACTCTCAAAAATAGACACTTAGGTCCATCCATTAGTATTCTGTTAGTTAAACATTACATAATGCCAAAAGTGCCCTTCTCATGTATTTCTGAGATCATTCTCAGGTAACCAAATGTCTTCCCATGATGCTGTTCTCACACGGACAGCAAATAACATTTTCAAATTTTCTGATGACAACATTCTTTTGTGATGATTTTACTTCATAGAATGATCTAAAAAATACATGAGAAGGGTATTTTTGACATTATGTAATGTTTAATTGATGGAATACTAACAGATGGAGCCAAGTATATATTTTTCAAAGTTCAAGGTACTCACGTGTTGATATTGAAAGTTTAGGGTACCTATCTATTACTACCCCCAAAGTATAGGATACCTATCTTTAATTTACCCTAATTTTGAGGTTTAAAAATATTGATGATTGGTCTCACTATGGTGCCACACAGGTTTGTCAACAATCAATTGTAGTAACATGCATCCAAGATTGGCCAAAAAACAAAACTCTTGTACAACTGTTTGATGACTCTAATGGCTTGGATCCATCTCCTCATCAAGAATGGCAATAGAAGGGTGTGAAGATCGTATATAGACACTGACTTATCTAAACAAGCTATAAGGAAAGGAACCTAAAATCTACAACGAGTTGTGGTTATGTCAAAGATTATGAGCTTGTTGCAATATTTGGTGTTGATTTTCAACCAAGATCAGATTTTTGGAAGAAAACAATTCCCCATTTCAAGGTAAGCTAATATTCCACTCCTTTTCACAAAGAGCTCAACCGGCATGGCTACTTATATTGGGTAGATTATTTAGGTATGCTTTACAAAAGTCCTAGAATATTCTTGAAATCCAAGTTTGTAATGATGAACAATTTTCAGTAGATCTTCGGTTGAGTTGCTTATTTGAGGTATCACCTTGACACCTCTCAAATTGTAATATTCCTTTTTTTTGTTTAATGAAATCTTTTATTTTACTCTTCAAGAAAAAAGAAAGAAATTTTGTGCAAGATGCCTAATTTGACACTGATTCCGAAATGGCCACAACACAGATTTCCCTATGATCACCAGTTTACACCATCCAAAAGTCTGTACATGAAATGGAAAGAAACCATTTTTTATAAGAAGCAATTTTAATTAGTTTATCATGGGCTAAGCTTCTAGTTTTGTTTGGGCTAGTCAAAACCAAATGGTTGTATTTGATGACTGGGTAGGATTTATTGGTTATATGATTAAAGCACCTCGAGCGAGACTTGGGGTTTTAAGTAATACGTAAGCTAATTCATAGTCCATACAACCAATCCTTTAACAATTTTGTATTAGTTTGGAATGAAAATACTTTATTGCTAATTTTGTTGCATCTTATAGGAGTGTCATCTATAAAGAGCATATTAGATTGAACCAAGTAGCCACCAATGTTTTGATGTCAAGACTTGAAGCACAAAAGAAATATGTGATTCCTTATAGAAGGAACTCCTCAAAAAATTCAAGCAAAGGGATGAGATTGAAGCACAAATCATGCCTCAATAGGAGCAAGCAAGGAAGAGATCTAGAATTGATGATACCCTTTATGTAGAAGGAGATGAAGAAAGTTTTCTTTACGAACCAAGAATCAGGCCAAGGAAGCATCATAACAAGAAACTGCGATTGAAGAAGAGTAGAAAGCATCCGAAGTTGGTTACTATTTCGATGAATAGAAAATACAAAATGAAATAGAAGAAGACATGAGAGAACAACTTGAAGAACACAGTAAGTCCATGAGAACAATTTTACTGAGTCATCCATCAAGACAGTGAAGATATGAAGCATTGCCTACTTACTACAATGTACATGAGAAGACGAGAAGAGGAAGAGAGAGTTCGAAGATTGCAGTGTACTGTGCATGTTAACTAATCAAAATAAATTCTTTTTTTTTTTCTTACAAGGCTAAAGTTCCAAAGGTTGTCAAGAAAAGAAACAAGTTATTTTGTATTTAATTTTACCCGGTGAAGGTAAAGTTTCAGGACCTAGGGATTTATTTGACAATTAATTCCAAACCCATTACCAGTGATCCATAAACACCTGTGTTTCAAAAGATCTCTACATGTCAATATGGAGTTCCAAATAGTAGAATCTACAAGCTTAGTTTGATAATTCTTGAAGCTAGAACCATTCGAGTATTTACCATACAACATTTAAGTCCAAGCGAGGAAGAGTCAATGAGAAAGTGCGCACAACCCCAATTTTACCACCAAAGTTCTATTTATAATGGTAATATCATGAATTCTAAAACCACCTGAGGTTTTAGGTTTTAGAAAAGAAGACCAAGCCTTGACATAAACATGTTTCCTCCCATTTGGAAACCCCACTAATTTAGTTCAGAATAGACATTAAAAGGGAGGAGCGCACAATGGACATGGAGTAAACAAGAATAAAAGATAAAGTTGACTTGATCATGAGAACAAGCTGAATTCCGTGGGAGAGCACATTTGACTTCTAAGCTTGTAACTTCTTCAACATCTTATCTATACTATAAAGCAAACACTTGCTTTGGTTTTAATGCAGTTAAATTTGATACACAATATCAACTAATATCTTTATCATTTACTTGCACATGTATATAGCACATGCCTTTACACTAGTCCTTAATAAAAGATCAAGTGAAAGACTTTTATGCTTAATAAAAAGGGGGCAGCTTAAGTAAATCTCTAAATATTTAAGAGATTGCACACTGATAACTTTCATAAGAACCTTGGTAATCCGATAATACACATTGCTAATGAAATTAAATGTTAGATTTAGAGAAGTTAACAGCCTGACCTAACCAATCGCTGAAGTGAATATAATATTTTAATATATATATATATATATATATATATATATATATATATGCTATTATTTATATATTATAAAATATAATATAATGTATATCATATTTTATAATATTGTAAACTTATATCTTACCCTCAACTTGCACATGTGCTTATCATGCCCTTATACAACTTATTTTTGTCTTTGCTATATAAAAATAAGTAGTTTAACACTCTCTTTCTTTTTGCCAATCTTTGACCTTTTTATTTCAGAGCACCCCACTAAATTTGTAAATACCAGGCCACTATGTTATTCCCCTTTCTCATTCATTTCTTCTTTTGTTTTTCTATCAACATCCATGTGCATCCACAAGCCACAACAATTTGAATTTTACAAAGGTCTATATTATAAACTATCTATCATATTGAAACGTGATGGACATGATGGGGTTGGGACCTATCCCACCATTTGATAAGATTCTTACCCTAAAGGTCATTGGTTGATGGTTAATTTAACTGTACAACCATGTACAAGGGATAAATCCTTGTGTAACCTAGGTGGTAGTTATAACTTCGTTACTGTTGTAATGGTCATTCAAAAGGAATTCAATTGGCTATGGGGTCAAAATCATGCATCATAACCCAACACTTAATCTTTTAATGGGATCAACATTTTATTTTGTTTTGTTTTATTTTATTTTTGTATAGAATGCATAAGTGAAGATACAATAATTGAGTGGGGTCCATTGATCTATTCATCTGATTTTAGAGGGTCCTCAGTTTTAGTTATATTTATAAAATGATTTTTCTTAACCCATTGAAATTGACATAAATTTTCGATTTTAGTCTTAATTGGGAAAAAGAGTGCAAATACAAATATATATGGTACAAAACCCTATATTTCATATTACTAAACCTATATTTGCACTATCCATATTTGTATTTACCTATATGGGAATATGCATGTGAGATAATTTCACATGAAATATATAAGGTACAAAACCTTATATTTCATATTATTAAACCTATACTACACATACTTGTATTTACCTATATGGGAATATGCAAGTGAGATAATTTTTCAAAATCTATATTTGCACTGTATATATTTAAACAATCCTTAATTCCTTACATTTGTGATTGATAATTTTATTTAATTTTTTATAGAGACGTGATTACTTGAAATTGAAGTCAGCTTCACATGAAGAGTCAAAATCTTCGCATTGTTACTAACGAGGCGTTTCAAAACAAATGCGCAAAAATAAATTAAAAAAAAAAAAGAAGAAACGGGGCAACGGCTTACTCCTCTTCCACTGCTCAAGCAAACCTCAATAAGGATTTATCTCTGCAATCAATTTGTAGAGAGCAATGTAAGAGGATCTCTGACAGGTAACCTTTTAATTGGTTCATTGCTTATTAAGTTCCGATTTGTGTGACCTAACCTGATCTTGTTTGCAAGGCGAAACTTATGGGTTTCTGAACTTGCATATATACTGATTTGGGTTCAGGTATTTCTAGGTTGTCACCTGGATTTTGCGTTAAAAGGAAAGTTTCTTATTCTAAATCATGTAATTGGTACCGGTTTGATGCTTTCTGGTGGAGTGATTTAGTGCGGAAAGCTACCAGTCCATATGATCGCCATGGAAAGTGGGAGTGCACTTGTCTTAGAAACGAGCCCATTTAAGAGGTTGTTTATTTTATTTATTAAAATTCATGCCATCTCTTCCTTTTTGTTCCATTAAAGCTGTATTGAAATTGCATTTACGAAGATTGCGATGAGCCATTTTATTGGAAACTGGATTCCGTATTCTTAATTACTTGTGGTATTTTTTTTTTTTTTTGGTTTTGACTCTTAAATTTGTTTTCTTTCAAATTTATATCTATTTGTCACAGGGTAATGGATTCATATATTGGAATCTGATAGCATTTTCGTGCCCCCGTTCTTATGCCTGAGAGAGTTTTGCATGTCTATTCTGTGTGCTTATCGTTTTATCTTGAACTGAATTTTGCTTTTTATATTCATGGATCATTAGATTAGTGTTTGGTTTTACTATGCATGTTCAGACACTATGCCACGGTTTCCACCTGACCAGTTTTCGAGGCAATATGCTTGTGAGATAAATAATCTAGAATTGATGTTTATCCTTTGAGTGCATGCAGTTCTTAAACTTGTTGTTCAATCTGGAAAATTCAGCTTCTGGTTTAATCTTTGGTCTCCATGTTGTCTCATTATCAGGCCAACTAAAGGACCTTAATCTTGTACATACAGAGAAAATACTTTGACTGCAATGTATGGAAAAGAATGTTTTTGGTTGGGAGGAAATATAATATGCTGACAAGGGGAAATTTATTGTTGTTTTGATCTGTCTTGATCAATGAGTTGGTGGCCAATAATACATGTATATTTTTCATTGAAAGTTGTGCCAGGGGAGGTGAATTTGAGGTTCATTGGTTAAGTTTTATTTGTTCTGGTAGACCAAGTTTAGTCTCTCCCCCATTAGTTAATTTGCTGGGGGTTAAAAAATAATAAGGATTCTGAGTTTGTTCTTTTTCCTTCTTCAAAGTCAATCTGCACCGGTCTAACTAATCACATAATGATGATTGTAGTTTCATTTCAGCGTTCTCATATGGGGTTGCTTCGATGTCCATGGTTTTTATTAATAAGGCAATTCTGATGCAGTATGGGCACTCAATGACTCTGCTCATCCTGCAGGTATCAATCAAAGAAATTAGTATTCTCTGTTTTTGTATTTTGTAATTATTTGCGTACTGTCTTTTATCATTTATTGATATGGCTATCATTTATCTTCTGTCAATTAGCAATTGGTGACGTCCTTGCTTATACACTTTGGTCGAGTGATGGGCTATACAAAGTCCAAAGGATTTGACACCATGACTGCGAAGAAACTATTCCCGGTTTCATTTTTCTATAATGCAAATGTGGCATTTGCTTTGGCAAGTTTGAAAGGGGTGAATATTCCAATGTATATTGCCTTAAAACGACTTACACCGCTTGGTGTCTTGGTAGCTGGATTTTTCTCAGGAAAAGGGAGGCCTTCAATACAGGTATATGATCGATCATTGTCATCCAAGAACCCATAGGTTGATAATTTCTATATGTTCACTGTCTTATGCCACATTAGCATATAAAGCTAATGGGGAGTTTTGATGAACTTTGTAGAAAAAAAAGTAAGCTTACATCTAAAATTAGAAAATCAGTCTTTTTTTTCTGATTTAGGAATAGCAGTGGGGTTCATTTCTGCTTTGGAAACAAAAATTGGTTTTGCTTTTATAGGGAATCAATGATTCCATTTTTTGTCCATGAAAAGCAACTTTTAAACTGTTATTGAACATACTTCGTGAATCTCTCTCAAACCTTTTTAGAATCAAATAGGTTTCTCCAAAATTCTTGAAACTACTTTTACCAATTTTTTTTTTCTAAAGTATTTTCACATTCTATTTGTGAAAAATGGAATAGGTATTCTGCCCCAGTAAAGACATTTTCATGTTTGACAGGGAACCATTCCATAAATATTCTCATGTAAAAAAGACATGCAACTACAAGATTTTGTAGATCATATAATTGTAGGATTTGGCATTTGGATATCTAATTGTGGAGCCTATCTGCTCAAGTCACTGGGTTGTGGCTCGACTGGTTAAGCAAATGACTATCAACCCATTAAATGAAAAAATGTAACCTATTTATGTCTATACAAGCCTTGACAATAAGTTGTATGTATAATATCTGTTATCTATGAAGTTTTTGGCCAGGCCAGTATTTTGGGAATATTTCAGAATGCAGTTTTTGGACTGGGTTGTTTGTTCACTGGTCTGGCCTTGCATTTGGATTTGGGTCTCAGAAAACCGGTATATGATCGGAAAAGGAAAACTTATTCTTTTCTCTAGTTAACTCTGGCTTGAACTGATGCAACTTCGTTTTTGTGTCATTTTATCTGAAGTGAATCCTTTGAACAAGATTTTTCTAGAACTTTTTCTTTTCTCTAGTTAACTCTGGCTTGAACTGATGCAACTTTGTTTTTGTGTCATTTTATCTGAAGTGAACCCTTTGAACAAGATTTTTCTAACCAGAGAAAGTGCTGTCAGTTTCCTAGTCCAATATTACCTAAGGGTCCATTTGATAATGACTGAAGTTGTTGAACTGAACAGTTTATTGCTGGTCTTTTAGTTGATAAAATAACTAAACATTAAAATATTCAAGGGTATAGTAGTTCAGTTGGGACCCAGTAGGCACACCCTTGTAAGCATACTAAGTGAGAACTCAATTAATATTCTGACAGCTGTCTTAGATTTTTGCTTTTAATCTTTTCAAGGGTAGGATTGAAGTACTTATGGGACAGGTGTAAAAAAATAATTCTTGAGCATTAGTAAGCTTTTCACTCCAGCCACTTCAGCTGTTATCAAATGGTCCCTTTATCTTGCAATCAATTTTGCCAAGGCATCAAGTATAACCCCTGAAGTGCTGATAAAAAAGAAGTATAACCCCGGAAATGAAGCATCCCTGTAAACCAATGTTTTAAAAAGCGTGAGAATTATGCTTTGAGGTTGCCTTGAGGCTCATGCAATGAAAGTATAAGGCACATTTCGCACACCTTGAGATGCCTTGTGTGTGTATTGTGTTATGTATGCACATTTAAGTTATTAAATCTATTCAACATATTTACAGAGATACTATATTACATTTAAACCTTTCTAATAAATTCCTCATATGGATGCTTGGTGTGGGAGTACAAAAATCATATCATCTGTTCATGAAGGGTATAAAATATGAAGTAGGAAATGAAGAGTTCTGTTTTGGAAAGGCAATTAGTGTGATTGAAGGCCTCTCATGGAAACATATCTGACGCTGTTTGAAATAGCTCAAAAGAAAGAAGCAAGGGTGTCTGAATATTTATGATACATCATACATAACATTGTAATAATTCGTAATCTGCAATTCCACAGAAATCTAAATTATTGTGAGGTGGCATCTTTACTAGGCTTGGCGCAGAAATTATACAGTACAATTTTGAGCGCAGAAAGGGCTGACAAAAAGATTTGGGCCTGTGAGAAATCAGGGAAGTTCTCATTGAAGCTTTTTTATAGCAATGTGACTAAAGGTGTTGATAGAGTTTCCAGGCACAAGGATATGGTATAGAGCTGTTTCGTCTAAAGTGGCTTTCTTTGTGTAGACCTCTGCAATGAACAAAATACCGACATGCGAAAATTTTATAAGGAGTAGTGAAGGATGTTGACCATGTACGGGGCTTAGATGAAAAGTTGGTTAAAAGGATGATGGGAATGCTGTTCTCTTCTGGCCTATCAAAAACGTTTTAGAGGGAAGAAACTATAGTTTTTCTATTTGGATTTCAAACATCTTTTTTTGTGAACTCTTAAACTTGTGCTATAAACCGTTTTTTCAAAGGGTATTATTTTAAGTGTATATACTCAATGTACAGAGTCCCTCTTTGTATCTTTTTTTATTATCTTTCTCAATACAATAATTTACTGTTTCAAAAAAATAAATAAATAAATAACTTTTAGTAATTGAATGGCTTGTAAGCTCAAATATTATTAAAGTTCTTCATGTGATCAGATATTCATTTAACAATGAATATGAATATGGCACTGAACAGAACAAAATGGCAAAACAGGATTCCTGCTGATCCCTTACAGTTGGGACAAGGCTTCGAGGATAATGATGATGATAATATTCATTACACGCTCTTCCTATATTAAAATATGTTATTTTACAATTATACACTTTTCCCTCACTTTAGTTTCATGTTATTCTTAAAAAATGATCTGTTATGAGGCTTCAGCCACACACCTTGAGGCTTATGCTTCACACTTCTGAAGGTTCTGGTTCCTTGTTTCTGTACTTTTAATCATTGCTCTAGCCCCACTTTAAATTAGAAAATTGTTTCAATTTGTTGCTTGTATCTGTTGTTTTTTCAGGTGTCTCTTTCGGTTATAATCATTGCTGCTGGAGTCATTATAGCAGCACTGGGAGATTTTTCCTTTGATCTCTTTGGATATAGCATGGCCCTGACCTCTGTTTTTTTCCAGGTTGAGTTCACATCTTTAATGGTTCATGTATATAATAGACACAAGATTGAAACTTAAATCTAAAGCATACTAGAATATACTTTTGAACTCAAATATATTTTTTTGTCTTGTTTTACTGATACAAGTGCTTGATTACATATATAGACCACGTACCTGGTACTAGTGGAGAAATCTGGTGCAGAGAACAGACTTTCATCAATTGAGATAATGTTCTATAATAGTTGCTTGTCATTTCCATTTCTGCTCTTTCTCATCATTGCCACAGGGGAATTCCCCAATTCTTTGTCATTATTATTTGCAAAGGTCAGAATCTTTAGGCTTTTATTCTTGATTAATATGTTTGATTGGTATTCCTTGAATGTGCATTGATAATCTGGTGCTCTAAATCTAATTTTGAGATCCTTGTCTAGAGTCTTTAGTCTGTTTTTTGATTATACTATTTTGACTTCTGCTGAACAACCCTTATTCAATCTGCTTTTCCACATCTAATACTGAATTGCAATTTTCTTTTGAATAGTGCTTCATATTGGCTGTTTTGGCTTGTTCTGTAACATTCCTTTTAGGACCATTACCTAATGATCCTCTCTGCTATTTGGATTTTGGGGAGGGGTAGACTGGATGTGGACTTAACCTTCATTTTTTTAATGTGACCACTATTACACTTGAACCCCATCCTAGAGAAAACTGCCCTAATAACTAGACAGTTCATATGTAATTACTTTAGGATAATTTAAGATGGTACATTTTTGAAGACTCCAATTTTTTTAGCATTACAAATTCTGCCAAATAGATGTTGTAGCACGGTTCATCTTCATGTTCTGGAATCTGGAATCACCGTTGGTGACTAGGATGCTGACAAGTCATATGAACTACTCATTTGGTGCCTAGATCTAACAACAGCACTGGGATTTCCTTGCAAGGGAGGGATTTGTAAGTGGTATCACAGTCTTATGTTTGAGACACTTGTATTGTAATATGGTTAGCCCCTAGTGGCTTTTTCTTTATATGTATATCAACTTTCATTCTGAAGTTTCTGGAATGAAGAGCATGTTAACATCCCCAAGCTTGATATATAGGTGTGGTGAAATGGCAGTCTTGGATGGGGGGAATACCTTACAAGCTAAAGCTTCTCAAAAAGAAAACTTATAAAAAAAAAGCTTGATGCCCCCCGCCCCCCCCCCCCCCCAAAAAAAAAAAAAAAAGAAAAACTCTCACACCAAAAGACAAGATACCTATTACTTGCCTCACTACCAAGGACAAAACCTTTAGCAAGCATGAGATCACGTCTACTTCTAACATCTAACAAGAGAAAAGACGTCTATGGTAAGACTTGGTCTCGTGTTTTACCACAATCAGATGCATTTTAGAGGTGATGAAATGGCATTAATACCCTCATTATAGACATCTATTTAATATTAATAATAACAATAATAATAAATAATAATATTTATTTTATAATATTAAAATCATTGTTTCATATTAATTGTTAATAATAATAAATAATAAATATTATTATCAAATATTTATTATTGAGGGTGGGCCTTAGAGCAATAGTTGGGTTGCTCCATTGCGACCTAGGTGACCAAGGTTCAAATCTTGGAAATAGCTTCTTTGTATGTGCAGGGGTAAGGCTGCATACTTCAATCTCTTCCTAGACTTCGCATTGGCGGAAGCCTCGTACACAAGCCTGCCCTTCTATTTATTATTATTAATTTAATAATAAATAACTATTTATTTCAACAAATCATAACATTTGTTTATTAATATAATAATATTTGTAGACACAAATAATAGCTTTTTGACTTTTCAAACATCTGACTTTAGATTTATCAAATGCCAGCTAAGTCTTAATCAATAGCTTTTTGACTTTTCAAACATCTGACTTTAGATTTATCAAATGCCAGCTAAGTCTTAATCAATTAGATGTTGTGCGTCTTAATGGCATTATTTTGATTTAACATGCATAAGGAACTAAGATGCAATGTAGTGAGCATGTTTTCCTTTGTTTTTTTTTTTCATCTTTGAATACTGCCACAATTCATAGTTGTTTGTCCAGCATTGAGACTTTGAATGGATCAAACTTATCTAACTGGAATGAACTAATAGAGATAGTCTTGAACATTATGATGATTGATTTTGTCCTATTAGAGGATTAACATCCAAAACCCACTGATCAAAGCATGAAAGAGGAAAAAGAGAAATATGAAGGCTGGGTGAAAGCTAATCATATTCGTTTAATGATAATAAAATGGATGATTTTGAACGATTTCAAACAATATTAGAGGCAATATCCTAGATGAGAGAATTGTGAACAAATATATGGCTAGGATTAAGGAGCAGTTTACTAGCTCCACTAAAGCAATTGGTAGCGCTTTGATGACGCAACTAGTAAATTTGAAATATGATGGTCTAGATGGTGTAAGAGAACATGTACTCCACATGATTGATCATGCTAACTAAACACATAAAGATGAATGTAGATGATAGATTCCTTGTCCAATTTATCCCAAATTCTCTTCTCTCTCAGTTTGATGAACTGAAAGTCATGTACAATACCTAGAAGGAAAAGTGGAGCCCTAGTGAGTTGATCTCCATGTGTGTCCAAGAGGAGGAGAGGCTCAAGAAAAGCAAAGTGGATAGTACAAACCTTTCTTTGTAGACACCCCAAGGGTCAAATAAGAAGTTTCTCAAAGGCCAAAGGAAAAAAAGAATGGAGGAAAATTTGATGGTAGTAGTATGGGCAACCCGGACCCCTTAGTATTGGAGGGGTCATAAGCATGGTTTCAAATGTCGCGAAATGTTGCTAATGTCGCCCGACATATGTCGATGTCGAGGCTCACCGACATGAAAATGGATGGTAATATAAAAATTACATTATTTCGGTTAACATTTCCTATATTTCGGAAATGTTGACTAAATCGGTCCAAATAACAAAAATAAGGCAGTTTTTTCTATTATGTCGACAAGATGTCGATAATGTCGACAGGATGTCAACTAATGTACATTAATATATTATATTATTATAATAAGTATATTAGTATAAATTATTCCATTAATAATTTCTATTTAATATTTCAAATAAAATATTTATAAAAAATAATTAACAAAATATAAAAACAAAAGAATAAATTAATTACTTTATAATATAAAACATAAAATATTTTTCAAGTAATTAAATATTAACTAGTTAGTATTTTTTAAAATATTTATTAAAATCAGAAAATGTTTATTAAATTTTTTAATAAATCATATTCTACATTTAATATAAAAAATCAGAATAAATTTATTAAATTTTATACTAAGTCATAATTTATTATAAGTTTAGTATTAAAAATCATAATAAATTCATTAAGTTTTATAAGAAACCAGAATTTATCATAATCTTAATACTTCAAAAAGGAGAATCAGTTTATTAAATTTATAATAAAACATAATGTATTATAACTTTAATATTTAAAAAATCGGAATAAATGTATTTCTATTTACTAGTGTGAAATAAATATATTAGAATTTATAATAAATCAGAATTAAAAATAAGAAAAGAAAATATCAGATAACCTTGTGAAAACATCAAAATGCATAATAAATCAGTAAATCGTCATTTACTAATTTGTTATTGATCTTAGTTTCTTAGCTTTATATAATGGTTGGGAATAAGATAATAGTCTAGAAATATGTCTTAGTGCTTCTTTTATCATTTTACAAAATATCATTGCATATTTCCTCATATTTCATAATATTTCCATAATGTCTCTAATTTTTACAATATTACCCCTCGACATTTCCGACATTTCTGACATATGTCCTATATTTTGGTAAGCGACATTTCCACCGACATCGACATTTTAAACCTTGGTCATAAGGGATGAGGAAGGAAACATACTTGCTTTGTACTCAGGCACAATTGTGCAAGGTGATGTGGTTAGATCAGAATTATTGACAGCAGTATATGGGGTTGAGAAAGCCAAAGAGTTGGGTATTGAAAGACCGATTATTGATGGTGATTCAAGAGTTGTGGATTGGTTGAACAACTCTGATACCAAGTAGAAATCTGCTGTAATAAAAAAAAAAAGAAAAACTGTAGAAGAAAGAGGAAGAAAAGAAGAAGTTTTTGTGAGAAGAGAGAAGAAAAAGAGAAAGAGTGAAGAAAGGAAGAGAAAACAATCAGTTCTGGCTGCCCTCTTCCATTGGTATTTATACTTAAAATAAAGGCTGTGTACAATAACTGATATGCCCTGATAGGGTGGCTGATACAAAAACTCTACTCTAAAAGATTCTAAATAGTTTGCTGTGGTTCCCACTTACTAACTAAACAAATAACAAATAAAATCAAGTAATAAAAACGATAAAATCCTCAATAGGATTCTCCTAGGGTTGATCTAGCATTGGATCGAACTAGATTTCATTTCCAAATAAACTATGAGTGGTACCTAACACGGAGGCCACAGAGTGCAGCTCCTAGAGTGGTGGTTCACGCCCAAGATTCAGGCTCAAATTATCCTCCCAACTAAAGATGGCATAGTTGATATGTAGAGGTCGATCTTGCAACTAGTTTCAGATGAATTCCTTCTCAAAGTAACTTGGATTTTTTCAGCTGTAAAACCACTTTAATTTCTGATTTTTTGCAGAAGAAAACACAGTAGAAACAAAGAGAAGAAAAAGCTTCTCAAGGCTAGGTTGAACTATGGTTTTGGGTAGCAAGAGAGTAGAGAGAAAGGTGCTAGAACAAGTGCACTAGTGGTGGTCGATCTCTACTTCTTGTCTTTGATACATAGACCCCAATCCTAATGTGATTAGGACTATCTAAGTCTGATTTGATTAGTCCTCTAATCACATTAGATAATACAGAGATCCATACCCATATTTGACCTATTGCTTGTCATGTGACTAGTCCAAGTAGCTAATGGGATAAGGCCCATTACTTAAGTGGTTCAATTACATAACTGTTGAAAACTTTATTAGGCTCGAAGAATGTATGGTGCAGGACCCACAAAGGTCTTATATAAGTCCATATGGGGTCCGCCCATGCTAGAAAACGCATGGGTCAAATTAACTGATCAAACTTAGTGAACCACTAAGCCAATTGAGTTGGGCTTAGTATGGGCCCAACACTTATCTCTAAGTTGTTAGACAGTTTTGTATGCCCTTAGCTTCAATCAGAATGATGTACTTTATGAGTTTATTGTAAATGAATAAAGATACATATTTGATTCATGTTCCCTTGGTATGTTTCTGTGTAATACCCTTAAACTGGACACTTAATGAGACTCGTGTTAGTTTAGAATGTTCACAGCCAGTGGGTCAGTCTGGGGAGACCTATCCTGACAAGGCTGACACTGTGGTGCCACCAAGTCGGTTGGGGTGGCCTGTCTCAGCTGCCAGGGTGAGACCCTAGGCACATACAGTGTAGGATTAATTGAATCTTTGAACTGGACCAGATTTCCAGTATTGCCCTGGACCTTGGAGATTGATGGGC
This sequence comes from Nelumbo nucifera, assembly GCF_055504915.1. Classification (NCBI taxonomy): domain Eukaryota; kingdom Viridiplantae; phylum Streptophyta; class Magnoliopsida; order Proteales; family Nelumbonaceae; genus Nelumbo; species Nelumbo nucifera. Next base: position 28,917,634 of record NC_142656.1, on the reverse strand, counting down.
AAAATTGGAAAGTTACACCCGACCCCTAGACTCGATTATGATACTGCACTAGGTGTCGGATTGGGCTATCTTTGATGTACCAATCAGTGAGATCCTTAGCGGGGGTCAAAACCTCGGTATGTTGGGACAGTCCGAGAATTCATCTGAGTGGGTGATCATAGTGACAGGATCAACCCCTTTGTCGGACAAAGGTAATGATCGGGGATGCACTCTCACTGATGGAAACCAAGACTGCCGGCAGCCGATTTCAACCGTTGAGATTTGTTTTGCAAAATATATTTTATATAAGTATATATATGGTTTCTAAAAAGTTTGCAAGAAGGTTTTAATTCCCGGGATCCATATAAGTGGAGAGTGCAACACTGTTCCTTGCAGCCGAGGGAGAGGTCCTCTCTTGTCGGGCAGTGTATGATCATTATGGGCTGAGAGGTTAAGTGTAAGACCATTGAGGATAACACCTGATGGGTTAATCTTGCATCTGCCCACAGTCCCTGGGTGTTACAAGGTGGCTTGGCCCAGGGACCACTTAGTGTAAGTGTTGGGCCCATAGAGCTCATTTGATGGGTTTCAGGGGGTACACTGTCTTCAGCAGTGCATTCGGCCAGGCCTTGTAACAAAGGTTGGGCTGAACCCATGTGGCTGATGTGTAGATCAATGCTTGGGTCCCATGCCATACAAGGAAGCCCAACTGGGCAGCAATTTGGAAGGTTTTTTGAGTACATAACCTTAATAGGCCTTAAGCCCATTTCGAACTGGGCTTATTTGATCAGTCATTTAAAGGGGGCGAATTCTGAAGTGGGTCAGCTAAAAGGATTGGGCTTAGACCCTATCCACTCAGAGAGTCCAAGATCTAAATAAGATTTAGATCTGAAAACCTCCTAATTAGATTAGCAGACAGCTGATCTGATCTGCAGATAAGATAAGGATTATCCCTTATCACTAAGGGACTTCTAACCCAAATATGATTTGGATTAGTAACTCCTAATCTGATTAGGAGCTGATCCCTTTAAGATTATAAAAGGGGAAGGGGGCGGCAGCCTTGAAAGACACAATAACATCAATAGCATGCTTCTCTTTAAGAAAGAGAGATTAAGAGATTTCCTGCATACTGCGAATTCTCTTCTGCCGCCACCTTCCTGCCATTGCCATTCCTTCAGTTCGATCTCCAGTTCTTGGGAGCAATCAAGATTGGATCTTGATTTCAATCTTTTGGAAAAAGATTGATTGGAGCTGTACTCATAAGCCGTCCAGTTGATTCTTGCGAAGGGTCAAGTTCTTTTGAAGAACATTGCTGATTCTGCTCCATCCTTCACTGCGCCATCTTCAGTGGGAGCAGATTTTGGATCCTTCCTTGGGTGTGAACACCTCCATTGGGAGATAGTATTTCTCCGTATCAGGTATAATCCTCTCCCACTCCTTTTGGTTCAGATCTGGTTCAGTTTATGGTTCAAGATTGATCCTTGAAAATATGATTTTCTAAATAGGGAATACGATTCCCAGTTGAAGGGAGAGAAAAATTTTTGAATTTCGCCCCTTATTCCGCATTCTTTGGGCGTCCATAGGATGGATCTCTCATCCCTTCATAAGTGATCCTTGGTTTTAACCACCCTATGAACCCCAAGGATAATGGATTGACATAAAGATAAAGCCCATTAAGTTTCAGCCCTGTAATGGTCTTTTGCTCTTAACCTTTTATCCTTAAATGATCAAAAACTACATAGGGAAGGACCTCTTCCTTGACTGTTTGTAGTGTCACACCCTTTGCTTGGATGGATTTCGGGATTGAAACATTTTGCAAACCTTTTTCATAAAATAATATATCATAAATACACAATCATAACTACATTTTGCAAAGAATTTCAAAAATAGTTGGAATCCACTACTGGTAGTTTTAAGTTTTTATCAAAGAGAGTGTTAACCTTGATATTCACTTTGTCTGACAAAGGGGCTGATCATATTACAAAGGTCACCCAATTAGGTAATATTCTGATAGGCCCCCAATTAACTTTACGTATGCCAGGAAGGGGAAAGGTTAGCTTTCGGCTAAAGGGGGAAATAATTGAACATGGGGGCAATTATGGCTGGAGAGAATAAGGAGAGTCTTGAGGCATTTATAGCTATGCCAGTTAGGAATAAGAAGACTGTGGGCATTTATAACTTGGCCAGCTAGGCATTTATTGAGGGAGTCAGTTATGCTGTAAGAAGAGTATAAGAAGGGGCTATGGGGGATGGGGGAGGGAGGCTTTTGTTGAGTGAAGAATACTGTGAGTGATTGGGAGAGTCGGCGGTCTCTCGAAGAACCGACCAACTGTTAATGTTCTTCTTTTCTTCTGAATGAATACCAGTCCCTTGTTGATGTTCTAGTTGTGTGAATTCTGCCGCGAGTCTGAGAATTGTGTGCCGAGTTTCTGGGACATAACATATTCCAAACTACTCCAACATTCCTAGATATTTGACCCCAAAAGTATCTCACTAGTTAGCATATCAAAAGCAACCTGGTCCAAGACCTAATGTAGTATCATTATCAAGTCTGGAGTTAAAGTGGAACTTTCTAGTTTTGCCCATCTATTTCCAAGGTCTAGGGCATAACTGAAAATTGGTTCATATTTAATGTTTGTAGTGTTTCTTACAAACACCCATTGAATGTATTTAGGGTCTACCTAGCAATTGAGACAAGTTGCTCCACCATTTCGGCAGTACATTAGTGTTAGCCTTGTTACGATAACTCCCCAAGTTTATTCAATGGTTGACAACTTTCTAAACTATCATAAGTCTCATAGGTGTCTAGCTTAAGGGGTAATTCATAGAAACACACCAATCAAAACATGAAACAATAATGAATTGATTTTATTAATTCATAAATCTCAATGCACACCAATCTGATTTTTGAGAAGGACATAAACTATCTGTTAGGTTGAAGGTTTTCATGTATTGATGGTTCGGTTGATAAGAGTTCTTATTAGCCTGTATCTGAGTTTAAGTTGTTATGTATTGGGCCTGTGTTAATGGGCCTAAGTTTGTTTAGTGTTTTAAATTGTCTGGGTGTCCCATCATTAATCAGGGGCATTCTAGTCATTTCCTGTAACATTGTACTGTACTCTAATATAAATAATAGTACTGTCGACTGGGTCATTAAGTTTGACATTCTCAGCACCTCTTGGTCTTCTCCTCTCTTCTACTGCTTCGGCTACAACATTTCAGCGTTCATGGTATCAGAGCATTAAGCACCTTCCTGGTTACAACCGACGCCATCTCTTCTCTCTTGCTATCTTTCTTTTCTTTTTTTATCTGGGTTGCTGCCGTGAAACCCTAGGGTTGTAGGAGAACAATACAAGGTTCGAACCTAGGGTTTCCCTTGGTTGTAGGGCGCAAGGGAAGTAAGACCCAGAAGCTGATATCCTACTAGACTGTTTCTAGTTAGTAGCTATTCGGCTACTAAGAGAGGTTTGTATAGGATAGACCTAGTTGAGGACTGATTTCAGCAGTCCTAGTATTGGCCGTAAGGGGGAGAACTCTCTTTACAGTTGCAGTACTCAAAGCTCAAGTGAAGTCTGCATAGCACAGTGGTGGAGAGCCCTCAGTTTCAGGTCGGTTACCAGCCCAGAACACCTCATTTGCTGCTGTAACTGAACTACTTCAGAACTGTGACAGTCTCGACAAGTCTGAAATAGTGTTGCGAGCTGTCAGAACCTTCTTCATTTCTGCAACTAGTCTCTTTTTCAGCACTGTGATCTCTTCGGCTAGTCTTAACCAGTGTCATCTACACAGAGGCTGCAGTCAAGATGTCTTCAATATCCGGAGAGGTTTCTTCTAGGGATAACAGACCTGCTGCAAGGTCTTCAAATCTGGAAAACCCTAATCTGCACAGCTTGCAGATTACAAGTGTGCTGCTGGATGAATAGAACTTCAGGGAGTGGTCCGTTTCTGCAATGCTTTTTATTACTTCCCGTGATCTCACAGGGTACTTAGATGGGAACAAGAAGGAACCTGAGGTTGGCAGTGCAAAGTATGCTGTGTGGCGCAAGGAGAATGCCATAGTTATGTCCTGGTTGCTTGCCTCTATGACTCCTCGGGTTGACAGGACTGTTCATCACTTTCCTATAGTAGCCAAGATTTGGGAAAAGCTGTCTAAGACCTATGGACAGAAGAAAAACAATGCTAGAATCTACAGATTGAATCTAGACATTGCTGCCTTAAGGCAAGGGGATATGACAGTTGCAACATACTTTGCAACTCTGGAAGGTCTTTGGGAAGAACTTGATCATCACTTGATATTGGATTGGGAAAATGCCAGGGACAAGGACAGACATGATAAGCAGATTGAAGAGAGCAGAGCCTTTAAGTTCTTGGCTGGCTTGGACCCAGTGTATGAGGGTATAAGGTCACAAATTCTAGAGAGAGATGAATTGCCCGAGTTACACCATGTTTATTATCTGGTGAGGAATGAAGAAGTCAGGAGAAAGGAGATGCAAGTTGACTCTCAGACTCAACCAACTGAACAATTTGGAGAACATTCAGCCCTGGTCTCTACTAAGGGAAACAAACATCCAGACAAGAAGCACCTTAAGTGCACTCATTGTGGTCGTGAGAGACATGTAAAAGAAAAGTGTTGGGTCCTGTATCCTCACTTGAAGCGAGCTGCATTGAGAAAGGACAAGAAGCAATAGAAGGGTCATGCGGCAAGTGGGAATCTTGTCACCAGCAACAATGGTGACAACTCACAGAATATACCAGCAGTGTCTTCTTCTCCTATGGGGCAGGTTGCTGATTCCTCTGGAGCTGGTGCTTTGGGCTTCACTGCTAGTGAGGTAGAGGTCCTTAGCCGGGCATTAGCCCGTCTAAGGAATAATTCTTTTGCTTCCACTTCTCTTGCTCAGACCAGGTATAGTCTCTGCCTTTAGTGCAACTAGCTCTATTGACTCTACTTCTTGGGTTATTGATTCCGGTGCAACTGACCACATGACACATATGTCCTCCTTATTCTCTTCATATCATTTGTTGTCTGGTCAAGATAAGACGAGAGTTGCTGACGGGTCTTTCTCGACCATCTCTGGAAAGGGGGTGGTTGACCTAAGCAAGGACCTCTCTCTTAAATCAGTTCTACATGTTCCCAGTCTTACCTCAAATCTTTTGTCTGTTTCAAAACTTACCAAAAATTTGAACTGTAGTATAACCTTTTTTCCTATTCATTGTGTCTTCCAGGACAGATTGACGAGGAGAACGATTGGGAGCCGTCATGAGTATGGTCGACCCTTTCATCCACGGTAGTGGAACGTGTCTGTGTTATCGTGAAGCCTGGGATTTGGATAGCCTGACTTTGATACCAATCTGATGAGTTATTGCTCACCTCGGAAGCCCCTTCGAGGGTGGCTTAACCTCCTGAAACAGAAGATGGGAGGTAAAGGGGAAAGGTAGGAAGAAAATGACTCAGAGAGAGAGATGATAGGGAGATTCATTCACGCCACTTATTACATGATCAAGGCCTTATATAGCTGGCCTACATGTATGCAATCATGGAGAGAATATCTTCTGGTGGCAGTGTAACTAACTCCGGGAGGCTTTGCCGCGTGTCACGCTAGCCTCTCTTTCTTCTAGTGAAATGCTGCTCGGTGGTGGCCTGTTCCACTCCTATAGTTGGGTTCGAAGGGAGTGTTTGGGTCCCAACAATGCTGTAGTTCAGTTTGAAGAGAGCAGGCGAAGTGTGATGAATAAATCCGAGGGGGAGCAAATTGCCTTAGTGGCTAAAGGGAGTATGGGTGTAGGAGACAATAATTCCTTTAAGAAGGGTGACTTCCAGAAGAGAATAGATGATAAGGATAAGTTATGGTGTACTCATTGCCAGAAGGCCAGACATACTCAAGATACTTGTTGGGACCTCCATGGAAAGCCAAAGTGGGCCCAGGAGTTGAGTAAGAAGTCAGATTAGAATAAGAAGCCGGAACAACAGAGTCAGAAAAAGTTCAATACAACAAACTTGGCCCCTTAGGAGCCTTAGTCATCTACTACTATTAACCAGGACTGCCCATTCGTTGCCAATCCCCGGGAAGATATCATTAATTCTTTCTGTGACCACTTGGATCTGTATGAGAGAGCAATCTGCCAGATGGATTCTTCTCCTCCTGCCTCGACTTCTTTTGCATCTACTTCAGGTAATGGTAATCCTGCCACAACCTTCCCTGTGTCTTCCCATTCATTTGATTCCCCTTGGATAATTGACTTTGGAGCCTTAAACCATATGACAAGTAAGTCAAACTGTTTTCAATCCTATCAACTTTTATCTGGTAGGGACAAAATGAGATTAATTGATGGTTCTTTTTCCACCATAGCTGGTCAAAGAACCATAACCCTTCGTTTTGGACTTACCCTTTCCAATGTATTACATGTTCCGAAATTACGTATAAATCTGTTTTCTGTCAGTAGCATTACAAATTCATTAAATTGTTCAGTGACCTTTTTCCCTTGTGTTCTACAGGATTTGGACTTGGGGAAGATGATTGGTAGAGGTCGTATGGTGGATGGTCTCTACATGCTGGAGAACAAAGCTAGTCTTGTAGTTATTGAGTCTATGAGTCAGTCTAATATGAGCCAAGTTTACTTATAGCATAGTCGTTTGGGTCATTTAACTTTTGAGCCGCTAAAGGTTTTACTTCCAGATTTATTTAAATCAGTGTTGGTGTTTGAGTTCAAATGTCAAACTTGTCAGTTGAGCAAACATTGTAGAAATCATTTTTCTTCAAGAAATAATAAATTCGATTTTCCTTTTCATATTGTTTATTCTGATGTTTGCAGCTCTATTACTTTACTATCTGAATTTGGCTATAAATATTTCATTACTTTTATTGATGACTATTCTAGATATACATGGGTGTACCCCATGCGGTCTAGGGATGAAGTACCAAAGATTGTAAAAGATTTCCAAAACATGATATTCACCCAATTTCAAACAGAGATCCAAATTTTCTAGTCTAACAATGCCAAAGAATACTTCCACAGTGATCTCATGGAGTTCTTTGCTTCGTGTGGGTCTATCCACCGTAGCTCTTGTGCCAAAATTCCTCAACAAAATGGTATTGTAGAAAGAAAAAATTGCCATCTACTTGAAGTGGTTCGTGGGTTACTCATCCATATGAATGTTCCAGAATGTTTTTGGTTGGATGCTGTGTTATGTGCTACGTATCTCATCAATCGTATGCCATCTCAGGTGTTAGGGGGCCCCTCATCAACTCCTATTCCCTAAAGCCCCCCTCTTTTCTATTCCCATTCGTGTGTTTGGTTGTCGTTGTTTTGTTTAAAACTTGTCTCCTACCCGTGGTAAACTTAGCCCTCATGCTCTTCCTTGTGTATTCTTGGGCTACCCTTCTTCTCAAAAGGGTTACCATTGTTTCGATCCTGTTTCTCGGAAATACTATGTTTCTATGGATGTGTTCTTCTTTGAGAGTGATCTTTTCTTTCCGGTTTCTCCTCAAGTGAAGAATAGGAGGAGGAGAAACAATTTCAAGTGCTACCTCCCCTACCCGACCCTCCTCCGTTCCGTGTCTTTAACTGTTTCTCCACAGGTGAAGAATAGGTGGAGCAACTTGAAACTGTACTACCAACATCATCAGATTCACTGAGATAGATCCCATCCCACTAGTTTCTATTATTTATTATTCCTGTTGACATTCCTGATCCTATTGCTATTGATTCTTCTTCTGCCAATGACCTTGACATCCCTATTGCACAAAGGAAGGGAGTTAGGTCCTGTATCACCAAACATCCTATCTCCCACTTTATCTCATATGAGAACATCTCATTCTCCTTCCGTGCTTTTCTCTCATCCATTGATAGTGTCTTTGTCCCCAAAAATGTGGTAGAAGCTCTTTCAGTACCTGAATGGACAGATGCAATGAAAGAAGAGATGGGTGCCTTACATAAAAATGGTACATGGGAATTAGTGGATCTTCTTGTGGGGAAGGAACCGATTGGGTGCAAGTGAGTTTTTACAGTAAAGCACAGAGCTGATGGTACAGTAGAAAGGTACAAAGCTCGGTTGGTGGTGAAAGGGTTTATATAGGTGTATGGAGTAGACTATGTAGAGACATTTGCTCCGGTTGCTAAAATGAATTCTATCAGTGTTCTTTTTTCTCTTGCTGCTAACCTTGATTGGGATTTCCACCAGTTAGATATTAAAAATGCCTTCCTAAATGGTGATCTTGAAGAAGAGGTGTACATGGTGCAACCTCCTGGTTTCTATGCTCAAGACCAAGAAAAAAAGGTGTGTAGGTTAAATAAGTCCTTGTACGGACTAAAGCAATCACTGAGAGCTTGGTTCAACAAGTTTCACCTAGTTGTACAACAGATTGGTTATAAACAGTGTCAGACTGATCATACATTATTTGTGAAAAAAGGAGAGGGAAAAATTGCAGCCTTGATAGTGTATGTTGATGACATAGTGATAACAGGCGACTAGAAGGTGGAAATTCAGAGACTAAAGGAGTTCCTAGCCACTCAATTTGAAGTGAAGTATTTTCACAGACGACATAGTGATCTAGGCCCCTTGAAGTATTTTCTTGGACTTGAAGTGGCCCGTTCAATAAAGGGGATCTTCATTTCTCAATGAAAATACATCCTAGATTTTTTACAAGATACAAGAAAACTTGGAATCAAGCCTGCTGACTCCCCCATTGATCCAAACCACAAATTAGGTGATTATCAAGGTGAGACCATCAATAATGTAAAACAATTCCAGAGACTTGTGGGCAGACTATTATATTTGTCTATGACACGGCTAGACACTGCTTATGCTATGGGTACCTAAAGAAGTTCCTAGGGGCTGGTTTACTTTTCCAGAAGAATGGTCACTTGAAGGTTGAGGTGTATACAAATGCTGATTGGGCCAGATCAGTTGATGACAGAAAGTCTACCAGTGGGTATCGTACCTTTGTGGGAGGAAACAGAATGTTGTGGTGAGGTCTAGTGCTGAAGCTGAATATAGAGCAATGTCCTATGGAGTGGCTGAAGTTATGTGGATAAAGAACTTGTTGAATGAGTTGGGATTTCCTGTTGGTGGCCCCATATCCTTGTATTGTGATAACAAAGTTGCTATCAACATTGTTGCCAACCCAGTTCTTCATGGTAGAACTAAACATAGAGGTTGACAAGCATTTTATTAGGGAAAAAATTATAAATGAGGAAGTGTGCACTCCATATGTTAGTTCTATAGATCAACTTGTAGAAATCTTTACCAAGGGATTACATCATCCATAGCATGATGATTTATGTGGCAAGTTGGGCATGATTGATATCTATGTCCCAACTTGAGGGGGAGTGTTGAAATCAGTTAGTTACTCCCAGTTATTTATTTATTTTTCTATTCTCTAGTGTCGTAGGGGCACTCTTGTAATTCTCCTTATTTTTTTTTATTAGTTGGGTCGCCTTAATATAAAAGCTAATAGCTGGTGCCGCCAGCCATATGTTTTTGAATCCAATTTTTTTCTTCTCTCTTCTCTCTTCCTCTTCTTCCTTCCTCCTCTCTTCCTCTCCTTCTCTGATATCTCTAGCCTGGAAAACACTACACATTGGGTGAAAACATTGGATGACTAATGATTTCAAAGTCATTTCACTAAATGATAGTTTGAGAACCTGGAAAGAGGTGGCACTATTGGCTATAGACAAGGCAAGGACAGTAATGGACTAGAAGCCTATTGTAATATGTAGCGGCCTATGGCCTAGTAGGGGCATTTCTGCCCTTTCCTCTTGTAATTTTATGAGTTGTTGCCCTAAGTATATATAATACAATCTTTCTTCCTCTCTTCTCTCTTCTCTGTTGACCTACATGGTATCAAAGCATCTTTGATCTGGACACAAGTTCTTTCTTCTTCTCAGATCGTGATTTCCTTCATTTTCTGAAAATTTGTTTTTTCTCAAATCGAGATTTCTTCTTCTGGGTGCAACCTTCAGCCCTAATTTTTTTTCTCTCTTCTCTCTTGGTTGTTGTACCAAGGAGAAGGGTGTGGTGGCAACTGAATGCAATAAAAGATATCTCCAGATCCGTGGTGGCAACCGAATGCGGTAAGGTGATTTTCTGGGTTTGTGGTGGCAGCCGAATGTGTTATGGGCCCGAGAATAGGATCTCGTCACGGGTCGGTCCACGAGGAAAACCTCCTGTTTTCCCTTGTTCCTCCCTTTTCTTGAAGAACCTATCTTGCCACCCTAAAAGGTGATTTGTTCAAGAGATCACCAACTCTCCTTTGCTCTCTTTCTTGACTGAAATTTTCAATACCCTTCTTGAATAATATCAGCTCCTTAAATAGGAGATTACAAGAGGTAGAATCCTAATTTTAGGAGGACTCCTTGCTAATCTACTACTCTATCCTATTAAATTGATAAGATAAGACTGAACTGATAAGATGAGATAAGACTTCCTTAATCTATCCTACTGAACTGATAAGATAAGATAAGATAAGATAAGATAAGACTCCCTACTAATCCATACTACTGAACTGATAAGATAAGAACACTGAATAGATAAGACTCCTACTAATCCCTGCTACTGAAAGCAGATAAGGTAAGAATACTGAATAGATAAGATAGGATGAGAACACTAAATTGCTGCTGCTGAGAACACTAAATTACTGCTACTGCTGCTGCCGGCACCCACATCATTACTCCCCTTGGACTACGAGCTTGTCCTCAAGCTCGAATTCAGGATGGGTGTCTTGAAACACAGTCAAAGGAATCCTAGATAGGTGGAATGATTTTGCCCTCCTAGATCGGGTTCCAATGAAGAGGGTTCATCCTCAGGCAGCTGTAGTGAGACACCAAAATTTGACCTTGCGTAGCTGCATTCTTTGCCGCGGCCAACTGTAGCCTTAAGGTATTTATGAGATGTCTTGAACTGTAGAGTACAAAGATTGTGAAGGCCAAGCTGGTGCCACTAAACCGCATCATCTGAATCCTCTTCTATTGCCTGCTTTAGTGTGTACAAAGCTCACTCTTCCACTTCCGTCAAATCGTTATGTCCAGTTTCAAACGTTGCTGCAATTTCATGCTAAGCCTTGTGAACCATGGTAAGTCCTGCCCATGCTATTCGAAGCTCAATTGTTGCAGAGTCCCCTTCTCTGAGTATTGAAGCCATTTCATTTGCAGCCCATGAAAGTTGTTCAGTGGGATCTTGAGACCTTTCTGCATCCTTGATACGATGAAGCACAACAGCATATCGAGTTGACATGCAATTAGGCTCCAATTTTGCTGTCTTCTCCAGGCACCTTCCAACACTTCTATGATCACCAGCCAAATAGTATGCATTAGCAAGATTCACCCAGATATGTGCAGCCCTAGGATCTGATCTGACTGCAGCTAACACTCTTTTGCAACATTTGCAGCCGCAACATGAGGCATACAAGCTCCTTCACCAGCACTTGCCCCATCTCCTGCAACAACTTGAAGATATGCAATCCCAAGATTCTGCAACACCTCGATGACACCAGATTCTTGCTTAATCGGGACATTCTGGGTGTTGCTAACCTGTGCTAGGGCAATGACCTGCTGCTCGCCCGACGGTTCTGCCACGTCTGGTCGGCGGCCGGTTGTGGTTGCAGCTCCTTCCAGGTTCCTTTCCTTGCTGGAAAAGTACAACTCCATCAAGCGCCTTAATTCTCAAACGTCGTCCTTGATCTCGCGCACCTCCATGCTGTTTTCCACGATCTTGAGCTCCAGATCCTGAACCCTAGTCTTCAACTGCTCAAGGTCACCCATGACACCTTGCTCTGATACCAAGTTGTTAAGGGCCCGAGAATAGGATCTCGTCACGGGTCGGTCCACGGGGAAAACCTCCTGTTTTCCCTTGTTCCTCCCTTTTCTTGAAGAATCTATCTTGCCGCCCTAAAAGGTGATTTGTTCAAGAGATCACCAACTCTCCTTTGCTCTCTTTCTTGACTAAAATTTTCGATACCCTTATTGAATAATATCAGCTCCTTAAATAGGAGATTACAAGAGGTAGAATCCTACTTTTAGGAGGACTCCTTGCTAATCTACTTCTCTATCCTATTAAACTGATAAGATAAGACTGAACTGATAAGATAAAATAAGACTTCCTTAATCTATCCTACTGAACTGATAAGATAAGATAAGATAAGATAAGATAAGATAAGACTCCCTTAATCTATCCTACTGAACAGATAACATAAGATAAGACTCCCTACTAATCCATACTACTGAACTGATAAGATAAGAACACTGAATAGATAAGACTCCTACTAATCCCTGCTACTGAAAGTAGATAAGGTAAGAATACTGAATAGATAAGATAGGATGAGAACACTAAATTGCTGCTGCTGAGAACACTAAATTACTGCTGCTGCTGCCGGCACCCATATCAGAATGCACCAAAAGTGATTTTCTGGGTTTTTCTATGTACTGTGGTTCATGGAAGACAGGTATGTACTGTTACATTCGCACGTAGGCCTTTGACCACTATGAATGTCACAATTTTGAGGATTGTAGGGACTGGTTTTCTCCTTCTCTTGGAAACCGAAGTGTTTCATTGAAAAGTTATCACCTACAGTACTGTTAAACTTTGCTTTTGGAGACTTTTTTTTTTTTCAGACAAAAACCCCTCTATATCAGACTCAGTTTTTTGAAAAACCAGCAGTAGATTTTCTATGAAAATGGCTACTGAGGATTCAACAACCTCTAGTATTACTTCCTAGCAAGGAAACATAAATGGGGGGATGGACGGCATGAATTTCTCCATGTCCATTACTCCATTTGATGGTCTGAACTATCTAGAATGGTCCAAAGGCATCAAACTTTATGTTACAACTAGGGGGAAGGCTGGAAAAATAAAAGAAGCAAAGTCCGGTACTGCTGAACATGATCGATGGGATCAAGAAAACAGCATGGTTATGTCATAGCTGTTAGGCTCCATGTTACCTCATGTAAGGAAAAATTTCATATGGACTGACACAGCTTATGAAATTTGGGAACAAGCAAAGGGAACCTATTCTGAATAGAGGCACTTTGCCAAGATTTATCAACTTCAAGCAGAATCATCTACGTGTAGACAAGCAGAATCATCTATGTCTGGAAGGAACTGGACTATTATCAGATTATTGATTGGAGGAATGATGAAGATGAACAGGACTATAAAAAACTTGTCTCTCAACAATGGGTTTCTGCTTTCTTGCATGGATTGAATCCGACTTATGAGCCTCTTCGGGTGCAAATTTTGGGAAGTAGGGAACTTCTTTCGGTTCAGGAAGTATTTGCTCTAGTCCAATCTAAAGAGAGTAGGAAAAATCTCATGAATGTTTCTGAGGGGTTAACACAGGAATGAAAAAGGGGGAACCAAGGAAAGGTGAAGATAAAGGCAAATTATGGTGTACCCACTACTAGAAGCCTAGACACACTCGGGAAACTTGTTGGGAGTTAGTGGGGAAGCCCAAGCGGGCAACCAAAAATCAAGACACTTCAAAGAAGCCTCCTCAGAAGAAGTTTACTTCTGCAAATTTGGCCACGCAAGACTATCAACAGAATAATCTAACTACTGTTTTTCCCCAAGAACATCCCAGTGGTTCCGATCCCAAGGGAGACATCATCAACTCCTTTAGGGATCATTCGTAATTATATGGTAGGACACTCGGACAGATAGATAGGTCGGTTCCTACCCCTTCTACATCAGGTAAAGGTGCTTCTGCATTTCATGTGTGTACCTCTGCTCCCGAGTCACCTTGGGTCATTGACTCAGGGGCATCAAACCATATGATTGGTAAGTCCAATCTCTTTCAGACCTACACTCTTCTCTCTAGAAGGGATAAAGTGAGACTTGCTGATGGTCTCTATCCACCATTTCTGGTCAAGGATTAGTATCCCTTCCAGATGGCCTTGTCTTATCCAATACCCTTCATGTTCCTATGCTTCCTATTAATTTGTTATCTATAAGCAGTATTACTCAGTCCTTAAGTTGTTGTGTAACCTTTTTTCCCCATTCTTGTGTTTTCTAGAATTTAACCTCGTGGAGGACGATTGGTAAAGGAAATATGGTTGATGGCCTCTACATCCTGGAGAATAAAGCTGGTCTTGCGGCATCAACCTCTGTGAGTCTTATGAGTCAATCTACAAGTAGTCAACTGTGGTTATGGCATAATCGCCTTGGTCATTTGTCCTTTGAGTCTTTGAAAGTTGTGTTTCCTGAATTGTTCAAGTAAGTGTCTATTACTAGTTTGCATTGTCAAATGTGTCAGTTGAGCAAGTAGTGTAGAACAACTTTTTCTTCAAATAATAAAATATCTACTTTGCCTTTCCATGTTGTCTTTTCTGATGTTTGGGGTCCTGTAAACATACCTACTGAGGGTGGGTACAAGTACTTTATCAACTTTATTGATGACTATTCGAGATACACTTGGCTATATCCCATGCATTCGAGAGAAGAGGTTCCCAAGATTGTGCAGGATTTCCATCGCATAGTTTTCACTCAATTTCATGTTGAAGTCCAAATCTTCCAATCGGATAATGCGAAGGAGTATTTCCATCTTGACTTAGCCGAGTTCTTCTCTTCTCATGGATCACTTCATAGAGGCTCATGTACCAGAACACCACAATAGAATGTTGTTGCTGAAAGGAAGAACTGCCACCTCCTCAAAGTTCTCTGCAGTATGATGCTTCACATGCATGTTCCAAAACGTTTTTGGGTTGATGCTGTGATGACTGCAACTTATGTTATTAATCATATGCCATCGTGCCTCCTGCAATACAAGGCCCCACATCAACTTCTTTTCCCTCAATCCCCTTTATTTTCCATTCCATTACGTGTGTTTGGGTGTAAATGTTTAGTTCATGATCTTTCTCCCAGCTGGGGTAAATTGGATTCCAAATCTGTTCCATGTGTTTTCTTGGGTTATCCTTCTTCCTAGAAAAGTTACAAATGCTTCAATCTGGTCACACATAAGTACTTTGTGTTGATGGATGTGTTCTTCTTTGAATCTGAACCCTTCTTCCATGCCTCTCCTCAAGGGGAGAATAGTATGAAGGAGGAGAGGCAAGCTCCAACTCCTCAAAGAAGAAGGGTTCAGATTCAAAGAACACATCCATCGACACAAAGTACTTATGTGTGATCGGATTGAAGCATTTGTAACCTTTCTGGGAAGAGGGATAATCCAATAAAACACATGGAACAGATTTGGGATCCAATTTACCTCGACTGGAGAAAGATCATGAACAAGACATTTACACCCAAACACATGTAATGGAATGGAAAGTAAAGGGGATTGAGGGAAAAGAAGTTGATGTGGGGCCTTGTATTGCAAGAGGCACGATGGCATATGCTTAATAACGTAAGTTGCAGTCATCACAGCATCAACCCAAAAACGTTTTGGAACATGCATGTGAAGCATCATACTGCGGTGAACTTTGAGGAGGTGGCAGTTCTTCCTTTCAGCAATGCCATTCTGTTGTGGTGTTCTGGCACATGAGCTTCTAATGAAGAGATCCATGAGAAGAGAAGAACTCGGCTAAGTTATGATGGAAATACTCCTTCGCATTATCCGATTGGAAGATTTGGACTTCAACATGAAATTGAGTGAAAACCATGCAATGGAAATGCTGCACAATCTTGGGAACCTCTTCTCTCGAATGCATGGGATATAGCCAAGTGTATCTCGAATAGTCATCAATAAAGTTGATAAAGTACTTGTACCCACCCTCAGTAGGTATAGTTACAGGGCCCCAAACATCAGAAAAGACAACATGGAAAGGCAAAGAAGATCTTTTATTGTTTGAAGAAAAAGTTGTTCTACACTGCTTGCTTAACTGACACGTTTGACAATGCAAACTAGTAATAGATACTTATTTGAACAATTCAGGAAACACAACTTTCAAAGACTCAAAGGACAAATGACCAAGGCGATTATGCCATAACCACAGTTGACTATTTGTAGATTGACTCATAAGACTCACAGAGGCTGATGCCGCAGGACCAACTTTATTCTCTAGGATGTAGGATGTAGGCTGATGATGTCTTTCTTGGGATTGGAACCACTGGGATGTTCTTGGGGA
Source organism: Nelumbo nucifera (assembly GCF_055504915.1). NCBI lineage: Eukaryota > Viridiplantae > Streptophyta > Magnoliopsida > Proteales > Nelumbonaceae > Nelumbo > Nelumbo nucifera. The sequence continues at coordinate 28,901,602 of NC_142656.1, read as the reverse complement.
AAAACTGTAGTCTGATCATTTTGTTGATATAGTTCTTCTATTGAGGAAAACCATCGGCTTGGTGATTGTACTGGAGAACCCGTGACAGATGTCAAGAAATTTCAAAGGCTGGTAGGAAGACTTCTCTACCTATCAATGACTCGGCCAGATATAGCTTATGCTGTTGGTGTACTTAGCCAGTTTATACATGCACCAACATCCTCTCATTTAGAGGCAGCTGAGAGGGTTTTCAGGTGTCTGAAGAAGTACCCAGGAACTGGGTTACTTTTCAAGAAACATGATCATATGAAAGTGGAAGTCTACACAGATGCAGATTGGGTTGTGGCAGTTGATGACAGAAAATCAACTAGTGGATATTGTACCTTTGTTGGTGGAAACTTGGTTACTTGGAGAAGCAAAAAACAAAGTGTTGTGGCCAGATCTAGTGCTGAAGCCGAATATAGAGCCATGGCGCATGGAGTTGTTGAAGTACTATGGGTAAAGAATTTGATTGGAGAGTTGGGTCTCTCTGTTGATGGCCCAATGTCTCGCTACTGTGACAACAAGGTAACCATTAACATTGCTGCCAATCCAGTTCTTCATGACAGGACCAAGCATATTGAACTTGACAAGCACTTCATAAGGGAGAAACTTGAAAAGGAGGAAGTTTGTACTCCTTACATCAGTTCCAAGGAATAGCTAGTAGATGTTCTTACAAAGGGCCTTCACTATCTACGGCATAATGAACTATGTGACAAGTTGGGCATGATTGACATATATGTTCCAACTTGCAGGGGAGTGTTGTAATATGTAGCGGCCTGTGGCCTAGTAGGGGCATTTCTGCCCTTTCCTCTTGTAATTTTATGACCTGTCGCCCTAAATATATATACCAAATTAGGCGCCACCAGCTTTAGATTAGAAAATACAATCTTTTTTCCTCTCTTCTCTCTTCTCTCTTCTCTGTCTAACTACAAAGCCCCCAACCCCCAATTTTATAAAACTCAACTTTGATGGAAGCTTTATTGGCAATAGGGGATTGGCTGGGGTAGTGGTGTCTTCAGAGATATAGAAGGTATTGTTTTAAAAGGCTTAAGTCTTGAAGTGTGAAGCATATGCCTTGAGGCGAGGCGATCAGATTTGCCTCAAGGCTTAAGCCTCACAACTTTGGTTTGAGTCTTAAACCTTTGTCAGAATGAGGCGTGAGTCTCAAGCCTCAAGGTGTGATGTGTAACATGAGGCATAAAAAGGCGTAAGCCTCAAATATCAACATTATTTAGTGATTCCATGCAAGAAAAACATTTTTTTATGTATTTTTTATAGTTCAAAATATATAGAAAAATCACTTTAATAATTATGGACCAAATAAAAAGAATAAAAATGAAAAACTAATAGGGAAAATCAAGTTCTGTTAGTTTATATTAGTATTTTAGCCTAAGAGAGTTCAATGCTAAAAAAAGGGCTAATCAAGTAATTAGTTTCTCTTGGATAAACCAAGTGGAAATTTTTTCTTAATATTCTAATTTAACATCCCAAGTTTGTTGTTTTCCTCAATTCTTTTCCCAATGGATTTATTTTTCTTTTTATTGATTTATTTTCTTTTTATTTTGCATAGACCAAATCAACTACATTGTTTCCCAACTGTTGGATGACAATAAATCTAATGCCCATTTTATAGATGATTCTTCATATGAATAGTTTCATAAGATTGCATTTTGAAACATAAAATGTAAAATGCTTATAATTTTTGGATGATTAATTATTTTTTTATTTAATGCTTAAAAGTTAAAGCTTATTTCTTATAAATTTCTAATTTATGGATATTTGTACCTTTCATCATTCTAACTTGGTATATTACATGTTATTTTTATCATTTATAAATTGTAATTACTTTCTTAATTTTTGAGGCTTACGTCTCACCTTTTTGGGCCACTACGCCTCAACTATGCCTCTAGCCTTTTAAAACCTTGAGGCTTGCGAAACAACTGTGCTTCCTTGGATATTCTGGTATAAATTCAGGGAAATTGTAAGCCTAACAAGGGAGCTAAATGTTATCTTTAAGTCGGTAAGAAGAATAGCGAATGGAATGGCAGATTCTTTGGCCAAACAAGGGGCAGTGAGATGGCAAATGTTTTGGGAAAATCTGTAATCTTTTGTTGTTTCGGGATGAAATTTACACCTCAAATCTTGTAACTCCTAAATTGTCATTAATAAAATTCTTTTTCTGCTGACCAAAAAATAAATTGTCTTTTTTATTTATTATCAAAAAATTGAAAAAGTATATTGTCTACAACTTTAATTTGTTCTTATGAATTCTTTTTTTTTTTTGCTGCTCCTTTTTTTTCAAGCATTAAGAAATATTCTTTAGCTTTAGCATCACCCCTAAGAAAAACACTTCCAATTTCTAAATGCCAGTCTTCTATCCATAATTTTGGATTTTCATTCCTGATATTGATTCTCCTCACCATTTCAACTTAGACAGTATCCTCTTCTCGAGTGTTTCCTTCACCTCCCTCATTCCCCCATGGCTTTGACTAGAATCCTGGCATTTGCTTCCCAATGACCTCTGATTTCCAGCCTTTGGTTAACCAGGATTCCTGAATAGTTTTGATGTCCAACTGTTCATTGCTGGAGAACCTCAAATGGAATAAAAATCATTATTGGGTAGCTGAAATCAGCTCATTGATGTTCCATTGTCCCTCTTATTGCTCCTCTTTGAACAAGATACAATTTTGATGTTTTATCCTTCCCAGAGGAGCCCAAGTGTGCATTGCTCTTTTTGGTACTGTCTTGTTATTCAATGATTCTCCAATCATATGCAAAGCACTCATATGTCGTTGCTTTAGGGGGAAATAGAAGATTTAGGTTTAGAAGCTGAGTGGGAAAATAATGTACGCTGTCAACCATGGAGAAGTAATCACTTATGTTTCAATTCCAGATTTGATTAAAGTCATAGTGCTATCATAGCGCTATCCTCCTCAAAGGACCTGCAGTATACTGCCTGTGTCTCTTGGTTTTAGGTAATAAAGATACTGTAGCTGTACTGTGAAAGCTGATATTGCTGCATGTGATGGGGAAGGACTAGTTTGTTTTTTTTTTTCTTTTTTCTTTCTTCTTTATTGCTCTCCAAACAACTAGAAGTACATTGTTGAAAGATGGTCAGGAATGCTGTTATGGATTGGTTTATGTATTTTCCTGCTTGAATGAACTATTTTTAACTCACTGCATTTTCCATCTTCTGTTGTCAGTTCTAGTTAAAATTGTTTTTAATTTTGTTGTACAATCCTGTTGCTATTAAGCTTGCTTCCTGAACTCACATTGTCAAAGGACTTTACCTCAACATAACTTGTATTGAATATATCTTCTATTGTCATAAAATTATATTTTAGAATATATTGCATTTTGGTTATCATTTTCAACATCCTCTCCCATTGCATGATCTACCACATTTGCTTCCTTGTATTTTAGAGCTATTTTTAATATGAAGTGTTCTTTTCATGGACAGGCTAATTCTTTACCTTTTTTGGTGATTCTGATTCTTTCATTGGTAATGGGCATTATTCTCAACTTCACCATGTTCTTGTGCACCATAGTTAACTCAGCTCTAACAACAACCATTGTTGGAGTCCTCAAGGGTGTCGCTTCCACTGTGAGTATACAGCTTTATTTACAGAATAGAAACAAGTGGTGTTCTTTCTGTTAATTAAATATATCATTGCTGTGCAAACAATAAAATTTTTTCTCCTCTCCAGACCCTTGGTTTTATCCTGCTTGGTGGTGTGCAAGTACATGCCTTGAATGTGATTGGATTGGTCATCAACACAGTTGGTGGTGTGTGGTATTCATATGTCAAATATAAGCAAAAGAGCAAGCCACAGAAGGTAATACCTGATGTAGAGAGACTCATCATAATCATAAATAAAATCAAGAATGGGGTATTGTGGTTTAGTAGTGTTTTAATCAATTACAAATAAGGTTTAAAATATTGGTGTCGGTGTGGAAATGCCAGTCATCCAAATATGAGAAACATGTTGGAAATGTCAGAAATATTGTATGGAATTATTGTAAAAATAATAGACTTGGTGAAAACATTGTAAATATGCAAAATATAGAATGATATTTTATGAAATGATAAAAGAAGCATAGACAAAATAATATGTTCAGGAGTTCCCTGTAAATCTTAAGATTTAGAGCATCATGATAGAATGAGTTAAAGAAAAATTTAAACTAACTGGAAAAGTTTAAGCTTTAATGTGCCAAATCAAAAGAAAAGAAGGCTGAGGGGTGGGGAGGTAATGATGGTGGACTGTGGGTCTGAAGGTTTCATGGTGACTTCAAGGTGGAGACACTTCCTGAAAGTGGAGGCTAAGAATTTTCTGTTCGAGAAGTTAAAAATCAAGGGACAACTTAGCTTGAAGATAAGGGAGAAGCAAAAGGCAACTGTTTTGGTAGAAGGAAAAGAGACAGTGGAATGGCTCAAAGATTTTCTGGTTGAGGTTGCAAACAAAGGGAAGAACCTAAGTTGGAAAGAAAGTGTTACAGCAACAGGAAGAAGGTACATATTGGAATGCAGAAGGAACTATAGAGGATTTTACATTACCCTTACAGAGTTCTTTGCCAAGGGTAAGAAACAATTGGTATGCTTCCCAGAAGGAAAGGATAGCCAAGGTTGGCAGGGGGTTGCTGAAAGTCTTAAGGCTCTTCTGACTAACTGGAAGAAAGAAAAACAGGAGATCTCTCAAGTGGAAGTACTTTGGCTCAAAGTACAGCCACTCCTACTATGAACATCAGTTTCAAGAGAGAAGTGTGGGAAAGGATGCTGGTAGTTGAAGGTAAAAGTCCAGTCTCCGGTTGGAAGAAAGTTGCTGATCTTATGCAAGATAAGTTGATGTTAAGTACTTTCATATTAACTCCTTTTGACAGTTTTAAAGTAGTACTCGATCCCCTTGGTAGTTTGGTGGAAGTTTCTGCTAAGAGCTTCCAAGAATTCTGGGGTTCTTTGGACGTGTTTCATTGGACTCCCTCATCTAACACAAAGGCATTTTCGATCATGGATGGAGTGGTGATTCGGGTATTAGGGCTGGCTTTTCATATCTGGAAACATGAAATAGCCTCTCTCATTGCTGTTCTTTGTGGTGCATGTCTCGATGGTGAATTTTGGAGAGATCTTCTTTCAGCAGCCCTCCTCTTGAGTGGAGCCAAACCAGCAGAGATCCTTAGGAAAATAATTTTCTGTGTGGATGGACTTTTCATCCCAGTGTGGTTGGCTTCCTCCATTGAAGTTGCACTGTAAAGGAAAGGTCGGAAGGTAGAAGATGAACAAGTAGAGGCACAAGTGCTACATGGAAGGTTGGGATTGGAAGTTCAGAGGTCTGACAGAAGGATAGGATTGGAAGGTCATAGGTTTGACAGAATTTTCACAAAAATGGATAAGCAGGCTTTAGCTCCTCCAAGAGAAGTGGGCAGATTGGAAAGTCAAAAACGTGAAGACCAAGTTAATGGGCTGGCTTATTTAAAGGCCTATGCCCAGGTGGCAGCTAAAGGCCCCAAAAACAGACTTTTAAGCACTTTAGGGGGTCTTTCCTCAAAAGGAAAACAATTTGAATTTAATCTAGTTGCAGAAAAAACTAGGGAGTCTCCAATTAAGGGCAAACCAGTGGGTCAAACCAGGGAGGGCCATATTAGCCCTCATAAGCCTAGAGAATTGTGTGGGCCCATTGTTTTTAGAAGGAAATGACCCAATTAATTTGAGTCCACTTGTCCCATCTGTCAAATTGGCAAATGGGCCAAGTCTAGAAGGCCCACCAGCCTCAGAGGCACATGATCACTTAAGTAGTCACATGCCAAAGGGCCTCCTTTCGATAGACACCAACTGTGGCCTATCTTCTTCCTCAAGCCCTGCAAATCAGGTTTCAGCCACAACCCAGAATGGGAGCTCTTTATAGTGGATCCCATCCAAGAAGTGTTAGTGTGGATCCCCGAAATGTTAGACACAGTCAGTTAGAAATGGAGGAGGAATTTTCTTCAGTCTAACACAAACGGCACAGTCAGCCTTGGTAGTGTGGATCTGCAGCTGTCAAGGTCGATCTTAGAGGATAAAAGCTTTCACACAGACTTGCTTTTCTTAGAAGATGATGCTTTGGGCCCATCAGAAGATGTCCAGGAGGAAGTTTTGCAAACTCTCAGGTCACCAAAATTGGTGGTAAATCCAACAGAGCCTACAAAGGAAACACATGGGACACTTAACCCGGAGCCTATTCCCTTTTCAACAAGCAATACACTCTCTTCATCGAATCAGAGGAACATGAATCTTTTTGTTCACAGAACATAGATTCAACAATTGGGGGACAAAATGCTAAGGTGGATTTGGATGTTACAGTTAACACAGTTTTAATAGAACCAAATACACTTCCACTTTTTCCTCAGACACAAGGTTTGGCGGCAGCCCCTGATTACCTTTCTGGGACATTAGAACCTTCGTCCTCGCCCCATACTGGTATAGGTATGTCTGTTCATTTGGTTTTTGGTACTGATGTGGGTTCTATGCTTGAAACAGGTGTCTCAACTTCTCAACTGGAAAGAACAACTTTTAGAGGGGAAGGTGTGGGCATAGCTAATGGTTGTGTTGAAAAGGAGAGAGAACTTTAGTTGAGAAAAAAGCAAGAGGAGGAAGAATTAGAGAGGATATGGGGGCAAATTTGTGAACTATTGGAGGAGTATAAGATCACAAAGGATTATTTGGAGGAAAACACATATGAGAATGGGAACCCAAAAAACTGTCCAAGCACCTGGGGAGTGGGAAATAACAGAAAGAAAAAGAAAAGAATTGAGGTAGAGAGGTTGATTTCAGATATAGAAGGGGACATTGAGTTTAGTGGCAGAAGGGGAAGAAGAAAGACTCCCAAGTAGGAATCTTTAACCTTAGTTGGGCTCCAAAATTTTGTTTCCCATGAAAATCATCAGTTGGAATGTGGGGCTTAGGGAGCGCAAGGAAAAGGAGGTTAATTAAAGACCTGTTCAGAAGGAATAAGCCTGATATAGCGATGCTACAGGAGACCAAATTAGTCAAATTTGACAAAAGATGGGCCAGAAGTGTGTGGAAGTCAAGAGGAATAAGTTGGGCCTTTGCACCCTCTTGGGGGGCTTCAGGGGATATTGTCACATTGTGGAGAAAGGATGCTGTAGAGGCAGAGGAGTTAATAGGAAACTTTTCAGTGTCTGTAAAGTTCAAGTTGGTGAACAATGGTTTCATTTGGGTGTTGACCAATGTGTATGGCCCTAATATCTATAGAGAGAGGAATGAATTTTAGGAAGAGTTATATGGAATCCAAGGGCTATGGGAGGGTCCTTGGTGTTTGGGTGACGATTTTAATGTATTATGCTATGTTAATGAGACAAATAACCCCCAACAGCTCATTACAACTAGTATGAGAAAGTTTAATAATTTTATTAATTATAATGAGCTTAAGGAGCTTCCTCTTGTGCATGGCCTTTTTACTTGGTCCAACTTCCAAGAAAGCCCAACTTGCTCGAAGCTTGATAGATTCCTTTTTAACGAAAGTTGGGAAAATCATTGGAGAGACTTGCTATCCAAAGCTCTACCTAGAGTTACCTCCGACCATTGTCCCATTAAGCTAGGACAAGAACCTTTCGGGAGTGGACCCAAACCCTTTAGATTCGAAAATATGTGGCTGACACACGCAAATTTTGTAAAAAAGATTGAGGAATGATGGAATCAAGATATGAGGGGAGTGAAGTGGAAAGGGGTAAGGTTTCATAAGAAGTTGAAAAGCCTGAGAAGGAACTTAAGAGAACGGAATAAGGACCTTTTTGGGAGAATAGAGGAACAAAAATCCAATTTGATGACCCAAATAGAGGACTTGGATGAGAAGGAATCTCAACGAACCATGAATACTAAAGAAAGAGAATTAAGGTGGAGGTTGAAAAAGGAATTAGAGGAGGTTCTTTTGCGAGAAGAGATATCTTGGAGGCAGAAATCTAGGCATAAATGGATAAAGGAAGGGGACAGGAATACCAAATTTTTTCATGAGATGGCCAATTGAAGAAGAAGGAAAAACTTGGTGACTAAACTTGAAGTGGATGGTGTGGAGTTGGACTCCCAAGAGGAAATGGCCAATTGTTTTGTAACGCACTACAAATCTATATTAAAGAAACCTCTAGCTAGTCAAGTGGAGTTGGTTGGGTTGGATTGGCCTACACTGTCTGAAGAGATGAAATTGTGGTTGGAAAGGAGTTTTGAGGAGGAAATACGACAAGCAATTTTTTTCAATGGATAGATCTAAGGCACCAAGGCCAAATGGCTTTACTATGGCTTTCTTTCAACACTGCTGGAACATAATTAAAGGAGACTTGTTAGAAGTTTTCAAAGAATTTGAAGAACAGTCTATCATTAGCCGTGGAGTAAATGCCACTTTCCTAGCCCTGGTCCCTAAGAAGAAAGAGGCCAAACATCCCAAAGATTTTAGGCCAATCAGCTTGATAACAAGCATCTATAAGATATTGGAAAAGGTCTTATCTTTGAGGATCAAAAAGGCTCTTCCCCCCATCATAAGTCAAGCTCAAGGTGCTTTTGTTCATGGTAGACAAATAGTTGACCAAATTTTAATAGCAAATGAAAGTGTGGAAGAGATGAGAAGATTGGGTAGGCAAGGTTCTGTTTGCAAATTGGATCTTGAAAAGGCCTATGATTTAGTGGGTTGGAGTTTTTTGCTAGAGGTGCTCAGAAAGTGTGGTTTTGGGGATAGATGGTGCAAGTGGATAGGTGGTTGTCTTACGTCTTGCCATTACTTAGTTTTAGTAAATGGAGTAGTAAAGGATTTTTTCCTTGCATGTAGGGGCTTGAGACAAGGTGATCCGTTGTCCCCTTTCCTTTTCACATTGGTTGTTGATGTTTTTAGTAGACTTTTGTCAAAAGCAGACAGGGTTGGATTGATAAGAGGATGGAGATTAGGAAGATATCAAGTTTCGGTTTCCCACCTTCAGTTTGCAGATGATATCATAATCTTTTGTGAGGGATGCGATTTGTTGAGGGCAAGGAATTTGAGAAATCTAATAACCCTCTTTGAGAATGTCTCAAACCTGAAAATAAATCTTGAGAAGAGCTGTGTGGTGGGGCTAAATGTGGAGGGAAGGGAGTTGGAGTCTATTGTTGCCTGCTTAGAATGCCCTATTTCTACTTGGCCCTTGACCTATCTAGGTCTTCCCCTAGGTGCAAATCCAAAGGAAAGTAGGTTTTAGATCCCGGTAGTAGAGAAGTTTGAAAAAAGGCTAGTGACCCGGAAAAAGAACTATATCTCTCTAGGGGGTAGAATAACTTTAATTAGTGCCACACTCGCAAACTTACCCATCTACTTTTTGTCTGTTTTCAGTATACTTGTTAGGGAAGCCAAGAAGATAGAAAAGTTGATGAGGGATTTTTTGTGGGAATCAAGTGCACAAAAAAAGGATCATTTGATTAGATGGGAGGTGGTGAGTCGAAGCAAGGAACAAGGGGGCTTAGGGTTAGGGTACCTAGTAAATAAGAATGAAGCTCTTTTGGGCAAGTGGTTATGGAGGTGGCCTTTGGAAAGAGAAAGATTGTGGCATGAGGTGGTGGCTAGTATCCATGGCTGTTTTGAATCTGGTTGGGATGCCGGGGTATCTCGACGGGCCACACTCACTACTCCTTGGTAGGCGATTTTTGACATCCTCCCAAAATTTCTCAAGTTCGTAAGGTATGATGTCTGCAATGGTAATTTTGTGCTTTTTTGGGAAGATGTTTGGGTGGGCAACCAACCATTAAAAGACCTCTATCCCTCCCTTTTTTTCTATTTCCCTCTATAAAAAGGAGCCTATTTCGAGTTTTCTTTCTCACCCCATTCTCCCATTATCTCTTAATTGGGATTTTGGGTTCCGTAGAGGGTTGAGGGATGAGGAATCGATTTCTACATCTAAGCACTTACTTTTACTTGATTCTGTTTGTTTGGACCCTCCTAAACCAGATAGAAGAATTTGGTCTTTGACCTTGAGTGGCTCCTTCTCTTGTTCTTCCTTCTTTAAGTCCCTTTGCTCTACTCCTTCCCCTTTGTTGTTCCCAGTTAAAGAAGTCTGGTCAAGGCCAATTCCACCTAAAATTGCTAGTTTTTGTTGGGAAGTGTATTATGGTAAAATTAATACTGTGGACAATGTACAAAAGAAGAGACCTTATTCATGCTTGTCCCCCAATTGGTGCATTTTATGTAAAGTGCAAAATGAGGACTGTTATCACCTACTAATTTCATGCTCTTTTACAGTAAATATATGGAATTGGGTTTTTATGCTGTTTTGGCATAGGTGGAAAGTAATGTGGAAATGTAATAGGGCAGCCCTCTTATGGACCATTTGGGAGGAAAGAAATTCCAGAATTTTACAGGAGAAGGAGAGAAGCATTGCTGAAATAAAGGATTGTATACACTGACAAGGGTAATCCTTTGGCTAAAAACCACTGATCTCTTTGCGGATTACTCTAGTGATGACCTTTGAAGGAGTTGGGCAATAGTGGCCTCCACATCATCCAAGAAAAATAGAACACAAGCAAGTTGGTTACCCCCTCCGGAAGGAGTTGTGAAGTTGAACTATGATGGGATCAGTCAAGGCAATCCAGGACCTTCGGGTATAGGAGGGATCTTCAGGAATAAGGATGGCAACATTCTGTCCTTATTCTCAGGTCCAGTGGGTTATGGAGACTCTACAAGGGCTGAGATATTAGCTGTGGTACAATGACTACAGATTTCCAACCAACTTGGAGTGACTAATTTGATAGTTGAAGGAGATTCTGAGATGATAGTGGGATGGATATTGGACCCAGAAACTGTTGGTTGGGGATATAGGGACATCATCAAAAATGTTGAATGGCTTACGAGCACCATGTCAGTTAGCTTTCAATGGGTTAGTAGATTGGCAAATGCTTTGGCAGATTCTTTAGCTAAAGAAGGGGCTTCAAGGGATTCTCTGTTTTTGGCTAATTTGTAACTGCAATCTGAAAATAGTTGGGTTTGGAACCACCTTTAAGGGGAGGTAACGCCTTGTGCCTCCTCTTAGGGTGCTTCATGCTTGTACTATTTCTATCTCTATTTAATAAAATACCATTCATTTATCAAAATTTAAACTAACTGAAAATGTAAGTGGTTATAATAGATCAACCAAATAATCTATTACACAAAGATCTAATATTTAACTTCATGCTTGAAATGAATATTTAGCCAGCTCAAAGTGGTAATCATGTTAGGTGGGAAATAGCTTTGTTACTCCACATATCTACAATATTATCACCAACTTATGTTATAATACTATCTCTTATACTCCATGTAGTGTTGGTAGTGTTCATTGGGGAGTATGTATGCCATGGAAACTATCTTCATACTCCACATAGTGCTGGTAGTGTTCATTGAGGAATATGTTGATTCTAGTAAAGTTTCGTGTTGCTACCCATGGAAATGGAAATATGTCGTGGAAATATTAGGGAAATTAGGGAACATTTTAAACCATTTACAATGAATTGTTCTAAACAAGAAAATAATAATTCATTGGAGAAGAAAATATTATTATGAATTTCAAATTTACTTTGTAAGAAAACTTGGAAGTTTATTAATTATCAAAAAAAAAACTTGGAAGTTTATTGAACAATACCTATACTTGAGAGCTAAAGTACCAGAAATAGAAATCATTACCATGGTAGATTTTCTATTGACAAAGACTAATATTTTATCAGGATGAAATTTTTTACTTTCTTGCATTTAACGTGGTTAAGAGTTGGCATTGTAAGAAATAGTAAAGAAATAAAGTCCTTTATGAGAAAAGTTGTTTTCTCTAACATAGTTGTCAAGGTGCCAAGGCAAAGCTAGGCAACAGGGGAGCACCTTGTTGCCTAGGTGCCTAAATGCTTGCCTAGATGTTGCTTAGGTGATGAATTTTTTAAATTAAAAACCTAAATCCTATTTAACTCCCTAGGATTCATAGCAACCAGCAATCATCTTTCAGTAATAATTACCAATAATCCTCATCAAATAGGTATAAATTTATCAAGACATTGAAAATCAACAAATTTGTGAGAAGAAAAACAAGAAAGAAAGCTCAGATAATATAGGAGCTATACTCTTGTTTTGTCATAGGAAATGAAAGGAAAGAAAAAACTTAGAAAATAAATAGAAGGGGTGCACCCCTTGTTATTGTCCTAGAAGTGGTAATAGTATTGCAAGAAAAAGATAGTGTCCACTGCTCACCAACTTATGTTTTGATTGAACCCAAACATATAAGAAAATAATAAGAAGAAACTAGTATATGAATTATAAACATACCATAATCCTATAAAATGAATATTTTAGTATTATAGTGTCTATCTTAATATTATAATCTCTCAAAATAGAAAAATGCAAGAATATTATATGTTGCCTTGTATAAAAATAACCGGATGCTTGGGTGAGCCAACCCTCCATGAGTACCTTGTAGCCTAAGCATCACCTTGACAACTATGTTCTCTTCTTATATCTAAAAGCTTCATCTACTCTTCCTCATACTTCATTAGATTATTCAAGTACTTAATCTTCTTTAATAGTTTTGGAGTGTGCATTCCTGCACTACATATTAACAATACTATTTATAGAAAACAACAACCAATACAAATAAATGAAGTCATGAAAGCAAACTGAACCTACTCTTAAGGTTGGATACATGTTCTTAGTGTTGTCAATGGGTCAGTGTAGACCTAGTGCCAAACCAACAAATAAATGTACAGAACTAATTCCAAAGAAAACCCTATAATATTAAATTAAAATTTTCATTTATTCAAAAAAAGGTTGTTAATTTTTATGGCCAAGCCCAGTGATTTAAAAGGCGTGCCTCAGGTGCGCCTAGGCGCACAGACGAGGCACATTTTAGGGTATGTGCCTCGCCTAGGTCCTAGGCACAGTCCTTTCAAAAGGCGCACACCTAGTGTGCTTGGTGTGCCTTGCGCCTCAGCCCAGGCATGCGCCTTTTGAAAAATTGTCTCTTTTTTGCTTTTTTTGAACATAGCAGTTGGGTCGGGGGCTCCACCCCCGTGCCATGCCCCTCCAGGCAAGTGCAAACAAGTCCATGTTAGGTGTTAAATTCTTAGTTCTCAGACAAAAAATAATGAATTTATAACTTTCATTGCCTTTTAAGAAGATATTTTATTGCAATGAATGAATGAACAACATTAGAACTAAGAATTTAACACCTAACATGGACTTGTTTGGGCTTGCCTCAAGGAGCGTGGCACAAAGGCAGCTCATAGAATCAGAAATGTAATATGTTTTACATTACATTAGCTACTTGAAATAATGCAATTGAGTGAAAAAAGAGATTAGAGGTTTTACATGCTTGAAAATGTTTTATATGTTTGATTTTATTTTTAAATTCTCATTTGAATATGCTTTACATCTTATGTGTATGTATTTTAATTTTAGATAATAGGTTTTTTAAAACATTAGTTTTAAATTTTAAGTTTATATTTTTTATTAATATTATGTTTAATTTTTTTATTTTTTTGACATTTTTTTATTTTTTAGCTTTTTTTTTTGTTTTTGTGCCTTGCTTCAAAAAGGCACCTGCCTCGCCTTATGCCTTGTGCCTCAGGCGCAAATTCACCTCTGCACCTTTTTTGCACCTTGCGCTTTTAAAACACTGGCCAAGCTCGGATGCCCGGCTTGGATGCTCAACCTGAGCCCAGGTAGCCTAGAAGGCCATTGTTACTCTGTAAAAACTTGGCTTAAGAAAACCCATGATCATTCCTAGTCAACAATAAGGACTTCCAAGTCTAACCCAATAAAAAAGGCCATTACCCTCAAGAGTGCATTGTAAAAAAAGGAAATTTGGGACCCGGTTATTGGTAGAATCAAACTAATAGAGATTTGCCGAATCAAAAACCTGCAAAAAAAAAGAGATGTTTCTTGTGGAAGAAGAGAAAGAGAAGAGAAGAAATTGAGAAAGAAAGAGAGAGCTTCTTAGATCTGGATGCCTTCTCCATTGCTTTTTATACTTTAATTAAAAGAATGGTACAATTATAATTATGCCCTTATAGGGCAGCTAACACATAAAAAGCTAAAAAACACTACTCCAAAAGGTACCAATAAGAGTGTTGTGGTCCTCATTTTCTATCTAGACAAATAATAAACAAAAGCAACTAATAAATCTCCACAAATCTGCATAAAAACCTCAACGCTTCTCCTCAAGTTGGGAGTAAATGTCACATATTCCCAACTTGCGTAGGTCATGTTTGAGCTTGTTCTTTGCAACCCCTTTGGTGAAGATATCAACTAACTGCAACTCAGGTTAGACATAAGACATGTACACTTCTCCAATTGTCTCCCTTTCTTTTATGAAGTGTCTATCAACCTCAATGTGCATTGTCCTATCATGCTAAGTTGGGTTGTGGGCAATATTAATCGCAACTTGGTTGTCACAATATAACATCATGGGCTCCTTTGCATCTATCCCAATCTCATTTAACAAGGATCTAATCCAAAGTAATTTTGAAACACCATGGGCCATAGATCTATATTATGCCTCTACACTCAACCTAGTCACCACTGATTGTTTTTTATTCTTCCATGAAACCCAATTTCCTCCCACAAAGATACATACCCCTAATGTGGATCTCCTGTCATCTAGACAACCTGCCCAATTTGCATTTGTATAGGACTCCAGTTTCAAATTCCCATGATCTAAGAATAGAATCCCTCTGATAGGATGCTTTTTAGGTATGCAAGTATCCTGTCATTTGCTGCCAGTGCTAATCCCAAGGAGCATGCATATATTGACTTACAACACTAACAACATAGGAAATGTCTGGGCGTATCATACATAAATATAGTAGCTGGCCTACCATCCTTTGATATTTCCCCACATCCTTAACCAACGCACCATCCAAAGCATTAATCCTGTGGTTCAGGTCAATGGGAGTATCAACTGGTTTGACTCCTAGCTTCCCAATTTCCTACAGTATGTCCAATACATACTTCCTCTGAGAGATAAATATCCCATGCTTGGATCTTGCAACCTTAATCCCTAGAAAATATTTTAGCTCACCTAGATCCTTAATCTCAAATTCTTTGCTGCAGTGACTTCTTGAGTGCATTAATCCTGTGGTTCGGGTCAATAGGAGTATCAACTGGTTTGACTCCTAGCTTCCCAATTTCCTACAGTACGTCCAATACATACTTCTTCTGAGAGATAAATATCCCATGCTTGGATCTTGCAACCTTAATCCCTAGAAAATATTTTAGCTCACCTAGATCCTTAATCTCAAATTCTTTGCTGCAGTGACTTCTTGAGTGCATTAATCCTGTGGTTCGGGTCAATAGGAGTATCAACTGGTTTGACTCCTAGCTTCCCAATTTCCTACAGTACGTCCAATACATACTTCCTCTGAGAGATAAATATCCCATGTTTGGATCTTGCAACCTTAATCCCTAGAAAATATTTTAGCTCACCTAGATCCTTAATCTCAAATTCTTTGCTGCAATGACTTCTTGAGTGCATTAATCTCCCTCAGATAATTCCCTATGACAACTATATCATCCACTACACAATTAGTATTGACACGAGTGCTTCTCTCCTCAAAGAGAGTGTGATCTGGCTGTATTTGTGTGTATCCAAAATGGATCAATGCCCCCTTAAACCTATCAAACCATGCCCTAGGTGACTATTTCAAACCATATAATGACTTTTTTAGCCTGCAAGCTTTTCCCTCACCAACATTCTCATAGAAACCAAGTGGGATGTCCATATATTCCTCCTATAAATCACCATTAAGAAATGCATTTTTAACATCAAGCTGGAAGAGAGGCCATGAATTAGTAGCTACTAGAGACAAGAGGATCCGAATTGAGTTCATCTTAGCTACTAGTGCAAAGGCCTCCAAATAGTCTATACTATAGGTCTGTGTATGCCCTTTTTTAACCAATCTTGCCTTATACCTCTCTATGCTACCATCCATCCTATACTTCATAGTGAACACCCATCTACACCCAATTGTCTCCTTTTCTGCAGGAAGATCAACTATCTCCTATGTATGGTTCTTAATCAAAGCCTCCATTTCTTTTGTCATAGTTTTTCTCCACTTAGGTTTGGAGAGTGCCTTGCTAACATTCTTGGGTATAGACACAAGAGTCTAGGGAAGAAAGGAATGCATGGTAGGGGGGTGATAGGGCACTATAGGTGAGATGGTGTGAAATGCAATGGGTTGTACACTTTCTCTTTCCCTTGCTGAGTGTAATAGGAATATCAAGATCAACTGCAACATTAGTGTTAGGTATAGAAACATCATTAATAGGATCAAAGGCAATAACATGCTTAAGGGAAATACCTAGAATTATATTATCCCAACCTGGAATCTCGGATGGATCGACGGAGAGTGGAGCTGGTTCTTCCACTAGAGCATGTATGGAGTCAACCCTCTTGTGTTGGCATTGAAAGAACTATGTGCAGGCCATAGTGGATCAAGCAGTGGGACTGGAGTTGATGGTGGTAGTGGATCAGGTAGTGGGACTAGAGATGATGGTAGAACATGTGGAACTGATGGAGCTGATGAACCAGATGAAGGAACAAGAAGAGGAACAATTGTGAGCTCTCCCCAAAACTACCCCTGAAGAGAACCATCGAAGAAAAAGAATGTAGACTCAAAGAAGGAAACATCCATACTGATAAACCTATTCTCCGACATTGGATCATAACAATACCCCTTCTGGTTTTTAGCATGCCCAAGAAAAATATATATTTTTCGCTTTAGGACCCAACTTCCTACAATGAGGACTAAGAATGTGAACAAAACAAACACACCCAAAAATCCTCAAAGGTATATGAAATATCTCCCCATTTGGAAAAAGAAGACTGAATGGCACCTTAAACCCTAGGATGTGTGTAGGTACACAGTTAATCAGGTACATGGCCGTGAGAATTGCAACCCCCCAAAAACGAGTAGGAATTGAAGCACACACAATAAGACTTCTTGCCACCTCCACAATGTGTCTATTTTTCCTCTTTGCTACCCTATTTTGTTGTGTATAAGCACCACTCTAATGATTCATCCCATGCTTTAAAAAATGTGGCCAAATCCTTCTCAAAATATTCTCTAGCACTATTTTATCTAAAAACTTTGTCCTCACCCCAAATTGTGTGAGAACCATCTGGTAAGATTGTCGTACCAAAATAGATACCTCATCACGTGATCTCATCAAATATATCCAAGAATATCGAGTATGACCATCCACAAACAAAAGGAAATAATAGTACCCACCCAAGGAAGAAATATGATAAAGTCCCCATACATCATTGATTGTGAACAGTATCAAAAGCAAAAGAACTTTTATTACTTGGATTAAAAGAATGTCTACAATGCTTTCCCAATTGACAACCTTCACACTTTCGACTAGATAATTGAATAGACTCAAACAACCTTGGAAACAAACATCTCAATAATTGAAGAAAGATGGTTGAACTGATTATACCAAAGCATAATTTAACTCACTAACTTTGATCCAAGGAGGTCCCTCCTTACCTGAGGTGGATGCATAGTTTGCAACCACATATGAACTACTTGTATGAGCAAAGTAGTGTGGCTGGCTCTTGGGTTTTCTGCACTTTGTTGCGCCTAAAGAACTAGAACTAGCCGAATCCTTTTTCCATACTTTTCCAACTCAGTTCTAACTACTGCCATTGCAATGGACTACAAGTCAACTTAGGTAAGAGGTCCCGAAGCAATTGCCACATTTGCATTTGTCTTCTTGTTCTTGACTCGAGCTGGTATGGGATGTAGATGGAGCTTCCAATAGGTATCTCTGATATGCTTTCTATAGTCACACACTAAGTCCTTATCCTCCCTCCCAATCTCACTACTCCCCCTATCTCAATTTGGCTGAGGTTTGATTGTACTAAACATAGCTTAATGGTCATCCCAGACTATCTCAACATGTCATTCCTCATGCTCTCCTCTCTCGACCCAAAGGCTTAGGCATGAGAAAGAGTTATACTGTCTCTAGAAAGGATGTGTTGCCTAGCAATATCAAATTCGGGGTTCAGTGTAGCCAAGAACTCAAAGATCCTATTCTTCTCCATCAACTTCTTATATGTTGTTGCGTCCTTTATACTCTCCCAAACCACAGTCTCTAAGTGATCTATCTCTTGCCAAAGTATTTTTAGCATGGAAAAGTACATGCAAGAGGTTTATCTCCCTGTTTTGTATTAATCACTTGATTCCTCAACTAATAGACTTTAACTACATTCTATTTTTGGGAATAGGTCTCGGTCACTCCATCCCAAATCTCCTTTGTAGTATTAGCTCACAATTTTTTTCCAATGTGAGGTAACATAGAATTACACAGCCAGGACATCACCATGTAATTCTCCTATACCCACCAAGAGGAATCTGTGTTAGGTTTCTTCTCCCCCACAGTGATGTACCCCAATTTCCCATAAGCACCAATAGCCATCTTAAATGAATGTGCCCATTCTAAATAATTTGTACCATCCAATTTTACTGTGGTCATAATCCCATACCTAAAAGAGATACTTCCTCCACCCAGATCCATGTTACCGGTGGACTTTTACTGAGTACTCCAACCATCCATTTCAACTTCAATCAGGTTAAAAACAAGAAATAATTAGGTAGAAGGCTTTCTAAAAGAGATCAATCTCACACACAAGGGAATAAGGACTTTCCGAAGGAAGAAAAAACTACACGGTTTCTCCCACCTTCTCCCACCAGAGAGAAAAGTGAATAGATCTCTCTAGAGGGCTCCGAAACTGCTAGAAACTGAACCGCCCCCTATAGAAAACTCGCAGAAGTCCAGAAAAGTCTGATCACCCAGTATCAGGTCAAAATTGAAGAGTCCATCTTACCTAGGACTCTTCCCCGCACTCCAATTCTTCCTGATTTTGATACCAAAATACAGATCACCCTCTTGATGACTGAAACCCACCAAAAATCTAAGAATTGGGCAGTCAGTCGATCTAGGACTGCATGGAAGAACTCCAAGAATTCCTAGTCTTGCTCTGATACCAAGTAGAAATTTGCTGAATCAAAAACCTGCAAAAAGAAGAGATGTTTCTTGTGGAAGAAGAGAAAGAGAAGATAGGAGATTGAGAAAGAAGGGAGCTTCATAGATCTGGACACCCTCTCCATTGCTATTTATACTTTAACTAAAAGAATGGTACAATTACTACTATGCCCTTATAGGGCGGCTAACACATAAAACTGCATAAAAAGCTAAAGAACACTACTCCAAAGGGTACCAATAAGAGTGCTGCAGTCCCCACTTGCTATCTAAACAAATAATAAACAAAAACAACTAATTAATCTCCACAAATCTGCACAAAAACCTCAAAAAAACTCAAGCTGGCTGGCTGGAAGAAGACTTACCTTTCTAAAGGGGGAAGGATCACCTTAATCAATAATCTGCCTACTTATTTCTTGTCTTTGCTTAGGATCACGGTTTTGTGTTAAGCTACATTGATAAACTGAGGAGAGACTTCCTTGACTTCCTTTGGGATGACACTGAAGACCACAAAAAGCTTCATTTTGTAGCTTGGTCAGAGGTGTGTAAACCAAAACAGCATGGGGGCTTAGGCATAAAGCCTCTCAAACAAGTGAATTGTGCTTTACTTGCCAAGTGGCTGTGGAGGTTTGTAACGGAGGGTGATGTGCACTGGAAAAAGGTAATTAAAAACAAGTATGAGGAAGCTAGTTTTGGATGGGAATAAACTCCAGCTTCTGAACCATATGGAACTAGTCTGTGGAAGGGCATCTTTCAATTCAGGGAGGTGTTCTTCAGTGGTATCTCTTTAAAACCAGGTTTGGGGGATAGAATTTTGTTTTGGGAAGACAGATGGTGTGGTTCCAACCCCCTTTGCCTGGACTTCCCTTTAATTTTTGCTTTGGCTCAGGATAAGGAGGCTCGGGTCTGTGATTGTTTGGAGTTTATCCACAATAAAGTTGTGGGTTCTGAGACTAAGAAGAGAGGTAAATGACTGGGAGCTGGACTCTCTGGCTACTTTGTTACAGAGGTTAGAACAAACCCAGCTGCAGATGACAGAGAGCGGCAAGATTTGGTAGAACAAAGAGAATTCTGGCCTCTTCACAGTGAGTTCTATGTTGCAGTTTCTGCTAAATTCAAAGGAACCCCACTCCCTTGGGTCTGGTTGTGGAAGCTCAGGATTCCTCTAAATGCTATATTCTTTATTTGGGCTGTTACAAAGGGTAAAATCCCTACTATTAATGTGTTAAGGAAGAAAGGAATGGTCCTAGTTAATCATTGCTGTTTGTTCGGGGAGGATGAAGAATCTGCTCAGCATCTATTTCTTTGCAGTTTCTCTCCCAAGGTGTGGTCCCATGTTCTAAACCTTTTTGGCATGAAGTGGGTGACTTCTCCAGATGTCCCTGCTGTCCTCTTGGCGGGGGCAGGCATTTTCCAAAAGGGGCAAGGTCCTGTGGAATGTCTACCCTTGGTAGTTTGCTAGTGCATTTGGAAGGAACGAAATAAACACTTGTTTGAAGATTGTGCTGCTCCGTCAGAGAAAGTCTGCAAGTGGAAAAAATTCTGATCAAATGGGCATCCATTGGTGATATCTTTAGGGGTTTTCAGTTTAAGCATTTTGTGGATCATTGGAATGCTATCTTGTGGGAAAATGATTTCATTGTGTAATGTTTAGCCTGTTGGGTTCTTTTACCTTGTAGCTGGCTGTTGAGTAAATCTCTCCCTCTGCATTCTTATTTTATCTTTAGTGAAAATTTTTACTTCTCAAAAAAAAAAAGGCCATTACCCAATGTTGGCCCCAACTATGTCTTGGGAAGGGTAGACTGGATACAGTCCTAACCTTTGTTTTGTTTTCTTTTTTTTTTTTTTGGCATGAAGTGGTCACTCTCAGGTCTAAACCTGCATTCTCATGCTCGCAAGTCTTAAGATTTTGGGTAAATTGCAAATAGACCTTGTACTTTGGGTGTAGTCTCACTTTAGGCCCTGGACTTTTCAAATGTGCCATTTTAGTACCTGAACTTTCAGAATTATACATTTAAGTCTAACTCTGTTAAACGACCATTATGGTGAGGGGTAAAATTATGAAAATGCTCAATTCTGATTCTCTATTTTTTTTCATGGTTCATCTTCTACCTTTGGACTTCGAATGCAAACCAGAGTTGATAAATGCTCAATTCAAGTGTGTTTTGGCTGCAAATTATGAAAATGTCGCCACTGGTTTGCATTCAAAATACAAAGGTAGAAGAAGATGAACAGTGAATAAAAAAGAATTAAAAAATGGGCATTTTTGTAATTTTACCCCTCACTGTAACTGTAGTTTAACGGAGTTGGACTTAAATGTAAATTTCTGGAAGTTTGGATACTAATATGGCACATCTGAAAGTTCAGGCACTAAAGTGAGACTACCCCCAAAGTACAGGGTATCTATTTACCCAAAGATTTTACCATTGCATCGGGCAATGGCCCCTGGGTATGGCCCAATAAGACCCTTTTATAATTGATAGCTAGACAGTTAACCTGTAATTTGACAATGAACTTATTTGTTGACACATTGGACATCATAATATGATAATATGGCAACTATATCATAAGAAAAATAGGCATTTTTTTATGGTTAAGAGAAAACTAGGTGTTAGACTGGGTTATCTTTGTACTATGCCAATATACATATACATAATTATATACATAATTTTATACAAAATTATATATTTAGTTGGTTTGGGTGTTAATCAGTCTGGAACGACCAAAACTGATCCATATCCAATTATAATTGGGACACGTGTATTGCAGACCCAGACCCTATATAATTTGGTCAGTGCAGTTCGAGTCTGTCAGATCTGCCTGACCCATTGACAGCCCATATATGTCATAAATCGAGGGATTGTGATTTGCTATTTTTGTGGAAGTGGCTCCTACTGAAGATTCATGACCTCATTGTCTCTCCTTTTGCAGATTTGCACGACATAGTTGAAGTCTTCAGTGCGTCAGGTAGAAGTAGGCAGTATAGTGTAGCACCTGCTTGAGCTTCCCATGTGCATATATTATTTGGACTCAGATGTATATGCCCAGGTTTTACAACGGAATGTATCCAAGAAGATGCAGAATATTACTTACAACAAAATTATGGACTGGAATGAGGAAATTGATGGAGAAAGATCTTCATGTTTTTGGAGTTAGAACACAAATGTGAGCCTTCGCTTGTTGGGTCGGCAGCTGAGGCGAGCCAGAACAATTAATTGAGTACAATGGTCTCACTGCAGAAAATTTACTAATCCAGGAAGAAGTGGGTTTCCAATGAACCAGGTAATGCATAGTCCAATCCAAGATCCTAACCCTTCACTGGATATGTACCAAATTGTCCTTCACTCTGGATTCATCCCAATCTCCACTATACTGTCAAGCAAGATTTTAAATATTGATGCATTCATGTGCATGAACATACGTATCAGGTGTTTCGGGTGACAAAACCTTATTTTTCTTTTTTTTTTCTTCTCATATTTTCACAGGGAGGCCATTCTTATGTTATTTAACTAAACAAAAGAGTTTTTAAAAAGTACCTCTATATAGGGTTATATTGAGCAAAGGATACGATACGTATTGTATCAAAATTTTGAACCTTGCTATTATCAAGCACATTTCGGAGCTGACCCCCTTGGAAAACCTTGTTCAATTCTCTTTGTTAGTGAATGAGAAAGACTGGTTCATAAATAAATGAAGAGTTGTAAGATTGGATTATTTTTTGTGCTCCAGGTATACAGGATTCTGATTAGGTCTGCAAGTCCAATTTCGACTTGAAGAATTTCAGCTACGTGGCTGGGGTTACTGGTTAGGGTTTGGTCCCAATGAAAATATAATAAATTCCCAATTCATCTAACCCAAATTTCATCCTGATATTTGTTTATGTTGTGGTTGTAGTGTCTTGTGTTTCTAAATTGTTTTTTCAGTTGTACCTCCCTAGATTGTTCTTTTTCCAGAAGGGCAAATCCTCAAATGATTCAACGAATTCATCAAATAGACCATATATCTAATCTTTTCATCTATTAAAATGTGAAAAATCTTGTTATGTAGGGGTGGCAATTGGGCAGGTTTGTATCTATCCACCAATGACCCATTGAATTTAAATTTCAAATTAGATCCCAAACCCACCTGACCCAACCCACCCAACTCATTAAATTTGGAGTGGGTGAGAGAGAGAGAAGGGGGAGGTGGTTTTGGCTTTTTGGGCCATTAATCAAAGCTCACTCTTTTGTTCCTATTCAAATTGGCATCTTGTATAAGCACACATTACTCAAGACATCTAGGACTACTACAAGCACAAGGTGTATAATCCTTTTTTTGATCCATGGATAGCCAACAAAAAAAAAATTCTATCTCCACTGAAACCTTTTGCTGCTGTAAGATGTGCTACTTTATTGCCTTATGGTTCACCCAGTACAGCTTTACAGTTTATACTTAACCCTTGCTTAGCTTGATCGCATCTTGAGCAAAGAAGCAAGTCTCTTTAAAGCAATAGATGAAGCTCCCTTTGATGACAAGTCAATAGCTTGCTTGCAATCTCCTAAAATTCTCTTTGAGCAACCTTGCAACAGATGAAGCCTCTAAAACTCTGAAAGATGGTTGCCATGGAAATCCGAGTGGCATCAGTTGGCATTTTTTTGTTTTGTGTTGATAAGATTAGCTTGTCAAGGACTTGATAGGAGTCTAACAGACCCCCCCCCCCCCCCCCCCAAATCGGTGGTTGTGGGAATTGATTCTGTACTGGAGTGAACCAATTAACATACCCAACGCCCCCACGATGGTTGGAACCTTTTGTTTGTTTTTCTGTTCTGTCTAATTTAAATTTCTTTAGTTTATAAAAAAAAAAAAAAAAACGAAAAAAGGCAGAGACAAATGTATGGGGACTCTAACCAGTTCATCAATTCAACCAGGGACACTCGTCCACACAAGATAAACATCACTATTTCATTAGAGACATTGGGGAACAATAGGTGCAAAAATGTCATATGGTGAGAGATTTCTTTCAGAAAGAAAAACTCTCCCAAGAGAACTTAAATGACCAATAAGTTTGTGTAAAGTGGTATAAGAATGCATAATAAGCTAGACAAGCTGATGGCCCCTAATCAAGCTGCATTTGTGAGGTATAGATAAAGAATTAGCAACATTATCTTAGCTAGAGAAATAATAAGAAAAATAAGAAACCAGAAGAGGGGTAAAGGGTGTATTGCCATTAAGGTGGAGATGTCCAATGAATATAACGGATCGAATAGTCCAGTCTTGTAATTTAAGTTATGAAAGGGATGGTGATGAAGGGAAATTTGGCCCGACCTCGCGACCGCCCGACACGCGGCAAAGGTAAGCAGTTCGGGACAGTAGAGCACCCAAAGCAAACATCAGAAGCAAGTCCAACCCACTACCGAGCCCGAACTCCAGACCGCTGTACTTAGTCCGAGCTCCTTGATAAAGAGCGAGCTCCCTGTCGAAGGTCCGAGCTCCCTAAAACCTGAGCTCCCCAAGTCCGAGCTCGGTATTAGGAGCCCGAGCTCGCTAAATCCGAGCTCGCTATTAAGAACAAACTCCCTACTAAGAACCCGAGCTCCCTGCAAGGGGCACGAACTATACTGGGCCCCAAGCCTCAAAGCTAACCCGAGCTGACCCGTGCCAGCTCGGAACACTCCAAACCGAACTCAAGGCACCTCGCTCGCCACTCCAATACTTCACTTCCAAAACACCAGGCCCGCCAGACGTACCCGATGCCAAGGACGCCCTTACCCAAGGGCGGCGTACCTGACTGATTTGGGATCTGACGCCTGACAGCCGCATTTCAAACGGCTTCCTGCCACCGCCACCTGCAACCGTCGTCACTTGCCGCAAAGACGGCTCAGACAGAAGGAACAGTGGCGGTTCTGTCCGACCTGACGGAGGCCCTGTTATAAAAGGCTTCTACCCCCGAACTGGCAGGAGTTCAGAAGTAATCATGCCCGACCTGACGGAGGCCTGGAAGTGAGTACGCGAGGTGGTTATAAAAGGCTTCTACCCCCCCCCCCCCAGGAGGAGGTATGCTAACTCTCGCGCTATCTGGTTATTCTTGCCTTTGAAGGATTCTAACTTGAGCTTCGGAGCCCTTACGCCGGGTTCTCCCCAGAGCTTCTCTTCTCCCATTTCAGGTCCCTGTTACTCAGTTCAGAGGCAAGATCGTCAACAGCTAAGACCGGCCAGATTGTGCATCATCAGATGGGTTTCTGGAGAAGTTTTGTGAATTACAGAATTAGTCAAAACCTGCACATCCTCTCCTACTTTTCCTATAAATTAAATGGTACTCAAAAAAAAATCAAACTACATCACTAAGGAAAATGAATGAAATATTAAAGTTGGATCATCATGTGAATAGAAGAAACTTAAGGTGCATTCACTATGATGAAATCAACTTTCGGCAGAAAGGTTTCCACGACATTTATCCCTCTCGTGAAACGTGCAACATGCAAATGTGTATGTACGGGTGGATTCGAACTCGGCTTGAGTAAAAAATTCATAAGCTCAAACTCGATTTTGAGAAAATATTTTATAAAAATAAAAAATTATATATAAAAATATTTTTTATTTGATATTTAAAAAATTAAGAATTATAATATTTTTATTATATATATTATATTATATATTAAATATTAATATATATATATATATATATATATATATATATTCTAGTTGGCTCGCAAGCCTCACAGGCCGAGCTCTAGTAGGCTCGAGCTCAGTTGAAACCTAGTCGAGCTGAGCTCGAACAGCTCGTGAAAAGCTCGACTCGTTGCCACTCCTACGTGTATGTAAGAGTTGTCTACTCAACAAATTGCAATATTTTTAAGGGATAAGTAGACTGCACTCCACCTCAGAAATTTGAAATTACAGCCCCCTCCTAATCTACTAGTAGGCCCCCTATAAACCACATTCTGTCCGTAGATTTGGCATCGATCCATGGTCAGGATTCATCACACCTATATGGTGAAGCTAAGGTTTTTAGGGTGGACTGAACAGTAAAAACCCCTTTTTTAATGCTTTATACCATGTTTCGTTTTGGAAATGTTGCCAAAAACATGACATTCGGCAACTTTAGGTAATATTGTAGAAAATTAGACATTTAGTGGGTATTTGCTAAATGTCACAACAAACGTCAGACATAACCTAGTATTAGGGGTGCTCACAGTTTGGTTAATCGAACCGTGAGCCTTTTCTTGTAACTGAACCTGTACTATCGGATTTTGGAAAACCGGTAATCGAAACCGAATCGGAACCAATCGGTTAATCGGTTGACCGGTTTGGTTTGTCGATTTTTTGGTTTTTATTTTTTACAATATATATTATATAAATATATAATAAAAAATTATAAATATATATAAAATATTATTTTTTAAATAATAAATAATATATCATATATTATAAATATATATTTATATATAATGCATATTTATTAATTTATAATATATAAAAGTATTAAATATATATATAATATACATAAATATATATAAAATATATAGAAATATATGTATATTGGTCGTTTCGGTTAATCAGCAGTTTTCTATGATGGTTAACTAAAACCGAACTGACTGATTCGATTAACCGATTTTTCAGTTTGGTTTGAAACGGTTTTTCAGTCAATTCAGTTTTTCGGTTCTTTTCTCACCCCTACCCAGTATTTGGTAACATTATAGAATATATACATCACAAAAAAGTTTATTCATGTTAGCAAACATCGCCAAAGATCTTTAATAACAGGTACACTTTTTCGCGACATTTCATTAAACATTACAAAAAGTACTTTTGATGACATTTGTTTAACATCACTAAAAAAAATTTATTTTAGTAACGTTTTCTAAACGTCCCCAAATGTTTTGATGACTTGAATGACCACCCCCTACTGGCATTTTTCTTGTGACCCAATTCAAATCACATCTATACACCTACTTTCAAGAAAATTCCCTCATCCATTCATTACACATCCATAACTATCCAATACAAAACATGATACCATTCAAATAAAAATTGAAATTTAATATTTAACATGAAATGACATATGTTTATAATTAATTGTTCAATACATAAAGGAAAAAAATACGAAAAAGTACAGACAGGTCCACTTCAGAATTCTGATTTCTATTGTAGACCTATAATATTTCAAAATATCAATTACCCCCACCTTATGCACCATGCTCCGCTTGTGAATTAGCTGGCATCTATTTTAATTGTACTTTGGGCCTATGAAGTCTAACGCTGAACTGAATCATCATTCTTCCAAAAAAGTATCATATATGCCATTTTTTTTTCAAATCATGGTATCAGCACTCTCTCTCTCTCTCTCTCTCTCTCTATATATATATATATCCCTCTCATGATAATACATAGGCACACAACCAAGATGAGAGGATATCTATAGATCAGTTGGAGAGTGCCCATATCATATTTGCAAATTTAATCTAGAAATGTGCTAAGTTCTCATGGTACAACTCTAGCGAGCATCTCTTGGCTTGTTTCTAGGGATATATTGAGTCAATTCCCTTTTTCTTGTCCTTAATCTCATAGGTTGAATTCCCCATGTTTCCGACAAATAGAATTCATGAATCTTTGAGAAACTTCAAATATAGAGAAGGGTAATCAAACATCATTCATTCATAATCAATCAAGTATGAACAGATAGGGTGTCAACAGTATTCGGAAATCGGAAATCTGGTTTTGAATTCGATATTCAACATAATTTAATCGAATTCGGATAATTTGAATATCTAATCGGTCGAATTCGGATATCCTATTCATACCGAATAGTTAATCGGATTCGAATTTGGATATGACCTGATTCGATTAGATAAATATTCAAATTCAACCGATTATTTAGTTCTTATATATAATAGAAAATATTTTATATAATTTATATATATAATAATTAAGTTATATAAATAATTTATATATTTTATATCAATAAAATATTTATTTTATATATTTATTAATTATCTAAAATTATTAATTAATCGAAGTCGAATCGAATCGAATAAAATATTTGAATACTTAATCGGATTCGAATTCGGATAATAATTTTTAATATCTGTCGGATATCAAATCGAATTCGGATATCGGATTTTCTAATCGAATTCGAATTCGGATATTGTGTGATCCGATTTGAATTCGATCCGTTTACACCCCTATGAACAGATCTGCCAATCTAGTTTCTTTGGCTTAGATAAGTTTCCCTTGCTTGCTTTACTCCACTTGTGCTCTAGGCATTTTCATTGGGCAATTCATGAAAGTTGGAAAAACATAAGCTCATAAACATTCAACTGTGAATCAGATATCCCAAGTCGGGCTGCTTGGCTGAAACAAGCATGGTTTTTAAAACTGACCTGGTGACCGAACTAGTTAGGGGTCTGGTTACTAGGTCTAACGGTCCGATCGTTCGAACCAAACGCTCGGCCCGTTTTGACAAAAAAAATAAAAAATAGTCAAAACCGTTCAAACAGTTAACCATCCGGTTCAGTGATTCACTGACCAAAATCAACAGTTTTGGGGAGATCTGATTTTTGAGGAAAATAGAACCAATTACCTGACCGATTCCTGATTTTTCCAGTTTGACCGCCTGGTCTGATCCAGTTTTGAAAACCAGGGAAACAAGCCTTCTCTTGCTTATCCTATGGGGGTGTATGGCTGATTTTAGCTCCCCTTGTGCCCTTGATTTTATTGGGCAATTCACAGTTTTCTCCATTTCTCTAGATGAAGTTTCATAAAACATAATCATGAACATACAATTTTAAAACATAATGACAGAAAGTATTATCATGCCACTTTTATAAATCCAACTAAATGAGAAAATATTTCTCGGCTTGAATCAAGCATCCTTTCATGCTTGTTTTTAGCGGCGTGCCATATTTGAAACCCCTAAGATAAATGCCTTTTAGTATGTCTAATAGTAATAGTTAACTTTCCCATTCTAGCAATATATATAGATCATTCAAGAATTATAAACAAGCAAGCACATTATAAGTAGTTAAAACCAATGTTCTAAAAACTGATCCGGAGGTCAAACCATTTTTGCCTCTGGGTCGTGGATCATTGGTTCGATCATCCAGTTCAAACGGGTCAACCATATCATGTCAGCAATACCTAAAGTTATATATATACATATATATATATAGTAGTATGCATAAACATGTGTATTTTATCAATAAATAATGTATAATTATGTTTTATGTAATATATGTACTATTTTATATTTAATTTATATTTTTTATTCAGTTTTTAATTTTTTATTTGTAAAAATATTTAAAAATGCACTTTGAGGCCGAAAAGGGGGTTTTTTGGTGAAAATAGCAGGCAAGGTGCCTATGGCTCCTTGAGACATGTAGAGGTCGAAAAATTATCCAAAATATAAAAAAAAAAAATCACCTCAATTGGATATCGGAGTGCAAAGTTATATAACCTCTCAAAGTTTGCATACACATTTAGCATGCATCCTATAACCTGATCACTGGGTCAAAAGGTCATACTAAAACTAGATCCAAAATCTTAATCGAATAATGGTTCGAATGATTCAACCAACCAGGTCAACAGCAGGTTGAAAATGTTGGCTAAAACAATGTAATTTAATATACAAGTCATTCACATTTTTGTCAGCAATTTTACTATCCAAGCCACTCACTCCCAAATTACACTCCTACAAAGAAACAAGGGGTAACGCAGCTCCAAAGGTCTACTTAGGAAGAGATAAAGAGAATCCTGGTTGATACCCACTATTGATTAACAAAATCTGTTTTTCTTTATTTGAGAATTTTAGTAAACAGCCGGTTCCAAGCTCCAACCTGATAAGTAAATGTGGGTCTTATCCGATTGTTAAAATCGATGTTCTTATTCTTAATATTGCACTCCAAAATAACCGGAATAGATGCCAGAATCGGGTTTGGACTTTTGGAATCCATTGGCAGCCCTAATGTTGAGTTGAGAATGCTTTAATGCATGGTTTTAAAACTGTTGTTGACTCGAGTTACCCATGAACCAGTTACTTACCATCCAGTTTGATTTTGCATTTGACCTGCAATTTTTCAAAAAATCGTTAACTTGGTCGGTGAACCGTTAATCCAAACGGTTGAATTGCTAAACTATTTAACTCAGGCAACGATTTTTCAGGTATTTTTTGTTTTAATTAATTTTATATTTTAAATTTTAAAAACGTTAAGAGCTGATTGTTTGGACTTAATGGTCAAACTGTTCAACCCGAAAACCACTGGACAAAGCAGCTCTGGTTTCGGGCTCAGTTTCTAAACCTACAGAATGCCTTTGAAAATGCTAGGCTATTTAGGATTGGCAACGGCCAAGGCTGGGTTTTATATGTAGGTGTTTGAGATTGATGTTGTTTTCTCAGAAAATAGTGCCACATCAGCACCATATTATAAATTCATTTTCTGAGAATTGCTTATTATTTGGTTAGTCGTTTTTTCAAACCACATCTTGGAAATCGGGAAAGCTGTGGTATGAGAAAATGCAGTTTTTTTGTTTTTTTTTTCTATTATTGCTAGCAAGGAATTGTTTATGTGGTATTGAAAAACGCTTATATGGCAGAAACAGTAATTGTACCTGAGAATGTGTGATTTGGATGTTCTTAGCTGGAGGGCAGTTCAAATGTCGGTTTGCTTTGTTGGCTGGTAGAACTGCAAAAAAATGAATGTTCAGAGGACTTGGGGTGGCTTACCCGATGTGGGTGCTCCGATGCTTAAATTAGTATTCTGGTATGCGAGTTGAAAGTTTGTGTGCTAGAAGGCTAATGAGCAAATAATCGCGCGTGTCTTGTGACGTTGAGGTTGGTGCCCTTATATAGGTGAGTTGTCGTAGGTCTTACGAAACACTTCCGAGATCCTTGGCCCCGTACTACAAGGAATCCATTCCACACCAGGAGGTGGACTTCATGTGAACTGATAAGTATCATGTCCGTCCGATCTGGGCAGGATGAGGATGAGGCTTGCAGACATGCGGCATGATCTCGGAGAGGTTGGAGACAGCTAACTAACTAGCTTCTAGAAGTTGGCTATGTGTCACATCGGCAGATCGGGCCATCGCGAGCTGCTCGGACCTTGGTCTTGGCTGAGGTACCTAAGGTGGCAGAGAATGCCACCTGACTCACTAAGGTGGCAGGGAATGCCAAGTGAATATCACATGAAAAATTACCCCTCATCAGTATCAACAGGTCGCTTCCACATGTTCGGATGTCAATAGATCGAGCCAAATTGTCGCTTCCACATATTCGGATGTCAATAGATCGAGCCAAATTACCCCTCATCACTATCAAATGAAAATTTAAAAAAAAAAAAACAACATACTTACACAATACTGTTTTCCTAAAAAACACCACTTAAGAAGCAGCATTCATCCCCAACCCCGAACAAATATACCCAGGCAGGATGAAAGTCCCAGCCCCATCCCCGCAAGGAACGGGCATCTCTGAATTTGCCCTGCCCTGCCCCGACCTGCCCCAGAAAGGTTAATTTAAGAGTCAAAGTATAGCATAATTTATGCTATATTATATGACTTATGAAAATAATTAAAAAATATACAACTTAATATCTTAATATAAATGCGTAAAGATGTAAATGATTGAAAACTTTTTTGACAGGTTGCCAAGGATAAAAACTTGACCAAATTGTTTTCTGAGAATGGATCTATTGGGGCGGGGTGGATAAATACCACCCCCACCCTCTCCCTCACCAGAACAATTTCAGGTTTCTCCAAAAAACTATTTTTAACTTCGGTCAATGGTCAAAAAAACTGCTCTGATTGGGGTGTGGCCCTGACAGAGATAGGTTAGATTGTCGTCTCTAAGGTTATGCTTATCTGTAACCGGGCTTAATGAATAATGACTTTGGACCATAACAATAAATAATAATAATAATAATTTAATTATTTTTAATTAAATAACATATGATATGTGCAAAAAAAATTACACAAATCAAAATAAAATTGGACTTGGCTAAGCTTTAGATTTATGTCACAAAAAAATAAGACAAAATCCTCATTTATTTGGCTTGGATTTCTTATACTTTTATAGATGAAAACAAGACCTTCATTCTTATTCTTAAGCAATATAGGGTTTGGAACAGCACTAAATATAGATCTATTGGCTCAGCTTAAAAGGAGTACTAATACAAATTTGTAAAGTACAAATTCTTGAATTTTGTATTATTTTATATGTATTTATACTATACATATTTGTATTTGTATTCTTTCCAAACTGAACTTAAGGAATGAGAATGAAACTTTTTCCTTCATCTATATAAGACCATTGTTTAGGAGAACAAATTTTATACTTGGATTGATTTAGGTGTTAACATGTATCAATTCATAAATATTTATTTGTATGTTAAAATAAAACTAAACTTTTATATTTTATATAAAATAATAATAATAATTTAATATAAAATAAAATATACTTATATACATATAATATTATGTATATTATATATTATATATTTAAAAGCATTCATTATAGTATATTGTGGGTGGACCGGGCTTGAAGGCCTGGCCTGAAATTTTCTATACTTGATGTCTGGATGGGCCTGCACACAAAAACCTGGGCTGGGGCCCAAACATTTGTCGACTAGATCAGGCCGGTCCAAGAATGATCACCCCTAGCACTAGTGTAGATATGCATGGGAGTGCACATGGTCCCTTGCAAAAACATGTGTGTGAACATGACTACTAGTAAATGCACCAGTGTTTATTTACACATGGGACCCAGATGTAGTGTGGGCCCATCTGGAGATAGAAGAGCTATTTGTTTGAGAGTGTGATGGGAAGCAAGATGATGTGGTCCTAGAGAGAATTGAGGTACGAGGATGGTGATGCAAATTTTGTATCAGTTTTTGAATGCAAATTTGCATTATTAATGAGCCGAAATGAGATAAAATGTACAGATTTTGTATCAGTTAGAGTATAAATCATAATTACAAACAAACAGATGCAGAACTGGTCTGAGTGCAAATTTTGTATTCGGATCAGATTTGCACTGCAAACAAAAAAGACGCTTAAAAACGTTTGTAGATTGTAATTTTTCTCGATCAGAATTTTCACTGAGCCATAACTACCCTCCAGAGAGAGTCTAGGATATCTCCATGGTGGGACCATCAGATGGTTTGTCATGCTCCTTCAACATCTGCCAACTGTTCCAACATACCATGTTTACAGTTCATATGCAACAGGGACAGGGTACCATTTGACAGAACAAGATCACAGTCTAGCTCTCATGAATGCATAGTTCTGTCAGTGGGCCTACCATGGACGTATATCTCTGGATAGACATGAAGCTGGGCTCCACTCAATGTTTAAATGGCAGATGGATGTTCATGGGAGCTGGGGAATTCTTATATGTTATAAATCTTCATCCATTTTGGTGGGTATGTCCAGGAAGGCCCATTATTATGAAAATGCCCAAGCCCAAAAAAGTGGGGCCGAACTTGGGCCTAAGCTGGACCTCTGCATTGTTGGCCTTCAATAGCCCGCTTTTCAATTCTTGTAGCATCACTTGGGCCCCAGTTGCTTTGCTTGTAGCTCGTTCGGCCCATCTGGTTCACAATTTGTGCTGTCTGGAATGGATCAGAGAAGACCCAGTTCTGACCTGAAAGTCTATGGATACTTTGGACCATGATAGTCAGTTTGGGTCTTAATTGGTTTGGTACAACCAAAACCAATCCCGACCCAATTGTAAAATGGAGTCCGGGAACACATAATGCAGACCCAAAAACCCTATATAATTGGGTTTTTGGTTAGGGTCTGACCTACCGGTTGACAGCCCCCAGCCCTAGACCCTTTGAGCTGACTTTTAGGGTAAGAAGATATGAAGGGGGACATTGATAGCTACTATATAGAAATTATTCCAATCTCTCTCTCTCTCTACACGTGCATATACATAGGGGGGAGAGAGAGAGAGATGCAAGCTCCAATTTGGCCTTAAACTTGCCTTGATGAAAGGCTTAACATGCGCACATGACTTTTCTAAAGTGAAAGCAAACAAGAAAATCCGGCAAGGCAAATTGTTTTGGGTCAGAAGTCTATATCACCCCAACAATAAAGAATTTGGATCTTCACATAGAAGGATGCTTAACAAATAACGACCGGCCCATATAGAGTGTTGGAGATTATGTAGACTCAAGTTACAATGAAGCTGTTGTCTAATGGAGCTGAGTTGGATCACTTTTAGTCAACAATCTAAGCTTCCCCACATCATATGTGGCCCAATAATATGACTTGTAGCCCATGTCTATCAAGTCAAAAAGCCTGGTTTTTCAATAAAATGGCTTAAGTTCCAAGTTCAAAGGTGTTAGATTAGTGATGAAGCTTCTAAATCATTGTCCATTTCACACTCTTGAAGAGAGAAGATAGCTCAAGAAAGCTCCTCGGTGCCTATAAAACTGTAACCAATTGGAATCAAGTCTCTTCACCCAAATGGAAAATATTCTTTGGGTTTGACATCTTAACGTAACCTAAACAAATAATAGAATATTTAGATTGGCCCAGTTTTTAATATCTCTAGTATGATAATGAGATCACCTTTTTTTTCTCCAAAAGTGGATATTTACCATTTCTTTCTTTACTTTGTGAAGAGGAACTCAGAAACAAAAGTTGGTAAATGAATGAGACACCTTCTACTCATGAGCTGATCTTCAAGGCCAATGTGTTTGTTTGTACTTCGTCTCATGGTGATCTCAGCTCACATGGTGTGGTTGGAATATGCTTAGATATCAAAGAAAAAAGAAACCCTAAAATTTTAAGTGGAGCCCATCTTCCTGCATTATCATCAATTTGATTTATTTTTATGTGAGAAGATTAATCATTCTGTAAGTGTAAGATTTGGAATAGACAAATGGATGAATCTCAATTATTGAAAGTTGAAACTATTAACATCTCTGTATTTCTTATTTGCACATGAGATCCTTAAGTTTAGCTGTCCATTGGTCATTTTTTGCAATTCTTTTGTGGGTCTCTCTCTCTCTGAACATAAGGCACTGTAGTAATACCCCTAAGACAGGGAAAGAATTAATTAAGGAGATGAAATCTGCTCAAATATCCGGTGTAGTTTGTATTATTCAGTGGGTCCCATTTGTATGTCCCAATAGATGATGCAATAGCCCATTGATGGGTCCTGATCAAACGGTTGAAATGACCAATTATTTTTTAAAGCAATACAGCCGGAGCACTACGATCCAACCAACTAGGGAATAACTTTTATTTAACCCACAAGAATCTCACCCTCCTATATTAAATTATAAACACACCAATTATCTGAGTCACAAGATTCACAACTACAAGCATAGGGAGCCCCAGCCCTACCATCCATGAACTTTCTTTGTTTTATTTTTATTTTTATTTTCTAATTTTCGTTGCTTTGAAGTCCACGTGGCGTTAAATGGGTATTTGATAACTTTTTATCCTCGTCACAAGTAGTCCGACCCATTTGCTTAGAAGGTGTCATGCATAACGTGACCCTACGGTGTCGGTGGGGAGCTAAAATTATTTAAAATATATCTCTATATTGTTTAGATATTATACTTTCCAAATGAAAGCTGGACGGTATTGAACCAATGAAGAGTCCGGATCTGCTCCTCACACCTCACACTGACCTTACATGTTTTGGCTGCATATTAGGAACATCTCTCATATTTGTATTTATTATTTATGGAGAGATGTTTCCAAATTCAGGATGAGATATAATTGTGAGATTGATGTGAGGCACGTTCTGTGAGGAGCTGATTCCAATTCATCAATGAACCGTGTTAAGTCAAAACTCAATAGCTTGGGAGCAGAGCTACAGTACCTCTAATATTAAAGTACTAAACCATGGTTTTTGAACCGTTATTGACTCAGACAATTAGACCTTTCAACATCAAAACTGTTCAGGCAACCGATTCCATTTCACTTCTGATTTGGTTTTTTACCAAAAACTATTATTGATATAATCATTGGTTCATTGACCCGAGTGGTTGAACCATTAATCAGTTCGACCCAAAACAACAATTTTAGTTGTTTCTTTGTTTTATTTTATTTTTTTAATTTAAACACACCATCCATTTGAATTAAGTTGTCGATCAAACTGCTGATCCAGAAACTAGTGGTCAAAGTGGTTCTGGTTTTGAGTCAGTTTTTAAAACATTATGCGAACTGACTAAGGATGTTAATGGGTTAAACGGTAGACCCGGTTAGGGTCGGGATGGGGTCAGGTTTAAGTGTAGGGTTGGTTAGGGTTTTGATTTTTCTTTTGGTAAGTCAGGGGTTTTAATTTTAGGTTTCGTTAATCCACCCGTCGGGCCATGATAGCACTGTACGTATAGAGGGTATTTTTACATTCAGTATGTCTTCTAATCCCATATAATTTTAAAGGTCAGGATTTCTTTTTACATTTCTTTTGATTTTTTTTCTTCTTTAACCATGGAAGAAATGACACCTTGAAAGTTGAAACATATAAATCAATTTCTGACTTAAATTGGTTTTTGTTAAATTTTTAAAATGCATTATAAAAAAGTTGAGAAAATCTATGATGCGAAAAAGATATGGTATGGAAAGAGTTTTGATCAATCAAAACCCACCCATGAATTTTGATAAAGAACACCTAATTGACTATCATGTTTATGATTCCATTTGACTGGTCAGAAGTTTTTCAGATATCATATCTTTTCCATATCATAGTTGAACCTAAAAAAAAAATAATTCAAAGACAATGGGTTGGGCTGGGTCAATAATGGGTTTAACCCAAGGTTGGGTCGCATTTGGAAATTTTGTTATTTATCCGGGTTGGATCAGGCTCAAATGGGATTATTAAGGCCTCGTTCACTTTTTGGTAAGTTACTTACACAAGTAAATGCACTTACCTAGGTAAGTATCTCGGGTAAGTGCATTTACCCATGTTTTTTCTATTTTTCAGGTAAATAAAATAATGACAATTTTAGCCATAAAAATCTATTATTAAAAAGGGCATTTTTGTTCCATCTAAGTGTTGGCAACCAGAAACACTTACTCCCTAGTTCTTTTATTTCCTAAGTAAAAAAGACAATTACTATTTTAACCATAAAAATTCATTATTAAAAGGGGCATTTTTGTCTCATCCAAGTGTTGACAATTTTTCTCCAAGTGAAAAGTTATTTACCCACATCCACAGGGGAGATAAGTATCACCCAAGAAAATTTTATTTTCCCTAATCCCCACATAAATCTGAAAAAAAATATATGGGTGTTTTGGTCAATGGAAACCAAAATCTCATTGACCAACTTCCCCCCTCTCAAAATCCAAAATACAAACACCCCCTAAAAGGTTCGGTTAGGGTGAAGGTAAATCTGTCCCAAACCAGCTGGTAGGATTTTGCTACCAATAAAACACTCCCAACCTTGTCTTAAAAAACCATTGTAGCCTTACATTGGGAACATGTTATAGTGGCTGGTTGGGAGATGTTCTCAATGTGCGGCTGTAGTGGCTCGTTGGGGCATGTTGGAAGCATCTAATTGGTAGAAGCAAGGTTCTAAATATCGATAATCCCGATGTGCCGGTAGGGGCATATCGGGCAATATCAATAGTGTTTTTTTTTACTTTTTTTTCCTTTTTTTCAAAACCGGTTCAGGGGGCGGTTTAAGGCTCCTCCACCCCTTCTGTAGGGGCATATCAGGGAGCTCCGAAACGATACGTATCAGAAGATACGGACCGATACGTGTCAATACTTTGAATCTTGGGTAGAAGATCTGAACTCTCCCCAAACCCAACTTATTGAAATTCCTAAAACTTGCCATGTGGGAAATTTGTGAGCCCACATAATTGAGTGGTCCCACTATGGGCCTTCTGGATATGTAACATGTGGCAGAATTGGAATCTACTCCTCACACAAAGCGCCACATACTGACCTAACAGACACATCTTACCATGCATTGAGAACATCTCTTGTGAATAATAATGTATAACTACGGGAAATGTTCCCAATGCATAGTGGGGAGTTGAAATCAGCCCCCTACAAAATAGTTTCCCACAATGTCCCATGGCACATCCCTGCTGTATATTGGGAACATCTCCCGTTGATGCCTCATTATTTCTGATATTACCATCGGAAAATGTTTCCAATACATAGCATAAATGTTTTGTGAGATGTTGTGGGAAATTATCCTGTGGGGGCTGATTTGAACTCCATGGTGGGATGTGCCTCTGAGGTCGAGGTCGGTGTGAGGCCCCCTGAGAGTGTTATGCATCTATCTTCTGGTCCCTTCTTCATCTACTACAATTTGAGTCTTCATTGAAGGC
The DNA here is from genome assembly GCF_055504915.1 of Nelumbo nucifera. Classification (NCBI taxonomy): domain Eukaryota; kingdom Viridiplantae; phylum Streptophyta; class Magnoliopsida; order Proteales; family Nelumbonaceae; genus Nelumbo; species Nelumbo nucifera. The sequence goes on along the minus strand of NC_142656.1, from coordinate 28,863,305 downwards.
TACTTTGCCACGTGGCAAGAGGTTTTAGGTAAAGTGTTAATTAATTATAGAAATTTGAATAGCTAGGAAGAGTTTTAGGGATCCGAAAGTTTTATAGTTCATCGGGCAAAGAAAAATTCCAAGTGGAGAGTTGATAGGTGTCCTATCACATGAAGAATTCAGGCTCTCCAGTGACATCTCCCCATGTGACAATAATAAATTATTGACGGATGTCTAAGAGTCAAAATAATATAAAAATCTATTTATTTTCTTTTACCTTTTTAATTTTTAAAATTTAATACAATGGATAAATGAATGAAATGGATTGACCTTTACCATTTCCCCCCTCTTTTGCGGTTTAAGCAACTCAGTGGACTCTCACTTGGTAGCAACAGTAGCTAGCAAACAAGCTTAATTCCAGCCCATCTTTAGTTGAAATGACGAAAATCACCTTATGTTATAATAATTAATCGAGGGTACTCTTGTCCTTTCAATATAACACTTTCTCCTTTGTTTAGGAAGAAACTTTAGCAGCAATACATAAATAAATAAATAAATAAATAAAGAGAAATATAAAAAGGAGGAACATTATGTTAGCGGGAATAAATTGCTTACTAACCCTCCTTATCACTCACCTTGGTAATAAATAATCTCCGGAATCATCATCACTTTGTTATTATTTCTTAGGCCTGTTCGTTTTACGGGAAATTATTTATCTGGGTAAATATACTTATTCAGTTAAGTATTTTTTAAGAAAAATTTATTCAGGTAAGTGTATTTATCTATGTTCTTTTATTTTTCATATAAATAATGTAATGATTATTTTAGCCATAAAATTCAATTATTAAAATGGGCATTTTTGTCTCACTCAAGTGTTGGAAACTTTTCCTCAATGGAAAAGTTATTTATCCACCTAAAGATGGGGTAAGTGATACCCATGAAAATAAAATTTCCTTGATCACCACATAAATCTGAAAAAAGAACATGGGTTTCTTAATCAATGGAAATCAAAATCCCATTAACCAACTCCCCCCCCCCCTCCTTTTCAAAATCCAAAAAAGGAACACCCCCTTAGTAGGAATGGCAACCGAGTGAGACGGAGAGCCTCTCCCCATTCCCGTTCCTGTGAAAATCCCCATCCCCATTCCCGTCCCTATCCCCACTAACGGGGATAAGGTTAACCCCATACTCGTCCCCACAGGGATCCCCATTTCCCGTGATTTTGTATAATGTTAACCATTTTGTTTTTGTCTTTTATTTTATTTAAAAAATAAAAATAAAATAATTAAAAATCCTATTAGAAAAGATTCAAACATATTTAACCATATTTTTTAAAATATTAATGTATAGATATATGTGTACATATGCATACATATACATATTAGTGAGATCCCACGAGGTGGGGATCGAGGTCCCTGCGAGGTAGAGAGTGCTCTCCCCATCCCCACCTCATCCTTGTTAAGGATGATGAAAATTTCTCCATCTTCGTCTTCGCGGGAGAAAATCATCCCCATCTCCATCCCATTCGAAATGGACCCTACAAAGATGGGAAAATGGAGAAAATTGTCATCCCTACTTATTAGATTAGTATTACCCAATTAACCAACTTATTCCGTTAAATATCAAAAAAAAAAAAAGAGTCTATTTCTTACCCACAGCACATTACAGCTCTACGTAGAGAAGATCTCTCCATAATATGTGAATACAGAAGATATTCCCAATATACAGCTGTAATGTGCTGTGGTCGGATGCTTGTGGATTATGTTCCGTACGGATCCCTTGACTTTCGGAGAGATAAACGGTTGAGACTTCATGCACGTGGTTTTTTTATTTAAAATCACTTGCTTTCGTTGTAAAACCGCCTGGTTTTAGTATGGTGGTTTTGGGTCCAATCTGCCGTGTCAGCATGCGCATGGATTGGGGAATGCTGGTCATCGCTTTTCAAACTGTCGGTGACCTTCCCGCCGATTTAATCGCCATTTTCTCGACGATTATAACTTATAAGTGTGCTTTGGCCTTTTTGGAACTCGTCGAATGGCTTAGTTATGCAACGCCCACGGTGCCATCGTATTCTTCTTATCTTCTCAGTGGATCACGACCATCCAATTGTTGTACTCTACAAATGAATTGTATGATCCAGATTTCTCATCAAAAGTTGATTTTCCTTTCTCAAACCATATTCAGTCAATTACACATTTGCACCGGGTATTATTATTATTTATTGAAATTGAAATTAGATGTTGGAATTAATAAAAATAAATTTCATTAAAGGCTCATAAAATCAAATCTCAAGTTTCATGGAAGTTACTTTTAATTTATATTATTAATAATATATATAGAAATTCATTTTGTAAAAAAATGTAATATTTTGGCCATTTTATAATATTTAACATAATTTATCAACATGATATCCAAATCTAATTCAAGTTCGACCAAAATTTAACTTGAATTTAAATTTGACATTTTGACTATTAATGGTTCCAAATTCAAATTTTGGTATGTAGCATCATCCGCTCGTCTTAGGCAAAGAGAATGACTTCGGGCCTGTTTGACGTGTCTTTTTGGAAAGATATTATGGTAGTTCTGAGTAGTTCAAAGATGTGAGTAGTTCAAAGCACGTTTAGTAGACATCTATATTTTCGCGTGTTTTTTTATGTAAGATTAAAACGTGAAAGATGAGGAAAGCTTCATTTGAATCTTCTCGAAATCAGCCCAAAATGGGCTTCTTGCATCTTTTCGGTGCTCCGTCTTTTGGCGGCTAGATTTTTCGCGAGTCAAACGGGAATAGACCGAAAATCGATTTTCTTAACTTGTAAATAGCCAAAAGACCACACAGAAAGATGCGCCAAATGGGCTTTTCATGTTTCACCATCATCATCTAAGCTTCATCCCAACCACAGCCGAAAGACCACACATAATTTTGTTTTTTATTTTATTTAAAAAATAAAAATAAAATAATTAAAATTTACAGTCTATTAAAAAAGATTCAAACATATTCAATCATATTTTTAAAACATTAATATATAGACGTATGTGTACATATATAACACATACATACATATATACATATATATTAGTGGGGATCACACGGGCGGGGATCGGATCCCCACGGGGCGGGGAATGCTCTCCCCGTCCCCGCCCGTCCTCGCTAACAAGGATGAAAATTTCCCCATCCTCGTCCTCGCGGGGGGAAATCATCCCCATCCTTGCCCCATTCGGGCAAATCCCCACGGGAATCGGGGATAGGCCAGAGTGCAATATCCCCAAGTCACAACACTTAGATTTTGGGGGTGATAGGCCAGGATAGGTTAGGTCTAGGCCAAGCTTACAATAGCACCTATGATAAAGGTCATATCTGGGCCCACACTCCAGGTTTATGGGGTACAATTAAGGGTGTCAATGGACTGGTTTTGGATTGGACCCCGTCCAGTCCAAAATCAATTTGGACGGATTGGACAGACCACAGGACATATTGGATTAGACCAATTCGGTCCAAAATATTTATTAGATTGGATTGGACCTGGTCTGTTTGTATCAAATTTATATTGGATTAAGCCAATATCTGGTCCATTGATATAAGATAAGAATATATGTGTCAATAGATTAGGTTTGAGTTAAAACCAATCTAAATCAAAATGAATGTGAATAGATTGGACGGTCTATACATTAAATTGAATCGGTCCAAATTGATCTAAAACATTCATTGAATTGGATTGGACCTAGTCCATTTATAATGGACTAACATTGGATTGGATCGGATTGGACCAAATCTAGTCCAATTGACACCCCTAGCTATAATAAATTAATTACTTAAAAAGAAAACGTATAAGCAAAAACAAATAGTGTGCACCGAGGAAAATCTGTTGTATTCAATATTTTCATAATAGAAAATCAGTTTTTCTCTTGTACAACAAAGGTATAATATTTTATATCATGTGATATATATAATATATAATATATAATACACAAACACACATATTCAAGATCAGGCTTGGCTGGGCTGGGCTAGAAATGATCACCGCCCTAACCTGGATGCTTGGGATAGCTTGGTTTGATGTACCATTGGGTTTGGATGCTATGGTGTAATCCAGCTCAACCAGTCTTAGTGTAGCCATCAAGGAGATTTCAATCTAATAGCCAAGTGCTCAATGGAAGGAATCTTTGTTGATTAAAAAATTTTGGGTAAATTACAGATAGGTATCCTGTACTTTGGGGTAGTGACAAATAGATATCCTGAATTTTTAATTGTAATACTTGAATGCCTTAAACTTTCAAAAATAGATACTCGGGTTGATATACGTTAGTATTCTGTCAGTTGAACATTATATAATGTCAAAAATACCCTTTTCATATATTTGTGAGATCATTCTTAGATAATCAAACGTCTCCCCATGATGCTGTTCTCACATGGATAGCAAATAATATATTTAAATTTTCTAACAATGGCATTCTCTGGTGATGACTTTACTTTCCAAATGATCTAAAAATACACGGAAATGGTATTTTTAACATTATGTAATATTTAACTGACAGAATACTAACAGATACACCCAAGTGTCTATTTTTGAGAGTTGAGAATACTCAAATGTTGCAATTGAAAGTTCAGGATACCTATCTATTACTAACCCAAAGTACAGGTTATAATTTACCCAAAAATCTTCTCCTCACTCAACTAGTGTGCAAAAGGGAGTTTAAGTATTAGCTTTATTAACTTATTTACCTATTTGATTCTTTTTTTTTTCTTTGGCCCAAAAGGGAAATTCTTTGATCACATAAAAACCTTACAAATATATTATCTTTTTCTCTATTCTAGCCTTGAATGCCATGTTATATATTAAAACGTTATGTTGTTTAGGAACATATACAAACTGGTAGAAATAAAAAAGATACACAAGGTATCTCACATTTCCATAAAAGGTTTGTTCATCCCATCTTACCTGACCATTGGTGCTCAGCACTTTAACTATGCATTAGGCATCCATGAAAATTGAACTTTACAGATCTCAAGAGCATGAACTCGACAAAGTGCATGAATAAGAGCCCACCATTCCGAATACCCAGCCTGTTGAGCCATCCAAAAATCCCCTATTGCTGCTATGAAAGAGTTGTCTTCCTTGGCCATTAACTATCTGAAGACAAATCTAGGGGTGAGTAAGAAAAACCGAACCGAATCGATCAAATTAAACCAAAAATTCTAGTTAACTGAATCGATTGGTTCGGTTTTGGTTTAATATTTTAGAAAACTATAAGTATTGGTTTGGTTTCGGTTAATCATTATAAAAACCGACAATTAACTGAACTGGTCGATATATATATATATATATTTATGTATATTATATATATTTGATATTATTTATACATTATAATTGAATATATGTATTATATATATTTATTACTTATAATATACTATTTTATATTTATTATATATAATACTATGAAATTCAAAAAGCCAAAAAACTGATGAACTGTACCAGTGGTTAACTGAACCGATCGACCAGTCAACTGATTGACTTCAGTTTGGTTTTGGTTACCGATTTTCCAAAAATCAGTACCATCAGTACGGTTTGAAAAAAAGGCTTACAGTTTGATTAACCAAACCGTGAACACCACAAATCACATTTATTTAACAAATAAAAATTAAAATTAGAAAATATGTGTGAAAATTGATGAATTAGATCATTATGAGACATCTCATGCTATTGCAATGTTTTGAAAACCAGACTAGACATTGAAACGAAAAAAGGGTCTGATACTTGGTTTAACCCAAAATCTGTCAAAGCTACTTAATCATCGTTGAAGTAGAATGGGTCTGACTTAACTATGAAGTCCATTCCAATTCTCAAACCAATGGATGGATGGGCTATCTATTAGTAATATAGATCCTATAAATGACCAGGTTACAATCAAGGTTCAAAAATTGACACGTATCGGTCGATATATCGTATTGGGAGCTTTCCAATACGCTCCTACAAAGAGTGTATCGGGGTTTTGACCGGTTCAGAGGATGAATGGACCTTAAACCAAATCCTCTAAACCAAATTTGAAAAAAAGAAAAAAAACTAAAAATAAAACAACCAATACTGCTTGATACACCTCTACCAACATATCGGATGTACCCATTTGTTAGGATTTTCCTCTCTTTTTAATCAAATAACTTACCAGATGAGTATTTCATACAGACCCCACTAGAGATATGGCCAACTTAGAAAAGAGGGTTGCCTATTTAATGAACTATTATCATTAATTTACAACATCATTTCTCATGACCAAAAGAGGGGATTATATGACACTTTGATAAGCCACTAACAGGTGGTTACAATCGTATCGCCCATTTAGGCATTTACATGTTGAAATGTTTCTTCTTACCATTATCCGTGGGGTTTTCTTTGTCTTTTCAATAGGGTTACGTGTTGATTTAAAAAGTATATATATAATCTGCCCTAACCAGCAGTCATCATATTTAATAAAAACTAATAAAATTGATGCCTATTAAAGAAAATTGACTATAGCAGCATTATAATCAAGGTCAACAATAACAATAATTTTGATAGATAAGAATTCAATCAAGGCAAGAAATGTAGAAGTGCTTGGTTGTATTTAGCTAGATTCTTGCTTTAAAACAAGGTGCAACTTTTTTATGTTATTTTTACTTCTAAAAGTATTTAAATACATTTTTGCAATATACAAATAGCAATAGCTAGGATTCATGTTTGTTTTTCAAAGTTGTTTGCATAAAGAATTTAAAAGAAACTACTAGAAAAAGCAAAAGGTTTCATTCTTACTTTCAAAAGAAAATCGATCTAAAGAACAATTAGCAAGCAAATTCTCTTTTGGTCTTTTATTGCTTTATCATGGAATACAAAGCAATTGTCCAGATATGGTTACCATTTCCTCATTGATTTCAATTTCCCATTGAGGAGGATATCTTTTCCTCCATTTTGTGTGGTTTCATGTTTTCTAACATCCTTTACAGCAATTACAAATTCTTTTTGCCCTTGGAAAAGGAAAAGAAAGAAAGTCTTCTCTTGAGAAAGGTAAAAATGAAAGCATTTTTGTGGTAGTGATTTATAAGAATCGATGTTGTACTTTTGTTTGTGCATTGTTCCCTAAGAATTGACACATTGGATGGACAACTAGTATGCTGAGAGCCAGCCATGTGTGCAGTCATGTAGATGCATAAAATATCAAGTGGGGGGTCTCTTTCAAAGTGAACCACTAATTTATCCACTGATTGCCATGTTGTTTGGATACAATATCATAAAATCATTTCATTTTAGTTTTCCATAGCTTTGATCTCACATTATCCTCATATAAAATGGAATCATTTTTACTTACAAGAGGAAATGGGGCAACTTTCTATTGCCAAGAAAACTTGTTAATTACTTCATTTCTTCAAAATGTGAAATAATTTCCTTCTTAATAACCTCAAACATCTCATTCCAATCTTTTGTTCATGGCTGATTTAATGGAAATTTTATACTAAAAATATTAAAAAAAAAGCGTAACAATTCTTCTTATTTATTCAGCACAACATAAGCAGACTTAATGAATTACTGATCAATTTTATGTTATTTACATAAAAAATTATGGCAAATTAATGTCGTATTGATATATGATTTTAGTAACTGATTATGTTAATAACTTATTTGTATATAGTATATAAAGCAACCAAGATATACACTTCAGCCACTCCTTTTGTTCATGGTCTTAGGGTCCATTTGATAATAGCTGAAGTGGTTGAACTGAACTTATTGCTTTGTGTTTTTATGAATAACAATAACATATTTGTAGGTATGGCTAAATAATAATCAATCCAATTTTAACTTCAGCCATTAATTAGGAGCGCCCACAACACATCCTTAATAACTTAGCGTCATTTGGTTTGCATTCACAATCAGAATCAAAATCCTTTGGGCTCAGTTTGGAAGAAGTACAAATACAAATGTGTAGAGTGCAGAACCTTATATTTTGCATTGTTGTGTATCTAATTATACTGTACATATTTGTATTTGTACTCTTTCAAAACTAAGCATTGAAATCAGAATTTGAATGGTCTACTCCTTATAGTTTGTTTGGTTCAGACATGAATTGGAATCAAAGTTGGAATAAGGTAGAAAAGGATTTCAGGGAGGGGGAGTGAATTGCCATGCTCTCAAATGGGAGAATGCCATTCCAACAGGATTGGTTAGGGGTGGCTACGAGCCGAGCTTCTCACGAGCTATTTGAGCTCGGCTGGTGAGGCTCGTGAGCCTAGTATAATAAATAAATAATTTTTATTATATACATATATAAATACATATAATAAATATTTTTTATTATATAATAATATTTTTATTTTTTATGTATAATGGTAAATAATTTTTATAATTCTTATTTTTTTGTATCTAAAATAAAAACGTTATTTATATTTATATATATATATATATATTTATTTGTTATATGTATAATAATAAATAATTTTTATAATTTTTGACTTTTTGTATGTAAAATAAAAAAATATTTTTATATGTATACTTTTTATCTTTTAGAAAAAAAAACTTGGCCTGATGTCGAGCTTGAAGTTGTGAGCTTTGAACCAAGCTGAGCTTGAGCTCAAATCACTAACTTGAATCGAACTCGAATCTAACACAATTTCAGCGAGCCGAGCTCAAATAGCCAAATATTTGGCTCGGCTCGAACCCACCCCTAAGATTGGGAATGGGATTGCAATTCTGCCCAATCAAATTGTTGAAATTGAAATGGTTTCCAATTCCAATTCTAGACCCCATTTATTGTGAACCAAATAAACCCTTATTCATTAAAATGGAATGGTAGAATGAGGTTTTAATGTAACGGATATGGACCCATATATAGATGGGGGAGGGCGCTTTACTTGGCTCCTACCATGGTCAAACAAAAGTCTCAAACCACCTCTTTGATTTTTATATTTAAATCCCAATACCTCTAACCTCTAACCCCTAGACCTTAAAGGCAGTTGGTTGGACGCATTTCCTCCAACCGGGTAGGAGCCAAATATTCCGCTATAATTGGGGCAAGGCTGATGATGATAATGAGGACGATGATCAGAATGTTAAAAGGTGGAAAGCAAAGAAGTATTGGTTATTATGCACTCAAAATTTTTTCATTAAATTATTTTATATACTTGCAGAAGAAAGAAATAAGTCATCCAATGTTTAATAAATAACTGTTTTATCCAGTTAGAAACAAAACAATACATTTCAGTCACTTTTAAAACTTTTACATCCTTGAGTGTTGAGTCCTCTCTACATGAACTCAAATGCACATAATAAACCAGCACTTCTTAATTGGAGAGTGATTTGGACATATCACATTTTAACCAACCGGGTTACACAAGGACAAAAAGTTTACTGTTCATTACCATAAAAGTCAAAGTATGAAGGGTACCTTTTGTCTTTTAACATATATATTATTTAATAATCATTTGGGGTTTGCACGTATCAAAAATGGGATGTGCTCAAATCACTCCCGCGTTCCGCTTAGAGATGCCGAGGAATTGTGAGGAATACTGAAACTATTATTTTGATCGGCGACATAATAGTTAAATTAATCTTGTTTTTCTGCAGATCATTAATGCTATCTAGATGTCAATGGCAGTTAATTAATGGTCTCATTAATAAATAAAAAACCAGTTGTTAACTAAAATACCCATTAATGGTGCTTTTTGGGGTCTAATATCGGAAAATCTTCAACAAAATGTTCTGCACAGGGACTTGTGTTTTTGGTGTTTACGTGGGTTGTTATTTGCAGTTTTGACAGAGTGATTACTGGTCCTTCCTTGTGAAATTTGGTGTTATTCTTTACACTGTTTTAACATGAAAGAAGTAAAAGAATATTCTCTTGTATTACCGGTTGATTAAATAAAAAAAGAAAATGACCTTTAGTTGTTAATTTTCTTCCTTGTCTGTTAAATGTTTTTTTAATAATCACACTGAGCTGGTTTTAAGCACTCAAATCAATATTTACAGGAGGGAACTAGCTGAAATGGAGGGAGACGTCACTTTTTGAGCTCAAATTTGGTGAAGATCGAGACATTTGGGATCTGCATTGTCTGCAACTATTCCCCTCAGCCCATTTCTTTAGTTTTTTTTATCATTTTATTTTTTAATCATTGATCCTATTTAGCTCGTCGTTTTCCTCTTCTGCAACTTTAATTCTGTTCAACATCCAAAACCCTAAGCTGGGTTGTCTCTTAAAGGTCGAGTGTTATCTACTGTTCACCTGGTCTGGTTGTTCTTGCTAGTGGGCTTTTGTTTATACTTCGTTTCTTTTCATTTTTGTTTTTTTTTTGGCTATAGTTATTTTTTAACTGAATCTATCCTATCCAATCCACCCCATGGTAATATTTAGAAAGTTAAAAGGAGGGATGAGTGTTGGTTTGGATTTATTGAATAATACCCACATGGTTTAGAGCTTTACAACTGCAGATACCTTTCTCCATAATGGTGGATTCCCAGCTGGGTAGCTTGAAGAGCCTTAGGTGTGGAGAATACTCCTCAACCCATCTTTGGCTTTACTTGCTGCATTAGGACTGGAATGCAGAGAGCTGAAGTGGGTAGTTGAGTTTTTTAGTGGGGGATCTGGTTTTCTGTCACTCAACTTGGGATGGGTCGTCTTGGTTTCGTCTTCTTAAGATCTGGTCCATCTGGATTGTGAAGATTTCTTGAGGTTATACGGCTCTGTTTCTTGGATTTGGAACAAGTTTTTCTTTTGTGAATCTAATCCTCCAGAGGGGGAAATGGCTCCGAGCTTGGATTTTTCTGCTTGGTGGGTGAAGGAGACTCGGAAGGGAACTCCAGTTGTTGTCACAATGGAGAACCCCAACTACTCACTTCTAGAGATTGATGGTCCAGATGCTGCATTCCGGCCGGTCGACAAGGACCGTGGTAAGAACGCGAAGCAATTCACATGGGTCCTTCTTCTCAAGGCCCATCGAGCTGCTGGTTGTGTTGCCTGGCTTGCAAATGTCCTGTGGGCGTTGCTTGGGACTATCAAGAAAAGGTTGATTTTCAGGCAGGGAGTCGCCATGGAAAGAGAGAAGCTGGAGAAGGGGAGGGTGCTGTTCAGATTCATTCGAGGCTTCTTGGCACTCTCCTTGGCAACTCTGGCTTTCGAGGTGGTTGCTCACTTCAATGGTTGGCATTATTTCCGGAGCTCTAATTTGCACATCCCCCATACCTCAGAGATCCAGGGTTGGCTACACATGGTGTATGTTGCCTGGTTGGAGTTCCGAGCAGACTACATTGCACCCCTAATTCAAACTCTTTCAAGCTTCTGTGTTGCCCTCTTCATAATCCAGTCTTTGGACAGGATGATTTTGTGTCTTGGGTGCTTCTGGATCAAATACAAGAAGATTAGGCCAAGGATTAAAGGGGATCCATTCAAGACAGAGGATGTTGAGGGATCTGGCTACGAGTACCCCATGGTTCTTGTTCAGATTCCAATGTGTAATGAGAGAGAGGTAACAAGCTAGTCCGCATTATTTTTCCCTTTCACTACTTCTCATAATTCTCACTCACTTATGCTTTCAAATCTGCTAGTGAAGCACAATGTCCAAATGAAAGTCTTCAATATATGTAACAAGCAACCATGGCAGTAGAAATTAGAGCAAACTTAGGGACTTCTTTAACAGTTATGTTTACTAGTTTCAATTGATAAGTCTCAACATTGGCAATCCTTCAGGTATATGAACAGTCTATCTCTGCTGTCTGTCAACTTGATTGGCCGAAAGAATGTTTACTAATCCAAGTTCTTGATGACTCGGATGATGAGAGCATCCAGTGGTTAATCAAAGGGGAAATCTCCAAGTGGAGCCAACGTGGTATAAACATTATATATCGGCATCGCTTGGTTAGAACTGGTTACAAAGCTGGGAACCTCAAGTCTGCAATGAATTGTGATTATGTGAAGGGGTATGAGTTTGTTGCAATATTTGATGCAGATTTTCAACCAAATCCAGACTTCCTTAAGAAGACAGTTCCACATTTTAAGGTGGATAAGCATTGTAATAGCTTATTTTGGCAAGTTCCACATTACACAGTTTAGGAGTTTGTATTTAGTGTATCTCTTTTACCTTGTGTTGCAGGACAATCCTGAACTGGGATTGGTTCAGGCCCGATGGGCATTTGTAAACAAGGATGAGAACTTGTTGACTCGGCTTCAAAACATTAATCTGTGCTTCCACTTTGAGGTGGAGCAGCAGGTCAATGGTGTATTCTTAAACTTCTTTGGTTTCAATGGGACAGCTGGAGTCTGGAGAATCAAAGCGCTGGAGGATTCTGGAGGCTGGCTTGAAAGGACGACAGTAGAGGACATGGACATAGCCGTCCGTGCTCATCTAAATGGTTGGAAATTTATTTTCCTTAATGATGTGAAGGTAATGATAATTAATCTCATTGAATCCAGAACAGTATTTTTATTACTTTTTGCCAATCTTACCTTATATGAAACTGATTTTCAGGTCCTTTGTGAAGTTCCTGAATCCTATGAGGCTTACAGGAAGCAGCAACATAGATGGCATTCAGGTCCCATGCAACTTTTCCGATTGTGCCTTCCAGCTATCATAACTTCAAAGGTAGACTTGGTTCTCACTGACTCATGGATTCCGCATTTAGATATCAGTGAGAATTCTATCTATAGAAAACAAATTGGTTAGAATATTACTGAGGGGTCATTACTGTTGTTACATTGCAGATATCATTCTGGAAGAAATCAAACTTAATACTTCTATTCTTTCTCTTGAGAAAACTTATCCTCCCATTCTATTCTTTCACATTGTTTTGCATAATCCTTCCTCTAACCATGTTTGTACCTGAGGCTGAGCTACCCATGTGGGTCATCTGTTATATCCCTGTTTTCATGTCATTCCTCAATATCCTCCCGGCTCCAAAATCATTCCCCTTCATTGTTCCCTACCTGCTCTTTGAGAATACTATGTCGGTGACCAAGTTCAATGCCATGATATCTGGATTGTTCCAATTGGGGAGCTCATATGAGTGGATTGTCACCAAGAAGGCAGGTAGGTCATCTGAGTCCGATCTACTAGCTGCAGCAGAGAGGGAATCGAAGACAATGAGCCTCCCACAGCTCCACAGAGGAGCCTCAGAGAGTGAACTGTCTGAGCTCAATAGATTGAAAGAACAACAAGAAGCACCTCCCCCACCTTCTCGGAAAAAGATGAACAAGATTTACAGGAAAGAGCTTGCTCTAGCTTTCCTCCTACTTACAGCATCAATTCGCAGCCTTCTATCAGCACAAGGGATCCACTTTTACTTTCTACTCTTTCAAGGGATTACCTTTCTCCTTGTAGGTCTTGATCTAATTGGGGAGCAAATGAGCTAATAAAAGACAAATACCAAAGAAGAAAATGTTTAGCAGATAGAGTGGAAAAAGAAAGACCCTTCAGTCCTAGCCATCAGTTCTGCATTGTGGCAGGAAAATCATATTGGCAGTTATACGGAGGAAGTTACAATCCTTTGCCTTGGTGGATGGTGGGAGAAGTTAAGAAAGTTCCTCCAATTCAAGTAATGAGCTATATTCCTCTTATTTAATTTGAAGTGCCCTAATAGGAATTTTATTTTTCACTTTCTCCATGCTTCTCTCCGTCTCCATCTTTTTTCTTTCTTTAAATTTCATCTGGGGTCTCTCTTCTCACAGAAGACATTTTTCTTCAGATCTTGAGATTGATGTTGTTATAGGTAGGATCAGTCCTTTTTTTTTTACCTATTCTTGCTTGGGTGTGGTTTGGTATTTGAGGTTAAGCCCATCTTATATTTGAAGAATTGAAAAGGATGAGTGAGCAGGGCCATTAGGGCAATTCAAAACATTATACAAAGAGATGTACAACTATCTGTATATTTGCATTAATTCAGTTTATTTAAAGTAAGAGAACAAAAAATGTTCAATGGGTCCTCTCTCTCTCTCTCTCTCTCTCTCTCTCTCTTTCTCTCTCTCTCTCTCCACCCCTTTTTTCCTTTTTGATTCTTAATTAGTATCATTCACGTTTGACTTTGGTAAATGAAAGTGTCGGTAGGCAGTGAGAAGAAAGAATGTGGGAAGTGAGGTTCTCTTGGATTACCTACCACCCCTTCAATTATGGTTTAATGGAGGACCAAAACAGAAAGGACTCTTCCTTCACTTCATACACTGTGGACCCCATTATATTCTACTTTTATTCTTTTGGATTGGTTGCAAAATTACACACGCCATTCCTATGCTAACTTTCACAAGCATGGCAGTGACTTCTTAATTAGGCTTGCAGACAGTATCCTCTGAATTCAAATTTGAATCTAATATTTGATCCATTTACACACTTTGTAAATGAAAGAAACAAGAGAAAGTAGACTACTTGATAACGTGCTCATAATTTTTAATAAATGGATAGATTAAACAAAACAGAGTGACATAAAATTTGGAAGATGATGATTTGATCTATTTTATGGTTTGGATTGAATATGAATCCACAACAAATTAATGTGTATTTATGAATAAAGGTTGGTTTCAATGTTGTAGGTTTACTAAAGTTGATCTCAATTCATATTATTCATGATAATGTAGTAATTAAGTCATTTTACTTAATTTATTGATAATATTTTGATAAGTATTATTCTCATTCACTGGTTACATTGAGTATTGGATGTATAGTTTCCCACTTTTCCCTCTCCAACCTATATTTGAAATTTGATTTGATGAGGAACCCTCACATAAGGTGGTCCTATTTCAGCATAAATTACACTAGTGCAAAAGTTAAGATGGTCCCTCCACCCACGGGACTGGATCCAGTAGGCACAATATAGGAAGCACATTCAGTGAGCACTATAAATATTTTGACAACTGTTAAATGTTTCTTTAATCTTTTTCAAGGGTAGGTTGGGGGTATTTCAAGGGATAGGTGCCAAAAAAATTTGAAAGTATTCATTTAACGTGCTTACGATATCGTGACTATCTGATCCGAATTCCCATCCACACCCCGTCTTTGGTGCCTCTTTTAATTTTGATATCGATATACCATCATGTTGTCAATTATGGTTGGACCGTTCAGACCAGCGGTTCAAACCATTCTTGGGATGCCGGTTCTTAGAAGTATTAACTTGGTCAGAATTCCCCCAAATTCACGTTTTAGCGGGTGTTAGTACTTCATAATATCTATTATTTCAAGTTTATTTTGATGTAAAATAGGTTAAGAGTTATTGCTTCCTCGGTTGGTGAGCTACTAGTATCAGGTCGGCCTGGTCAGGTCAGGTCGATTGATGAACCCATACCCGCAATGATTCAACACCCGATGCACGTTTGACAACACTGAATTAAATTTCAAATCCTTCACAAATCTTGCATCCTATTTCAAGTTTCGTGTTAGCGCATCGATGTATAATATTACCCTTTGGTTTCAAGAAAAATTTAAGGAAAGGTAGAGAATCCTTTACAAACTTTATATAGGTTTTTCTATTTTTTCCTTCAAATTAAATATAGTCTAAATATAAATACGGGGTTTTCTATGGGTTTGAATGTTGGAAAACCTCCTAACATAATTATTCCTAAAACTGGGGGTTTTATCAAAAACCGAAAGGTTGAATCAGACAAATAAAATTAAAAAATTCGGTCAATTGAATTGATTGATTAGATGTTTCTGAAAAATTAAGGTACCGGTTTAATTTCGGTTAATTAATGTAAAAAAAAAAGCAATGGTTAAACATTTAAAAAAAAAAAGAAAATTGCCCCATCAACAAAATCATATTATTTTTCTGATGATACAGTTATTTTTATTTTTTTTTTTTAAAAAAAAAGACAAAACCAACCGAATTGTTGAACACCCCCTGAGTGTTTCCACCATTCAAAATACGGAAAATTTTACCTCTTATACATATTAATAATTTGAACCATGATTGCAGAAGATGTGAACACTTAACCAAATTGTTACAGTAATGGTGTTCATGAAATGCTCTGTGCTTGCAATTGATAGAAGCAATTCAAAGTCCATGACTGCCAGCAATTACTTTAACAGCACAAGCCAACAAAGTGTTTCGTCGGTCCAGTTATTATTGGTCACGTCAGTTGGTCTGGTCTAGGATTCTTGTACTCACTTGTTCATAGCTGTTGGGTCTTGTAGCAGTGTGGTTGTTGAGGGGCATGTTGCACAGGGAAGGCAAGGTGTGTGGGGTTGGCCTGTTTGTTGAGTGAGATGTTGTGGTAGGGGGAAGGGAATTTGTGGGGTTATTCTACAACTTCAGAAATCTTTTTTTTCTCTGTAACAAGGTTCAAAATATTGATATGTATCGGTAATATGTACGTAAAGTTTTACATTTGTCTACTTCTAATGCCCCGTTTGCTTTTCAGTAAATCATTTATCCGGGTAAATGCACTTACCTGGGTAAGTGTTTCCCAGAAAGACTTACCCAGGTAAGTGTATTTATCCATGTTCTTTATTTCCCATGTATGTAAGGTAATGCCAATCTTAGCCATAAAAATTTCATTATTAAAAGGGGCATTTTTGTCTCATCCAAGTATTGGCAACTTTCCCCTAGATGGGAAAGTTAATTTACCCACCTAGGAGATGGGTATCACTTACCTGGATAATGAACATAGGTTTCTTGGTCAATGGGAATCAAAATCCCATTGACCAACTTTCCCCCCTCTCAAAATCCAAAAAAAGAATGCCACCTAAAGATTAATATCCTTTCTAGAGATGTTATAGTTCAATTCTTGAAACTTAAAAAAAAAATTCCTCTCTAGATTATGAAATTCGCAATTTTGCATAAAATCCAAAAAAAGAATGCCACCTAAAGATTAATATCCTTTCTAGAGATGTTATAGTTCAATTCTTGAAACTTAAAAAAAATCCCTCTCTAGATTATGAAATTCGCAATTTTTGCATATCATATGTATCGACACTTTGAACCTTGCTGTCTAGAATATAAACAATTCTTTCTTTTATATAATTTGGTAGAAAAATAGAGAAACAATAACCCATTTACATAATTAAAGAAAATAAATAAAATGTGAAACACTTCCTATAGAAAACAACTTCATCAATCTCCAACCACTTGTATTTTATTAGAAAACTCTTTTGTTGCCTGTATCAAAGTTTTAAAAACCGATCCAGAGTGGAAACTGTTTTGGCCACTGATTTTTGAGTTGATGGTTCGACCATCCGGTTTGAACAGACAGCCCATTTCATCTTAAAAAGTAAAAAAAGAATAAAAAGAAAATTTATGAAAAGCCAAAAAAAACGTCAAATGGGTAGACGATTTGACTGCCTAAATCAGCAAATCATTGACCAAAAGCCAGATTTAAGGTAAAATAGAACCGATTGCCTAAACAATTCTTGGGCCGAACAGTCTGAATCAACTCCAGATCGAAAGCGCTGACCTGTATCATCAGAAATATTTTAGATTCCAAAAAGATTTTGCTGTGTATAGTGTTTATGTGATCCATACATTTTAATAATTTGAAAAAGGTCTATAGATATTTCATTAATGTTCACATTCTAAACAGTTTGAATACTGAGTAGACAATATGTAATGAAATAAAATGTAAAGTGACCTAATAAAAGACATCCGTAAAATGTGAGAATTGGGATGTTTGCCTGCTACAATGAATGATGGAAAAATCAGAAGTGAATGCATTTATGTATCTCCCTCCATTAAATAACCCCACCTAGAGATATATTAACAAGAAATGGGTTAATATATCTAGCTGTGGTAATTTAATGGTCTCATAAAATGATATAAGGGCAGTCCGGAGATTCGGAAATATTTAAAATGCTAAAGGCTGGAGCAAATTTATGGAATGTAAAAGTTCAGGGTAGGCCATTGTCACAATTATACCCCACAAGGAGACAATCTTTAATTTACCCTAAATTTCTTTTAAGGGTACTCATTTGAGCACATCTTTGGTGAAAAGACGAAAAGGAAAAGCCAGCGTTAAAGACAAAATGTGTGGGTGCTATTTTTTAATCTTTTGTAACATGTACTTTTTTATCGTAATTAAGGCTATGTTTGAAAATGATGCAAATAAGTGTGAATGCAAATATGTAAAATGGTCTATATAGGGGGTATTTTGTAGTATGGATGAAAAATTGGTGGGTGTGGATTGGTCCACGCCACACTTTGTGGCAAGGACCAATCCACATCACACTATAATCCATAGCTGTTCTGAATTGTACACTTTGTGGCAGGGACCAATCCACATCACACCATAATCCATAGCTGTTCTGAATTATGAATAGATTGTGTGGAACAGACCAATCCACACCCACGGTGGCATTTTGTAGGTATAGTATGGACTGATCCATACCACACTTTTTGATTCCATATATCTCATATACATTTTATAGGAAATCTACACAATCAAACATAAATGTATAATTTTTGCATTTTATGTGGTAAATAAGGGAGTGTTCTATAACGGAGATGAGAAATTGGGTGGTGTGGTGTAGATGAAAACACACCGCACCCCAACAGAATAGTTGTTCTGCACCATGGACAAAAATGTGTGTACTGATCCATACTACGCTTTAATGAGCATTTTATAAGGTGTGGCACATTTCTGTCCATATCATGTGTTTGATTCCATGCATCTCAACTACAACATGTGAGATTATCTATGCCGTTAATCATTAAAATACAATATTTTATTTTTTAGTAATATATATAATAGAAAAAACATTAATAAGTTACAAAAAATTAATAATTAATAAAAATAATATTAATAATAATTAATAATACTAAAAATAATATTAATAATATTTAATAACAAATAATGATATTAATATTAACTAAAAGTAGTAATAATAATAATTAAAAAATAATTATTAATATTAATAATTAAAAAAATAATGTTAGCAATAATTAACAATATTAATAATATTAATAAAAATAATATTCAAAACTAATTAATTAATAAAAATATTATTAATAATATTGTTTTATGAAGTTATTGACAATTTGACATTACTACTATTTATTTATGTAAAATAACATGGTTTTCAAAACCAAACCGGACTGGACGGTCGAACTGGAAAAACCAGGAACCGGTAGACCGGTTCCGTTTTTTCCCAAAACCAGATTTTGCCCAAAAAACGTTGATTTGGTCACCAAATCGCGCTGACTTGGGCGGTTGAACCATTCGAATCGTTCAACGGTTTTGATCATTTTTGTTTTTTTTATTTTTTATTTTTTTTGTCAGAATGGGTTGACCGTTTAAGCTAGGAATCGGACCCCTGACCGATTTGTTCTCTGGGTCGGTTTTAAAAACCTTGTAAAATAATAGATAATAAAAAATAAAATATATATTTATCCAATTAAGTGTTATTACTTTTTTCGTGGTTTTCAAAACCAGACCGGACTAGAAAAATCGGGAACCAGTTAGGTGGGGTTCCGTTTTTCGCCAAAACCAAATTTTGGCCAAAAAATGTTGATTTGGTTAGCAAACTGTTGACCCCTACGGTTGAACCATTTGAACCGTTTAAAACATTCAACAGTTTTTATCATTTTCTATTTTTTTTATTTTTCTGTCAAAATGGGCCAACCGTTTGATCGGGAATCAGACTCCTGATTGGTTTGTTCTCTGGGTTGGTTTTAAAAGCCTTGTAAAATAATAAATAATAAAATATACATTTATTCAATTAAATGTTATTACTTTTTTCCATGGTTTTCAAAGCCGGACCAGACTGGACGGTCGGACCGGAAAAATCAGGAATCGGTCAAGTGACTAGTTCCGTTTTTCTCCAAAACCGGATTTTGGCCAAGAACGTTGATTTGGTTAGCAAATCGCTGACAGTTCCCAGGTTGACGATTCAACCATCTAGTTCAAAAGAATGGTTCGTTCTGACAACAAAATTAAATTATAAAAAAACTAATTAAAATAATAATAATAGTCAAAAACTATTGAACGGGTTAAATGGGTTGACGGTTCAACTACCTGGGTCAATAGGTCGTTAACCAATACAACGGTTTTGGCTAGGGTCCGAGTTTGGGGTAAAATGGAACCGGTTGCTTGGACAGTTCCCAAGCCAAATGGTTCGGCCATCCGAATCAACGGCAGTTCGAAAACATTAATAAAAATGTAAGATAAATTGAATAAAATATACTATGTAAAGCATGAGATCATTATTGATAAAAATTCTACAGTGGCGTGAATCAATCCACGATAAAAACATGTGGATGAGAATTTGACTTGTGGTGTGGACTCATCCACGAGATAGTGTGTATGAATCCACACCACAAGATAAGCGAACACCTTAATTTAGTGTAGTGCATTTCAAAATGTAATATATCGTGGTCTGACCACGGTACCGAACACCCACTAAATTTGAAAAAAGGCATCAATATGTAAACAATAATTGCATTTTTAAATAAGTAAAAGTATTATTTTTAATATTAAAAAATAAAAAACTAATATTTTAAATATTATTTTATTGATAAAAATATTAAAAATTTAATATTTAAATAGTGAAAAAAGAGTTGAGAAGGAGAACCATCAGACTTGTGTAAGAATTAACATTAAAAATTATTATTTTATTGATAAAATATTAAAAATTAAAAATTTAAAAATTATTAAAAGATTAAATAAAATGAGAGTAATTGGACCAATATAACGCATGTGTGTTACACTGAAACCTTCCCACAAACTATCCACACCATAGTGTGGACCATCCACGAGAAAATACTGTGGATGATAAATTGGGGTGTGGTCCGTCCCTGTCCACGCTATTTTGTGGATGGGGACCATCCACAGATAACAGAACACCATATCTTACCGTGGACAGGACCAAAACGGTCCCGTCCACGATATATACACGCTATCAAAAGCCACCATAAATTGCATAGTTCGGTTAGTTTTGCACCGACAAATTTACCTTCTTACCAAACAAACTTTTAACTATAATGCAAACACAAATTCCAATAAAACATATACTTTTTTTTATCAAAAGCCCACTTGAATGCAAATTTACTTCTTTTTTATTGATGTACTTTTACATCTTATTATCAATGTAAATATGCATTGGAAAATGTGTTTTCTGTCATTTGTTAATGTATAAATGGAATGTTGCCAAATACAGGCAAAAGTGAATCAGAGTGCAAATTTACCTTGAACCAAGATTTACACTCCATTTGCTTTGTTTCCAAATGCAGCCTAAAGGAAATTCCATTATGAAAAATGGGGTGTACTTGAAAGAATTCTCTTGCTTTGAAGGCAATAACCTGATACTAATCTCACTTATGCTGGGTCTTGGATTGAGGGAATTGGTGCAGAGCTATGTAGCTAGGGCTGTCATGGGCCAAGTCTACCTAATGGACCTGAACCGACTAAACCAATTGTAATAGTTCTGGTTCTATGATTTTGTCTTGATAAATAAATGGGCTGGTTAGAGATCTTTCTTGTCCTGAATCATTTTAGACCTAGAATCAATTATTTTATTAAATATATACAATATTTTCTTGATTTTATTATAATGCTTATCCTATTTTATGTTTAAAATGATAAATTTGAAAGATAATAAATAAGATAATATTAGTTAAAAATGTTTATTTATGAATTTATAAATAATTTAGTATTTTCTATCATTTTTATTAGGGTAAAATACAAAAACCTCGCCTGAAGTTTCTAACAATCATAAAAGCCTCCCCTATAGTTTCATTTTAACAAATACCTCCCCTAAACTTTTCAGAAACTCGACAAAAACCTCGCTTCCATCATTATCGTTCCAAATAGAAAACGTTAGACTGATGCACCGGTTTTTTCCAAATACCCATTCTACCCTTTTATAAATTATTTTACATACAAAAATACTAAAATAACCCTATTTTAACTCAACAAAAATACATATTTCAATAATTTTGTATATAAAATTATTTTAGTAATTTTGTATGTAAAATACTTTATAAAAGGGTAGAATGGGTATTTGAAAAAAATAATTGGTGCATCAATCTAACGTTTTTTGTTTGGGATGGTGACGGAAGGGAGGTTTTTGTTGAGTTTCCTCAAAAGTTCAGGGGAGGTAATAGTTAAAATGAAACTATAAGGGAGGTTTTTGTATTTTACCCTTTTTATTAATGTTATATTATCAAAATTTAAAATTTGAGTTATTATTTAAATAAATAAATATAGTTTCAATTATAATCGGGTCCTAATTATTAATTGTGACAATTCTAGGTTTGTGATTTTGTCGATATCGACTTTAGTCAATGCAAGGCCTGTTCGAACAGCCTTTACAGTCTTGCATTTGGAACATCTCCGTACTTTTGTGCTTTATTTCATGGGGAGATATTGGGGCCTTGCATTGACTGAATCCGGTTTCAATTTTGTCTTGATTAATAATCGGTTCAGAATTGGTTCTACTTAGACTTGATTCAGACCCAATCCATTAACAACCCTACATCTACCTTTTAGCACAAAATGTTTGCTCTTGGCTTTTCAAAATCAAATATCCTAATTTAGCAAGCCATTCTATTGCCTAATTTGAATTTCACACAATTTTGATTATAAAAAGTTAGAAGTAGGTAACATAAAGATTTGAACCCTAAATCCACCACTATGGTCGACTCTATTTACTTATAATGATTATATACATCTTTATTCTTAAGTAGACTCATCCTAGTTCCTAATGAATATCTCTTTATAAATGCTAAAATTGGTTATAAAATTTATATACCAATAAATATACCAATAAATTATAATGATTTTCTAAAATTAAATTATATACATACACATTTTAGATCTTCATTTTCCAACGGTTACCTATTGTGTTCTGATATCTCACACTTAATACATCATTAAAGTATGAAATTTTATGTTAAAAAAAAACTTATTTATACTCATGTAAAGCTTGTATATTTATTGCTATTAACATATTTTTTATGATTTATTTGAGTTTTCTAACATATTTATGTATATCTTAAATTTTTTGTTTGCACCCATGTATATAAAATATATCTCTATATGTCTCTTAAAATTGCCTTTCTTATATTCTTTGCACTTTGAATACTTTTAACCTTAACTGATATTATAATTTAAAAAAATCTATATAATAAAAAAACAAAAAACAAGCTTCATCTCTTTAAATTATAGTCAATATATTTTATCATATACGGTTTTTTTCCTTCTAGGACTCACTTTTTGGTGTAATAGTAATCTTGACTGATAACAGAATGGCGGTTCGAGTTTGAGAGAGGGCATTTTGTGAAAATGCCAAAGATAAGAACTTTATGCAGTCTAACCCTTCGAATTTGACATTTGTGATAATCGCAAATACAAAATTCCAAATGGTATAAGAATCTCCTTCTCTCTCTTGCATGTATTCGTAGAAATAGAAATTTCATGTACAAGAGAGAGAAAAAGAAAAGGAATTAGAAGTTGAAGACAAAATTAAAGTTAGGAGAAAATATATTAACATTGAAATTTTGAGTTCATGGTACAAATGTTAATATAGAGATTAGAGAAGAAAAAAGAGGAATGCTAGTAAACGACAATTTTATATAACTGTTATTTTTCTTCACTGCAAGTTGGGACTTGGGACCCATGACAAGGCATGCCCAAGTTTGTCTTGTACTATGTCTTTTCATGCGTTCCACCAAGGAAAGAACCCTAGATTTCTATAAATTCATTGTATACCATTATTCCTTTGAGAAAAATGTAATTCTAGTTATATCCCATTAATAAATTGGATTAATAAATGTAATTCTCTTCAGACCTTTAAGATCAATTTAATTTAGAAAGAGTATAAATATAAATTTATAGAGTGTAAAACCTTGTATTTTGTATGTATTTGCACTGTACATATTTGAAAGGAAATAAATATAAATTCTGTTCGTTTGCTCTGAAGTCTAACATCTGAAAGTATAATAATTACATTAAGAGGTATATTGGTATTTGTGAACTTTTTTTCCCCTGAACTCTGAATGCAGAGAATGTTGTTTTGAATTTTGAATTCTGAAAATTATCAAATATCCATTTTGACCCCATATATTAGAGTTGTTCATGGGTCGGGTTGGGTCGGTTTATTAGTGTTTTTTCAACCGACCCGACCTGGTCAGGTTACCTATAGATTAAACTGAAATCGACCCTCTATTAAGTAAAATCGACTTGGTCAGTTTGAGTCAGTTTGGGTTTCAACCAATTCCAAGCTTGCACAATGAACATGAACTCAAAGTGCTAATATTATATATAATATTTGAGAATATACTTTATGGAAATATATTTAAAACTGAAATATATATTCAAAACCAAAACATATATACAAATATATCAGAATATGTATTTTCTAATTTCTGGAAATATATATCTGATATATTTCAGAATATATATTTTTTTCAGATATATATTTATTATTTAAAACTAAAATAATAGATATTTTTCAGAATATATATTTTTTCAAATAACTCAGTTCGGTTTACTCATATTTGCAACCTGAAACCGACCTGTAGTGAAGAAAAACCGGCCGACTTGGGTTGAATCGGGCCGGGTTGGTCGGTTTGGATTTATTTGTGAACAGCCCTACCATATATAAAAGGTTTTATTTGTTTTTTTGGGGGTATTATTAGAAAACAAAAAATTGTATGATTGCACTTTAAAAGATAAGAGATAAGAGAAAAGAGAAAGCAAACAACCAATTTTCTCTTAAAATTATAAGATATTCCTCTTAAGAGATTAAAATTAAGTGGAAATGAACAGCCCTGAGCTTTATAAAAAATGTAAAAGTTGTACTAACAGACTTCTAAGGACATGGGAACTTCGACAGCCGGTTCAAGGATCATTGCAATATAGGGTTAATTATTTATATATACCCTGCATATTTAGGAAACTACTGGAATGTATTCTGAACTTTTAAAACTTACTTATACAAACCTTATAGGATGACAAAAGTAGGCCATCTATTAAAGAAATCATTAGAGATGTTTGATATGCCATTAAATTATCCTTTTCTTCATTCCTCCCCTCTCCTAACTGAATAAACTGAGGCGACAACTCCCGAGATGGCAGCCACCATGATCAATGGTGCTGATCTGAAAAGACTGATATAGAAGAAGTTGGATTGTTAGACCCTTTTTATAGGTAGAAACTTTTCTGAACTGAGTATCTTGGAAGTTCCAATTGAATTCGGTTCCTCCTTTGACATTACTTAGATGAGAACATTCCATCATCATCACCGCCGAACCCACAACCTCTATTGTAGCATAATGAGTTTGGAAATCAATCCCCGGTACCGGTATTGTTCTTTTCCCTAGTTCAATAATCGAACCAGAGAGCAAAGGTTAGACAGACCCAATCTAGGAATTGACATGCCGTAGATCACATAAATCTACGTTCAATCTCTCCCTGTTTTTCCCATTTTTAGAGACAAAGGTTTTAACCTTATAATTTCTGATCACAGAGTTAAACTTGAACCATGTAATACCAAAACACGTAAAACATGAAAATAGTTCAGTTTAGGGCATTGAAAGGTAAGAGATTGGACAACACAGAGATGGGAAAGGCAAAAAAGTTTGGTAGAAGCGATGGTCTCTGACACGGTGACCAAATATAAGGTGAATGGTTGGTTTGTAGTTTTACTCTTCAATGCTTGAACAAAATATGCGGTGATCTTTTTCTGAAGTTTATCTTTTCTTTTTGGGAAAAAAAAAAAACAGAAACTTAGCTGCCTGTAAGTTTTACCAAGGGGTTACCATGGTTCTATTGGTTCAGGGGTTTCTAGAAGTGGTTCAAGAAAAAGAAAGAATATGATACGTTTTGAAAATTTAATGAACAGTTAAGAGTATTTTTGTCTTTTCAAATTGTCAAAAAGACATATATGAGTAGGTTTTTAAAGTTCAGGGTCATTTAAGTAATTTGATAAATATACATGATATATAAATAATTAATCATATTAAAAATTGATTGGGATTGGTTGACCATGCTATGTTTGATTTTTGGCAAACTTTTGGACTGATTCTTTTTCTGTTGATTTTGAAATAGAAAAATTCTCATTTAAAAAAAATTGCCAATATTTGATTGGACAAAATTATCCCTTTTAATAATGACTTTTTATGATTAAAATGATTATTTTATTTTTTACCTCGAGAATAAAAGAATGGTAAGTGCATTTATCTGAACAAATAACTTTCCGAGATCCGAGGCCTTAATTAAGAGATCAATCACTCATGCAAATACTTCACTTTTCAAAATAAAAAGAAACAAGCAACAACAACAAGCCCGGGATACTTGGATTATGACGCATATATTTTGTGCTATTGAGATCCTCTTAATAGAGGAAAGTAAAGGTCCAAAGACATACATATTCCTCTTCTGGGTTTTCATGGCATCTTTATTGATAGGCCCCTGTACCTAATCCTATTCGGTTGCTCAACTTCTCTTAGAAATCTACCAGACATAGAATATGCCAGAAATAGCTGTCACACAAGATAAAACAGAGGCATATCAGGACTAAAAACAAAGAATGAAACAGAGAATCTGAAAAAACAAAGTTATTAATAAACATGTCCCATCATTTCTTGTTATCCGAAACTGTTGCTCTTCTTCTTTTTTTTTTCTTTTTTTCTTTTTTCAGTTGATATCACCATCCTTCACCAAAGATTTCCTCCACTTGATCACTTTTAAATTGAAACTCTGAAAAGCAAAATGTTTCCATTTGTAGAGGTTTATGAAACAATCAAACACAACGACTCCTGCTAGGAAAAGGTGAAGAAAACTTGAAAAGCAGTAGAGAAAAGAGCTCCCATAGAATGCATCAATGCAAGGACACCAAAATGGACGGTTAAAAATCCATTCAAACGCCTTCCTCATTGGCTCATGGAGGCATAGAACGTAGCTAAACGAATTGAGAAGGAAAAGGGAAATTAAATTGATGCACACTTCCCTGAATGAACCTAAGGCCCCGTTTGTTTTTGGTAAGTTATTTAGGAAAAATATAGTTACCATAGGTAACTGTATTTATCTATGTTCTTTTATTTTGCAAGTAAAAAAAGAAAATGACCATTTTAATCATAAAAATTTATTATTAAATGGAGTATTTTGTCCCAGTGAGAAAGTTATTTATTCACCTAGGAGATGGGCATCACTTATCCAAATAAATGATACTTAGGAAAATAAACTTTCACTAATCCTCACATTAATCTGCAAAAAGAACATAATATTCTTAGTCACTAGTCCTCACATGACCCAAGCTTTCTATCAAGTTCCTACTTGGAATGGGTGTGCCAGCAAATTAGCTCTAAGTGCTCTTGCCTGTCAGAATCGGGCCAACATTCAGCCACCTTGGTGCCCTCACTTGAGTTACAAGCTTGTGCTACCAAGCTCGGCGACATCTAATTGACTGATGAATCTAATAAGGAAAAAGAACTCCTTATGCTTTACCAATATGGGACATTTACCAAACATGTGGTGTTCATCTCAACAAAAGAATAGATTGAAGTTAACGGTTCTCGTTTGTGCCATTGTTGATGTCCATTTGGCAAGAAACGAATTATTAATGCCAACATGTAAAAAAATTGTTAAAGGCAAGGTAACTTTTTTAATCCGGGCCATTCAAGTGGTGCTCCATAACCCAAACCATTTTTCCTGGCCATCCCACTAATGAGCCAAGATTCTACCACTAAGATCCAACCACCTGAAATAGTGTTCCATTGGTGGCCATGGTCGTACATTGGTTCTAGACTCCTACTATTATATATTATTGAAACAATTTTTATTTTATAATTGTCATTTTTTTTTATTTACTGGCTAATAATTAAAAAAATATAAGTAAATACCATAAAGACATATCCGGGCTATGCTAGAAATGATCAAACCTTATTTTTCGTCCACTCCCCCCAATCAACAAAAAAGAAAGAAAGAAAGAAAATGCAAAGTGCCAACTAGCTAGTTGGTAAGGTTTCTAACTGATTATAGGAGAGACTTTAGAATATGGGTGAGCATGGGCCAGTTTCATTCCGTTCCAAGGTCCAGATATGTCTCTCCTATAATCAGTTCCAAGGTCCGTTGTAGCTTTGGTGGGTCTAGGTTAATTTCAAAGTCTCTATGTGAAACCTATTCTTTATTTAGACCCCTAAAAAATAGAAGAGATAGGATTAGCTGAATGGTTAAGTGAGACCATGGTCTTATTATATTACTTAGATGACTCAATGGTTAAGCGAGACCATGGTCTTCGTAATCATGAGTGCTTGGGTTGAAGTATATTAACCTCCTGGCTTGATCCACCTCAACTCAAACATCATCACAAAGTATCCATAATCTTGATACGAGAAATCAACTTATGGAGAGTTTACAACATTGGACACTCTTTTTTAAGGATCATTCACTAAAACACCCTTTATAGTTTCATCTTTCATGGATTTACTACAACCTAGCTATCATATAGTTGCCAAAAAAAAAAAACCATATAGTTTATGTTTTACTAAAACACTCCTAATAGTTTGCAACCATATAGTTTTGGTCCCATCTATAGTAAGATATGGTGTTCTAATATGTATGGATGGTTCCCGTCCACAAAATAGCATGGATAAGGGACAGGCCACACCCCAATTTATCGTCCACAGTATTTTCTCGTGGATGGTCCACACTATGGTGTGTATAGTTTGTGGGAAGGTTTTAGTGTAATGCACCTGCGTTACATTCGTCCAATTACTCTCATTATATTTAATCTTTTAATAATTTTTAAATTTTTAATATTTTATCAATAAAATAATAATTTTTAATGTTAATTTTAGCACAAGTTTGATGGTTCTCCTTCTCAAATATTTTTTCATTATTTAATTATTTATTTTTTTAATATTCTTTTCAATAAAATAATATTTAAAATATTAATTTTTTATTTTTTAATATTTATAATAATATTTTTAATTATTTAAAAAATGTAATTGTCGTCTATATATTGATGCCTTTTTTTCAATTTATTTACCATATAAAATGCAAAAATTAGACATTTATGATTGACTGTATAGATCTCCTATAAAATATATATGAGATACAAGAAATCAAAAAATATGGTGTAGATTCCACATAATCTATCAACGATTCAAAATAGTTGTGGACTGTGGTGTGGTGTGTATTGGTCCTTGCCACAGAGTGTGGTGTGGACCAGTCCACACCCACTAATTTCTCATCCACACTATAGAACACCTCCTAAATCGACCTTCCATTAGATATAAGTGGAAAAAGACAAATTTGCACATGACATTTTTTCAAAAAATTTAATCAAAACAAAATAAAAAAGCAAATAACATTCTTGTCCTTGATAGAGCAAAGGGAACCAACACTCAGTTAATTTTATTCTATGTTAAGAAGAAGGAAGATATGTTACAAAAGAAGAACCTGAACGCCATTATTCTCTCTTAATATTTTTCCCAAACCAAACATTGTTTATTCCTAAAAGCCTCATATGAAGTGCTAGGGGTGCTTTGGAATAAACAACATTTGGCAAATGCTCTTAAACATTAACCACTTGATTTAGGTGTGTCACATCACATGATCATTTCTAAATGGCAATGCAAATAAATTTTAACCAAAGATCTATTAAATAAATCAGTTGTAAATTATAAGGGGTGTTTTAGTAAATAACAATTTTTCTGTTTTGATTCAATAATTTAACAAGGAATTATAGTATCTATTACTAAGGCCGTGTTTGGTGACAGTGCAAATTTATTTGCACTAGTACAAATGCATGGGAGTGCAAATGTAAAAAAATGCAAATTCTTTTTAATTTTGTTTTGGATTTTACTTTATTCTGCTTTATGTCTTAATTTACTTCATTTGTACTACAGTCAAACAAAATAAGTTAAAATTTAAAACAAAAATAGGTCAGAATTTATACTCAAATCATTTGCACTACTATAATTTTACATCAATACAAATTTATTTACATTGCAATTAAATACAACCTAAGACTGAATTTGGAAGGAATACAAATGCAAATATATAGAATGCAGAATCTTATATACAATCGAAATGATCATTGTATTGAATGATAAAACTCCGTCAACATCCAAACGCTAGAGACTATTACCGGCAACATCCAAAGGCTAAAACTTCCTCAGCCCATGGTCAGACCTTTACGGAGGCCAACGGTTAGGATAATTGCCTTCCAACAATAGACCCGGGTTCGACTCCCGGTAAACGCTAGGGTGCTGTGACCTATATGAGATGCACGCTTTGTGAAGACAGATCTACTCTCACGACCCAAGCTTTCACTCAAGCCACATGGCTCCACATTGTATTTGAAACGCATGCCAGCAAATTAGTGTTTCTATGTTCCTATTCTTTTAAAAATTAAAAATCCATGTGTTAAAACAAGAATTTTATTTCTTGCTCCTATGGAGTAATATAGGAGTTTGGCAAATTATTCTTCAAAAACGGATTTTTGTTCTTCAAAAACAGAAATAACATTTGGATAATATCAGTTTTGCATATCCATTCACATTAAGCCTAAAATTAATTATAAAAACACTGTCATGTCATAACGATGTCTTAATGTTGTCACCACCTAATCCTTGATTACTTGAGGATCAAAACAAAACATACAAGTAATAAAACAAAAGCTCAGCATGCCAAGAAACAACCACACCTACAAGCAGTAATGGCTACAAATTGGTCCCTATTTCGTGTAGTTGGTTGTTCTCACACTTCAACATGTCTACCACCATCAAGAGTTAGGAATTGGTCTATTCATATGAAATCATTTTTGTGTGCCCACTTATATAAAAAAAAAACTCTATTATTATATATCCTAAACATTTCATAACAAAAAACATATACCAGATAAGGGATGTACCACTCTAGTAGGGCTTTGATAGAATCATCGTCCATAATTTCTTTCTATTTTTGTTATAAACAGATGCATCCGACCACATCCACAAGCACAAATTGGACATTGATTCTTGACTTGTATACCTCATAAAAAAACAAGCAAAACAAAACACAAGCACATTACATATAGAGGCTATCAAATGTATTTAAGAATCACTTTACACAACCCATTCATAACTAAAGTTCTATTGTACCATCTCACTATTGAATATATGAATTTTGCCATTTATCAAAACCTACTAACCATTATTTCTGCTTTTTGTCTCTAGTTTACCACTGTTTGCTACTGTTTACTCATTACTTCCATCAGTTCACAGGCCTTCCCACCATATCTTCCATCATCAAATTGGCCTCTTAAAACCATCAGTCCACTATCTTATTCTCTACTTTCATTGCCTATGCATCATCATTTGTTTATCCTTTCTTTTCCTTGCTTTTCAACTTCTATCGCTAGTCTAAACTGACTTTGATTTTCTCTCTAAACCACCACTTCTAGCATTGATCTATTCATTGCTTTAGTCACCTCCTCAGTCAATTAACCCCAATAGACATAATGATGTACTAAACTTCAGCCACCACTACCTTCCTTACAGGTTCCTTCTCTCTGCCCTCTGTTCAAAAAGAAACATCATGTTTTTTTCTTTTAATAATGTTATAGACAAAACTGTCCTATCAAGCAAGACAATGTTATCCTAGAACCGTTATTTCTCCACAACCGTTGATTTGGTCAGTAAACCACTGATTCGGACAGTTAAACCATTCAAACTGTTTAATAGTTTGGCCGATTATTATTTTTTTATTTTTTTTATTTTTTAATTTTTTTGTCAAAATGGGTCGTCCGTTTGATTCAAATGGTTGGACTGTTCGACCCAGAAACCAGACCCCTAACGGGTTCGTTGTCTAAATTGATTTTAAAAACCTTCATAGAAACTATAAGATGTAAAAGTTGTACTAACAGACTTCTAAGGACATCAGAACTTCTGCAGCCAATTCAAGAATCATTGCAACATAGGGTTAATTATTTGTATATACCCTGCATATTTAGGAAACTACTTGAATGCATTTTGAACTTTTAAAACTTACTTATACATACCTTATAGGATGACAAAAGTAGGCCATCTATTAAAGAAAGCATTAGAGCTGTTTGATATGCCATTAAATTATCCTTGTTCTTCATTCCTCCCCTCTTCTAACTCAATAAAGTGAGGCGACTACTCCAGAGATGGTAGCCACCATGATCAATAAGATGCAATGAGGCTGATCTGAAAAGACTGATATAGAAGAAGAAGTTAGGCCCCGTATGGTCACAGGAATAGGGGTCTGGAATCGGAATTGGAATGGGCTATTTTGATTCCAACTGTTTGTTTGGACAGAACCAGAATCTCATTCCCATTTCTGCTAGAATGGCATTCCCCCATTTGAGGGAATGGCCATTCCCTGCCCCTCTCTTGGGAATGAAATCCCATTCCTGCTGGTTTTAATTCCAATTCCCATTCCTATTTAAACCAAACAGACTATGGGAATGAACCATTCCGATTCCGATTCCGGAGGATTTCAATTCCGATTCCGACTACGAACCAAATGGACCCTTAAACTTGAACCATGTAATATTAAAACACATAAAACATGAAAATTGTTCAGTTTAGGGTATTGAAAGGTAAAAGATTGGACAACACAGAGATGGGGAAGGCAAAAAGGTTTGGTAGAAGCGATGGTCTCTGACACGGTGACCAAATATAAGGTGAATGGTTGGTTTGTAGTTCTACTCTTCAATATTTTAACAAAATATGCAGTGAAGATCTTTTTCTGAAGTTTTTCTTTTCTTTTTGGAAAAAAAAGGAAACTTTGCTGCCTATAAGTTTTTGAACAGTTTTACTAAGGCTCAGTTCGAAAGGAGTGCAAATACAAATATGTACAGTACAAATACATACAAAATAATATCAAACTAGCGGAGGGGGCCCTACATTGTAGGGGCTTGTTCATAAACTATCATGCTTGAGCTTGCTTTGAATTAGAGACTTGAGCTTGAGCTCAAGCTTGACTCAAGACAAAAGCTCGGAAGTTCGAGCTTGACTACCTTTAATTGCAGGTCTCTCAAGCAACTGAAGTGCTGAGTCGAGGTTTCGTGCCGAGGTGCCAAACCGAGGTCTCCCTCAATTACTGAAGTGTCGAGCTGAGGTTTCCCTAGTAGGCGAGGTGTCAAGCTAAGGTCTCCCATAGTTGACAAGGTGCCGAGCTGAGGTCTCCTTCAGTTGTTGAGGTGTTGAGCCGAGATCTCCCTCAGTGACTGAGGTGCCGAGCCGATGTCTCACTCAGTGGTCGAGGTGTCGTCTAGCTCGAGCTTGATTCAAATTAGAGACTTGAGCTTAAGCTCAAAAGTTCAAGCTCAGCTCGACTCGAACTCGACTACCTTTGATTGCAGGTCCCCTAGCAGCCAAGATGCCGAGCTGAGGTCTCCCTCAGTTGGAGAAAGAGTGGCATTCTTGTAATTTATAAGGAAAGAGAGATGGTAGGAGAGAGAGAGATGGCATTCTTGTAATTTATAAGAGAGAGATAGAGAGAGGGAGAGAGAGAGAGAGAGAATTGGTAGGAGAGAGTGGCATTCTTGTAATTTGAAAGAAAAAAGAAAAAGAGAGAGAGTTGGTAGAGAGTGACATTCTTATAATTTCTATGAAAAAAGGCAAAAAATACTATTAGATTCCATTTCCTTCATCCCCTGCCCTTCTTACGTATACATTTCAGCTTAATATATTTATATAGATATAAGGTTTTGCGCTCTACATATTTGTATTTGTACTCCTTCCAAATGGAGCCTAAGGGGTTACCATGGTTCTATTGGTTCAGGGGTTTCTAGAAGTGGTTCAAGAAAGAAAGAATATAATACGTTTTGAAAATTTAATGAACAGTTTAAGGGTATTTTTGTCTTTTTAAATTCATCTATTAGACTTTACCTTTAAAAAGTCAATAAGACATATATAAGTAAGTTTTTAAAGTTCAGGGTCGTTTAAGTAGTTTCATAAATATACATGGTATATATAAGTAATTAATCATATTATAAATTGATTGGGATTGGTTGACCATGCTATGTTCGATTTTTGGCAAACTTTTGGGCCGATTCTTTTCTGTTGATTTTGAGAGAGGAAAATTACCACACAGATAAAATTGTCCCTTTTAATAATGGTTTTTTTTTTTTATGGCTAAAACTATTATTTTTTTTTTTATCTCGGAAATAAAAGAATGGTAAGTGCATATACTTGGACAAGTAACTTTCCGACCTTAATTCAATGATCAACCACTGAAATACTTCACTTCTCAAAATAAAACAAACAAACAAATAACAACAAGCCCAGGATACTTGGATTATGACGCATATATTTCGTGCTTTCAGATCCTCTTAATGGAGGAATGTACAGGTCAAAAGGCATACATATTCCTCTTCTGGGTTTTCATGGCATCTTTATAGATAGGCCCCTCTACCTAATCTTATTCGGTTGCTCAGCTTCTCTTAGAAATCTACCAGATATAGAATATGCCAGAAATAGCTGTGACACAAGATAAAACAGAGACATATCAGGACTAAAAACAAAGAATGAAACAGAGAATCTGAAAAAACAAGTTATTAATAAACATACCCCTTCATTTCTTGTTATCTAAAACTGTCGCTCTTTTTTTTTTTTTTTTTCTTTTTTCTTTTTCAGTTGATATCAGTCACCATCCTTCAGCAAAGATTTCCTCCACTTTCGATCACTTTTAAATTGAAACTCTGAAAAAGCAAAGTGTTTCAATTTGTAGAGGTTTCCCGAATATCATATATCATATGATGAAACAATCAAACACAGCGGCTCCTGCCGGGAAAAGGTGAAGAAAACTTGCAAAGCAGCAGAGAAAAGAGCTCCATAGAATGGAAAGAAACCAAAATGGACAGTTAAAAAACCATTCAGACGCCTTCCTCATTGGCTCATGGAGGCATAGAACGTAGCTAAACGAATTGAGAAGGAAAAAGGAAATTAAATCGATGTACACTTCCTTGAATGAACCTAAAGCAAAAGGTGGTTGTCCATTGGGCTCGACTCTTAGGGCAATTGTTGGGGCAGCAGAGCGCCGACTCGTTATCCTTTCCACTGATGGGAGCAGGAGGTTTTTGCTGCTTTGTGAAGCCAGCCTGACGCGGTGCCCTCCAACTCTAAGAGCCACATGACCAAGCTTTCTCTCAAGCCACATGGTTCAACTCCCTACATGGAATGGGCGTACCATCAAATTAGCTCCGACTGCTCCTGCCTGTCGGAATCGGGCCAACATTCAACCACCTTAGTGCCCTCGCTTGAGTTACAAATTTGTGCTACCAAGGTCGGCGACATCTAATGGACTGATGGATCTAATAAGGAACAAGAACAACTAGGACTTTTGCCAAACACGTGGTGTTCATCTCAACCAAAGAATAGAATGAAAGTTAACGGTTCTTGTTTGGAGGGGTTATTCAACTTTAAAGCTATCTATACAAGTTACAAAGCAATTGAGGTAGGATAGGAAAAACTAATAATTTGAAATTCTTGTGACCTTTTTGAATGAAGCCGGCGCCAAGTAGTTTGTCAACTTCTTCCCCTATGGCCTTCTAGCGCACCGGTGCAAAGTTCCATTTTTTTATCAAACTGAACTAGAGTTCAAGTCCACACTTAGCTTGTGAGTAATGACCAAAGGGTCAATTCTGGGCATGTCAGTGGCAGACCAAGTAAAAGACGTTGGCGTTAGTTCTAAGGAAACTTACCAGTTCGGATAGGCTCTCTAGAGGAAGGTTGGACCCGATGCAGATTTTCTTTTCGGGCTTGGCCTCATCTAGGGGAATCGAGACGTCGTCGAGGCCCTCAAGTGGCAGTGCTTCCTTCCTTTTACCCTTCAATGCTGCCACATAGCACTATCGGGCGGCTTGTTGGTCCCCCTAAACGATTCCGATGCCGTACTTGGTGGGGATTTGAGGGCTAGGTGGTAGGAGGAGATGACTACCTTTAGTGCGCAGAGGGTCAGCCTTCCGATCCTCACAACTAGAAACTCGTTCATCCTCATCACCTGCCAAGGCTTTGTCCCTACCGTATCGAGTAGAGTGATTCTTCCTTTTGGCCTGACCACGTTGGTGAAGAAGCCGACAAGTGGCACTCCAGCAGGTTGAAGGTGCTCGGGTGCCAGCTTCATCTTCTCGAATGTATCATAGAAGAGGATGTTGACCGAGGAGCCGTTGTCCACCAAAATCCTCTTCACCGTAAAGTTTGTTACGATGGTCGAGATCACGAGCGTATCGTCATGGGGGATTGAGAACTCCTTTTAAGTCCTTATCTCTGAATGCGAGGGCTTCTTCTTGTTTCAACTTCTTGGGAGTTAGTCCCTGGATGTTCAGTTGCCTGGCATAGGCCTTGCGGGCTGAGGTCGAGGCTCCACCCAAGGACGTGCCCTCGGTGATGATGTCTATGATGTCGGCTAGCTGCTGGTGCTGCTATTGCGAGGATGAAGTGCCATCCTCGCCTCCCACGTATTGCTTGAGATGACCACGACAAATGATGGACTCTATTTCATTTTTCAACTCATAGTAATCATTGGTGTCATGGCCTGTGTCGCGGTGGTACTTGCAATATTTTTTCGGGTTTCCCCTCTTGGGCTTTCTCTTCATTTTCTTCGGTCACTACATGTACTCCTTCCCCACCTACATGAGGATCTGTGTTTTGGTGGAGTTGAGTGGCGTGTACTGATTGTTCGTGTTGTTTTTGTTGTTGTTGTTGCGGTGGTTTCCATTCTTTCTCTTCTTCTTTGGGCCTCTATGATGGCGGTCGTCCTCTCCTTTCTGACGATCATCAACCGAGGCCTCCTCGTCAGCGATGTGCTTCTATGCCATTTTAAGAAATTCCACCTTGGACTTCGGTGGGGTCTTGGCTACTGAGCACTTGAGGGCTGAGCCAAGTAGGAGACCATTGATGGTAGCATGCATGGAGACCATTGGATCGTGGTCTCAGACCTCGAGCTCTTCTTTCTCTCTCCATGCTTCTACTTGACGGCCATCAGGGAAACAATGCTCTTCTGGCATTGCTTGCTGCTGATGACGTGGGTGAGGAAAAGGTTGGCAAATTTCTCCCACGAACCAACGGAGCGAGGAGGGAGCCCAGAAAACCATCGGTGGACTGCCCCCTTGAAAGTCTGGCACGCCAGGGCGTCGGAGTATCCATGAGTGCCTTGAAACTTTCCAGGTGGTTTTCCGGGTCGGACGTACCATCATACATTTCCAGCACTGGCACTTTGAAGTGTGGAGGGAGAGGCTCGAAGATGATGTCAGAGTGAAGGCATCTATCCTCCTAGACGGATGGCTCTGACTGGCCAAGGCCTCAGGTCGACTTTCTTTGACTTGGTAGAGCTCGTCCTAGACGGCTCCGAGTTGCGCTTGTAGATCAATGATTCGTTGGTTGAGGGGGGCCTGGGCCCCTTCTTCTCCTCGCGGACTCGGTGGGGTCATCCAGACCCCTAAGTATTACGATGCAGGCCCATGTCCATTCCTTTGCGCTCGTCTATAATTCAAGAGGTCTCGGAGATCCGAGACATGAGAGAGAGAGGCGTGGCATCAACCCTCGGCCCTCGAGAGGGGGCTATGATGGCCCAATCGCCCGCCGTTGTCCCGAGAGTTCTCTCTTCGGCGGCGGTGATGATTCTCTGAGTCTCGACAGTGGTCGCGAGACTGTGCGGATTCTTCCCCCCTTCAACTGGGGTGTCGTGAGGTCCTTTGCGGCTGACTGGCGCATCGGCTACTATCAGATTCTAAGGGGTCGACCCTATTAGACCCGACTGGGCCGATGGCTATGGGGTCCAGAGACACGCGCTCGCCATTGTGCCCCAGGCTTCCAGTGGGGTGGCTGCCTTGATGAGGGCTCCTGCCAAGCGCCCAACCTTGTCCAACCTCTTGCCGAGGTCGTTGAGCTTATCGAGGACCATTTGGAGTTGGTCCCCTGTGACCAGGTTTTGAGTGCAAGGTTCAAAATATCAATATGCCCAATACATCGGTATGGGTGTATCGGGCGAATCGATACACAATTTGGTCCTTTTTTTTATTTTTTATTACAACCGATTCAAGGGGGCCAGTTTAGGTCTCCTCTACCCCCTGAACCGGTCAGACCTCTAATACACCCATTGTAGGGGCGTATCGGAGGGGTCCCAGAATGATACATATCAGCCGATACAGGCCAATACGTGTCGATACTTTGAACCTTCTCTAAGTGTTCCTAGTGTTTCTTGCCATGTTGCCTAATGCTTTGGCTTAGGAGTTGATTCTTTTAGTTTTGAGGAAGTTAAATTGAGGGAAGTCTTAGCGGCGGTTCCCACATATGATGCCAATTGTTTCTAGTCAAATTGGGCTAAGGGCCACACTATAAATTCGCTCCCAAGTCGAGGTGTTGCTAAGGGGTCCGCGGTCCGAGGTGGACGATGACTAACAGGCCACGGTGCGGCAAGGAATGAAGGAGGACGTCAAATGCCCCGGGTTGGTACCCGAGGTGGAGACTCAGACGCTCAAGTTAGTTCTAGGAGGTGGTATAGGGTGGACGAGGCCTGGGGTATTAACACTCAGGTGAGGCCACAAGGGAGAGTAAGAGTTCTCAAGTGCTTGTTCTTGAGTTTAGGTTCCAGTCCCTTACCTTGAGGGGTTTCCTTCTATTTATACTTGAGGTCGCCTGGAGGTAGGTAAGCTCGGACAGTCCGGATGCAATCCGTATGCGAGGAGCGCGGCCATCCGAGGTCACCAAATGATGTTCCTCCTTTGGTTCTAGGAATCATGCTGAGCTCTGTTCCACCCACACCCCTGATTGGGTCCGTTTTGAACGCTGTCGTTTAGCACGTGCCAACTTGCCATTGGTCATGGCCACATGCACCTACATTAGAACACAACTTACCTATTTATGTGAATCTAGCCAGAAATGACGTCGGAGATTTGTTCCGTTTGCTTGTCATTTGGTTGTTAACACAATAGGAGCCAAGGAAGTCCCCTCCTCTGGGTTGTGCAACGACAATGAGGTAAGTGTTGAACGAATGAAAATTGTTGTTTTAGGGCTTGTATATCATTCCGTGTGACATACCAAAAATAACCCTTCCCTCACGAGGGAATGTCACCCATGTGGTACGTTAATATGCATACACGTTATGAGAATCGCACGTTCCCAAAGAACGCGTTTTTTGAGAATGTCGATTTGTCACTCCCAAAGAATTCGTTCTTTGGGTGCTGTTCTCATGCAGAAATGGCTTGTTTCTTTTACTTTTATTTCAGCCAAACACATTTATGTTCCATGAGAACGCCAAGAACGACAGAAACGCTCTCACGGAACGTTGCCAGAAAGGGCCTTACTTACCTGAGTAAATGCACTTACTTGGGTAAATGTTTCTATTTACCATTGTTCTTTTATTTTTCTGGTAAATAAAATAGTGACTATTCTAGCCATAAAAGTTCCATGATAAAAAAAGGGTATTTTTATTGCATCTAAGTATTGGCAACTTTCCAAAGATGGAAAAGTTAATTTACCCACGTAAAAGATGGGTATCACTTACCCAGATAAGTCATACCCAGAAAAATAAGCTGTCAATCAAAAGCAATTAAGTGGGAATATATGCAGAATATTAGACATTCATCTCAATATCCAACGTGGCAAGATATAACCTTATCATCTGGGCCACTAAGATCCAATCACCTAAAATGGTGTCCGATTGGGTGGTCATGGCGGTACCCTAGTTATAGACTCCTAGTATTATATATTGAAACAATTATTATTTTATTTTTTTATGGATAATAATTTGAAAATGCATGCATGCTATCAAATCGATTAATGCAATAAGACAAACTTCAGTAGATGATCATCACCAACCTTCAGCAAATTAAGATTTCCTCCATTTTATCACTTTTAAATTCAAACACAGAAAGGCAAAATGTTTCCATTTGTAGGTTTCCAGAATATCATATATCCTATGAGGAAACAACCAAACCCAGTGATTCCTGCCTGGGAAGATGAAGAAAACTTGAAAAGCAGCAGTGAAAAGAGTAGAACAACATTCTGCAAGCAAAGTTTGATCTGCTTGTTTTTCACTCCTACCCAATTTTAATGAACAAGTTTTTCCATTTGTTTTCTCTTCCTTTTGGTCTTTTAATAGTTTTTGTATTATGTTTTAGACAAATTCCAAAGAATGGAAGAACACCATAATGGACAGTTAAAAAACTATTCAGCCGCGCGCCTTCCTTAGTGGTTCAAGGACGCATAGAACTATAGAAGTAGCTAAGCAAATTTGGAAGGAAATGGGAAATTAAAACTACTGTTACAGACTTGCAGTAAAAAAAAGAAAGCAAAAGGTGTTTGTTCGATTGGGCTCGACTCTTAGGGCAATTGTTGGGACAGGGAAGCACTGGCTCGTTGTCCTTCCACTGATAGGAGCGGGAGGTTTTCGCTGCTCTGTGAAGCCAGCCTGACGCGGTACCCTCCACTCTAAGAGCCATATGACCCAAGCTTTTGTTCAAGTCACATGGTTCAACTCCCTACTTGGAATGGGCGTGCCAGCAAATTAGCTCCGACTGCTCCTGCCTGTATGAATCGGACAAACATTCAACCACCTTGGTGCCCTCGCTAGAGTTACAAGCTTGTGCTACCAAGCTCGGCGACATCTAATGGACTGATGGATCTAATAAGGAACAAGAACTTCTTATGCTTTACCAATATGGGACTTTTGCCAAACATGTGGTGTTCATCTCAACCATAGAATAGAATGGAAGTTAACGGTTCTTGTTTGGAGGGGTTATTCAACTTTAAAGCTATTTATCCTAGTTACAAAGCAATTGGGGTGGGATGGGAAATACTAATAATTTTGAATTCTTGTTGATCTTGATGCCCATTTGGAAATAAACTATTTAGTAACTCAGTCGAACTTGAATAGCTAGAACTTTGAGCTCGGGGTTGGCTTCGAGTCAAAAGCTCCTATGCTTGAGCTTGGTTCGGTTCAAGCTCGATTTGAGAAAACTGTTTTATAAAAATAAAAGAGTTATCTATGAAGACTAATTTTTATTTGATATTTAAAAAATTAAGAATTATTTTAATTAGTTATTAATATATATAAAAATAAAAATAATATATATAATATTTTTATCATATATATTATTTTCTATATTATTATTATTAATATTATTGAAGGTGTGCGATCTGGTAACTCCTAGCTGGACAGTACCTCGCCTAACTGGCTGGTTGAACTGCAAGGAAGAAGTTCTCAGAGAACCCGGGGTGGCTAACCCGGCGTGGTCACTCCGATGTTTGGTTTTGGGAACCCGGGGTGGCTAATCCGAGGTCACCAAATGATGTCGCTCCTTTGGTTCTGGAAATCATGCCGAGATCTGTTCCGCCCGCACCCCTGATTGGGTCCGTTCTGAACGTTGCCGTTTAGCACGTGCCATCTTGCCATTGGTCATGGCCACATGCACCTACATTAGAGCACAACTTACCTATTTATGTGAATCTAGCCAGAAATGACGTCGAAGATTTGTTCTATTTGCTTGTCATTTGTTTGTTAACGCAATAGCAGCCAAGGAAGTCCCCTCCTTCGGGTTGTGCAACGACAATGAGGTAAGTGTTGAACGAATGTGAATTGTTGTTTTAGGGCTTGTTTATCATTTCGTGTGAAATACCAAAAATAACCCTTCCCTCACGTGGGAATGTCACCCATGTTGTACGTTAATATGCATAGACTTTATGAGAATCGCACGTTCCCAAAGAACGCATTCTTTGAGAATGTCGATTTGTCACTCCCAAAGAATTCGTTCTTTGGGTGCTGTTCTCATGCAGGAATGGCTTGTTTCTTTTACTTTTATTTCAACCAAACACATTTCTATTCCATGAGAACGCCAAGAACGATAGAAATGCTCTCACGGAATGTTGCCAAAAAGGGCCTTACTTACCTGAGTAAATGCACTTACTTGGGTAAATGTTTGTATTTACCATTGTTCTTTTATTTTTCAGGTAAATAAAATACTGACTATTCTAGCCATAAAAGTTCCATGATAAAAAAAGCTGTCAATCAA
Source organism: Nelumbo nucifera (assembly GCF_055504915.1). Classification (NCBI taxonomy): domain Eukaryota; kingdom Viridiplantae; phylum Streptophyta; class Magnoliopsida; order Proteales; family Nelumbonaceae; genus Nelumbo; species Nelumbo nucifera. The sequence continues at coordinate 28,821,439 of NC_142656.1, read as the reverse complement.
AAGCAATTAAGTGGGAATATATGCAGAATAATAGACATTCATCTCAATATCCAACGTGGCAAGATATAACCTTATCATCTGAGCCACTAAGATCCAATCACCTGAAATGGTGTCCGATTGGGTGGTCATGGCGGTACCCTAGTTATAGACTCCTAGTATTATATATTGAAACAATAATTATTTTCTTTATTATCATTTATTTATTTATGGATAATAATTAAAAAATGCATGCATGCTATGAAATCCATTAATGCAATATGACAAACTCCAGTTGATGATCATCACCAACCTTCAGCAAATTAAGATTTCCTCCATTTTATCACTTTTTATTCAAACACAGAAAGGCAAAATGTTTCCATTTGTAGGTTTCCAGAATATCATATATCCTATGAGGAAACAACCAAACCCAGTGATTCCTGCCTGGGAAGATGAAGAAAACTTGAAAAGCAGCAGTGAAAAGAGTAGAACAACATTCTGCAAGCAAAGTTTGATCTGCTTGTTTTTCACTCCTACCCAATTTTAATGAACAAGTTTTTCCATTTGTTTTCTCTTCCTTTTGGTCTTTTAATAGTTATTGTCTTATGTTTTAGACAAATTCCAAAGAATGGAAGGACACCATAATGGACAGTCAAAAAACTATTCAGCCGCGCGCCTTCCTTAGGTGTTCAAGGACGCATAGAACTATAGAAGAAGCTAAGCAAATTTAGAAGTAAAAGGGAAATTAAAATTGATCCACAAGATTCCATAAACACCCATCAGAGATCTAGAGAGAGAATGAAACCCAAGAAGCAAAGAACATAATCTCTTCCCTTGAATGAATTCAGTAGTTGTTACAGACTTGCAGTAAGAAAAGGAAAGCAAAAGGTGTTTGTTCGAATGGGCTCGACTCATCGGGCAATTGTTGGGACAGGGAAGCACTGGCTCGTTGTCCTTCCACTGATAGGAGCGGGAGGTTTTCGCTGCTCTGTGAAGCCAGCCTGACGCGGTGCCCTCCACTCTAAGAGCCATATGACCCAAGCTTTTGTTCAAGTCACATGGTTCAACTCCCTACTTGGAATGGGCGTGCCAGCGAATTAGCTCCGACTGCTCCTGCCTGTATGAATCGGACAAACATTCAACCACCTTGGTGCCCTCGCTAGAGTTACAAGCTTGTGCTACCAAGCTCGGCGACATCTAATGGACTGATGGATCTAATAAGGAACAAGAACTTCTTATGCTTTACCAATATGGGACTTTTGCCAAACATGTGGTGTTCATCTCAACCAAAGAATAGAATGGAAGTTAACGGTTCTCGTTTGGAGGGGTTATTCAACTTTAAAGCTTTTTATCCTAGTTACAAAGCAATTGGGGTGGGATGGGAAATACTAATAATTTCGAATTCTTGTTGATCTTGATGCCCATTTGGAAATAATCTAATTAGTAACTCAGTCGAGCTTGAATAGCTAGAACTTTGAGCTTGGGATTGGCTCGAGTCAAAAGCTCCTAAGCTTGAGCTTGGTTCGGTTCAACCTCGATTTGAGAAAACTGTTTTATAAAAATAAAAGAATTATCTATGAAGACTATTTTTTATTTGATATTTAAAAAATTAAGAATTATATTAATTAGTTATTAATATATTTATAAAAATAAAAATAATATATATAATATTTTTATCATATATATTATTTTCTATATTATTATTATTATCATTATTATTATTATTATTATTATTATTATTATTATTATTATTATTATTGTTGATGGTGTGCGATCTGGTAACTCTTAGCTGGACAGTAGCTCGCCTAACTGGCTGGTTGAACTGCAAGGAAGAAGTTCTCAGAGAACCCGGGGTGGCTAACCCGGCGTGGTCACTCTGATGCTTTGGTTCTGGGAACCCGGGGTTGCTAATCCGAGGTCACCAAATGATGTCGCTCCTTTGGTTCTGGGAATCATGCCGAGCTCTGTTCCGCCTGCACCCCAGATTGGGTGCATTCTAAACGTTGCCGTTTAGCACGTGCCATCTTGCCATTGGTCATGGCCACATGCACCTACATTAGAACACAACTTACCTATTTTTGTGAATCTTGCCAGAAATGACGTCGAAGATTTGTTCCGTTTGCTTGTCATTTGTTTGTTAACGCAATAGAAGCCAAGGAAATCCCCACCTCTGGGTTGTGCAACGACAATGAGGTAAGTGTTGAACGAATATGAATTGTTGTTTTAGGGCTTGTTTATCATTTCGTGTGAAATACCAAAAATTACCCTTCCCTCACGTGGGAATGTCACCCATGTTGTACGTTAATATGCATAGACTTTATGAGAATCGCACGTTCCCAAAGAACGCGTTCTTTGAGAATTTCGATTTGTCACTCCCAAAGAATTCGTTCTTTGGGTGCTGTTCTCATGCAGGAATAGCTTGTGTCTTTTACTTTTATTTCAGCCAAACACATTTCTATTCCATGAGAAGGCCAAGAACGATAGAAAGCTCCCATGGAATGTTGCCAAAAAGGGCCTTACTTACCTAAGTAAATGCACTTACTTGGGTAAATGTTTGTATTTACCATTTTTCTTTTGTTTTTCAGGTAAATAAAATACTGACTATTCTAGCCATAAAAGTTCCATGATAAAAAAAGCTGTCAATCAAAAGCAATTACGTGGGAATATATGCAGAATATTAGACATTCATCTCAATATCCAACGTGGCAAGATATAACCTTATCATCTGGGCCACTAAGATCCAATCACCTGAAATGGACAGTTAAAAAACTATTCAGCCGCACGCCTTCCTTAGTGGTTCAAGGACGTATAGAACAATAGAAGTAGCTAAGCAAATTTAGAAGGAAAAGGGAAATTAAAATTGATCCACGAGACTCCATAAAAACCCTTCAGTGATCTAGAGAGAGAATGAAACCCAAGAAGCAAAGAACATAATCTCTTCCCTTGAATGAATCCAGTAGCTGTTACAGACTTGCAGTGAAAAAAAAAGAAAGCAAAAGATGTTTGTTCGATTGGGCTCGACTCTTAGGGCAATTGTTGGGACAGGGAAGCACTTGCTCGTTGTCCTTCCACTGATTGGAGCTGGAGGTTTTTGCTGCTCTGTAAAGCCAGCCTGATGCGGTTCCCTCTACTCTAAGATCCATATGACCCAAGCTTTTGTTCAAGTCACATGGTTCAACTCCCTATTTGGAATGGGCGTGCCAGCAAATTCGCTCCGACTGCTCCTGCCTGTATCAATCGGACCAACATTCAACCACCTTGGTGCCCTCGCTAGAGGTACAAGCTTGTGCTACCAAGCTCGGGGACATCTATTGGACTGATGGATCTAATAAGGAACAAGAACTTCTTGTGCTTTACCAATATGGGACTTTTGCCAAACACGTGGTGTTCATCTCAACAAAAGAATAGAATGGAAGTTAACGGTTCTCGTTTGGAGGGGTTATTCAACTTTAAAGCTATTTATCCTAGTTACAAAGAGGTGGGGTGGGAAATACTAATAATTTCGAATTCTTGTTGATCTTGATGCCCATTTGGCAATAAACTAATTAGTAACTCAGCCGAGCTTGAATAGCTAGAACTTTGAGCTCGGGGTTGGTTCGAGTCAAAAGCTCCTAAGCTTGAGCTTGGTTCGGTTCACGCTCGATTTGAGAAAACTGTTTTATAAAAATAAAAGAGTTATCTATAAAATGTATTTTTTATTTGATATTTAAAAAATTAAGAATTATATTAATTAGTTATTATTATATATAAAAATAAAAATAATATATATAATATTTTTATCATATATATTATTTTCTGTATTATTATTATTATTGTTATTATTATTATTATTATTATTGTTGTTGTTATTATTATTATTATTGTTATTGTTATTATTGTTATTATTATTATTATTGATGGTGTGTGATTTGGTAACTCATTGCTGGACAGTAGCTCGCCTAGCTGGCTGGTTGAACTACAAGGAAGAAGTGCTCAGAGAACCTGGGGTGGCTAACCCGGCGTAGTCACTCCGATGCTTTGGTTCTAGGAACCCGGGGTGGCTAATCCAAGGTCACCAAATGATGTTGCTCCTTTGGTTCTGGGAATAATGTCGAGCTCTGTTTCGCCTGCACCCCTGATTGGGACAATAGCTCGCCTTTTTCACAAGCATTGGGTTGGCCACCCATCTTAGGTATTGGATCTGTTTAACGAAGTCTACTGCAAGGAGCTTCCCAACCTCCTCATTAACTATCCTCCACCGCTTTAGGGCAACGTTCCGTTTTCTTTGTCTAACTAGCTTGACTAAGGGATCCACATTAAGTTTATGAGTTATAATACTTTGGTCAATACTAGGCATTTCTACTATGGACCAAGCAAAAACATTTAATTTACTGAGTAAGAAACTTACTAGTTGTGACCAAAGTGGTCGTTTAGTAGGGCACCGATCTGGAGGGTCTTCCTCGGCTTAGCATAAAAAACCGGGACCTGGACTATCTCCTCCATTAGGGCAGCTCGATCCTCTGTGTTATCGGGGGGTGTTTCTAGTTCGACATCGTCTGCCAACTTCACCTTGCCCTTTAGTGCGGCTACGTAGCACTTCCGTGACCCAAGCTAGTCACCTCGTATTACCCGTCTCTCATCGGGAACTTCATTGACAAGTAGTAGTTCGACACCACCGCACGTAGGGCATGCAAGATGGGCCAACCTAGGATGGCGTTGTAGGGGGAAGGAGTCGCGACCACCAAGAACGTGTGCTTGAAGTGTACCGAGTTGGGCCATGCTCCTGGTGTGATTGGAATTGTAATTCGGCTGAGGGGCCTCACGACATCACCACTGAACCCGACTAGGGGCGTGTTTGCTGGCTTCAGATCCTTTCACTCCAACTATAGCTTGTTAAACACTTATAGGAATAGGATGTTAGCCGAACTCCTAGAGTCTACTAGTACCTACTTTACCTCGAAGTCGTTGATCATGAGCTTGACTATGAGGGCATCGTCATGTGGATACTGAATCCCGCGTGCATCGTCCTCGGTGAAATAGATTGCCTCCTCGACCTGATGTCGTTTTGGCGGGTTCTCATCTTCATGTTCGAGCTTCCAAATTGAAGTCTTTTCCACTGTTGTGCTACACCCCGCAATGGTGGACCCACCGATGATGATATTGAACACCCCGCGGATCGGCCTGTCTTTTGGTGGTGGTGGTTGTCGAGGTGGCTGTTGGTCATTCCTTCTGCTTGACTCCAAGGCTTCTCTTTGCTGGTCCACTATCTCCTTGTCCTCATGCTTGATGAACTTCTTTAAATACCCACAGCGGATCAACTCCTCGATCTCATCCTTTAGGTTGTGGCAACCTTTTGTACTATGTCCAACATCTCAGTGAAAATGACAATAGACATTTGGGTTTCTAGTTGCCAGGTCTCCTCGCATCTTGGGCAGCCACTTGACACAGATGGTATCCTTGATCGCCATCAGAATTTCACCCCATTTTGCATTGAGGGGAGTGTAGGTGGACCTCTGGATTGGAGGGGTCCTAGATCGCCGACCTGACCTAGAACCCCAAGGTGGAGACTTTCTTTTCTGTCGTGGGGACTTACTTCTCTTTGGCGACTTACTCTTTCATCACCAATGCTTGTTGCTACTGGTGCCTTCATCTTCTCTCTTTCTCTTATCGCCTTGTTGGAGCTCCAACTTGGACCCGAGGGCTTCTTCCACATGGATGAATTTGCCAGTGTTCTCGAGGAACTTCTCCATTGTTTTTGTAGGGTTCAACTCGAGATGCCAAGAGAACTCGACATAGTGAACTCCCTTCTGGGCTGTAGTGAGCTGCACAACTTGATTGAGGTTAGGTATTTGCAAGCACTCTGGATTGAACCTGTTGATGTAGCTCCTGATTGACTTGTTTTCCTACTAGACCACGTTCAGAAGGCTCGCTGCTGACTTCGAGCACTTCTTACTTGTGATAAAATGCGTGCTGAACAGATCTACGAACTGTGACCAACTCTTGATCGAGCCTGGGGGTAGGTTCCTATAGCACATCCTAGCTATTTCCCTAAAAGTCGCTGAGAACACCACCCACAGGCTCGCTTTATCAGCTCTAGTGAGTAGCATTAAGGACTGGAAGTTGTCGGCATGGTCGTTAGGGTTAGTCTTCTCATTGTACATTTCCAGCGTTGGTGTCTTGAACCATTGTGGCCTTGGAGCAAAAAGAATCTCTGTTGCTAGGGGGAGGGCTGGCTCAACAATACTGGAGCTGGTTGTACAGCTACTAAGCTCACTTCCTCCCTCATTCTGTTTGTTGCTACTAGTGGGCTGCTCCTTGCTGATGTTCGGCGCACTCTGTGACGGTGTTGCTTCCTCACGGCCTCGTTGTTGGTGTTGTTCACTTCGGTATTGTCTGGCATCTTGACTCTAGTGCGCTCCCGCTCTCGAATGCTGTCACGAGGCGGGAGCTAGTTCCTATTACTCACGTCCTCATGATCATGAACTGGATGCTGGTTGTTGTGGGGGACCGAGGGGTCTCGATGTGAGTTTGTGCCTCTTGCCCTGAGCTGATGGTTGTAGACTTGAGGCTCGTGGTTTTCACACCGCGAGTGTTGTTGCTGATCGGTCCTAGTCTGGCGGCTGTCTTGGGGCCGATTCTTCTGATTTTCCACATGGGAAGGTGGTGGTGTGCATTGTCCTGCTGCCTAGTCCCGAGGTGGGGTCTGGCCCTGAGGAGGGGCTGGGACCCAAGATGTCCCCGTGCCCCGGGGAGGGGATCGGTGCACATTCTATTACGCCTGGTTCTGGTTCTGGTTCTGAGTCGAAGCTATGTTCTGATTCTGGTTCTGGTTTTGAAGTGGTGGAAATTGCTACTGGTAGAAATAGTACTGTTGGTACGGCTGGAACTGATGGATCTACTACATCTGAAGCTATATGACCCGCACGCTCTGGACCAACTCCTCGAATTGCTACAAATCGACCCCGAGAGGAACCACCTAAGGCTCCGCAACCAAGATGGTGGTGCTCACCTGAGGCAGTGGAGTGTGCAAGGGTTGCATGTAGAACGCCTGACTTTGCATTGTTGAAACCCCCGAAATGGTGAGGGGAATGGTAAACCGACCAATGCAAACTGAGGGGAACTCTGAATTGAAAGTGGTATGTTCCTGCCCCTAGTCACAATCACGTTGATGCTTTTTCCAGTGTTGCTTTAGGATGCCATTGATGATTTGCTGGAAGTAGTTAAAGTAGAAACTTGGCTTTTATTCATGTTTCTCACAGATGACGCCAATTGATGGTGTGCGATCTAGTAACTCCTATATGGTCAGTAGCTCACCTAGCTAGCCGATTGAACTACGAGGAAAAAGTGCTCAGAGAACTCGGAGTGGCTAACCCGGTGTGGTCTACTCTGATGCTTAAGTCAGTATTAGGTTGGTTGCGAGTTGAAAATAAGCAAATATGAGAGCTAGAATGCACTAAATTGCGTGTGGGTCTTATATAGATGGGTTGCTGTGGGTCTCACGAAACACCTCTGAGATCCTCGGTCTGCGCTGTTAAGAGTCCATTCCGCTTGGAGAGGTGGATAGCATGCTAGCCGATAAGGCCTATCGTGTCCGTCTGATCCGGGCGCGATGTGGATAAGTCTTACAGTTGTGCGACATGATCCTGATGAGCTCGGGGGTAGCTGGCATGCTTCTAGAAGTCGGATGTGTTACCTCGGTGAGTTAGGCAATCCCGAGCTACCCATACCTAGGTCATTGCCGAGGTGCCTGAGACGCCCGAGGTGGCTTGGCCCACCGAGGTGGAAAGTGGTGCTAAAATGGCGGTAAGTGCTGACTCACAGTCTAATTGACAGGTCGCGTCAACGTGTCCTCTATTTACTAGGTCAAGCCAAATCACCCTTCATCAATTATTATTGTTATTATTGTTATTATTATTATTATTATTATTATTATATGTATGTATGTATGTAGCTATTTGAGCTCGGCTCGAAGCTCGATAGTTCGAATTGCTCGTAAAGAACTCAACTCGTGGTCACTCCTAAATCCAAGACTTAGTAAAAATAACAAAAATTTATTATAGGCAAGATGACTTTTATAACCCGGACCATTGAAGTGGTATCCCATAACCCAAACTATTTTTCCGGGTCATCCCACCAGTGACCCAAGATTCTACCACTAAGATCCAACCACCAGAAATAGTATTCCATCGGTGGCCATGGTGGTACACTAGTTCTAGACTCCTAGTATTATATATTGAAATAATTTTTACTTTTATAGTTATCAAAATTTTTATTTAATGGCTAATAATTGAAAAAATAGAAGTAAATACCATAAAGACATATCCATATTTGTAGTAGAGACTTGAGATTAAGGGTACGCATGGATTCGGTTTCAAGGCAGAACCTATAACCTACCTTATAAGAATTGGTCAGAATTCCATCGGTTTAATTCGGTTCTAAGGCAGAACCTATAACCTACTTTATAAGAATTGGTTAAAATTCCAGAATTCAGGATTATTTGTAACTAGTTCATCATATCAACAAAGCGTTTGTAGTCCAACGGTTAGGATAATTGCCTTCCAAGCAATAGACCCGGGGTCGACTCCCGGCAAACGCATTGTGATGTTACTCTTTAATTTGTAGGTAAATAATACAACATTTATTTGTCAATTTTTCCCCTTAATATTTTTATTTTTTGTTGGTAAGAGCTGCTGTATTATGCTTCAGACAAGTTCCAAAGATTTGGTTAAGTGGAAGGGCACCAAAATAGACTCTTTGAAAACTATTCAGAGGCCTTTTTCAGGGGTTCATGCACGCATATATCTAACGAATTGAGAAGTAAAAATAAAGTTAACATGGGCAAGTGGGCTGAGTTGATTTACAATACAAAAATGCGAAAGGTAGTTGTCCGATTGGGCTCAGCTGCTAGGGTAATTATTGAAGGATGGTTTTTTTTTCTTGAAGAACGGCTTTTGGGAGAGAGAGATACGTTTTGGATATTTGACCCTTCCCGATCTATAAATTGTTGGACAGCATATAAAATTTATTACTAGGTGTTGGATTTAATAATCTTTTGAATTTTATGCAAAGGATAATTGATAATTTATATGTTTTTTATATGGCTTAATTATATAATTAGAAATTTTGTTGTTTATGTTATTTTACTAATTTATTGCTTATATATAACACGAAAGAATATGGAATTAGATGTGAGTTCTAAACCTAGCTAGTTTCTATATCCCTGAATGTAGGGAGAGTAAGGTTGGAGAGGGTTTTTCATTTTTATGTGTAGGAAGGATTTTGATTCTCAAAATCTAACATATTACGGGTTTTGGGGCTGGTACAGGTTGGGAGGTTTAAAGTGGCGGGTAAAGTCTAGAATTTACAAAACCCTCCCTGAACACGCCCCCGTTGCCATCCTTAGGAGTAGGAGGTTTTCACTACTTTATGAAACCAGCCTAACAGCTGATGCAGTGCCCTTCATTCTAAGAGGGACATGGTGATCAGATTGGCTGCCCACAGAATGCGCCCAACTCATTCCCTCCGTGCATTGGAATATCTCCTGTGCTAGTGATGGGGAGATATTCCCAATGCACAAAGGGGATGGGCGGTGGGGCCCCTATGGGGTATGCTATGTGGGAAGTTGATCCTGTTTTAGAGATATGACCCAAGCCTTTGCAAAAGCCACGTGGCTCAACTCTATATTTGAGACGAGCGTGACAACAAATAAGTGCCGATTGGAGTTAAGATTGGTGGCCTGCAAAGAGCGCCCCACATGCACATCTCAACGTGCATTGGGAACATCTCCCATACTTTCTTTGGGAGATGTTCCTAGTGCACGGTTGAGATATTTTGTCGAGCACATGTGGGGTGCCCATGCAAACTCCATCGATTATCCATACCTGTTAGAGTCGGGCCAATGTTTGACTATCTTATGCCCCTACTCAATTTACAAGCAAGGGTGGATTCGAGTTGAGCTGAGTTGAATACCTAGCTATTAAAGCTAGGCTCACAAAAAAACTATGGTGCTTGTGCTCGAACTTGAGCTCAATTCAAGCTAAAGACTTGAGCTCGAGTTCTATTCAACTCAAAAGCTTGAAGTTCAAGCTGAACTATAGGCCAAACTTTCTATAAAAATAAAAAATTATATATATATATATATGGGCAATTTCATTAAACTAGCCCTACCATTTAGCTAATTGACTAACTCTACCCGTACTGTTTACATATTGCCTTAAAGTACCCTTGCTCTTTCTAAAATTTGACATTGTTGTTAAGTGCTAACAAAAAGAAACGAAATTTCGAATTTGCCCTGCACTATTCCTCAAATTTCAAAATAAAACTCAATTGATGAGGAGTTCTGATAATGATGTTTCAGAGACGCAAATTGTCACTGTTGAGGAGCTTATGAGAGTCTAGATGAGGGTTTGAGAGTCTAAATGACTATTGCAAGTCATTACGTGTTACGTGCTCACTCATTGTACTAACCTAACGTGTCTACTACATCCGGACCCTCTTCTATCAACTCTTTTATGTATGCTCGGGTTTAAGTAGCTTGTATCAGTTTATGCCACCCACTAATGTTAGTGTTTATCTTGTCTTGGCTGTCTCATTGTGAACAGCCTTGTGCTATGGTACATAGTGGGTTCCACAAAAAGAAGTGTCCCATGTATAATGAAGTAAAAGAGGGGATAAGAGAGCGAGGTCATCTAGACTCCTTTTCTTCTTTTGCTAAGAAAATTTCTTAAGAGAGAAGATACTGGTGTTTCTGCTAATATGAAAAGAGGAAAGAAGTCTATCAATGCCTTAAAATAAAGGAATGCGAGGAAAAAAAATACACTATGGTTCTTAATACACTTGTTGATAAGGAAGTGGAGATTGGCAGGCTTTTGGGTTTGTCTTTTGTGGGAAGAGAAGCTTTGTCAGAAGAGCCTTTGGAGAGTTCGAGGAGAGAAGGAAAGAAGAGAATTTGAAGAAAAAACCATTAGGGGAAGGGGGAGAGTCTTGGAGTGAGAAAGGACAGGAAGAAGTTTTTGAGGGGGAGGATTAACTGCAGCTTTAAGGGGGTTTGTGGGGGATTTGGAGTCGATTTAGGGGAAGGTGATTTTGCTTTTCAAATTGTTCAGAGTTTGGGGAGAATGTTGGGAGCTTGGACCCTTGGTTCAGTTTCAAATATGTGTTTTGTTTTGACTAGTCTTGTAGTTTGGTGTAGGGCTGTTGATAAGAAGGCCCAACTCTACCAAACCGACTAACCCGGACCGACCCAATCCGAGTTGGCTGGGTTTTCATCAGCACGGGTCGGTTTCAGGTTGTGCAAATTCTTAAACCGATGATTTGGGTCGGTTTCGGTTTTTATACAAGAAAATTGAAACTGACCCGAACCAAACCGACTTAGTTCAAACATGAAGTTCCAAAGCCCATTAGGCCACCTAGTTTTTGAATGGTTGCAAGAAACTTTGGATTAGTGAATAGTGATTAATAAACAACTTTTGTGATTAACTTTTCATTTAAATTTTATCATAGGAAATGGCTGAATCATTCAATTTATGACTGTTTTTTAAATTAGCAAGATTTTATCACAGGGATGAACTTAGAACCGAAACCGACCCAACCCGACTCAAACCGACCAGGTTGGTTTTGCTTAACACTGGGTCGGTTTCGGTTTCTATATCAGGTAACCCGACTAGGTTAGGTCGGTTGGAAAAATCGTAGTAAACCGACCCAACCCGACCCGTGAACAGCCCTAGTTTGGTGTTGGAGGTGTTGCCTTGACACCTCTTGTGGATGTACTCAACTCTTCTTTTATTTTTAATAAAATCTTTTCTCTTATTATAAAAAAAAAAAAGAAAATATAAGATGACTGATCTGGCAAGGAGACCTCTTGTGAATGTATTTATGACTAGCGTTTGTAGTCCAACGGTGAGGATAATTGCATCCAAGCAATAGACCCGGGTTCGACTCCCGGAAAACGCATTGAGGTGATAGTCTTTGAAATGTTAATTAATAATACAAGATTAATTCTGCATGTTTATCTCTCTGCCGTCCAATTTTAATAAACAAGTTCTCTATTTTCCCCCTTCATTCCTTTTGTTGGTAAGAGCTGTTGTATTATGCTAAAGACAAGTTCCCAAGATTTGATTAAGTTGAAGGCCACCGAAATAGACAGTTTGAAAACTATTCAGAGGCCTTCCTCTTTCAGGGGTTCATGCAGGCATATATCTAACGAATTGAGAAGTAAAAATAAAATTAACATTGGCACGTGGGGTGAGTTGATTTACAGTACAAAAAAGCAAAAGATTTTTCTTGAAAAACAGGTTTTGGATATTTGATCCGGACAGCATATAAACTTTATTACTAAGTGTTAATAATCTTTTGAATTTTATGCAAAGGATAATTGATAATTTATATGTTTTTTATATGTCTTAATTAAATAATTAGAATTTTTGTTTTTTTATGTTATTTTATTTATTTATTGTTTATATATAACAAAAAATAATAGGGAATTAGATGTGGGTTCTAAACCCAACCAGCTTCTTTATCCTTGAATGCATGGAGGATAAGGTTAGGGGGGGGTTTTTATTTTCATGTGCGGAGAAGATTTGGATTCTCAAAATCTAACCCATTATAGGTAGTTTAAGAGGTTTAAGGAGGCAGATAGGGTCTAAAATTTACAAAACCCTCCTTGAGCATGCCCTGTTGCAATCCCTAGGAGTAGGAGGTATTTACTAGTTTGTCAATCCAGCCTCACAACTGATGTGGTGCCCTTAATTCTAAGAGGGACATGGTGATTAGATTGGCTGCCAACAGAATGCGCCTCACAACTCATCCCCTTCGTGCATTGGGAATATCTCTTGTGCTTGTGATGGGGAGATATTCCCAATGCACGAAGGGGATTGGCGGTGGGGCCCTTATGAGGTAATCTATGTGGGATGTCGATTCCGTTTTAGGGACATGACCCAAGCCTTCGCAAAAGCCGCTTGGCTTAACTTTGTATTTGAGATGAGCATGCCAACATATTAGTGTCGATTGGAGTTTGATCGGTGGCCCACATAGTGCACCCCACATGCACATCTCAATGTGCATTGGGAACATCTCCCATACTTGCTTTGGGAGATGTTCCCAATACACGGTAGAGATGTTTTGTGGGGCACATGTGGGGTGCCCATGCAAACTCCATCCGTACTTGTAAGAATCAGGCCAATGTTTGACCACCTTATGCCCCTGCTTGAGTTACAAGAAAGAATGAATTCGAACAAAGCCGAGCTGAATACCTAGCTATTCAAGCTAGGCTCACAAAAAACTTATGGCACATGAGTTCAATTCAAGCAAAAGACTTGAGCTTGAGTTTAGTTCAATTCAAAAGCTTGAAGTTCAAGTTCCACTATATGCCAAATTTTCTATAAAAATAAGAAATAATATATTTTATAATATATATGGGCAATTTCGTTGAACTATCCCTATTGTTTAACTAATTGACTAACTCTATCCTTATTGTTTACATATTGTCTTAAAGTACCCTTACTGTTTACATATTGACTAATTCTATCCTTAAATGCTAACGAAAAGAAACGAAATGTCACATTTGCCCTCCACTATTCCTCAAATTTCAAAATAAAACCCAACTGATGAACAGTTCCGATGATGATATTTCAGAGAGATCGAATTTTCCCTTCCTCAAGATAACTGTTGCAAATCCCAATCTCCATTCTCCATCATTGTTGGGGAAGGATCCATCTAAGTCAAAGAAAGCTGTCACTGTTGGGGAGCTTATGAGGGTCCAGATGAGGGTTTGGGAGTAGATATAGTTTCTTGTTTCCAGGTTTTGTCTTTTAACTTTTCTAGAGATGGGATTGTATACAGGGGTCCCGTCTAGTGACGGAGCCTAATGAGGGTTTCAGAGCAGATTTAGTTTCCTGTTTGGGTCCTGTCAAGTGAGAGAGCCTGACTCGTTGGAGAGATTTCTTGAAAACAAAGAGAAATGGTACCCTCTCTCCATCGCTCATAGTTCCCCGTCTCCTCCTCCTCTTCCACCGATAGAACGCCTCTCTCTATCACTCACATTTCCCCGTCTCCTCTTTCACCAAGAGAACGCCTTAACACACTGCCGTTGTATCTCCATCCCTGAAGTTGTCACCTCATTCCGTCAACCCTTTCCCACTTAGATCTATTCTCCTGGGCGCACCCACACCCCCTTAAATCAAATATTAATCGAGGATGAAAATTCCCTTCAAAACTAATATTATCACTCATTCACAGTGATGAGGAAGTAACAGTTTATGTGGGAACTCAAACCATTACATAGGAAGACACAGTAGGAAAACACATTATTCTGTTTTTTTTTTTCATTTGTTGGTTTATAAAAACAAATGAAAACACTGCCGTTGAAGAAGCAAAAGTGATCTTGCTAAAAATAAATGAAAATGAGAATGAGGCAGAACGAAGGCTGTCAGATATATGACAGGCAGCAACGATGGCTAATTCAGAGAAATCTATGGAGTGAATTCTTGAGGCGTTCCCCTTCACTTCAGCGAATGTTGCTTGCTGGTCTTGGAATCCAGTGTTTCCAACAGATGACAAATGGGCAAATGGTTGGAATGAGATGAGTGGTGGTGAGGAGCAAGGGGGAGAGAGAGAAAGAGAGGGAGAGATATCAAATATTACCTAGATATCGGGTATCATATAATTTTATGGGGTTTTTATTGTTCAATCCACCCCTACAAATCTTAGTCCCACCGTACAGGTGAGATGAATCTTGACCGTGGATCGATGCCAAATCGGCGGGCAAGATACTATTTAGGGGGGGGGGGGACTATAATGCATCAATCAAGAGTCCAAAACACTAAACACATGTGTGTATTATATTTTAATTATTATATCACTTATTTTTTATTTTACTATTTTAATATTTTAGCATTAACAGAAAAATCAACTAAATATTAAATTCTCAAATACAAATTGAATATCACAAAAATATAATATTAACTTAAAGTATCAAATTTGTTAACATTTCTAAGATACATATTCTATACAAATTCATAATTTTTAATCACTAAAATAATTATGCCATTATTAATATTTTTATTTCTATAAATAATTCAAAATAAAAAAAAATAATTTTTGGAAATAAATGCATATAAGTGAATTTGATAGATTCAATTTAATATTATGTTCTTCAATATTTTGTAAACAATATTTTTATTTTTTTATAAATAATTAATATGTTGTTATTACTTATTAATGTAAACTAAAATATTAATTAATAATTTTACAAATATATAAAAATTTAAAATGCATATCATTTGCAATTTAAATATTAAAATAATTATGTTATTATTCGTATTTTGTTTTTATAATTTTATTGATATTAAAAATCACCTTTTTATATAAATATGGACTTGATGGATTATTTGTACTATTAATTTATAAAATACTATTTTTAAATATTATTGCTTGAAATAGTTAGAATTGTTAAACATAAACACGTATTTTTTGTTTAAATTGTATGTTTGCACAAAAGAGTAATAAAATTTATTCTATTCTATTTAACAATACAAGATAAAGCTTGGTTTGATGTTTAAGATTGTGAAATGGCATAGTTGCAATTTTTATGAAGTATAAATGAACCCGGCGTTTCGCGTGTATCGTATTGTATCGGTGCGTATTGGCTGATACAGTACAATACATGCCGATACGGATTCATATCGATGCGATAAGAATGACTTACGGGATACATTTCTATTGGTTGCGTAACCTGTACCGTTAACTGATACGATACGATACACTTTGTATCGAGCGTATCATGCCAATATTTAAGTCCTTGACTTTAATAGCTAACAATATTGTAATTATTTGCATTGACATGTTTTGCATCAATGCAAATTTATTTGCATTACAACCAAACGCAACCAAAAGTACAAAACATTCAAAAATGTCAAATTTTCATACAATAATGTATTAACGATCTCCAAAATTGATATGTATTGAATGATACTTTGACCTATCTAAAACTAGCTAGAGACTTTTACCAGCAACATCCAAACGCTAAACCTCCTTCAGCCCATAGTCAACATATGCATTAATCTGATCAAACCTTTAAGCCAAGCTTTCTATAAAAATAAAAAATTTATTTTAAATATAAAAAGTTAAGAATTATAAAAACTAGATATTATTATATATAAATAAAAATATTATATATTTTATAATATATACTCTCTCTCCCTTTATATATATATATAGTTGAGCTCTAATAGCTCATGAAAATCTAGATTCATTTTCACCCCTAGTTACAAGCTCACACCAACAATTAAGTGGTGTTTGATAACACTTTTCAAAACTAAAATATGATTTGAAATATCTACTTTTCAGATGCCATGCTCATTTGGTATTGCATCTAAAATATGATTTGAAATGTTTTTCAGATTTGAAAATGTAAGTCTTAGGCTTGTCACTTAACACGCTTAGATGCATTTCAAATGTGGCCTAAAGTCGAAAATACCCCTATTTTAACCCAATAAAAACACATTCAATCTCTCTCTCTCTCTCTCCCTGTATTCCCATTACTTTTGTTGCAACAGTCAATAGTGGCAGCTCTCTCTCTCTCTCTCCCTGTCTTCCCGCCACTGCCACTACATATTTTATTCTTATTTTAATATTTTATTTGTTATAAATTATATGTGTTAATTATTATTATTTTATTTTTTTATTAATCATTAAATATTTTAATAGTTTTAAGATATGAATTTGACAATTATTAAATTTTTTTTATTTCTTCATGGTCTTTAATATTACTATTTTCATTATTATTTTAACTCAATAATTTATTTTTAATTTATAAATTGATATGTATTTGTCAATTTTATTCATATTTTTATAAATTATTTTTTATTTTTATAATATACTCATATTTTTTAATACTATTTTGAATTTAACAAATTATTTTTTATGAAATAATACAAATTAAACTCAAAATCACCAAATAGCCTATTAAAGGGGTAAAATAGTAAAATCAATGATTTTCAGATGTTGAGGGTTTGATCCAACACAAGTAACCTACTTTGTTCAGCCTATAAAAAGTCAAAAAGTAATTGTCTCTTTTTAGATTGCAGACACTTTTAATATTTTTTTAACTTTTCAAATTTCAGATTTCAAATTTATCAAACTCCACCTTAATATAATGGAATGAACTTTATTTTAAGCTGTCAATCCAAAGCAATTTAAGTGGGAATATATACAAAATATTAGATATTGATCTCAGGTTCCGTTTGGTTCGAGAGAATAAGACCCTGGAATCGGAATCGGAATCGGAATGTGCCATTCCGGTTACGGATGTTGGGTTGACCGGAATGGGAATGAATAGGCGGAATGTGATTCCCCATATGGGGGAATGGCCATTCCCGAGTCCCGACCCCCTCCCAGGTTTTTTTGGACAAAATTCATTCTAATCTCTTAGCAATTAGCACTGACTAGATACATAAATGCGCTCTCTCTCTCTCTCTCTCGTCTTTCTCTCCTCTACCTCTCTCAGGATTCCTCTGTTCTGGAAGCACTGGATTTTTCTTTCTTTTCCAATACAACTTTTGAGGTTTAGGGATCTGGAAGCACTGGAAGCACTGGATTTTTCTCTCCTCTACAGATTTCGTCATTTTATGGTAGTTTTGGGTGTTCTTTTCCCGTGGATGGATATGGCTGAAATTTCATTTCAGCGGGTGAATTAAAAATTTTGGCTGATTCCAATTTTAGCTTTTAGTTGAATTAAACAGCAATAATGGGAATCTGATTCCGATTCCTGACTTAACTAAACAGGTATTAGGAATAAGTGATTCTAATTTTAATTCCTAAGGATTCCGATTCAGATTCAGGTCCTGTCCACGAACCAAACCGACCCTCAATGTCCAATGTGGCAAGATATAACTTTATCAACTGGACCAGTCTGATTCAATGGGTGTGGACATAACCGAATGTCATTGTTCCAGGCCTCCCCACTAATGAACCCAAGGTTCTACCACTAAGATGCAATCCCCTGAAATGGTGTCCGATTGGGTGGACATTGGTCATGGCGGTACCCTGGTTCTAGACTCCTAGAATTATTTATTAAAACAATTATTATTTTATCTATTATCATTTGTTTATTTATGGATAATAATTGAAAAATGCATGCTATCAAATCCATTAAGGCAATAGGACAAACTTCAGTTGTAGATAATGATGTCATCACTAACCTTTAGCAAATTAAGATTTCCTCCATTTTAATCACTTTTAAATTCAAACACTGAAAGACAAAATGTATCCATTTGTAGGTTTCCAGAATATCATATATCATATGATGAAACAACCAAACCCAGTGATTCCTGGCTGGAAAGCTGAAGTGAAAAGCAGCAGCGAAAAGAGTAGAACAACATTCTGCAAGCAAAGTTCGATCTGCTTGTTTTTCTCTCCTACCCAATTTTAATGAACAAGTTTTTTCATTTGTTCTTCTCTTCCTTTTGGTCTTTTAAGAGTTATTATATTAGACAATTTCAAAGAATGGAAGGACACCAGAATGGACAGTTGAAAAATTATTCAGACGCCTTCCTAAGTGGTTCATAGACGCATAGAACTATAGAAGTAGCTAAGCAAATTGAGGAAAAGGGAAATTAAAATTGATCCAAACATTCCATAAAAACCCATCAGAGATCAAGAAAGAGAATGAAACCCAAGAAGCATAAAAGCACATAATCTCTTCCCTTGAATGAATCTAATAGCTGTTAAAGACTTACAGTAAAAAAAAAGCAAAAGGTGATTGTTCGATTGGGCTCGACTCATAGGGCAATTGTTGGGGCAGCGGACAACTAACTCGTTATCCTTCCACTGATAGGAGCGGGAGGCTTTCGCTGCTCTGTGAAGCCAGCCTGATGCGGTGCCCTCCACTCTAAGAGCCACATGACCCAAGTTTTTATTCAAGTCACATGGTTCAACTCCCTACTTGGAATGGGCGTGCCAGCAAATTAGATCCGATTACTCCTGCCTGTCAGAATCGAGCGAACGTTCAACCACCTTGGTGCCCTCGCTTGAGTTACAAGCTTGTGGTACCAAGCTCGGTGACATCAAATGGACTGATGGATCTAATAAGGAAAAAGATCTTCCTATGCTTTACCAATATGGGACCTTTGCCATACACGTGGTGTTCATCTCAACCAAAGAATAGAATGGAAGTTAACGGTTCCCGTTACAAAGCAATTGAGGTGGGATAGGAAATATCAATAATTTTGAATTCTTGTGGCATTGTGCCATTGATCTTGACAAGAAACTAATTATTAACTCCAATTAGGGGTGAATTAGAGCCGACCCAAGCTCAAATAGCTAGCTATCCTGCTTGAGTTTGGCCCATCAAGTCAATACGAGGCTTGAACTTGGTTCGAGCTAGAATCTTGAGTTTAAGTTCAGCTCGAGTCAAAGCTCGTAAGCTCGAGCTTGGCTCGGTTGAAGCTCAATTTGAGAAAAATATTTTATAAAAAAAATTATATATAAAAAATATTTTTATTTGATATTAATTAGGCCTGTAAACGATATTCAAAAATCTGAATTCAAATTTGAGATTCAGTATAATCGAATCGAATTCGAATAATTTGAATTGAATATTTGGTCGAATTTGGATATTATTTTTTTTATCGAATATCGAATCGAATTCAGATATACATTGATATGATCCGATAAATATCCAAACTGATTATATTATATATATTATATATATAAAGGTTAATATATATTATATAGTATCTATAATATAGAGGTTAAAAAAAAGAAAATGAAAAATGACTAATTACTGAGTTCGAAAATCTCAGATTCTCAAAATCGAACTCTCTTACCTCACCATTGTTACTTCTCAAAACCCTAAAGTAAAACCCTAACCCTCCGTCACTCCCTTTGTCGTTGTCGAACGCCACCCGAGCAACCACCATTGGTCCATCACTGTCACCACCCTTCATTGTCCGAGCAACCACCACCCTTTCGTCGGATGCCATCATCTCGTCGCTCATCTCATCTTTCCTCTTACCTCTATCTCTCTTCTCTCAGTCTCAGTGGGACAGTGAGTCACCACCCAAGCAACCACCATCATCGATGGCAGCGTCAATGATAGCGGTCGAGCATCGGTCACCAGCCATAGCTCAAGCTCAATGCTGACTCCTACGTCCGTTCGCTGCTTCTCAAGCTCAAGCAACCCTCAGGCATCAACCATCCAGTATCACCAGCCTTGTGCAGTTGTGCTGCAACCCACGACTGCCACTGGGAACCCATTGCATTCACACCGCCGGGAATCCACGCCACCAGTCACACACTCACATTTTCCCACCGCCGGGAACCCATGTCTGCCGCCATCTCCTGCCTATTATTGTTCATCTTTTCCCCTATCTGTCAGATCTCCCTCTATACGTCGTCTCTCGCTGTACATCTCTCCTTCAGAGATCAAAGGTAACTTCCTTCCCCAGATCTCTTCTTGATTTTGTTTCAAATTTGATTCTTCTTATTCGTCACTGAACCATTCAGTCGACAAAGCATTTTTTTCCAATTGGATTCGTGTCTGATAATTTTTTTCCAATCCGAATGATCATTCGGATCAATTGGAGGGTTTCTGTTCATTCGATCTAATGCTGAGTAATGATATATGATTCAAATTTGAGTTTTCTAGGGCTAAATTGTCTTGAACTTGATGTTTCACTTTAATTGGCACCGTATTGTTGTATTGATTCCCGGAACTTGTGATTACTTGGCTAACGATCCGGATCCAAAGTAAAACCCCCACCTCTAAATCACCAGAGGGTGTTCGTCTGAGACCAGTTATAAAACTTCTTCTTACTGAGTTTTTTTTTTTTTTTTCTGATTTAGATTTATTTATGTTGGGAAATGACCTTTGATCAAACATTCGAATTACTATACAATTTTAAGTTTTAACTCTTATACTGTAGCTTGCATTATAGTTTCTGTTAGCTTTGTAAGGTTACTTTATTGATGAGGAAGCCACTTTTACTAATAGATTATTTTTGGTTAGCATTGTTTGTTAGTATACTAGAACCGGTCTATGTTAAATTATGTTGTCTCTCTCTGCCAATATTGTCCAATACGTGAGTGCTCTTATTTCATCAGGTTGAAGATGGGTATGGAACAGAAAAATTCCAACATGGAAGAAGGAACCCTAGAGATTGGAATGGGTACGTTGATCGTGCTCTTCAATTATTTCTCTTGTTTTAGATTCATAAAGTTCATCCTCATGCTATTCAATTGTATCTCTTATTTTAGATTCATAAGGTTCATAGCGTGTTCTTTTCCTATAGATTTAATTGCATATGTTAGCATAAGAAATTTTGAACATACTACTGTCTTTTGATTATTGATAATCTCAAATTCAATACTGAGCTTGTATTTATTAAATTATACTCATCCATTTCCCAGTGAGAGGAGGAAAACTGGCAAGTGGGAACTAGTATGTTGGATTTTTAAGAATGCTTTCCAGGTTGCACTTGCTAGTTAGATAGAATATGCCAACCCAATATTAACTCTTTATGTTCTTTCACTAAATTGTGCAAAACCCTAGTTAAAGACTGTGTTCTTATGAATCTAGAAAGAGCTGATAAGAGCTGATAAGCTCACCTAGGGGGACTCCATCGTTTATCATGTCTGTTTTTTTTTTTTTTTTTTTTTAAACCTGTGTTCTTATGCCTGTCCTTTTAAATTGTCTTCAATATTTTGATATTAAAGACTGGCATTGAATGGGTCTGTCCAAGGTCTGCTTCATCCATTGATTCCCAATCTTTCTAGGAGTTGCAATGCTACAACTTGCTTCCACAGCTCAAAATGTATACAGTGTAATCTATTGATATTTGAATCTAATTGGATTTGAATCTATTCAAATTCATATTCGAAAGGTCAATCGGTTGAATTCGAATCGAATCGAATATTCGATTTAATAATCAAATTTAAATTCGAATTGATATATTTGATGTCCGTCGGATATCGAATTGAATTCGAATATTGGTATCTATCAAATTCGAATTCGATCCATTTACAGGCCTAATTATAATACTTAATTATTATTATTATTATTATTATTATTATTATTATTATTATTATTATTATTATTATTATTATTATATGTACCTATTCGATCTTGGCTCGGAAGCCTCACAAGCCGAACTCGAGTAGCTCGTGAAAAGCTCAGCTCATGGCCACCCCTAACTCCAAGACGGAACATGATCTTCTCCTCACATTTGGGCGCCTCACATGCACATCCACCATGTATTGGGAACATCTTCTGTAAATAATAAGTATGGGAGAAATTCCCAATGCATGGTAGGATGTGCATGTGAGGCGCCTCATGTGAGGAGCAGATCCGGTCTCCTCCAAGATGTAGTAAAAAAAATTAAAAAATTATTAAAGGCAAGATGACTTTTATAATCCGGACCATTGAAGTGGTGTCCCATAAACCAAACTATTTTTCCGGGTCATCCAACCAGTGAGCCAAGATTCTACTACTAAGATTATAAGAATTGGTTCTAGGTTTCTAGAACCTATAACCTACCTTATCATTATATTTTAGACTCTGGAAATTTTAATTACCTTCTACATTACTTATTATACACATTTAAATATTAAATTGAAGAATAATGATCAAACCACTAAAGTGAAACTATGGCCTTTGTAATCATGATTCATGAGTGCTTGGGTTCATATCTTCATATCCACAAAATATTTTAGGAATTATTTCAAGGAAAGTTTGGTTCCAAGGACAGTTTTCTAGGTTGGTGTGGGTAGGGTAAATTGCTAGACCTTGGAATCGGCCTGAGCGGGAGAGGGTTCCAAAAAATCGGAACTAGACGCTACATGATAATAGATTGGATAGAACCTATTCTAAGTAAGTTCCATTCGGTTCTAGGTAGAACCTAACCATTTGCTTATCCCCATCATGTTACCCCAAGCAGGTACATGGCCATGTGTAGCCCCATAGAGCCAAAACAAGAAAATGTTCTTTAGTAATCCCTTTTATTTTCTGCTCCAACTACATGGCCATGTAAGTAGTGCAGAAAAAATAAATTATTGGTATTATCCTCCCAATATCCTTTATTTCTTATTCGTCCACCTCAACTCAAACAACAACACAAAGTATCCATAATTTGGATACAAAAAGTCAACATATTTAGAGTTTACAAAATTTGATACTCGTTTTTTTGGATCATTCACTAAAATAACCCTTATAGTTTCGTGGATCTACTACAACCTAGGGGTGTCAATGGACCGGTTTTGGATTGGATCCAATCCGGTCCAAACCTTATTAAATCAGATTTGGATGGTCTGTTATAATTATGGATTGGGTCAATCTAAAATAAATTGGTCTATATTTTTATCAGTCTAAATCATACCTAAACTAAATTCCCAATAATCTGATCATGAGACCAAAGCCTTGTCTAATTTGAAATCAACCAAAATTGAATCCAACATAAAAACATTTTTATGAAATTACTTTTATGAAAGCACTTTTGCAACAACACTTTTATAAAAGTAATTCTATGAAAAGTACTTTTACGAAAGCACTTTTATAAAAGTACTTTTACAGAAAATCACTTCTATGAAAACACTTTTACAAAAGCACTTTTATAAAGGTACTTTTACGAAAGCACTTCTATGAATGTACTTTTACGAAAGCACTTTCATGAAAATACTTTTATAAAACTACTTTTACAAAAGCACTTTTATGAAAGCACTTTCACGAAAACAAAGTGATTTTATGAAAGAACTTTTACAAAAGTACTTTTATTCATTCACTTTGGATTGGATTGGACCCAATGCAATCCGTTTGCAGTTTAATTGGAATGGATTGGAATGCAATAGGTGTTATAATTTTTTTATACATTTTTTCTGGATTTCTCATGTTATTTTGGTGTTTGATTCAATTTGGATGGGATTGGACCCAATCCGATCCATTTGCATTTTATTTGGACTGGATTGGACTTGCTTTGTATGAATTTGATCCAATCCATTTGTAAATGGATCAGTATTGGATTGGACTAGATTGGACCAAATCCAATCAAATTGACAGCTCTACTACGATCTAGCTACCATAAAGTTTATGTTTTACTAAAACACCCATTATAGTTTGCAAAATTTTACTAAATCAACCTTCTATTAGAAAAAAGCGGAAAATCACAATTTTGGCCCTAACATTCTTCCAAAATAAATTTAATCAAGATAAAATAGAAAAGGAAATATCATTCTTGCCCTTAGTAGAACTTAGGCAACCAACACTGTTCAGTTAGCATTGTTCTATGTTCCAAGAAGTAAGATATGTTACAAATGAAGAACTTGAACGCCATTATTCTCTCTTTCTATTTTTTTTCTGCAAACAAACATTGTTTCTTCCTAAAAGGTTCATATGAAGTGCTAGGGTACTTTGGAATAAACAACAACGGGCATATGCTCTTTGCTCTAACAACATTAACCACTTGATTTTTGTGTCACATGATCATTTCTAAATGGCAATACTAATAATTTTTAACGGACAATGTATTAAATAAATCAGTTGCTACAAGGGTGTTTTAGTAAATAATCATTTTTATTTTGATTTGATAATCAGTTGCTACAAGGGTGTTTTAGTAAGTAATAGATGTATTACTTACAATTTTCACGCATGATATTATGTATTAAGTTTAACTTTACGACCTTCAAAATCAATAAGTATTGAATGATTAGAGGTAGACATGGTTTAGTTCGGTATGGTTCCATGGCAGAACTTGGAACCTACCTTATAGGGTCGGTTACAAGTTTTTGGAATCGGAATCTATTATCTGAAGAGTCAGTTTCAGGATCTAACCATGGAATCTGTTCTTTGTTTACTCTCTCCCTTGAAAAAAACATGTTATTTAAAAACTTGATTTTCAACAAATATGATATATATAGTTTAAATTTTATATTAGTTTTATTGATTAAATTAAGTTAATATGTAGACTATCATTATATGGTTCAACACTTATAATTTAAATTTAAATTTTAAAAATATTAACTTTTACATTACTTATTATACCCATATTGGCCGATACGTATATCGGGGTTTTGACTGGTTCAAGGGGTGGAGGAACCTTAAACTGGCCTCCCTGAACCGGTTTTAAAAAAATTAAAAAAAAAGGTTTGATTGCATATTGATACTTAGAACCTTGGTTCCAAAGTAGGTTTCACCAAAGCCAACCAAGGCTAGTTCATTGGATCAGTTCAAATAGGGTAAACCCCACCTAGGTAGGGGTCGGTTTCAAGAATTTGGAACCAGACCCTATCTTGTAACAAATTAAATAGAACCGGTTCAAAGCCAATTCAAAATCGATTCCATTCGATTCCAAGTAAAACCTACCCAGTTGTTCACCCCTACCTTGACCTCTCTACAAGACTACAACTAACTAGAAACTTTTACAAGCAACATTCAAACGCTAAACCTTTTTGAGCCCTTAGTCAACATATGCATTAATCTGATCAGACCTTTATAGGGATTAATTATAAGATGAGATGTAAGATTTGTATTAACAGCCTTTCAAGGAGATAGAAGACCTTTTGTACATGTGTAATCAACAATAAAATACAATATCTATGGCTAGCTTAGTGTACCAACAAAGCGTTTGTAGTCCAACGGTTAGGATAATTGCCTTCCAAGCAATAGACCCGGGTTCGACTCCCGGAAAACGCATTTAGTGTTAGACTTTGGTTTTAAGATTACATTCGTCAACTTTTTCCCTTCATTTATTTTTTTGTTGGTAAGAGAGTTTGTAGGATATGTACGGGTTTGTAGTTCTGGGTTTTGGGACGGGATAGGTTTTGGATATGTACGGGTAGGAAGGTGATATTTCAGCTTGGTCAGGAAATTTCAGGCTTGGGTCTGGGTTTTGTGTTCAGGCCCTGTCTGGTCTTGGACCCACATCAGATTCATAAATTTTAAGGCTAAGCCTGGTTTTGGGCTCACATCAGACCCATAAATTATATGTATGCATGTTATTTTATATTATATTATATATTTTAGGGAAAATTCCCGAGTACCCTGTACTTTAGACCGAGTGCCAATTTAATACCCGAACTTTAAATCGTGACAATCAAGTAACCGAACTTTCAGTTTGCAACAATTTAGTACCCGGTGTTAAATTACTGTAAGTTAGAAGATAAAATATCGTAATACCCCCAGCTATTTTGAATAATGTATGAATTACGGACTAAAATTACTAAAATATCCTCATCATCTATTTAGACCAATGCAAGTGAGAACCACTGTTCACGCTTGTAGTTAATAAGATTCTGAAAACCAGCTCCCTCATGCCAGTGGTGTCAAGCGAATGCGTCGTCGGAAAAGTTGATTTTGGCAATCGAACACGACGCCGAAAAAGTTGAAGTCGACCCAATACCGTTGCGGAGAAGACGACTCCTGTTGCCCATCGCTGGAACATTATTGTGCCCACTTTTTTTTACTCAGTCGTTGCCGGAGAAGACGACTTGTTTCCGGCGTCGGAGTTTTCTATCATTTTCTATGTGTTTTTTAGCATCGACTTCTCCTTGATTTATCTGCAAGTGGGTTATTGAGATTTTAATGTAAGATTTTTTAGGGTTTTTATTTTTTTAGTGTTTTTCATTGCCTTAGCTGTGGACACGAGCCGATCGCTTGTCAAGCCATTGATCTCGTTGATAACCTCTGTGATTCTAATGATCCCTCTGTTTTTGGCGATTTCATTGCTCGAATTACTAAACGTCTTTCTTCGTCTACCCGGTAAGGTTCTTCATTTCTTTTAGTAATTTATGTTTTCATTCTAGTTAGATATCGAGTTCTTTACTTCTCCTCCCTTCAGATTTGAACTTGAAGTTCAAAGTCTCCTAGTTTTGATCTTCTTTATTCTTCTTATTCAAGCTTTTCTAGACAAATTCGAAGTGTTTTGCTTTATCTCAATTGGATTTTTCTATTAAATTGGAGAAAATTTTGGCAGGCGCATATATCTGCGTTTTCAATCTCCGTCCAGCCATTCTTTCCGACCAAGTTTGTGTTTGAATCCCAGAACCCGACGAATAACCACCCTAAACCAAAAACCTACCTGGATTTCTCATTCACCGTCCAAGCTTTCTGGGAAACCAAAGGTAACAAACGCTGAAACTGAGCCAAAAGTCCAGTGGGCAATTAGACTAAGCTCAATAGAACCAAGTCTCCCACCAAATTCAACGATTGAAGGGAATCCGCTACTGGATTTCGTGAAGGAGGATTTCCTGCGTATCTTTGATGATCAAGAGCTTGCTCGAATGATGTACGACGACTGCATCAGATACCGAGATCTGGTCACCAAGCATGACACCCTGGGTGGTTTTCTTTTCAATCTGGCACTCTTGATGATGCTTCTCCGATCGGAGTTCAGTTGCACAACGTCAAACAAGTACTCCCCTCTCTTGTGATTTGATTTCTATACAAGACGAGGTCAAATTTTAGTGTTTTTTAAGTTTACTAACTTGACATTGAATTGTTGAGTTGTTATGCAGGGTCACTTCAACCCAAATTTCTTAAAAACAAGATGAAGAAAGAATTTCCACCTCCAATCTTCTAAAATTTCGTAATCTGTCATTTTGGTGAAAAAAATAATCCATCACTAAAGGTTAGTTTTGGTATTTTGAAATTTTTAACCGCACCTGATATCATGTGAGTCTTGTAATTGACGGTAAATTTTCGCAATTAAAAGTTTGGATACTTGATTGTCGCAATTTAAAGTTTGGGTACTAAATTATCACTCAGCCTAAAGTACAGGGTACCTATTGGGAATTTTCCCTATATTTTATATATAAATATTATAACATGACATGTATAATTTATATTATACGTAATATTTTATATTATATAATGTATAAAATAAGTTTATATGCATGTTATGTCATTTAATATATAGATATATAATGTTTTATATATGAGTGACATTGGCCCGGAATCAGGCCTGGCCCGGTCCGGGCCTTATAGACTTGGGCTAGGGCTTATGTTTCAAGCCCAGAACCCCGGGCCGGGTTGGGCTCGGGCCTAAGCTATAGCCCTTATCATAAGTGCAAAGTCTGGCCTGGGCCCGACTCGGTCCGACCCATGATCACCCCTAGTTAGAATACGGTATTAGGTTAAATTTGACCTTCTTCGACCTGCAAATTGCTGGACAACATATAAACTTGGCTATATCCTTGAATGCAAGGAGTGTAGGGTTAGGGATAGGGGTGGATTCGAGCTCAATTATAAGCCAAGTGTTTTTTGAAAAATAAAAATTATATCTATAAAATCATTTTTTTAGACAAAAAATTAAGAATTATAAAAATTATTTACTATTATACATGAAAAATAAAAATGCTATATTAATAAAAATATTATTATATATAATAAAATTATTTATTATATATATTTATATTATGTATGTATATATATATATATATAATAAAAATTATTTATTTAATACTAAGCATACAAGACTCATGAGCTGAGCTTTATAAGGCTCCAATTCATATAAATTCATGCCAACATCGTCTTGACCAGTGGGTGGATCCCCTATTTTGCATCGTCTTGTCATCCACTTCATTGGCGAAAGTAGTTTTAGAGGATACATCCACCGGGGAGGCCAACAACAGTAGCAATTCGACTTGGGCACATATGTGGAAGGGTAAGCAAATACTATCTCTACCATGGTTTTTAAAACCGAACTGATGACCAAATTGGTCAGGGGTCCGGTTATCAGGTCAAATGATCTGACCATTCGACCGAACGCTCGGTCCATTCTAACAAAAAAATAAAAATAAATAAAAAAAATTCAAAAAATAAAAAACGGCCAAAACCATTCGAACAGTTCGAACGGTTAATCGCCCGGTTCAGCGGTTCGCTGATCAAAATCAACGGTTTTGGGGGAAAATCCGGTTTTTGAAGAAAACGGAACCGATCAGGTGACCGGTTCCCAATTTTTCCAGTCCAACCATCCGGTCCGGTTCAGTTTTCATAACCACGATCTCTACCATTTATCATTCTCTTGCTGAATGATGCATGACTGAATCGGTGTTGGACTGTTAATGGCGATTGAAGCGGTTTGATTTTTATTTTATTTTATTTTTTTACCATTTTATTCTATTCCTATTGGGACCTTTAAGCTTAAATTTAGGAAACAAAGTGTTCTTTTTCCGCCTGTAATTGTGATTAATCCTTTCCTGGTCTACATGAATATGAAATTCCTCTGAAACTCTCAATAGTAGGTCGAATTTGCGTTGGTCTGCAACTGTTTCATCTTTATCGGTGCTAAACCTCAGATTCCCCCTCCATTAAATCTAACCGAGGACGGTGGATGAGAAAAAAGAATAAATAAAAGAAGTGATGATAAAGAACGCAAAATAAAAAAAAAAAAATGTGATGCATAGGTCAAAGAGGGGAACATAGCAGATGTGAGAATTGGTAGAGGGAAATCAGGTGAGAAATTCAAGATAGCATGGGATAAAATAATTGATAGAAAAGATAGGTTATGATGATAGAAATAAGAAAAAACAATGATAACAATATATAGTAAAAATTAAAAAAAAAAGGAAAAAGAAAACATAAAAGCTTAAAACAAATAAATAAGTGAAATAATAAAAGATAATTCCAATAAATAAATAAAAATTAAAAAGAGTTCCATAAGAAGAATAACCAAGGTTCAAAGTATCGACACGTATCGGCCCGTATCAGCCAATACATATCATTCTGGGATCTCTCTGATATGCCCCTACAGTGGGTGTATCGAGGGTCTGACCGATTCAGGGGGTGGAGGAGCTCTAAATTGGTCCCCCTGAACCGGTTTTGAAAAAAAAAGGTATCGATTCACCTGATACATCGCTATCAGTATATCGGACGTATCGATATTTTGAACCTTGAGAATAACAAAAGAAAAAAATAAAGAATTAAAGAAATAAAAATTAAATAACAAAATAATAAAATAATAAATAGGGAGGTTTTCTTTTGTTGGCATGTCATTGTGGTTTGCTTTCTTTATTATTATTTAGTTTAAATAATTGTGTTTGTGATTGTTTATTTGAGTTACCATGTGGGTCTCACTTATTGGATCCGAGAGAGGGGTGCCTAACCCCTTCCGTCTCCCATCTGAATCTCACCCAGTGGTTTAACCGGTGCCTTGGTCTTTAGAGTCATTATTTGATAAAAATGATTTTAGTCCCATTCTCGAAGGTCCCATCACTTCCATTTCCATAATCGATGAGTGGCAACTCCATTCCCAGCCTAAGTGAGTCGTTTTCCCGATGTTCACACACCATTGATTTCTCATCCATACTATAAAACACCCTCTAATTTGCTTCCAATCCATATACGAGAGCTTTAACTCCGTCATCATAGCTTTTGATGGCCGAACTGTCTTCCTTGAGCTGTGATGGGTCCTTTTGTGGGACATTGGATGACGCGCGAAACCTCTTCCTACAGACCCTATGTAAGTATCATAAGAACCATCTATCCCAAGAAGTAGTATCTCAAACAATGGGGTCAGGCAGGGATTTCTCGTTAGACTACTCTTGTTGTGTTGGTGTGGGTCATTCTGTGAATTCAGGCAAGTCATTGCTTTACATACTATTTCAAGAGGTGAGTACTTTTTACCTTTGAAAAATAGATTTATTTTGATTTTTGAGCCACCCAAATCTGATAGAGGAAAACACATAGCTTGCCTAGTAGTAAGAGTTTGCAATCATAGAGATTATGTGGACTAATGCCTAATTTACCTTCACCCCATAAAATCCTCGCAAACGGATACGTGAAGAATGTTGGCAAATATCCATATGGGTATGGGTAGGACCCAGATTGTGGCCCGTCATAGTAGCCACCATCTAGATATTGCATGATCCTAATCCAACCATCCAATTATAGCTCATTAAGTGGGTGAAAGGACTAAAACTATTTCCCAATTCAGATTTTAGGATTTCAAAACTGAAATTTAAATTTGAAATTGACCACATTTAATTGGAAATAATGGAGTTTTTAATTGAAATAAAATTAAAGGAATTAAATCTCATATCACTTTAAGAAAGTTCATTAACAGGTGGAGCTTGCCTAGCTAAAGGAAATACTATGATACCCCTCTCCCCTAGTCTATAGATGTGCACCATTCTCTCCACCACTGAACCCCCAATTTTGTATGTGTCTCCTATCAACAATGCTTTAGAGAGAGTGGGAGAGAATCTTTGTGAGCCATTGTGGATCAAGGGGTGATTGTGCTTCCTCCCAAGGAATCAAAAATGGTATGAGAGCAAATCAGCTTCAATAGATCAAAATAGTGGTTATGGCAATTGGAGGTAATCATTTTATTTTAATATTATTTGTCTTATTATTTTATTTGGCCAAGGCAATCACTAGTTTATTAGATCCGATCGGATCAGATCTATTTTTATTATATTTTATTTATTATTTCATGCATGAGATTAATTTTGTTTGAATACTGGTGGATGCATGGCTGACTTTAAAAGAAGAGATGGGAGAGTATCTCTATGGCTTGCTTACAGAAAGTAGAAAGTCTTCATCTTTCAGCCATTGTGGAGGGTAAGAGATGGGGTATACCACTAGTAATAGAGGGAACCCACGGGTCATTGAGAGTAGAGATAGAAGAGTCATCCTTTACCATCCAGATTGATCAGTTTGATTCTATCTTCCTTTTTTTGCTAAGAAAAGGTCACCATTTGGAAAAATATTTTTCTTTCAAAGCTTTACTCCATAATGAATTTGGAACTTAATATAGCCTCTAGGTTTTATTCATTGGTGACCAATGTCTGAACCCCAATCCTCTTATTAATTTTGAACAATGCATTCTTTTCCATGTGATTGTATGTTTCATTTGTTTGTTTTGTTCCCGTTACCACTAGTAGTCTCTAGAGAGCTTATTAATCTGTGTATGCACTTTGTTTGGGAAAATAGTTGTCATCATAGGGTAGATTGATATTGCTTAAAGGGCTAATTTCACTAAGGTGGTTCTTCTAGCTTGTGACAACAATTTTGAACTACAAGAGTTAATTTTTGAGTTGATTCTATCAAGGGCATCTTGAAGGGATAGGTGATGTATGCTTTGGAGATGGATCTTAGCTCCTAAGTGTTTCGACCCAATAAGCATTGAGTTTCTCACTCTAAGAGTATGGGAGATAATTTTTTGGTATTGTCTTGGAAGTTGGAACTGTTTGGCTGAACAGGATATGAGATTTGTTTTACAAAAGATAATGCAGTTGTCTACAAACAACAAATGGGTAATGGGAATGCCATTTTTACAGATCTTAATGCTCTATATCAAATCATTATTGGAAGTTGTGTTTAGAAGATTAGTAAGTACTTCCATATTCCATCCCAATGATAAAAAGATAAAGGAAAAGTGGGTCTCCTTCATCCCTAATCTTGATAGAGTAGGTAGGAGTATGATAATTGATAAATTAAGTTGCACCATTTCACAGGGAAACCATCTTTTGTAGAACTTCCAAAATGAATATCTATCAAAAGCTTTTGACATATCCTTTTTTTAAGTGTTCATAGTATGTGTAATCTCTCTAACTAGCAGAATGTTGTTAATGATTTGCCTTGATTTTAATGTTAGATAGTGTATGCAACACTTAGTTCCAATAACATTGATGTACATAGACATTTTAGTATGATTAACATAAGTATAGTAGTGTTTTATGTTCAACTTGTGTGTTTATGTGAATTAATCCTTAAACTAGACACTTATAAGACTTGTGTTAGCTTAGAATATTCTCAACCATTGGATAAATTTGGAGAGTTTATCCTAATAAGACTGACACTGATGTATTACCAAATTTGTGGAGCAACTTGTCTCGACTGCTAGGATTAGACCCCAAGCATGGTGAGTCAGTGTTTGGAATAAACACTAAATCTATATCAGTTTCCAGATAAGCTTAGAGACAAATGGGCAAAATTGAAAAGTTGCACTTAACACTAGACTTGATTATGATATTGCACTAAGTTTTGGACTAAACTGCTTTTAATGTGCCAACCATTGAGATCCATTAAGGGTCAAATAACTAAGACTAGTGTTAATTTAGAATGCTCTCAACCATTGGATAAACTTAGAGAATTTATCCTGGTAAGCCTAACACTGAGGTGTTGCAGAATTGGTGGAGCAACTTGTCTCAGCTACTAGAGTTGGACCCTAAGCATGGTCTATCAGTGTTTGGAAGAAACACTAAACCTGAATCAATTTTCAGTTATGCCCTAGACTTTGGAGACAAATGGGCAAATTTGGAAAATTACACTTAACCCCAAACTTGATTATAATGCTATATTAGGTCTTGGATTGAATTACTTTTCATGTACCAACTAGTGAAATTCATTAAGAGTTAAAAAACTAGGCATGTTAGAGCAGTTTGGGAAATTACCTGAGTGGGTGATCATAGTGATAGGATTGGTTCCTTTGTTAGACAATGTGAATATCAGGGTTTATACTGTATTTGAAATTTGATTTACAAATTTTGTTCATATGTTATATTATTATTTTATAACAGATGTTTACAAAAGGTTTTAATCTTGAGATCCATCTGAACAGAGAGTGTGACACTGCATTTTATAGTCAAGGGAGAGGTCATTTATTGTAAACAGTGTTTTGATGATTATGGGCCGAGAGATTAGGTGCAAGAGACCATTACAGAGCCATTTACCTGATGGTCTTCATTTTACATAAGTACATTATCCTTGGGTTGAACCCTTATGGACTTATGTGAGACCTTTGTGGGTTTCACACCACACAATATTCATACCTAAAGTGGCCATGAATACCTTGGAACATGAACCATTAAAGGAAATGGGCCTTAGGTCCATTATTAATAAGATTAATTTAGTGGTCACATGACAACTTGGTATAGGTCGAATATGGGTATATATGGGTATGGAGCACCCATTTCTTTTAAAAAAGATAAGGTTTATCAAACATGGATGAGTCCTTATCCAAATCTGACTTTGATCAACTCCTGATAGGATTAGGAGAGTGGTCTATATAAGGGATGGGAGGGAGGGGCGAACCATCTTATTATCTTCACTCTCTTGCACTCTTTCTCTCTTCCCTTTGCACCCCAAAACCCTAGTTTGAACCAACCACTATAAGGGCAGACTCGCTTCAGTTCTTAGTTGAGTTTTTGGAGAAAGACATCAATTATATCAAAGTTCACATAACTTCATCAATCCAAGGAGTTTGGAGTTTGGTTTTGTTGAAACTACATTATCGAATCATCTTAGCACACACTTGTGCTATCTTCAGTAGGAGGCCAATCTAGGTCTGATGTTGGGCATGAACTACCACTGTAGGAGCTGCTTTTATGGACTTTGTATCAAGTATGATCATCATTTAATTTGAGTTTCAAATATGGTCTAATTCAGTGCAAGATCAATCTAAAAATTTAGATTTCAAATACTGAGAAATCAATTCCCATGTTAGAATTATTTTTTTATAACTCGGCCAGCCACCAAATCTGATTCGACCATGTTAAATTTGATTTCTAACCTAATAAACATTTAGGAAGCCAAATTAAAATGGGAATATAAGATCTTGTAGGATATGCTACATTTTGTTGACCATCCATTTGGAAATGATCTTGTACAATACATTGCATAAGTTGATGGGATGGTAATCAATGGAGGTTAATGCTAATTTGTTTTGGGGGATGAAAATTAAGTTGGTGTTATTTAGTTTTTTGGGGGGATGTTGAATGTTGAAAAAAAGGGATAGAAGTTTGAAAATATCATGATGGGCCAGATCCCAATATTTTTGGTAGAAGTATGAGGTGTAACCATCTAGTCCAAGAGACTTGTGTGGCTGCATTTGTTGAACCACAGATTATAATTCCTCAATGTTGTGTGGGCTTAATAGATGTCCAATTTGCTGAGGTTACAATTGAGGGATAGTAATATCAACAAGTAATGGCCCATGATGGATTTCAAGGATATCCCCAATATGTAGCATGTGCTCCTTAAATAGTTTCACTATCATAGTTCTTTTGGAAATCAAATCTCCATCACAATATTTCATCCAATATGTCATTTTTTCAAATTTTTCCTATTTGCCATGTGGTGAAAGAATCTAGTATTTTTATCTCCCTCCTTGAGCCATATTTCTCGAGACTTCAACCTCCATAGCTAGCTTGAGAACAAAATGTCCAAACCAACCTATCTAAAATTGTGAGTTGAGTCAATTTGGACTCGAATTAAGCCCACCCAATTTGCACCCCTATGGACCATTGATCATCAATTAGATGCAAAAACAATTTTCTTTTCAAGTTAGTTTATTTCCTTATTCTATTTCTATCAGTAATAAAAATTAATAACTCTTATTTATCACACATATTTTTTTAATATGATGAATACATAATATTATAGATGCACCCAAATGTTTTGTATAAAATTTCTATATTTTTAATAATTTTTTTATTATTCTCTTTTTTAAATTTTTATTATTTAATTTTGACATCAAGGGTAGATTCATTTGACCAAAAAGGTTAAACCATTGGCCCACCACTTAAATAGGAAAATGCTTTCATTTTTGGGTTAGTTTTAAATCTTGTATCTCATTTCCATCTTAATAAAAATACTTCTTATTTGTCATACTTGTTGTTTAATATGATAAATATATAACATTAGAGATGTGCCTAAAATTTTGCACAAAAGTTTATTTTTTTGTAACATTTATATTTTTATTTATTTTTTATTTTTATAATTTAGCTATGAGACCATGGTTGACACATTTGGCATGGATGGATGGACTATTTACCCACCACCGAAATGAAAGGGTAGTTTATTTTCATGTTAGTTTTGAACAAAGGTTTTGTATTATTAAAAAGATTGCATATGATTTAATTAGTACAATTTACTAGTGAGAAATAAAGATAATTTTTCAAATAAAGTATCTAATCTAAAGAGAGAAAATGGGAATTGACACCTTAATGACATTGAATTGAATGAAGTGGAAAATAATTATAATTTAAATTACATTTTATACATTTGTGTTGTATTTTCTCAATTTTCCTTTTGTTGTATCTTTTTTTGTTTTTGCAAAATTCAATTTTTTTTCTATTTTTGTTTTTTTTCTAGTTGTATGTTCTCCAAATTTTTGTTTATCTTGTACTTTGTTATATTTTCCTCTTATTCTTTATTTTTCCTATTTCATGTATATTTTACAATTTCTACATTTCCTTTATTTTTCATTTTTATTGTACTTTACCAATTTACTATAAAATGGTATCATAAAATGATATAAGGGCAGTTCGGGGGTTTGAAAACGTTTAAACACATACATGATAGTCATATGAGAATCTTTTTTTCAGTTGATTCACAAAATGCTAATAGCTGGAAGCCTGGAACAAATTGTTGGAATCTAAAAGTTCAGGGTGGGTCTTTGTCACAAATAAAAGTTTAGGGGGTCAAGGTCACTACCCCAGAGTACAAGGAGGAAGTCTTTAATTTACCCTAATTTTATTAAGGCTGTGTTTGGTTTGAAGAAAAAAGTAAGGAAAGGAAAGGAAAGATAGAGAAACCCATACAAGGTTTGTAAAAGATTACCTACCTTTCCCTACCTTTTCCTTTAAACCAAACATAGCCTAAGCGTACTCATTTGAGCACATCCTTGGCAAAAAGTTGAAAAGCCACTATTAAAGACAAAATGTTTGGGTGTTATTTTTTAATCTTTTATAACATGTATTTTTGTATCATAATTAGAGGAAATTCCATTATAACAAATGGGATGTACTCAAAAGAATTCCCATATTATGAAAGCAATTACTCAATACTAGTCTTGTTTATGCAGAGATAACATCTAGCTAGGGCTGTCAATGGATTAGGTCTACCTAATGGTCTTGAACCGGCTGAACCGATTATAACAGTCTGATTTTATGATTTTGTCCCGATTAATAATTAGATCAGTCCTAGTTCTTTCCTGTCCCAAATTTATTCAGACCCGGAACCGATTATTTTATCAAATATATACTATTTTCTTAATTTTTATATTTTTTATCATATTTTATCGATGTAGTATTTACATCAATAGTCATAAAACTTCATGTTTGATGAGGTTTTACATTGATTCATGACATAAAACTCCACTTTATCCAAATGCCGACAAATCTAAAACGGAG
The DNA here is from genome assembly GCF_055504915.1 of Nelumbo nucifera. Taxonomy (NCBI): domain Eukaryota; kingdom Viridiplantae; phylum Streptophyta; class Magnoliopsida; order Proteales; family Nelumbonaceae; genus Nelumbo; species Nelumbo nucifera. The sequence goes on along the minus strand of NC_142656.1, from coordinate 28,784,365 downwards.
TGGAGTTTTACGTCGATCGTCATTTACACTCCATCCAAACTGGCATAAACTTTTACATTGCTCTTGATTTACCTCCAAACGCAGTCATATAATTGTTTTCCCTTTTGCAAGTCACATCTTGGTGTAATAGTAAAATCTACGCTAATAAGAGAATGCGGGTTTGAGTTTGAGATTTATGAAAATGCCAAAGATAAGAACTTTATGCAGTCTACCCCTCCCAAAACCCCCATATAACGGAGACCTACATAGGGTAATGGCCTTTACTTTTCCCTAAGGAATCTCTAGGGTTCAAACTAATATTTGATCTTAAAAACCAACTTGGATGGGTCATAGAATTTCACATTTGTGTTTTTTCTTTTTTCTTTTTATTTTCACTCTAAAAGGCCATGCAACAGGAGTAGTCCATCCCCCAAATCCAAAACCCCCCAGCCCAGGTGCAGGTGCGATTCTATCCCCCGTCTCCGCTACAACCATTTGGAAACTTTACCAACTAACCGATTGGCACCTTGCGAATTTCACATTTTTGTTAATATCACAACTTTTGTAACCCAAATGGCTTAAGAATCTCTCTCTGTATGTGTGTGTACAACTAAAAATTTCACAAGAGGAAGAAAAAGAAGAAGAAATAGAAGTTTTAGACAAAATGAAAGTTACGAGAAAATATATTAACATTGAAATTTGAGTTCAGGGGTACAAAATTCTAATAGAGGAATTAGAGACGAAAAAAGAGGAATGCCAAGTCTGTCTTGTACTATGTCTTTTCATTGGGTTGCACCAGGCAAAGAACCCCAGATTTGTGTAAATTCATTGTATACATTCTAGAGAGTATTACATGTAAAAGTTGTATTAACATAATTTTTAAGGATATGGGAACCTCTGCAGCCAATTGAAGGATCTTCGCAACATGCAACAACAATATTAAAACCTGATTGAGATTGGTTGACCATACCAACAAGCGTGCTTAGGATAATTGCCTCCGAAGCAATACATCCGGGTTTACTCCGGACAAACTTTTAGTCAAATTTAACCAATGAGATACCTCACATTTGAAAAAAAGGTAAAATTCTAAATTAGTACTCTTTACTTTGAGTTTAGTGTGGTCTTCGAACTTTAAAACATGATAATTTAGTATTCAAATTTTTAAAATGCTCAGTCTAGTATCTATTATTAATCATTCCGTTGATTTGACTAACTGTCAAGTATCATTTGAAAAGACATAGATACCTTTTGAGGGTCATTTAATCATCTTTATCAATTATTCAAATATTGACAAAAAATGAACAGTCCCAAATCCTTACTTAATGTAACCCTATCTTTCTTGAATAAAAGAGGCAAGGATTTGAGATTGTTCATTTTTATCAACATATGGATGATTGATAATTAGATGACACTCAAAGGGCATTTGTGTTTTTTCAAATGTCACTCAACGGATGATAAACATATTGGTTAACGATACATGCTGGATTGACACATTTTGAAAGTTTGAGTATTGAATTTTTCGCATTTTAAAGTTTAGAGGCCAAAGTGGCACTTCACCCAAATTACAGGATACTAATAAGAAATTTTCCCTTAAAAATATATAAAAATAAAAAAAAAGAAAAAACAACATTGGGTTAAAAATAGACGAAAGTACGGGTCAAAAGCAATATATATTCCTTTTCTGGGTTTTCATGGCATCTTTATAGATAGGCCCCTGTACCTAAGCTTTTTCGGTAGCTCAATTTCTCTTAGAAATATACCAGAAATAGAAAAAAAGAAATTAAACCCAGTAATCAAAAAAGCACTTAAGCTCTTCCCTGCTGAACCCAGTTGTTGTTACAGTCAAAAAAAAAAAAAAAAAGGCAAAAGGTGGTTGTCCGATTGGGCTCGACTCATAGAGCAATTGTTGAGGCAGCGGAGCACTGGCTTATAGAAGCGGGAGGTTTTCGCTGCTCTGTGAAACCAATCTGAGGCGGTGCCCTCCACTCTAAGAGCCACGTTACCCAAGCTTTTATTCAAGTCACATGGTTCAACTCCCTACTTGGAACGGGCGTGCCAGCAAATTAACTCTGACTGCTCCTGCTTATCAGAATCGGGCCAACGTTCAACCACCTTGGTGCCCTCGCCTGAGTTACAAGCTTGTACTACCAAGCCCGGCAACATCTATTGGACTAATTGATCTAATAAGGAAAAAGAACTTCTTATGCTTTACCAATACGGGACTTTTGCCAAACACGTGGTGTTCATCTCAATCAAAAAATGGAATGAAAGTTAATGGTTCTCGTTTGGAGGGGTTATTCATCTTTAAAGCTATGTTAGTCAGGACCCATGTGATGTACGGATTTTTTAAGAAAAATTGAGAATAGAGTTTATATATTTTCAATTAAGTGGTACTCATTTAACTCCAATTGAAGCATTTTTTTTGGGTTATGTCTAGTTCATTCGATCACAATTTAAGTTAGAGTGACTAATTTCTTATACGTTAGATAAATCTGCATTGCTTTTTTGTATCTTAGTGCTAATTTTTTTATTAATTCTTAAAATTTTATGGTTTGTAATTATTTTTGTATTACTTTTAGGTAAAAATCTCTTTTACCAAAAAAATTAATAATAATATTCAACCGCGCAACTTGCAGCGGTGGCGGTTGAGTATTAATAATAATTATTATTATTATTATTAATTATAAATTTATTTTACTAATTATTACTTATTAATTATTTTAATATTTTTATTAAACATTAATTATTTTTATTAGTGATTAATTATTTTATTAATTTTTATTGTGTTATTTATAACTGTTAATTATTTTTAGTAATTATTATCAATTATTATTTATTTTATTGTTTTGCTTGTATTATTTTAATATTATTAATAATTAAATAATTATTTATTTATTTTATTAATTTTTATTGATTGTTTTAATTTTTATTAAATTTTAATCATTCTAATATTTTTATTAGTGATTAATTATTTTTTGTATAATTTCAACATTATTTTAAAATTGATAAGTTATTTTATATGAAATAGTGCTAACTACAAGAAAGACAACCTAACCGAGTTTTGTATGATCCATTTTCCAATTAACTATATTGGTGTACATGTCTCTTAGATATTCTAAGATGTCACTTTTTCCTAGATAACCCAAAATAAACATGAAAAAGAAACCCTATACTTTTAGGTTATGAAATTACAATAATACCTTATATATGTGTAGGGGCCGGGTATCATGACCTAATAGGGCGGGTCATATGTGGTTATTAATATTCCATTTTTTATTGTAACTTATTGTTGTTTTTTGATTTTTAAACATTAATTGTTAAAATTATGAATTAGTGCAATTTATTGTTATTTAATATTTTACTTTTCATTGTAATTTACTATTATTTTCTGAATTTTAATCATCAATTGTTGAAAATTATCAAAAATTGGTGTACTTCATTGTTATTTAATATTTAATTTTTTTATTGTAATTTACTGTTATTTTCTGACTTTTAATCATTAATTATTGAAAACTACCAAAAAGCAGTGTAATATACTATTTGGCTTGGGTTGAAGCCCCGGGTAGCCCGAGAACAACTTGACCCAATTTCAGCCCACCCCAATATTTTATGATATACACTAGCTGGGACCCGTGCAATGCATGGGATTTATTAAGCGAAAGCTAAATAACAGAAAGGGTCATTTACTAAAACACTCCTTATAGTTTCATGGATTTACTAAAATTTACCCTATAGTTTGTATTTTACTAAAACACCACTTATAATTTACTATGGATTTAATCAATCTTCCATTAGATGACAGTGGAAAATGACAATGTTGACCCTAATGTTCATTTAAATAAATTTTATCAAAAGAAAATAAAAATAAAAAATACCATTTTTGCCCCTAATAAGACACGGGAAACCACTCTATTGGCTATATTTGGTCAATTTTGTTTTTCTGTACAAAAAAGTGATAAGAGTATTTTTGGAATAAAAAATCATGGCCTTAATGACAAAACAAACACTCTAAGGTGTGTTCTACTAAATGACCATAGAAACACATAGAAACACATAAGAGTAGGGGTGTAAAATATATGAGATATTTTATTAAAATGAAAACTATAAGGTAGGTTTAAGTAAATATGTAAAACTCTAAGGTGTGTTCTACTAAATGACCATAGCAACACATAAGAGTAGGGGTATCAATGACCGGTTTTGGGTTGAACTCCATCCAAATCAAAATCCATTTGGATGGATTGGACGGACCAATAAGACATGTTGAATTTGGACGGATTGGACAGACCAATATGACATATTGGATTGGACCTGGTCCGTCCATAATGAATTTATATTGGATTGAGCCAATATCTGGTCCATTGATAGAAAATAAGAGCATAGGTGTCAATGGACCATGTTTGAGTTGAAACCAATCTAAATTGACATGAATTTGAACAAATTGGACAGTCTCTGGACTGGTCCAAAATAGTCCAAAATATTCATTAGACTGGACTGGACCAAGTCCATTTGTAATGGACTCACATTGGACTATATCGGATTGGACCAAATCCGGTCCAATTGACACCCCTACATAAGAGTATACAACTATTTTATATTTTCAAATTTATAAATAATTAATAATTATTCATATTTTATATACTACTTTTAACAAAATTTTTATAATAAAAATAACAATAATTAATCTCAGTTAGATTTATTCATTAAATTGATGAAACCGACCAACCCGATCAACTTGACCTGACCATATTGGATCAGTTTTGCTTTGGCTCGACCAAAATCGGATGACTTTACCATATATATATATATATATATATATATATATATTATTTTAAATATAAATTTTAATATGAAAAATTAGGAAATTTCACATATTTCTTAGTCTAAAATGTTTTATATCATAAATTTCATTTTTAACAATTGCACTATAATTTTTAAAATTTAAATTTAATTTTCAAGTTTAAATCTTTTGAACCAACTGACCAAACCAAAAAATTGACCCAAATTGGTACAAGTTGAGTGGGTCGGTTTTCACAAATGGTTAGTCGGTTTCAACTAACCAAGTCAATTTGGTTGGAAAAACAACCTACAAATTAACCAAACCAACTCATGAACACTCTTAATTTCATATAAATTAATAGTCTGATCTTTGATAAATAACAATATTTTAATCACCAATAATTATTGAAAATTTATAGCAAAAATACACAATTATTGAAAAATATACTGATAATGAAAAAAATACATAATTGCAAAAAAAAAGTACTAAAAATATATTAAATTATTCAATAAATAGTATAATCTCAAATAATAGTATAATCTCTAATAAATATTAATCAATAAGTTATATAAAAATACAATAAGTACAATAAACAAAATTTAAAATTTTCAATAATAGTAGTTTAATCTCCAATAATTAGTGAAAGTTTTTTGATAAATAGCAAAACAAAAATAAATTTATACATAATTATATTGAAAATACATTTATCACAAAAAACAATAAATAATTACTGAAATACAGTAAATATTAATATTAGAATATATAATTATTTAACAAATATATATTAAGAGTTTAAAATTATTACTAATCAATATTAATTTTTATGAAAGTTATTTTCTTGAATAATTAATTGATATAAGTAAAATTAGTTACTTACAATATTATGTAAAAATATTAAATTATTATTAAAGTTATTTGTTTATTAATTTTGTAAATTATTAAATTATTATTATTTTCAATATTATGTTATAATTACTTTTATACATTTCATATTGTTTTGAATTTATTACATAACTTCTTTATTCTAACAAATTTAAAATCTAGTTATATTAAATATTTTTTTATTTAAAATATTTAGTTACTTAACTACTAAAATAATATGTAAAATATTTAAATTTTAAAATATTAAATATTTATTGCATTTAATAATCCATAAAATTATTATTTATATTATTATTACATAATTTTATTATTAATTTCGTAAGATATTGAATTATTATTAATTTCAATATTATGCTATAATTATTTTTCTACTTTTAAAAAATTTTTAAATTTATTACATAATTTCGTTATTTTAACTATTTAAAATCTAGTTATGTGAAATATTTATTTATTTAAATATTTAAATAATATGTAAAGTATTTAAAATTTGTTGTTATTTACTGAATTTTATAATCCATTCAATTATAATTTATACTATTAATAGATAATTTCAATATTATGTTATTATTATTAATTTCAATATTATGTTATTATTATTTTTCTACTTTTGTGAAATTTTTTAAATTTATTACATATTTTCGTTATTTTAACTATTCAAAATCTAGCTATGCTAAATATTTATTTAAATATTTAAACAATATGTAAAATATTTAATTTTTTTTATTTGAATTTTATTTATTTAAAGCTATTACATATTACTAAATATTTTGTTATATAGTTATTTATATATTTATAATATTTGTTATTTATGATATTTATTTATTGAAATATTTATATAAGGTTTTATTTTTTAATGTTAAGTTTTTATTATTTGAATAAAATTTAAATTGATAATCCAGAAAAATAAAATTTAAATTGTTAGTACATAATTTCGTGATATATTTTGTAAAAATATAAATTTATTTTTCTGTTTTTAAAAAATATTTTAAAGTTATTATATAATTTTGTTAGAACATTTAAATCATTCTTAAATTTTTTAATCCAAACTTTCCTTAGATGGATATAGATAAAAAGTTGGGGAGAGGATAAATAGGAATTAGAGATAATTTAGGAGAGAAACCCTCTACTAAACTAGAGATAATTTTTGAGATAAATAGGAATTAGAGATAATTTTGGAGAAAGTGGGGGAGGTAGTTTAGGAGAAATTTTAGGAGAAGAAATTATTTAGGTTATTTGGAAAGTGCATTATATATATATATATAGATGTCTACATATTATCAATATATTCTAACTCAAAATTAGGCTACAAAAGAAAACTTTCAAACCCAAGCCCAACCCAAGATGTTGAGTTAAGCTCAGGTTGAGCTGGGTCAAGTTCAAGTTAGGCCTATCCAAACTGCACCCCTAAATCTTTTTACCTTAATTTTTTGAACAAAGCCTGTGCATCGCACGGGTCCCCACTAGTGAAACGTAAAGTCAAGGTCCAAACTGATGGGTCAAGAATTGGCCTTGGGTTGAAGCCCAAAAAGTGACACAATGCTGAGCGAAAGATTGTTGTGTGTTGAGAGATCAGATGAGATCAGAACAGTGATATGGTGCACCATCATATAACCCAAAGGCTAAAATTGGTGCATGCCGCAACCCTCGAACAAAGTGGGGACACATGGCAAACACTAGACGAAATCTGCCATACCATCGAGGTCAGAACCATTGTTTCTAAGCTTCTCACATGGAACGTAGGGCATGTGCCCCTTAGAACATCAGACAGTGGCCACTACAGGACTTGACATTAGGGGTGTCAATTGGACTGGATTTGGTCCAATCCGGTCTAGTCTAATGTGAGTCTATTACAAATGGACCTGGTCCAATCCAGTCTAATGAATATTTAGGATCATTTTGGACCTCTCTAGAGATTGTCCAATTTGTTCAAATTCCTATTAATTTAGATTGGTTTCAACTCAAACCTGGTCCATTGACACATACGTTCTTATCTTCTATCAATGGACCAGATATTGGCTCAATCCAATATAAATTCATTATAGACGGATTATGTACAATCCAATATATCGATCATATTGATTTATCCAATCCATCCAAATTCAATATATATTATTGATCCATCCAATCCATTTAAATAGATTTTGATTTAGACAGAATCTAATCCAAAACCGGTTCATTGACACCCCTACCTGACGTGTGCCCACTTGCAAAGAGCTCAACGCACTCCCCGATAGATATATAAGGGCATGCCACCCAAGGTGAGAATCTTTTCACACTCTAGATCACAAGCTATACACTGCTCTCTTGCTAACCTAAGCTCTTCAACTGATATGGATAAGACCATCTCGGCTTAGTCAACCACTACTGTCTCTTCAGTCTTCACTAAATTGAGTGTTGGAGTTCATCTAGTTAATTCAACGTATTGAGAGTTTACAACATTTGATACTCTTTTTTAGCATCGTTTATTAAAACACCCCTTATAGTTTTATGGATTTAATACAATCTAGCTACCATAGTTTATGTTTTACTAAAACATTCTTTATAGTTTTTTAACCAACTTACAAAAATAATCTTTCATTAGATAAAAGTGGATAATGACAAGTTTGGCCTTAACATTCTTCTAAAAATTTAATGAAAAACAAAATAAAAAGGAAATATCATTCTTGCCCTTAGTAGAACATAGGCTACCAACGCTCTGTTCAGTTAACTTTGTTTTATGTTCGAACAAGAAAGATATGTTTGTTTCTTACTAAAAGCTTCATATGAAGTGCTAGGAGTTATTTGGAATAATCAACCATGGGCATATGATCTTAAGCATTCTCCACTTGATTTAGGTGGTCACGTGACCATTTCTACATAACCATACAAATAGTTTTTAACTAGAGATCTATTAAACAAATTAGTTGCAAATTACAAGGGGTGCTTTAATAAATAATCCTTTCTTAATTATTTTGGTTTGATAACTTAACAAGCAAATGTATTATTTATTACAAAGTACAAAACAATCAAAAAGGTCAAATTATCATGCTATTATGTATTAATGACATCCAAAATCCATATATTTGGTTTGAAGGAAAAGGTAGGAAAATTTATACAAGAATCAAACACAGCCTATGGATATAAGATGTAAGAGTGTATTAAGAATTTTTTAATGACATATAACATCTTTCCTATATATGTGATATCAATTCTTCACCTTAAGAAAGCGTTTGTAGTCCAACGGTTAGGATAATTGCCTTCCAAGCAATAGACCCGGGTTCGACTCCCGGCAAACGCATGGGTTGAGGTGTTGTTCTTCAATTTATTGCCTTTTTGGCTTTTCACACCAAAATCAGTCATAGATTTCCCTTTTAAAATAATGACAAAACTGGTGAGCGGGACAAGAAATTTTTTTCGACCAAATTACCCATTTAAATCCGACATGGCCGAAGTTACTATTCATTGTCTTCCTCCGATGTCTTCTCCTACTGCCTCTTTCTCTCAGTCTCTATCTGACTTCTCTCTTCCCCTCTCTCTCCACCTTCCCCTATCTCTGCCTGCTGCTATAACTCAAGCCAACAGTGATGGTTCGGTGTGTCACTACTTCAGTATAGTATTATAAGTATTTTGGTGATGGTTCGTCCATTTTGTCTTTCCCCAACAATATACGAAACCCCCTGTTCATATTACCGCTTGAGCGACGTCATTGGTAACAGTGGAAGTTTCTTCGCACCATTGGTTGATAAGCCTCAAGTACGAGCTACACCTGAAGCGTCGCTTCTTCCTGCCGCGTTGCTGATCATATCGCAGATTGACATCTGAGGGGAAATTGCTAGAACTGGTGATGAGGCATCCACTGAACTAGCTTCTGGAAAATGGTCTCATGATTATACCGAGAAGAAGAAAGAGAGGAAGGAGAAGAAAGACAAAGAAAAAGAAAGAAGAAGAGGAGGGAAGAGAAAAGAAAATGAAAAGAAAGAGAAAAGGTGAGAGAGAGAGAGAGATTGGGTTCGAGATAGGATGGTCGCTATTGTGCTTGGTTCAGTGTTGAAAGGTAGAAGGATGTGAATAGTGTTAGGACGATTGATTATAGAAGAGAGAGATTCCAAGAAAGTAAAGAGCGAGAAGAGGGGAAAATTCCTGTGACGAGTGTTTTAGCTGAGGGAAATTTTATCCTAGAAAATTAAAAATTTTTTTCCCTCACTATTTTTGTCATTATTTTAAAAATATAACTGATTTGGTCAAATGATCAAACTTGGTCATTTATTTTGTAAAAAATTTGGTCAGATCAAACTTGGTCGTTTATTTTGATAAGAGCTGTTATATCATGTTGCATGCAAGTTCCAAAGATTTGATTAAGTGAAAGGGCACCAAAATTGACAGTTTGAAAGCCATTCAAAAGGGGTTCATGCAGGCATAGTCGCATATATCTAACGAATTGATAAGAAAGAAAAAAATATAGGAAAATTCTCAATACTTTAAGTGAGTGCCAATACCCGAATTTTAAAATGCGATAATCCAGTACTTGAACTTTTATTTTGCAACAATTTAGTACTCAACGTTAATTCACGTTAATTAGAAGAATCATGTGATATCAAATGTAGGTTAAATATTTTTGAAATACCAAAACTAACATTTACGAAATATGCAGACCATTTTGCCCATCTTGAAGCATGCTCATCATCTCACTATTCAACCGTTGTATCAATGGCGGCGTCAACAACATTCCTCTCCTCTTCCTCTTCCTCGAACCCAACTTCTCGTCCACTCCCTCCTGCAAGTCACCGACCATCACCAAGTAGTCTGTTCAACTATTGTATCAATGGCGAGTCTTTGACCTCTAAGACTGCGAGGATTGTGCTCATCCACTCGTCTCTTTAATACAACTGTTGTTGTATCGCCGGCCATCACCATTGATACAACTACTGTTCTACTGAGCACGAGGAGGTTAAAGACTGAGACTGAGCAGTTGCGAGCAGTACCTCCATTATTAGCATCTCTAGTTCTCAATAATTGTATCACCGGCCATCGCTCAGTTGTATAACCGGCAATCCACCACCTCCGACGAATGGTGGCCACTGCTACTCCACCTCCCAGACCACCACCGCCACAACCTTAGGCGGTAGACGAATGAGGAGGTCCAGAAGCTTCTCGATTCTAAGCATCTCAAGTTCTCCACAACCATGCAACTTGCAAGTCGTACCTCAATTATTAGCAAATCATCAGCAAAGCTCTAGTTCTCCCATCCATCAGAGGTCCGAGAGCTGGTCCATTGTGTCTAGCAATCTCTGGTTCTGCACAACCTTGCAAGCCGTACCTCTTCCCAGAATATCTGTAACTCTCCTAAAACCAGCTGCTCCACCCTCTGTATGTTTTCTAGCTTCTCTCTCTCTCTCTAGATTCATTGATGAAAGATGGTTTGCAATACTAGGCAGTGCAGTTGAAGAACAAACACCCCCCAAGAGTTGTTCATCATACACTTAAGTTGTCCGGCACAAAAAAAGCACCATCCTCACCAACACTACCACCACCACCAGCACCCCCAAATGGTGTCATTTGCAGGTCAAGACGCCCATCATCACTCACAGTCTTAGTCTGTGAAGCAACATGAATACCCTCCTTATGCCACCAAAGTGAAGCCACATCAACCGGCATTGAGCAAAGAGGAGAAAGGATTCGCGGGGGAAGACGATGGAGCATACGGGAAAAAGAGGATGCCTCTGTGGCAGAGAATGAAGTGGATGGACAACATGGTGAGGCTTCTCATCATGGTGGTCTTCTACATCAACGACGACAATGGCTCCGAAGGCAACGACCCCTCTGGCGTTGGCAAAAGAAGCTCGGCGGGCTCCTGCAGAAGAAAGGCAAGTGGTTTTAAGGTGGTATGAGAAATCCACAGGATTCAGCAAAAACCTCTCCGTGCTTTTGAGTTTTGACCTTCGAAGAAAGGCAAGTGGTTTTAGGCTGGTATGAGAAATCCACATTAATGTCATCCCAACTGAAATCTCAAATCTGGGCTCACATTAGATCAGACCATCAGGAAAGAATCTTACCCAATTCAACTCTCAAGGGTGGGACCCACTGCTTAGATTTGGATGGTTTGGATTTGGACCCAATCTCAATAACTGCAAGTGTGAACAGTAGCTCTCACTTGCAGTGGTCGAAATAGTTGATAGGTCATTTTTGTAATTTCAATAGGAATTCATGCATTACTCGAAATAGTTGAGTGGTATTTAGGTCTTTTTGTCTTTTAACTGATGGTGAGTTAATGTCGGGTATTAAATTGTCACAAAATGAAAGTTCGGGTAATAGATTGTTGCATTTTAAAGTTTGGGTACTAAATTGACACTTAACCTAAAGTACAGGGTACCTATTGGGAATTTTTGATTTACAATACAAAAAGCAATAGCAAAATGTGGTTGCTCATTTGGGATTGGCTGCTAGGGCAATGGTTGACAACAATAACATGCTGACATAGCATTGAAAAATGACTATATGGCAGCAACAACAACAACAGTACCAAATAGAAAACATTAAAAAAATGTTTTCTAAGAAAATAGTGCTGCATATAAGAAAATAGCATGCTTATGCAGCACTATTTTCTAAGAAAACGCCTTTCAGGAAACAATATTGATTCCAAACACTGCCTTAATAAGGAGCAGAAATGTCTCGTGCTTTCCCACTTTTATCAAATGTTGCACCCTTTGGAGAACCGAATAAACCTTATTTTAAGTTGTCGATCCTAAGCAAATGAAGTGGGAAATATGCAGAAAATTAGACAGTCATCTCAATGTCCAATGTGGCGAGATATAATTGTATCATCTGGGCCAATCTGATTTAATGGGTGTCCAATTGGATGGTCATGGGGGTACACTGGTTCTAGGCTCTTAGTATTATATATTGAAACAATTTTTATTTTATTATTATCATTTTTATTTTAGGACGAATTTTTTAAACTATTCTTACTATTTAACTATTGTCTTAAACCACCCTTACTGTTTCTGATAAATAACTAAAACCTCCCTTGCCATTAGATCTTTATTACAGATTGTTCACATGTGACATCACGCCACTGATATATTCTTGAAAAATTCCTAAAATTCCCTTTTCAGTTTGGGATGAAGGCGAACCTTAACTATTGATAGTCACTGGCATTTTCCTGCCTACCGATTTTTCTATTGGTAGTCACCAACAATAACACAAGGATGAAGATGAGTTCATCCCTAATCTTCGTGAGCGATGGGAACGATTTAAAAACTGCTTCAGAGAGGCCATTTGTTGTAGTCCCAAATTTGTGTGGGAAAACTTAAACCCTGATCTATCATTCCCAACACTTCAAAGGGGGAATTAGGAATTGGTGGAGAGTTTGAGACCTGAGGTTCAGGCAGAGTTTTACGAGCTTCTCTTCCATTGATAGAGATCGTTTTCTCTTCCATTAATGGATTAAAGGTAGAAGATAATCAATGGATTAAATACTAACATGTTACGATAAACTGCCACAGCGGAGCCCCGAGCCAATGATTGATGCGAAGATTAGGAGGAAGGGTAGAAATATGAAAGAATGGTATTGGAAACTATTGATCGAAGAACTACATGAATCAGCAAAGGTTTTCGGTTGTAGAACCTCCTATCTAATCACTAGTTGCCCTTTGCAGGTTACATAAGCTAATATGTGTGCAGCATTGTTCTAAGTGTTCAAAGTTCTATTATACATTGGATGATGAAACTTCTTCTACACACCATGTGCTGGTATCATAATTAAGAACCATATATCCCAAGAAGTGGTATCGGACTACTTAAGGTCAAGGAGGGATTTCTCGTTAGACTACTCCTGTTGTGTTGGTGTGGGTCATTCTATGAATTCAGGTTAGTCATTGCTTTACATACTGCTAGCAAATGAGCACATGCTTAATTTATATGTGGCAATTTCTAATGATAATAATAATGGTGATAAAATTTATATGTTTTTATTGGAGCTCATATAACAAAGATAAGTAATCGAAGCATAGTGTAACTGATACAATAAAAGTGATATATATCAATTAGGTCGTTATCATCATCATCTAAGAGCCTTGCCTGAATTATATGGGATCAAGTACATGAATCCTCTTTCACCATTCAATTCTATTAAATCCATTGTTAAATGTATGGGTATTTTAGTCTAGAAAATTTCAAAACTAAATATAGGATCTAATACCTTAAATATTAGATTTAATGAGAGGGAATTGAATGAACTGAATAATGGTATTAAAAGTTACATTTTTCTCTCCCAAAATAAGGAGAGTCCAAATTCAAAATGATAGTCAAGAAAATTTCTAGAAATCTCGAGCCTTATTCATACCTTTTACAGTAGTATAGATTTCAAGTGGTGAGTATTTTTGTACCTTGAAAAATAGATTTATTTCAAGCCACACCCAAATCTGAGGAAAACATAAAACTTGCCTAGTAGCTTATGGGCTTCTAATTTTTCTAGATGTGCACTAAGAGTTGGCATCCATTGAGACATGAGTAAGGAGTTTGACTTGCCACCTTATGTTGACTAATGCCTAATTGACCTTCACACCATACAGCCCTCGCAAACGGACATGTGAAGAAGAGATGGGAGAATATCTATGTGGCTTGCTTATAGAAAGTGCAAAGTAAGCCTTCATCTTTCAATCATTGTTTGCACTTGTCCTTGGTTAACAGCCTATCTAAAAAGAGTTTCCATACCAGTAGGATACAATGATATAAAATTTTAAGTTTCCAAATGATTGACCATTTAGGCTGTATTTGGTTTGAAGGAAAAAGTAGAGAAAGGAAAAAAAAGGTAGGACAACCTTTACAAACCTTGTATGGGTTTCCCTACCTTTCATTTCCTTTCCCCACCTTTTCCTTCAAACCAAACTTAGACTTAAAGTGGGGGGAAGATGATGGGTTGTAGAGAGAAAAGTTCTATATGTTGATTTAACTATATATTAGCGTAGGGGCCCCTGCGAAGGATTGGACTTGTATTCATTACTACTTAAAAAATATAGTTTCTTGAAAATTATTAATATATCGGTCTTTAAAGTGAGATATAAAGAGATCATGATGTCTTGGTTCCTTAAAAGTTGCACCATAAAAAAGAAAAAGGAAGTTCATTAACATTTATGAGATTGACAATAGAAAAAGATCTTGATGTCTTGGTTCCTTGGTGGATTGTGAACTTCAAATTCACTAATTCAAACATGACATGGTAAGCTTAGGTGGATTGTGAACTAATCAAATTCACTAATTCAAAATTATTAATACATTAATTTATATCAAATCCGAATCCCATTTGAAACTTCAAAGAAAAAAATACAATGAATAAAGCAAAAACATAATCATATAGAAACTACAAATTTACTAAGAGCCAAAAGAAAGTAGATCTTAGCAAGCTCACCAAGGATTGAGAATAGGTATAGCAAGCTCATAATTTAACAATCGATATGGCAGTGAGCAGAGTAGAATAACCCTATATAGATGGGACAAGGCTTAGATGATAATGAAACTCATCGAAATATTAAAAATGTTTAAACATCAAGTCAATATTTTCCTTCTTTTGCACTAGGACACCGCAAAATTGGAAATCACAACTCCAAGGATTAATATTACATGCTGAGGTTATAAGGAAAATAAAAATAAAGAGACCAATTTTGGGTAGTGAAAAATGAGATCCTAACTTGTTAGGATGGATTGGATTAGTGGTCTTCTTGAATGCAGTTTTATTTTAGTTCTATGTAGCAACCCTAGATTTCAGTCTTCTTAGTCAAATTTCTTTGTCCTCCCCTCTTTTTTCTATTTTTTGATCAGCAGAGATCCCCTTCCTCCCCTCTTCTTGCCCTTTAAACGCACAAACCCATGATAAGGAAATTTCTTTACGTTAACATTTTAATTTTTTTAATGTATAAGAGAGAGAGAGAGAGAGAAATTCATATTCATTCTCAATTGGAACAAATTCAATTGACTAATAATTAACTAATAAAAATTTGGAATCAGCATAAATTCTAGAAATTTCCTTATAGTCATGTTAATCTTTGTCTTTCTACAAAATTTTATCATTTCTGTGCTGTCAAGAAAGTCACCATGAAAAGGTTTAAGCATTTTTTTTATTACTTATCCAGAAAAATAATATGAATGATCCTCCACATCAATAACTTAGGTTTAAGGAAATTCCGGGTACTAAAATTTCCTACAGACCTATCTAGCTACTTTTGTTGATAGATATCTCAGAATTGATGAAGAATATAAAGAAGTTTGGAAAATTCTTCCATGTCTTTCAAAATTGGCCAATATAAATTCAGGTAACAAAACCTATAAATAAAACAAAAAATTGGATCAAATCAAAGCAAAAATCATGAGAACTTTATATCAAATAGTAGAAACTAATGGAACCTGAGAAATATACATGAAGGTTGATGAAGAAGTTGGAACAATTGGAATTGCATGCATTTGTTCCCTGTAAATGTTGGGTATGAGAAAAAGGGATCTAGAAAGATTAAGGGGTGAAGATTTAGAGATACATTTTCATGGAGAGAGAGAGAGAGAGTGGTGAAGAGACAGAAAAGAGAAGCTAATGAGTCTACCAAGTAAATCTTATTAATTTAGATGACCTTCCAATTGAAGATAGAAACGATATAAGAATATATACAGTTTGGAAGGAGTAAAATTACAAATATATACAAAATAATACAAAATACATAATTTTGTACTCTATATATTTGTATTTGTACTCCTTTCAAACTAAGCCTAAGGGAAATTCCAGTTGACTAAGTACTATGATTTTAACCATGACAACTCGGAGGGGGGTGTGGATTCAGTGGACCCTTGGGTTCATGGGAAGCGTGCACCCTCTAACAGGAGGTGTGCATGTCACCCACTTCAAAAGTTCAAATTCATCTTAACGTTAACGGGCTTTTGGCTGTTAGTTAATTGAATCCGGTTAAACCGGATAGAAAAAATTCTTTTGATTTATTTGGGATTTGGGAGATCATTTGAACTCCCTCCCACCCATTTCTCCTTCATCTTCTTCTTCTTCTTCTTTGAATTCTCATCTCATTATTTCTACACCGGCAGTCATCAGCCATCAGAACGAAGGTCCAGCAGGGGAACAAGTACTCTCCCCACCGTATCATTCGAACCCTACCCTATTACCATATCATCGGCGACCTACACCAACCGACGTCCATGAGGAGCTTCTATCCAAAATGGTACATCATGAACATTACTTCCCCTACCCTCATTGTGGATGCACTTGAAGTTACATCAGTGTCATGTTGCTTGATTTTTTTTTAAATAATTTTCTGAAACTGTAGTGACTGCTATAAGCTGTAGGTCTCTTGATTATGAAATTCAAGTTAGCTCCTTACTAGAAATTGCTGGTTTCCCAAGATGTACTAGTTTCTTGTCATGAAGATCAATACTGCTTTGGCCATGCTTAATTTTGGTAGGTATGCTTTACCACATTAAACCAAGCAATGCATTAGTTTGTTTACAGAAGTGCAAAGAGTTGAAGGTTAGTCTGAGCTATATCTTTGGTTTCCTTACCTATTTTCATTACTGAAGTTTAGTTTTTGGAGGAAGTTCCATTAGATGTTGCTCCACATTCTCTATGGAAGTTTAACACCATTGCTTTTCCAATTGCAGAGTTGTGTCTATTGGCCTATTCAAGATACTGGGTACTAGAAACAAGTTGATGCCATTCATTTGGTACCCTAGAGTTGCCATGTGGCAATTCATCCCACCTGCTACAATTGGTGCCTCACAAGATCATGTTCTCCGCCCCCGGGTTGCTTAAGCTGGAAGATCTTGGTGATAGATTCGCCTTAATGTGCCTGAAGAAACGTTCAGTGTCTTTGATTTTTTTTTTTTTTGGAAAATTTCCTTGTTGACTTGATTTTAGTTGGAAATCAAAAATAACCGGATTAGATAGATGGGTTTAAAACATTTGGAATTTTGTAATTTTATTGACCCAGTATTGTTGCTCATTTGTAAAATCGGATCCAAGTAATTTATTTTGGATTCTCGTCTGTGTGTATTCATTAGATATTTAATCTGTATATGCTATTGTTGCTCATTTCAGAATCATTCTGTTCCTTGGGCTAATTTTATTGTCCCACGCGTGGTGTTGTCTGAACGCCAAGAGGCAAACAGAAGTGCTCAGATGGAAGCTTGTTTTCTAGATAGGCCACCTGTAAAATTTGAGCCCAAGTTGAATGTTAACAATTAATTCAACATTCAAAACTTGGTAGCACCGTTTTTTGCACAGGTCCTACAGACATTGTTGTGCAACATATGACAGGATGAATGAATACTTACTTGTATTGGTCCCGATTTTCACTTAGCCATTGGTCATGTTAGATCGTTGCCTCATCATTTGCAGACTGTCATGCGGGATATGCTCTCATTTTCCGGCAAAACTCATTACTAGTTATCAATTGAATGCTCTCATTTTAATGAATACTACGCGACTGGTTCACATTTTTTTTATACTTGTTGCTTGGATGCAAGTCTTTCGGGTATCCTGTCTGGCTGTCTTCTAGGTATCATGGTCAAACCCCTGGTTTTCCATTACACCATGTCTGCAAGTGCAGGATGAAGTTTCTAGTTGTATTTTATCAATTGGCATTTTTTCTTGAACATGGGTAACAACCTCACAAATGATTTTGAATCTTCGTAGGAGGCTGATTATACCCGATAATGTACAGAGCTGATATGTTTTGTGATTAGCCAAATCTTATAATAAGGGGTATTATTATTATTATTATTATTATTTTGAAGCATTAATGCGTTACAAGTTGCATTCTACGCATTTAACTTACACACAAATTCATTATGGTAGTGTAAATACAAAGAAACCTCAGAGAGCTAACATAGTCATAACTTATTGAGAAAATAGGAATAGGGGCATAAAAACAAGAGTAGAATCTAGAGACAGAGAAGAGAGGGAGTAGAGTGGTGAGGCAGCTTCATTCAAATCCCCAACAAAATAAAACAATGGATTTATACTCCATGGAATCCAAAGGCTCCAAAGCTGGTAATTACAACGGTACTAATAGCCATAACTGTACAGACTAAAAATACAATGGAGGCCCTACCATATTTCACTATGGCCCTTTGTACTACCAGTAACCCAAGAAGTGATGCCACAAAAGCACCAATAAAAAAGACAATTTCATTTATGTGATCCATGCCGGCCGGTAACTATTGAACTGCAAACATTGAAGAAGAGAATCAAACCATCAAGGAACAAGTGGTTGCTGTCACCAGCACACAACAAAGCCATGGCAAAGATGATAACTCACAGTGTAATAGACATGAATCATGATCATGAATAGAGTTTACCCTAGATATTGCATTCATGAAGGCAACCCCAAATAAATGAAACTTTGCTTGAGGCTGTTTCTGTTGCACAAGATCATGATAGTAAGCCAGCCAATGCAATGCAAAACTCTGAGACTGGATCTAATTAGCAAGAGTACCCGTTTCCCTGCTGGACCTTTGTTCTGATGTCATGATTCCATTAGTTTTTGTGGTATGAATCGGGTGTCAAGGGAGTGAGGTGATGTTATGAATCTTCAACCAAACTTGTCTCCCGAAGTATACACTATTTCCGTCGATTAAGTATTGGATTTCTTGCTCTTCCCTCTGATATTTGATCTTTATGTTTCCATGTATTGAATAGTCGGGACTTCCATCCATGGGGGACATCCAGTGGCCATCTCAATCACCATATACCCAAGAGCTCAGACGTCAACAGGGAATCCCTGTTCATCCCTATAAGCAACTTCAGATGCCATGAAGACCGGTGTCCCAGCAATAGATACCTAGCTTATAGGGTAATATTGGGTTAAAAAAAAAAAACTTTATACGATCAGGGGTAGATCTAGACAATTGTCAGAAATAGTAGGGGTAGTTTAAAAAATTTGTCATAATGATAATAATATTTTAGTGTTTTTATTAGAATTCATGGAACAAAAAAAGGTGATTAAAGCATGGTGTATTGGTGGATATGTTATCTTTCAACTCAAAGGCCTAACTTCAAATGTTTTTACAGATTCTATCAATGTTTTCAACATGCAATTGAACCCGAGAGTTAGATTTATTAGTTTATCACTTGGACATATTTTTTGAGTATGTTTTTTTACCTAAACCATTCTTGTGGTCGATAACCAAATGACCTTATTAGTTGAACCACTAACCTCTTTAACTAAGTCAATGGGCTATGGTTAAGACATTAATTCATTTTTTTTTGTATTTTCAGCTATTTCAATCTTTATTAACAATAATTCTTAGTTTTTCAAACATATTTTTGTTTAATATGAAGAATATATAATATTAATGACATGTTCAAAATTTTCTATAAAATTTATAAAAAAAAATCTATATTTTTTATTATTTAATTTATGACATAATAAAAGTTACTTATTTACTAGGAGGAAATGCAATTCCAATATAGTGCTTGAATAATGGTTTATTGTGGTCAAATCAATTGATTATATTGATTAGTCCACCACCCAATTTTGGATTGTAAGTCCATTTACCACCAAACCACTTGCCTACGGTGACGTAGCTAATTAAATCATTAAACCATTTAACATGGTTAGTGGGATCATCTTTTAGTCATTAATCTTCTTTATTTTTTCCTAACTTTTATACCATTTTCCGTCATTAATGAAAATAATTCTCATTTATCACATTTTTTGTATGATGAACACATAATATTATAGAATGTGTCCAAATTTATCTACAAATTTCTACATTTGGTAGAACTTTATGTATTTTATTATAAATTTAATTATATCATTCTATGTTGACCCATTTAACATAGATGGTTGAACCACTAACCCACCACCCAACTTGTTGTCATTTGCATCGGGATCAAAGAAGTGAAGGAAGGAAAAATGGATGCCTCCTCTAACCACATCACCCCAATAGAGGCTACATTTACTAAAGAGGTAACCTCAAAGCCGCTCCTTTCGAATTTTGAGGCTCTCAACTTGGAAACCAATGATGGCATGACCGACCCAGAGGACCATATAGGAAGATTTTAAGCTATCATGTTATTGCATGGGTTCTTTGACGAATTGATGTGCCAAGCCTTCTAAGCCACACTAAAGAAAAAAAAGCTCGATGTTGGTTCTCTGGATTGCCCCCTCACTCCGTTAATTCATGGGAGCAGTTTGCAGAATTCTTCCTCTCCCATTTTGTCAATAGTAGATGCTACCAAAAGACCTTAATGACAATTAAATAGAAGTCAAACAAATTGCTTCAAGACTGTATTCAACATTTCAATGCCAAGGCTCTAGAAGTCAAGAATCTTAACCAAGCTGTGGCAATGCCAATAGTCATTAAAGACTTGAATTCCTCACTCAAAAGCCAAGAAATATATAAACATTGAAGAAACCCAAGCCAAAAAGTAACCTATGGAGGAAAACTGGGTAGACATAACGAGAAAAGATAAGGATAAGTTAAGAGTTGGCAACTCACAATTCAAAAAGGATAAATCATCCAAGAAGGCTCCACTTTCATACAAAATATATACCCCTTTAAATGCCTCCCAGAGCCATATCCTCATTTATATTGGAAAGTATATATAATGCCTACAAAAATGAAGAAAAACCCAAGGAAGGAAAATCATGACAAGTACTTCAACTACCATTACGGCATTAGCCATGACATGGATGAATGTCATGAACTTAAAAATGATATCAAAACTCTCATTAGAAAGGGATACTCAAAGGACTTCATTTGAAAAGATCAATACATCATGTCCACCTCAGAGCAAGCCAATCCCCCAGTGAGCTAGCCCTAACTAGGGTCATCAATGTAATTTTTGGTGCCTCAACAATGGGTGGAGAAAGCTCTTCCACAAGGAAGGCCTACACTCGAGTCTTGACAATTACAAATCAGACACAAGCCTCAAAAGAAGCAATGACCAAAAAGGGTTATCACCTTCTTTGATAAGGACTTATGGAGGGTTATCATCCCCATGATGATACATTAGTGGTCTCCTTAGCAATTGCAACTATGAGGTGAAGAGGATACTCATTGACAATGACTCTTCTACTGACATTCTCTTCTATGATTCCCTTGAGAGAATGAAGTGTTCAGAAAATTATATGCAAGCCTCATCCTCAACTCATCCTTGGTTTGGAGAAAAAATATTTTTGCCATCCATGTTTAAGATTGGGAAAACCTAACCCATTCAAGGTAGGGCCCCAATTTTATGGGGAAAATTGTCATCCCTACTCAACACCTCAACTCTTAGTCACCTCAGCTAAGTTAATCATTAGAGTCTTCACCCCTAAGATCACACTCTAGGGCATCCGATGCCTTTTGTTCTTGTAGGTGAGACCCTCGTCCTTTCTCAACTCCAAAGTTCTGATCTATCCCCATTTCTAAATCCGATAGTAACAACAGAAAATAAGAACACTTGGAAAAAGGAGGAAAAAAGTCGGGTCAACCTAAAACTAACTTAACCTGATCCTAACCTAACCCAAAGTTTTTAGGTTGGTTTAGGGTTAGGGTTGGGGATATAACAACAAGGGCTAGGGAACTAACGAGGCCCAACTTGCACCCCATATGTTTTGATGAATAAAATAAACAACTTGAAATAAGATAAACATATTTAGAACACTTCTCATAATCTAGCAAAGCTTCCAACCGAGGAGGGCCACTTCTAACTCATTCAAACCATCTTCCAAAACAAAGAAAAAAGCATGCCACTTGATGCACTAACTAATTAGTAGTCTTGGTAATCCAATTGAAAGAAAAAAATTGGAATCTTGGAACCAAGTTCTTTATATTAGATATTATAGGCTAGACATCACTCCCCTATAGAGCAATGCCATCTATTAGTAATGAAATTAACTCAAGGGGAGTCTAATTTAACTAAAATGTGAGTTGCTCCACAAAGAATAGCTTCAGACAACCCATGTCTCAATGTCAAAGTTTCCAAATTTAAGATCGATGAAGAAGCCACTGTCCCTCCTCTTGCAACAATCAGATCTCTAGAGGATGATCTGATCACAAAACCTACAACTACTTTGAATGATCTTGAAGGCTTTGCAACATTTGAATTTAATTTGATGAAACCTTCTAGTGGTTTCTCCCACTAGGGATTAACATGTTTCCTAGGTCTTAAAACTAGTGCTTCTTCTTAAACTTCCATAAACTCTAAATGTAAACACCAAGTCTTCTTGATGATCAACCCTGACAAATTCTTAGATTCCTAGTGAACCAAATCATTTTAGGACTGCTAAATGAGCCAAGACACCATTGCCATAAGAACATCAGATTGGTGTAGGTTAGAGGAATTATACAACCAATGAGAGAACCATCTCTACAAAGAGTCTTGAGAGATTAGCTCACCCCTAATTGGAATGTTAAGGCTAAACCATATTGCTTTTGTGAAAGGGTAGATGACAAGAAGATGGGTTAAAGTCTTGACCTCACCTCAACATCTAGGACATGTATCTTCAACTAGAAAGTGCCTTTTTTTTCAGAATTGCCAAGGTTGGTACAAAAAAATTGCATAAACACCTCCAAATTAATGAAATATTGAATTCTTGGAGTTGTTTTTAAGCTCCATACTTTCTTCTAAATTAATTGATTGAGCTCAGAAACCTCACTCAAACATGAACTTTCCTGAATTGAAACCACTAATTGATAAGAAAATTTAATTGAAAATTCACCATTCTTAGTAAGGCTCTAGGCCAAAATAATTTAGATACAACCCAACTTAAAAGAATTGCCAAAATGGCTTTAACTCCTTCCTATGAAAAAAGACCTCTCAGTAGATTAACCTTTCACATCTTGGATCTTTGTTTTAGCTAACCTTTGTTAAGTTTGTATTCATATACCTTTTAGATTGGACTTTTAATTAAGGCAATCCAAAAACCCACGAGTCTTTCCATATCTGAATATCAACACCACCTCCTACTCTCCATCTTCAACCTTTCTTAAGAAGGTCTCTCCCTAGAAAAAAAGAAGGCTCCTCCATGCCCGTGATGGGTGAGAACCTAACACTATTGGAATACTTGGATTTAGAGGCACTTAGCTAGAGGCAATAAAAAAAAACCGTCTCTATACCATATTAAAGAAAGCAGAGTTATTTCATTAGTATAGAGGCACTACTATAGTTAACAATTTTACCTTTTCATATTAGCGGGCCTAAAATTTAGTCGTGGTTTGAGTTTTGTGCCCAAAACATTTGTGCTCATACTATTCTCGACTTACGACGACTCCTCACTTTCTTTGGAAGCAAACCTAGTTCGCTATTTGATCCTTCTCTTCCTTTTCTTCTCCATTTCTTCTTAGTTCATTCCTTCATCTCCTCTCTAGTTCCTCCTCTCTTTCTCTTTTCTTACTCTTTTTTCCCCATTTTCTTTAGCACCAACCTCCTTGAGCAATGTCAAAATTGGGTTGAAATCGTCCAACTCTACGATTCCACCGGTGAAATTTGCTCAAACCCAAATCTCTCCTTCGAGCACCCTTACCCACCCACCAAGACCATTTTCATCCTTAACAAAGGAGTGCCAGAAGCCCGACCTCCTCGCCACCTCTAGTGACTTTCTCTGTGTATGGTGCATTTCTAACGATCAGGTTGAGCTCAAGAGCCTCCTCAACAGCAACAAAAACAGCCAGTTCTGCGGCCCCCTCACCTCCTTCGAATGGAATGAAGCCAAGCCAAAGCGAATCAGGATTTTGAGCATTGACACCACTTGCACTATTTGGGATATCGAGAAGGAAACCCTAAATACCCAGTTAATCACGCACGATAAGGAGGTCTACGATATTGCCTGGGGAGGCGTCGAAGTTTTCACTTCAGTTTCCGTAGATGGATCCGTCAGGCTTTTCGATTTACACGACAAGGAGCACTCGACTATCATCTATGAAAGCTCCGAGCCCGATACGCCGCTTGTGCGGTTGGGGTGGAACAAGCAAGACCCAAGGTACATGGCAACCATAATCATGGACTATGGTAAGGTGGTGATTCTGGACATCCGGTTTCCAACGCTGCCGGTGGTGGAGTTGTAGAGGCACCAGGCTAGTGTTAACATAATAGCTTGGGTGCCACATAGTAGTTGTCATATATGTATGGCTAGAGATGACTCTCAAGCATTGATATGGTTGCAAACAAGATTTCCAACACCAATGTGGACGGAAAGTAGAAAATAATGTTTTCCCTTACCTCAACCAAAGGAATTGGGAGGTAATTCGCTAATATTGTCTACAAGAAGGCCGATGCGGACATGAATAAGAGGGCTGGTGAACTGTTCGCAACAGAGTTGGAGAACCTCATGAACATGTTGCAAAATCCCATACTGGTTTTTGAATAGAAAGAAGGATAAGATGGGAGGTATTCTAAGGTAGTGTCAAATGCATTTGATATGAAGTTGAGAGATGATTTGGAGCGTTTGAAAATTGTTACTTTTTATCCTTTACTGGCATTCTTGATCTTTTTATAACTTTGATATGATTTACTAATTATGTTTATTGGGTTTAGTTTTACAATTAATTTAATTGTTTCAAATAAAGCTCTAACTTTTGTATCCCTATTCTAAATTTTAATCCTATTGGTTGTAAATAGGAATCTTTCAGTTGTTATTCTTATCTGCATTTTTTTACAATTTTTTTTATGTATAACATTTTTACAGGCTGGTTAGTTCCATCTAGATTGCACATGTGGATTAAGATTTGTGTTAGTGATTCTTTATCCAATCCATTCTTGGCCATGCCAAGTTTTCATTGGTTAATCTGACCTAATTCTGGACCAGTTTGGGTCAAATTTTGGTTTGACATTTTAGATTGACCTGAATTTGATTTTCATATTATCATTACCCTATATACTAAAAAGGTTTTATATTTCATGAAAACTTCTGGATGCAACACTATTTCCTCTAGCTATGATTGCATTAAAGACCACACATTTCCTAGTTTTCCACCTTAATTATCATTTTCTTCATCGAATTTTCTTTGGACTTCCCCATTGCTTTTTGTTGCTTTCGTAGATTATTTTCGTAGAAAATATAGTGCCTTAATATTCAGTTTTTGGGTAATGTTGAAACCTTGCTTTTGCCTAAAGTTGAGTTTGTTTAGCATCTTCTTTAATTTGCTAAAAAGAATACTGAATTTGTTTTTAAGTTCTGACCATTAAAGCAATCCATCGTATGGAGGTGATCAGTTAATGGATTGTTTACATTTGATTTTGAGGTGTCATCTATGAAGAAAAAAATGGAGTTCTTTGTTAGGTCACAGATTGAAAGGCATAGAGGAGTTCAATTTGAAGATTTGAAGGCAGAGCAATTGCATTGAAGACAAAGAGTTCAATTTTTGTCTTTGTTCTCAAAAGATTAGGTATTTTGCTGCCTTGCCAGATCTTTACAGTGAAGCTGCTTTTGCTATTGAACATGGGAGATATTTGCTGCTCCTCTCAGTTCTAGATCTGCCTTGCCAGATCTTTGCCGCTCATCTCAGCATCATGGTAATGTTTGGATCTATGAGATTTTCTATGGATATCGGGAGTGAGATTTTCTCTTGGTAAAAATAAATGTAAATAAGGAATCCAATTTGATTGAAAATCATATTTGTATGAGGAATTGCATATTTAGAAAGCCTTAATATCTATGTGGAGCCAATAATCAGACCATGGTTATGAGGATGAATGATTAATCAATGCAGTAGGGAAAGGTTAGTTGTAGAAGATGGGGCAAGGGCTCTCAGTGAGCTAACAGTACCATGGATGAGCTGCAGGGTGTTGATAAGTTGAAGGCATTTGAGTCTAAGTGCTTGGTATTTTTCCGTGAGTTTCAGAATTCTGTCACTAGGATCCATTGGAAAGCACCTTGTTTCAGTGGTGATGGTGAGTGGGTGGTTGGTGCTTCTGCTAGCAAAGGAGAACACAAAATCTACATATGAGACAGGGCAGGGCATCTAGTAAAGATCCTTGGTGGTCCCAAAGAAGTATTGACGGATCTTGGATGGCACCTAGTGCATCCTATTGTAGTTTCAGTTTCCTTTAGTGGAGTGGTTTATATATGGGCTAAAGATTATAATGAGAACTGGAGTGTGTTTGCTCTAGATTTCAAAGAACTTGAGGAAAATGAAGAGTATGTAGAAAGAGAATATGGATTTGATTTGATGCCTGAAACTGAGAAGGTAAGAAAAATAAAGCTAGCTTATTAGACCATATATTTTTGTTTGATCTTTGACTTTTAGATTTTCTTAATTTTAAAGCTCTTGTCCACAGGTGAAGGAATCAGATATTAATGAAGATGAGGAGGTTGATATTATGACTGTGGAGAAGGATTCTGCTTTCAGTGATTCTGATATCTCAATGGAAGAATTGTATTTCTTACCAGCAATTCCTTATCTAGATGTTCTTGAACAGCAAGATAAGTATATTGGAAGCTCATCAAAGTTGGTAGACAGTAATCATTCTGGATCTCCTCTCTCGGAAGAGGGAGCACAGAATGGGCAAGTAACAAATCCTGCTTCAAGTCCAGTAGAAGGTAAATCTATGGTTTCCGTGTTTATTGTAACTCTTTACACTCTTGATTCCAGTTGTCTTCTGAACAGCTACGGAATATTCATATGTTTGATACTCTGATGTTCATCTTAACTGCCTAGGCACAGCTGTACCATCGCAAACTGTGGTACCCAGTTGTACATGGGTTCAGCTAGGGAATATTCATATGTTTGATACTCTGATATTCATATGTTTGGTTCCAGGGTTTACCCATAGAACTTACCCATTTACTCACCCCTACCTGATGGTGCGTCTCTTGTGAATGAAAAATGAATTAGTCTAGAAAACAAAAATAAATAATTGATAAACAACAAAAATTAAAAAAAGAAGAAAAGAAAAGTGAAACAAGTTCAAAGATTTCCAAGGCAATAGTTTTAACTCTCATTTTTTACATTTCCCATTCAAGCCTCTTTATTGGATGTTTTATAGCCCTCTTTGTTGGATATTTCATAATGGTTCATATCACCAAGATGTACACCCAGGAATCTGATATAATATACATGGAAACTGTTTATCCTGTGCTTAGGTGCTAATGTGTACTCTGTTACACTTTTGGACTCCCTGTTTGCAACTTGTTCTGTCTACTATTTCTACACTTCTTTTTGTATGGTTGTAATATTTTCATGTGGAGAAAGACCCATATAAACTACAGCTTCATATTTGAATTGGCCCCCACAAAAGAGCTAATATACAGAGATGTGTTCTTGATCTGCACCACATCAATGACTGCAGTAGTGGGGATTATGTTTGTTCATTTGTTCCTTATTGCAAAAGGGTATTCATAATTCATCGACCCTAGTTTAAGCAATACCTATCATTTTGTTATTGGTAATTCTTCTTCTTCTTCTTCTTCTTCTTACATGACACAAAAGAGAAAGACAATTCCTTTTCTGCTGGTTTATTTATGGTCCACAATGGGCACATGTTTACATAAACTTAAAGAAGATTAAAATTCTAATACTTTTTTTATTTTTACAGATTTTTTTTTATATTGATAGTCTGCCCTTTCAACATCTTCTATCGATCAAGTCGCTTTCGTTTCCTCCGGATGATAAGGAATATCATTCCATCACCTCTTTACAAGGTATGATCATCTTCAAGAAGATTAGGGTCATAGAAGAAAATGAATAGATAAATTGAATTGAAATTTCATTTTCCGGTTAAACTAATTTTTTTTCTAAATTTTTGTTACACTTCATGTGACATTGTCATGTTGGACTTCTTCATGGCTGATCAACTTTGTAGTCAAGTATATATGTCTAGTGATTCTTTTTTTTTAATTTAATTTTTTGTAAAGAGGCTTAATGATCTTTAGTTGTTACCCAAACCATAACCAGCCAAGCAAAGTCAATTATTAAAACAATTTAGCATCCATTATTGAAACAGGTGCCACTACTTAGGAACCTAGAGTATGTTGCATGTTACTACATAACTGAAAGCTATAAAACTAAGGACTATGGATTTTGCATGAGGACCAAACATTACAAAGATATGGCTTATGTTGTTTCCTCCCTGCCTTATTACTGGAGAGCCATGCAGGTTCATTTATTGCTAACAGCTTTGCCTTAATTAAGTTATTATTTCCAATCTTCTAATTGTTGCTGCTTCTAATGTTTGAATTCCATTGGTTAAATCAATTCTAATTGGGACATAAATTTAATTTGCTTCTCCTTGGGAATGCAGTGTGATAGGAGATATTTTGATGGACAGATAAGCCACCTTATCAATCTAGGCAAATATGTGCCAGCCATGCTGGCAGCGGGTGCCAGAGTGGCATATGAGAAAGAAGAGATCATTAGATATCTCTGTCTAGTTGTAGTGGTGTCAAGTTCTACAACTGTATACCAATTGTACTGGGACTTTGTAAAGGATTGGGGTTTGCTCTAGTTCCACTCCAAAAACCCCTGGCTAAGGAATGAATTGATGCTCTGACGATTGTTATTAGGATGCTCCAACAATGGTTATGAGGAATTGCAGATCTAGAAAGCCTTAATATCTATGTGGAGTCAATAATCAAACCATGGTTATTATGATGAATGATTAATCAATGTAGTAGGGAAAGGTTAGTTGTAGAAGTATATGAAACTCTACTGATTTAAATTACGTATTTAACAATTACTGTAGTTATTATTATTGTCATCATTTATTATATTCTCTATATTGTTAATTTATATTTTAAGTGGTGTACCATGTGCAATAATACATGCATGACCCTAGTCTTAATTTTATATGAAACTTCTTGCTGTTGGGAGTCTACTCTTAATTACACCTTCTATTACTAATAAGAAATGTCTCATTTTTTATGACCAGTTTATTAAATTTTGATTGTTAAAGGATCAACACACTGCTAGAAGGTGCACACATCAGGCTTAATAGGTGGCAGCAAGCAGTTGTTGCTCTTGATTCAGCACTTAGTGCATTAATGGAACCAAGAAAGACATCTAATAGCTGCTTTGGGGGAACAACTGGAAAGCTAGCTTTTCTCACTGACTGGTTTGTTCTTTGTTGGGCTTCTGGTGACAGACTTGATGAACATCGACACATCAGGAATCCTTGCATTAGAGTAGCTTCATAAGAAGTTGGTTTTTCATGGTATAGAAGCCAAAGATGAACAATCCTTGGTTTCCCTGAAACATTGCTTGTAAGGAGTTGCTTCATAAGGAGTTGTGACTGAACCATCTTAATTTGCATTCCCTATTAATCCTTGATTTTCTTTGTTATGAAAGATTATCATTAATTGAAATCTATTGGAATTTTATGGATAAGGTGTATCTTTTTGGATTTTATGTATATATTCATATAGGCTTTATGTTTTGATTGAATATATTTTCATATAGGTGTATCAATTGGAATTTTTATGTAGCAATGTTTACAATATATTGCATTTAAAAAAAAATTGGAACATTTTTAGAGGTGGCCAAAAGTGCCTCTAAATATTAAAGCATATATCTTTAGAGGCAGTCAAAAATGTTATTAAAACATTTTAATTGAGACTTTTCCTTTTCTTATATTTCTTTTAGAGGCACGTAAAAGTGCCACAAAATCATTTAGAGGCTCAAATGCACCTCTAAATTGAACTTTTAGAGGCACTTTTAACTGCCTCTATACAAGACTTTTAGCGTCGGTGCAATAGAGGCAGTCGTATGTGCCTCTAAAAGTCCAATTTAGAGGTGATTTTATAATCTACCTCTAATGTGCAACCAAGCGCTTCTAAAACATTTAGCAACAGGGCTTTTAGAGGCACTTGTCTGGCTGTCTCCTATTTCCTTTAGAGGCATTTTTTAAGCTTTTAGAGGCAGTTATGGCCACCTCTATAGATAAATTTTTCAGTAGTGTAACTAGGCATTCTAAATAGAAACTATAGGAAAAAAGATATTCTTAAGAATTTTGGTCTATAATGCATCTTGTCTTTTTATAAGATTCCAACAGCTTTTGTAAGTAAAGTTATATTGCAATGTTGCATATACCTAAACCACAAACCTCCATGAGACTTTAAGAAGCATAAATCTTTCTAAACCTCCAAATGAATTTTTTTTTATTTTTTTGGGCCTAGAAAAAGGTAACTAACACACTATTTATTTTACTACAAAGAGAGTCTGGTAATTTAAATGCATAATTTAATATATGGGAGAAGCACAATTTATGGCTTTAATAAGCCTCTCTTCCTATTGATGACAAAAGAGAGGCCAGCTAGCAACTTTGCTTTGAACAAATGAAAGCACAGCCGAAAATAACTCAATCAAGTTCCTTCCTATAGATGTTGGAACCCCTAAATACTTTAATCTTGGGTCTCCACATTCTTAAGGCTTTGGCTCTCACTTTTGCAATACCTAATTATATTGTGACATTGGATCAAATCCACCTTTGCAAAAAGAACATAATCATTAGCATATAACAAATGTGTAAACGTCAAGCCTCTATAGCTTATATTTAAACTTACTAAACCAATTTCCTTAATGGCCATTTGCAATTAATATGTCAAGCATTGCCATAACAACACACATAAAAGGATATAAGGATAGGGGGTCTCATAAGCTCAAGCCATTATTTGGTTGAATGTAACCACACATTGTTCCATTCGAGAGCAAAGAATATGAAATTGAGGTTAAACAAGCTATCATAACCTTCATCCAAAGGGTTGCAAAATCCATAATCTATGAAGATTTCTCCAAAAGGTCCCAATTAATGTTGTCATATGTTTTATTCATATCCAACTTAAATGCCTTGGAATAAACCTTCCCTTTTTTTCTTTCTCTTTAAACAATAAAACACCTTAGATGAAGGAAAAAGACTAACAGAAAAAAAATGAACTCTCTACCTTAACAAATCCAAGAAGGGGAGAAATCAACCTAAAAACTAGGGCTTTACAAGGCTTGCATCTCCAACGAATCGAAAGAGCAAGAGATGCTACACTCAATGAGCATTTTACTTGCATGCTATTTGTATGTGCATATGTATGTTTATCTGCAACAATTGGATTTGGTCTTAATTGGGTCAGAATAAGTTAACTTAGAACTTGACCTATTAATAATAGAGTCTAAAATACATCAAGTCCCATGTAAAAGGGTCAAAAAGGTGGTTGATAGGTAGATCTTTCAACAACCCAATAGACAAGAAGATGCATTGAGCTTTTGGAGTCTTGTTTTTAAATATGAATACTATTTAGTTCGCATCATGATCTACCAAGCCATTAAAAATAGTTGGGAAGGCCATTTTCAGTGCGTAAAGACTAAAAGCTTCATTTGAAACTTCTCGATTTTTGGATTTTTCAGTATTTCCATGCACTCGTTTTTATGTCTTTTGAGTTTCACAATACCAAACAGGAAAAGACTACACATCATAAACCACTTTTGAGTTGCACAATACCAAACACCACTTTAGAGTTTAGACAATGGATAGACTACACATCATGGACTAGACCTAGGAATTTCCATAAATTAAAATGGATCAAAATTCCCTTCTCAACAGTGCACATGCATATAGAACCTCAATAGAACAGGGATGTCTCTGCATCACAATAGAGATGGATTTTTATCAATTCTCTAAGTTTTGAATTCATGTAGTTTGGCTCCATTTTCTAATAGAAATAGGGCCAAACTTGGCCCAAAACAAACCTGAAAAGGTAAAGATGGGTTAGGATTGAAGCTTTGTGCGTTAATAATACTGAAGTGAAAGAATTGGACCAACCTGAGCACAACCCAATCCCATCAAACATGAAAGGTTCTTACTCAGACAAGTGACATCTTATTTTCTCAATAAAGAGCATCTCAAAAGAGTGGTTATTCCCACTCTCAAGGAAAAAAAAAATCCTACAAGGTGCCAACCAGATGGTTGGTAAGGTCTCATTCTGGTCATAGCAGAGACTTGGGATCAAATCCCGTTTGTACCTAGGTTGGTAAGGTCTCCCACTGGTTGATGTTAGTTCATGCA
This sequence comes from Nelumbo nucifera, assembly GCF_055504915.1. Taxonomy (NCBI): domain Eukaryota; kingdom Viridiplantae; phylum Streptophyta; class Magnoliopsida; order Proteales; family Nelumbonaceae; genus Nelumbo; species Nelumbo nucifera. The sequence goes on along the minus strand of NC_142656.1, from coordinate 28,751,783 downwards.
AAAGCTTTTCATCAATTACTACCAAAAGAAAATATATGTATTCAATAGATAAGAAAGAATTATTACGTAAAACATACTATTTTGAGTAGGAAAGGCAAAAGTGTCAACTTTCATTCAACAACAAAATCTAGGTTTACATTAGCCTCTAAAGAAGGCTTTTCAGATAGAACTAAATGAGAAATGCAAGAGGGTGTGTCTCCAGCCCAAAAGAAATGGCCAGCTAGACCAAATTTAGCAAGTTTGCACAATACTATTGAAATCCCTCTTAACATGGCAAACCAATATTGAATCAAAAGAGAGGAGAAACTGCCTATAGTGTACAGTCCATAATATAAGTGTGAATGGACCAAGGAAGGGGGGATGAATCCTCCTACAAGCACTGGATAGGAACTAGCCAATTTGAGACCAAAAAGTAGAGCCTCTGCTTCACTTGCAAATGTGGAGCAAAGAAGAATAGTGGCTGCCAAACTAGCCACATGATTACCATGGGAATCATGACATATTACGCCAACCAGTGGGGGAAGCCAATTGCAGTAAAACTATTTAACTGCATTTTTAGTTGCAACATATTTTCATATGAATCATGTTTGGTTTGAAAGAAAAAGTAGGGAACGGAAGGGAAAGGTAAGAAAACTTTTACAAATCTTATATAGGTTTCCTTACCTTTCCCTTCCTTTCCTTACCTTTTCCTTTAAACCAAACATAGCCTAAGAGATTGCTTGGATTCACGAATAGAACAATTGGAATAGAAATTAAGAAACCAAGTGAGCATCCTTTCTCTCTTACATGATTTTCTTATTTGCAGCATCTTCTCATTTGAAATTTGAATAATTTGATTTTTTCTTTATATATCAGATTTTTTTCTTCATGCAAGTGTTTGAGTGTTTCTAAGAGATTGCTTGGCTTCATGAATAACAGATTTGGAATAGAAATTGTTACATGAATATCTTTCTCTGTCTTGCATTTTTTTTTCTTTTGTTTTAAAATGTGTTTTCTTGCGGCAAAATTAAACTTGATCGGATGCTAATTTGGGTGTTTCATGGCCATAACTAAGGTTATGTTTGGTTTGTAAAGGTTTTCCTACCTTCCCTTCCCTATATTTTCCTTTAAACCAAATATAACGTAAAAGAAGTCTTCCATTTAACGTGCAAACACAATCTTTTTTTTTTTTTTTTGAAAAATCAATTTGAAAGATTTTGAGTGAGTACTCCAAGTTTGAAATAACCCATTTTAACAGAATTAAATCCAAGAAGAATATCTGGAATTAGTCTGAACCCAATATCATAGAATTAAAATTAAGACTTGATCAAGCCCTCCATTGGCATTGCTCATGGAATTAAGTTCGTTGAACAGAGATACGTAGCATCAAAATTAATTTACCATTCTTAATTAATGGAACAGTTTTTTTATATCGTCATTAACTTGGCAGAAATGAGTCCAATTAATCACTGCTTTTCAACATCTACAACCCCATCATTATTTATGACCTTTGTTTTTCGTTATACGACTAGCGAGAAACCCGTTTAAAAACACTTCAGTGAAGAAGACAAAAACGGGTTTAGTTGTGACCCATTTTGACTGTACAGTGTATGGGTTCACACAAACAAATTCACCCATTGTCTTACCTATACATAACACGAGTTATTCAATTTAATTACATTGATTTAATTAACCTACTTTCCTTCACTATTGAATTCATTTACATAACTAATAAACTGATAAGAGAAAAAAATTATTCAATTATAAATAAAAATGATTAAATAATTCAAAGCATTCTTAAATAATTAATAGATTAAGAAATGCACTATAATATGATTAAAAAATTAAAGTTGATTATTCACTATAGAATGGATAATTAAATAATAAAATTGATTAAGTAATTACTAACTAAAAATTACATTAACAAGAAAAATATCGAATAATCTAATTAAATTAAATAAGAAATTGATTAGGTAATTAAAATGACTAATTCAATAAGAAAGTTATTGAACAATTAATAAAAATGACTAATTGAAAAAGAAAATGCAATATATGTAAAAATGGTTAAATATTAAAAGATGACAAAATAATGAAAAAATGGATTAAAATATAAAAACAATGATAAAAGGAAAAGAAGATTAAGCGATTAATTAGGGTAAATTTCCCCGTAATTAGATCAAATATACTCATACCCTACTAATACAATTCATTAGATTTTTTAAATTTATTTTTGCTTAATTAGTAAAAGTTCAGTATAATCCTATAGTAATTTTAAATTCATTTTAAAGTATAAAGAATTAATAAAAGTTAAAACACATTTATATAATAATAATTGATAAAAATTAAAATATATTTAAATTCCACTTAGATAATAAAAATTAGGGTTCGACTATGATATGAAAAAGATATGATATATGAAAAACATCTAACCAGTCAACTGGAATCATAAACGTGGTAGCCAATCAAGTGTTATTTTTATCAAAATTCATGGGTGGATTTTGATTGGTCAAAAATCTTCCCATACCATATATTTTCTGCATCATAGATTTTTCCTAAAAATTAACACAAATTTATTAGATAACAATAAAAAATAATAATCTTTAACAAAAATAAATGAAAATTAATATAACAATATATAACCAAAAAATATTGGTTGGATTGGACTTATGAATGTCATATGGCTCATGCCTGAACTTTTGTTAACGAAGGCCTATTCATTGTACTCCACAAAATAAACCAGATTTACGTTTTTTTACATCAAATAAGAAACTCAAATTAGATATATCAAATAAATAGTGGATTTTAAATTAATAAAATGATTTACAAAAGGTGTACCTTCCCCGTACTTAATACTAGGGTTATTCTCTAGTTAATAAAGGTGTATCTTCCATGGAATTTAGCTTTTATTTGTCTTTTCTGATTTGTGGGGACGTGCTAGCACTGTCTTGTATTGCCCCTTTTGATTTTTATAAAAAAAAAAAAAAAAAAAAAAAGGTACTAAAGCGAATGGATGAATAGATTACAAATCTGTTAATTATGAAGAGATGGGGGATGAAAATGCTACATGGGTAAATTCATACAACTTCTAATGAACCAGAATGAAATGATCTCATATATATGAATTAAGCTTTCGTCAGCAAAGCGTTTGTAGTCCAACGGTTAGGATAATTGCCTTCCAAGCAATAGACCCGGGTTCGACTCCCGGCAAACGCATTACTTCTCTTTTGTCTCAGGTCAGAACCATCTGATCTTTTCTTTTTTTAACTTTTGCTTGATAACAACTAACAACCCCGAAGATTATATAATCCACCACATATTCATGTATTTGGTTGGAAGGATTCGAATCGGGCGGTCAAGGATTGGAACGTTGGTGCAGCGGGCCGTATAGAAATGGTTTGCCCAACAAAAATTAATTGAAGAGAAGAGAAAGAACCCACTGGAGCGACGGTGAGAGTGAAGAGGGATAATGTTGTTAACGGTTAGTGAAGCTTCTTCGGTTATCTTCAATCTCTGTACGCTCTCTCGCTCTCCTAAAGCCTCTCCAAAGCCAAAACCGTGGCGTTCGGTTTGCAGGGCGAGCTTTGCTGTTAATAGAAAGCCCAAGAACCATCAATGGAAGCTTGACCTTCCTTTCAACGGGTACCCTTTTTGGTCTTTCTTTAAGTTTATTTCTTCCATCTACTTTTTATGGCAATGGAATGGCTGTCTAAATGTCATCAGAAATTCGCATTGTTCCCATCTGGGTATTGAGATTTTTGTAAAATTTTGTTTGTTTATAGAGACTCAAATCTGGTTAGTGGGAAATTGATCTGGGTCCGAATATAACTTTCGAATTATTTCTGTTTCTTAGAGTCTGTCTGTTGTCTCTTTGCAGAACTTTCTATTGATCTGTATCTTTTATAATAGTCATATGAGTGTAGGATCATAATTCTCTATTATTCATCATGGTTCTTCCTTTGAGTGTGGACTGCTAGGTTCCTGTTAGTGGGTAGAGAAATTCCCACGTTTTGACACTGTTCTTGACAATTCAATCTGTGTACTAGTTTTCTTCATGAGATTATTGGTTGTTGGGCTTTCTCGTTCTTTTAAAAGAGACTTGAATATAGTGATCAAGTATCCTGGTTTCTACTTTATCTATTCTTGTCTGCCCACTAATGATCTTCTTTGCTTGGTTGCAAAGAGTGCTTAGTCTTCTTTGTCGTAATTGCCAATGTGTACAAGAAACAGGAGGCGTTAATCAATTATTTTCTCCCCCGCCCCACCCCTTTCGTCCTATAATTAATTTAATGCATGGAAGTAACAGAAAGTTCTGAAATCTCTATGGAAACTATTTGAATTTCGAGTCAAAGTCCACCCTATGTCCTCCTTGCTTCATTCCAGAGTTGCAGCAAGCAACTTAGGGACTTACTTATTGAAGGAGATTCGGAACTGGTAGTAGGGTGGCTGCAAAAAAGAATGGCTGCTTTGTGGTCCTACAGAAATGAAGTGAAAAAGTTCAGGTGGTTGAAAAGAGATGTGGAGCTGAGGAGTACAAAGGATCCCAAGGACAGCCAATAGCATGGCTGATGCGGTAGCAAAACAAGGGGCAGGGAGATACCAAATGTTTTGGGCACAGTTGTAAGCTTAAGAAAATGAGAGAGTGGTGACAAGACTCTTTATTTCTAAAATGGTGTTTCATGTTTGTATGTGTGTATATTTAATAAAATTGATGGCTATTTATCAAAATCACACAATAAAAAGGGAACCATTCTCACACCTTTGCACAGTATTAGGAGGAAGAGTCAAAGTCCATCCTTTGCACAGTATTAGGAAGCTCTGAATCAATACAGTTCTTCCCCCTCCATAGAATTTCTTGTGGTGGGAAATTCAGAGCTGTAATAGTAGTCTTGTTATCTGACTCAATGATCAATGGACCTAAGTTGTTTTAAAGGGAAAAGGTGACCCTTTCACACAGTTTCTGCCTATGTATCCTCCATTAAGATACCTTCCACAGATGCTGCTTAGCTGCCAAAAAAAAACAAACTTCTGTACTCCGTATTAGGTCAAATAATAGAAAGGGTTAATAATGTTTCTTCCCATCAAAGTATTACAGATTTTCAGCATCCAAACCAGGATAACTACTATGAGAAATATATTATACCGGTTATATTTGAAGGATGTTTGGTGTTCTTGTTTGTATGTAAGAGATAATTTTCAGGGTTTCTTCCCTCAGTTTATCACTAGAAAATTTTAGGTATGTAAGAGATAATTTTACTTTCAATTTGTGGTGGTAATTTTTCTCCACTTACTAATGTAAGCTCCTTCTCAGTTGTGATAGCACAGTTTTTGATCCATTGCGTATCCATCCAGATGCATCTCCAGGGTTTATTGCTCCATGGGAAAGTTTTCAAGATTTGTTTTTGCAAAGATCTGAGAGCACATCAGGTACAAGAAAGGAGAAATCTTCCTCAGCTAGGGGAGTGGCAGGTTTGGAATTTTAGCCGCAAAACTATGATATCCATAAATATCTCTAAGTTGAACAGTATACTTTTAGCTTTCAGCCCTTAACTAAGTTCTTTGACATTGGCAGCTGCGATTGAAGATAGTTCCATTGATTTTGGTGACTTTTTTAAAGGTCCTCTTCCAGGAAAGTTCCTCAAGTTGTTAGGGTATCTGGCCTTATCCCGCCTTGGAATATATGTACCTTTAGGTGGGGTCAACAGAGAGGCTTTCATTGGTAATTTGGATCAGAACAGTCTCTTGAGCACCTTGGATTCATTTTCTGGGGGAGGCATTGGTCGGTTGGGGATATGCTCCCTTGGAATAGTTCCTTTCATCAATGCACAGATTGTATTTCAGCTGCTTACTCAAATTTACCCCAAATTGCAAGAACTTCAGAAAAGAGAAGGCGAAGCAGGAAGAAAGAAAGTTCTTCAGTATACCCGTTATGCTTCGGTTGGATTCGCTATAGTACAGGTAGAAAATTCTATTTTTTGGCAGTTAACAGTTCCCTGGCTTATTCGGACTGTCGGACATGATTTATACAGTTCATTTTCTGCACTTGCAAGTTGAAACTGAATAAAAATTTTGGTAGACTTACCCTTTTTTCAAACTTCTGTGGAATGGAGACTATTTTGAAAGTTGATATTCATAAGCCACAGAGAGAGAACTGGTATTGTACACAATTAATTGGAAAACATAGATTAATGCTGGGGGGGTGTCGAGCATTAACTTCTAAGATTTTAAAAGCGATAATGAAAATCCCTGGATCCTACAGTTTTAACAATTCATAGAAAACAACTAAACTCTCCTGCATTTTTTAATTTATGTCAGATTTCTGGATGCACCATCTGATGGAAATTTATGTCAGTTATTTGAAGCTTTGCAGACAACTTTTTAATTATATTTCTCTAATTATTCATTTTACATGCACTCAAGTTTATATGCTATTTTCTTTACTTAGTTTATGTTAGTTTTCTGTTGATCTATCAAAAATGATGGATTTATAATCAACCAGAAAAAATCACATGAAATGATTAATCATTTATTGATGGAATTACAGCTGAAATTATTGGAATTATTTCTCCAATGAAGTGCATATTGTTTTCAATACTTAATACTGAAGAAAATTGAAGACAAAGTGCATATAGTGGCATTAAACTATAATTTCAAAGTATGATGATTATTTTGGGAATTATTGGCAATAAAACAAGAATTACTCTTGTGACATTCTCAGGAGAAGTCTGATTGAAAACAGAAACCTGGTTTGGGAGTTTTAGAATCTATAAATAGCCATGGAAGTCCCACTCCCTAGCCCTATGTAATTGGAAATAGTAAGAAAGCACCATCAATAGTGCTTCGGGAATAGGGAGTGAGTGATTGATGAGAAAACAATGTTTTTGCAGGTCCTAGAGTGTGAAGATCATTGTCTGATTTGTCAACACCATCCCAGGCATTCCTATCTTTATGTTCATGTCTTCCTTATAATGACTTCCACCAATTGATTGTACACAGATACATAGCTTAACTTTTCTAGTAATTGCTTTCTGGTTTCCATGACAGGCTATTGGTCAAGTACTTTACTTGCGTCCCTATGTCAATGACTTCAGTACACAGTGGGTGCTATCATCAGTAACACTATTGACACTTGGCTCAGTACTCACAACTTACATCGGAGAGCAGATATCTGACCTGAAACTAGGGAATGGGACATCTCTTTTGATCTTCACAAACATTCTGTCATACTTACCAGCAACATTTGGTAGGACTGTTGCACAGGCATTTCAGGATGGGAACTATATTGGACTTGTTACCATTGTCCTTTCTTTTTTCCTACTAGTCCTCGGTATTGTATATGTTCAGGTAATTTCTACTTGGTTCAACATTATTTGGTGGAAAGATGGGCTGTGTTAAGTGTTAACCTATGATACCTGTACACATTATATTATTCCAAGACCTGTTTTGAACATGACACAACATAGTTATGGATATGAGATGTCTCAGATCTGCCAAATTCATCTCTGTTTTTTCTCTGATTCCAAGTTTTGATGGATTCTGTACAGATCCACTTAAATTGGATATGGACCCTACATAAACTATTAATTGATATGACTAAAATAAGTATTGAATTAGAAGATGAAGCTTGTATTTATAGTTTTATAGAATTCTCAGCCAAGAATTCCCCTTAAACTTCATAAAATGTGGACCTCTATGTTATGGGGTTTAATTAATCATATTACATTCTGGTTAACTTTTTTCTGTACTGTGTTCTTGATGTTTCCCTTTTTGCATATCAGTGATGGACTGCACCTGAATTAAAATAGCACACTTGCATGATTCTAGATTTAATGTCCAATTCTCAATGTATGGTGTCCATAATTCATAAAAAAATGTATAATTTGTCCATATATGATTACTGGTTGAACGAAATATTAATACCTATGTTAGATTAGATTTTTCCAATATCCAAGATTTTGAGGTTGAACGAAATTGATTCCTAGACAAATGCACACACCCAACACCTGCACCAAGTCCATCTAATATAGGTATTAATATTTGTGTCAAAATATATTTCAGGAAGCTGAGAGGAAAATCCCAATAAACTATGCTCTAAGATACAGCAGCAGAAGTGGGGGTCTACAGAAATCTGCTTATCTTCCTTTTAAGGTTTGTAAACCAAGTCTTTGTTGCACGACAATTCCTTTTCTCTAGTTTTGGCATTCTGATGCAAGGGAATTCCCTACTTAATCCCTATTAATACTGATCCATATATATATATATATATATAGAACTAAATGGCTTTAGTGGGGGTCTACAGAACTCAACGTGTGTGCAGTACAGACGCATCGTCCATTTAGGAGAATCCATGCAACAATGATCCAAACACATCTTTTATGATGCAACACATTAATCTCAAGTTGACACCTGATTTCCAAATTCCGCATAAACAGACAAGTCTTGAGGAGTATGTCAAAATCCTAATAACATGGAGGGAGCTTCTGGTTCCAAGGAGATCAAGACTTTTGCATTCTAACTTTGATTTCTTTAAGAGGTAATAAATCAATGGATGAGATTGCATGTGAGGACTTCCTGGTGAGGAGATGCATGCAGTGGTAGTTCAAGCTATAAGAGAAATTGAAAATCTAGAAGTCTTCAAAAGGGGAGATAAGCTTCAAATTAAGGCATCTGTTGAGGAGGATAATTTGGTATTTGTGCACAAACCAATTGGTCCAAGGACATCAATCAAAGTAGGTAAGGCAGTAATTCATCAAAAAAAGTAGGTAAGGCAGTTGTGAATTTGCAATAGAAGGCCAACTAGTAATTTCAGACAGCATTAAAGGTGAGTGGGTATTTGGTACCAACTCTTTAGTACTATTCTACTTTTGAGTGTGTCTAAGATGGTTGTTGGGTCACCAGAGGTAGTTTCTTGAAATTTCAAAGATAATTTAAAAGATATTATGGTAAAATAAGCCTAAGGGTTGATACTATAAATGGATTCTAGGACATATTTCTGTCTTTGTATATGGAAGTATGATTGGGGAATGCCAGGGGTTTTCTTACTGTAAAGGTATGTGCAGAAGAAGGGAGGAAGGTTAAGAAGAAGGCTCATTAATCTCTTGGAAAGTGGATTGGAGACATTCAATGTTGAAGATGAAAATCAGCAATTATGTTCAGAAATTGACCCTTATTGTTTGAAATGAGGTGTTGATGATTGATCACAAGAAGATTATATGTGAAATTTGATCAGATGGGCTGAGCCAGAGTATATTAGTGCCATAAGGCAGGGTTGGCCTTATTTTAGTTGATAATAGGAAATATTGGCCCATCTGGCACTCAGTACAGGTTATAAAACCAAATCTATCAGGCTTTCCAGTTAGGCAATTATAAAATGATTTCGTTCTTTTTTGAAAAGCAAGCCTTTTCATGAAATTGAGTTGCATGTTGTTAGCTTGTATGATCCATGGGCTTCGGTTTGACTTTGCTGGTTACACAGTGGAAGACATTAACAGAAAAACAGAAATACCTTTCAGATCATCTCCTCTTCCGTTGCCTAGTTCCGCCAGGTTGTCCTTGACTGTTAGTGCAGAGCTCACTTTGAAATTCAATGGAAGACTCCTTGTGAACTCAGGCCCAGCTATTGTTGGTGGGGTTTTTGTTACAAATCTGGATAATGCCAGGTAGGCTTACAGAGGACCAATAGAGGAGTCTAGCTCGGTGAAGGCGGAAATTTTGGCAGCTCTTGCTAGGCTGAGAATAGAAAAACAGAACGGGTTTACTAATTTACTTGTAGCAGGCAACTCAGTGAATACTATCAAGTGGTTGGATAGGACTAGTGCAGGCCTTTGGAGGTTGGTGCACTATCTTGCAGAAGCAAGGGACCTGGTCTTCACTCGTAGTTCTTCTCCCAAATGGATTCCAAGAGAACTTAATGCTGTTGCAGTCTTGCAGATAATTTGGCCAAATTTGGAGTTTACGGATCAGTCTTGTATAGCAACTCTTCTTTGCCCTGATTTTTGTTCAAGTTTTCTTGACTTTTGCCCCTGATTGTATAGTCTTCTTTTGTACATATAAGTATATTAATATAAGGTGGTGATCTCACAAATAAAATTACATATTTGAATTTGTTTGTCTTCAGCAGTTCGAACCAGAAGAAGAAGAAGAAGGAGAAGTCAGTCGAACATGGTAGCCTAAACCCTACTATTCGACCATAATATGAATTAAGGGTTTAATTAAGTACAAAGACTAAACTGCCCCCACTTTAGTATGGGACAGGAAGTCTAATTAGAGCTGCCACATAAGCACATAACTTAAACTAACTGAAAAAGACTAATCTACCCCTCATTTGACTAACTCTAACAGAATTGATTATAATGATCTATATATAGTAACTAATACGTTGACCTATTTAACATGAATGATCTGGGCATGGTATGCTTTCTCCAGGTTGTCCTCTTGAGCTTCTAAAGAGACCCAAGGATTTCCCATTTATTACAACCAAAAGTTTTGGTGAAGAAACAAATACCTTCATCCAATTCCTCCACTTTTGGCTAAAGTTCATTTTTTGAATAATGAAATCTAGGCAGTACCAATTGACATGGTCGTATGCTTTCTCCAGATCCACCTTGCACAAAATACCTGGCTTTCCTTCCCTTCTTCTAGAATCAATAACTTCATTAGCAATTAAAACACTGTCAAGAATCTGTCTTCCCCCAACAAAAGCACATTGATTTTCTGATATTACACTTCCTAAGATCTTCAATCTTTCGGCCAGCACCTTTGCAAGAAGCTTGTAGAAACTATTCAGCAAGCTTATAGGCCTGAAATCTTTAAGATTCACTGCTCCTTCCACTTTAGGAATTAAAGTGATAAAGGTGTCATTCATGCTTCTCACCAGCGGTGCTGAATTGTGAAATTCCTGAAAAGCCTTTAGGACATCTTTTCTGATAACAGTCCAGCATTTCTTGTAAAACAAGTTTGTCAGTCCATCAGGCCCTGGAGATTTATCTATGTCCATTTTTTATAGTTATTTTAATGTTTTAAATGATAAAAGACATCTTATCATATCATATGACAATTTGTCAGTTAAAAATAATAATTAAAAAATTTCCTTTGATCGAAACTCTTGATCTTTTTTTTCATATAGTGAGTCTTAATACTTTGAACCTTGGTTTGTAGGAATATGTTAGTGTTGAGTATGTAGGGGTAATTTTGTCTTTATGCTTGTGTTTAGGTGCTGATATGTAAGTTTATGTTAGATTTAATGTCCCTAACTTAAGTAGGGGCATATGTGACTTTTCCACATTATTTTAGTAATATAAAATACATCTGGCCGAATGGGAGAGTGGACTTTTTTCTCTCATTCGAACCAGAATCTTTTCTCCTTGTTTCTCTTCTGCTCTTCTCCTTTCTCTCTCTCTCCTTCTCTCTTCTCTCTCTCTTCCTTGACTGTTATCAATCTAACAGGTAGACCGAACACTAACATGGTATCAGAGCTGAACTGAGCAAGTCGGATCTGCCCAGAATTCTGTTATCTGCGCACCCAGCCTAGGTTTTTCTCTTATTTTCTTCGCCATCAGCTAGAGATAAGGGACAGGGCTGAAAAGGAGTGGTCGCCCTCTTCCCTTGGATGTTTCTATGCCTCCAGTTGTGGTGTTTGTGGTCGGTTGCTGCAGTTTCTAAGAAGCCCTCCCCTAATCGATGAAGAGAAGAGGGCTGATTCGTGTGGTGCAGTGGGTGTCTTGTGTGGTCTGATTTTCGGTGATTAGGTAAGAGGTTTTATGCATTTTTTGGTGTGAACCAAATGAGAAGTCTATTTCAGACTGTATGGGGGATTTCAGATTGTAGTGTGCTAGGGTTTGTGCACCCTTCAGTGTGATTCGAAGGGGGGTGTTCCTCAAACAGTGCTGGGAAGTTTCAGGCAGTCGTGGAGTTGGGTTTGTGGTGTAAAGAGTGCAATTTGCAGCAGTAGTAAGTGCTGAAATCAGGGTGTAGTGTGACCTAGTGTGCAGTTTGCCGAATTCAGCAATATCAGAATTCAGCAATGGAAGACAACAGTGATAGCAAGACTAGTGTGATGGTCCCTACTGATTACCTGAATGTTCAAATGACCTCCATTAAGCTGAATGGAGAAAATTATGTACCTTGGGCCAAATCTGTAGACGTCTTTCTTAAGGCAAAGAAGAAGGTGAAGCACATAAGGGGTGAAAAACCTTCCACCGATTCTCCTGAGTATGATGATTGGGAGCAGGCAGATGCACAGATCATCACATGGTTATGGAATATTATGGAACCCAAGATTAGTGTAACTTTCATGTTCCTTGATATTGCCAAAGAAGTGTGGGACCATGCTAAGAAGCTGTATTCGGGTCAAGACAACACAACCAGAGTATATCAGTTGTACCAGGAATACTTTAATCTACAATAGGGTAATCAGAGTCTTGAGGAGTACTATGCTAGTATGAGAAACATTCGTAATGAATTGAATGTTTATCACCCCCTCACTTCTGATGTCAAAATTCAGCAACAACAGAGAGAACAACTTGATGTGACTCGGTTTTTGGTGGGGCTGAAATCTGAATATGAACCAGTGCGAGCTCAGATACTAGGAGGGTCAGCTCTCCCTTCCTTAAAAGAGGTGTTTGCTCGACTCAGGAGGATTTCCATTGGATCTACCGAGAACCCTAATATTTCCGATAGATCAGCCCTAGCAGTATCTAGAGGCCGTGGTGTTAGAGGTGGAACTCGGGGAGCTCAGTCTGGCCGTAGTGGTAGTTGTGGACCGGCATATGGCCAGAGTGGTGGTAGTGAACCTACATATAACCGTGGTGGTGGTCATACTGGAGGTCGAGATTTAGGGGGAGCCCGTGGCAGAGGACGTAGTTCGGGTCCAAGGAGGTGTACACACTGTGGTATGGATGGACATACCATCAATTATTGCTATGACTTGCATGGTCCACCTTCAACTTGGGCCAATCATGCCGTGACCAGTGACAGTAGCTTCAGACAGGAGAGCCATTTAGCCGATCAGGTACCTCCTACATCCACAGATGTTGCTGGGAAGGAGATGATGAGTATTCCCCGTGATGAGTATGAGAGGTTGGTACAGGCCACATCTCAGCAAAACACGGCCACTCTCGCACACTCAGGTATGGCTTGTCTGGCATCCACACCCCATCCTTGGATTATTGATTCTGGAGCCTTCGATCACATGACTGGAAGGAGATGATGAGTATTCCCCGTGATGAGTATGAGAGGTTAGTACAGGCCACATCTCAGCAGAACACGGCCACTCTCGCACACTCAGGTATGGCTTGTCTGGCATCCACACCCCATCCTTGGATTATTGATTCTGGAGCCTTCGATCACATGACTGGAACTCCAGGTGTGTTTTCTTCCCTTTGTCATTGCTCAACATCACAATCTGTTACCCTTGCTAATGGCTCCACATCCTCAATTTGTGGTGTTGGTAATGTTGACCTAGACCCTGTATCCCTATCCTCAGTTTTGTATGTCCCTAAATTTCCTTTTAATCTTATGTTTGTTAGTAAGTTGACCAAGTCTCTTAATTGCTCCATTACCTTTTACCCCTCTTCGTGTGTTTTTCAGGGTCTCAAGACGGGGATGAAGATTGGTGGAGGGCATGAAGTTGGTGGATTTTATTATCTTGATGGTGGTGGAAGTACGTCAACAGCTCTCCAATCGTCCCTCTCTCCTCTCCAGTGGCACTGTCGATTTGGTCATCCTTCACTGAAAGTTTTGAAGTCTTTGGTTCCTTCATTGAGTCATCTTTCTATTTTGGATTGTGAGTCATGTCAGTTGGGGAAACATCATCGTGTTCCCTTTAGTCCTAGAGTTGATAATCGTGTATTGAGTCCTTTTTCTTTGGTTCATTTAGATGTTTGGAGTCCTTATAAAGTAATGTCATACAATGGATATAAATATTTTGTCATTTTTGTTGATGATTATTCAAGAATGACATGGCTCTATTTAATGAAAGAAAGAAGTGAATTGTTTCCTATTTTTCAAAAGTTTTATGCTGAGATTCGCAACCAATTTGGTGTTTACATTAAAATTTTTTGTTCTAATAATGGCCATGAATATCTCTCTTCATCATTTCAGGACTACCTAGACCAACATGGCATTATCCATCAGACTTCATGTACCTACACCCCACAACAAAACGGGGTGGCTGAGAGAAAGAATCGTCACCTCTTGGAAACAGCTCGGTCCCTCGTGCATCACATGAATGTTCCCAAATCCTTTTAGAGTGATGCAGTGTTTACTTCCTGCTTCTTGGTTAACCGGATGCCCACGTCTATCCTTGATGGTCATTCCCCATTCACCACATTGTTTCCTACCTTGTCTCCGTTTCCTCTCTCTCCTCGACTTTTTGGCTGTGTTTGTTTTGTTCATAATCTAGGGCCAGGAATGGACAAGTTAGACGCACAGTCTATTAAGTGTATCTTCCTTGGTTATTCCCGGACTCAGAAAGGGTATAAGTGTTATCACCCTAGCCTTCGGCGTTCCTTTGTATGTGCTGATGTTACTTTCTTTGAGTTTACTCCATTCTTCTTGGGGTCCGGTGATGTTTCTTCCTCCTCATCACCTCCTCCCCTTCCTTTTCTAGTTGTGGACTTTGTTCCTCTTGTTCCCGCAGTGACCAAGTCTTTGCCTCTGGTGCCACCACCTGTTGAACGACCACCGATCCATCACGTGTATACACATCGCCCACATGTACCAGCACCTCCTCCAGCTTCATCATCGTCGACAGATCCGGTAGTTGTTACCACACCAGCCCCAACCCCAGTATTTGATCTTGATCTTCCCATTTCCTTGCAGAAAGGTAAGCGTAGATCCTATTTCTAATTATGTTTCACTGACTCACCTTTCCACTTCCCATCGCTAGTTTATCTCTTTGTTATCTTCTGTTGTTATACCTAAGGATGTCCAGGAAGCCCTTGCCTCTCCAGAATGGTGTCATGCGATGGAAGAAGAAATCTCAGCTCTGGCTCATAATCATACATGGGAACTCACCACTCTTCCTTCTAGTAAGCAGACTGTTGGCTGTAAGTAGGTTTATACGGTTAAGTACTTACCTGATGGTAGTGTAGAGCGGCTGAAAGCTAGATTGGTTGCCAAAGGGTATTCCCAAACCTATGGTATTGATTACATAGAGACTTTCTCCCTGGTTGCTAAGATTGGTTCAGTCCGTATTGTGATTTCTCTTGCTGCGATGTATGATTGGCCCCTCTATCAGCTTGATATCAAGAATGCCTTCTTGCATGGTGATCTGCTCGAGGAGGTCTATATGGACCAACCACCGGGGTTTGTTGCTCAGGGGGAGGATGGTAAGGTGTGTCGGCTACTGAAGGCCATTTATGGGCTTAAACAGTCTCCTCGAGCATGGTTTGGCAGATTTAGTGAGGTAGTAAAGAAGTTTGGTATGAAACAGTGCCAAGTTGACCATTCCGTCTTCAATCTTGACTCTTAGGCAGGGAAGATCCTATTAGTGGTGTATGTAGATGATATTGTCATTACCGGGAATGATAAAATGGGCATTGACAGGTTGAAGATCTTTCTGCAAGACCATTTTCAGACAAAGGACCTTGGTAAATTGAAGTATTTCTTGGGGATAGAAGTAGCAAGGTCCAAGCATGGTATTAACTTGTGTCAGAGGAAATATGCTCTTGATTTGCTTGAAGAAACAGGTTTGTTAGGTGCTAAACCAGCTAAAACTCCTATGGAAACAAACACTAAGTTGAGCAGTGATATGGGTGTAGTGTTTGAAGACCCTAGCAGATACCGGCGGCTGGTAGGTAAACTAAACTACCTAACCATCAGTCGGCCAAACATTTCATTCGCAGTTAGTGTGGTAAGTCAGTTCATGCAGAAACCTCTGGTTCCACATTGGGATGCGGTTATAAGGATTGTGAGGTATTTAAAGGGGGCTCCTGGTCACGATTTGATATACAGAAGTGGTGGAAATTTGAAATAGAAGGATATGCTAATGTTGATTGGGCCGGTTCTGTATCTGATAGGAGATCTACCACAGGCTATTGCACTTTTTTTTGGGGTAATCTGGTGACATGGAAAAGCAAGAAGCAGACAGTTGTGGCAAGAAGCAGTGCAGAGGCAGAATATAGAGCTATGGCATATACTACTTGTGAATTAGTGTGGCTAAGGAACCTTCTACAGGAGATGGGATACACTGTTGATACTCCAATGAAGCTCTACTGTGACAATCAGGCTGTAGTTCACATTTCCTCTAATCCGGTGCTTCATGAGAGAACCAAACACATAGAGGTTGACTGTCACTTTGTTAGAGAGAAGGTGCTGAGTGGAGTGATAGACACTGCATATGTCAACACAGGGAACCAGTGGGCAGATTTGTTTACTAAAGGGTTGAGTCGGGGGAGAGTGGACTACATATGTAACAAGCTGGGATTATATGATATATACTCTCCAGCTTGAGGGGGAGTGTTAGTGTTGAGTATGTAGGGGTAATTTTGTCTTTATGCTTGTGTTTAGGTGCTGATGTATAAGTTTATGTTAGATTTAATGTCCCTAACTTAAGTAGGGGCATATGTGACTTTTCCACATTATTTTAGTAATATAAAATACATCTGGCCGAATGGGAGAGTGAACTTTTTTCTCTCATTCGAACCAGAATCTTTTCTCCTTGTTTCTCTTCTGCTCTTCTCCTTTCTCTCTTTCTCTCCTCTCTTCTCTCTCTCTTCCTTGACTGTTATCAGTCTAACAGGCAGACCTAACACTAACAGAATACAATGCGCTTTTTATAAATTTTTCTGAACATCTTCAGAATTGCAATTAAGAATTTGTATGATCGTTTTATGTAAATTGGATACTAAAATTGTTCCTTTTCAATGTGCAAAGGGACAAATTAGATAAATATTTCATAACTTTTTCTCAATATCTTCAGATTGCAATTAAGAATTTGTTTGATCTTTTCTATGTAAATTGGCTACTAAAAATTGTTCCTTTTCAATGTTCAAAGGAACAAATTAGATAAATATTTCATCTTTTTTCTATATGAGTTGCGCATTTCCATTGTTAATCTAACAGCTCTGCTTATGCAGGTTAATAGTTCTGGAGTGATGCCAATAATATTTTCAACCTCATCATTAGCTCTTCCTGGTACTCTAGCACGTTTTACTGGTCTAGCTGCTTTGAAAAACGCTGCAGTTTCTTTAAATCCAGGAGGTAAATTCATAATAACTATTCAGAAGTTACTAGGGTATGTTAACACTATTAACAACTTTAGCTTATGATATTATGACTGAGATTTCAAATTTGGACAATACAAGATTCTTTATGGCTTTTCTATTATAAGGTAACTTTTCTATTATAAGTTACCTATTATAAGTCAACTTTTCTATCCCAGCGACTTGAGTTTATTTACCTTAGGTTTGGTCAGTATTTATTGGTACTAAAGGAATGGATAACTTGGATAAAGGTTATGCCACATAGGAATGCAACTTGGGTGGGCTTTGGGTTGAGGCTTTGTTAAATTTTGAATTGACCCAACCCAAGGTTCTGAGCCTGATGCTGTGTAAATTCTTCAAATTGGGTACCGACTTGCACCCCTAATATATTATTGCCATGATTGGAGTGTTGGACTAAATTGACTTGATTGAACCTTTGACTACGAAAACAGAATTTTTATGAATATTATCTAGTTTCAGTACTAGACTCTATAGTTATGTCACTCTTCCATACACACAATATGGTGAAGTAACATTGATTGGTCTTTTTTCTTTTATTTTTTGCTATAACTTTTGTAGTAGTCAAAATCCTAATCTAACTATTGAATTCTTATAGGTGCTCTCTATCTTCCTACCAATATACTACTAATAGCCTTCTTCAATTATTACTACACTTTCTTGCAATTGGATCCTGATGATGTAAGCGAACAATTGAAGCGGCAAGGTGCATCTATCCCACTCATCAGGCCCGGGAAAAGCACAGCTGCATTTATTAAAACAGTAAGTTTTTGTTCAAAAAAAGGTCTTTCTCTTGTTACTAAAACATTGGGTTCTTAGTACCATGAAGGTTGTTGACACCAATGCCTAACATCAAAGGTATGCCATGCATAAATATGGGTCATTTCATTGTTGAGTTGCCTTGAAATAATATTTCATTTAACTGTATGGATTCTGGTGTTAGAAGTTTAGATCCATCCAGATTGAATCATTTATTAGCCTATTTTCTTCCGACCAGTAACTCTAAATTGATACTCACACAGCATATTATCTAAAGTGGGGAAGGTAGCATAAGCATTTTGTCTTGCTCAACTGAGCAACATATTCTCCTTTCGATATAAAATTAGCAGTTTGCCATTTCTTGTAAAATGAGATATATGTATGCATTTTTGTTTACTTAACTAAAGACAAAAAATTGAAAACTAATATTGCAATATTTTTATTTTTAATATAAAATCCTGTTTTCCCCAAATCCAGCTTCTTAGCTTCTTAGAAATCTTATGATTTGAATTTCATTTCTTGGGGGAGGCAATAGACTATTTAACTCAAATTTACGGTTTGTGCAAAAGAATTTCTTTTGCCTTAGTTTAGTTTTATTACATTCTTAAGAATTTTGTCATCAAAATATTTAAGTTTATTTACACTAGCCGGCTGGATGAGGTGATTAACAGAATTGAAGGCTGTGTTTTCTTGAGTTGATGTCTCTAAAACGTTTTGAGCTGTTTGTCTGGTTTCTCATTTTGACAACTGTCTTGACTGAGCTCGGGCTTCTCCAACTGATTTTGTCTCTGTTGCAGCAGATGAGATTTGTATAGGATTGTTCAATGTTGTCTCAATGTATAGTTTTAGGTCTTCCCTTCTTTTATATAATGAAACTTAAAGAATCTTAAGCTTTGTTGAGTGGGCCGATTTGTGTTTAGTTTATTTTCTTTTAAATTAAGAAGTTGTTGGGCCTTAGGCCCATTAGTTTTTATTTTTTAAAGAGTTGTAACTATTTAGTTTGAGTTGCCGCCCTACTAAGGGCATCTTTGTAATATCTCATATTTAAGTTAATTATAAATAGAATGAGAGGCTGGTGGCTAGGGTTATGATACACAATCCTAGTTGACTTTCTTCTCTCTTCTTTCCTTTCCTCTTCTATTGCTGAAATCTACAGCTTTCACCTCTTCCTTCCACAAGAAGCTTGACCGAATCAGCAAATAGTGGTTTCTACTTGGTATCAGAGCAGGTTGAAGGTTCTGGAAGTGATTCTCTCATGCAGCCCTAAATCGGCCGACTGCATGGAGATTTAAGAGGCTGATCGAAGCTCTCAGGTAAGCCCAGTTTTTGGATTTTCTTGATGGATCTATATGCCTTGTAGCTGGTCTAGGGTTTCTCATCAGAATCAGGAAAAACTGGAAAAAGGGGAAGAGTTCTGTTTTTGTTGGACTCTTCAATTTTGACCTAGGTAGTGGCGCCCTATTTTTTTAGGGTTCCTTGGAGTTTTTTATAAGGGGCGATTCAAGGCCCACGTGGTTTGGAGGCTTCTAGAGAGGGCGGTTGCCTTTTCTCTCTCTTCTCCCATCCCACAGAAAAGGAATCTTTTGTGGGGAGAAAGTTCAGGACACCAAAGAAGTGTCGTTGGTTCTAGAAGGTGTTTTGTTTGTTTTTGCTGCATTTTTTATTTGTTTTCTATACCCTTTTGAGAAGTATGGAGGGACACAGAGTTGAATATAAGCCCGGGAATGAAATGGGACCTGTGGGAGGAGGTGTTGGAAACCCCTTCGGAGCTGGGACCATTACTACAGTTAGGTTGGATGGTACAAACTACTTGGAATGATCCCAATCTACAAAGATGGCCATTGGGGCTCGTGGAAAATTGGGGTATATTACTGGTGAAGAGGTGAAACCTGAAACTGGCAACTCCCAATGGGTACAAGAAAATTATATGGTAATGACATGGTTGTGTAATTCCATGTTGCCACATATAAGTAAATTTTTTATGGGCAAATACTGCTAAGGAGATATGGAATGGGGTTGCAGAAACCTATTCACAAAAGGAGAATGTTGCTAGGGCTTATCAACTAAGAAATCAAATTATTGCTACAAGGCAGGGAGATAGATCTGTTGCAGCTTATTTTTCAGTCCTTAAGACCCTGTGGCAGGAGATCAACCATCTAGAGACCTTTGCTTGGGAACCACCAAGGATGCAGCTACCTATCAAAGACACTTAGAGAAGTATAGGGTGTTTGAATTCCTTGCTGGCCTTAACCCTAAGTATGACATTGCACGACAGCATCTTCTTTCCAGGGACAGTGTCACTCTCTCCCAAGCATATGCATTTGTGTTAGGAGAGGAGTGCAGGAGGGATGTAATGATGAAGAATCCCATGTCTGATCAGTCCGCTATGGTAAGTGCTGTGAAATCTAAACAGAATGGCAATGAAAACAAGGAAGACAAAAGGGACTTAGTTTGTGACTACTGTAAGAAGCCTAAGCATACAAGAGATACTTGTTGGAAGCTTCACCCACATCTTGTGTCGACCAGATTGAAGAATAAGAAAGGAAATGGGTACATGGCAGTTACCGGTGACACTCCGGCCCCCCCTACTACAACTGCTTTGGAGTTCGTTGCAGCTGCTGCAGTAAGGGCCGAGCTTGAGAGGTTTGGGTTACTCCTGAATCAAAGGGATACAGCTAGTTCCAGTTCAGCCGCAAGCGGATAACAAGGTACAGGTAGCACAGGTGGAGCTCACTCTACCTCCTTTGCCCACACAGGTAGTCCACATGTCACTGCAAACTATGTTTCTGCTTCAGGTAAGGAGAGATCTCCTTGGATTATAGACTCTGGAGCCTCAGAGCACATGACCCATTGCTCCACTATTTTCTCCTCTTACCAGCTCTGTTCTGGCAGAGATAGGGTCTCCACAGCTGATGGATCCCATGTTCCTATTGCTGGGAAGGGATCTGTCAAGATTAATGATTCCATTTGTTTACCCTCTGTTCTCCATGTTCCTAGATTGAGCACCAATTTATTATCTGTTAGTAGTTTGACTAAGAACCTGAACTGCTCAGTATTTTTTTCTCCTGGATGCTGTATTTTGCAGGATCTGGATTTAAAGAGGACGATTGGGAGTGGTCGTGAAGTGAATGGAATCTACCTCCTGGATGCTCTTCCAATTCACCAAAGTCATCATGTTTGCAAGGACAGTGAGTCAAAATCTGTGGATCAGATTATACTTTGGCATAATCGTCTGGGTCATTTGTCTTTTTCTTCTTTAAGTTCTTTGTTTCCAAAACTGTTTGAGTCTGTGAGTCTGTCAAGGTTAAAGTGTGAAGGTTGTGAACTTGGAAAGCATTGTAGACACTCTTTTAAACCTAGTAATAAAAGATGTTCTTTTCCTTTTGATGTTATTCATTCGGATGTGTGGGGCCCTTATCATGTTCCCTCTATGGGCAGCTATCGCTATTTTCTCCTGTTTGTGGATGATTTCTCTCGATATTCCTGAATTTACCTGATGAAATCCCGCGATGAAGTACCATCCTTGGTGAGGCAATTCCACCAGATGGTATTAACACAGTTTGGAACCAGAATAAAGATGTTCAGATCTGCCAATGCTAGGGAATATTTTGAGAGACATCTTGCCTCATATCTATTGGAGTATGGTGTTGTCCATCAGAGTAGTTGCTTCTACAGTCCACAGCAGAATGGTATTGCAAAGAGGAAGAACAGACACATTGTTGAGACGGCAAGAAGCATGATGATCACAGCTACAGTTCCGGTTCGTTTTTGGGGTGATGCTGTTTTCACGGCAGTATATCTAATTAACAGGGTGCCTTCTCGTATACTTAGATTCAGCACTCCATTCAGCCTTCTTTTTCCTCAGGATGAGATGTTTCATATTCCTCTAAGGGTGTTTGGGTGTGCCTGCTTTGCACATATCATTGGTCCTTACCGTTCGAAGCTTGATCCCAAGGCAAAGAAATGTGTCTTCCTTGGATATGCAAAGAATCAAAAAGGGTACCGCTGCTATGATCCAGTCTCTGGGAACCGGTTTGTTACTATGGACATTACCTTTTTTGAATCTACGTACTTCTTCTCAAGGAATCCTTCTCAGGGGGAGTGTTTTGGGGAAGTAAGTCAGCAGTCTATCCCTCTCCCAGTTCCAGTCCCTGTGTCTACTACTGTGCTTGACCACCACCCAATGTCACCTACCTTGCCACCTCCTTTGCGTTCCGTCTCACAGCATTACTCACGGCAGAGACTTCATAAGGCGGTTGATTCCACTAGAGCAGAACTCACACCACTTCCTGTCGATCCCTTGGAGACTCCAGATTCGGTTGATACAGATTCAGGTATTCCTCTTGATCCCACTACTATTTCAGTTCCCATTGATCCTATTAACATTGTTACAGATAACCTTGATCTCCCTATTGCTCTTTAAAAAGGGAAGAGAAAGTGCACTGCTCATTGCATTTCACAATACTTATCCTATAGTGGGCTTTCTCCTTCCTTCCGTGATTTTCTCTCTTCTCTTGATTCAGTGTCTATACCCAAGGGTGTTAGTGAGGCTCTCTCCAAACCTAAGTGGAAGACAGTTATGCAGGAAGAGATGGAGGCTTTGATTAAGAATCAGACATGGGAGATTGTGGACCTACCAAAAGACAATGAGACAGTTGGATGCAGATGGGTTTACACAGTAAAGTATAAGGCAGATGGAAGTATAGAAAGGTACAAGGCAAGACTTGTTGCAAAATGGTACACACAGACCTATGGCATTGATTATCTAAAGACATTTGCGCCAGTTGCAAAGATGACTTCTGTTCGGATACTCCTTTCTCTTGCTGCCTTATACTCTTGGCCTTTGTTTCAATTGGATGTGAAGAATGCTTTCCTAAATGGGAATCTGCAAGAATAGGTGTATATGGATCTTCCAGCTGGTTTTTATGATAATGTTGAAAAGGGAAAGGTATGCAAGCTGAAGAAGTCACTATATGGCTTGAAACAATCTCTCAGAGCATGGTTTGACAGATTCAGAAAGGCCTTGATTGTTTTTGGCTACACTCAAACTCAATTTGATCACACCTTATTTGTGAAGCGCAGGGGATCTTTGGTGTCAATCCTAATTGTTTATGTGGATGATATTGTTGTCACTGGGAATGATCTAAGTGAGATTGATAGTCTGAAGAGGAACCTGCATAAGGAATTTGAGATTAAGGATCTTGGAGAACTGAGATACTTCTTAGGCATCGAAGTTGCAAGATCGAAACATGGAATTTTTATCTCTCAAAGGAAGTATGTCTTGGACCTTCTCCAAGAGACAGGGAAGCTTGGAACAAAGGCAGCCAGCACCCCCATTGATCAGAACCATAGAATCAGTGCATCAAAAGGTGAACCAGTAAAGGACCTTGGGAGGTACTAAAGACTTGTGGGTTGGCTACTATACTTGTGTATGACAAGACCGGACAT
Organism: Nelumbo nucifera; assembly: GCF_055504915.1. NCBI lineage: Eukaryota > Viridiplantae > Streptophyta > Magnoliopsida > Proteales > Nelumbonaceae > Nelumbo > Nelumbo nucifera. The sequence goes on along the minus strand of NC_142656.1, from coordinate 28,728,378 downwards.
CTCCTATGCAGTAAGTGTAGTGAATCAATACATGCATGCTCCACGAGACCAGCACTGGAAGGCAGTTGACAGGATCCTTGCTTATTTGAAGGGACATCCAGGCAGAGGCATATTGTTTACTGATCATGGACAGCTGAAGGTAGAGACTTATACAGATGCGGATTGGGCAGGATGCCTTGATGACAGAAGATCAACTTCAGGAGTGTGCACCCTAGTTGGGGGTAACCTAGTCTCATGGAAGAGTAAAAAACAAACAGTTGTGGCAAGATCAAGTGCAGAAGCCGAATATAGGACCATGGCACATGGAGTTTCAGAACTTCTCTGGATCCGTTATTTGTAAGAAGAAATCGGTGTACAGGCAGAAGAACCTATGATGTTATACTGCGATAACCAGGCAGCAATTAATATTGCCCATAATCCAGTCCAGCACGACCGAACTAAGCACATTGAAGTAGATAGACATTTTATCAGAGAAAGGGTAACTTCTGGAGAAGTTTGTCTTCCATACATTTCTTCTGATTTGCAACTTGCTGATGTTCTCACAAAAGGCATTGCAAAGAATAAGCTGAAGCATGATCTACGCAAGTTGGGAATGTGTGACATCTACTCCCAACTTAAGGGGGAGTGTTAAGTGGGCAAATTTGTGTTTAGTTTATTTTCTTTTAAATTAAGAAGTTGTTGGGCCTTGGGCCCATTAGTTTTTATTTTTTAAAGAGTTGTAACTATTTAGTTTGAGTTGCCGCCTACTAAGGGCATCTTTGTAATATTTCATATTTAAGTTAATTATAAATAGAATGAGGGGCTGGCGGCTAGGGTTATGATACACAATCCTAGTTGACCTTCTTCTCTCTTCTTTCCTTTCCTCTTCTATTGCTGAAATCTACAGCTTTCACCTCTTCCTTCCACAAGAAGCTTGACCGGATCAGCAGATAGTGGTTTCTACTAGCTTTGTACTCGACTCAAGACTTAATCCCAACTATTTGGGGTCAGCTAGGTGAATCTGTGCTCTATGATGCAATAAACAATTCAGAATTCATATTTGATGGAGATGAAAAGCATCAATATCTTGAACAAAATAATGAAAAGAACAAATGGCTATTATGGGCTACAGAGGGTGGAATCAAAACCAATCATAATAGCACTAATATAACTGGTAGACTCTAGTTGCTTAAACTTTTCTTAGCTGCTTCAGTTCAAATACTCGTTGAAACAAATGTACATTCTCACTGTATATATATATATATATATATATATATATATATTGTTTTTTTTTTGTTTGAATGCAGGTCCTTAGCCGGATATCAGTTTTGGGCTCTGCATTTTTAGCAGTACTTGCTGCTGGTCCAGCTGTAGTTGAGCAAGTTACACACCTAACTGCATTTCGTGGGTTTGCTGGCACCTCTGTTCTCATTCTTGTTGGTTGTGCTACCGACACAGCAAGAAAAGTTCAAGCCGAAATTATATCTCAAAAGTACAAGAACATAGAGTTCTATGATCTGGATAAGTATGGCCCGCAATAAACTTTGCAACTTATGGGTCCACATGGTTGTAAATTGCCATCTGAGGTTGGTATTTGATACAGATGCTGATGGATCCGTTTCCACATTGGAGGTGCAAAACCCAAATTCCTTTTTGCTTTTCTGATTTGCAGCTGTTGTACAAGTATTTTATTAGCTTGTTTTGATGTATATAATGTTCCAAACATATTCATTGGCATTGCACAAAGGGAAGTTTTGAATCACGTTTGGTGGCTTTCCTAAAGGAACTTGAAGATTTTATTAAAAGGCGTATTTCCATTTTCCATTACAAAATTGCACTAGAAATGGGAATACAACCTCGAGTTGTATTGTAAGCCAAGGATTGATGCTGCTGAAATAAAGCATGCACGCTACAACTAAGCACCTCTTCCACAATGATAAAGATATGGGGGGTTTCCCTACCAGTGAGTCAGTGACCTTTAGAAGCCTTGGGGCCTATTATTTGTATTGAAGTACGAAAGTTGTAATAATTAATTTTAGAGATGCATTGGAGTTGGTAAATTTTTCTTGATTTTAAAATCTGAAGATATAAAATGTTGTTTTAAAATATGAATATTGTGTTCCAAAAAATGCCAATAGACCATTTTAATCTTGGATATGAGAAAGCTTGTTTAACTATAAAATAAATTAATTAAATAAATATAAGATAATTAAAATAAATAGTGGATTTGATAAGTTTAAAATAAATAATTTCTTAATTATTAATTAACTATTATTATATAGCGTGTGCATTTATATCATGGTGAGTTTTAGACATTTTGAAAAATTGTGGTGAATTCAAGAAAAATGTTAAAAACTCATGGTGAGTTTTAGCAATTTCCCAAAGATGAATAACTTTTTTATAAGGTATTTCTTGGAAAACAAAAAGTGGAATCATAAGAAAACCAAAAGTAAAATAGTACATTGAAGTCTAAAGACGATTTTGGAACAAATACTGAAATGGTATGGAGTATGGACGGACTTCAGTATTTAGCACTAAGAGGCATCAAATGGGGCCTTTAAGGCTATGTTTGGTTTGAAGCAAAATGTAGGGAAAGGAAATGAAAGGAAGGGAAACCTTCACAAATATTCTATAGGTTTCCTTGCATTTCCTTTCCTTTCCCTACCTTTTCCTTCAAACCAAACATAGCCTTAAAGTACCTAAAGATGGAAAACCAGCAATTACACAATTCAAAGAAAACTCCATTCTAATCTATCATAGACTTTCATCATATTTAACTTTAAAATAACATTCTCCTTTTAATTTTTCATCAATACCTTGAGTCAACTCTTGATCCAAAGACATTATCTATAATGTTATGGCCCCATAAGGAAAGTACCTTGCTCAGGAGAGAATTTTATCAAGAATAGTAGTCAACCTCCCTACCAATATTTTGGCAACCCCTTCATACATAAAATTGCAAATATTAATATTTTCTACTTCCCTATGTTCTCGGTGATTTGTAATTTGTTGATTGATGAATGAATTCAACCTTAGGGCTTTCCAAAAAATAAAAAAAAAATAAAAAAAATGCTGAGTGCTAATCATAGAAGGATACCAGATCCTTAGATTTGGGAAGTATACCAGATACCAGATTCACACTTGTGTTCACACCAAATCTGGATTCAAACCCAAGATGCATCATTTGCAGCTTGAATGTGAAACACTTACAACTTACATTACTTATATGGCATAACATTTGTGAAAGAAAGTCATAGTTAATCACAATAGAAAGTTAACGAGAACGAAAGAAGGAAAATGTATTCATCCCATTGCTACTACAAAGATTAGAAATAGAGAACTTCCATACTTGAGGAGGACGACAGTCACGACACACAATACATCTCTGCTCTCAAAAGATGGATTTTCTCACCTTCACCTTACTGGGTAGCATTTAGTTCCCTGGAAATCCATCTCAAGACAATGATGACGCAAAACAAGTTAATACGCAGTGCTTACTTGGGACTGTCATAACCATCAAGTCAACGAGAAACAAGGTCATGAATGAATTATCAACATAAAGTATAAACCACATCAACAAGTCAATAACGCAGTCATCATAAAGTGCCATGTACTCTGATATCGGGGGCTAGGATTTCAATGGGGACCCCTCTTGTAAAACCCATGACTTGGATGAGCTAGACAAATACTACAAATGGCATGATGTACCCAACATTACATATATATCACAAATTCCTTTACCCATTGGCAATGAAGTATTCTCTTCCATGTAAACTGGGGAACAATACAACTGGATGTCTTGTTGTGCCCTAGTATTACAATTGAAATGTGTGCTACCTTTCCCCCATTTGTAAACTTTTGGGGTATTAGCTCTGATCATGGAATAGTGAAAGCATGTCACCTCAGCAACTATTATCATGTGCCTCTTGCAGGGTTATTCATCATAATCTACCTCGGTAGAAAAATCAGGCTCTTCTGGCTTCTGTAACTTGGGCATCTCAACAGCTTTTACCTTTTGAGCTCCCCTCCTCCTTGTGTTTGCAGCAAACCTTGAAGCTAATATTGTGACTCCTAGGTTTTGCTTAATTTGAGAAGGGTTTCCTGAGCTAGCCACACTTTCCTCTTCCTCTTGCCTTGCCTCATCAGGTGCATGCTCATCTGCAGGATAGGAAAATGATTCCTGCATGGCAAGGTCCTTTGCCATCATCCTCTTCTTGTATCGACGCCATGCAGCCTGTATGAAGCAAGCTGCCCAAGTTCTCCAATGATGAGAGTAGAAACGGAACGTATGCTGCAGCTTCTTACTGTGGAGGCGTCTGAACTGGTTGGCTACAAACTTTAGATCTTCTGCTCGCAATGCAAATGCTTCTACTTCAACAAGGGCTCTGACTGTCCTTGTAGAAGAGGGCAAGTTCACACTGGATTTTGGAAGCAATGCCCATGCAAGCAGTTCCTCCCCACAAAAATCACCTGGTCTCAAAGTAATTGAATTGAAGAAACCAGTCCTGCCACCATTTGTGGTAGAGCTCTCTAGTCTCCCTCTGATAACAAAAAGCATCTCTGTAACAGGGTCACCTTCACGGACAATATAGGTGCCTTCAGTGCTCAAAGAAGACACCAGGCGCTCACATATGGCATCAAGTAGCTGGTCATCCATCTGTGAAAAAAATGGGACCTGCACATAAAGAAACAAGCAAGCTACAAAGTAAGCAAATCTATTACGACTGTTTGGAATTCATACTGAGAAGAGGCGCAGGAGTTGGATCCACCATTTCCAGACCAAAAGTTGACTGTGTAAGATAGGTATCTAACACCCTGATTTATGCCATTCCCTCGTAGAGTGGCATGTGATCTTAACCAGAAAGATATCCATAATCATAATAATCAGGTCATCCAATATTTGACTCCTGGATAAATCTCCTTAGGCAACATTAAATGGAATCTTGTCCAGAAGTATAGTCATTTTCTAAATAGCAAGGACAGTTTCCCATGTTCCCATCCTTGTCCAAGTTTCCTTCGTTTAAATAGATAACTAAGCTGGATACGCTTGATCATTTGAACAGTAGATGTTATCCCTTTGTTTAAATATGCAGGATTTAAAAAGCAATTGACTAGGGAGAGAAGAGGTAAATAATCTTGCTAGACTGTTAGGGTGTGGAGTAGGGGATTGGCCTTTACAATATTTGGGATTACCCTTGGGAGGAAGCCCAAATAGACAACTTCTGGTATCCAGTGATAGAAAGATTTACTAAGAGGCTTGCTAGTTGGAAGAGCAATTATATTTCATTGGGAAAATCAATTAGAGAAGATTATGAGGGATTTCCTGTGGAAACCAGGAGACACCAAGAAAGATCATTTGGTGAAGTGGGAGGTGGTATCTAGAAGTAGGGATGATGGAGACCTAGGAATGGGGAATGTCAGGTTAAGGAATTCAGCCTTGTTGGGTAAGTGCTTGTGGACTGCTGTTGGAACAGGATAGGATATGGCATAGAGTGATTGTAAGAATTCATGGATTGGTAGACATGGTGGGGATGCAGGTCTAGACCCTAGGGCTTCTTGATGTTCTCCTTGGAAATCTATTCATGGTATCTTGCCTTCTCTCTTTTTGTATTTCAAATATGATGCCTATGCAAGGAACAAAATGTTTTGGGAAGATGTCTGGTTCGTGGAGACTTCCTTTACAGATAGGTTCCCATCTATTTATTCCCTTTCTGAAAACAAAAGAAAAGTAATTTCTTCAGTTTATAACATTTGCAACTCTTGGGATTTGGGATTGAGAAGAGGATTAAGGGAATCTGAAATGGAATTGGTTGATGATGAACTTATTTCTCTTCTAGGATTGGTTTCTTGGATCAATCTTGCATGGATAGCAGAATTTGGACACCTTTCCCTTCTAGATATTTCACATGTTCCTCCTTTTACAATGTTTTCCTTCAGTTTTCTAACCAGGTAGGGAACTTTCCAACAAAGGAGGTATGGTGTAATCTTGTACCTTTAAAAATATGGGATTTTTACTAGGAGAAGGTGCTCCAAAAAATAAATACTTTGGATATGCTTCAAAGAAAAACGTCAAATCATTGCCTTTCACCCTATGTTTGTAGCCTCTGCTTGGGTTCTGGTGAGATGATCACACACCTATTAATCTTCTATCCTTTTGTGTCTTTTATTTGGTCTTGGTTCTCTTCTCTCTTTAGCTGCAGTTGGATCCCTCTCCGGATGTGGTGAGCCTCTTTGGCCCAAATTTCTTCAAGCAACCAAAGAATAAGAGCAACTGTTCTCTAGTCAGTTTGGGAAGAAATGAATAATAGGATCTTTAAAGGACTAGAAAGATCTAAGGAGGAAATCATGGAAGGAATAACCATTAAGGCTACTCACTGGCTGAAATCAATTAAATTGTTTAAGGACTTCTTAATTGATGACATCCTTAGGGGTTGAGGTATATTGGCAAAAACTACCTCCTTGAAAATTGTTGCATAGGAAATATGGTCTCCGTCAACACAATAGAGGGTGAAGTTGAATTTTGATGGAAATTCTATAGCCAATCTAGGCCCATCTGGTATAGAGAGAGTTTTCAGAAATGAAGAGGGTAGAGTAATTGCTATGTATTCAGGACCAATAGGAGTGGGTGATTCATTGAGAACGAAGGTGATGGTTTTACTTCAAGGTGTAAGGTTTGCTAAACAGTTGGGTCTGCACTAAATTGAGATAGAAGGGGACAGGGGACTCTAAGTTGCTAATTGGGTGGACGCAGTCAGATAGCTTGGGGGTTTGGACATATAGACAGATAGACGATGAGGGAGATCTATTGTACAGCAAGGAAGATTGGAGTATGCTTTAAGTGGACTAGAAGATCAGCTAATAAGCTAGCTGATACCTTAGCAAAACAAGGGACTGTTGGGAATAATTTGTTTTTGAAAAAAAAAAAAGGCAATTGACTAGGTGTTATTCCAAGTCAAAAATCCCAATATAAAATCCTAACAAAAACATGGAAGCTTGATTCTTTACAATCAAAATATATTCAGCCAATTACAAATAGTTGGGCTAAACATTCTCCAATGCTTGCCACATGTGCAATGTGTATGCAGATATAGAATTAGAGCTTTCTGGTCCTATTGATTCTGTGTTCTTCAGCATACTAGCTGAATGTTCATTAAGAATACCAAAATATGAATCCTGATGTGCTTCAGATCAGAGTTATAATAGTAGAAAAAAATGGGGAAAGACCATACACGTCGAACAAGGTCCAAACATAGGTGTCGTTGGATATCTCGACGGAGATCTGTAGGCAAGGCATGCAAGATAGCTTCTTCATCTACTCCTCGCGTTGCAAGCCACTTGTATTGAACAAATCTCCGCACACGTTCTTGCAAATCTTGAGGGAGTTGGCGATGTCTCATCCATTCTTCAGTGTCCCTTCGTTTAAGTCTCCATTCCTCAAGCCTCACAGTGAGAGATTGCAAGTAGGTCTACATTAAAAAATAAGAAAAAGTTCAAATCTTGTAAAAGTAAAGCATTCAAAAAAGCACTGCCCCCCATACCAGAAGGGAGGGGGATGGAAGGTAGAATGACAACCCTCAACGAAGTCGACATTTAGTTATGCCAGCCCTACTAAAAATAAAATACATCTAATTGAAATTTAAAAAGAATGTTCAATAATCCACCTAGAAGAAAAGAAAGAAAAAAAAAACAACTTTAATTTTCACTTTGACCAACAACATGGTTGTTGAAAGTTTTAATGACCAAAAAACCAAGAAGCCTTTAATTACCTGCATGTTCCCAATCAGATGGGCAAATAAAACCAGGCCCAGAATGGCAATGAGTATCGCAAATAAAGTTTCGCCAATATATGTGCTTGTTTGCAAATTCTGCCCATATGAACTGAGAAAATAAAAGGCAAAAGAGATGCTTCAAAATTTTGAACACACATAGAACATAAGCATTAATTTTCACAGCATTTCTTTTCCAGTGGTTATTTAATTCCAGAAGGAAAATAAAAGCTACTTGACATGGCATCCATTTTACTAGTCATTTAATAAGTCACAGACACGTACAAACTATGACAAATCAGCTTCTTCAATGCACTGCTTAACATGAAAATAGATCGTGCATTTCTTATTAAAATAATGTCAAAGATAATACCCCCTTTAACTCCTTGTCCACATAGAAGACCAGAAAAGATTCCATGTTATCAATATTCTAAGGACTGCCACACAAAGAATGTGCAGAAGGAAAAGAGGACACATATTTGAATCAGAAGCCCGACTTAACACATTCATTGCAAGTTCACTAGGCAGAAGGCCAAGTTGTACTGGAACATATTAAAAGAAAATTGTACTGGCCTTACAAAATAGTTGTACTGTTAAGAAACTAATCTGCTCCATGAACATTACTCGCCTTACAAAATTGTACTAGAACATATTAAGAGAAAATAAGAATATATGAAGAGAACAACAAGTTAAGGAAATAGTACCTTAGGTTTTGCAAACCCCACCACAAACAATAGAAGTATTTCTCCAAGAACTTTGAGGAAACAACATTATTAGTCACTGCCTTTCCAAATATACCATGATTGAAACTGATGTCTTTTGCAGGATCACAGTTACTGAACACCTCTGTAATGTTTGCCCAAGATTTCCGATTGCTATCGCCTAAAGAACCACAGTTTATATAATCAAGGAGACATTTTGGAGGACCGCTTTCTCGTTTGCATTCTGATTTCCAACATGTTGCATGCCGTTCAATTGACAGTAAATACCATGATGCCCCTAAAACCTACAAAAAAATGGAATAGGAATTTTGGGGAGCCTGTTTTGTAAAACCAAATGAAATTATGAGAACTGTAAAATAAATAAAAAAATAAACAATAAACCTACAACTAATGTTATCAAGAAGGACCCAAAGTAGGTAAGTCTTAGGGGGATATTCTACAACATGAATGCTTTTGTTTCCATTTGATTTTAAAATTGCCTATCAACTAAAAGATTGAAATATGTTCTTGAACTTTGTTTTTGTTGTGAAAAGCAAAAACACGTTGGGTTTGTTTCAAAAAACAATTCATGTTTTCTCAACGATCAAAATAATTTGTTGAAACCATCAAATTAATAGTTTTAAAGCAAAAACAAATCTCAGAGTACAGATATTATATGATTTATGAAACATGATATCAAATCATCAATAAAAACATGTTCTTTAAGCCAGAAATTCAAGAATATGCTTGTATTTCAGTTTTGGAAATAAATAATACATATACAACCAAGAACATGTTTTCTTTGTTTTTGTTATAAGAACCAATTTGTTTTCAAACCAAATAGTTTTGATTTAGTTTTAGAACTCACAACAAGAAAAGCAATTTACATTAAAGAAAAGAGATGCAACTTGGATCGGGTAGGGTTGAGCAATTATCCAATTTTGAATAGGTCTGAACCCAAACCTGAACCTGATGTACATGAAATTTTGCAACTCAAAACTTAGACCCGTGTTGAAGAACACCCTTATTTTCAAAGAAAATTAAAACTGAAATAAGACAGAGATTACATACATGACTAGCTAACATGTACAGTAGCAGATTATATGCAGCTCCTGCCCAAGCAGTCTTTGTGACAACTCCAGTAGCTTTAATGATTTCAGAACTTAAAGGGAAAATTAGGTATAATCTGGGTACATATTGAATCAGCACAATCAGTGCAAGAGCATTGTTGTTATGTTCAGCATGGGAGCTTCTAATTGCCGGTATTATAAACCAGATGACCATCTGCACAAAAAGGAAAACTGCAGTTATCCTCTGTTGAAATCTCTTGACAATAAATCTGATTGAAGAATAAAGGAGAAGAGAAGAGAAGAGAAGAAAAGAGAAGAAGAAAGAAAGGAGAAGGATTAGAGGCAATGGAACAGTGCTGGCGGCGCCAGCTTCATCATAATATATAGGGCGAAAAAAATAAGAAGGGAAATGACCCTTGTGCCCCTACTAAAGTAAAGTACAATAACAGAAAAAATAAAAACGCTTTAATCAGCCAAACAGACCCTAACAAAATAAAATCAATTATTTCAACAAAATCCATAAAAAGATTAGCTTCAACAATCAAATTATCATAATAGAAAGAAAAAGCATTCTAATTTTACAACCTATAACCTTACAAAAGAAAGAGAAACTTCATAACTGTAAGTAAAGAAACATCCTCAACTTAATAACTGTCAGTAACACCTACTATGAAGGGTTATGTTTATTTTAATTATTTATTTTCCCCTAGAGAGGGAGATTAGTGGTTAAGAAGTAGGTCATATATATTAATCATGGTTGGTGAAATTAAATAACATACCACTTATTTTCTTTTTAGAGATTTGTCTGTTACTGTTGCCTTTGAATACAAAAATCAGTCGTGACCACCAATATGATGATGATTAAAAAGTTGCTAACTAAAACAAGGAAAGGAATTACATCTCAATTTTTCAAACACTCTTTCCATTGATCAAAAAAAATTGTACAAAATATGCTACCTTGCTCTTTACAGATTATTTTGGTAGCTGGAATCTTCTGATCAACATATTGAACTCAAAAGAGACCTTCTTTGTCTCAGTAACCACTACAGCCAAAGGTCCACAAATATCATTGCAGGTGTATGTTTTTCACAGGTTCAGCTGTTTTCTGAATGTAGATGTTGAGAATCTGATTCTGAGACAGTCCAAGGCATAAAGACGATATGAAGTGGCAGCACAATCCAATAAGGGGCCACTTTTTCACCACCTCATTAATGTTGGAGAGAAGTCATGTATAATACAAGGTGGGCAATGTATTGGTGTTAGGCACGTTGCAATCAGAGGTGAAACAATAGCCTCTCAAATAAGCCTCTCTTGAATCAAAATCCTCCAAATGATGGTTGTTCAGTATGTTCTACTTGATAAGCAAACTTTCTAACTCCTATTTTCATATCTGATTCCATTTAGAGCCAAACTAATAATGACTTCACCTAGACAATGGCAAAGGATATCCCTGTCCAGCATGGCTCTAGTAGAGCAAAATCTTCAGGTCTCAACTAGATAGGAAATACTGTTGGTTGGGCAACACTTAAGTCCAACCCCAGTTTAACTACTACAAGCAAGGGTGGACAAGAAGTAGATGATCATCTCATGAACTGAGAACTAAAAACATATGCACACAAACACATACTCAGCTAACACAACAGTAGACATGCAGACAGTCAATCCTTTCCAATTTTAGTCATCACACTACTTGTGCTTTACTGGTTTGGAACAACTATATGCTAAAGTTTAGTTTGATTAGTAACTCATTCATTGCAAAGATTGACTAGACATGACAAGAACATGGAATAGAAACACTGAAAGTGCATAAAGGTCATCCCAAGAAACCAAGTAACCAACACACTGTATTTCTTCTTAAAGGTCAAGAAATTACCTGAGGAAGGGGCAAAGTCGCTGCGAGATCTACGAAGAAATCTGATCTTAAATACCTCCTTGCAATCTTCTTAGAATCCATGACAAGCTCACCCCTCCCAAATACCCGTGAGCTAGGAGCCACATATGCCGTCCGGAACTTGATGATCATATGCAGAAGATAGAACAGATCGGCTATAGTTCTGAAACAGGTCACAACAATGCTAAGATTCAAATCCGTCTTTATACATGATGATCTATTAATATCATCGCCTCCTACTGAAGGCAAGTAGAAATATAATGGATCGACAAATAATGCCAGCAAGCAGGAGATAAGAAAAACATGGTTCCACTGCAACACATGCTCACTTCCTGGATCAAGTATCCTCTTCCTCCATGGTTCATGGTCTTCTGGAAAGACTTTAGACTTCCCTAAACTCAAACGCTCTCCATTTCTACTCCTGCCCCCACCTCCACCTCCCCCATCCGATTTCAGGAAAGGAGCTGAAACCTTGTAAACTGGAGATGGCTTTTCAAGGCGCTGGGAATCGCCTTTTTCCCATACGAATTCGGGAAGTTGTTGTTTTCCATCAGGATAAAACCTAAAAAGTTTGATACCCATTACACAAAATACCAGAAAGTTCCCAAGATTAAACCGAAAATGAAATTAAGAAAGAGAAGAAAGCAGAAACCCTAATTACCTCACAAGCTTCTCCTTCTTCAACTCCATGCTGTCGTACCCAAAAGATGAACTACAGTGGAAAAGAATTATAGGACTGGAGAAAGATCCCACACAACCCCACCATTGCTAAATTTAACAGTAAATTGCAAAAAAAAAAAAATGCTTAAATTCGAACTGGGTTTCTTCTAAAACAACTTGGTTCTTCAATTGCATTACCAGAACCTCTTCTTCCCCAGAATCCAAGGTAAAACCCCCTTTAGAAATCAATTTCAACCGAATTTACTGAGACAAAAAAAAAAATCAAAATTTCGGATCCTGATCTTCAATTCCCATGCCTGAACACCTACAGGAATTAAAGATAAAGAAAAAACGGGAAAAAGGAAAAAAAAAAGAAAAGTAAAAAAGATTGTAGAGAATAAAGAAAAAGCTAGAAGAACTAAAGTAGGTTTCAGGGAAGTCCTTAACTAAAAGCTGAAACTGGTGTTTTCTCCGCCATGAATTAACAAATACAAATAAATAAACTTCAATTCTGTAACAATAATCTAATCAAAACAAAACCCCTTATAACATCTATTTTCCATTATGGGGTGAGAGTGAACGTGAACGCCACGAGCCTACCCAACAAAGCATGACAGAAAAGTCTGAAAAAAGAAGGAAATAAAGAAAGAATGGCAGAAACCAAGAGATTTTATAAGAAGATTTCTAGGAGAGCGTTTCTAATTATGAAGTTTTTCTCACGTTTGTTGAGTTTCAGGAGAGGAAGATGAGGCTTTGATGGGTTCTTCAAATCCAATCCATCCAGACGTAGTTGGAGTAAAGTTGATAAAGAAATGGCGAGAAGGAGAAAGAAAGGTAGTAAAGGGTCCTATAACGTTGACCCAAGCGTGACTGAATCACAGTTCAACAACTGCAATGACAGTTACAGTTGGGTTGGTTGAATTTTAACAAAACGGGCATGTGGGTTGATAGGTTCTGCGGTCTGCCATTCTTTGGATCATATCAGATTACATGAGTGAAGTTGAGCAGAGATCGGAGTCCAGAACGCTTCCACATCCCAGAATTCAACTGAAAACAGAAGGGAGAATGATGGGTTCCTTGCTCAGTTTCTTCCAGTAGTTAGCCAGTTACTTTTCCACGTGGCAAAATTAGTGCCAACTGGTAACTGGGTTGAGCTTGGAGTTGATGGGTTACTGGGTACTGGGTGGGCCAGGGCCTTTCGCCTCTGCCAATCATATCACGGGCCAATGTGTACAAACTTTAGCCCTAAAAGCAATGCCAGGGGCCTTATCAAAAGAGAAAGAGAGAGAAGTGAAACTGTGAAAGGTTTCCTAAGTGGGGGGCTCTTGATTTCTTTGGCTGGAGGCCTTGTCTCCTGTTAGCTTCATGAAGGAATAGATTAGTTTAGATGGTCAAATCATATATCATCTACTTTGGAATTTGGGTCCCATTATCTACGTGGAGTATTTATGATAGGTTTAATGTTTGATTTAAGAGACTAAATTAGATTTCATTTATATTAAAAACAACCCATATTGTAGAAGATTGGAGCCCACCAACGTTATGTGTCTTGTACGTCTTTGTATTTGATTTTTATTTAAATAAAAAAAATGTAAATCAGATTTGATTTGAGATTACAAGATATAAGCTAACTTTCTAATTTGAATTTGAATTAGGATATAACATCATTTTAAAATTAAAGTGGGACTCATGCCATTCTACATATTTTATTACTTGGAATTAAATTCATTTACCACCATTTCTGATTTGAACTTTTTTATTGATAAAAAATATTTGTGCGAAGATTGAAAACTATACAAAGTCTGAGTAAATGTGAAACAACACTTTTGAATTAGGGATATTTTTTAAAGCTTCTTAAAATATGAGTATCAGTATTAATTGGTGTGTATGGATATGGGGATATGCTACAAATAAGGGTGTATTTTTTAATCATGTGAATTGGGTCATATACACCAATACACACATATACATTCATATCACATATATTGTTTTGGGATTTTTAGAGTGCAGTCCGCCTCAGAATTTTGATTTGAATTGCAGATCTACAACAATTTAAAATTATAAACATCTCCACCTATAACATTCATATCCACCTATGAATTGGCATCAATTCCAAGCTGGCACCTACCCCAACTGTATGGAGGAGTTAAGATTTCTAGAGGTGGACTAAATAGTAAAAACCGCTATAGTTTTTATATTAAAAAAGTGTTTCTATCATGATTAAAACTCTCACTTTTACACCCAATCCTTAAATGTGCCTTTAAAGGACTGACCACTTTGCTTTTTGCGATAATAAATGAAATCTAATAACTTCTTTTAACTTTTGTGTCTACATGCAATCCAGACTAACTCCAACTAAAAATTAAAAACAATAATTTTCAAATTTAATATTTTATAAACTAATGAATAAATAATCTATCAAATTCATATTTATAAATTATCAATTATTATTTTAATTCAAATTAACAATATATTTGTTATTTACAAAAATAAAAATGTTGTTTACAAAATATTCAAGATTATAATATTAAATTGGATCTATCAAATCAACTAATTTGCTTTTGTATCAGAAAATTATTTTTATTTCTGAAAAATTGTAGAAATAAAAATATTAATAATGGAATAATTATTTTAATAATTAAAATTATGAATTTGCATATGATAGGTATCTTAAAAATTTTAATAGATTTGATAACATATTTATTGTTTATAAAAATGAATATTTTTTACCAAACATTTGAGAATTTTATATTTAGTTAAATTTTTTGTTAATGTTAAAAAGTAAAAATAGTAAAATAAAAGAAAATTTGATATAATAATTAAAATATAATGATTTCACATGCTTTGTGCCTTGAACTTAAATAGAAAATAACAAACTAATGGCTTTGTGCATGAATTAATTTGTAAAAATCTATCTAATATGTGTCTTGGACTTTTGATTGATGCATTATCAGAAAATTGTATGATATCTATATCCTACTACATTAGTTGTAATATGTTTCTTCATATATACTATTAAAATATACATTTCCTATGCACTTATATATTGTATGGCTATTTTAACCTTAAATTTAGTGTTATTAATGTATTTATGGAATTTATACGTTTTTCCTATTTATCCATATTTTTCATATGTATTCATGCATTTCCGAAACATATTCATATTTGTATCCATATCCATATCTAAGTTATCCGATATAGTACCCAATATTGATACTTTGATCCTTGTCTGTTAGTGGTTCATCTTTTAAACCATGACATGTGAGTTAGGAATTATTAAATTTTATCAAATCACAAATTCAATGTATAGTCATCAACAAATGGAGAAAATATGACTAGAGCCATATTAATAATGATTAACCTTTATAATTGAATTTTATCAAAGAACAAATACAATGGTATAAGTCGATGAAGTAATTTTTTGAACATATATTTTTTAACATGGTTTATTGATTCAAATAAAAAGACCCAATACAAAAGTTTTCAATTTTGACAAAGAAAGTATAAAGGTTTTTAATACTCAATCTTAGTGTGGGTACCATTCTTCTAAATAAATAAATAACTTATTATTTACAAATAAAACCTAATTTGATCTCCTATATCAAATAAAAATGTAACCTAAACTTTTTTTACTACAAAATCTAACCTAAATTTACCATATGAATAATATGTCCCAAGAGAAATATGTGAAAATAGGACCATGTACTGAGTATAGGGTCGTTATTAATTGTTAGTTTTAATACTGAAATTCTATAGTGTAGAAACATATTTTGTGGTACTAGTACCAAAGTCACATGTGTCTAATGCACAAAATCCCATATTGCCATACAAAGTCACATTTAGCAGCCTAGCCTATCAAACTGGTGATACCACACCGGCGTTCGATTGGATTGTCTGGACACAAGTGACTTTGTATGGCAATATGAGATTTTGTGCATTAAACACAAGTGACTTTGTATGGCAATAAGGCCATGGCCTTGCCTAGCTAGACCATCTGCCAGTGCATTAGCACTTCTCACTATCCATGTACAACGGATTTCAATATCCTTGGTGAGCCACTTGAATTTCCTCTTTTCATTGTTGTATTTCCAGAGCATAGAACTATCCTCTTTTAGCCAATTTACTACAATTTCAGTATCTCCTTCTATGATCAATTTTTTATAGTTCATTTCCTTGGCCCTTTGTATCCCTTCAAGAGCTGCTAGGATCTCAGCCCTCAAGGAATCTCCCACCCCAATTGGGCCAAAATACATAGCTAACAGGTTTCTATTTTCATCTCTTATCACTCCCCCCACTCCGGAGGGCCCTGGATTACCCATGCTGCTGCCATCAAAATTCAGTTTGGTAAACCCATGAGGTGGAGGTGTCCAACAGGAATTTGAGGTCTTCTTGATTGAGTCTAACTCCGCAATTTCCTTCCACTTTCTGGCCATCTCATCAACTGAGAACACTGCAAACAATTCCAAGGTTAATAACCAGTGAATCACCCTAATGTGGATAGTCTCCATGATTACTTCCAAGCTTCTCTCCTTATTAGAAAATACCCTTGAATTTCTCTCCTTCCAAATAGTCTAACACACTGCAGCCATACCACATCTCCACATGATTTTGGCCCTTTTGGTTGACCAGTTAGGCATGGAAGTAAATAAACTTTGCACATCCGAAGGGGGAGTCCACCTGCATCCAAACAAAGAAGTAAATCATTTCCAAATGACTTTAACAAATTGGCAAGAAATTAATAAGTATATCCGGACTCACCATCAGATTTACAAAGGACACACCAGTGAGGAGACAAACAACTATTGGGTCTTGTTCTTTGAAGTAGATCCCCTGTATTAACTCTTTCCAGGAAGGCTTCCCAATAGAAGCACCCAACCTTTATAGGTATAGGTCAACACCACACTTCTTTAACAATAAAAGATAGTCCAACAGGAGAAGGGGGTAAAAGGGCCTTGAAGAAAGAGGCACAGGTGTAGGAACCCGAGGGAGTGAGTGTCCATACTCTATTATCTGACTTCGATGGCTCAATGAAGATCCCTTCAAGAATGGATAATAAGGTTGAAATGCAAGCTAACTCTCCCTAACATCTCTTCTCAAGTTCAAATTCCAACTGAACCCAGAAGGTGAATTAAAAGGAACAAGGAGAAAATTGGTTCATTTTTAAGGGTAGAAATAGCACAGAGGCTTGGAAATTGATCTTTCAAAGAGGAGTCCCCAACCCATACATGTTCCCAAAATTTAATGAGGTTACATGAGTGTAAGTCATACTTGACCCATGGATAGAACAAGGACAAGATGGCTTGAATAGTTTTCCAAGGAGAAGCTCTTGTAGTCCTTTCTAGGATCCCAGAGTCACATCCATTGTCTGCCAACCCATGTATACTCCTCACTATCTTAACCCACAGTCTTTCTTTCTCTAATGAGAATCTCTACATCCATTTCCCTAATAGTGCTAAGTTCCTAACCCTTATATTCCCAATTCCCAAACCCCCCATCCTTCTTACATCCACATGCCACATCCCATTTGACCCTATGATCCTTCTCCTCTCTCAGCTCTCAAAGAAAGTCTCTCATTAGTTTTTCCAGCCTGTTAGCCACTTTAGCCGGAATCTTAAAGACTGATAGGAAATAGAAAAGAAAGTTGGCAAGAGAAGAACTTATCAAAGTTATCCTCCCACCGAGAGATAAATAATTATTCTTTCATTTGGCAAGTCCTTTTTCAAACCTCTCCACAATAGGGGCCCAAAATTCACCTTTTCTAAGGATTATCTCCCAATGGTAAACCAAGGTAGCTTAAGGGCCAATTGGATACAATTGATATGCCTTGTACTAAGTATTGGGTGGTCATTACTGTTCATTAGTTTTAATAATAAAATTATGTGCCATAGAAACATATTTTGTGGAACTAGTACCAAAAACATTGTAGGCATTAATGTTATAAATAAGGTTTGCAACACCAAGGTTTAAAATGAATATATATATATATATATATATATATATATATATATATAGACTTCTTTTATTCCAAAAGCCTCTAAAACAACAAACCCCATTCCCAAATTATGAGATTTGGAAAAAACACAAAACAAAAATCATCAAGTTTTGTGAAGATTTTTTAAAATTAGGAAAATATTTCCAAAATAGATATATTTTTTCAAATTTTCTCATAATATACTATAATTTCTTGTATCAATTTTGTTTGAATGTTTGAGAATGGTTAAATGTATATTTATCCACATTTCTTGTGCTGAAAATCATAGATTTTTCAGTGTTATGAGTAAATTTATGGAATTTTTTGAAGAAATTTAGGAACAATAAATAACCAAAAAAAAAAAATTATATAGATTCTAATTTTCCCATAAAGATTGAGTATGTCATAGATCTATGGATGTTTTATCATATGTATAAAACAATTGAAATTTCTTCTTTAATATCATTTTTTATAATTATTATAATTAAAATATAAATAATAATTATTTATATTTTTTATGATCTACGCATAAATATTGCATGTGTTCTAGATCTATGATTATTTATCATATTCATATAACAATTGAAATTTCTTCTTAAATATTTATTTTGTTTACTTTTTTGTAATTTTTTGAATAAAATAATAAAAATGATTATTTATATTTTCTTGTGATTTATCCATAGGGATTGAGTATGTAGTAGATATATGGATGATCTATAATATCTATAAAGCAATTAATATTTCTTCTTCATTATATTTTTGTTCATTTTTGTAACTTTTGGAATTAAAAAAATAGTAATTATTTCAATAAGATATAATTATTAATTAAATATTCACCTAGAAGTTGTGTCGATGTATGCTTTATGGTTGGATAGGATAATTAAATACAGGTTTTTTAATGAAATTTGAAAACTAAATGACACTACATAAAAAAGAAATTCATATATTCCATATGATATTATGATATTATGATATAATTTTATGATTTATTTTTAATTCAGAAGCAAAAAATGATATAACCATAAATCCATACAATTTTATGTCAAAAATTTAATTTTTGAATTTTTATTTACTTTTTAAATAAAAATAAATAAAAACCAACTATTTGAATACCAAAAGCATTATCACTTTCATTCTTGTGAATGATTTCTAATTTAGGGAGCTAGATAATTAAATTCTTTCAGTGTAGACTCTTAAAAACAAGAAATATGAATTCAAATGTGAAATGTCAAGTGTGAACATGATAATTAGAATAAGTGATTTTTATGCATGGATATCTTGTTGAGGCCTTATATTTAGTATTATTGATGTATTTTTGTGATTTATTAAAGTATCTGTAGTGTTTTCATGTGTACTTTTATTTTTTCTAATACATGTGTATCCAAGGCATATCGCAATTGTCAGCACTTGATTTTTGCTCGGTTTGCCACATGAACCTTCAATTTTCCTCAAACACCCTATCAGACCCTTCAAACCTCTCTGAAACACCCAAAAACCCAGAAAGCCCAGCTTTCTGCCTCAAAGCCCTCAAATCCACCGTTAAACTTGCTTGATACCTATCCAATAGCCCTAATCAACCCCCACTTACACCTCAACCATTAGATCAAACACAACCATCAGACCCAAGACCTCACAAAACACCTATCCATAAAATTTCAACTCAAGATTCCCCTGTTTACCCCATCATCAAATAAAGATTCCATTTTGACCTCTCTCGTTAGCCTACACTCAGAACCCATATTACCTTGATCTTGAAACATCTAAACCGATCAGGCCACACCTTTCGACTCCAAACATACCATAACACCTGCTCATAAAATTTCACCCCTAGATTCTCTCACTTTCCCTTCTTTTAACCAAGATTTTGTTCTAAAACATCTCATTGACCTAAATTCCTATGATCTTGACCCTTTAAGACTGATCAGACCTCATCATCTGATCCCGGATATCCCAAAATACCCACCTATGAAATCTCAGCACAAAATACCTTTGTTTACCCTTTCATCGCATAAGATTCCATTTCAAGGTTCCAAATTGACTGGATTACAAATCTGCCCGGTCCAGGTCCATTTGGCTCAATCTAACCTCACCAATCACCTCATACTACCTAAAAACCCTACCTTATGAATTTTCATCCAAAACAGACCTTGTTTACCCCTCGATCACACAAAGATTCTATTTTGATGCCCTAGATTAACCAAATCAAATCCTTTCCAGATCTGACCAATCTGGGCCCATTTGGGCCAATATGACCCCACCAATCAACTCACAATGTCTAAAATCCCCACCCTATGAAATTTCATCCCAAAATACCTCCATCGCACTATGATTTTATTTCAAGGTCCTAGATTGACTTAGATTAAAAATCTGCCCAACCCAAGCCCATTTGGCTCAATCTAACCTTAGAAGTCACCTTAGACTACCCAAAAATACTACCTTGTGAAATTTTGTCCAAAATAGACCTTGTTTGCCCCTTGATCATACAAAGATTTTGTTTTGAAGCCCTAGATTAACTGAATCGAACCCTTTCCACATCTTCCCAATCCGGGCCCAGTCGAGCCAATCTGACCCCACCAATCAACTCAAAATGTCTAAAAACCCTACCCTGTAAAATTTTAGCCAAAAATACCCTCATTTACCCTTCCATCTAAAAAGATTTCATTTTGGACAATCTTATTGGCCCATATGCACAAAACCCTTCTTTGCACTCAAACCCATCTCAATTCTGACCCAAAAATTCCCACCATTGAACCAGAAACCCGTTCTGACCTCTTAAGACCCGGTTTGATCCAACTTTTTGAAAATTACCAAAATACCTCTTGGATTTCCCTAAATTTACAAAACTGCCCCTTAGCCCTAATATAAATAAAGACCTAAGTTTTCAATTAAAGAAAATCAACTATTCCACTTCTTCCCCGTTCGAACCTAGAAGCAGAGGCGGCGGCGGCACCCCCTCTCAGCTACTTCTTCCCTCTCTCTCTCTCTCTCTCTCACACACACAAACACACACACACTCTCTCTCTCTCCCTTCCTTCTTCTTCTTCCTCCTCCTTCTCCTCCTCCTCCTCCTCTTCTTCTTCTTCTTCTTCTTCTTCTTCTTCTTCTTTTTATTTTATTTTTAAATACCCAGTACACTGTTCATCGGCATCTTCCTCTCGATAGCGGTGAACCAGAGTGGCGGTTAATTCTCATATCTCTCTCCACCTATCATCCTTCTTCTTCTTCTTCTTCTTCTTCTTCTTCATCAAATTTTCATTCCACCACCGATGTTCAACGTTTGAAGCTAACCAGAGTGGCAGAACTTGCTCCAATCTCCATCATTTATTTTGCTCTCCCGATTCCCCCATCATTCTCTCTATCATCTTCTCTCGATCATCCTTTTCTCTTTCCTTTCCCCATCAAAAAGAGCCCGATTGAAAATATTGTTCATTGTCCCTAACCATGAGACAAGGAGCAGAGTGGCGGCGAGCACCCACACAGCAACAAACGTCGCATCTCCAATCAATTTCTGGCGTAAATCCTGGTTACAGCAATCGGTCTCAGGCCACATCCTAGTTAGGTAAGGCCTCTCTGCTTTCTCTGTGTTTATCGCTTATTTGTTTGTCTCGTTTAACCATTGTTTTCCCGCATATGAAGTTGGGAAGGGAGAGACTAGGCTGGTTCAGCTCTTGTACCTCTCGGTACCAACCCATATTTACTAGTCTTTTAACTTCTTTTATAGGTTTTAGATAGCCGTGTTGTGCTTTGTTCTTCATCGTTCATTTTAGAGTAGGATCTATATTCATTTTTGTTTTCTCTAATTTCTCCTGTAATTTTTAAGTTTATTGTCTTCCCTGAAATCTTTAAAATAGCTAGTTATTTTTTGTGAAACCATGTTAGTAGTTTAGGAAATATTTGTTTATTTCTTAAATTGCTTCTTTTTCCTATTGCTATCCATAATAAATCGATAAAATATTAGAGGGTTTCTTTTATGTGGGCTTGTTCTTGTTATTTACGTAATATTTTTCTCAGTTAATTACACATTTTGTGATCATGCTTATTTGAGATGTCATGTAGGCCCCACCTATTGGACTCAGGAGAGGGATGCCTAATCCCTTCCCTCTCCCATCCGAGTCTTACCCGGACTGGTTAGGCAGTGCCTTGGGCTATTGGAGTCACTATTGAACTAAAATGATTTTGATACCATTCTCGGAGGTCCCATCACCTCCATTTCCTAATCTGATGGGTGGTGACTCCAATTCCAGCCCAAGTGAGCCATTTTCTAACGCTCACAACAATAAATCTCTTAAAATTGCTTTTCCTATACACATTGCATTTCCATTACTTTAAACCTTGTTCAGCATTACATCTCATGTTCTCAAAATTTACAGCCTAAGCTTGTAAGTAATCTCAATACGCAACATTAACAGCCCCATTTCACAAACTTTGCAGCACTATAATATTATAGATATCTTAGTATGAGCATTGAAAAACATGTTTCTACATATATATATATATATATATATATATATATATATATATATATATATATGGCCCTTGATATGTTCATGATTGTGTGTCTAGAATGCCTTCCTTTGAAATGGGCAAGAAAAAAAATAAAAACAAAAATATTGGCATGCTCACTATTGGCCCAACATTGTGACTAATAAGAAACAACAAGGGACTACATTGGATATTGATGAACCCACTGCCAAAATTTAGAAGTCTTAAGACTCATTAATGGTGACATGTTTAGTTCATCATAATTTGAAAATGTTGGCTAAGAACATCTCTGTTGTGCATTCAATCTCCTTTTCTTTAAACTCATAGATGGAGGAGAAGCACTCTAAGCATGTACCCACCGTTAGGCAGTCACAAAGATCCTATCTTGGAATTGCCAGGAGTTGGGGGCCCTAAGCAATTTGGTACCTTTCAAAGCTCCTCACATGTCACATGTACAAAACCAAAGTTGTTGAGTATAAATCAAGGCAAGTTCTAAACTCTCTTGGTTGGAATATGTATCATTGTATAACGGCAACAAGTTTATCTAGAGGTTTGTGGTTGTTCTAGGGACACAATGTTAACTTGCAAATTCTAAGTGATGGGCCAAATCTCATTGTTGCCAAAATTATTGACTCTACTGGTAAAGGGGAATGGGATTTTTTATGTGCCTATAGTTTTCCACAAAGAAATAGATACCATTTGTGAGATATGATACAATAGTACTAGCTCTATTACTTGGGAATTGATTGGAGATTTAGATGCTATTGTCAATAGTAAGGAAAATTTTGGTGGGTGCTACCACTCTAGCTCTACTATTCCAAAAGCTAAACGAGAGAATTCAACAACTTTATTAATTAATGATTGTAGCTAATCAATTTGGTTTCCCAAGGTCTTACTTGAACAAATAGGTCTTTGATCCACCTATTGGTAAGGGAAAGATTAGATAGAATCTTGGTCCAACCATCTTGATGATGCGCGATCCGGTTGGTCTTAGCTGCCGGCAACCTTGCCTCTGATGGAGTGAGAGATGCCTGAAACAGGGAGGAAACAAGAGATCCCCGGGGGAAGAACCCGGCGGGAACACTTCGATGCTCAAGTTAGCACTCTAAGAAAGCAAGGGAGATGAGAAGTTCTCTTGGACTAGAAAGCGCAAAGTATCACTCACCTTTACTCTAGGGGAATAGGGCCTTTTATAACCGCCCTGGTGCACTCACTCCCAAGCCTCTGCCAGGTCAGGTGTAACCACCTCTGCGGGGGCAAACATAACCGCCACTGTCTTCTCTGTCAGAGTCGTCTCTGCAACGATTGAGATGGCGGTAGCAGGTGGCCGTTGGAGTGCGGCTGTCATGTGTTAGATCCCTGATCAGTCAGGCGCGCCGCCTTAGAGTACGGACTTCTTTGGTGTCAGGTACGGTCGTTCAGTCACGCGACCTAGAGCCGAGGTGCCGGAGTGGTGCACAAGGTGAAGTCTTGAGTCGGACAGGAGCGTGGCCCGGACTTACCCGAGGTGGGTCAGTTCGGGCTTTGCCTTTCATGGTGTTCCTTGTAGAGCTCGGGATTTCTAAGGAAGGCCCGGGTTTTACCCCTTGGGAAGCACAGGTTCTCTTTGGGGAGCTCGGGCCTCTTCTTGGGCTATGGCTATGTTGCTGTGCCGAGCTGACGCCCCTGCCAAGTCATACTCGGTTGCCTCCACGTGTCGCACGGCCAAGGGGTCGGGCCAAATCCCCCTCCATCAATTGCCCCCACTCCCTGTGCTCGGGGTCTTGACCTGACGCAGGGAGTTCACGGGATGACGGGTGGATTTGCCTCGTGGCACGCTTCGTCCAGCTCGGTGATCCTCCTGTCTGACCCGCCTATGCCTTTGGCTCGATTAGGGTTAGCTCAGCTCGACAAAGGGTCAACCCGGGTCGCGTACAGCTCACGCGAAAATGTCAAACGATTATTAGATTTCAGATGTCAAAAATTCGCGCTAAATTGATTTCACCTTGAGGGTCGTGCAGCCGGTTTTCCTGAGAGTTGTTGGATGGCTTTGATCTTGGCCGTTGATGCAATAGCGGCTATAAATAGAGGGGGCCCTGGTCACTTTTCCCTCGCCATAAGTCTCTAGTACTTGTTCTTTGAGCTCGTGTCACTTTTCCTAGTCCGGTAGCTTTTCCTTGGTGAGTCCCCTTAGCTTTTCTTTCAATTTCTTTCCTTTCAATGTCTAATTCGGGTAGCTTAGATCGTCTTTTAGGAGAGCCTGAGGTGGGGACCTCGGCTCGGGTTGCTTCTTTCGACAGCCTTCTAGATGAGCCGAAGGTAGGGCCTTCAGTCCGGGTCACCTCTGGCAGCCTGGCATCCACTTCTCGTCGAGTTCGGATGCTAGATAAGTTCGGACCTTCCACTATGACGTCTGAGAGACTTCGGTCTCTTGTTCGTTAGTTCAATCTACCCAGGGAGTACACATATAGTTTACCTACGGGCGACTTCCCTTGGGAGCACGATCCGGATGAGATCGTGATTTTCTGGGAGCAGCTCATCGTCGGGTTGCGCCTTCCTCTTCATTCCCTTATCATCGAGGTCTTGAATCACTTCGGTGTCACCGTTGGTCAACTCCACCCGAACTCCATAAGCAACGTTGTTGGGACCATCTCCCTTTGTTGTGAATATGTTCTCCCGCTAGACTTAGAAATCTTCTCCGCCCTCCTCATGCTTAAGAAGCATGCGAGCTTCCTCCCCGAGCACAGGCGGGCCTATTACTTATCTCCCCGCTCTGGGTTTAAACTTCTACACGAACTTCCTAGTAAGGTCTCAGCGTGGAAGCGGGACTACTCTGTGGTCCGAAGTGCTACGGGGTGCCCGTTCCCCACCCATTGGAGGGTGGCTAGTCACGACCCTGGTGCCATGTTAGACAAGGGCATGGCGGAGACCTTCCAGTCTTGGGCCCAGCTCAGGCTCGAGTGCAAAGATTACCTTACGAAGGCTAAGCCTATCCAAGCCGGTCTGAGTCCGGGTAGGTTTCTTAGATGATTCTCTTCTTTTTTTTTTACTGATACCGAGCTCCTTTCGCAGGTGTCATGGAGGAGGAGAAGACCCGTGGCGACAACCATCTCGACGGGATGAAGAGAAGAAAGCGGGTTACTAAGCGGGCTCGCGTCGAGTCTCCTCGGACTGTGGAGCCTGAAGTCCCAAGCCATCCTCCAGTCATCAACCTGGAGTCTCCCAGGGAGCCCGAGGTGGCCGGGCCTGATTCGGAGGTTGCGGCGGAGCCCGAGGTTGCAGAGGCTCGGGATGTCGACACTACGGAAGCTTCCCACACTCAGACGGTATTCTCCAGCTCGGGGAGTCAGGAGGGGGTCGGTAGTGTGCTGACGCTGAGCTATGCTCTCCGTAAGAGCAAAAAGGCTGTCTACCCTGGGGAGGTTTCAGAATGGGCTGACATTCCTCTAGCTCACATTGGTGCACGCGCTGCGTCTCACGCCATGGTGGTAAGTCGAAGTGGTTTCCCTTGGTGTTTTTCCTGTGCTTTATTATTCTCTTCTTGTCGGACTAACTTCTCACTTGGCATGTAAACTCCTCCATCCACGCCCTAACTCTCCAATCGGAGAGGCACTTGAAGTGGGCACAAGCTACTGAAGAGGCTTCCCGTGCAGTGCATACTGAGCTAAGGATAGCTCGGGAGCGGATCCATCATCTTGAGGGTGATACTTCGGCTCAGAAGAATGTCATCGAGACCTTGACGTCGGAGAAGGCTGCAATGGGTCGCGAGTTGGAGAGGCTTCAGAGGGAGAACGGGGCCTTGAGGCTTGTTGTGAAGCATCTCGTGAACTCAAAAGGGGTCTTGGAGCACGAGGTGGAATACCTTAAGGCCGATATCAAGGAAAAGTCTGAGATCTTCTTACAAGCCATCGAGGACACTAAAGTGAAGGTCATCGAAGATTATATCGCGTCAGAGCGCTTTGACGACCTGATGGTGGGCTCGTATCAGAGGAGTTTCAAGTTGAGCCGGTGGATGATAAGGCATACGTACCCCGGACTCGACACCCGTGCCATAACCTCCTCGCGCATTACTCCGGAGATGGCTCTCTAGGCTGACGACGACCCAGACTCCGACGATGAAGAAGATGCCCCGAGTGCCGCCGAGGTTCCTTCTGATGTCTTGGTCAAGGGAGGTGTGCCTCCGAAGTGATATGTACCGAGCCTGCGAGCTCGTTTTTCTTTTGTCTGTATTGAATCGATTGTAAATGAAATGTTGGTAATGAAATACCTTTTTTGGTTAAGTGTTGTGCATTGTCGTTCCTTCTTTTTGCCGAAGTGACTATATGCCGAACTGTTAGAATTAGGTCCCCAAAGCAGGGGGGTTTCTCGAGGCGAGTTAACATAGTAAGGCTATGCACCCGATCTATTTTCCACCTGGGTCAAAGTTAGAATTAGGTCCCCCGTGCTGCCTGCTCTTTCGGTAGTAACACTTGGTCGATGAGGTGTCGAGGTCATCATTAGCTCGGTGCTTTAGCCCTTGGGCTAGAATACTCTCATAGGGTTTGCCCATGCCGAAGAGGCGACTGGGTCTTACGGTGCCAAGGTCTTTGTTAGCTCACCATTTTGGCCCTTAGGCTCTGGGAGCAACTTATAGTCCACTCAGTTCGGCAATTTATAGGTAATATCGCCTTAAGTTGACGATATTCTATGCCCAGGGTACTTGTTTTCCCTCCAGGGTTTCGAGCTCGTACGCTCCTCCAAGCGCTCTCTTTACTTGGTAGGGTCCTTCCCAGTTTGGTTCGAGTTTATCAATGTCGGGCTCAGGTACCATGACCTTGCGGAGAACCAGGTCGCCGATGCAGAAGTTTCGCTTCTTGACTTGAGGATTGTAGTACCGAGCTACCCTTTGCTGGTACGTTGCGGTCCTGATGCAGGCGAGGTCCCTCACCTCGTCGAGTAGGTCGAGGTTGGTACGTAGCTCGTCTTCATTGGTCTTGTCGTCGTACGCTTCCAGTCATAATGAGGGGATTTCGATTTCGGCTGGGATGACTGCCTCCGTGCCATAGGTGAGGTTGAAGGGAGTTTCTCCGGTGGCGGTCTTCTCTGTAGTTTTGTAGGCCCATAGGACGCTGGGTAGCTCGTCCACCCATAGTCCTTTAGCTCGGTCTAGCCTGGCCTTCAATCCGCGGAGGATAGCTCTGTTCGTGACTTCTGCTTGACTGTTTGCTTGCGGATGTGCAACTGACGTGAAGTTCTGCCGAATTCCCATGTCTTGGCACCATTCCTGAAATTTGATATCCTCGAACTATTTGTCGTTGTCGGAAATTAGTACTCGAGGTAATCCAAAGTGGCACACAATGTTCTTCTAAAAGAAGTTCTGAACATTTTGGGCCGTGATTGTTACGAGAGGTTCAACTTCTACCCACTTTGTGAAGTAATCTGTCGTCACTACTAGGAACTTCCTCCCACCTGTTGCTGGCGGGAATGGCTCAAGTATGTCGATGCCCCATTGCGCGAAGGGCCATGGACTGGTGAGATACTTGAGGTCGGCGGCTAGCTGATGGTGGATATTGGCATGCTTCTGGCACTTATCGCATTTTTTGACTAACTCAACAGCGTCTGCTTTCATTGTTGGTCAATAGTACCCTTATCGTAGTGCTTTTTGAGCGAGGGCTCTACCCCCTAGGTGTCCGCCGCACAGGCCCTCATGAATGTCGTGGAGCACAAGCTCGGCTTCGGGAGGCCGCAAGCAGCGCAAGTAGGGGAGCGTGTAGGATCTTCGGTACAACCGTCCATCAATCATGACGTATTTGGTTGTCTGGCGCTCCACCCTCCTGGCGGCATTGCGGTCTACAGGAAGGGTCCCATGTAGTAGGAAGCTCGCGAGTGAATCGGTCCAGCTCAGCTCTGCTTGGACGACAATAGCTACCTCCTCTGCCCCCCCGATAATGCTAGGCCGAGGTAAATCTTCTATGTACACGGTCCTCATGGTGTTATCACTGGTGCTGGCTAACCGGGATAGGGCATCGGCCTCGGCATTCTCTGAACTCAGGATTTTCCTGATGAAGTGTGATTGGAAGTAAGCGGAGCCTCCTTTACTTTGGCTAAGTAGGCGACCATAGTTGGTTCGCGGACTTCGTATTCGCCTGTAACCTGATTGACCACGAGCTGGGAATCGCTGTAGATGACGATGTGTTTGGCTCTTACCTCTTGGGCCAGGGCTAGCCCGGCTATCAATGCTTCGTACTCCACCTCGTTGTTGGATGCTGCGAACTCGAAGCATAGTGCGTACTCCAGTTTTGTGCCACTCGGACTGTGCAGAACTATTCTAGCTCCGCTGCCCAGCTGATTCGAGGAGCCATCTACGTGGAGGATCCAGGGCTCTTCATCCCAGTTCACGCTTGGCCTAACCAGGAGAGATACCGAACTGGGTGCGACCTCACGGTGCTCGGACTTAACCAGCCTGGGAGCACTGAGCTCGCCCGAACTGGGGGCTTCGTGCTTAATCGGGCTAGAGATTTCGGAGCTGAATGTGCACTCCGCAACAAAATCCGCCAAGGCTTGGGCCTTGATAGCAGTTCGTGGCTTGTACTGGAGGTCGTACTCACTGAGCTCGATGGCCCACTTCGTCAGTCGACCAGAGACCTCGGGCCTGAGTAACACTTGCCTCAGGGGTTTGTCGGGGAGGACGATAATGGTATGGGCTTGGAAATACGGGCGGAGCTTGCGAGCTACAATGACCAATGCGTAGGCTAGTTTTCTATCTCCGGATATCTTGTCTTCGCTCCCTGCAACACTTTACTAACATAGTAGATGGGTCGTTGGACCCGATCTACTACCTTTATTAGTACCGAGCTGACCACTTCGTCACTTGCTGCGAGGTACAGCTCTAGGACATTGCCCTCTTCGGGCCGGGTCAAAACTAGGATACTGGCGAAGTATCTTTTGAGCTCGTCAAACGCGAGCTGGCAACCTGGGGTCCACTCAAACCCTTTTCTTTTCATTGCCTTAAAGAAAGGCAAGCAGCGGTCTACTGACTTAGACATAAAACGACTCAGAGCGGTTATTCTTCCGTTCAACCTCTGAATCTCTTTTACTTTTCGGGGTGGTCTCATACCTAAGATGACCCTTATTTTGTCCGGATTGGCCTTAATGCCGCGCCGGTTGATGATGTACCCTAGGAATTTACCCGATGTGACACCGAAGACACACTTGTTTGGGTTTAGCTTCATGTTAAATTGGCACAAAATTTGAAAGACAGAATGCAAATCTTGGATTAACTCATGTGAAAATTGGGTTTTGACGACAATGTCATCTACATAACATTTTATCTTAGTGCCAATAAAGGGTTCAAACAGCTTATTCACAAGCCTTTGAAAGGTCGCTCCCGCATTTTTTTACCTGAAGGGCATGACCTTGTAGCAGTACAGACCAAACTCGGTTATGAAGACGGTCTTTTCCTCATCGGCCGGGTCCATCTTGATCTGATTGTAGCCCGAGTAGGCATCCAGGAAGCTTAGCAACTCGTGCCCCGAGGTTGCATCCACTAGGTGGTTGATCATGGGGAGGGGGAAGCAATCTTTCGGGCAAGCTCGGTTCAGGTCAGTGTAGTCAACGCATATGCGCCACTTGCCGTTAGCCTTTTTTACCAGAACAGGGTTGGCCACCCAGCTCGAGTAATGAACTTCCCTTATGAAGTTTGTTGTGAGGAGCTTCCTGATCTCCTCATCGACTGCCCTCCATCGCTCTAGGGCTAGGTTGCATTTCTTCTGTCTAATGGGCCTAACTACAGGGTCAGTATTGAGTTTGTGAGTTATGAGGTAAGGGTCTATGCCGGGCATTTCTACCGTGGACCAAGCAAAAACATCTAAATTATTGAGTAAGAAGCGTACCAGTTCGGATCGCAAGGGCTCCTTCAGGGAAGCGCCGATCTGAAGTGCTCGAGCTGGGTCCTCTATCGAGACAGGGATGAGAGCGGTCTCTTCCATGGGTGCAGCTCGCTCCTCATTTTGTTCCACGGGTCGCTCTAGCTCGAGGTCGCTGGTGACCTTGGCTTTTCCCTTGAGGGTGGCGACATAGCATTTGCGGGACTCGAGCTGGTCGCCCCACACTACCCCGATGTCGAAGTCCATAGGGAACTTCATGGCCAAATAGTAGGTGGACACCACAGCCCTTAAAGCATGGGTGATCGGCCGACCTACTATGGCATTGTATGGGGAGGGGGTCGCAACCACCAAGAAGTCGTGTTTGAGCCTCACTGTGCTAGGCCACGTGCTGACTTCCACAGGTACTGTAACCGACCGGATCGCGCATCATCATTTGGCGCCGTCTGTGGGAATAGGGCCTTTTATAACTGCCCTGGTGCACTCACTCCCAAGCCTCTTCTAGGTCAGGTGTAACCACCTCTGCGGGGGTAGACATAACCGCCACTGTCTTCTCTGTCGAAGCCGTCTCTGCAACGACTGAGATGGTGGTAGCAGGTGGCCGTTGGAGTGCGGCTATCATGTGTCAGATCCCTGATCAGTCAGGCACACCGCCTAAGAGTACGAACTTCTTTGGTGTCAAGTACGGTCGTTCAGTCACGCGACCTGGAGCCGAAGTGCTAGAGTGGTGCACGAGGTGAAGTCTTGAGTCGGACAGGAGCGTGGCCTGAACTTACCTGTGGTAGGTCAGTTCGGGCTTTGCCTTTCGTGGTGTTCCTTGTAGAGCTCAGGATTTCTAAGGAAAGCTCGGGTTCTACCTCTTGGGAAGCATGGGTTCTCTTTGGGGAGCTCGGGGCCTCTCCTTGGGGAGCTCGGGCCTCTTCTTGGGCTATGGCTATGTTGTTGTGCTGAGTTGATGCCCCTGCCAGGTCATACCCAGTTGCCTCCACGTGTCGCGCGGCCAAGGGGTCGGGCCAAATCCCCCTCTATCACATCTCAGTTCAACTAGTTCATTTAGGCAATAGTAAAACATATTCATGTCATAGGCAGTGACCATAACTCGTTCTTGTGTAATTTGATTAATTTTCAAAGGAGGTATCAACTGATCAAGAGATTTGAGGCTATCTAGACATGTCATGAGTCGTCATGACCATATTGATGCTCTTTAAAGAGTTTTGAATGCTAATAATAGCAATTTTCTTGACGTGCACTAGTAGTAAAAAATGAATTATGGGCATGATTTTAATCAAAGTTTCAATTCACTACAAAAATAAAAGAATTAATGAAGTGCATTGAGGAGATCCAATGTAATTTCATGAATGATTCTACTATTGTAGAAGAAAGTAGGCTTAGAGCATAGCTTGAAGAGTGGTATGATAGAGAAGAACTCTACTAGACAATGCTCCAAATGTATGGGGCTGACTCGTAAAGATAGAATCAGCCATTACTTTCATATTTTTACGACAAATGGTAGACTATAGAATGGTATTCATTTGCTAAGAGATGCCAATGGAGATTGGAGCTTTGTTGGAATGTTGCGGGTGAGGAGGTCTGTACTTTCATTTGAAGCTTTCTTTTAAATCCCTTGTTCATCGCTTTTGTAAATGACACTCATATTGTGCTCATCCTGAAGAAAGAGAAAGCTAAGGTGGCTAATAATTTTTTCTCAATCAAGTTGTTTAGCTAATATAACATGCAAAATTATGGCAAATATCATAACCAACAAGCTAAGGCCTCTCCTATAGAGAGATTCATTTCCTCTTACCAAGGTGCATTCATTCCAAGTAGACATATCCCAGACAGTCTCTTTAGATCTGTTGTAGCCTTTGCGTCGCCTTCTTTAGTACTAACAAATCAAGAAAATACTCATTCCATCGACCACACCCCTCCTCTAATCTTGTTTTCTTCAGGAATCACTGCAATCCCCTACAAATTCAGCTCCCCTTGTAGTTCAATATCCCCAGTTTGATTCCTTGCGATCACCTCTATTAGCAAATGACTACATCCCAAAACCAACATGGTTCTCTGTCTACTCTCAACAATTCCTGATCAATTTACTTTCTCTTTATGATGACTATGATTTTGGACACCCAACCTTGAAAAGACCTTTTTTTTTGTTTTTTTTTTCTTTTCTCCCATGAAATTTTATGAACCTTAATTGGATTTTATTGATCGTCATAGAATAATGAAGATTTTTTTTTTCAAAAACATAGAATAATGAAGATAATTTCTTTTCCTATGAGACTTTTACATTGAAATAAATATAGAATAGAAGAAGTGTTGTACATTGTTCCTGTAGAAGAAATGCCACTCAAGCTCCTTAACCATTAAAGTGAGGAGGGGTTTTTACCCAACTCCCAAACCCTCTTCAATGCCACTCAAGCTCCTTGACCATTTACCTTATATACGGATTAGAGAAGGATTTTCCTTGACATGTTGGCCACGAGTTCACATCCGCACCCTATAGGTGGCACCCCACAGTACATCCTAACTATGTACTGAAAACATCTCCTAATGACAAGTACCGGAAATGTTCCCAATGCATGCTAAGATGTACATGTGAGGCATTGATGTAATCTCGTTGGCCAATTCACCAAGAAGGCATCATTGTTGTAGAGCTGTGAGCCGGTTGTTAATTGACAAAATTGGAATCAACTTCAGATATCCTAGATTTGTAGGACCCTATCCGAATTCTGATTTGATTTGTTTGCAATACTTTTTAATTAGGACTGGCAATCTTGACCCAACCCATTTGACCCACCCATTCTATTGGCAAGTCAATATAAGTCGAGTAACCCATTAAGGTCAATGGAAAATGATCATGGTGGGTTGGGTCGCACGGGTTAGGATGGGTTGGGATTATATTTGCCAAATCTCAAAATTACAGATATTAAGGTGACTCAAACTCAAATCTCTTAGCGCACACACACCTCATTACAAATCCAAACCACCATGTCACATCTCATTTTATGATTACAAATGAAGTAAAATAGATTTTATTAACTTTCATGTTCAAATGCAAATTTACACAAAAACACTTTTACAAAAGCAATTTTATGAAAAGCACTTTTACAAAAGTACTTTTACATGAAAGCACTTTTCAAAAGTACTTTTACACGAACGCACTTTTATAAAAGTACTTTTACATGAAAGCAATATTATAGAAGTACTTTTATAAAATTGCTTTTGTAAGAAGTACTTTTATGAAAGTACCTTTACAAAAGCACTTTTACATGAAAGCACTTTATGAAAATACTTTTACGAAAGCACTTTTATGAAAGCATAAAAGCACATTTGTGAAAGTATTTTTACATGAAAGCACTTTTATGAAAGCATAAAAGTAAATTTATGTAAGCATAAAGCATTTTTACAAAAATACTTTTACGAAAACACTTTTACGGAAGTACTTTATAAAAGAGCATTTTTTTTTGCATTTTCTGTGATTTCTGCATTTTCTATAATTTTTTGGTTTTTTTGCATTTTTTGTACTTTTCTGGTAATTTCTGCATTTTTTACAATTTTTTGTGCTTTTCTGCATAATTTCTGCATTTTCTTGTGTTTTCATGCATTTCTTACAATTTTCTAGTTTTTTTTTTCATTTTTTCTGATTGTTTTTGCAAAAGTTCTGCATTTTTTGCAAATTTCTAGTTTTTTTTTGCATTTTTTGGTATTTTTTGCATTTATCTACAATTTTTGCATTTTTGAGTATATGAGTTGACCTGACCCGTTTTTTGTCACATGGTAGTCTTGAGAGAGATGATTCTCTCAAAAATGTTTTTTCGGATATACAGGTCAACCCAACTCGTTTCTCTTACTTGGCAGTCTTAAGAGAGATGATTTTCTCAAAATGTTTTTTTTTTTTTTTTTTTTTTTTTTTTTTTTTTTCTTTTCTGGGTATATGTGTCAACCTGACCTAGTTCTTTCATGTGGCATCCTTGAGAGAGATTATTTTCTCAAAAATTGTTATTTTCGAGTATAGGGGTTCACCCTGTCCCATTTTTGCCACGTGGTAGTCTTGAGAGATGTTCCTCTCAAAATTTTGTTATTTTCGGTATATAGGTCAACCTGACCCGTTTCTACCACGTGACAACCTTGAGAGAGATATTCCTCTTAAAATTTATTATTTCGGGTATACGGGCCGTCTCGACCCATTTTTGTATTTATAGGTGAGGGTAGGTGGGTCAGTATGGGAGAGGGTGGTTAAGGGTCAATATGGATGGATCAAGTGGGTCAAGGGTTAGGGTGGGTTATGACCTTTTAACAAAGATTGATGATGGGTCATGGTGGGTTGGTGGGTCAATACTCAATATGGGTGAATTGGTATTTAACCCTTACCCAACCCAACCCAACCCAACCCAATCCATCCATTTGCCACCCCTACTTTTAATAATTTGTTTTGATCAAAGCCCATTAAGTCCAATTGCTCCGGCTTGTATCAAGGTTCAAAAAAATCAATACGATACGCACTGTATTGGATGTATCGTATCGTATCGTATCTTTTGGGTCCCGAATTAATTCCCAAAAACCAAATTTTGAAAAAAAAACAAAAAAAAATTATTTTCGTGTGTATCTAAACCATGGCTTGTATAACTTATGAAGTGGTCAGGATGATGACCCCTCATATTTTCTTGCTTAGACCGGAATGAACCGGACCAGCAATATAAACGGTGTGACTCGAACCGTAAGCCATCGGTTTAAGAACTCGTGTGATTAGCACGTGGCTAGGGTTTATAGACTCCTGACTCCCAGAGGTAGCGAGAGATGAGTAACAGTTCCCGACTTTCTGCTCTTGCTATAAAGCTCGGCCAGTAACAAACCCTAGTTTTGGGTTTTCAATTTCGCCGCTTAGTTTTAGGGTGAGTGCGATTCCTCCATTAGTAAACTGCTCTTTCAAGATATATGTTTTTTTTATTTTTTTTCCTTGTTTAGAAGATTGCTTGTTTTTTGGTTTCTGATCAGAGAATCGGATCTGTATTTGCTTTGGGAGCCTTTGATGTTATTGATGGCTAGCTTTACTTGATTTTCAGGTCGGGAGAGTCTTTTTCTACAGGAATCTAGGGAGTGTAAATAGTAACCATGAGGTATTCTGCTTCTTTCATTTGATAATAGATGTTATTTGCTAAGAGAATTCATTTGATTTTATTTATTCGATAATGTTATTGTCGTTGACATTGAGAATCAAAGCAAAGGTTGTTCAAACTTGTTAACTCGTGGCCCAAAATCTGGAAATTTAGTTTCGTAAGAAAAGCCAGAGCTAGTGAATCCCTGGAAACAAGGGCTCCAAGCCAGACCGATATTGAGGCTGTAGCAATTAGATGAAAAGT
Source organism: Nelumbo nucifera (assembly GCF_055504915.1). Taxonomy (NCBI): domain Eukaryota; kingdom Viridiplantae; phylum Streptophyta; class Magnoliopsida; order Proteales; family Nelumbonaceae; genus Nelumbo; species Nelumbo nucifera. The sequence goes on along the minus strand of NC_142656.1, from coordinate 28,692,654 downwards.
AGCATTATTATCCTCTGGGAACATATGATACCTTGTATCCTCTCAAAATCAGGAAGCTTGTTGTTTCATTCTTTGAGATGTAATTGTTTTAAGGATTTCTCTTTTTTTCCTGATTCTATTTTACCTATTTGCTATTTCTCAACGTAAAATCTAAATGTGAAAGAGATATTTTTTTAGTTTTCAATCGGGAGTAGTTAGTTCTCTGTGTGAAATAGAAATTCTGTTTAGATTTGGGTTAACATTTAGTGTTTCAATTTATTGGTGCCATTTTTTTCTGTTATAAAAAAATCTCGAGTTTTTTATGCTCTAACATCTAGAGAGATTCTGGCCCGTGTTTTTAAAACCAATGCTGAATTCTTATTTTTTTGTTCTATTTCCTCTTACTTATTTGCCTTGCATAATTCTTCTTAACAAAAGCAACTCATGGGGGTTTTGACAGTCATACTGACCGAACCATGTACAATGTATGGATTACATGACTCAGTCGGCTACTTCAGGACAGTGTGTTAGGTTCTTAGACTGCTAGCATGATTTAATGTAGGTTGTTTGTTTTCTGGTCTATTCTCTTTACAATTTTGCTCCTTATCTTTCAGAGGTTTACAACTAAGTCTGGTTATTTTACTAAGGCTCAGTTTGGAAAGAGTACAAACACAAATATGTACAGTACAAATACATAGAGAATAATATAAAATACAAGGTTTTGCACTCTACATATTTGTATTTGTACTCCTTCCAAGCTGAGCCTAAGTGGGAAATATGGCGTATTATCAATGTTATACAATTCCTTTCCATGGTTAGTAGGTCTACTACTGTTGTATTTATGTGAAGCTGATATAGATCCTAGGAAATCCATTCAATTGCTGTTCCTTCTGTTTATATAGTATGGATGAATTTTGGTGTTCTGTTAGACATATCTATTGCCTAACTTTGTTGCATTTTTATTTTTTGAACTTCTATAGTAAGCTTCAGAGTGATGCATTGAGAGAAGCCATCTCTGGCATCATGTCAGATTCCAAGGAGAAGAAGCGAAACTTTGTTGAGACCATTGAACTCCAAATTGGCCTGAAGAATTATGATCCTCAGAAGGACAAGCGTTTTAGTGGTTCTGTCAAGTTACCACATATTCCTCGTCCTAAGATGAAAATTTGCATGCTTGGTGATGCACAGCATGTTGAAGAGGTGATTTTTCTCTGCTTGGACAAACTTCCATTGTAATGGTTATTTAATTGAATTTGATTGAATTTTCTTCAGCTTGATTCATTTCTAGTCGGATAGTTTGAAGATATTCTTGTATCGTTTTTATCCTTTATAACTTATAATTTGTGAAGTGCCAGTACTTATGCCATTACTTTGGTTTCTATGCTTGCATTGCATGCCCACCCAATACTGTGGATCTAAGGATCTCCAGAGAAGTCTGATATTCAGTAGTTATTTTTCATATTCCCCACCTCATAATTGTTTTGTCTGTTTGTACAATTAGGAAAAGTGACAGGTTGGGAAATCCGAGAAAATACAAGGGGGAGGATACTGTTTCATTGGTGGGGGGTTTTGGAAAATAAAACCAGAAAGCAAATAAAAATTTGTAAGGTTGGGCAAAGTGAAGACTGTTCATGATATTTTTCTGTTTTTTTATTTTCTTGTCTGATGGAGTTCTGAACAAAGAAGGTTAAGAATTAAGGGTTATTTGAATATTTTATTTCATGGGTATTTTCTTGTTTTTTGCTTGGATATTGACATGCCTTGAAAAACTGTTATGTATAATTAAATAATTTGTTAGATGGACCTCTGGTGTATGACATGTACGTACTATTTTTATGGCTTATGTGAAAGGGAAATAGGCAACAAGAATAACTCAAAGATAAAGTTTCAGCAATGCACTTAATCTATGGCTTCTCTTAGTTGTGTAATATGCTATTTTTTGGTTCACATTACCAGGAAACAGTATTACCTTATTGAGATTCTTTCTCTTGTTGACAATTCTGCATGCTTCTTTGTATGATATACTCCCCTTTATAATTTAAATTCTGGGAGAATTATATAAAATCTGAGTACTTGTACATTCCTACTGTATGGTGTTGGATGTGGCATGTTAATGCCTACTTGATGCAAAGCTGGATATTGCATGGATACTGTTGTACTTTATGAAATTAACACCTTCAAAATATATGGAATGGTATGTTTTAGAAATTTTTAAGTTGTAATTAAATTTGAAAAATTTAAAAATATAAATATGAAAAAATAACACTTTGCTCTAAAAACTAGTTAAAAAAGCATGACATAAACATCAAACGGAATTTCCATGCTTTTATTATTATCTGGTATATCCCCTTTTATGTATCAATGTCTGTGTTGGTATTTGTGCCTGAGTATCATTGGAAGAAATTTGATTCACTTGTGATAGTTTATGAGCTTTTAAAGGTTTCATTATTAGTATGCATTTTGTTTAAGGCAAACATTTATATTTAAGTTGGTATAATTTTATGGTGTTGTGCATTTATTGTGAATGATTTTTTTTTATTTGGACTGTAGGCAGAGAAAATAGGCTTAGAATATATGGATGTGGAGGGGCTGAAGAAACTAAACAAAAACAAGAAATTGGTCAAGAAGCTTGCAAAGAGATACCATGCTTTTCTTGCATCAGAAGCCATCATTAAGCAGATCCCTCGTCTTCTTGGCCCTGGCCTCAACAAAGCAGGCAAGTACAGTTTTTTCATGGATCATTATTATTGGTAAGGCTATTTAATAGTAGTAGCCGCACAATGACAACATTGAAATTATTTGATTGGTGTTTGCCATTTTTTGATCCAATAGGGATTATTTCTAAAGGTATAAATTAAAAAATAAAAAAGCATGAGAAGCAGAATTGGATTCCTGTAGTGGCTTTTGTAGGTTCCTTTATATGCTACATTTTAAGTAACTAGTTTGTGTTTTCCTTGTCTATTCACTACTTAATAGCTGTACCATAGATTTGATATTCCCCCTCTCCCAAGTAAGAGTTCCAAAGAAAGTTCCCTTTGTGATTGATGATCTTTTGGGTTGGTGGCTAATTAGCCAATCATGTACAAGTCTTATTGGCTCCATCATATGTGATTGGTCAGTAAGCTCACCTATAGCATATTGATGTTGGTCCATTGTTCATTGAACCTATTTGGTTTTGTGGATGCGACTAAACACCTAAATGTGCATCTAAAAGGTGACTTGAAACCTGATCAGGATTGCAGATCCTCTACGATCAGCTTTTTGATGCCTTCATGGCTAAGATCAACCTAGGGATGGGAATCAGATAAGCCTTGGTAATTATACCTACTTTGTAATTTTGTATAGTTACCCAATTGCCCCTGCTGTAGTGTTTGTTGCCATGTCATGGACTACTGGCTATTATTGGGACGACTCCTGGTATTGTCTCTACATTGTGCTGAAACATGCAATGTGAGTAGGTGGATTGGGGATAACTTTGGCTGTTGGGGGCCAACAGCATACGCTAGTGAAAAGTAAATGGACAACAAAAGAAGAAAAAACACATTCTAAATCATTGCATATTTGTCCTTGACATATTATATGTTTATACATCTGTTTATTCTGTTCATTGGATCACTAGGTCCATCTTTTAGTGAGAGCATCTGTGTGATTTGAACCATCTATTCAGTGGTATTTTTTAAGAAATGTTAAATAACTACTGATCAGAAAAAAAAGATAGGCTAAATACCTAGGAGCATTTTCTTAGTTGTCAACTGCATGGAATGTGATTTATGACAGTTTTTTCATAGTTACGAGTCTCATGTCCTTTGCTAATGCAGGGAAGTTCCCGACACTTGTGACTCATCAAGAAAGTCTGGAGTCAAAAGTTAACGAAACCAAGGCCATGGTGAAGTTCCAACTGAAGAAGGTTCTTTGCATGGGAGTTGCTGTTGGTAACTGCTCAATGGAGGAGAAGCAGATATTCCAGAATGTTCAACTCAGTGTCAACTTCCTTGTATCGTTGTTGAAGAAGAACTGGCAAAATGTGAGTTCATTTGCTTCCTCACTGATCACTGACTTTTTTTATGTGGAAAACTTGCTACAAAAAGCTATTAGGATTTTCAAGGAAACTAATCTGAGATAATTCTTACAGTGCTTGAAGTTTTTATGTTTTGTTGTTTCAGTAATTTCTCGTTGAGGATTTTGTTCATTGAAAATTTTAGGATAATAATGTCAATCAACTATTTCAAAATGACATTTTATCTACTAGTACAATCTAACGACTTTCTTATGAACAACTTGTTAAGGTAGTTTATTCGTCAGGTGCTTGTTTATTCAAATTAACTGCTTATTTTTCATTTAGTTAGTTTATACCTCAATTTCTGCATGTTCATTTGTCAATTTACAATTACACCGTGATTTCTATATACCATTATCTGCTCGAATAGAAAATAATTATTGTTTCTGTGACGAATCAGGTGAGGTGCTTGTATCTCAAGAGTACCATGGGGAAGCCATACCGCATCTTCTAAGCAACTTTGGATTCCTATTATTAGAGCTATGTAGTGAGATGTAGTGTGAGCAAGACTTCAACTTTTTCTGACAATTCTCAATTTCCTTTTTTTTGTTCCATTCACCCTCGTGGGTTTTTGCTGAAAGCTACTTGAATTCAATGTCTGTAAGTTCTTTATGGATATATTATTTAAGCAGATTTCTATGTTTTCATCTCTTTGATTCTATGTGTGTACATCGTTCATTTTTATTTGAGTCAGAATTCCGGTTGTGGCCTTCACAGGCCAAAACTGTTTTTTATTGCAGAGAGAAAATTCAATAAGAACTCGAAGACAAAACAAAAGCGTCCAGGTCCAGTAAAAAGCAGCGAGGCAGATGCTGCATTCAAATTACAACACTAATAAAAAACAACAAAACAACAGACACTGCAAAGCCTACAGTGCTAAATATCAAACTTGGGCCATCATCGACAGTCTCTATTATTACCTACCTGAGTTAACACGCTGTAGAATTTCTGATGGCCATGTAGAAGACCCTGAGACAATTCCCACTTGATCTTCCACGTGGGTCGCTTGATATACGTTCTCCTTACATGCTTGTAAACACTGTGAATAGACTTCGACCTTTGGGCTTTGGTTTCATGGAAATTATCGTGAAGTGTCAATATATATCTTTTAAGTTTTAATGGTGGAAATTACAAATCACACGTGGTGCCCGTTACCCCAACCCCACCTACCCCAAGCATGGCAGAAGTCAAATGCCGTTTGGTACGCAAGACACTTTAAAATGAAGAGTAAAATTGACAAGGATGCCCGTAATTTGTTTGTATTCTCTGTATGTGATTATAGGCGACTTATTTAGAATATCAGGCTTGAGTCCTTCAAGGGTGATCTTCCTATTCTATAAAACAGCTATTCATGCTTCCGCTTTGTAGACTTCTAAATCCTCTTAAGAGCAAAGTGCACCTTTTCATCCTCATCTCTAAACAAGTTCTAAATATTGACATGGGCCGATATGTCAATAGGGTGTATCAGCCTGTATCAGTATTTTTTTAAAGTCTCATTTATTTAATTTTTTTGAAACTGATTCAGGGGTCGGTTTAAGGCCCGACCACCCTTTGAATCAGTGTCTGACTTGATACAACTCCTGGAGGGGCATATCGTTAAGCCATCGGCATCGGCCGATACAACTCCCAACTGCACACTTTCCATTAGGGATGCAAATGGATCAAATTCTGATCCGATCCAATTCGATTCGTAATCTGATCCTAAATTAGCGGATTCGAATACCCCCTCTTCAGACTTTCAAATCGGATGGGATTGCGAATCGGATTCATTTGGAATTTGGATCAAATTCGAATCACCCCTTGATTCACTTCGAAAAGATCTGATCCGATTTGACCCTATATATAATCTTCCCATGGACGTAGGAGGATTTTCTCCAAACCACATAAATTCTTGTGTCTTCATCTCTATTTGCTTGAATTTTTATTTACTTTGCCATTTTGCATGTTCTCAATTTTTCTTCACGGGTTGATTCAGGATACGTGATCCAACGCTTCTACACCAACAAGTGGTATTAGAGCTAGGTTATTAAATCTATGAAGTATTTACGATGGCAAAGATGTCAACTATAAAGTTCGAGGTAGAGAAATTTGACGGCAAGATGAATTTTGGGTTGTGGCAAAAGATGGTGAAGGCGGTTATGGTACAACAAGGTCTTCACAAGGCTCTCCTTCGAAAGGAAAAGGCAGAGAAGATGACAAGTGATGAGTGGGCTGAGTTAGATTTGAAGGCATTGAGCATGATTTAGTTATACTTGGCAGATGAAGTGATGTGCAACGTACTCGATGAGGAAACCACCATTGGCTTGTGGACAAAGTTGGAGAAATTGTATATGACAAAATCTCATACCAATAAGTTGTACCTGAAGAGGTAATTATATAGTTTGCGTATGGTCGACGGAACCAATTTATTGGATCATTTGAATGCATTCAATTGGTTGACTGCACAGTTTCTCAATGTAGATGTGAAGATTGATGAAGAAGATAAGGCGGTTCTTCTACTCTCATCTCTCCTAGAATCGTATGATCATTTGGTGACGACCATCTTGTATGGAAATGATACGTTGGTGATGGATGAGGTCACAAGTACTTTGCTGTCAAACGAGGTGCGGCAAAAGCCTACTTTAAGTGGTAGTGAAAGTTTGACTACAAAGGATTTGGGTTATGGACATGGTAGATCTAAAGAGAGGGGACACAATGAGAATAGAGGTAGATCAAAATCCAAATTGAAGAAAACACAAGGAAAGTGGTGCAAAAAAAGATGGTCACTGGTTAAAGGATTGAAGAAATTTGCAGAGGCCCAAAAGAAGAAAGGCAAAGCTATAGACGAGGTAAACGTTGCTTTCGATACAGGGAATGATGGAGATATTCTTACGGTCTCTTCAAGTATGGATCCCTTGGATACTTGGATACTTGATTCTAGATGTTCTTATCATATGTGTCCTTATAGAGATTGGTTTTCTACATATGAATCACATGTTGGCGGCACAATTCTTATGGAAAATAATGCCGAGTGTAAAACTGTTAGGATTGGGACAATTAAAATCAAGATGTTTGATGGGATTGTTAGAATATTAACAAATGTTAGACATGTCCCAGATCTAAAAAAAAGTTTAGTCTCACTTGGTGCTTTAGATGATCTTGGGTGTACATATAGTGGGGTTGATGGAGTCATAAAAGTTAAAAGGGGTGCTATGGTTGTCGTAAAAGGAGAGAAAAAAAGGATCGTTATATAGGTTAATTGGAAAAACTAATATTGGGGATGTAGCTGTCACATCCACTTTAGATGATGATTCTAGTCAATTATGGAACTTGAGATTGGCACACATTAGTAAGAGAGGCATGATAGAACTATACAAAAGAAAATTATTTGATGGTGTTAAATCTTGCAAATTAGATTTATGCAAATATTGTATTTTTGGAAAGCAATGTAAGGTCAGTTTTATAATATCTACTAACAGAAGCAAGGAGATTCTTGAGTATGTGCATGCAAATATCGTGGTGGAGCACGATAATTTGTTAGCTTTGTTGATGATTATTTCAGAAAGGTTTGTGTGTACTTCATGAAGCATAAATCTAAAGCTTTTGAGAAGTTCAAGATTTGGAAGGCAAAAGTGGAGAAGCAAATCGAAAAGCAGATAAAATACCTATGGACAGATAATGGTGGAGAGTTTACCTCTACAGAGTTTGAAAAATTTTGTGCAATAGAAGGAATTACTTGACATCTTACTACTACAGGCACACCACAACAGAACGGGGTAGCAGAAAGAATGAATAGGACACTACTAGAAAAGGCAAGGTGCATGAGAATCTTTGCAGATTTACCAAAGCAGTTTTGGGCCGAGGCATATGGCCTATTATGTGGCAAACAGATCACCTTCCAAAGAATTGGGACTCAAGACAACAAAAGAGGTATGGATTGATAATTCTGTTGATTACTCAAATTTGAGAATTTTTGGATGCCCTTGTTATGTCTTGTTGCAGGAAAGAGAGAGGACAAAGCTTGATGCTAAGTCAAAAACTTGCATTTTTTTAGGATACAATGAAGGGGTGAAAGGATTTAGATTTTGGAATCCTAACACCAAGAAGGTTGAGATAAGCATAGATGTTGTATTTGATGAACCTTCTATGTTGAAGAAAAATCAGCAGCAAATCCGAGATGGTGAGAAGAGCAGTACCATAATTCAGGTGAAGCTAAGTGAGGAAGAGAAAATGGGTAGTGAACCAGTCGCTACAAATTCTTCTCATCAAAGCCAAGAAGTTGCACAATCCCAAGAGGAATCACCATATTCCATTGCTGCAGGCAGGGCTAAAAGGAACATCAAGAGACCAATCAGATTTGGTGATACAGTTGCATATGCATTAACAACTAATTATGATGATCCAATGATCTACAAGGAGGCAATGAAAGATAAAGACAACTCACTATGGATGGGTGCTATGAAAGAGGAGATGACTTCTCTTTGGAAGAATGAAACTTGGAAGTTAGTAGAATTGCCTAAGGGCAAGAAAGCTATTGGGTGCAAGTGAGTGTATAGAAAGAAAGGGGCTTCATCTGCAAGTGAACTTGTTAGGTATAAGGCAATGTTAGTAGCGAAAGGATATGCATGAAAGGAAGGAATGGACTTCAATGAGATTTCTTTTTCTTGTAGTGAAGCACTGTTCCATTAGAATCATGTTGGCGATGGTAGCTATGTGGGATATGGAGTTGGAGCAACTTGATGTGAAGACAACTTTTCTCCACGGGAGCTTAGAAGAGGAAATTTACATGGTGCAGCCTGATGGGTTTGTCGAGAAAGGCAAAGAACAACTGATATGTAAGTTAAATAGGTCGCTCTATGGCCTTAAGCAAGCACTGAGGGCAATGGTACAAGTGCTTTGACACTTTTATGACTTCACATGGCTAAATCGGAAGTAAGTACGACAGTTGTGTTTATTTTCGTATGGTGACTCCATTATATTATTGATGCTTTATGTCGATGACATGCTTATTGCTTGTAAAAGTTTGCATGATATTGCTAAGTTAAAGCAGGAATTGAGCATAAAATTTGAGATAAAAGATTTAGGTGGAGCAAAGAAAATCTTGGGTATGGAAATTCAAAGAAACAGGCATAATGAGAATTTGTGATTGACCCAAAAAGGGTATATTGAGAAGGTATTGACCAAATTCAATATGAAGGAGGCTAAGGTAGTGAGCACACCATTAGTTCAACACTTCAGACTATCTCTTCAACATTGTCCAAAGATAGAGGAAGAATGTGAGGAGATGATACATATACCATATGCCAGTAAAGTTGGATGTCTTATGTATGCTATGGTATGCACCAAATCGAACTTATCTCAAGCAGTTAGTCTTGTGAGCAGATTTATGGCTAATCTGGGGAAGGAGCATTGGAATGCTGTAAAGTGGATTCTGAGCTACTTGAATGGTACCCAAGATACATGTTTACTATTTTAGAATGGTTTGAAAGGAAACAAAGTGGTTGGGTATGTAGATTCAGATTTTGAGGGTGACCTTAACAAAAAGAAAGTCTACTACGAGATGTATTTTCACTCTTGGTTAGGGTCCTATTAGTTGGAGATCTACATTTCAAGATACGGTAGCTCTGCCTACTACAGAAACAGAGTGCATGGCAGCAGTAGAGGCAACCAAGGAAGCTATATGGTTGAGAGGATTGATTCAAGAGCTTGGAATTGATCAGAAGAATATTTATGTTCACTATGACAGTCTGAGTGCTATATATCTTGCAAAGGATCCAATATACCACGCAAGGACTAAGCACATATATGTGTAATATCACAGGCTTAGAGATTTTGTAGCAGATGGTGACATTCAGCTAGAGAAGATTTCTTCCCAAATGAACATAGCAGATATAATGACCAAGCCATTGCCAAGGGAGAGGTTTAGGCATTGCTTGAACCTTTCAAACATACAGCGGTGCTAAGTTGTGAAGACCCCAAGAAAGGGGGGTATTCTAGATAGAGAAATGAAGCAAGGTAAAGAAGAGAGTTGAAGAATTTTTTTTTTTTTAGTCAAGGTGGAGAATGTTGGAACTGACTCAAAAATAAAGTTAGTTACAGAAAGTGGCTATTAGTGCATGGTAACCACAAAGTTAGTTATAAAAAGAGTGGCTATCTTGTATCTTCTTCTTCTTCTACAATTTTAATGAAAAATCTCTCTCTCGAGTGTGTGCTCTTCCTGTCGACGTAGGAAGATTTTCTCCGAACCACATAAATTCTTGTGTCTTCATCTCTATTTTGTTGAATTTTTGTTTATTTTTCCATTTTGTGTGTTCTCCATTTTTCTTCACGGGTTGATTCCGACCTCAGCGTCTGTTTACCTCCTAATTTCAGCATCTGCTTATCTTAGCATCTGTTTACCTCATAACTTCTTCCAATCTTGTGATAATGCTCTCAGTCTGTAATCCCTACAGGCTTGTGTTATTGCTCTTGTAATATTAAATTGCTCTATAACTTCTTCCTCCCCATTACGAGTTAGCTTCTTGTTCCTTTCTTCTAACGATTAGCCCCTGTTCCTTCTTACCTAGATTCCTTTGTTTCCTTTTCCACTTAGATTCCTTTGCACCGTCCAACTTTATCTCTCCCGTACCACTTCTCCCTCCAAGGTCCCCACAGTGAATCTATTGGGAGGTAACTGCCTCTTATCCTTTCTCGTGAATATCAAATATCCACTTGGCCAAGATGTCTTCAAAAGGTAGAGAGATCATCTCCACTGCTGGTTTCATGCATGCAACGGAAGATTTTGAGACACTTCTTACATTCAGTTAATGTGGGTAGAGAAGATCAACCGCCCGGCTTTGAACCAATTGAAGAAGTTATTAATGTAATAGCACTTACCTTAAAATGACACATTTTTCCACGTCAACAAGTTACTAAAGATGCCCTCGCCAATCATGTTAGTGTTCAATGGAAAGTTACAACTCCTATAACTGCTCACTTTATTAAAGGAGGAAGTCTTGAGTTTTCTTTCACTGACCAGAATGATAGAAGAATTGCGCTAGAAGAGGGTCCATGGTTTTATCGTTCTAGTTGGATTCTTCTCGAGGAATGGCATGATTCATACACATGCACGGTGGACAAGGTCTTGACTCAAAGGGTATGGCTACAAATACATATGATACCCATAGGTACAGTAGAAAAAATTAGAGTTTACTCACTTTCTCAACAATGGGCTTCATTGTTCCCAACCAGGAGAAAATTCCAACAGGCTGTTTAACTCAAGGTTTGCATGTCCGGAAAAAATTATTATTGACCTTTGCAAACCTCTTTATACTGGCCATTTCATCTTTTATCAAGGAAAACCAATTTGGCTTTGATTCTGCTACAAGCAACTTCCTAGAGTTTGTGCCAACTGTGGTCTCATAGGACACGTTTGGTCAAATTGCAAGAGATTGATCCCTTCCATTGCCGACTATAGACAATTGCACGAAGAGAGGACTATTAACAATCCCGGAGAATGGTTTAGAGCAGAATTTCGTCCTGAGAAATCCTTCAACATTCCAGTTTACAATCCCACCAAAGCAAAGCCAGATTCTTGCAAGGTTCGTCATAGTGAACACGGGTCTGATGAAAACTCAGAGGATGGTTCAGGTGGTTGGAAAAGGAGATGTATCAACACTTCATGTGATCTGCTAGCAGTCGTCTCTGACAACTCATTCACCTCCATGCATGTAGATCTCGCCGAGTTCCCTCCTACCCAAAATGCCCCTACTCAAACACGTGGCCTCCATGCACCTTCAAGAAACCTGCATGCAAATTCAAGCCATGCCAAATGGCAAGGAGATTCGAAATCAGAGTTAACAACCCATTACTCTACCAAAACTGGGGGCTTAGATACAATAAACCTCCTCACTGGAAAAAGAAAACGCGACTGGCCCAGGAGCTATTACATGGATGTCCCTCCAATACCCTCTTGATAGTGTGAAACAGGTAGGTGGCAGAATTCTTCATTGGACAAGTGGTCCCCCCTGAATATCTCCTAACAAAAACCACATTGCATATTCCCTCCATATCCACCCCATGCCCGACCCAATAAGCCCATCCATTCCAACCACTGCTATACCAAGTCATCTCCACATTCACGAGCCTTCTGCCAATATCGAATATGAGGCAGCTACTATCCCAATCGATCACTGTTTGGAGGATTGCTACCAAACTGTGGATTTCAACAATTTCATTCTCCCTACCTCAAACCTATAACACCTTCATGTACATACTACTGATCTTGTTATATATTATTTTCTTTCTTTAGGAGAGTTATCCGTTTTTATTTATACTGCATTATTTTTATTTATAATACTCATCATGACAGTGCTAGCCCAGAACATAAGGGGAGCCAATGACAGCAAGAAAATAAGGGAGCTATCAAAATTATGCAAAAAAGAAAAAACCCAACATTTTATTTCTCTCTGAGACCAAACTCTCATCCTCCAAAAGTTCATCACTGGTTAAGAAATTAGGTTTCACAAATCATGTATTTTGGGAATCTTCTAGACAGTTAGGAGGACTACTCTGTTGCTAGTCATGCTCCTTAGACATGCAAGTCCTTCTTACACAAACTCATTTGATTCACTTACAAATACACAACCTCCCACCACATCACTCTTGGCAATTACTTCTCTTCTATGGTCATCCTGTTCGGCATATGCGCAAACCCTTATGGAGTTACCTAACTCAACTACAAGCAAACACCAATTTACCTTGGCTGCTTATAGGAGATTTAAATGACATATATCGTCAAGAGGACCATAAAGCTTTCAGGAATACCTACAACCTGATTGATCTAGATTTTATTGGTCCACCATTTACATGGACTAATGGTCAACATGGTAATGCTAAAGTTCTTGAAAGACTCGATAGAGATCTAGCAACCCCTTCATGGTGTCAACTTTTCCCCCACACCTTGCTATATAACCTTCCCATCACCACCTCGAACCATGGTCACATCTCCCTAGATACTAACCCATCCCCCCCACCACGGAGACCCCATTTTCACTTCCTACCCTTCTGGGCTGATTTCCTACAATGTAAAGAAATCATCACTCAAGCCTAGGACCTCAATATTACAGGTTCATCAACCTATCAAATAACCAAAAAACTGAAACAGTGCAAATCATTGCTTTAGGCTTGGAACAAATCATATTTTGGCCAAATCTAGGACCACATTCATACACTATCAAACAAAATTTCCAATTTGCAAATGTCCCATCTGAATGAGGAACAACATCACTTACTTAAGTCCCTAAAACAATAGTACCATTATTGGCTATTGAAAGAAGAACAGTTATGGAGGCTCAAATCCCATGAGCTATAGCTCCATGAAGGTGATAAAAACACTAAAGTTTTTCACCGCATGGCAAATTTCAAGAAGACAAAGAACAATATTGAGTGGCTTAAAACCTCTGATGGCTCTTAGACATCCAACCGGGAAACCATAGCTTTCACCTTCAAGAATGTAGTATTAAACACAAGAGGACAACTAGAAACCTTTGAGCCCAATATGTTAAGTGATGTTCCACTACCCATGTTATCTACCTCACAAAAAGATGCATTATTCCTTCCCCCAACCTTAGACGAACTATCCATAGTAATAAAGGGGATGGACCCTCACAAAGCACCGGGTCTGGATGGTTTCACAACTTTTTTTATCAATAGCTTTGGGAAGTGTTCAGTCATGATTACAAATTTCTTCAACACAATAGAAACCTAGTTTTTATCCCCAAAAATAATAAACCAGTGGATACCTCCAGCTATCGTTCAATCAGCTTATGCAATGTTCTCTACAAGATCATATCAAAATGGATGGTGCACCGACTTCAACCCATTCTACAAGAGTTGATATCCCCTTTCCAATTGGGTTTTCTCAGGGGCAGACAAATTACAGATAACATCCTCATAGTCAAAGAGATCCTTCACAAACTGAGGACCTAGAAAAGAGGAAAAGGCTACATTGCTCTTAAACTGAATATGTCAAAGGAGTTTGATAGGATGGGATGGTCCTTCGTATACCATGTGCTAAGTAAAATGGATTTTCCACCGAAGTGGTGTAACATGATTCCTCAATGCATTTCCACAACCACATTCTCAATCAAAATTATAGGTGAAACCTATGAGCAATTTAATTTGAACTGCGGGTTACAACAGGGTGACCCGATCTCCCCATACCTATTTATCATTGGTATGGAAGTATTCTCACAACTCCTGCTTCAAGCTTCTAAATCAGGTCAAATTGAAGGTGTCAAACTTTGTACAAGAGGCTCTCCCATCATTCATCTGCTATTTGCTGACGATCGCATCCTTTTCTACAAAGCTGACATATCACAAGTGAGAGCACTAGTAAATATTATTAAGTTGTTTGAATACTTGTCTGTCCAGCAAGTCAACTATGCGAAATCAAGCATATTCTTTAGTAAAAATGTCCCCTGTCAGCATAGGAAATTTCTCTCTCATATTCTTAGAGTTAACAAGCCTCTCATTAATACAAAGTACTTGGGATCTCTAGTAGGAGTGAACACTCGCCTTCGGGCTTCCCACAAAGATGTCATTAATTGTGTGTCTTCTAAGGTGAGTGCATGGAGCTCTAAACTTCTATCACAAGCGGGCAAAACAACCCTTATTAAATCGGTTCTGCAATCAATCCCCACATATGCAATGTCAACAACCGTCTTCCCAAGTTCAGTTAACTCACAACTTGACAAATTAGCTCGTACATTTTGGTGGAGTAACCCAAGTCATCCAACCCAACATACCATTTCCTGGAAGAAGCTCTACCGTCCGAAGACTCTAGGAGGATTGGGCTTTAGATCAAGTGGTGACATGAACAGAGCCATGTTTGGTAAACAAATATGGCGTTTACTCATTGATAAACGAGGATTATGGAGCAAATTGATAAAGGAGAGATATTTTCCCTCTACATCATTATTTGCAGCCAAGAAAGGACACATGAGCTCATATTGGTGGCAGCAAGCTCACCGACTATCACAAACCCTGAAGTCTAATCTGCTCTGGTCAATAAAGGATGGCTCAACCATTTCAGCAATAGCCGATCCTTGGATCCCATCTATACCTGGTCATATCCCACATACAGTTACCCAACCAAGTCAAAACAGTAGTAGGGACATCAAAGTAACAGAATTACTAACTTTTGACTTTAGTGGAACCTTGCAAAACTCCATCAAATGTTTGATGAATTTACCATTGCTCACATCCAATCCATCACACCTCAGCCCAACCAACTAGAAGATTTACTCATTTGGAAACATAACACTTCTGGAATTTATTCAGTAAAGTCAGCTTATCACTTCTTTAGCCATGCAGAATGCTCAAGTTCAAGTACACACTTCAATTGGAGTCTGCTATGGAAACTTTGAGTACCCTATCGATTTCAACTATTTCTTTGGAAACTACTATGAGACGGGTTACTCGCGAGAGATAAATGCCACAAATGGCTTAACCTTTCAGATCATCTATGCAGCTTCTACAAGGAACAGAAAGAAACAACTTTTCATATAAATTCTTTCAATGCCCATTCGTAAGAGCTGTTTGGTGTGGTTCAAAGATTGGCTTAAATCTAGCATCATTTACACCCCAATCACCACATATCATCCTATCAAATTGGTATGAGACAATGCGAATCCATTTTGGCAAAGCTCAAGCTCAGTCAAACCTAAGCAAATTCAGCTTGATTAGTTATTTCATATGGAAAGCACACAACAAACTGCTTTTTGAAAATATCATCCCAGATCCACTATCAGTTGTGCATATAGCTTCTCAACACTGCATTCAAGAACCAATGCCCTTCACAAGATCTCAACTTCATTCCCCAATATCATTGCACTCACTTACACTCACTTTGCATATTGATGGATCGTTTGATCCATTTATAGGGAATGCAGGACGGAGATTCATGCTGGGCCATCAACAGCTACGATGTCGAAATACAAGCGCTCTTAATGGGCCTTCAAGCAGCAATATCATGTGGCATCAGGCAACTTTTGGTATTTTCTGATAGCTCCAACTTGGTGGATCTTGTAAATACAGATCGACAAGCTAAACAATGGGTTGAACAACTACATCGTAGTAGGCTAAGTCACCTCATTGCAGACTTTTCGTCTATATATTTTGTACATATTAATAGACACTATAACCAAACTGCTCACCTTTTTGCTTATATGTCATGCATGGGGCAGTTACATATACACTACGACTCTAGACAATCTTCTCATGTAATATTTTCAATGATCAAATGAAGAAGGTCACATCTTTTTGCCAAAAAAAAAGGATACATGATCCAACTCTTCTACACCAACAATTTATACCCCATTTGAATATTTTGTTTTAAAATAATATAATGTAATTTAATTAATTACATAGGTCTAAAATTGTAAATTTAAAAATGAGGTCCTATCTAACAAAAGTAAAATCTAAAAAGTGGAGTCTGAATACCCTAGACTCTTCCTCTCTTCTAACTTCTAAACAACTGAAAGAGTGAAAGTGAGAAGAAGGCGAAGAACCCTAGCTGCCGCACGCCACTGTGTTGCCGCCTGCCACCATCGCCGGTGACCGGTCATAGGTTGCGACTTGCCGTTCGCCCATTTGGTTCAATCTTGACCATTGCTAGTCACCGGTTGCCTCGCATTCAGCCATTCACGACTCAATAGCGCCGCCGGTAATCTTTCTTCCCCCATCTTCTATTTATTTTTTTCCATTCCCTTTTCTATGAGTTTTATCATATGGAATAGGTTTAGCCGTTTAGGTTTGCCAACAATTGCTGATAATTCACAGGTTAATTTGTTGAAAAATTCACAGGTTAAATTGCTGAAATAGTGAAATTTTTATGTTAGAAGTCAATGTTAAATTGTTGATATAAGAGGTTAAATTACTAAAATTTTACAGGTTAAATTTGTGTTAAGTGTAAGTTAAATTGGTGAAAATTTACAGGTTAAATTTATGCTTAGAAGTGTGTTAAATTGTTGATAATGCATAGGTTACAGGTTAAATTGGTGATATTTGAATCGGATCGAATCAGATATTTGATTCAAAAATGCTCAATCGAATCGAATCGGATCTGTATTAGATATCCGATGAAAAGGTCCGAATCGAATCATTTGATTTTTGTTTATGAAATCAAATTCGAATCCACCTTGATTCGAATCCGATTCGATCCATTTGCATCCCTACTTTCCATCCCTTCTCCAAGTGTTAAAATTAATTTTGAATACTCCACATACCGGTGGCTTGTAGCTCACTAGCTCTGTAGCTCATGCTCGAGCTTGACTTTATGATAAGATGTTCTCATAAAAGGCTCTGGCTCTTTCTAAGACTAGATGAGGCAATATTTATTTCCTGGTATCAAAGGTCTTGATGTTTCCATTCTTTCATAGGGTCTTGGAAACTATTCCCAACAGGGAATTTCTATTGAGTTTTTTATATCCTTTTACTCTACCCCACCATGAAAGGATGTCCGCATTTACATGAACACACTAATTTTGGGAGGGCACCCTAGTCTCCATATTTCAGCACAAGGAAATCTATTTTCAGATTCCATATCTCCAGCCTAGTCATAAGCCGATCTTATTGAAAAATTTCCTTTCGGGTTGGGTTTTCAAATTAATTTGTTCTAAATCTTTTCCTACATCTCCACTGGAACTTTTTGCAGGATTTTTTCCTCAATCCAACTTTGGTTTTCTTTAGAGATAAAATTACTCTTTACAATTCTTGTTCGTGAGGTATTGGGACAATGGACCTACTCCGAACCGGTTGTCCTTTCAAAGGTAAATGGAATTTCCATTTCCAATTTTGTATCTTACTCCCTTAATTAATTCTCTTACAAAAGTCTTCTTTTTTGAGGTACTTGTGTTTGACCAATCTGGTTTAAAGATTCATTGGTTGGGTAAGGATTTTCCATCTTAGTGTTTGACAATACATGTTGCATTCATCCATTGAAGGTTCTTAAGGCCCCAACCACCATACTGCTTAAGTTTGCATAATTGCATAAAGTACTCCACTTTACTAAGTCTATCGCTTTTTTTTTTTTTTTTCTTTTTGTTGATTTTGTTCAATATTTCCTTTGGAAAATTGAAAGATCTCATAAAAAATTGTGGTACCATACAAATAGTCCATTTTAATAGGTTCACTCCCTACTAATGATAGGAAGTTTCTTTTCCACTTGGTTAACTTATTTTCAATTTGATCTTCCACTTTTTTGAATGTATCATTGATTACCCTTCCATTAATTAATGGAACACCCAAATAGTACTCATTTTTTCTCTCTATTGGAATTTTTAGTATCTCAGAGATGATTATCTGGAATCTTCTATGCGTATTCTTTGAAAAGAAAACAGGAAATTTCTTAAAATTTGGTTTTTGCCTTGAGGCTTCTATAAATAACCCAAATATTTCTCTTATTCTTATTGCATTATCCACACTTGCTCTAGAAAAAATGCGACAACCATCAGTCAACTAAAGAAGGGGAATATTTGGCCCATTTTTTGGGCATTGAATCCAAGGTGGATTTCCCTTTATCATCCTTATAGCTGATTAGATTACTTAGGACTGCACCACATAACACAAAAATGTATGTGGACAAAGGATCACCATGTCCGATCCCTCTTGTGGATCTGAATGATCCCCGCATTGTAATGCATTGCACTACCCAATTTATCGATTTCTAATGGAATCAAAATTTTTTAAAGAATTTTCTCTATAAAATTTCATTCTAGTCTATTATATGCTTTTTTCATATCAATTTTACACACTTTTTCTTTTTTCATAGTGTTCATAATTTCATAAGCAATTAATATGTTGTCCATTATTTGTCTTCTTGGGATGAACACACTTTGAAATGGGCCTATTAATTTATCCATAATAGGTTTCAACCTATTAGCTAGAATCTTTGTAATGATTTTGTAAATTATAATACATGCATTTAAATATTAAGTTCTTGACCATATTTCGGTTCTTGGACTTGTGGATTAGAGCCAAAAAAAGTCCTATTAATAGATGTTCCCACTATATCCCAATATTTTTTTGGACAAAATTCACATTGAGCCCATCAGATTCAGATCCCAAGGCTTTGAACTCATTGAACTCAAGGCATCTCAAATTTCTTGGGAAGAGACATCCTTGGTAAGGTGTCATTTTGATGATCTGATATTACTCTTTTTAACCCCTCCAGAGCTTTGTTCATATTTCTTGTTTCACCTTTTATGAATCTTTTGCTGAATTTTTGAACAAACAATTTTTTTATCCCTTTCACAGCCTCTATCCAGCTACTCTCATCATTTTTTATTTTTAAAATTCTATTTCTATTTATCCTAATGAAGATAAGAGTATGAAAAATGCTTTTTTATGTCCCAACTTAATCCAATTTATCCTTGATTTTTGTGCCTAAAAGTCTCCTCTTTGACTAGGATGTTGTTCAAATTGCTTTTGGAGGTCTAGTTCTTTATTGACAATGTCTCTTCTACTTGGGTTGTGGGATATACAATGTTTTCTTTGAAGTTTTCCAAGATTTTTCTTTTTCTTTTCAATCACATTTCCGAATATTTTTTATTCCAAACTTTTAGATCAGCTACTGCTCTATTTCACTTTCCTAAGAACTGTTGGCCCTTTGAACCATGATCCACAACATTCTAGGCTCGGATAATAGTCTCATTAGCATCATAATTATTGCTCCACAATCTCAAATCTAAATGGTTTGGTTGAAAGTTAATCGCACTTTCCAAAGTTACTAAGGCTAGGGTGTGGTCTAAGCTTGGAAAGGGAGAACTTCCGTATAAGCATTTGGATATAAAAGGCTCTCAAAGTTGGGTTAATTAAGGTATAATTTAGTTTTTCGTATACCCATTTATTTCTCCAATTATAATGGTTACCTCTCGAATCCATTTCTAAGAGGTAGCATTCCTCTATCACATTGTTGAATGCTCCATTTCTGCTCACTCCTATTAGGAGGAGAGTAAACATGTGCACACTAGTGGAGATTTTTTTTAGTCACTAACTAGGCAATGAATAATTTGGTCATTAGAGAAAATCATGTTGACATCACAAACATCTTTTTATCCATAGGACCCAAATACCACTTGAGAACCCCACAAGATTTACAACATACCAAAGATTCAAGACTAAGTACTAGAAACAAACTTGCTAAACCTATTAGCCTGCACCTGAGTTTCTAAAATAAACAAAACATAAGAACAATGACTTTGTATAAGTTTTTTGACTTGTCTTCTAAGATTGGGGCGACCAACTCCCCTAAATTCCATGCAAGAACTTTAAATCACACTAGTGGATCAATGTTGAAGTCGGTGTGGGCAATTGCCCCACTGAGAATTAAAAAAAATATTACATTGTTATGAAACATATGAATAAATTTAATTTTTTTTTTCACAATTTCCCCCACAAATCAATTTTGTTTTCTGAGATGAGATTATTTTTTAGTGCTGAATAAGTAAGAAATAAAGAACAAGTATACAAGAATGACATCAATGTCCCTATCCCATGTGAACTAAATTACGAGGTTTGGGCCTTAAGGTTTTACTTCAAAGTTTTTCTGCTTTCCTTTTCCTCTTCTTTTTTTCCTCATTTCACATCCTTCAACAGCTCACTCTTATATCTCTACTTTGTCTCCTCAAACCTAGAGATGACAATTTTCCCCAACCTTGTTGGGTACCTGGCCTCTTCGACTTAATCAGGTTGGGGATGGAAATTATCTTGGTGGAGATGAGAATTAATAGGGATACCCAATTGAGGATGAGGACAGGGATAGGGAGTAAAGTTCCTGCCCTACCCTAACCCCAATGGAGAACTTCAGGATTTGGGTAAAAATTTTTCCTTTATTTTAAGTAAATATTTTTTTCAAAAGAACTTTTTATTAAAAAGTAGAGGATTTGCGTTCCTGGTGGAGAACTTGTCTCATCATGGATTGGAGATGGAGGTTAACCTTTCTCTTTATGGATTAGGGTTGGGATGAAGAGTTGGTCCCTACCCTCAACTAGGGGTGTTAATTGAACTGGGTTTGGTTCAATCTGATCTAGTCCAATGTGAGTCTATTATAAATGGATCAGGTCCAATCCAATCCAATGAATATTTTGGACCATTTTGGACCAATCCAATTCAATGTTTGGACCATCCAATTTGTTCAAATTCGTTTTGATTTAAATTGGTTTTAACCCAAACCTGGTCCATTGACATCTATATTCTTATCTTTATATCAATGGACCAGATATTGGCTTAATCCAACCCAATCCAATATAAATTTCTTATATCAATGGACCCGGAAACAGAACCATTTTGGGCACCGTTTTCTGGTTTGGCAGTTCAACCGTCCGAGTCGAACATTTGACCTGTGATGTCATAAATAAATTAAAGAACAAAAATTATTTATATATAATAAAAAATACCATAAAAATTAAATAAAATAAAGAAAAAAGAACAACATATGAAAAGATAAAAATATCTAAATATAAAAATAATAAAATATAGAAAATACAAAAAAATACAGAAAAAATATAAAAAATATAGAAAAAAATCCAAAAAATATAGAAGACTAAGAAAGGAGAACTGTGAAGGGCCATAGGCTACATACAATAAATTCCTTCCCAGGCCCAGAGGATGAATTGTGAAGACTAAGAAAGGACAATGCTTGAATCAAGCCAATCAACGAGTCTTTTCAATTCTCCATTTCATTCTCAATGGATAGGTTAGCTAAACCAAGAATGTTTTTGATTGATAAAGTTTCTTGATTCTTAGTTTGTCCAACTCAAACTCAAAACTTTGCACACCCAAAAGGATTAGGCATTTTGAGATGCCTTCCATTCCACCCCACAGATGCTGCAAATGCAATCAGTAATTAATTGCTGAATGTTGAAGGCCTCTTCCCCACATTATTCACTGCCTTTTCCTTTTTCCATGCACCCTCAACTTCTCCATCTCGTCTCTCCTCGCATTTTTTACTGAGAAATTTTACAGCCAAGAATTTTATAGAGTATGCCAACTAAATGTGACAAAAAAATCTTATTTCTCAATGATGTTTTGACTTATTACTACCAACAATGCAAGATGCATTATATAAAATCCAAATTTTAAGGCTTTAAGCTTCAAATAAGAAAGAAATATATCAGTTTAAGATTTAAATCAAATTTGGAAAACAGGGGATGCCTAAATGGTGGTTCAGTTCCTTGAAAAATCATAGTATTGCAAAAAAAAGTTAATTAAAAATCATTCAAATGGATAAATAAGATATAAGAACTGAAATCTGAAGTTCTGAACTGAATAATGGTGGTTCGGTTCCTTGAAAAATCACAATGGTTGTTGGCTCACTTAGTACCTGAAAAATCACAGTGGTCACCGGTAGCCGCAGCGGAGATAGTCGTCGGAGCTGTTCCTTTCAAGATGCAGTTGAGAAAGACTCGAAAGTCAAAGCTTTGGTCACTGGCTGCCGCTGCAACTTTGGTCACCGGCAGGTGCTTGCTCGGATTCTGGGAAGGATGGTGCCGGTGTATCGCCGTCGTCGTCTTCGGTGAATGCCTGAAGGGGGCAAGGGGCTTTTGGTTTTGGGTTTGGCAAAACAAAACCCTAAGAGACTTTCAAAGGTATTTGTCATTTTATTTTTATTTTAAAATTAAAATAAAAAAAATAAAATTTACAAAATACTGAACCACTAACTGTTGTTTGAGTTGAACAAGTCGACAGTTCGACTGTCCGAGTTGACGATTTTTTTACTTTTTCAACGTTTTTCACTAAAAGACAATTTGAGGTAAACCCAGAACCATTCAAGTGATCAGTTTCCGATCCAAACGGTCTGACCATCCGTGTCAACGACGATTCGAAAACGTTGGTTCCCATTGACCAAGATACTCATGTTCTTTTTTCAGATTTATGTGGGGTCTATTAAAAAATTATTTTTCCTGTGTAAGTGATACCCATCCTCCAAGTGGGTAAATAACTTTTCCACCTAGGTGGAAAGTTGCTAACACTTGGATGAGACAAAATTGTCTTTTAAATAATGATTTTTTATGTCTAAAATGGTCCTTATTTTATTTATCTAGAAAATAAAAGAACATAGATAAATACACTTAGGCAGATAAATAACTTTTTGAAAAGCGACATGACGTGAAAAGAACAACATTTGTAATCTGTTTTTGGTTCCTACAATAAGTTCTCCATTTAATGCATGGGTGGGGAACTATCATTCATCACTTCAGTCTTAATTAATGAACTATCATTCATCACTTCAGTCTTAATTAATGAACTATCATTCATCACTCCATTTAATGCATGTCCATTACCACTTCATCTTGTTTCTTTTCTACTCTTATTGTTCCTTTTATCATTCGAAATAATCATGGACATGCCACTATGTCTTCGAGGCATTCAGTAATTTTCTCTTTGTTTCTCAATTTCTTAGAGCTCCAGGAACATTAATGAGTTGATTGTTCCCTTTGTAGTTTAATTTCAAACCCTTCGAATCTTTCAGTCATTTAATTACTTTGGGGGATTACAGGGGCTACCTCACCATCTGTTAGGTGATCCTTTGGTTTATAGCTTTACACCTCTATCCTCTTACCTAAGCAAATCTTTGAAGATTTTCCTATCTTCCCCATTAATGGCCATGGATTCTCATCATATATAGTTTCTCAGCTTCATATTTCTCTCTATCTTGTTTTCAATTCTTGTCTTCATATTTATTTGAATTCATTTCTTTTTTTTTTCGAAATCTTCAATTTTCCATTAACACGCCTTTAAAAAAAAAAAAAAAAATCCATTGACACTCGCCATTTCATGATTGTTTCCAGTGATAATGACTTCTACATTATTTTTTTCATGGTTTTCAAAACCAGGCCAGACCAGATGGTCAGGCCGGAAAAATTGGGAACCGGTTACCTGACCAGTTTTTCCCCAAACACGTTTTTTTTCTCAAAACCATTGATTTTGGTCAGCAAATCGCTGAACCGGTTGATTAACCGTTTGAACGGTTTTGACCGTTTTTCAAAATTATTTTATTTTTTTGTTAGAACAAGCTAGCCGTTCGGGTCGAACAGTCGGACCATTCGAACCGGTAACCGGACCCCTGACCAATTTGGTTTTAAAAACCATATTTTTTTTATAAAACCAAAAAGGGCTACACAGAACGAAATCAAAACAACTGATAACTCTTAAAGATAACGAGATGAATTACCTTCTACACGATTTCTTTCCCTTACGTTTACTTCCTGAATTAACAATCAATATTTAGTAATGCTTTCTTTCTTTTATACTTGGCATGGCCATTGTCTCTAGGGACCCGATACCCTATTTTCTTGAACGCCTGGTGGTTCAAAATTTGAATTTGCATATGCAGGTATTCTTTTCAAGGCAAGATCTTTCCTCATCCCACCTTTAACTACACTAGGATTCATCTGTTCAACTTTAGTATACCTTCCATTGATGTACTCATTCGTTGCTTCTTACTATTTGATTGTTGGTTCAACTTTTAAATTTGAATTGCAGGTTGATTTGGTTATCCCCATTTTAGTCCTTAGTTCATTGTTCATGGTTTTCCAATCAGTAGTGTTGTCACAGTTGGATATTATCTTTTTCTTTTTGATACAAATCACATTTAGGAATTATCATATCTACTTTCCCCAATCCAGTATAGGTGGTGCTACCACTTCTTAATTGAGGCTACACAAATTTGCATAATTTAAGGCATTCCTCCCTTTAATTTCACTAAATTTGTTTAACTTAAGATCTAATGAACCGAGAGGGTGTTGATCATCATTAACTTTATTACCACCTTTCAAACCTTTTCTTATGGAGTTGAGTCTGATCTGCTTTCTAACCTCTCACTTTATTCTTGATATAATTAATTCTGACCAGATTTTTTTCTTAACCAAAGTAATACGTCGCATCCTATGAACCCTAGTTCATGGAGCTTACATCGTCTGCATCCAGGGTGCAGAAAATTTTCTGCATCCACGAATAGGAAATTGCCACGTTAGTTTTAATTTTTCAACTCCAATTAAATGGAAGTTCAGAGTTAACTGAACTTTTGGCTCTGAAAAAATTTGATTTGGTTTATCCCGCCCAAGGTTTAAAATATCGCAACGTATCGGGCCGTATTGACTGAAACGTACCGTTCTTACAAGAACCCGATACATGTGTATAAATAATTTATTCCGTTTTTTTTCATATGTATCGACCAAAACAGTTCGATACATTTGATCGTTTAAGTCTAATTTCTCTTTAATTAATTAGTCAATTACTTCAAAGCAAATTTAAATTTAATTTTGAATTTTAGGGATTAATTCAAATTCTCTCATTAATTCCTTCGATTAATGATCCCCTCTCATTAATTTTGTTTTGTTAGTGTAAAAAGTTCAAATTTTAGCTAACCACAAGTTCGCCAATGAACTACACACATTTGTTTGTTATAATCATATGTATTTTTAATTTTAAGTAAATTTCCACTTTTCTTAATGAGTGACAAGTGTTAATTAATTATTAAAATTTATATACTAATAAATATTAAGATTAATTATATTGGTTATTTAAAAATTGACATTTACATTTTAGTTTTTTCTCTTTTTTACTTTTTTCTTTTACATTTTTGTTATTTTATCATTATTCGACGGTTACTAATTGTGTTCCAATATGTCACACTTTATATAAACCATTAAAATATGACTTTTTACATTTAAAATGACTTATTTACAATCATATAAAATTTGTAAATATTATTAGTAACATATCTTTAAGATTTATTTGAATTTTCTACTATATTTATACGTCTCTTGATTTTTCATTTGTATCCATACATATCCAAAGCATATTTCAATATGCCTCTTAAAATACACCTTGCTTGTCCAATACTTTTAACTTTGATTCCAATTCTGATTTCAATCACCTATTCCTAGAAACCAAACAGATTCTAAATCTCCCTCTTTCTTTGCCTGTCTCTGAAGAAAGAACTCCAAACTAACTTGAGCAAGAGCGGCAAAGGTGAAAGCTGGTAGTTTGTAGAGAAACTTTCAACCTCCCACCGGCCCCATCATTGAGTTTTGCACCTTTGATACCACTGATGGCATTTATAGTTGCAAAGAAACCTTCGACCTCTCTCTCTCTCTCTCTCTATTTCTCAAAATCAAAAATCCCCTCAATCAGAACCCAGCTCTAGATCTTAGCATCTTTGTTCTTTATCGCGTTTCACTAGTTTTGAATTTATGTTAAAATTAAATGATTTATCTAAAATCTACTTGTACATAGAGTAAAAGGAAGCATTGGCCTACATCATGGGTGATGGTCCTCATTGTAAAAAACCATCAATTTCAAAGCTAATAAATAGCACCAATGACAATGGGCGGATTTGTTTCAAAACCTCAAAACTAATTTAATGTTTATTTAGGTTCCAGGCTTCCAGCTAACCCCAACATTTGCTCAAAAATCAAACTACTCTCTTTGGAGTAGACCATGGGTAAAACCGTGAATCACGGTCCTTCATGTATTAACACGACCCCATCTTGAATCGGATGAAGTGATGTAAGTTGCAGTCACAGCAGTGCATCATAGATCGTGATTTTACAGTCACCATACCCTCCCATTTGCTCCACTCAAACGAGAGTTTCTCTTCTCCCCTTCTCTGAACTACAAACCCCACCCCATTCTCCAATCTGGCGACCACAGTACAGTGAGTTTCCTCTTCCTACAGAAACAAGTCTGAAATTAGTTGCCTCTGTCGCTTTCAGGGATGGGGCCGGAGTACAATACTTATTATCTGCAACTCTGGCGACCACAGAATTCGTATCTGCATCATCTCTGCGTTCATTAGAGTACAGTAATTTTGATATAAAAATCCATAAGGTGATCTGGATATTTTTTTTTATATATAAAAATCCAGACCGACCGCCTTATCATCCACTCACAAGTCTTTAACTGATGACTTTACACGTACTTAGAAAATGATGTTCCTAACCAAGCTTTAAAATAACTAAAAGTTATTCATGCGAGCAGACTTGCAGCTTATTGGGTAACATATCATCACTGTTGGCACAATGGTGTGAGAATCTTCATGATCACCTTCATGATGATAAACTATGTAAAATCTCAAGATCCATGGTTCATACCCAAGTAGTTGAAACTCGAAAGTAGTCAACCTTCTTCTGATTCTGCATATTAACAGTCAAAAGAAATAAACAAAAATAGCACTTGATGAGATATATCTATTTGATTTAAAAAGACACATACCATGTATCGCTTCCATGTTATCTTCCTTGTAGACTCCAAGGGGTGAACCATGGATAGAAAGAAGCATTTCACCATTCTTTGGTAATCTTCGAGTTTTGGGTGTCATTCCAACAGATAGCCTCTGGGTGCCAACCTATAATTACAGATAGGAACAAGTAAGCTACTGCATGCACCTTAAATGGTATAGGATCAAAACCTAACAGGGCATCAAGGAAATACTTTATACAGAATCAACAATATAAAAAAAAGTTATGAAGAGTCACTATTGAGCAAGTTACTTAACAACAGCAACAACCATTGTAAAAAATGAAAAGTGCCATATCAGACAAATGCAGAGCCACTATTGACCAAAGCTTCTTGCCTCCTTTTGTTCCTTGATTATAGGGTAATTTTAATTCATCTCCTCCATTTGGGTAAATTGCTTAAACCTCCCCTGTGTTTTCTGACAAATGCTTTAAACCTCCCATGATCTTTGACCAAGGATCAAAATATCTGTATCGGTGCACCCAGGTACCCATGTATACACTGATACAAAAGTGTTTCAAAATTTTCTTGTGACTATCAAAGGCATCCCTCTAATCATTGTAAAATAAAAAAAAAAAAAGTTAAAAGAGTAGCAGTGATATTGATATGCACCAATGTCCAATTTTGGGTATCAGGCGTATCGATATTTTGATCCTTGACTTTGACCTCTGCAAATTTCTACCTTGACATTTACAAGAAATTATACAAACCAACCCCTTCAGTTAGTTCAATGTCAACAACTTAACTGAAAATGATATAGTCATGCTTTAAAAAAATAAAAAATTCCCAGTTTGACCATGTATGACAATATTGGAGTCTCTATTGATGAAAATACCCCCTAAAGACTCTTTTACATATTTCAATAATAAATTTATATTCAATAAATTAATACAAGAGCCTTTTGGGGGGGTGTTGTGGTCAATAGAACTCCAATATTGTCAATCATGGGCAAAGTGGAAATTTAAAGTGTTCAAAAACATGAAGTCCATTGATCATGTGCCTCCATGTACCTCATTTTAGTTTCATCTTGTAACTCTATTTTTGTATGCTCATTTATCAAAATGCATTTTCCTTTTAGATCATTACACGATAGAAGATTTGAAATCACCAAGATTTATCTTATTTAATCAGTAACAGTTCAAGGAGATTTTATTCATGTAAATATAATAGTAGAATTATCTTAACATATTAAAGCAATGAGAAGGGGCAATAAGAAGTTGACTTCATGGTATCCTTACTAATAAAATCCATAAACCTATTCCACTGACCTCACATACATGCTTGGTACAGTAGTTTATCTTCAAATAATAAGAATAGTGGAAAGACTTCATTTGTTGGAATCGGTATGTCTGATGAACTGTGTTTTGCTTCCTAATTGATAAACGTACCTATATCTAGGTAATATAACCTACAAACCATGCAGATATGGTACACCATTGAGCTTAATATTGGATGAAACATTGTATGGTCAAGAATCTACTTACTCCAGGAGTTTGGAAAGCATCTTGCAAGCCAAGCATCTGAGTTTCTGATGGTTCCTCCAAAACCTACAAAAGGGAAGGATCAGAATGGAAGAAGGAAAAAGAGTACAAAGAAAAATGGGATTTTTTTGAGGTTCAAAAGTTTTGGCCATAATAAAAACATGGAGTTACATACCAAATCAGGGATCTTCAGGTTTGCAGCACCTACAAGATTTGTTTTCACTGCCAAGAAATTGAATGCAGCTTCTATTACATTATAGCTAGGATATGAAATTTATGCAGCCTAGTAAGCAAAGTTACCTGATTTACTTGAAAATTCAAAACCACCAAGTGCTGGCATTGCACTGGTGCAAGCAGGGTATGCTATGGCCATCTGATGTAAAAGTGATGCATGTATATTACTATCATCAGCATGACTAATGGATAAATGACCATCTTTATCTTTCCATTTCAGTTCAAATTGCCCATACTTTTCATTTCTTACTACTGATAGATTGGGCAAAGTTTCCTTGAAAAACTGTAGCACAGGGGTTTGCTGCTGTTCCTTGTTAAAATTTGAGCGAAGCAACCGCAACCCAGTTACCAGATGTTCAATCTCCACATCGCGAATAGCCCTGATAGCTGTAATTCTCCGTTCAACTGTATGCGGGAAAATAATATTTAGCACTTCAAGATCTTCTAAAGAGAATGAATAAAGAATAAAGAATGGTATGTATAACAGAAAGACAAGATTTTATCAATTTCTAATTACTATGTAATATCTACATACTATATGAACAGCATGTTTATGATAGCCCTGCAGCTTTTCAAAACATGCCATCAGAATTTCAATCTACAAGCTCTTTCTTATAAATGTAATATTCATCTAAGCTCCTAAAGATATATTAATAATTATATATGTCAAAAATAAAAAAAATGCATGCATTTTCAAACGATACAACTCAACTCAACTAAGACTCGTCCCAATTCCCAACCATATGGGCTAAGACACATGAATCTTGTTCCACCATTCCACTCAGTTTGTACCCATTTGCCTAAATGCACTTAGGGAATGACATTCCCTTTAGGATTCAAAGCAGTCCTCCTAGTTTCCTCAGACTGAACCAAAGCAAATACTTCTTCAAGACATGGAAACTCCTTACCACCCAAAATCTGAGCTCCAATAGGCTCATAAACTGAGTTCAAACATGCCAAAAACATAAACACCCTTGCCTGAAAGAGCAACTTTCTGTATGCTAAAGCATCCTCTTCACTTTTCCAAGTGGAAGGAGAAGTCCCTTACAGCCTACTATTCAACTGTTACTTCCATGTGGAAGGAGCTGGATTGTTACAATGTTGATGACCCCCGCTTGGAGTTGGTAGATCCAAGCAAAATGTCTTTGTTTTGAGTATGTTGCCTTTGCTTGGTCCCACATCTCCTTGGCTGTTTCAGCCTACATAATTTTTTTTTCCAAACAACAAGCTGAATCAAAGATGTAAGCCAAGACATAATCAGATAGTTCTCTTGTTCCTAATCCTCATTCTTAGCCCCTTCACTAGTAAGCTTCTTATGGTCCGTTTGGTTCACAGAAATAGGGGTCTGGAATTGTAATCGGAATGGGCCATTCCGATTCCAATTGTATCTCCTTACCATAGATACCAAGGGGGAGAGACATATACTTCTTTAGTGAAGTCACCATTCAAGAATGCATTCTTAACATCAAACAAATAAAAGGCCAATCATAGCTCACTGCCAAAGATAAAAGAACCTTCACAAAGTCATTTTAGCAACTGGACAAAAGGTCTCGATGTAATCTATCCCATGCATCTAGGTATATCGCTTGAAAACAAAACATGCCTTATATCTCTCCATCGACCCATCAACATGATACTTGACAGTGTAAACCCACTTACACCCAACAAGTTCCTTCCCAATTGGCAAGTCAACAATGTCCTAGGAATTATTTTTATAGAGTGCTTCTATTTCAGTCCCCCTCAAAAGGATGACTATAAAAGGGAATTGACTCTACAAAGGTGACATCCATAGAAACAAACCGAGAGCCACTAATGGGATCAAAACAATAGTACCCTTTTTGTATGGAGGCATAACCAAGGAAGATACACTTCTGAGCCTTGGGTTTAAACTTATGTATCTTGCAACTAGGAATGTGGACATAGCAAGTACAACCAAAGACACGCAGAGGAATAGAGAAGACATCAAAACTAGGAAAGAAGGCACCGAAAGGAGGCTTTAACCCAATACTAGGGAAGGCATAAGGATAATAAAATAAGTGGATGTTAAAACTACATCACCCCAAAATTTCACAAGAACATAGCTAGCAAAAAGAATACTCCTTGCATCTTCCACAATATATCTATTTTTCCTCTCCACTACTCCATTTTGTAGTGGAGTACAGGCGCAAGAACTCTGATGAACAACCCCAAATTTTTCAAGATACGTCTTTCTCAAAATATTCCTTAGCATTGTTTGATCGGAATATTTTGATGTGGGTATCAAACTGAGTGAGGAAATATTGGTGGAATTGTTGCACAAGTTTAGACACTTCAGCACAAGAGCACATAAGGTAGAACCATGTATATCGTGAAAAATCATCAATAAACCGGATGAAATATTTATAGCCACCCACACAAGGTAAATGGTAAGGCCCCCACACATCAGAGTGAACAATATATTCCTTTGAATAACTTTGGAAATAACTGACTCAATGAAGAAAAAGACAAATGATCCAAATGATAATGACATAACATAGCACAATTAGTGGACTCTAAAACAAAAGTAGTTAATTGTGCTTGGCTCTGCTCAGGCATGTCATAGATATATCATGTTTGCCTCATGGCCACTCCCAATCACCTTTTGAGATTTCATCTCCTAAAACACAATATGAAGGATTAAAGGTAACACTACAATTCAAGGAATTAGTTAAACTATTAATTGAAAGCAAATTGGTATTAAGTTTAGGCACATGAAGAACAGATGATAAGGTCAAGGCATGTGATGTTGTGATGTCTCCCTTTCCTATGATAGGGGCAAGAGAGCAATCAACATGGGATATTTTGTCTCGGCCAGATAGGAGTTAGTAACAGGTAAACAAGTGTAAAACACTAGTCATGTGATCAGAGGCACCAGAATCAATTATCTAAGGGATTTTATGAGTACCTGAGATAGAAGCATGATTTGCAGTGGCACAAATACCTGAGTGTGCATATGTAGAGGAAGGGAGTATCTCTAATGAAGTAGATGTTGTAGCAGTAGACTCTAAATGACTGATTATTCGGTCATACTTCTCATACTCAGCCTTGGCAACTGCAAGCTGCTCTCCTATTGACTTCTCACCACTCTGCCCCTATTCACTCTATGAGGAGGTGGCTACATTTGCATTTCCACCTTTTCCACTCTCAATCCTTTTTCCATTGTTTCCATTCTTGAATCTAAAAGGAATGAGCTCTAGGTGCAGCTTCCAACAAGTGCCTTTAGTATGTTTGGGCTTCTTGCAGTACTCAAGATAACATCTTTCTTCCCAGTGATGATCTTCGGCTTCATCCCGACATTAGTATAGTGATCAACCTGTGGATCTACAAACTGAACCTGTCATCTACTCTCCTCACTACTCACCATAGCATAAGCTTGAGGTAAAGTAACCTCATCCTTTGCCAAAACATCCAGGCTCACAATATTATACTTCGGGTTAAGTTCGGCAAGGAACTCAAAAACCCAATTTCTCTCCACCAACATCCTATGTGTTTCAGCATCCTTAGTGGTAGTGCATCCCTAAAAAATAGTTTCCATCAAATCAATCTCCTACCAAAGAAATTTCAGCATGGAGAAGTAGACAACTAAAGGCTTCTCTCCCTGTCTTAAATTATTCACATCATTCTTCAATTTGTTGGCCCGAGCAACATTCAGCTTCTGGGAATAGGTCTCCGTGACACTATACAACTAGGGATGGCAATTTTCCCCATTTCCCCGATCCCCGTGAGGATTTGCCCCAAATGGGGCGAGGATGGGGATGATTTCCCCCGCAGGGACGAGGATGGGGAAATTTTTATCCCCGTTAGCAGGAATGGGACGAGGACGGGGAGAGCACTCCCCGCCCCGCGGGGACCCCGACCCCCACCCCGTGGGATCCCCACTAATATATATATATATATGTATATGTGTATGCATCTATTATATATGTATATATGTAAGCATACATCTATATATTAATATTTTTAAAAATATGTTTGAATATGCTTGAATCTTTTCTATAGCATTGTAAATTTTAATTATTTTATTTTTATTTTTTTTAAATAAAATAAAAAACAAAAAGAAAATGGTTAACATTATAAAAAATCACAAGGAATGGGGATCCCCGTGGGGACAGGGATGGGGATAACCTTGTCCCCGTTTGCAGGGACAGGGACGGGGATTGGGATGGGGAGAGGCTCCCCATCCCCGCCCCGCCCCGCCCCATTGCCATTCCTATATCCAACACTTCCTTAGCAGTATCCATCCATAGATAGTGTTGACTAATATGTGGCTACATAGAGTTCACTAACCATTCCACTACTATGTAAATTATGTAATTTTCCCGCATCTACCTTTCATAGGCAGGGTCATCCTCCACTAGTTTCTTCTTACTCTCAGTGATGTAACCCCATTTCCCTCCATTACATACATGTATCTTTAATTGACTAAGACCATGCTAAATAATTGGTCACATCCAACTTCACAGTAGTCATTGCCCCTAATAGAGTCTTCACTGACCCCCCATGTCTAAACCTAGAATCTATGGGATATTTTGCTTCTCCAGTTTGCTCCATTGAGTGAATGGATGTAAATGAAAATCAAATTAGGGCTTTACTAAGCTAGAATTGCTATCCCAAGCAAAAAATCCAAAGGCTTCAGAACTCTGTCCAACTCAAATCACCCTTAATGAAAATCAAAAGGATTCCCTTTGATCCCCAGGTGCCAACTTCAAAGTGTCTCTAGGACCCGTAACCAAGTTTCTCCAATTTTCTAGGGTTTCCGGGAAAAAATCTCCAAGAACCTACCTTGAGCTTCAACTAAGGATGAAAAACTCCACAAAACCTCTCCAAAAACCCTCCCAAATGGACTGCATAAGCTGCTAATTAATCAGACAATAAGTTCTCCATACACATTGTGTATGGGCCAAGAAAAGAGAAAAATGCTGAATGTGAGAACCCACTCTAACACCAAGTTCAAAAACACACCTGTAGAATTCAGAAACAACAGAAAGGAGAGAAGAAAGAAAGAAGAGAGATTTCAGCAGAAGCTTGTAGAAGGAGATGAGAGAAGAAGAAAAGGGAAGGGAAAAGATAAGAGTTCGATCTCTTTCTCTTTTTTTTTTATCAATAACTCTAAAAATTTTCATTAATTAAGATGATTTAGGATACAACAAGAAGTTGCAAAGATATCAGCATAGAAGCTGACCCAGGACAGAATTACAAATGTGCCCAAAACATATCTGTTCTTTGAACCCCTTGCTTTGCTAAGCTATCAGCCAAACTGTTGGCCGATCTCCTAACCCAACCCACCTCAATTGACATATTCCTTGACATCCATTTGAACCTTCTGAAATCATTCTTCAGCTGCCAGATCACTCCTTCCCCTTTCTTCAACCATTTTATCACAGTTTTTGAGTCTCCCTCGATGATCAATCTATTAATCCCCAACTCTTTGGCCTTCTCAACCCCATATACTGCAGCTAGAAGCTCTGCCTCTCTCTAGCTCCCTTTGATCTATTTTATTCTTTTAAGTTTAACCTAAGTACAATTCCATGAGTGCCCTTAATGGGGCGTCCAACACTTAGAGAAACAATAAAAAAATAGTAGCAGGCCCATAACTAAGGCCCACTACTCAAAGAACATAAACATAACATGACTTAAATAAAATAAAAGAAACCAAGGCCCATTCAGCCCATTCTCACTACAATTTATAAATGTTGATGTACATCAATCTAATTGGAGCTAAGGGCATACATTGTCTAACATTATATCCCTTTGAGTCCTAGAGTCAAATTATATCCTAAAGTTGCTAAAGAATTAAGTGTGTATTTCTTGGATATTCTTTCACTCAAAGGGATATAATGTTAGACAATGTATGCCCTTAGCTCCAATTAGATTGATGTACATAAACATTTATAAATGAATAACATAAGTACATTATTGTTTTATGTTCAGATCGGTGTGTTTTTGTGAATTACTCTTTAAACTGAACACTTATGAGACTCGTGTTAGTTTAGAATGTTCTTAGCCATTGGATAGACTTGGAGAGTTTATCCTGACAAGGCTGACACTAATGTGCTACCGAATTGGTGGAGCAGCCTGTCTCAACTACTAGGGTTAGACCCCAATCATAGTTAATGGGTGTTTGGAAGAAACACTGAACATAGACCAATTTCCATTTTTGACTTAGACCTTGGAGACAAATGGGAAAACTTGGAAAGTTGCACTTAACCCCAGACTTGATTATGATACTGCACTAGGTCTTGGACTGAACTGTTTTTGATATGCCAACTAGTGAGATCCGTCAAGGGTCAAATAATTGGGCATGTTAGAGTAGTTTGGGAAATTACCTGAGTGGGTGATCATAATGATAGGATCGACTCCTTTTTTAGACAAAGTGAATATCAAGGTTTACACTCTCTCTGATGGAAACCTAAATTGTAGACAATGGATTTCAACCATATTTGAATATCAGGATTTACACTCTCTCATCCATGATAAGGCTTATTACCAAGTGGGCTTCATCTTGCATAAGTCTATTATCCTTGGGTCTTCATAGGGTGGTTGAATCCAATGATCATTTATGTTTAAATATTGAGTCCAAACTAATCCCAAGCCAATTAGGTTAAGGGTTCACTACCCTTAGGTAGTGACCACACAATATTCAGGTCTTAAGTGGCCATACAATGCCTTGGGACATGAGCCATTAAAGAAAATGGGCCTTAAGCCCATTATTAATGAGATTAATTAAGTGATCATCTTGCATAAGTCTATTATCCTTGGGTCTTCATAGGGTGGTTGAATCCAATGATCATTTATGTTTAAATATTGAGTCCAAACTAATCCCAAGCCAATTAGGTTAAGGGTTCACTACCCTTAGGTAGTGACCACACAATATTCAGGTCTTAAGTGGCCATACAATGCCTTGGGACATGAGCCATTAAAGAAAATGGGCCTTAAGCCCATTATTAATGAGATTAATTAAGTGATCACATGACATGGGTCTAATATGACATGAATATGGGTATGGAGCACCCATTTCTATTAAAAAAGATAAGGCTTATCTAAACACGGAGAGTCCTGATCCAAATCTGATTTGGATCAGTTTCTAATAGGATTAGGAGAGTGGTCTATATAAGAGATGAGAGGGAGGAGCAAACCATCCAATTTCTCTTCACTCTCTTGCATTTTTTCTCTCTTCCCTTGCACCCCAAAACCCTAGTTTGAACCAGCCACTGTAGGGGCTGATTCTCTTCAGTCCTTAGTTGTTGAGTTTTTAGAGAAAAACATCAGTCACATCAAGGTTCACATAGCTACGTCGATCTAAGGAGGTTGGAGTTCAATTTTGCTAAAATTGCATTTTTGAATCGGCTTCACACACACTGCTATACCATCTACAACAGGAGGCCAATCTAGGTCTAATACTAAGCGTGAACTACCAGTTTAGGAGCTGCTTTTGTAGACTCCATGCTAGGTATGACCAGCATTTAATTTGGGTTTCAAATCTGGTCCGATTCAATGCAAGATCGATCCATAAATTCATATTTCAAATTACCGAGAACTTAGTTCTCAGATTGGGTTAGAAATTTTTTTATAATTTGGCTAGCCACCAAATCTGGTTTGGCCATGTTAAAATTGATTTCTAACCTAACCAACATATAAGTATTATTACTCTTCTAGTACGAGTATAATTTCCAAGGATGTTACCTTTTTTACCATTAATCATATTCCCCCCCTCCCCCAGTGTACTGACTAGCAAAACTTGCATTATTTTCTAAACATAATTTTCCATGGGCCAGGTTTTGAAAGTTAAGATATTTCATGACTTACTCAATGAAAAAAATATAAAATTTTATAGAATATATCTAAATCGGATATCTTCTAAGGCCCTAAACTTCAACAGTTTAACTAGCAAAGATGGTGATCATATATAAATCTAATGATTTAAGAGAAAAACAAAAAGGTAAAAAAACAAAAG
Organism: Nelumbo nucifera; assembly: GCF_055504915.1. Classification (NCBI taxonomy): domain Eukaryota; kingdom Viridiplantae; phylum Streptophyta; class Magnoliopsida; order Proteales; family Nelumbonaceae; genus Nelumbo; species Nelumbo nucifera. Next base: position 28,655,669 of record NC_142656.1, on the reverse strand, counting down.
CAAGTTACAAGTGAAAAAAGTGTAACTTTTACCTTCATTGTCATTTGATGTATCACATTGCTTTTTGACTTGTAGCTCTTCATAGGTACCACCTAAGTTGTTACCAAGGGACACAGATTTTCTTTTGGCATTTTTCCTAGGCCTTCCTCTTGCCATTAAAAAATTATTATGAAAACAAACTTTGATAATATAATTTGATAGAGGCTCTCTTTACACCAATGAGAAGAAGTCATGATGCGCCCATTTATGAAACCGCTTCTTTCTATGGCATCATACATAATAAAGATGTGAGATATGCACATGGATAGAAGCAAAGTGAAAGAAGAGATCCATTAGGTTATAAATCATCATAGTGAAGTGCAAATATAAAATACATATAAACTATCTCTCAAATGAAAATGTCAGCAAAGTCAAATAAGCAGATATTTAACAACCCAACAAAATCAGTAAGTACAATTTTCTTCCTTGACATTTTACTTGTTTTTTTGCAATTTGAAACTTTTGCTCCCATTTCAAAAGAACCTTATGCTTCCATATTTTAGATAATTGCAATATCTCAAATTTTTAGAGAACATATCTAATCGCTTTCAACCCACATTGTACAATGAGATACACCATAGAAAATTTTCCAAACACTGGTGACCATAGTTCAGCTCATGAATGCTCACATTGTGGACAAAAAGGTTACACGGTTAACTTCTGCTATGATCTTTATGGCCCTCCATCTTCCTAGGCTAACCATTCTATGGTGGGAGGTGATTTTGGAAGTCTTAATGTGACTAAAGATGCTCCTGCTTCTAGTGTTGGTAAGGACAAAGACATAATCTCTATCTCACGTGAAGAGTATGAAAAGCTTCACCAATCTACTTCTTCCGATGCAACCACTGCTATACTTGGGAAGTCAGGTACTGCCTACCTTGTTTCTAGTTCTACACCTTCACCCTAGGTAATTGATTTTGGAGCCTTAGACCATATGACTGACTCGTCAGATATGTTTGCATCTTTGTAACCTCCTTCTACATCCCAAATTGTTATTTTAATTTATGGCTACTCTTCTACTATTACTAGTAATGGTAATGTGTCTCTTGGTTCTAACCTTAGTTTACACTTTGTATTTTATATTCCCAAGTTTCCCTTTAGTCTCTTGTCTATAAGTAAGCTTACTCAAGCCCTTCATTGTTTAGTAACTGTTGAAATAATTTATTTTATTTTGTTAGGGTCTGTTTGGTTGGTTAAAGCATTTTATTTTTCCTGTTATTATGCTTTACTTACAACAGGGGCACAAAGGTCTTTTCCTTTCTTATTTTTTGTCGCCCTATATATTATAATAGAAGCTAGCGCCGCTAGCACTGTTCCGTTGCCTCTAATCCTTCTTCCTTTCTCCTCTTCTCTTCTCCTCTTCTCTTCTCTTTTCTTCTCTTCTCTTCTCTTCTCTTCTCTTCTCTTCTTTATTTTTCAATCGGATTTATTGTCAAGATGGTATCAGAGTAAGGCCATTGAATCTGGGCGATCAAGTTTCTTCTCCAAGTTGCTGAATCGAGACAGAACAGAGGATTAATCTGGGTTGATTGAATCAGATCTGCAACTGGTACAGCCTTATTTTTTTTTCCTTTTTTTTTTCTTTCCTTGGTCGTATACCAAAAGAAAAACGAATGAATCTGAACAACTGAATGTCGGCAGACCCTTGTGAGGTTTATACCTCTTTTTGTTTTGGATCGTCTGATCCTGTACCTGTGAAAAGGTGTCTATAGGTCACGGATGACCTGTTTTCTCTGCTTGTTGGCTTGATTTCATGTGTGTAAGGATCTCTCTTAGTGTTTAATGCTTGTAGATCTTCTGGAAAACTAGTAGGCTGGAACTATTATTCTGTACAGGTCTGAAAATCAGTTTTGTCATATTGTTTTTTTTGGAAATTGGTGCTGTTCTTGTGCTCAAATTAAGTCCAAAACTGAAGTGTGTGTGGAGCTTTTTGTTCTGATAAAAGGAGGGATCCTAAGTTGAGAGTTTAGATAAAAAATTCTGGATTGACCATGTCATCTGAGAATTCTGCTACTTCAGGGGTTTCAGGAAGTCAAAATGGAGTGAATGGGAGAATGGATATGAGTTTCCCCATGGCTGTTATTCCCTTTGATGGTCTAGGGGAATAAAACTCTAATGCGTGTTTTTGGGTGTCGTTACTTTGATGGTCTAGGGAGAATGGATATGAGTTCAGCTTTTGTTTCCTAAAGCTCCGTTGTCCCCCATTCCAATGTGTGTTTTTGGGTGTCGTTACTTTGTCCATAACTTGTCCCCTACTCGGAGTAAACTTGATCCTCGTGCTATTCCTTGTGTTTTCCTTGGTTACCCTTTATCTCGAAAGGGGTATCGTTGCTATGATCCCACCTCTCGCAAGTACTATGTCTCCATCAACGTATCCTTCTTTGAGAATCAACCCTTCTTCTCGGTTTCTCCTTAGGGGGAGAGTAGGATTGAGAAACAAGCTCAGACTCAACTACCTCCTCTACCTGATCCTCCTCCATTCCGTGTCTTTCTTCGCCGCCACAAAAGCCAACAGAGTTCAAGAGCCGTGGAACCTAACACTATGCAACCAACATCATCGGCTTCACTGGAGGTTGATCCTTCTCATCAGCCAGGTACACTTGCTCCTATTGATATGCATGTTCCTCTCAATGTTGATTCCCCTGCCATTAATGATCTTGATGTTCCTATTGCTAAGAGAAAGGGTGTTAGATCTTGTACCACTAATCATCCTATCTCTCACTTTGTGTCCTATGACCATATTTCACCTTCATATCATGCATTCCTCTCTTCTGTTGACAGTATCCTTGTTCTTAAGAATGTGGCAGAAGCTTTATCCAAACCTGAACGGACAGATGCAATGAAGGAAGAAATTGATGCATTACACAAAAATGGCACTTAGGAGTTGGTGGATCTTCTTGAAGGGAAGGAACCAGTGGGTTGCAAGTGGGTGTTCACAGTGAAACACAATGCTGATGGAACTATTGAAAGGTACAAGGCCAGACTGGTGGCAAAAGGTTTTACACAGGTATATGGAGTGGACTATGCAGAGACTTTTGCTCCAGTAGCCAAGATTAACTTTGTCAGGATTCTTCTTTCATTGGCAACAAATCTTGATTGGGAACTTCATCAATTGGACATTAAAAATGCTTTCTTGAATGGTGACTTAGAAGAGGAAGTGTACATGACCCAATCTCCAGGTTTTTGTGCCGAAGGCAGTGAATAGAAAGTGTGCAAGTTAAAAAAATCTTTATATGGGCTGAAACAATCACCTCGGGCCTGGTTTAGTAAATTCCACTTAGTGGTTCAACAGATGGGGTTCAAACAATGCCATTCAGGCCACACCCTATTTGTGAAGAAAGGTGAAGGGAAAATTGCAGCTCTAATTGTGTATGTGGATGACATAGTGATCATAGGAGATTGGGAGGTTGAAATACAGAGACTAAAAAAATTCTTAGCCACTCAATTTGAAGTGAAAGATCTAGGCCCCTTACGTTATTTCCTTGGAATTGAAGTTGCCCACTCTCACAAGGGCATCTTTAATTCCCAACGGAAATATGTACTAGATCTACTAGAAGATACAGGAAAACTAGGGGTGAGACCAATTGAACCTAACCATCAACTAGGAGATAGTTAGGGAGAGTTCTTGAAAGATGTGAAGAGGTTTCAGAAACTTGTAGGGAGACTCTTGTATTTGTCTATGACCAGGCCTGATATTACTTATGCAGTGGGTGTCCTTAGTCAGTTCATGCACAACCCTAGGACAACTCACCTTGAAGTTGTAAAGAGGATCCTTAGATACCTCAAAAAGTTTCCCGGAGCCGGTTTGTTGTTCCAGAAACATGGACATTTAAAGGTGGAAGTATATACTGATGCTAATTAGGCAGGGGCAGTTGATGACCAAAAGTCTACCAGTGGGTATTGTGCCTTTGTAGGAGGAAACCTAGTCACATGGAGAAGTAAGAAGCAAAGTGTGGTGGCTAGATCTAGTGCTGAAGCAGAATACAGAGCTATGCTTCATGGGGTTGCTAAAATCATGTGGATAAGAAATCTGTTAAGTGAACTGGGTTTTGCAATTAGCAACCCTATGTCACTTTATTGCGACAATAAGGCTTCTATTAATATTGTAACTAATCCAATCCTCCATGATAGGACGAAACACATTGAACTAGACAAACATTTTGTTAGAGAAAAACTTGTGAATGGAGAAGTGTGCACCCCATATGTCAGCTCAGAAGAACAACTTGCAGACATCTTCACCAAAGGTCTTCATCATGTGCGGCATAATGATTTGTGTGACAAGTTGGACATGATTGACATCTATGCTCCAACTTGAGCGGGAGTGTTGAAATAATTTATTTTATTTTGTTAAGGTCTGTTTGGTTGGTTAAAGCGTTTTATTTTTCCTGATATTGTACTTTACTTACAGTAGGGGCACAAAGGTCTTTTCCTTTCTTATTTTTTGTCGCCCTATATATTATAATAGAAGCTAGCACCATCAGCACTGTTCCATTGCCTCTAATCCTTCTTCCTTTCTTTCTTCTTCTCTTCTCCTCTTCTCTTTTCTTCTCTTCTCTTCTCTTCTCTTCTCTTCTTCTTTATTTTTCAATCGGATTTATTATCAAGAGTAACCTTTTATTCTTCATATTGTATCTTTCAGGACCTAAAGACAAGGAAGACTATTGGTGACAAGAGTGAAGTTGGAGAATTGTACTGCCTAGATGACCATGGTCCTTAAAAGGCTCTTCATTCCTCTCTTAAACCACATCAATGGTATTGTCATCTTGGTCATCCTTCTCTACGTGTTTTAAAAAGGCTAGTCCTTACTTTGGAGTTTATAACTCAGTTGGATTGTGAATCATGTCAATTAAGCAAACATCATATAGTCATTTGTTTCTAGAGAAGATAAGAGAGTCCTGGGTCCTTTTGCTTTAATCCACTTAAATGTTTTGGGTCCTAGTCGTGTGTCATCTTATAATGGATTCAGATATTTTGTAACATTTATTGATGACTATTCAAGAATAACATGGATTTACTTAATGAAGAATCGTTCAAAATTGTCTCTATTTTTTCTATATTTTCATGTTGAGATCCTGACTTCAGTCCAAGAGTTGTTCACAGTGCTGTAGGTGGTTCTGTTTAGGACTGGCCGGAGTGGTCACAGTGTTCACAGTGCTGGTAGAAGTGTTCACAGTTCGGGTACAGTAGCAAGTAAAGGTCTGTAACTGAACCAGTTCACAGTGCTGGTAAAAGTTCAAGGCTGCAACTGTGCAGTGCAGAAGTAGGGCTAGTAACCGACCTGAAGAAAAATCTGTAACTGAAGTTGCCACAGTTCTGTAAGAGTCTTGCTGATGCACCGAAGCTGCAACTGTAGAAGAGGCTAAGTCTTTACCACTGTTCTGCGCAAGTCTTGCTGGAGCACCAAAGCTGCAACTGTAGAGGAAGCTCTCCCCCTTTCGACTAGTGCTAGGACTGCTAAAATCAGTCCTCAACTAGGTCTGTCCTATACAGACCTCTCTTAGTAGCCCAATAGCTACTACTTGCTGGAAATAACAACCTAGTAGGACATCTACTTCTGGGTCTTACTTCCCTTGAGTCCTACAACCAAGAGAAACCCTAGGTTCGAACTTGCTTTACTCTCTTACACTCCTAGATCTTTACTGCAACAACCCAGAAAAGGAAGAGACAAGATGAAAAGATAGCAAGAGAAGAGAGTGCGCCTGCTGAAACCAAGAATGAGCTAATGCTCTGATACCATGTAATCTGATGAGCTATACTCGAAGTAGCAAAGAAGAGAAGAGAACCACTGAAATGAAGAGAATGTCGAACTGTACTAGTCAGTCGACCAGTCTTTTATTTATAGATGAATGAAGTACAAGGTACAAGAAGTTACTGGGATGCCCCTGATTAGTGATGGGACACCCAAATGACTTAAATCATTAAATAGGATTAGGCCCATTAACACAGGCCCAGTTACAAGATAAGTTAAACATAAGAATGGGCTAATAAGAACTCTTATCAGCCGAACATCACTCTAACATTCTAACAATTAGCAACAAAGAAATGATTTCATTAATAAGAATAAAGCAAGGTTACAACAAGAGATTATGAAAAAAAAATAACACAACTTTCAAGAAGCTGACCCAATATTACAATTGAGCCCAATAAAGATGAGTTCTTTGTACCCCTTGCTTAGGTAAACCATCTACAAAGTTGTTGGCAGTTCTCCTCACCCATTTAACTCGGATTGACATGTCCTTTGATAGCCATTTAAATCACCTAAATTTAATCCTCAAATGTCATGTCACCTCCTCCCACTTCAACCATTTGACAACAATTTTCAAGTCTTCCTCAATGATAAATATATTAATACGCAACTCTTTTGCTATATTCACCCCATATACTACAATCAAAAGCTCTAATCTTGCCACATCTCCTTGTTTAGCAAGTCCAGAGTATAAAGCAACGACATTTCCTTCATCCCTAATGGCCCCCCATGCCTAAGGGGCCCGGATTACCCAAACAAATCCCATCAAAATTTAGCTTCTTCTTAGTTTCTTCAAATTATCAAAAAAGAAAAAAAAAAAAAGCTTTTTCCAACCGCCTATTAGGGGTGACCATGATTAATCTATTAATACCCAATTCTTTTGCCATTTTCACCCCATCCGAATTACCCAAACAACTCCCATCAAAATTTAGCTTTTTCTTAGTTTCTTCAAATTATCAAAAAAAAAAAAAAAAAGCTTTTTCCAACCACCTATTAGGGGTGACCATGATTAATCTATTAATACCCAACTCTTTTGCCATTTCCACCCCATATACTGTAGTCAAAAGCTCTAATCTTGCCACATCACCTTGTTTAGCAAGTCCTGAGTATAAAGCAACAATGTTTCCTTCATACCTAATGGCCCCCCTATGCCTAAGGGGACCGGATTACCCAAACAACCCCCATCAAAATTTAGCTTTTTCCAACCACCTATTAGGGGTGACCATGTCTCAACAAATTTTTGTCTTCTAGATGAAGAGGCAACAATAACACCCCAAGCCCTAAAAGTCTTCAACCTTGAAATGGTTTTTAGGCTTTTTAACCAATATGCCACTCTCGAGGTTATGGTTTCTACCAAGGCTTCCTTGCTTCTTTCTCTTTCTTCAAATATTCTTGCATTTCTTTCCTCCCAAATAGTCCAAACCACTACTGCTCTAGTGCACCTCCCCAAGATCCTACCCCTCCTTTTAGTGCAGCTAAACCTAATAGAGTTAAACAATCCTTCCAACCTATCAAGAGAAGACCATCTACAACCAAAGAGGGAAGCAAACCAATTCCAAATAAAGCTAACAAAAGGACAAGAGATTGGAAGATAGTATGCAATCTCACCATTTTGACTTACACGTGGCACACTAGTTGGAGGAAAAACACCAAGTTAGTCTTTTTCTTTGAAGCAAGTCAAAAGTACTAATACAACCATGAAACACTTCCCAACAGAAAGCACTAATTTTCGAGGGAATAGGGAAGCACCAAACTTCCATGACTAGTGTCAACACCCAATTTTTGCTTGCCTCCTTCACCCTACGACTTTGTACTCGCTCCCAACACTCTAAAATCATTCAGATATGTCAACCACCAAATCTCATTCCAAAATCCCAACAATCAACCATAGGAATTGACAAGATCTTATTTCAACGGCCCCAAATTAGACAAGATTGAAACAACTAAGACCTATGTGTCTTACAATAAATCTAAACTCCTCACACAAATCAACACCTTAATTTACACTCACATACTAAATTTCAATTCAATCTCTTTGACTGACCATCTCATTGACAAATGTTCCAATTCGACGTTTACAATTAAACCACACCAAGAGTTACAATCCTGATGACCAAACCCCTCTCAATAATAACAAAACCCTAAAAGTAACTCACCCGTTCAACTTCAATATTAAATTCCCCCATTTCTTTCTGAAATTAGCAAGATTCTGTTTTAAGCCTTCTCATTGGTCGATGAACTATAAGTTGAAACCTTAATCTAAACCAAATATTTCAATCCACACCTCTAATCAAAGATCCATCTCATCCACTAGATTCAAGACATTTAATAATGCATATCCACCAAATTTCATCTTGAGATTCCCTCATTTGGCTAATCAATCAAGCTAGGGTTTTGTTTAAACAAATCTTATTGATTAGAGCAATCAAGCCCTAGATCCCCATTATTTAAGATTTATTTGACCAATTGGACCTCACCACCACGTTCAAAGACCAAAAAACCCCAATACGTCAAATTTCACGACCTAACTCTTTCATTTGACCGTTAAACTGAACAGATTCCATTTTAGTACATCAAATTAAATTTCCCTTAGTTGGCCCTAATCTAGGGTTTTAAGGAGCTAGTGGCTGATGTTAGCCCTTCACTTAAGCCCCTCTAACCATTTGGACCAATCAAGATGCTCCTAATAGGCTAAATAAGCCCAAAAACCCTAAAATAACCCTTCTTGAACTTAAAAAATGACACAAAGGCCAGTATGGCCATCTCTAATTTATGTTTTCTTCCATTAACATGCCTAATTTGAGCCATTCAGGGTCAGATACGAAAAACACCTCATTGGGAGGCTAGGAATCCCAAAATCTCTTTAATCTTTCATGGGGAACCATCGAAAATGATGATAGAAAGCTTCTACAAGCAAAATCTTTGAAATTTCATGCATGAAGAGAGCCCTATAAAGCCTTGGACGCATGGAGAAGAAGTTGCAGACCTTGCCTGCTTTTTATCATCTATAAATAGCACCTTGTTAAAGGGGGAAAAAGAAGAATAGAGCACCTCCAACTCAAGAAAACTCGGCCTTGAGCGAAAATACAATCAAACCCCATGTAAATGGCAACCTTAGGGTTTTGAAATGCATCAAATCGTTACAGCTCTCTCAATCTTGTCTCCAACACATACCAAGTCTGAATACTTTGAAATATTCATTTTTTTCACATATTAGAACGTCTGGAATCAAACCGCTAGTCGAAATTCACCTTCAACATACATTTCAGAGTCCATCTTAGCTGCTGGAAATTGTCTGTCAAGGTTACACTCAAGAGGTAAGCCTCTCAACTCATATTATCAATGTTTTAGCTTGATTTTTAGTAAGTTACTTTGATTTATAAGTTCTTTGTTGCTTATTGTAATGATGGAATATAAGGTTCATGGAAAGATTCTTTTAGCTTTGTCAACCATGGTGCTTAAGGGAGAGAAGTGAGGGGTTTAGTGAATTCAGTACCCACTTTTCGAAAACATCCCTATTAAGCCATAGTTGACATTTTTAAGAAATCATTTTCCATGAACTTTGCAATCTTCAGCCCTTTCTTGTGTTCTAGTTTTGTTTAACTAAGTGAATTTAGTTTTTTTAAAAGCTTAGATAGACCTCAAGTTGGGTGGCAACTCTATTGGGCCAATCATGAGCTTTCCAAAGCTCACAACTAGCGACTCCATTGGCAATCGAACCCAAAATCTCTAGGTTTAAGAGGAAAAGAAGAAGCAAATAGGGATTTTAGAGAGGACTAAAGAAAGAGAAAAGTCACTACTAGAACTTCCAATGAAGGCCATAATTGATTTAGTACAATGCCTCTCACCTAGAATATGTACTAAAATCCCAAGCCTTGTAAGGTGATGTAATAAGTGCTTGAGAAAACAAAGTGGTTCCATCCGAAAAAGTGGTCAAAGTGGTTTTTGTTTCCTATTACCTTCAACGTCTAATATGTGATCCTATTTCCATTTTCAATATGTTGGTGCCTTTGAAAGGAAAAGCCTGTCATAGTTTTGACTGGAAAATTTTCCCATTTGAATCAGTTATTGGAAGACTGAATACCAATCAATTATTTTCTTGGCCTTAGCCTTGAAAGACATTGAAGGTATCGATTTCAATCATTTTAGGAGTCACTAAGAGCAGAAGATTTTCATGCTTCTATTGACATGTGGAGCTTTAATTTGCACTGCATGTGGTTTATATGGTTCTTTTCCATTACCCATGTAAAAGATTTTGCATCTTTTTGGGGTAAATTCATCTTGCAACATTCACATTGCCTTTTGTGGGTAAATTCACCTTCTATGCAACATACAATTTTCTACTTCCCTGTCATTTATAGATTATGATATTTACCACATGAATTCTCTGTGGGTGAATGCTTGGATACATTATTTAACCATTCTTGGCTCATATCTTTGATTGAAACTTGATGTTTTTCCATATGCATTTCTATCTGCTCTATCTTCCTAATTCTAATGTATAACAATCCATTCAGATTTTTAGCATCCCATAGAGAACTTAAACAAGCTGTTTGTGCAGTTCGTGTTTGTAGAATGAATATATCAATTGTGATTTTAGTAGCACTGTTTTTATTATCCATTACAACCAATTAAATGGAAAGAGTTTGTATGAACATTGAAGTTTCCATTATCTTATCTAAAAAGTTATTCAGTTTCTTACTTGTTTGAAATTTGTGCATGTAGATTTAATATTTGCAGTCATGGCAGGATTGGCACCAAAAGGTTCACAATTTGATGTGCATTAATATGATCCCAAAATGAATGAGCTACAAGTCTTCTTCCCCTTCAAAAAAAAAAAAAAAGAAAATAGAATGTGAAAAATAAAATAAAAGGAAAAGAGCAGGAAGAAATAAGGAGAAAAAATGCCGGTGATACATTTGGCCTTGCATGAATTTCCTTTGTGTTTGTCCACTCTACTCTTGTGAATTTAATATGTACATAGGATTTTAAAAACTTCCTACTGATGATTTTGATTTAATGAACAGGTTCACAGCAGATGGACAAGATTGTTTTACCTCGTATGATGAGGTCTATGAAAGTTTTGATGCCATGGGCTTGAAAGAGAATATTCTGAGGGGCATCTATGCATATGGTAGGTACAGGTCCTTCACGTTCTGCTATTTTTCAGTTAAACATGTTGTGTATTCACATATCACGTTTAGCATGAAGCATTAATTGACATGCCAGTTTATGAGATCTTTCATCAAACTTGGTCTGATTGACGGTACCTGATAAATCTGACCTGGGGTTCAAAAAAATAGAAGTTCGGTATTTCTAGGTGTATTTATGTGAAACCTGACATGGTCTGGACTCCCACCTAAACATTCCTACTGTTGTCATTGGTGGTTTTATCATGAAATTTTGTGCTGCAATACACCATAAAGTTTGTTTTCCATTCATGTTATGGAACTTTTTTCTGACCTATTTAGTTTATTTTGCATGACGTTTTGATGATTTGGCACTTCTTTTTCAAGGATAGATTATAATACTGAAAGTTTTTTACTTTATTTGTCTAAGGGTTTGAAGACTCTAAAATACAGCAAAGGGGAATTTTGTCCTGCAAAGGGCTTGATGTAATTCAGCAGGCGCAATCTAGAACGGGAAAAACAGCAACTTTCTGCTCTGGAATCCTGCAGCAGCTTGATTATAATCTAATTGAATGCCAGGCCTTGGTTCTTGCACCTAGGGGTGCTCATGGTTTGGCTTTTTGTAACCGAACCGGTACTACGGTTTTTGGAAAATCGGTAACCGAAACCGAACCAAAGCCAATCGGTTAACCGGTTGACCGGTTCGATTAACCGTCAATTCAGTTCGTCGGTTTTTCGGCTTTTTAATTTTTACAATGTATATTATAAAAATATAAAAATATATAATAAAAAATTATAAATATACATAATATTATATTTTAAATAATAAATAATATATCATATATTATAAATATATTTATATATATAATGCATATTTATTAATTTATAATATATAAAAATATATATAGTATATAATATAGAAATATATGTATACCGGTCAGTTCGGTTAACCACTGGTTTTCTATATTGGTTAACCGAAACCAAACCGGTACCTTCGGTTTTTTAAAACACTGAACCGACCGGTTCAGTTAACCGATCTTTCGGTTCGGTTTTTCAGTTTTTTTTGCTCACCCCTACTTGCACCACTTGAGAACTTGCACAACAAATGGAGAAGTGTCACACTTATGGGCATTTGGTTGCCTCTAAATGACTTGCATATGTGGTTTTGCTCATGATTTTCTGCAATATCTGTAAAGGACAGTAGGACATTACTGCTATTGAGAATGAAAAGTGTGGGATATGTATGGATGTTATCTTATCATTCTACAATAGACTGCTGCTAGCACGACTATGTCCATGGATATATCATGCATATTTTCTTGAAGTGTAATCAAATTTATATTTTAGATCATTTATCAAACATTTTTCTAAAATTTTAGATTTTATGTAGTGATGAATGTAAAAAATAAGATTTGGGGCTCCATGCTATTTCAGCATGATAACCTGAATTGCTTTGTTCTAGTTTAATCTTATGTCTTTTGTTTCTTCAAATGATATTTTGTAATTTGTTTATTTATTTTTTACCCTTAAAAAAATAAACTATTCCCATTCATATGTGGAGGGACCTATAGTAGCAGATTCATGTCACCTACATATAATGGTATTATTATAATGGGTCCATGAGAAATCTCTTTGAAATTTGAAAATAGGTTCACTAGAAAGCTCGAATTCAAGCTTGAATAAGCTCGATTCATTATCGAGCTCAACCTGAATCAAGCTCGAACATAGGAATTCTTCATTCGAGACGAGCTCGAGCTCGAGCAGATTCATGTCACCTTACATTTCTAGTTTGAATCGAGCTCGAGCCCGAACTCGAGCCTTGTATTTTTCTACCGAGCTAAGCTCAAATACTCAAATATTTGGCTCGGCTCAGCTCGAATCCACCCCTAATTGAAATGAGATCTTATCAATTTCTATGGTTGATTGCTGGGATTTTGGGATGGGATTTGGTGGTTAACGTACCTAAATGATTTTAGAGTGTTGGGAGCAAGTACAAAGACGTAGAGTGAAGGAGCCAAGCAAAAATTGGGTGCTAACAACTGCAAAAAAAGGAGAAAGAGATGAGGCTATCAAGAAATTAAAGAAAGATTTACAAGAAAACAACTCATCAGAATTAATCCCCCAAACCGTAGAATTCGAGCTTCCTTCTCCCAAAACCATTGAATTCAGCAAGCTTAACAATTCGGACACACTAAGAATTTCAGATTCTCTAAGGTTCCAATTAAAGCCAAGGTTCTAATACAGCTCTAAAGGATGAGGGTGCTGACTTATGAAGTCAGAAATAGGTTTACCCTTAAACCTGAAAAGAGCAAGCAACAACTTTGTGCCATAGTTTCTCATTTTCATTAGGGAATCTCCACAACCATTTGCTAAGCAAAATCCCTCATGCATAGTTTTCAAGGCGTCAAGGCGTGGCTAGGCGATAAGGGGGCACCTTGTTGCCTAGTCACCTAGGCGATGGATTTTTTGAAGTAAAAACCACATATCCTAGGGCAGTTCCCTAGGTTCCATAACCATCTTTCCTTACTAACTATCCATAATTTTCATAAGAAAATTATAAACCTAATGTGTAAGTCTAGAAAATCAACATATTCATGAGAAGAAAAAGAAGAAAGAAAAGAAAATTCAAAAAATAAAGGGGCTGAACCCCTATTTTTTATATAAGGAAAAGAAGAAAAGAAAAGGTGGAAAAAGAAGAAGAAGAAGAAGAAGAAGAAGAAGAAGAAGAAGAAGAAAAAGAAAAAGAAATGTGATAGACAAAATTTCAAGTTCTTCCCTTATTGGTTCAGATTTTGAAGTCTTTGAGGGTTCAATAAAGCAATTAGCAAAGTTAGTGTTGATTAAACCCAAACAAATAAGAAAATAATAAAAAGAAATTAATTTATAAACACAAAAAATGAATATTTTGGTTTAATATCTATTTTATAAAAAATAACAATATAAAAGTATTTTATAAGACAGTATAAAAAAGTGCTTGACGACTGGGCAAGGTGAGCCTCCAAGGGCACCTTGTTGCCTAGGCGTTGCCTTGACAACTATGCCCTCATGATTTTTTCAATTTTCCTCACTATCTCTTGTGGCATCCTAAACACTAACGTGTAGTACACTGGAAGATTTGCATGGGTGGACTTAATAAGAGTTATTCCCCACCCCCCATCGAAATGTAGTTCCTTTTCCACCCAACTAAACGCTTCTCAACTCTTTCCACCATTGTAGACCAAAAACTAGCAGATCTGGGGTTATCACCTAGGGGTAATCCTAAGTATTTCAAAGCCCACTCTCCTTTCTCACAACCTAGGGAACTTGCCATAACCCTTAATTCTTCTTCTATATTGGTTCCAACAACAAAACTCTTCAACCAATTGATCCTCATATTAGACAACCTCTCAAAGAGTTTCACCACCAACTTCAAGTTTTCTGCCCCCTCACTATAGTCTCCACCACAAAATATCAAAATATCATCTACAAATTGCAAGTAATCAAAATACGACCTCTCCCAACTGGCCAACCTCTGAACAACTACAAGCAATTTGCTCTTGAAATCTACTTACTGAGTAATAAATAGATTGTAAGCAGCCTCTAATCCATTTACACCACAAATTCCAATCCACCAAATCATAAGCTTTCTTCAAGTCCAACATTACAGCCACTCCCTTCCTCTTTAATCACTTTTGGGCCTCCACACATTCATTAACAATTAGAATTTATTCAACTATTTTCCTATCTTGTACAAAAGCCCCTTGAGATTGTGAAATAAGCAGGGGAATCACTTTCTTAATCCTCAAAGACTGCACCTTTGCTATTACCTTGTAGATACCGATGACTAGGTTTATAGGTCTAAAGTCCTCTGGTCGGTTAGCATTGCTCTTCTTTGGGACCAATTCTATAAATGTAGAGTTCATATCCAGACTAGTAACCCCTCTTCTATGAAACTCACTAAACACTCTGAGTAGATCTCCTTTGATTATGTCCCAACAATCTTGATGGAAGGCCATTGTAAAACCATCAAGCCCCAGAGCTTTTGATCTATTCATAGAAAAAAAAAAAAACCTGCTTCATTCACCTCATCCTCTTCAATCTTCTTTCCAAGAACTGCACTTGAGTCACCCCAATGTCTCCCTATCAATGCCTTCAGCCATCCACCTTTCAATTAGAGATCTTCCATAAATTGACTTGAAATGCTCCAAAAATGCCTTAGCAATCTCACTTGATTTGTAATCTCATTATCCCCATCATTATAGATGTAATCAAGCCATGGAAAAATCTTCTATTTCCATCCCCTTCTTTGATCCACCTCTCTCTAGACTTTTGCTTCCAACTCATTTCCTCTCTCAATACTGTGTCCTCAAAGACCATCTCAATTCCCTATCACCACCAACTAAGGAGCCCTCTACCTCTTTCCTATCAATTTCCTCAATTTGAAAAATCAAATCAGCTTTTTTCTCCTCCAATCTTCCAAACTTCTCCTTATTCCATTCTTTAATTTCCATTTTCAACAGTTGTAATATCTTTACGAATTTTTTGACTTCCCACATGGTGATTGACCCAGGCTATCCCACCAAATCTTGACCTTCTCTTTAAAATCCAGGTGAGTGAGCCACATATTTTCAAATCTAAAAGGAATTGGGCCACCATCATTAATCCTCTTAAACAAACAAATGGGCCAATGGTTTGAGGTGATTCTAGGTAGAGTTCTCCCAAATAATCCTAGCCAATGCTCTTTCCAATCTAGTGAAACTAAAAATCTATCAATCTTAGACAAAATGGAATTCGCTTGGAGGTTTGACCAAGTATAGCAAGATTATCCCAACTAAGTATCTCTTAACTCAAAGGCCTCAATGAAAGTATTGAACTTTCTCATGCTTGATGTAATCCTTTGTCTACCCCCATTTGACTCACCCACAAATTTGACAACACTGAAGTCTCCTCCTGAGCACCAAGGTCCATTGAGAATTTGCCCACCAACTCTTCCAAACATTGAACTACCTCTTCCTTCCAAATTGTTATTATGCTCCTTGATGCGCCCTATGGTGGATTAAAGCTCCAATTAATATTCCTCTCTGGCCAAATAATTCTTATCTACATCTTGAATTTTAGATGTCTGGATCAAGACAAAGTCCAATCTTTCCTTCCTCATCACCTCTTTAATTGCTCTTCTTTTTGTGGCACTCCCCTAACCCCTTTACATTCCAACTAATAATCTTCATGATCACAAAGACTGAACCCAACCCCCACCTATCCTATAGGCCTCCCTTCCTTCTTCCTCCTCTAGCACTAATCTCCTTATCCCCTTCCACATCATTAATATGTTTCTCAACTTCATTTAACTTCCTTCTCCTTTTTACCTCCCTTTCCTTTGATTTCTTTGCTTTGAGGTTTCACTTCCTTAACTTTTTCCATCTTCGAGCCCATTTTGTCAACCAGATCCATCATCGGGTCATTTGCATTCTAAGCTTCTTCACTTCTTATATTCTTTCCAACTCCATCCTTTTCTTCCTTCCCCGACTCCTCACCTTCTAGTCTCTCCTAGGTCTGATTTCCTTTTGAAATCCCTTTTTCCCCATACATACCCAACCCCTTACTAGGTACAAGTACAACAAGGTCTTTAGTTTTCTTCAACCTTTCCTCCCTAGCCCCAAAATCGAGCAACCCTCCTTCCCTGTCCCCAACTATTTCTTTTCCACCAACTCCTCTTCCAAAGCCCCTCGCAAACTCTCTTTCTATAGGCACTACGAAATGCACATTGGAGCCATGGATGGGATCTGAAAAAATCTGTAGAACTAGAAAGGTAGAGATTACAGATTAGTATCAAAAGCTAAACCAACAATGTTACAGAGGTTACCAGTATTTGATTGAGAGGAAGACACAATAGGAGATAGAGTAGCAGCTCCTTTGAATCTCTGTTTCTTTTAGTGACTCTCCACACCCCTAGCATCAATACTATTCACTTGGGAGTTGGGAGGGCTTCAAACTTGCACTAGACTTAGCCAACTCAAGTGTTGATCTCCCTGCCAAATTATCCTTTGCAGTTTCTTGGTTCCCTTGCCAAATCATCAACTAGTCATCTTGTCCTTGTCATTCGCATGGACTCTTGTCCTTATCCCTTGGATACCTTTGTTTACCTCCTAACATTGAAATTGATTCTTTAGGCCACTACCTGAAATTCGCCACACTTCCCTACTTCTTCCTTTATTGGTGTGAAATTGCTTCTTGCTTTGTACACCCTTCTTGTTATCATCGATCTTTCTTCCCTTAAAGAGAGAAACTAGGTGAAGGTCATTGTCACTATCCAAACAAACTTGAACCGTGTCTTCACAATCGACCCATTGCTCATCTTCTTCATCTTCTCTCCATTCAGCCTTGGCCCCGGCATAGCAAGGGTTAGGCCTGTCTCGCCTCACCCATTGCATCTGGGAAGAATTTGCCCATGTTCAACTGTCAAAGTTGATGGGGATAATAATAGATCAATTTTATTGTCCCCCCTCACCTCACACTTGCTCCTGCACATGCCTCTTAAGTCGTCATGTGGTGGGTTCCTAGAAATCGAGTCAGCTCAACAATTCATTCTCAGTTCAACAATTGCCCTCCCTTTTTAATGCTTCTGCATAGGATAAGTCTCCCTTTGTCTCAATCGTTTTGATAAAATTCAAAAAAAAAATTGAAAATCCCAAATTTAATGGTAAGATGGAGCAAAACGGTATATTATTCAGCGGTCCACCTTCTAAAATAGGGAACCTAACATTGGGCTTATTAATGATAAGCATATGATATTTGGCTTCCAACTTATTGAATATATCCCATTTGGCACATCTTTACACGCAGTCTTTCGGTTGTTTACAAGTCGGGGCAGACCGCACCACGGTCTTTTTTCCGTTTGGTTCATAAGAGATCTAACCGCCAAAAGTCAGTGTGCCGAAAAGACGCGAGAAGCCCATTTTGGGCTGATTTCGGGAAGCTCCAGATGGAGCTTTTCGCATCTTTCTCGCTTTATTCTCACACAGAAAGACAAGGAAAGACGCATGGTAGCCAAAACTAGCTTCGGGCTGCTCAAATCTTCATGCAAAAGCTCAATGCGTCTTTTGAATGTCAAAGCTACCAGAAGATCTTCCCAAAAAGACTTTCCAAACAGCCGCATAATTATTATCACCTAGGACAAACAGGCCCATTGATTTGCAAACTTCAACTTCTACATTTACAACCTTTTCCAAATCCACTAATTTTTCAATTACATGGCTTTCATCCAATAGACTAATTCAACCTCTTTCTTTTCCAAGACCCACCATATTATCTCTCAAAGACTCTATTGTATTTTTTTCTAGACCAATGAACACCATATACACATCTCCTTTCTTCTCTCTAAACTTTTCTATCAATTTTCTCAAAAGAAAGATAGCTTCCATGGTTGATCTCCCTAAAGTAACATGGACCCAAAAGAAATAACAAAAACTTGAGAAAAAAAAAAAAAACAATAGTAAATCTATCTCTTATACTTCATAGAACCTCAAGGGGTGAACAAGTATTGCATGCTTCCCCCATTGTTCTGGGATATAGCCATGATACTTGAATTGGCAGTCATGAAGAATAAGACCTACTTGTTTGTATTCCATTTTTATAATTTATAATTTTTTTTTTATTTACTACCAAAAAATATATGAAGAAACAGAAGCAACTAAACCTCCAAATGTGAGTTCAAGGTGATAAAATCAACTAAGCACTAACAAGATAGAGTGAGATAAGATTGAATTTGAATTAGAAGAAAAGACCAAAAAACTACAACTAGATTCAATGGTACAAGTTGAAGATGTGACTAAAGTTCTGGATTCTTGCACTATTTATCTCATGCTTCTATTCCTTTTCCCTGTGAAGTGATGAACCTCTCTTTTCTTGTAGGGATCAACTCGAAGGAAAAAGGAGTTGGCAAAACTAATGTTGAAGCGAGGAAGAAGGGTCAATTATGGTGTTAAAGAGTGGAAAAAGCAGACAGAAGTAGGACAGGGGAGATCAAGATAGGAATGATGAGAGGACTAAAAGATAAGAGAAAAAGAAAAGAGAGAGAATTAGGATTCTTACCAGAGATTGTCATCAGCGACACAGTTTCAAGTTTCTTTGCTGCCTAGTTAGAGTCATTTGGAGAGGACCACTACCGCCTAGAAATCAATCTTTTTTGTTGGGAGGTCTATCACAATAAAATTAATACTATGGAAAACTTGCAATGGGAAATACAATCCTAGTGTTTATCTCCTCATTTATGCCCAATGTGCAAAGCTAATGGTGAAAATTCTTTTCATCTGCTAAATCTCCAATTTTATGATTGCTATCTGGGTTAACTTTTTGTTGTTGTTTGGGTGCAGGTGAAGGCCGCCAGATGACCTGAAACAATTGTTTGATGAATCCTTTACTCCTTCAACGAAGGAGGCAAGATGTTGTGAAGGTGTGCAAAGGCTGCTACTTTATGGTGTCTGTGGGAAGAGACGAACAATCACATTTTTAATGATAAAAAATGGTCTAAGGATAAGCATTGACAACATATCCATCAAATTGGCACATTGATTTAGGACTGAGGAGATGATTGCCCCATTTAAGACCGAGTGTGTTATAAGAAGTTAAAGGGAAGTTGCTGATTCTGCTCCAAAAAGATCAAGAATACAAGCAGAGTAGCAAGCACCACTGTTTCCATTTTTTCAAACTGAACTTTGATGGGTGCAGCTTACGCAACCCAGGCCCATCGGGATATGAGATGTGGTAAGAAATCCTTTCTGTGATGTTTGATCATGCACTTTGGAGCTATAGATGTGGGGGTTCGACCAGAGCAGAATTGAAAGTTGTTAACAGGTTTAGAAAAGGCAAAAGAAATGGGATATAACAAGCTAATAGTAGAAGGGGACTCCAAGGACATAATAGGCTGGTTGGGAACTAATGAAGAGGGGCCATGGGAGCACGGATATGAAATCAGAGAAGCAAAAGAGAAATTGAAGGAATTGAGAGCAGTCATTCAATGGACACCAAGGTCTGCTAATTGTTTTTCTGATGGGCTGTCAAAGCAGGAGGTAACAAGGAATTCAATGTATTGGGGAATAGTACAGTAAGGAGGAAGACTGACCATATCCATTCTCTCTTATGTACTATATAGCACATGGGAGCACCATAATTTAAAAAGAAACTTTTTCTTGAGGCACCAAGACCTTCTGTACTTCATTTGTTGAACTATAAGTTGGGACTTGGGATTAGCTGAACACCCACGTGCAATAGCAATACCCCTAACGGAGACTGACAGGAGTGGATTCAAAATGTTCATTTGTTTTGTTTTTATTTTCATTTATTCTCCTCAAGCCCTAACCCTCTTCCTTGCCCCTTTCTCCCCCATTCCACCCTCTACTCGCCCACCATCAACTTCTACCACTGGCGCCCCCTCCCCCGTTCTCCCCGTATGGGATGTCTTCTACTTCCTTATGAGCAGAAAGTTGAATACTAAATGAAGCAGATTTAGTAGTTCCAGATTTGAAATACGAAATTACAAAGGAAAACTAGATGAAGTCACAATTTCTAGCAGAGGGAAACTTCACCCATCCATATATCTAGCTTTATTACAGGAGCCAACGTCATATAAAATGTAATTAGAAAAGTTAAAATGGAAGAACTGACGAGTTACGAAGGAAAAACAAGAAATTCTCTATCCTAAATTCTAGAATTTTTGGCGAAGGCCACATTTGCTTTTAACCACTAAATACCATAATCTGTTGTTCAGTTGCAAATCCCAATTATGGTTTTCAAAGCAATAACACTTGCATTAATCTCCATCATAACTTTCCAAGCAATAATACCTTAATCTGCATTCCAAAGCTTGCAGTTTCAATTTCAAGCCATCAACAAGGGGAGTTGAAGGAAGAGCTTTTTCTCAATGGGATTGGAATTCCAAATCATTGGCCATGATAGGAAAACTCGATGATTGAATAGAACCACTTAAGCCTACAATTCAGACTCGGATCAGTTGGTGCAATTGATGCAGACCGGGAGAATACCTAACTCGATCAGATAATATACAATAGGTATCGAAGTCTACAAACCAAATGCAGATATATTTGACTAATAACAGAGTTGTAGAAACGTTTAACTATTAACCAAGTTGTATATTTCTATAACTTACCTGGTTTTGTGGTGTTGTCGCCGGGCGTGGGAGGTGGCCAGATTTGCAGCGGCGCGTTCGTGGCGAGAGAAGACGAATAGAACAGGGACTACCGAGAGGGTGAGGGAGGGATCGCCGGTTGTGGAAATTGATGGTGACCGGCGGGGGAGTAGAGGGTGGAGGAGTGAGAGAAAGGGGAGAGGAAAGTGTTGGGGCTCGAAGAAAAAAAAAAAAAACATGAAAGCAAAATAAAACGAAACAAAATGCAAAATTTTGAAATTATTTCCGCCAAATGACCCATAGTTGAATTTGTGTTGAGGCATCTGACATCTCCATCCCTCCAACTCCAGTGGAGCCGCAAATCTTCAGGCTCTCTCCCCCCACCCTTAAATCTAGGGGTGACCATCGGCATTCGGCCAGCCTACCTCTAATAAGGGTTATAGCCTAAGCCCCGGCCCAGCTTCTGGGCCTGAAACATAAGCTAGGGCGGGGTCAGCTCTGATTTCAGCGCTTAGTCTTATATTTAAAATAATTATTAGCGGAGCCCATTGTGAGTCAAATTGATTCTAACCTAAACATTATTTTTGGGTTATTATTGTTAGATAATAAATAAATTTGTATTATTTTTTGAAAAAATTTTTAAATTATCCCTAAGTTGTAAGAAATTGACTAGAACATCTACTCTTTGCAAAATCCCCTACACCCCATTCATTTACCATTATCTTACTTATCATCGTTTACTCAAATAAAATTTACTTGGGTAAGTTTGGCCCTGTTTGGCAATGTTTCCACTTGTTTCTGTTCTTTTAGAAATTTCTGTGTTAGAATAAGAATTTTATTTCTTGCTCTTCAAGAATAACAAAGGTGTTTGACAAATTGTTTTTCAAGAATGGATTTTCGTTCAACAGAAATAGAAACGATATAAAAACTATTTCTTAAGGAATCCCCTAGTTTTAGCCTATCTTCCCCTTAGATAAGGGAAAAATTATTTCACTATAACTGATCAATGCAACACAAACAATAAACATGGCTCTTCTAAAAAAAATTAGACAAGAAAGACATGGTCGGGAATACTGAAAAGATCGCCCATAAACACATTTTTACATAGAAATAAACATCGTTCTTCTAAAAAAATAGAGAAGAAAGACATGGTTTGGGAATACTGAACAGATCGCTAATTAACACATTTTTACTTAGAAATAAACCAGCCACAAGAAACCAGCCATCTAATTGTGTAGCCTCAACTAACGGCTCCCTGGGTTTGCAGTGGTAGAAGCTCAACCGAATGAAGTTTTGAACTAGGGCTTGGAGTTGGAGGTTATAAATTTCATGCAAAATGACAACATTACCCCTTTTCTCACCTGGGAGCACTGTGCATGTGTTCGTAAATCCTTTAGGACATTGTGGGAACCGTGCGTTCCCTAAGAACGTGTTCTTTGGGAGTATCGATTTATCACTCTCAAAGAACACATTTTTTGGCTGTTGTTCTCACTCGGGAATAGCTTGTTTCTTGTAATTTTTGTTACCAAACATGTTTCTGTTTCACAAGAGAGCCTTTATTTATCCATGTTCTTTTTGTTGAAATTTACTAGGATAAATGAAACACCCCAAATCTAAGAGAAATAAAGATACCTTAAACATAAGATAAATGTGACAAATAAGAATTATTTGTGACATAGGATTTAATAAAGATACCTTAAGCATAGGATTCAATGAGATAGAATAGGAGTTTAAAACCTTAAATAAGGTATTTATGAGAGGGAATAGAATGAATTGAATATTAGTGTTTAAATTACCATTTCTGACCTTACCATAAGAGAAGGAATAATGTTCAAAGAGAGGTATTTTAGTTATAAAAAAAATGTCTAGAAGCTATGTAGAGCTATTAGAATAGTATAATTTTATTATTTAATAATGATATCGTGGGTTAATCCATTTGATTTAAAAGATTTGACACATTATGACATGTTCAAAGAGAGGTAATAATGCATGCTACCAATACGAACTGAAAAACAAATTTATGAGCAACCCTTTGAGATCTAACATCGAAGTACTTACTAAACCAACGCTTGCTTCTCCATAGAACTAAAATTTAAAAGTACTAGTTCTCCTGTTTTGGAAAGTTGTTGGTCCTCTTATTCGAGATCATTTTAATGAAGTTGCTTTTTTAGCTAAAGTTTCAGCTAGGGTTCCCATCCATCTGTTCCTTGGATCAGTAATCACATGGGCTTCACGAGCATTTCGTAGTGTCTCCAAAGATCACCAAAATCTAGTCATTGCGGAACTTGGTTCACTCAAGATAATCAATGGACTTGCATTTGCTTCAACAAATTATGCATACCCAAATTTATTGAGAGTACCATTGATTGGATTTGGATTAAGAGAAGGAATGACATTTTTTTTCTAAAAAGGCTTATTTAGAAGAACAATCCCCCTTCTTCTCACAACTCTTGGCTATAATGATATTTGCCATTCCTACTCTTAATCCAAATCCAATCAATGATATTTGTAACTTTAGAAACAGGGTTTGGGTTACCTGATGAGGCTGAGCTAATGGGATTATATCAAGATTAAAACTAGCAGTTTCTAAAATCTAGAAAGGCATTATGATCTGCATGGATAGCCAAACAGTGTTCTCAGCTCTTCAAAATGGTGGTTCTCTTTCCTGGCAGTTCCTCTCTCCGTTGAGTCTCAGAAGCTGTTACTTCAACTCCAGCCCATCTGTTTTACATAGAAAAGATAATACCCCAAACCAGTGTTTAGCCAATCTGCAAAGAACTTTTCTGTACCCTATGTATGACAAATATAAGAAGTGAGATTACTTCATGAAATAAGGGTACGGGACTGGGCATTGTAAACCCTCACTCTTTTTCAAGATACTTCGTCTGGGCTTCATCTCTGATTAGACCATTGCTACTACGGTACACCTCGTCCAGGACAACTAGTAGGAATAAGTGAGATTACTTAATTCTTCCTATCATCAAAAGTTACTCTCGTCTGCTTGTGAGACCTGGTTAATTTTATTAGCTTGTTAAAGTTTCTTGTTTGGAATTTGATTTTCACCATTCATTTCTTCTTTGTTTTCTCAACCATTCAATAATAGATGAAACCCCATTTGTCGCATTCGAAACAAATTCAGTCATGTTATTACTTCACCAAATTCAAATTCGATAGATCATGTTAAAGATCCATTGAATATCGAATGGAATTCAATCATCTTTGTAGAAAGATTAGAACCATTCAACTGAAGAATGAGGCGGGTGCAGAACCACAAAACCGGTATGTGATAAAGCAACATGGATTCTTTATCTAGTCACTAAGAAGAGAACAGGCCTCAACACAAAAGAAATAGAATTTCAGTCAATTATTTACTTATTTATTTTTATGGATGACCCTGGTGAGTATAGAAACTATATGCGCAGCAATACACAAATAAGATAAAGTTCAAATGCAGCAACTGGAACTTATCCAAAACTGAGAAATCAAGGCTCAGTGCCCTCACCCAATTAACACATAGTTGCGAAAGTCAAAGTATTGTAACCATCTCAACATTCTCAGTCCATGTCAACTCTCATGTCAAAGTGAAGTTATGTTGGCTTTACAAAAATCAGCTCCTGCTCCTCCTACTTCTGCTTTGACTCCTGCTCCTGCTCCTGCTCCTGCTCCTACATTGATCTTTGACACCATTTCTGCACACCAGTATGACCACAAATAATTAGTGTTAAAAGGTTTATTAAATATCAGTGCAATGCATTTGGTCCTACAAGAATATGCAAGTCTAAATGCTGAGAAAAACCATAATAATTAAAAAGACTAATTAGATCAAATTGTTGGAGCATCACACAATTAATACAAACTTGAAATCTTGGACAGATCCTACATAGGCTAAACTGTTAAAAACATATCTACAACCTATAACGTAGTAACTATTAAATTACCTATTCAACATCAAATTCAAGGATAAAAAAATCAAAATATAGAAACAAGCCAGGTAAGATATACCCCGCAGGTATGAACCCACTTGTTAACCAAGCTGTGCCTTTTAAAATAAGAAGTAAACTAAAAAAAGTTGTATAATTTAGAAAAAAATAAAGAAAAATCCATAATAATTTGTTTAGATGGGATGAAAGGACCATCTGCAAGAACAATTCCTAGATCAAATGATCAGTCATCTTACAAGTTGGGGACTTTGGACCAAAAAAATGTAGGTCCAACTCCACTGCCTGGAACCAATATGCTGTAGGTGGGTGGGGATTGCTGGAAGGTTTGGCTTAAAAATACGAATTTTACGTAATAAGCCAAAGTAATGTGAGATTTTACCCGTTAACATATTGTGATTCCTCATGTTCATGTTGATGCTGTGGTGACCTGCTACGACTATGACCATGAGATGGTGATGCACTGTGGCGCCTGGGTGAACGACCATGAGATGGTGATGCACTGTGGCGCCTGGGTGAACGCCCTCGTGGACTGTAATCCCTGCCAGAAGTTGAAGCAATCGTGGGTGATGAAACAATAATAAATAAAACACAGGCAATCTCCATATCTCTTAGGTGGATTTTGGTTGATGGTTGAAAGTACCTGTGGAGGGCGGAAAATTTGGCCCCACAGTCCTCACAGCAAAAATGTTTTTCTTTTTGAACTACACTAGTTTTCTATATCCTACTTATATTTTTCTATACAAGGTTTCACTTTTGGGGGAAAAACATATGCAGTATAGTAATTGTGTTTGTGTCGAAGGGTATGATGTTAATCTCAATGTCAGCAATATGAGCTTTACCTGTTAGCAGCATATGGTAATTCCTCACGTCCACCTTGAGGCTGTGGTGACCTGCTACGGCTGGGACCACGGGGTGGTGATGCAGTGCGGCGCCTGGGTGAATGCCCTCGTGGACTGTAACAAGGTGAAGCAATCATGGCTGAATCAATGATGAAATAATTATAAACAAAACAAAGGCAGCCAATCTCAATATCATTTAAGTAGCTTTGGTTGCCAACTGAGGGGTAGTTCAGTTAGTACAATAGCTGGTTTGTTCCAGCAGAGACATGGATTTGATTCTCACTACGCCGACTTTGGGGAGGGGGTTATTAGTGTGGCACTGCACCATTGAAACGACCCCTATGGGGGATTTAAGCATATCACCAAACACCAAAAAAAAGTGACTTGGGTTTGTGGTTGAAAAAATGTGGTAGCCATGAAACATGAAATTCTATATCCTACTTGCTTATGCCCCAGTTTGAGAGTGCTTATTGGAATAAGCACTTATTTGAGGCTGGGTCTACACCAACAAGAACTTATTGGTGTTTGATAAATAAGCCCCAATAAGTGTTTATCCATGGAAATAGGCCCATTTTGAATAAGCACCCAAGAAAGCACTTATTGCTTTCTGACCCACTTGGCCCACCGCATAATTTTTAAAATACCTCTACTACCCTAGTTTGAAAGAAGCACTTTTCACCAAACACTGGTAAGTGCTTCTCTGAATAAACAATTATTTTTACAATAAGCACTCCCAAACAAGGTCTATATTCTTCTAAGCCATGCAACCAGCAAGAGGGTGTCTATATAAGGTTCACTTTTGGAAAAAGAAAAACATATGTATAATAATTATGTTTGTGCCAAATGGGGATGTAAATCTCAATGTGAGCAGTGTGAGCCTTACCCATTAACATATGGCAATTCCTCACGTCTACGTTGTGGCTGTGGTGACCTGCTACGACTGCGGCCACGAGGTGGTGATGCATTGCGGCGCCTGGGTGAATGGCCTCGTGGACTGTAACTCCTGTCAGACATTGAAGCGGCCATGGATTATAAAATGATAATAAATAAAACACAGCCAATCTCTGTAGCTCTTAGGTGGTTTTTGGTTGGTGGTTGAAAAAACCTGTGGTGGGGCTGAAAATTTGGGTCCCACGGTTCTCAAAACAAAAAGTGATTCTTTTGAACTATTCAAATTTTCTATATCCTACTTGCATATATTTTTCTGAATCATACACATGTATAATAGTTGTGTGTGTGCCAAACAGGGATGTAGATCTCAATCATTGTCATTGATCTTTGATCAAACAGACATGTTTGCATGAGTTTATTTCGGCATTATCATAAAATATATGCAAAAAAAATTCTTGCTAATACCATAAAGCAAGGGAGATGCGCAATCATCCAGTGTATGAGATATACACTGCATCACACATGATGCTATGCTTGAATCAGCAAAATACTTTCCTGGAACCATGAGGTGTATAGTTCCAGAACATAAATATTTGTCAAACAACAGCAAGTTGTGGTTTCATGTTCCCAAAAATGGACACAAAATCAACCACCGACCCACTTTAAATTTTGAAATAACCATCACAAAACCAACCACCACCCATGGTCCCATCTTACCAAACAAAGCCTAAGATGAAAAAGTGCCACAAAAAAAAATAAAAGACATTCATAGATTAAATTGTGAAAAAAGTCTCCATGGTCTCACCTTCTACCATAGCTTGGACTCCTCCGGTATCTAGGACTACGGCTGCGGCGCCTCCCGGGACCAACACGTAGACGACACTCTCGAGCAAAATGACCAGGCTCACCACATTCATAGCACTTCATGTCATAACCTCCAGAACGTCCACGATCACCACCACGGCCACCACCACCACGGCCTCTAGAGTTATGAGAGAGCTCCACTCTCCACCCATTTTTACCTATTCCAGAAGAGAGAGAGAGAGAGAGAGAGAGAGAGAGAGAGAGAGAGAATAAAATCAAATCAAAATGCAACTAAACTACAATAAATTAGTACTCAAACAAAATTATGAAGGTATAGTTCTGTTTCATTTAGAAAAGCAAGTTCAGCCTTTCCTTTTTTTTGTCTTGGGATGCACATACCATCCAATTCATGAATTGCATCTTGTGCATCTCTTCGATCTTCAAAATCAATAAATGCATAACCCGGTGGTTTTCTTGCAACCCACACACTGCATCATAAGTATTTGGCATGTCAAATAATTAAGCATCAAAAGTTCAAAGTAGAAATACATTGTACCTAATTAGAATAAAGAACAATGACTAAATCAAATTAAGGGAAATTGGTCAATAATTATCTCAAGCATTGGCAGTAAACAAATCATGCAACCAGAATAATGTCAGCCAACCAACTCTAGTTACAGTTAAATAATACAATATATAAATATATACAAAGTTCCTCAAGACTGCTTTTAACAGTAAATTTTTACAGTGAAGCCATGAAGGGTGAATCCCATGGAGGTGGACAAAATCAGATGGACCAAAGAAAATTCTGGTATTTTTACAAATAGTAGTCGATCAAGACTACAATCAGTCTTGAATCCGAAAGTAAAAGAAAGATTTCAGATGGAGAAAAGAAGAAGAAAAGAGGGAGAAAGCAGAAGCACACAAAGGGTTTTAGAAAAGGAGAGAGAGGGTCAAATAGAATCAATCTGCCGACCCACTCTTAATATTTATATGTTTACTAATTGTAAAAAAAGGCTGAATTGCCCTTAATGCTTACATGGCAAATAAACTAATAATAAAGCTAAAATAACAAGCTGTAACAACAAAACTGAAATAACTACCAACTAACATTGACATAACTAACAAAGAATACATGTTGTGCTGCCATACGAACACAGTGGGGACCACAGCCGTGGGGTCCACATCAGTGTTCTCTACACTCCCCCTCAAGTTGGGAATAGATATTTGTCATTCCCAACTTGCATAGGTTTGCCTCTAACTTCTTCCTTGGAACAGCCTTGGTGAGAAGATCTGTGAGCAGCATGCTGGAGGTGATATACGAGAGACACTTCTTGAGATGAAACCCTTTCTCTGACAAAATGTCGATCAAGTTCGATATGCTTAGTTCTATCATGTTGTACCGAATTGTGAGCATATAGCTCAAATACAGCATTAAGGGCTTCTCATAATCAATACCCAACTCTTCAAGTAATGACTTCAGCCATATGATTTCAGCCACACCATTAGCCATCGATTTATATTCAGCTTCAGCACTAGAGCGAGAAACAACACTTTGTTTCTTACTCCTCCAAGAGACAAGGTTACCTCCTACAAAGGCACAATATCCAGAGGTAGACCTCCTGTCATCAGCACTCCCTGCCCAATCAGCATTTGTATAGACTTCTGTCTTCATGTGATCATTATTCTTGAATAATATACCTCTACCTGGACATCTCTTCAAGTATGCTAATATTCTCTCAACTGCAAGGAGGTGAGTAGTTCTAAGAGAACTAGCTAATATTCTTCATGTATTGACTGACAACGCTGACTACATAACTGATGTCTGGTCGTGTGAGACAAAGATATAGGAGTTTTCCAACCAGCCGTTGGAACATAGCTTTGTCTTCAAGAGGCTCTCCACCCTCTACACTGATCTTGTAATTCTGTTCAATGGGTGTATCTGCAGGCTTAACACCCAACTTTCCAGTTTCTGCTAACAGATCTAGAACAAACTTCCTTTGAGAAATAAAGATCCCGTGTTTAGATCTAGCAACCTCAATACCCAAGAAGTATCTTAGCTCACCCAGATCTTTCACCTCAAACTCTTGATGAAGGAGTTATTTGAGGGACTCAATCTCACTATTATCATTCCTTGTCACCACAATATCATCCACATATATAGCAAGCAAGGTCAAAGAAGAGTCCACTCTTTTAATGAACAATGTATGGTCTGACTGGGCCTGTACATAGACGAATTTTTCAAGGGCTTGTCTGAATCTATCAAACCAAGCTCTGGGGGATTGCTTTAGTCCATACAAGGCTTTATTCCTGACACCTCTAACAACCCTCTCCATTACATCCCTCATCACTCAATGGAATGGGTAAAGGAACTTCAAATGAGTTAACCCCACTCTCACAAACCCCATTCTCACTACTCTCCCCCTGAGGAGAAACCCTAGGGTAATAGGGTATCTCTTCAAAGAAAGTAACATCCATCGAGACAAATCTCCTCCCGGAAGTAGGTTCATACCAGCAATAACCCTTTTGAGTTTGTGCATAACCGAGAAAAATGCATTTGGAGGCCTTAAGGTCAAATTTGGAACGATGAGGTCCAAGAATCTGAACAAAGCAGGTGCAACCAAAGGTTTTAAGGGGAACAGTAAATAATTCTGCATCTGCGTATAGAAGGGTAAACGGAGGCTTAATGTCAAGAACCCGTGAAGGAACTCAATTAATGAGATACACTGCTGTGAGAATAGCATCGCCCCAGAAACGGATAGGCACATTGGAGGTAAACATAATGCTTCTAGCCACCTCCAAAATGTGCCTATTCTTCCTCTCAACAACCCCATTCTGCTGCGGTGTATAAGGACAAGTACTATGGTGAATAATCCCATGATCAAGTAGATAAGAGGCCAGTGGCTTGGTAAAGTATTCTCTCGCATTCTCAGATCTGAGGATTTTGATTTTGACCCCGAACTGGGTTAAAATCATCTGATGAAAGGTCTGGGTCAGAGCAGGAACCTCATCTCGATGATGAAAGGTCTGGGTCATAGCAGGAACCTCATCTCGAGAACGCATAAGGTGAACCTAAGAAAAACGGGTATAGTCACCAACAAACAACAAGAAATATCTGTACCCCCCCATAGAAGGGATGTGATACGGGCCCCAAACATCGGTGTGCACAACATCAAAAGAATTACTACTTTTATTACTCAAGGAATAAGATGTTCTACAATGCTTTGCAAGCTCACAACTCTCACATCTCAAATTTGACATTTGAACAAACTCAAACAAATTAGGAAACAGACTTTTCAAAGACCGAAATGATAAATGACCTAACCGATTATGCCAAAGCATAACCGGACTAACAGACTGAGAAACAAAAGACTTCTTATCTTCATGATCTTTCCAATGAGAACTCTCTCCAAGCAGATAGATCTCATTCGTCTCACGGCCAGTCCCAATCACCTTCCTTGTCTCCAAGTCCTAAAAAACACATCGGTTAGGGAAGAAGGTTACTGAATAGTTTTGATGTTTTGTAATACTACTAACTGAAAGCAAGTTAGTATCAAGCTTAGGAACATGCAAAACTAAGGATAAGGAAATGGTAATAGACAACTTGATGTCTCCCTTGTCAGAAATGGGAACAAAGGAACCATCAGCAATGGACACTTTATCTCTACCAGAAGATAAGTGATAGGTAGTGAACAATGATGGCAAGCTAGTCATATGGTCAAATGCACCTGAGTCTATTACCCAACAATCTTCAGTGTTACCTGGAGCTGAAGCATGGTAAGCTGAGGTCCGAGTACCTGAATGAGCAAAAGCTGATGTGGAAGGAGCTGATGATGACTGAGATGACTGAGCTGAATTCCCAACCTCCTTTTCCAACTTTGTTAGGACAGCCCGAACAGTAGCTAAGGTGTCTAGAGGCATGCCTTTTGTGCCCGATGAGGGTGCAGAATCGGTATTAACAGCCACATGAGCATTACCCCTTTTGTTCCTCAGTTTTACTAGGACTAGATGAGGGTGCAACTTCCAACATGTGTCTTTAGTATGCTTAGGTTTCTTGCAATGTTCACACACTAGATCCCGCTTATCTTCCTTCTTCATATCCCTTTCTGTATCACCCCCAGACTTAGGCTTAACTACTGCCAAGGCTGGTGGAAAGGGCCAATGTTGCATCATAACCTTTTTCCTAGTCTCTTCACTATGCACCAATGAGTAGGCTTGAGATAAGGTCACACTATCCCTTGTTAGTATTTGTTGTCTCACGATATCATAATCAGAATTCAGACCAGCTAGGAATTCAAAAACCCTATTAGTCTCAACTTGCTTTCTATGAGTCTATGCATCCTTCATGCCACAGAGATTTCAAAGTAGAGAAGTAAACGAAGACTGGTTTCTCTCCTTGCTTGAGGTTATTAACCTCACACTTCAATTCATAGGCCCTAGCAACATTAAGGGGTTGGGAGTAGGTCTCTTTCATGACATCCCAGATCTCCTTGGTTGTTTTTTCCCACAAATAGTTTCGGCTGATATGTGGCTGCATAGAGTTGCACGGCCATGTCATAACCAAGTAGTTCTCCTGAATCCACTTGGTATACATTTGGTCCTCCATGGATGGTTCTTTCACATCTCCCAATAGGTAGCTAAGTTTTCCTCTACCCCCAATAGCCATCATGGCCGATAGAGCCCATTCTAAGTAGTTGGATCCATCAAACCTCACAGTTGTAATCTGAAATGCAGTCTCAGACATATTACCAGAATTGCTAGTCACAAAAACACCTTCCCCCTGATTCTTGAACTCCATTCTTGGCTAAGAATTAGCAATCAAAGGCTTTTAAAGCTAATGTAATAGAAAACAGCACTTAAACAACTGATAACAGCCAGCCTAGGCCTTCCACAAACAAGGGGAAAACAGAATTCTGTATGAACTCAGTTCAGATCTGATCTGAAACCAATTGACAGTTCTGACTGTAAGAGGTTCTCACCCCCAAAAACAGGTTTTGAAGCTGAAACAAGTCTAGAACTCACTTTGAAAACAGCCAGCCTAGGTCTTCCACAAACAAGGGGAAAACAGAATTCTGTATGAACTCAGTTCAGATCTGATCTGAAACCAATCGACAGTTCTGACTGTAAGCAGTCCAATTCTTGATAAAGGTTCTCACCCCCAAATCTGGAATGCTGAAACAAATTTAGGAATTACCCAAAAGGTGATAAAGATCAGGTTTGATCGTAGGGTTAAGGAAAACTTGGAGAAATCTTTGTGAGAACAAAAACAATTCTCAGTCGCACCTTCCAAATAGGTCCACAATCAAGTCTGGTCGTAGGGTTAAGAACAAACCCTAGAAAAAAACCAAAGAACTCTGATCGCCTCTAAGAAAATAAGGGAAAGCTCAACTGCTCCTTCTAGATAAGTCCAACCTATCTTTGACTGATGACAGTCTCAAGAAAAGATAAAAACTTACCCAGAAAACTCTGATCGCTTCCTTCAATCTTGGCCTGAACCCTAATATTGATCCCTTTAACCTTCTCTGATTCTTCCTAATTACCAAAACACTCTCCAAGCCTCTACAAGCCTTTGGATAGCTGCTAAACCCTTATGGTAACCTCCAAGAATCAGCCAATGAACAATTCTTTCTAAGCTTCCAGCCCTAGGCAATTCTCATGTGGTCAGCTAGATTAGACACACATGAGGAACCCGAAAGTAAAAGAAGAAAAGAGGGAGAAAGCAGAAGCACACGAAGGGTTTTAGAAAAGGAGAGAGAGGGTCGAATAGAATCAATCTGCCGACCCACTCTTAATATTTATATGTTTACTAATTGTAAAAAAAGGCTGAATTGCCCTTAATGCTTACATGGCAAATAAACTAATAATAAAGCTGAAATAACAAGTTGTAACAACAAAACTGAAATAACTACCAACTAACACTGACATAACTAGCAAATAATGCATGATGTGCTTCCATACGAACACAGTGGGGACCACAGCCGTGGGGTCCACATCAGTGTTCTCTACAAAGGTAATGTTGACTTCCTTACTTTCAATTGATGCTCCTAACCCTCCTTGGATCTGGTTTTGGAAAACTTCAACTCTGCTAAAAGTTCAATTCATTTGGGTTGCTATAAAAGAAAAAAAATTCCCAAAATAGATGTTCTGAGAGAAAAAGGGCATGATCCTAGTGAACCACTACTGTTTATGTGGGGAGGACGTGGAAACTGTCAATCGCATGCTAATCCTTTGCAGTTTTTCTCACAGAATATGGGCCAGTGTTTTAAAAGGCGTGGGAGGCGTACGCCTGGAGGCACACCTCCAGGCGAGGCGCTCCCAAAACGCCCTGAGGCGTATGCCAGAGGCGCTGATACCTCTGAGGCGTACGCCTCTTGCGCCTCATGCACACCTGATATGAAAATACAGGAAAAAAAAAAGAAAAAAGAAAAAAAAGGAAAGGAAAGGAAAGGAAAAGAAAGGGAAAGAAAAGGAAAAGAAAGAGAAGAAAAAAAGAGAAAAGGAAAGAAAAGAAAAGCAAAGGAAAGGGAAGGGAAGAAAAGATAAGGGGAAAGAAAATGGTTTGCCCCTACCCCTTCGGCTGGGGAGCGAACCCCTTTTCAATGCAGCCCAATTTGGTTTTTTGAGTTAGGGGGATCTTGCTCCACTTCGGTGACCTTCGCTTCAACAAGACCCCCCCTTTAAACTACTGTTATGCATCTTTATTCTTCTTAATATAAATTTTTTTATTAAAAATAAAGAAAAAATGAGATCCCCCTTCCTCTTCATCCTCCTCCTAACCCCCCCTCCTCTTAAGAAGGCTTACGCCTCCTTGTGTTCGGGAGGCTTACGCCTCTTGCATTCTGAATTACGCCTCACACCTCTAGGTAGTGGAACGCCTCGCATCACGCCTCCGTGTTTTAAAACATTGATTTGGGCTCATGTTTTAAAGTTGCTTGATCTGAACTAGGTCACCCCTCCAGATTTGGCGTCCCTTACAGCTTAATGGAGAAGTCAGGCCTTTTCCAAAAGGGGCAAGGTATTGTGGAAAGCTTTTCCTTGGGTGGTCTGTTGGTGCTTATGGAGAGAGAGAGAGAGAGAGAGAGAGAAACAGACGTATTTTTGAAGACAAGGCCAATCCCCTTGAGAAAGTGTGTGCAGCTGTGGAGAAAACTTTGGTGAAATGGACCTCCATTAATAGTCTTCTAAAGAGTTGTAAATTTAAGCTTTTTGTAGAATAATGGAAATCTTTATCCCACTCTCAACAAAACAATAATGTTAAGCTGATAAAAAAAACAATGGAAATCGTTAATTTAGGACGAGAATTTTGAGTTGTAAGTTGTAGCCTTTTGTTTTCTCTCTTTAGAATAATATTATTCACCATTTGTCAAAAGAAAACAATAAATTTTATTAGTTATAAATAGCCATTATATACATGATTTACATACACTCTTTGTAAGCCATAACTCATAACCAAGCTGCCATGCTCCTTTGATTATACAGTTCATTTTGCTTTTACAACCTAGCCCAAAAAAATACACCTGATCCCTAATTGCTCCCTGTTTGGCTAATGCATCGGTTACGCAAATAGACGACCTTTGCACCCATTGGATTTTCACTTCAACATTCTTTGTCATCCGTTTAACATTTTGTTCCTCAAGTGCACCAAAAGGCATTGACGAAGGACTAAAACATTTCTTTACTGATTTGACTTGAACTATGGCTTAAAATTAATCACTGACAAATAGAACCCGAATGTGATAGAAGGGTAAAAGAAGAAGAGAGACCTTGTGCATGGTTATTCTTTACCGAACCAGCAAAAAAAAATGTGAATTTGAGGTAAAGAGAAGAATAATAGAACATGCTTTGATAATTACTACTACAGTACTACTAATCACATACATGGAATATTACTTAGTCCGGGATAGTCAGGACCAACATTGTCTAATGACCCTTCATCAGAATCATGAGTTAGGGGGTAAATGACTTCTATGAACCAAATGCATCAAGAAAAAAGGAATCAGCACTTTCACAATCTTAGAAGTACCAAATCTAACGATAGCAAAAGAAACACGCCAATTTGTTCATTTTGCTAAAGACAACTACAAGGATATTTGTGGGGAATATATAATAACCCCTTAATGTTTACCATATATTTTTTTGATAAATAACATAATACTAATATAATAAGTAAGAAGGCACAAGACACCCCTTATTCTGATGATTTCATGGCCTTTTACTTTGTCACGTATACATCATGTATTCACTGTTCACTGCATTGACTCATGCAGATGAAATGGCAAAGCTGTTGCAATCCTTATAAAAACTTTTCAAGGCCAAAAATCAGATAGCATGCTCTACCTTCAGGGATGATCTTGAACAGGGCAGGGTCAGGCACAGGTCGAATTTTTACTGGGTAGTAACAGCATTTTGGTCTACCAGGGCCCAGTTGGCCCACACCCCGGACCTGATAGTATATCCCTAGGCCCAGACCGGGCATCCAGGCCTACCACTATAAGATAAAAAATTATATTTAAAAAATAACCCAAGTTTATATTTAGAGTTACAGAAAATATACATAAAATTTATTATGCATATTTTAATAAGTTAATCATCATCATCTAAGATTTGTCCCAACTATATCAGGTCAGCTACATGAATCATGTTTTACCATTCTGTTTGTTAAGTGTCAGATTTTAATATATTGTTATAAATATGAATATATATATATATATATATATATATATATATTGCATAGATGTATCTTATAAATATTATATGTAATATATATCATATTCAGTGATTTAAAAGCACGCCTGTCTAGGCACACAGTGCACACCATTTTCAAATTGTGCACACCTGGTGTGCCCACTTGGTGCACCTTGCACCTCAGCCTAGGCGTGCACCTTTTTTATTTTTTGCACTTTTTGGTGTTTTTTAAGAATGGTGCCTAAGCCTGTCAAATGATACCTGAAAATCCAAGGCCCAATCAGACATCAAATCCAATTATCTCAGATTTGGATGATGTATTTATATAATCACATCGAGTTTGGATTTTGAAATATGCATCTGATTAATAAATCGGATCGGATTCGGATTTGAATCCATCCAAGTCCGATTATATTATAATACTTATTGATTTTAATATATAAATTCTATATGTTTATATTAATTATAAAAAATATATTTTATATATTATATATGAATTTATATATAATGAATTCAGTATGTATATAAAAGTTGAAAAGTAATTAACGTTTTAATTTGTTTTATTTTTAAAGATTAAAGCATAACCGGATTAAATCCAAATCCGATCTGAGTCCACTTGGATTCGAATTTAAATCCAAGGTCTTCAAATCTGATCAGATTCGGATGTGTAAGGTTTTAATAATCGGATCATATTCGGATTTCACTGAATCCAATTCAATTACAGTCCTAATGGTGATTGGGTAGGGGCAGAGCCCCAAGACCCTTGGCCAAGCCCCTTGAGGCAAGCCCAAACAAGTCCATGCTAGGGTCTTAAAATTCTTAATCCCTAAAAAAATGACCCCTATTTGCTAATGTTGTTCATTCATTCATCCTAATAAAAGATATTTTTAATTGGGTGGGCTTACCTCAAGGGGCTTGGTACAAAGGTGGCTTGTAGAATTAGGAATTTAAGATGAAGCATCACATTAACTATTTGAAATAATGCAATTAAGAAAGAATTCAAAGCTTGGCATGCTTGAATATAATTTGTATGCTATTTTTTATTTTATTTTTGCATTTTTCATATTGAATATGCTTTATATGTTACATATTTATGTATTTAAATTTGAGCTAATAGGCTTTTTTAAAACATTTAATTTAAAATTAAAGTTTGAATTTTTTTATCAATAACCAGAATTTTCATTAAAAATGAGCAAGATACAAGAGAACATCCAGGAGAGAAATAAACTCTCTTAACTCTCTCCAAGATGACAATAGAGGACAGCAATTACAGAACAGCCCAGAAAAGTTGATACCTTCCCACCCCTTGCTTTGCCAAGACATCAGCAAAAGCATTTGCACTCCTTTTAAAATTTAACCCACTGCAACTTGATCTCTATATCCTGAGCTAAAAATTTAAACTTCCTCTTTTCATTAGCAAATTTCCACCAGCCAGTCTCATCTTTCTGCAGCCAGCTAACTACCAGCTTTGGATCCCCTTCTATGATCAACTTTCTTATATTCAGCTCATTTGCTTTTTGGATTCCTTCCATCACAGCCAGGATTTCTGCCCTCAAGGAGTCTCCTGCACCTATTGGTCCCGAGTAAAGGGCAATAACACCTCCAATACCTGAAGGGCCCAGATTCCCCTCACTGCTACCATCGAAATTCAGTTTCTTATATTCAGCTCCTTTGCTTTTTGGATCCCTTCCATCACAGCCAGGATTTCTGCCCTCAAGGAGTCTCCTGCACCTATTGGTCCCGAGTAAAGGGCAATAATACCTCCCTCCTAATTCCAAAAAACACCTCCAATACCTGAAGGGCCCGGAATCCCCTCACTGCTACCATCATTAATTCAGTTTAAAAAACCCACTAGGAGGTGGTACCCAAACCGGCCTAATAACAGCTCTTGGAAGAGAAGAATCAGCCACATCCTTCCACTTTCTAAGCAAGTCATTTGTGGGAATGTCATCAAAGCTTCTCAAGGATTTAACCCAATGGATAACTATGATAGTGATGGCTTCAATGTACATCCATTTCTGCCCTCAATGTACATCTTACTATCCCAATTTCCAATGCAATAATTCAAGTAAAAATGTTAAGACTCAAAACGCCATGCTACTAAACATTACCTAAGTCAACCCTTAAGAAACTAATTTGAGTTCCTGTATTATCAAGCAACAAGGGAAGAGAAACATCTAAATAACCGCGAGGAAATATTATTATTGTTTGTTGAAATAAAATAAATCCTGAATTATATGAGCTTTTTCCATAGATATTATCATAGCACTTATCAGAAAAAGGGAATATTTCCCGTCTAGTTTTTGGCCCACAGAAAAGCTAGACTAGATGCCTATAAAATGCTTCAAATTCATCTTACCTCCGTAAAACTCCAAATACACGAAACTCATCTTCAAGTTCTCGTTCAGTCACACGCAGATCCAAATTCCCCACGTAAACACGAGTCATTTTTTACAAGAGACACCTATAGAACAGAAGCACACAATGGTAAACAAGACATCTTAAATTCAGATAAAAGAAAATGCAGAGAAGAATCCTATGGCTTCAGATCATTATATCAGGCCAAAATTGGGCATGACCAAAAGTATCCAAGCAAAACGGCATTCAGAGACTCCATCTCCATGAAATGGATGTACATTGCAGACACAGATCATACGTTGTCATTTTCATAAAAGAGAAAGAAATAACACAAACAAGCTAAGCAGCTTAATGAATCACAGTTCCACATACTATTTCAACAAGGATGGGAATCTACCAATTTGAGCTCCCCTATTTTTGATGGAATGAGACACCTCTCTTAATTATGAAAAATGCAAAAATGAAGTTTCTTGGTAATGCCAAAGAAGGAGAAAACAACTTTCAACCTTTCCTATATTGATCCTTTTAGCTCTACATTATCCAAAGATAAGGAGGTCCCCGTGACCAAAACATTGGGGGTTTGGGTGGGGGTCAATGGGAAGAATTTTCCAAAAAGAATGTGCACATGCATAATTAATTTTTCTGAATACTTATCCTGCACTGATCCAAATCCCAGCCCCCTTCCACAAGAGAAAAACACCACTAATTAATCAAATCTAAGTGCACCAACAGCCAAGCAAAACCCCTTAGAAGCAGTAAACCAAGAATACTAAGAAAGAAATACCTCAGGAAAATTCTTCAGACTATGCATGATATGCCACTGTATAATGTTACTACATAAAGAAGATATAAATAAAACCCAGCAAATAGGAATTCGGATTTGGTCCTCACAAAACCGTCCTCGCAGCCCCTTGCAGCTGTGTATTGGGAATATCTCCGTACTTTTATGTTTTTATTCATGGGGAGATACACAGCGGTAAGGCGCTGTGACTACGAGGACGGTGTGAGGACCAAATCCGAATTCAGCCCATACCTAGCCAATATTTAACATAAAATTCAGTACAATGCATCAAAACGTGTCAATGAATGCCTCTCCACCCTTCATAGATCCTCAATGGTGGAAGATAAAAAAAAAAAAGAAATTTCATTTTGTTCTCAATACGGCTGCAATGCGCACCCAATCGAGGTGTATCGAACGATGCGGTAATTATATAGCTCATTCTCGTCAGAACAAACAGATCTAGAAAGGAAAGAGATTTACTCTTGCGGGTTAAAACGAAAAGAGGAACCGGAGTTCTTCTATTCCTCACCATACATTTTCAATAGCTTTAACCTAAAATCTAAAGTACCAGGTTATATATAGAAACACATGCAGATTCGAATGGAGTTCCAAGAAGACGTTCCAGTTCCACCAAAACAGTAAAAAAAAAGGTGCAGGTTTCACAGAAGAAGATTCAAAGGATCCTTATCCAGAAATTCACGTGATGCTGTGTGTTTGAGAGAGAGAGAGAGAGAGAGATTCACCTAATATATCGTGTCGAAGCAAGTAAGCAAGAGTAAAGCAGAGAAAGTAGGGGATAAACGAACTTGCCTGCGGTAGTCTCGTCTACGACGTCTAGTCTCTTTGAGCTGCGATGTGAACCGACGACGACGCCGCTGTGCTTACCCCTTTAATTGAAGATGCAACTTGGGCCGGGTTTGTCCGAACGTTGAAATGAAAGGTCGTGCCCTAGGGTTAGGGTTAAGAAATTTGAATTTTGAAACTTATTAATTCGGGTCGTGTCAGGCTAAAATACACATGCTTTTGCACGTGAAAATTTTAGGTGGCGTTTGGTTGGGCTTTCTAAAAAGATGTTCTGTTTGTCATAAAAATAAGGGGTTTCTTCGGTCAGCTCCCCCTCTGAAATCGAAATTTCGATGAAGGACGTACGAAAATCGAAATCAATGCCACCCCCACCCAACAAATCCAAAATTTGTTTCGACTCTTCCCCCACGTCATCATAATTTTATTGGTTTACCCATTATACCCCTCCACCCCAACGGCATTTTTCATCGTCTTCTTCCTCTTTCAAAGCTATAGCATCTTACTCACAGATCACCCTCTTCTCCGTTTCTCAAAGGTGAAAGCTAAAGAATCTTCTCATCGTCTTCTTGCTCACTCCATTTCTCAGAAGCGAAAGCTAAATCATTTTCCCATCGTCTTCTTGCTCACTGGTCTTCTCAGATCCGTTACTCACAGTTCACCAAAGCTCTACAGATCACCCTCTTCTCCGTTTCTCAGAGGCGAAAGCTAAAGCATCTTCCCATCGTCTTCTTTCTCACTCCATTTCTCAGAGACAAAAGCTAAAGCATCTTCCCATCGTCTTCTTGCTCACTCCATTTCTCAGAGACAAAAGCTAAAGCATCTTCCATCGTCTTCTTGCTCACTGATCTTCTTAGATCCGTTACTCATAGTTCATCGGAGCTCTACAGATCACCCTCTTCTCTGTTTCTCAGAGGCGGTGAAAGCTAAAGCATCTTCCCATCATCTTCTTGCTCACCGGTCTTCTTCCTCATTTCAAACCTACATCATTCGGTTTCTCAGAGTCAACATCTTCCCATCGTCTTCTTCCTCATTTTGAACCTACAGCATCACACTCTTCTCTATTTCTTAGAGCCGAAAGGTACAACATCTTCCCATCGTCTTCTTCCTCATTTCGAACCTACAGCATTCACCCTCTTCTCCGTTTCTCAGAGCCGTTAATCACCGGATCACCAGAGCTCTACGAAAAGCTATAGTGTCTTTGCATCATCTTCTTCCTCATTTCGAACCTATACCCTGTTCTCCATTTTTCAGAGCCTTTTTATAGAGTCGTTAATCACCGGATCACCAAAGCTAAATTCTCAGAGTCGTTTTATCGCCGGAGGTTAATCTCTCATTGTCGGAGCTACAACGTCTTCCCCCCATTTTTCAGAGCCGTTAATCACCGGAGCTTCGGAACTTCATCTCTCATCACCAGAGCTACAACGTGCTTTCCATTGCTTTGAGTGCAGTAAGCATCTAGTTGTGTCTGTATTTTGCATAGTTCATTTACTTTGGTTTTGATGATTTCTTGGGAGTTGATTTCTTGGTTTTGTCCGGTGCTAATTGAGTTTTGTCATTTTTTATATGAAATTTAAATGGTACTATGTTTTGTTTGTTACTTGTGCTAGCAATAGGCTGTTAAATTACAGTGACAAAGTTGGGACTAGGTGCTCCACGAAAAGATTCAGGGGGATGGTGTAGAGTTTGTCACTAAGTTTGGAGCATAAGAGAAGGCTCCAAGAGATTCCCTTTGGACACTTCTTGGATCTACCACAAGTAATTGTAGAGATGTCCTTATTGAGTTATTTAGTGAAATCATGGGACTCGACTAGCTAGTGTTTTATAGTTGGTGGAAGGACTTTGCAATTCAACGAGGCTGATGTTTCCTTGATAACGGGTCTTGGCCTGTTGGGTAGTACAATTTCCCTATCGGAAGGCGTTGCTAGTAGTGGATTGTTACAAAGATCTTTTGGCTTTGATCAAAATCACTATGCCTCTATAGAGTTGGATCTTGTGTGGCGTAAACTAAAGAAGATTGTACGATTAGATGGTGAGGAGTGCATTGAGGAGGTGGTAAAGTTGATTATTCCATTCTTATTCGGTTGTGTGTTGTTTCCCCGTGGCAGTTCGAGGGTGAGCTCCTTCTAGGCTGGATACGTTGACGATTTATAGCGTATCGGTGATTATGCCTGGGTAAATGTGTACATCAATTCTTGCTCAGTGGTTTTGATCAGTTTGTTTCCGGTTGTGGTGATGGATCAAGCAGAGGCTCATCCTCGTATAGCGGCTGCCTATTTGGATGTAATGTTGTGTTGATGGTTAGTGTGGATAACATTCATTTTTTTTTATTTATTCTTTATGTTATTCTCATTCAATTGATGATCGCTTATTGGCTTATTTCTTTTTTGTAGGCATGGCTTTACGAGCACACAACGCTATTCAGTCCTTCAATTCCTGATGCTAGTCCTCGTTTGTTTAAGTGGGGGAATATGGGGTATCATTGGAAGTTGAAGAGGGTTGATTGTTGAAGAAAGCTAGACCGAAAACGATTCTCACTTCTATTCCTCTACTTATAGTGTTTGTAGTTTTTATTTATTTAGTTTTGGTGGAAATTGAAGATCTCATATGGATTTATAAACTTATTACAGGTTATTGAGGTTTTGAATCCTACTAGCGAGGAGGTGGCCTTAGTGGATGTTCGGTCGAAGGGCTGTGTAAGTTGAATTAATGATATTATTTTTTTCTTTACAATGGAGTTCTTTATGTGATATAAGTACATGGTAACTATTAACCTTTGGTGTTCATATGCAGTTTGTGGACCGAGGGGGCCCTGGTGTGGGTGAGGAACCTTTTTCGGATGGAGAGGATGCTGGTCACGGGTGGCGTCGGCCTAGGCAAAAGGTATGATTAGCGTACCAAATTCTATGTTGAGATTTGAGTTATATACAAGTTGACTTTCAACTAATGTTGAGATTTGTTAAATTGCTTATAACTTGATTTTTTAGGAATTTTGCAAATCTTGCATGGAATCTATGAAATATCAAATTCTATGTATAGAGGCCAGAGAGTATTCCTGGACAAAAAAGCAAAATGAGGCACTTTGTGATTAACTTAATAGGCTTCGTAGAATGATGAGAAATAAGGGTTGGACCCTGATGTAGTGCCATTTAGTGAGGGGCAGGTAGGTTTGGCAAACTACGTGCCAGACGATGATGATTATGGTGTAGACTTGCCTGTTGGAGTTGCATGCGGCACTATGGGAATAGAGCAATCTCCTGAAAGGATTAGCGTTGTAGCCCCATCCTGCGAGATTGTTAATGTCTCGCCCTCCATTGCCAAAACTTACAAACGTAAGTTTCCTCGAGCAAGGAGAGAGCGAAAGCAAAGTGGCACGGTGGTGTCGCCCTACCTAGATCCTGGGCAGCAAGGGTAGGTAGCAAAAGAATTTGCCATTGCTGCAGGGTCCAAAAGAGAAGTGAAGGGGAAGGTGAATGATAACTGTTGGTGTTGTCTTGATGTTGTTTGTAGGGTTGTTTTGGTTTGATTTGCTTTTCTTAGTAGTTTAGTGACTAGTGGAATATTTGTTGCAGTCGGTGGATGCACGATCATTGTGGAATTCTTTTAAGATGAAGGACTTGGTCCCAAAGGAGGACTTGGAAGTTGTGAAATAGTTCTTGAAGAACCACAAGAGAGGGCAAGTGCACATAACTGTATAATAGGTTGTGTCTATTTAAGTGATTTGCTTTAAACTAGATTTTGTTTGTATCAATATTTTTTTCTTGTGTAATGAGGTTGATTAATAGTTATGGTAGTGAACAATTGGTATGGAGCGATGGTGTTGTATTTTTTACCCCGGATTGTTTGTTGCCCCTCTTCGACCTGAAAGAATGGGTTTATGATAGGGTATTAGTTTGGTTTAGGGGAGTGTTCCATGTTGTATAAGGCTAATTGGCAATGTGGCTGATTTGACGTGTGTGGTTGTGTAGGCCATTGATACGTATGGGTTTTTGCTAATGGCAAGAAACACCAACACCATCAAGATATGCTATGTATCTTCGATGACATTGGTATGGGTTGTTGATTGCAATGCGACTGAAATCCATATGCTCGTGATGCATTTTGTGATATAATCCCAATG
The DNA here is from genome assembly GCF_055504915.1 of Nelumbo nucifera. Lineage (NCBI taxonomy): Eukaryota > Viridiplantae > Streptophyta > Magnoliopsida > Proteales > Nelumbonaceae > Nelumbo > Nelumbo nucifera. The sequence goes on along the minus strand of NC_142656.1, from coordinate 28,611,412 downwards.
CTAATTGTTTGTAATGCAATTGTATTTATCGGATGTCCACCACGATGTTCTATATCAATGGTTGAAGCCCAATGAAATATTGACGTGCAATAACGTTTTAATACCTTTATCCCGATGGTTCACACTGGCAGTTACTAGTGGTGAATATGTTGGACCAAAAAATCGAAGCCTATAGTTCCTTAAACAACAGCCTCCACGATGCTTATGCAAGATCCATGGTATGTATAATGAGTTGATTTTTACACTACTAATTGGGTATAAGATAATGAGTTGGATTGCTTATGTGTCTGTTCAATTTTACATTATCAGGCAGCAAACAAGTTTGAGAGAAAATTTGACACCATTTGTTCCTGGGATCATCGATTGGCCGTTTGAATTCATGGAGTCAGCCCCCCAACAGATTGGGTATGTGTTGTATGTTCAACGTTTAGGTGTAGGGGTACTTGTATGGTAGTTATTGAGTCAAAAAGTGATGTATCTTTTGTGTAGTGATAGCGAGTGTGGGGTGTTTGTTATGAAGTACATGGATTGCATCGCTCGGGGTTCAGATTTTGATTTTAATCAAATGAGTATGTGAATTTTGTTTGCTAGCACATACCTAAATGTCTCATGTTAGTACTAACATGTAATATGTTTGTTGTAGGTAAATATTGATGTTACTAAGTGGCAAATAGGGGGGCAACTCATTCGGAACCATATCCCATGAATTACAGATCTTAGGAGGATGATTGGAAACCATTTTATTTTTTATCTCTCATCTTACTAGTTTGAGCATATATTAACAATTTAAATTTTTGTATAGTGCTAACGATTGATCAGCTCCAACTATGTAAATTTACAGATGAATGGCTTAAAGTAATGCAAAAAGCAATTTCTTTATATTGCCTAGTGAAACCTTGTCTCCAAAGTAATGTTGTCCCATTGTGTGTGTTGAGTGACTTGTGATCAAAAGTTTGCTCAAAATGTAGCCTCACAAAGCAATGTGAAGTAACAATTAGGAGTGATCGATGGGGCGCGGGGGTAGATGGGCGGCGGAATCACTTCCACGGGGTGGGGAGAGGTCCCTTGGACGTCCCCTAATGAGGCGTTGACGCCCCAGGTCTACGGGGAGGGTTGACGGTGGGAAATAGTGCTTTTGTAGAACCAACGTTTCCCATTGTCGGCCCGGGCCGTTGGGCCGATGGGCGATCAGAAGGTGTCGGGATGGTTGGTGGGTGAGTGGCAGTAGGGCAGAGTGGATTTGGTGGCCATCGCACCCCTCCGCACCTGCTAGAGCGGCCTCTGAGCGATTCTGTCATTTTCCAGAAGCAGTCCCAGAGGGGGGCGCAGGGGTAGACGGGCGGCGAAACCACCTCCACGGGGTGGGGATTGGTTCCCTAAATGTACCCAGATGAGGCGGAGAAGTCGTGGGCCAATGGGGAAGGCCGACGATGGGAACAGTGCTTTTGCAGAACCACCATTTCCCACTGTCGGGATTGTCGGGCTGATGGGCGATTGAAAGGTGTAGGGATGCTCAGTGGATGAGTGGCAATAGGGCGGAGTGGGTTTGGTGGCCATCGCACCCCTCTGCATCCACCGGAGCGGCCTCCGAGCGATTTTGCCATTTCCTAGAAGCAGGCTCAAAGGGGGGGCGTGAGGGTAGACGGGTGGTGGAACCACCTCCACGGGGTGGGGAGAGGTCCCTGGGACGTCCCAACAAGTATCAAAAGTACACAACTTTTGTCATTAAAATTTCTAGATAGGGAGGATACAACTACTAACATTAAAGTTTCTAGATAGTATCATGCAACGTGATGTATGTCAATCGGTCAGTGCGATGACCCGTTGATAGACATCACCATAGGCTGGAGGTATAGGCCAGACCTATGTAGTGCTTGAACCATGACTTCGCCGCCCATGCACGGGATCCAAGGCAGCATAGAATCGATGGGATGGCGGTGGTGCAGGTCAATGATCAATGGCCACTCGAGTGTAAAGGATATCAGCGGTACGAGTTGCAACCCAATGACCAAGGGGCAATCTGATGCGAAGGAGGAGCACTGCAACGTGATGCATGTCAATCGGTTAGTGCAGTGACCCGTTGACAGACATCACCATAGGCTAGAGGTATAGGCCAGACCTCTATAGTGCTTGACCCATGACTTGACTGCCCATGCACGAGGTCCAAGGCGGCATAGAATCGATGGGATGGTGGTGCAGGTCAGTGACCAGTGGTCACTCGAGTGTAAAGGATATTGGCGGTACGAGTTGTAGCCCAACGACCAAGGGGCAATCTGATGCGAAGGAGGAGCACTACAACATGATGCATGTCAATCAGTCAATGTAGTAACCTGTCGACAGACATCACCATAGAATCGATGGGATGGTGGTGCAGGTCAATGACCAGTGGCTACTCGAGTGTAAAGGATATCGGCGGTACGAGTTGTAGCCCAATGACCAAGGGGCAATCTGATGCGAAGGAGGAGCACTACAGCATGATGCATGTCAATCAGTCAATGTAGTAACCTGTCGACAGACATCACCATAGGCTGGAGGTATAGGCCAGATCTATGTAGTGCTTCAACCATGACTTGGCCACCCATGCACGGGGTCCAAGGTGGCATAAAATCGATGGGATGGCGGTGCAGGTAAATGACCAATGGCCACTCGAGTGTAAAGGATATCGACGGTATGAGTTGCAACCCAACGACCAAGGGGCAATCTGATGCAAAGGAGGAGCATTGCAGCGTGATGCATGTCAATCGGTCAGTGCGGTGACCCATCGACAGACATCACCATAGGCTGGAGGTGTAGGCTAGACCTATGTAGTGCTTGACCCATGACTTGGCCGCCCATGCACGGGGTCCAAGGCGGCATGGAATTAATGGGTTGGTGGTGTAGGTCAATGACTAATGGCCACTCGAGTGTAAAGGATATCGGCGATACAAGTTGCAGCCCAACGACTAAGGGGCAATTCGATGCAAAGGAGAGCACTGTAGCGTGATGCATGTCAATCAACCAGTGCGGTAACCCGTTGACAAACAGCCCAGGCTCTTAAAACATCTATAAATGGGGTGGAAAATGTCAATTTGGTTAACACACTTCACATTCTAACCAAATTATACTCGGTTTTTCAGGTCCATGATGGAGCAGAATAACATTACCACTGTAATTATCCCACAAAGGGAGTTGCTTAACTTGATCCTTCGCGAATTGAATGCATAGGATGCAGAGTGGATCATGAGTTCCAAAAACGGCCTCTATCAAGCAACAGTGGCCTTCAACGTGCGTGGTCACGTGGTATCATTACCGGCGAACTCCGTCCATCGCCGGAAGCTAGCATACAAACAACGACTGCTATAGGAATTCGCCATATCAGAGAAACCCACCATGTCCGTGTGGTGGATATCACATACCCAGAATACCGCAACACTCTTAGGCAGAGTTGAATCCTACAGAGAGACGTGGATGCTTTGGTGTAGGAGAATTGGGCTTTGTGCCAGTAGAATTTGGAACTTGGACGTGAAGTCACAGAGATGAGAGCGCGGGTCGAAAGCAGTGTATCGAGCAACAATCTGTAACGTAAGGGTAATGGTCCACGTGGTTGCCATCGGGGCATTTGGTATCGCAAATTGTAATGACAATAGTTGTATTGTCCCTATCGCACCCACCCCACCCTTATGTTTATTACCTATCTGGAAATTTTAATGTTAGTAGTTGTATCGTTGCTATCTGGAAATTGTAATGACAATAGTTATGTACTTTTGATACTTACTCACACTTTTGATACTTGGCCTGGGGCATCATCGCCTCATCTGGGTACGTCCAGGGGACCTATCCCCACCCCGTGGAGGTGGTTCCGCTGCCTGTCTACCCCTGTTCTCCCCTTTGGGACCGCTTTTGGGAAATGGTAGAATCACCCGAAGGCCGCTCTAACGGGTGCGGAGGTGCGATCAAGGATTAAAATCGATACGGTACGCTCGACACGGGGCATATCATATCAGTATCAGGTCATACCGGCATGGAATAAGCTACGACTAGAAGTGTGTCCTTCTAGTCGTGCGTATTGGTCCGATACCCACCGTATCGGTGTGTATCGTGCAGTATCGGCTGATACAGTCCGATATGCAAATCGAACATCCATTTGACAACTTCAGTACAAAAAATGCAGCTAGCATAATTCGAATCCAAGACCACAACTCACCTAGCGCTGAATAGTAATTTGCCTTTAACCACTAAACCATCATTTATTTCATGTTAAGAAATGAAATACATCAGCCTTTATTACTTAATATCTACATAAAACACCAACAACCAACATACACTTATCTTCAACAACTCCAATTATAAATTAAAAGGAATAATATTTAAAATTAATATTTTATAAACCAATAGAATAAATAATCTACCAGACCACATTTATATCAAAAAGTTGATTTTTAACTTAAAGAAATTCTAAAATATTAATAATAGAATAATTATTTTCATACTTAAAATTTACTAATTTGCACAGGATATATATCTCAAAATTTTTATAAATTATTAATTAATATTTTAATTTGCACTAAATAACCATGTATTTATTATTTACAAAAAATATTATTTATAAAATGTTTAAAAATGTAATATAAATTGAATCTATCAAATCCACTAGTCTATATTTATATTAAAAAAATCTTATTTTTATTTTAGAAATTTATAAAAATAAAATATTAATTGTGAAATAATTATTTTAGTAATTAAAATTTGTGAATTTTCATATAATATATATATTTGAAACTTAAATAGATTTGATATATATTAAGTTAGGATTATATATTTTTATAAATTATCAAATAATTTTGATTTACATTTTATAATAACATATTCATAGTTTACAAAAATGAAAATATTATTTACCAAAATTTTGATAATTAATTTTTAGTTAACATGTTTGTTAATGTTATAAATAATCTACCAAATCCACATTTATATCAAAAAGTTGATTTTTAATTTAAAGAAAATTTAAAATATTAATAATAGAATAATTATTTTAATACTTAATTTACTAATTTGCACATGATATATATCTCAGTTTTTTTTATAAATTATTAATTAATATTTTAATTTGGACTAAATAATCATGTATATATTATTTACAAAAAATATATTATTTATAAAATGTTAAAAAATGTAATATAAATTGAATCTTTCAAATCCACTAATCTATATTTATATTAAAAATTATTTTTTTATTTTAGAAATTTATAAAAATTAAAATATTAATAAATAAATAATTATTGTAGTAATTGAAGTTTTTGAATTTTCATATAATATATATCTTTGAAATTTAAATAGATTTGATATACTTTAAGTTAGGATTATATATTTTTTATAAACTATCAAATAATTTTGATTTGCATTTTATAATAACATATTCATTGTTTACCAAACTGAAAATATTGTTTACCAAAATTTTGAGAATTAATTTTTAGTTAACATTGTTGTTAATGTTAAAAATTATAAGTAGTAAAATAGAAAAATGATATAATAATTGAAATATAATAGTTGCGAATGTTTTGTGCCTTGAACTTTAATATAAAATAAGATAATAATGGCTTTGTGCATGTATTAATTTATAAAATATGTTACTTGGAATCTTGATTGATGCATATCAATAAAATTGTATGACATCTATGCATTCTTCTATATTAATTGTAATATATTTCTTCATATATACCGTCAAAATATACAATTCGTATGCATTTATACATTATTTGTAGCTATTTTGACAATAAACCTATTGTTAGTAATATATTTATGGAATTAATGTTCATTTTCCTAGCATATCCAAGTGTTTTCATGTTTTCGTCCGTATCCATGTGTTTCCAAAGCGTATCCATATCCGTATCCGAGTTATTCGATACGATACTCGATACCGATACTTTAATCCTTGGGTGTGATGGCCACCAAACCCACTCTACCCTACTGCCACTCACCCACCGAGCATCCCGACACCTTCTGATCGCCCATCGACCTGACGGCCCGGGTCAACGGTGGGAAATGGTGGTTCTGCAAAAGCACCATTTCCCACCGTCAGCCTTCCCCGTTGGCCCGGGGTGTCTCCGCTTCCTTTGGGGATGTCCAAGGCACCTCTACCCACCTTGTGGAGGTGGTTTTGCCGCTTGTCTACCCCCGCACCCACTCCGGGACCGGTTCTCCAAAATGGTAGAATCACCTGAAGGCCGCTCTGGCGGCCTTCCTCGTGAGCTTGGGCTTCTTTGCCTCTTGTCGGAAGGTATCTTAGATGAATTTACAAATATTTCTTAGTCAAGAAAAAAAAAACTTCTAAGCAATTTATGTTTATATACTGATATTTAAAAAGTCGAAATAACTACAATAAGACACCAAAATAGTTCACCAACATGGAAACGAAAGGGGGGAGTCTTTTAACACAATATTAAAATCACTAAACCTACGTATTCACCATTAATGATGAACTATTTCCAAAACACCAATGTAAGGAGAATAATAACACAAGAAGAAAAACAAGTTGCTTAACTGTAGCCATCCCTTCGGTAGCTAACACATGAACTGATTTCATAGACTCAATTTGCCTTATGCAAACATTGACTGCTCTCTTCACTTTTTCAAGGCGTTCCAAAACATCACCATGACTATTTCCCGATGTAACGTCATCCGACCAACCTCGAGGAATCGCCCACTTAAAAAATTTGCAACCACCAATAGAATCGCTTTTAGTTGTTGGGCTATCAAACACCTTCTCCTGCAAGTGCAACACATGTCATTAGCAATATACATGCCTTATATCGATGCTAGCAAATAATATCATCCCACTAAAAATATTACCTCGGATTTAATCGACAGCTATAAAATAACTTCTGTGGGCTATTCCGAATTGTTGAAATTCAAAAGATGCATTTTTGTTTGTAATAGCAATACTTAAGTATCATATTGCAAACTACTCGGAGATTTACTCCCAACACTCCGTTGGCTATTCATACCTATAAATGTTCAATAACCCACCGTAACGACATTCATATCTTAATCAACATTAAACACTTCATTTTCATTGAACTGAACTAAGCAACATTCAAATATTCATTTACAAATGTCCTAACGACAATGAATTAAGGAAAAAATGTAACAAAGTAAATTACCTGTGGTCGAGCAGCGTCAACAAATGCATTGGTGACCAAACCAGAATGAATCGGAGACACAGGGTTATGTTGGAAAACACGAGTGAACCACCTCCACAACGGTTGAATGCAGGGGCCTGAGAAACCTTCCAATGGCCGTTGGAACTAGCTTTGAGCGTCCTTCCAATGGCCGCTGGAACTAGCTTCAAGCGTCCTTCCAATGGTCAACACAAGGTGCCTCTAACGGATGGTGAACAGTAAACCGATGCTCCAGCTTCCTCGGAACGGTGAACGTTGGGTGTCGTCCACAGCTGGTGACCAGTGAACACAGGGTGAAGCTCCGGTGTTGAGTAAGAGATGAAGCTCTGATGATAAACACCTCTGACAAATTTTGAAATAGGGAAAACGTTGTAGCTCCGGTGATCCAGTGATTAACAACCTAAGAAATGGAGAAGAGCGAAATGAGGAAGAAGACGATGGGAGGATGTTGTAGTTTTTGGCTCTGAGAAACGAAGAAGAGGGTGTATGCTGGAGTTTTGAAATGAGGAAAAAGATGATGAGAAGATGTTGTATCTTTCTGTAGAGCTCCAGTGATTTGTGATTAACGGATCTGAGAAATGGTGGGGATGTCGTAGGTTCAAAATGAGGAAGAAGATGATGAGAAGACTTGTTGTAGAGCTCCGATGATCTACAATTAACGGATCTGACAATCGTTGGTTCGAAATGAGGAAGAAGACGATGAAAAATGCCATTGGGGTGGAGGGGTATAATGGATAATACAATAAAATTATGATGATATGGGGGGAGGAGCCGAAACAAATTTCCTATTTGTTGTGTGGGTGTGGCATAGGTTTCGATTTCCGTACGTCCCCATTCCATATTTCGATTTCTGAGGGGGAGCTATAACTTGCTTGATCCAATGTCCTCAAACTTGGACTAGACCTAATGGTTGGACTTGGATAGCCAAACAAGTATTTAGGTTGATTAGTTTGATCAAACCTAGCTTAGCTATAAGCTTACATTATAACATATAGTGTTTATTATTTTAAGCATATGGTTAAATACTTAAATAACCCTATGGTTTGGCAAATGGATACAAATTTACCACATTGTTTGGAAAATTACTTAAGGTACCTTTAATTTTTTTAATAATGGACAAAATCCTCTCTACCATTAGTTTGCTGTTACAATTCATTCATATGTGATGTCATGTGATTTATATAATTTTTCTTAATTTCAAAATTACCTTTTTACGATCATTTTATCCTTCATTGTTCTTTAAATTTTCAAAATAAAACCAACCACTTAGATCAAACTAGGAGGGTGGGGTAAATTGGGTATGTAATGAACCCTTTGATGGTATATTTCTGAAGAAGACTTCGGTGGTGGTGAAGATGGGGTCACTAGTGTGATTGGAGGTGATTGTGTCATTTGTTGATAGAGATTAGAGAGAGAACACTGTTTATAGAATTGAATGTTGGAAATGTAGGTGGAGACAAACACAGGAAATCAGATCCAGACAAAGACATAATCTAACACATTTGCAGTGATCATGGGCCATAAATGTGTGGCACTTGACGATTTATAAAAAGTTTTCAATTAGAGTTTTTTTTTTTTTTTTTTGTTTCTTAAATTTCTTCCTCTAAGAGGATTATTTTTCAGTACAAACAAAGTGGACCGGTGTGGAACTTCATTCTCTTGACACCAGACACCATGGTTGGTATTAAAGCCATTGTTGGGTGGTGGGTTCTGTCCAGCGATGGGTGCAATCTATGAAGGCTTTGGCCACATGACGAAGCGAGAGATAGCAATAATCAACTGAGAACTGACCTTGTCAAAAGGGAGCGAATAGAGAGAGAGAGAAACCAGGGCTTAGATTTATGTCATTGACGAATAGAGAGAGAGAAATCAGGGCCCTGCCCCTCCCAGATTCACCCTGAATAGGGCAGGTTTTCCCTGATCTTAAATAGGGATGGGGCGGGGACGGGGACAATATTCTTGCCCTGAATTGGGGACATGGAAGGGACGGGGTTGGCAAATAATCCCCCGAACCTGATGGCAAACTAGTAAAATATTCACGGGTTTAATATTAATTTTTAAAATACTTCTAAGTTATTCCAAAATTTTTTAAACCTTAGGATCCCAAAATTTCATTTTTATAATACTCCCAAACTGTTATACTCCAATTCCTAAAATAGCCAAAATTCCCATATCAATATGATGTATTTTTAGGTGGTTGGTTGGTTGTATTGGAGTGGAGAAAATTTGGGGATTCCCCATCCTTGATGGGAAATGGGTGTCTTGCTCGGAACCTGCCCTGCCATTGGGGCCGGGTAGGGTATTTGGGTTACGGGTTAGGGACGGGTAGGGGGTGCCCCACCCCGTTGCCATTCCTGTTTGTCAAAAAACTTAGGGGCACTTTAAGTAATTTTTCAAACAGTAGGGTAAGTTTTTGTCCATTTTCTAAGCCATAGGAGTACTTTAAGTATTTAACCCTAAGATTATTTCAATACAAAAAAAAGGCTTTAAAAGATTATCAAAAGTTCTTTGTTATTTTTGTTTCTTTTGTTTTTTCTTAAATTTTTAATTCAATAGAATTGAACAGTTCAACTAGATGGTTTTTTGATAACTATTCAACTAGATGGTTTTTTGATAACTATTCAACTAAATGGTTAGAAAACTTGATCCATGATCCAGTGATAAAAACCATGGTTTTCAAATTGGACCAGATCAGACGGTTAGACCGAAAAAACCGGTAACCGGTTAGTCCCCCGGGTCCGGTTATACTAGAAACTAGAAATTCCTAAAAAACATTGAAAAAGTCAGAAAACCACTGACTCGGGCAGTCGGACCGCTATACTATTCGACCTGGGCAGCAGTTCGTAGGTTATCCTTTTTTTTATTTTCACTGTTTTAAATTAAAAATAAATAAATAAATAAAATGACTTCAATATCCCCAACCCAAAATCGAATCTTTAGGCCCTTTAGGGTTAGAACCCCATTTTCATTGTAACCCTTCCCTCCTCTCAACCTTCACACCCAACTGACCACCTGTAGCGGCCAACACCACCGGCATCCGATGGCGACATACACCAACCGACGGCAATTAACGGTCACCAGCGACGACAAGTTTGCAGTGGCGGCCAGCGTATTTTGCAGCACTTCCAGGCTCAAGTAGTAAGAGCTGCGGTAGGCGAGTTTGTAGCGGCGGCCGACTTGTTGCAGCGGGCAGCGAATTTGCAGCGGTGGAATAAATTGAAGATTAGCAGACTTTACATTCCCTTGATTAGTGAGCACTGATTTATACATAGAGATTTAAGGGTTTATTTATAGATATTATATACACAAAGGGCATCCCTTTCACTACCAACTACTCTTGATAGTTGAAAATCAAAACATGCAGAACTGGCCTTTCTTTGGATCTGAACTTGCTTGCCTCTCTTTAACCCAGAAGGTAGATCATAAAACGGGTCTATTTACAAACATTTTCTTTCTTCTAATTAGTTTACCATAAGGAAGTTTTGCTTTCAGTTAAATAGGATAATAAACTACGAAATGACATCAAACTTCTGACTATTTAAACTTTTGAACAGTCCTATTGCTTAGAGGCTTGACTGAGTAAAAATCCGAGTGATTGACGATTCTAAGTGTTCATCTGTTAGGTGTTGTTTGATTTTTACAATAGGCTCAAAATGTGATACTTTGGGAAGTTCCTTTGATTTTTCTTTTGATTTCTAAGTAACACAATGCACATTAGATTCCAACTAATAATAGGATCTCATATGGTTCTTGATTCTTGAATCCAAATATAGAGCTTTGTATTCTTGTAATTTGACTTGAATTTTTTGAGGGTTTTCTTCTTGAAATATCTATATGTTCTGTTTTATTTTTCTGTATTTTTTCAGTATTTTCTGTACTTTTGTATTTTCTATTTGTTATGTACTTTGTTATTTTTGTATTTAGATAGTTTTATTTTTCTGTACTTTTTGATTTTTTTTTTGTGTTTTTCTGTATTTTTTAGAATTTTTCTGTATTTTATTTTTATATTTTCTATGTGTTTTGTACTGTATTATTATTTATTTAGATAGTTTTATTTTTTTGTATTTTATTTAATTTTATGTTAATTTTTATTTTTAATTTATTTATGATGTCCCGGGTAGAACCATTCGACCTAGACGGTTGAACTGCTTAACCGGAAACCGATCCCCTAATTGGTTCGGTTCGTTTTTAAAAACCATGATAAAAACTGGTTTATGTTTAATTAAAATCTAACAACATGGCGTGTAACTAAAGTGGTTCCATTTTTAAGTATTTTTAAAACATTGATTATAGAATGGAAGCTTAAAGACAAAGATCGGAAGAAAATTTCAATTGAAACTTCTCATTTTTGTTCTTTTTTAAACTTTAACTTTTACATAGCTTTGTTTTCGAGAACATCTTACCAAATCATAAACGGTCTTTCTTGAGCTTTATGGCTTTCAAAAGCCCAATCATAGCCCAACCAAATAGGGCCTTAAAAGATAATAGTTCAAAGATGATGATAGCATAATAATACCAATTGTTTTATATATGTGTATAAAAACAAGGAAAAATGATGCTACAAAAAATGATATCGGAAAGGCTTTTATCCATCAAAATCCCTTGTGATTTTTAATGAACAACCACGTGATTGGTTACTATTTTTATGAGACTGGTTGGTGTTTGATTGGTTATAAGTTTTCCCGGTATCATGTCTTTCTAGCATCATAGTGGAATTTTGATTTTTTTTTTTATTTTTCACACTTTTTTTTATTATTATGATGAATATATGATATTAAAGATATGTCCAAATGTTTTATGTAAAATTGTTGTATTTTTTTCATATTTTTTTATGTTTTTATCTTTGTATTATATTTAACAATTGCATTAAGGGTCAACACATTTGACCCAAAACTTGATGTTTTGATTTGTTAGACTCTATCAAATAGGAAACCAATTTCATTTTTAGATCAATTTAAAACTTTGTGTTTTATTTCCATCATAAACAAAAAACAATCATTTTTGTCACAGTTTTTTTCATTTTAAAATTTTGGTATTTATTTCTATTTTTTAAAATTTATTATTTAATTATGCAATCATGGTTTGATTCATTTGACCTATATGGTTGAATTGGTTGCCTACTAGTTGGATGCAAGGTTCAAAGTATCGACACGATACGCCTAATATGGGGCATATCATATCATATTTTTGAGTGTTGATACACTTGTTTTATAGGTGTTTTTGGGAACTTCTTTTTTTTATTATATAATATATATAGTTAAAACTAAAATTTGAAAAAAAAGTTGCATTAATTGAAGTAATGATACACTTCTGTCGATACACAGATCAATACTTTGAGCCATGCTTGGACGGAAGAGTAATTTCATTTTTGGATTGGTTTATTGGTGAAAAAATGCCTTAAATATCAAATTTAATGAAAGAAAATGGAAGTTAGTAACTTAAAGGGTTATTAACTTATTATCTGAAACTCTCCCTCACATTTACCTAATCGTTTTACTTATTCTCACTTTTTCGATACCTCCAAAGAGGCAAGAGCCCCCTTTGCCAAATATCTATTATTAGAAAGTGAATAGTTTTAGTAAAAGGTCTATAATACCCCTATGTTTTGTATTGCCCTTTGAATCCCTTAGAATGCACCTCCTACAAACACATTTAGGGGTGTTCATTGTATGGTTCAAACCTCAAAACCGAACTGAACCAAACCAAATTTGTGATTTGGATTGGTTTGCACCTATAAACGGTTTGATTTGGTTTGATATTTTGCTAAATTGTAGTCTATGGTTTGAATTTGGTTTATTGGATTTTATAAATTGAATCAAACTGTAAGCCATAAACTAAAATTATATATAAACATATAAATATACAATATATAATTTTATAAATATATGATGTATAAATATTATATATAATATACTACATCTAAATCAAATGCACACAATTATAAATATATAATAAACTCTTTTATTTTATAATAAAATAAAAGTTTTAAGTTTTAATTTTTAGGAGTTGTTATTTAGGCTTTTTAATTGGCTTAAATCCAATAAAATCATAGAATGGTCCAAAGTCCACATATTGTATTAGAAACTACACTAAACCATAATAAAATGGTTTGGTCTAGTTTAGTTTTTATGCCAAAACGGTTTGATTCGATTTAACAATTTTTTAATTTGTAATTTACGGGTTTGGTCTAAGATCTTCTCCAAACGGAACCAAACGAGACCATGAACTCTCTTAACCATAGCGACAGCATGATCTTGCAACCTCCAATGAAAACACAATACATTATACATCCAACCAACTTAGGTGGTGTTTGAACCATTGCCTTTTTTCCCAAAAAAATAATGTCACATTAGTGCCATTTTAGATGTTTTTTTTTTCATGCAACACACCTTTGCTACTAATGGTAGATGAGGTGGCACCAATGTGGGAATCATTTTTTTGGAATAACATGGTAAAAAATTTCTTACACCAGTGTGGCATTTGTTTCATCAATGATTGTTGGTTGTTGGATCTTGGATTTCAAGGCCCAACCTACACATGGACAAACAAAAGATCAGCCCATTCTTTGGTCAAGGGGCGATTTGTTTGTGTTCTAGCTCAAGTTGGTTTGAATTGTTCCCTAGGATATAGTGAAGCATCTACCAGCCAAACTATAACCATATTCTTTGTAGTTTTCTGGGTTTCAACTTTCAAGTGTCGTTTTAAACCACTGAAGCACTTTGAATCGATTTGGACCATGAATGTGGATTATGGTGATACTCTTGCTCAGATGTGGACTGAAAATGAGGGAGAATTCTTGGACAAATGTCAAAATAGCAATATTAACTTTTGGAGTTGGTAACAATATAATTGATGATATCCAATCTGCTACTATGGACGATACTCAATTTAGTTGCATATAATTTGCCCAACTGAACCAACATCCTCGGCTTCACATCCCCATCACCCAAAACCGATCGGGATAACCGGAAAACCAACCTAAACATTGACTTCTCGGTTTGTTGGTTGGTCAAACCGACAACTAAGTGTGCGAGGTTGGACTAGGTGTGAGGTTAGCCTGGGTGCGAGGTCGGACTTGGTGTGAGGTCAAACTAGGTGCGAGGTTAGCCTCAATGAGCTGACTCATATTGGGTTTGTTTTGGTTTTGTTTTTAGGTTTCATCTCATGAAAAATCTTTACATTAGGTGACATGGGGCCTCGTAGAATCAATAGATCTCATAAATTGAGCTTCATTAAAGTGCTAAGAAAAGGGAACACACACTATGAAACAAGAAGAAATATCAATGATATTGTTTATGCACGACTTAGGCTAAGGGTGTGGGTCGGGGATGAGGGTAAGGCTTAGAAAGTAGGCAGGGCAGTGATGGGGTGTAGGGCATGGGCTAAGGCAATCCATGTTAAGGATGGCTCGAGAATAGGGTCATGGGCGGTGGCACCAATATTATATATATTCTTGGGGTATACACTATTGGATCAACTACTTGATGGTTTTATGGTGTTGATATAATATATGGGAAGCAATTGGTATAAGAGGAATTCAAATACAATTCCAAAAGTTGAGCATAAGAGATTAAATCTAAATCACTGAACAAGTGGTTTGAAGGGATGAAATTCAATTGTTTCATGGCCAAACCTGTTAGGGTAGTTGGCCGAATTACAAAACAATTTCAATCCAACACGGGAATTGATTTCTTGGTATTTGAAAACCTAAATTTTCTAGATCAAAATTGCATTGAACAATGTTTGAAACCCCAAATTTAACTGAGCATACTTGATACATAATCCACAAATTGCATGTCCTAGAGTGGTAGTTCACACCCAAAATTTAGATCTAGATCGGCTCCCAACTGAAGATAGTGCAACTAGAAACTTGAGGTTGATCCTACAACATTCCTTTAGCCGATTTGATCTCCAACTAGTTGGAATTGATGAAGCTATGTGAACCACTTAGTTTTTTTTTTATGTTTTTTTTCTTCAAAACACAACAGGAAATCAATAATCCTCTCCAAGGCTGGTTCGAAGTAGGGTTTTGGAAGCAAGGAATAAGAGAAAGAGAGTAAGAGAGAATGTAGAATAGGATAGTTTGACCTCTCCCTCTCAACCCTATATATAGAGCTCTCTCCTAACACAATTAAGTCTTGATCCAAATCAAATTTGGATTAAAAATTAATCACACTAGTAAAATGGAGCTCTATACCCATATTCAATCCAGATCATATGACAACTTAACTTGTCATATGACTACTTTAACTAGTCTTACTAATAATGGGCCTATTTCCTTTAGTGATATACTTACATAATTGTTGCAAGGCTTCTTAGGCCTGAATAGTGTATGACATGGGACCCATAAAGGTATCGCATAAGTCCATATGGGTTCAGCCCATGTTTGGAAAGAGATAGGTCAAACTCACTACACAAGTGCAGTGAACCCTTGGGTCAATCAAGTTGGGCTTAGTTTGGGCCCAACACTAAAGTTTAAGTGATTATTGGTTTAAGTCACCCTATGAAGCCCAAGGATAATGGATTAATATGAGATAAAACCCACTAGGTTTTAAGTCCTATAATTTCCTCTTTCCCTAACCTCTTAGCCCTAAATGATCAAAACACTACTCACAGGTAAGAACCTCTTCCCTAATTGCAAAGTGTAGTGTCATACCCTTAGCTTAGATAGATTTCGAGATTAAACCTTTTATAAACCATTTTTAGAAAATAATATAATATAAGTATAAATACATTTTTCAAAATGATTTCAAATACAGTTGAAATCCATTACCAATAGTTTAAGTTTCCATAAGAGAGAATGTAAACATTGATTCACTTTGTTTGATAAAAGGAAGGAACTGATCCTATCATTATGAACACCCACTTAGGTAACATCATTAATTGCTCCAACATACCCAAGTATTTGACCCTAAGTAGATCTCACTAGTTGTTATATTAAAATCATTTTAACCAAAGACCTAATGCAACATCATAATCAAGTCTGGGGTTAAGTGCAAATTCTAATTTTACTAATATGTTTCCAAGGTCCAGGGCATACTTGAAAATTGGTCGAGGTTCAATGCTTCTTATAAACACCCATTGATTGTACTTGGGGTCTAACCTTAGCAGTTAAGACAAGTTGCTCCACTAATTTGGCAGCACATTAGTGTAAGTCTTGTTAGGATAAACTCTCCAAGTTTATCCAATGCTTGAGAAGTTTCTAAACTAACACAAGTATCATAAGTGCCCAACTTAAGGAATAATTCATAGAAACATACAAATTTGAGCATAAAACAATAATTACTAATATTATTAATAGATAAAATTTAGTATACATTAATCAAATTGGAGATAAGAGAATACACTATCTAACAATTCCTACTTACACTTAGATCCAATCAGGTACAAGCCTTCATACTATTCACATGTCCCTCAAACGCTTTTTGTGTTAGTGGCTTGGTCAATGGGTTCGCTACATTATCCAGTAGTTCTACCTTCTGAATCTAAATGTCTCCTAACCTCTCATAAGATATGATATTTCCTCTCAATGCGTTTTGACTTCGAGTGCACTCTTAGCTCATTGGCTCAAGCAATGGCTCTAATGTTGTTATACAATAGTGGAATTAATGACATGCTAGAGGGTACAACTCCAAACTCTTGGACAAATTTTTTCATTTAAATTGGTTCTTTGGCAGCTTCATTTACGACAATGTACTTAACCTCAACTTTGGAGTCTACTATGAACCTTTGCTTGCTACTTCTCCAACTGATAGCATATGATCCCAACTAGAGGAGTAAATCAGGTCGTACCACGACCCAACATGAAATTTAGACAGCTCGACATGACGACACACAGGCAGTATCGGGCATAACATGATGGGTTAGGTCATGTTGGGCTTGGGTTTCTAGGCCCATGGGCCGATATGGCCGAACAAGGTGCTACCCATGACCCGTGTGCCAGCACGGCCCAGAACGTGGCTTGACTTAACACAACCAATAATATATAGTATATAATATATATAATTTTACTTTTAATTTTATTATATTATTTCCTTTTATTATTGCATAGATAAACAATTATATACATCAAAATTCATATAAAATAAAATTTTATGATTTTTTTTCAATTTTTTGTCTATTTTATTAATTTATTTTAATTCATTATTTTTTTTAAAATAGACCTTTCATTGGCTTAGCCCGGTCTGTGGCCCAACTTGGCCCAAGGCTCAGCCTGTGGACTAGCCTGACCCATGGCACGACATGGAATGGCCTGGGCCTATGCCTTAAGCCATGTTGGACCAGACCTTTGAAGTATCCTAGAGGTAGCAAGCATGGATCGGCTTGGCCCGCCAGTTGCACAGGCCGTCCACGTACCATTCCAGCCTTGCATGACTTGAGTTACACCTCTAATCTCAACATAAAGATGTATCCATATGTGGAATTTTTATCATCTAGACCTGATTAGAATTCAAGATCTTTGTAACTGGTCATTTGTAGTGAACTACCATTGAAGATGAGACAATAGTCTTTTGTTCTCTGCTTAGGTATTTTAGTATGTTTTTTATAATTATCCAATGTTCTTGTCCTGGGTTGGATTGGTATCTGTTTATAACACCAACGACTTATGCAATTTCAGGTTGAGTGCATAACATAGCATACATGATGCTTCCTACAACAGAAACATAGGGAACCTTTCATATGTCCTTTATCTCTTTGGGGGTCTTAGGTGACATTCATTTTTAAAGAGTGACTCCATCTCTAAAAGGAATCATTTCTTGAAATGTTGCATGTTGAATCTATTGAATATCTTGTCAGTGTAATTAGATTATGATAATCTAATCAACTGCTTTGATCTATCTCTATGGAGATGAAGTCCTAAGATACTGAGAACTTCTCTAAGATCTTTCATGGAGAATATATTAAAAAATATCCTGCATCGTTCCTAATGAGTAGAATGCTATCTGCATATAATATTATGAATACAATATTATCCTTCATTATCTTTCTGTAAACACAGGTTCATTTAGATTTTGCTCGAAGTCAAACTATTTGATAGTCGAGTCAAATCAGATGTTCCAATTTCTTGAAACTTACTTTAATCCTTATGTGGATCTATTAAGCTTATATACCATCCATTCTTGCCATTTACCAATGAAGCGTTTTGGTTGCTACATATAGATATCTTTAGTAAGACTTTCATTAAAAAATGCAATCTTGATATCCATTTTTCAAATTTCATAATGATAGTGTGTAGTCATTTCCAATAATACCCTAATGGATTTTAGCATGGCCATGGGCAAAAAGGTTTTCTCATAATTGACTCATTTCTAAGTGTAACCTTTCGTAACAAGCCAAGCATTATAGGTCTCAACATTTCCATGAAGGCCCTTTTTTCCTCTTGAACATGAACTTGCAACTACTTGCTTTTACCCTAAGGGGCAGGTTTGTAAATGTCTAAACTCAATTGATATTCATTGGTTTTCTGGAGTAGTTGTAAGTTAGGTGTTGGTATTTAGAACCTATGGGATATCTTCCACTACTTCTAAGCTCTCCTCATCAAGAACTAATTTTTATTATGATTGTTTAGAATGTAGTCATCTTCTAAAAAATGAGCACACATTTCAACTAATAAATACTTTTTGTTCACTTGGGTTAGAGAAAAGGTATCTGGTAGAGTCTTTAGGATAGCCTATAAATAGGAAACAAATGGTTTAGGATTTCAATTAATCTGCACTTGCCTTTTTGACATGTGTTGGACAACCCTATAGCTTAAAATGTCTAACATTGTTTTTTACTAGTTTAAAAGCTCATATAGAGTTTTTGGGAAACTGACTTAGTTGGAATCTGATTTAGCATGTAAATCACAATCTCTAATGCGTATCCCTAAAATGATATGGGTAATTCTGAGTGATCAAACTAGATCTTAATAAAGTTTGATTTCTTTTTCTTCGATACATCATTTAATTGTAGTGTAGCAAGTGGAGACAATTGTGATATAATCTTGTTATCCTCTAAGTAATCATTGAATTCATTATAGAGATATTCACCACGTTCATCTAATCATAGTGTTTTGATTTGTTTCACTAACTGTTTCTCAATTTCATGTTTGAATTCTTTAGACTTTTCAAATGGTTCATACTTCTGTTTCATTAGGTACATATACACATGGTGTGAATAATCATCAATAAAGGTTATAAAATATTAATGGGAATTATGTGTCCTAATATTTAGTGGGCTTCATACATCTGTATGTATAGGTCAAATGTACATGTACTTCTTTCAGGCGTACCAATAAATGACCTTTTTGTCATCTTGCTTTATAGGCAAGGTTCATAAGTTGGTAGATTTTCTACTGTGAGAAAATTTAAGAAAACATCCTTTACCAATCTTATCATATGATCTATGTTTATATGGCCAAGTCAGTAATGCCACAGACAGATAGGATTAATGATTTCTCGTGTTCTTTTGATAGATATGTGTTTCGAATTTGTCTCGGTTACATTTGTTTCTAGAGAAGGTATAGTACATAGAGACCATTCTTAATTTCTCCATAAGTAAGGAATTTGTTATTCAACTTAATTGTAATATTCTTATTGAATAAAATAGAATAGCCATACTTACATAACTTAGAAACAGAAATCAAATTTCTCCTAAGCTGTGGAACAAAGGCAATCTTTAAGTTTAATAACTCTTCTAAGAACTAAAATTACTTAGAATGTTGATCAAATCAAGATTGATAGTACCTCGGTAGTAAGAGATGTTGTCAATAAAGATTAGTTTCTTTCTAGGGTTTGAGAGGAACTAGGATTTGAAGTAGATATTTTATTAGGAGAGGAAATAGCTAGTTAGCTATGCTAGGGTGTTGAGGCATTGAGCTGAAATCAATATAGGAAAGAAGGGGGAGGTGACTTTCAAACTTCATTGAAGCTAAGATATGTTTTTGTTAAAGGTGTTTGATAGGATTAATAAAATCATATATATGAAGAACCATGTTCATTTAATCTTGTACCAATCTGGAGTTGTTAAGAAGACTGACTTCTTCCCACCATGTTCATTCTCATTGCAGGGATGTGCTATGTTTCTAGGTAGCTCAAGTAGAACCCAATGTGTTGGAATTAATCAAGACACTCTACTCTCCAACATCTAGTAATTTTCATGTTTTATTTACTTAGATTTAATTGTTTTCTTTTTGTATTTCCCTTAATTACATTGAGCTTCTATACAGTAAGACATCGGGTTTGTAGAAAAGAAAAACTCTATTACAATTTAGTTCATTTCTTGGAAGATTTGTCTTCTTTTATTCCTCTTCGAGCTTGAAAGCATAGATGGAAAGCAAACAAGAGGTGCTCAGCTGGTGTCTTTAAAGTGGCCTTACTAGAAGCATGATCATCAATATACATGTTGGAGAAGGTAACCCAAACTAGAAACTCTTTTCCTCTAACCCTAATTAACTTCTTAACTAGCGAGGGGTGCCTGTGGTTAGCACAACAATTACTAAAAAAATACTACAAAATCATGTACTTAGAAAGATTACTTATATCAAAGTTAATATCACTTAGTGTAATTAAATGAAAGTAATTAATTAATTAACTTCACAGAATGTAGGCTTTAATAATTATTATTAATTAATGCCAGTAAAACTTTTAGAATTTTAAAATGTAAAATCAAAACAGAATAATAAAAACTAAAACTAAAATCCAACATAAAATTATTTTTTAAATAAAAGAAATATTTACATTTGAAATTATACAACTAAGTGCGTTAAGAAAAAAATAGTCATGCAACACAAGAAAAAATAAGAGGGATGAGATAAAATTTGGATGGTGCTAACCAAGAAAGAAAAAGAAAAAAAGAAAAAATTGACAGCTAATAATCCAAGAAAGTTAGCTAACTATGAACCAAGGCTTGACTTCTAATCCAACAAACATCATTAATGGATATTACAAATTGTCGTGTTTCTTCATAAATAAACAATAAGTATTGGCAACAATACATCATATATTAATAAATATATTATATATCAACAATAATCGGCAACATATGTTAAGTATCAATATAAGCTTTTGGAAAAGAATAATGAATTTTCCTTTTAAACCAATCAACAACATAAAAGCTCAATCCTGATGAATATAGCAATAACAAAATAGTTCTCAACTAATAAATAGAAACGAAAATACATTGTCCACCTAGACAACTTCGAACAAACTAAAACTAAAGAACCAAACCACACTCATTCACACTCAGTATTCATTTTCCTCATCACCATCTTCTCCCTCGGCAGATTCAACAACAACTTCCTCATAATCCTTCTCTAAAGAAGCAAGATCACCACAAGCTTCAGAAAACTCTCCCTCTTCCATGCCCTCACCAATATACCAGTGAACAAAGGAATGCTTAGCATACATCAGATCGAACTTGTGGTCAATCTGGGAGAAGACCTTTGCAACACTACTGGAGTTGGAGATCATTAGGGGTGGCTATTTTCCACCCAACCCACTGAACCCACCCAGTATCTAACCCACCCAATCCGCCTATTTACTTGACTGGTTGGAAAAGGTTTGATCACCCATTGGATCAATTTAAATGGGTTGGGTTGGGTTGTGGATAACCATTGGATTAACCACTAAAGGTATAAGTATTAATTCCTTAACCATTTTTTTAATTTACTTCATTTGAATGAAATAATTTATAATTAATGCATTAATTTTCTATTAATTAGTAACTAAAATTAGTTTTTTCTCGAATCAAAACACTTCACCCAAATCGACATAAATCCAAATAAACTTGACCTGAGGCCGGACCAGCTCAACTTGGTCTGAATATGAGAAGACCCGATCACCCCGGTTTGGTTCATTTGGCTTGATCAGTCCAGTCTGAACCTGATCTGACTCAGGACATGCCTATTTGGAGTCAACCTGAATGTCCATCCTAACCCAAAATCCACCCCGTTTGCTTTACTTGGTTTGGATAGTCTAGCCAGAACCCTATCCACACATCCCGACCCGAATATGGACTGGCCCGATTTACTTCTCTTAACCCGCTTTGGGCCAACTGGTTCAGTCCCAAACCCATGCACAAACCTAATATGGGCCAGTCCATGTCAACATGCTTATTTGGACTCTTTCACTTGATTAATCCCTTATGTGTAACCTCTAGAGTTCTCCATATTTCTTGTGTTGTCTCATATGCAAAGATTTTATTGAATTTGTTCATGTTCAATGCAAAGTAAAAATAGTTCATATCCCTAGCATTTGGAGACACCTTTTTTTTTCCATCCTTAGTCCATTCCAAGGAGGCTTTTTCTACCATTACCTCTCTTGCATTCTTGGTTGGTCCAAATCATCCATTCTCAACAATTTGCCATGGCTCATAGTTGAGAGAGATGAGATAGAATCTCATCCTTGCCTTCCAATAGTTGTTGCCCTTCGGCATATAAAGTGCTGGCTTGGGTGGCCATTCTAAATCACTTAGTTGTTAAGCCAAACTACTAGCGAACTTGCTTTGATACCACTTGTTAGCTTAGGTAGCCTAACCCAAGAGAAAGGGTGAATTGGGTTCTACTAATTTCCTCTAACTAAAACCTTCTAAAGCACAAGAGCTATATACAATTAATAGCGATTAATATTAATGTAGTGCTTATGTGCCAATGTGTAATAGTGCAAGCAATAAACATCAACAACAAAGAATAGCAACTATAAGAAAATGAAGGCAAATACAATATGTTGGAAGGGTTACAAATAAGATTTGACATGGCCGAACCCGGTTTGGTGGCTGGTTGAATTTTCAAAAATTTACTAACCCAACTTTAGAACCGACTTCCCATTGATTTTTAAATATGAAAATTTGGGATTGATCTTGCGCTAAATCGGACCAGATTTGAAACCCAAATTAAAACTGATTATACCTAATACAAAGACCAAAAAAATGAAACTTCTAAATGTTTGGATCAAAA
Source organism: Nelumbo nucifera (assembly GCF_055504915.1). Taxonomy (NCBI): domain Eukaryota; kingdom Viridiplantae; phylum Streptophyta; class Magnoliopsida; order Proteales; family Nelumbonaceae; genus Nelumbo; species Nelumbo nucifera. The sequence goes on along the minus strand of NC_142656.1, from coordinate 28,588,321 downwards.
AGGGTATGTGAAGATGGTGTAGTGTGTATGTGAAGCTGATTCAACAAAAATCGGTCTCCAACTTGCTTGAATCAAAGAATGTATGTGAACTCCTGACCCAATCAGCTTGGGCTTAGTTTGGGCCCAATACATAAATGATCATCGAGTATAAAGACCCAAGGATAATGAACTTGTGTAAGATAAATCCCATTAGGTAATCAACCTTGTAATAGTCTCTTACACCTAACCTCTCGGTCCATAATTATCAGAACACTGCCCATAGGGAAAGACCTCTTCTTTGACTATAAAATGCAATGCCACACTCATTGCTTAGATGGATTCTAGGATTAAAACCTTTTGCAAACATTTTTTTTCATAAAATAGTAATATAACATATACATATATTTTACAAATCAGATTTGAAATATAGTTGAAATCCTTTACCAATAATTTAGGTTTCTATCACAGAAAGTGCAAAGCATAATATTCACTTTGTTTGAAAAATGGGTTGATCCTATCATTATGATCACCCACTCAAGTAATTTCCAAAACCACCCCAACATGCCCAAGTATTTGACCCTTGATGGATCTCACAGATTGGCACATAAAAAATAGCTCTGTCTAATACGTAGTACAATATCATAATCAAGTTTGGGGTTAAGTGAAACTTTCTAGTTTTGCCCATTTATCTACAAGGTCTAGGGTATAACTGAAATTGGTCCAAATTTAGTGTTTCTTCTAAATACCCACTAATTGTGCTTGGGGTCTAACTCTAGAAGTTGAGACAAATTGCTCCACCAATTCGGTAGCACATTAGTGTTAGCCTTGTTAGGATAAACTCTGCAAGTTTAGCTAATGACTGAAAACATTTTAAACTAACATGAGTCGTATAAGTGTCTATTTTAAGGAGTAATTCACAAAAATGTACCAATTTAATATAAAATAACAATGTACTTTATTCATTTACTAATAAATGTTTGTGTACATCAATCTGAATGGAGCTAAGGGCATATACTGTCTAACACAACATTTATAAAGGTTTTGTCATTCCTAGGCCTACGTCCTCTCCCCAGACACATCATCTGAGAATTTTCACTAAATCAGTTGAACTTCCCTGGTTCTAATAAAACCTTTACAACTAGTTGGACTTTCTAGGTTCCAATAAGACCTTACAATAGTTAAGACCTTACAGGTGCCAATAAGACCTTTAATCGGATAAACTTATTGGTGCTATCTCAACCTTTCCAGCATTCAATCTTTGAACACTTAATAACTATTAGCTAGAAACTACTAGCTAATCAAATAGAATAGGTATAAATAATTAAAGCACAAAGGTAATGCCTCTAACACACTATTTGAATGCAAGAAAGAGCATAAACAAATATAGGCTTAAAGAACTCAAAGGGTAAAGACTCTTTTAAGCCCATAATCTCTTCAATCAATGAAGCACAAATAGCATTTTAGAGCATTTTTCTCCAAGGGTAAAGACTCTTTTAAGCCCATAATCTCTTCAAACAATGTTGCTCTCTTGATAAAGCTCTCTTTTTTCTTTTCATAATATAACTCAAATAAGTTCCTTGATATTTTCATCTCAAACTTGTGTATTTATAAAATAAATCATACTTAAAGAGCATATAACTATTATAAATCTGTTGGGAAGAGATAAATTTATTTTTAGAAAAGTTTAGAGCTTGTTCTTGACAAGATTAAAGGCTTATCAAAAGAGGAAAGAGTCGTTGATCCTTCAAATGACCAAAAAACTTCTTTCCTTTTTTGAAGTAGTTACTTGTTCAAGCTAATAATTGATTGTTTCAACCTTGTTAGGAATAAGTAGTCGACTACTACTCGCAAGACAATCTCTCTCTGTGGTAGTTGACTACTTGATGAACAGTATTCTTGATCATAACGCATAGTTGATAACCCCTAATCCATTAGCCAACTATTGGATAAAGCCAATGTTGCACTAGGTTCGATTGTCATAGGTAGTCAGCTACTACTCCATTAGTAGAGTACTCAATGACACCATTCTCAACTATCACTGGTAGTCAACTACTACCTTATGGGAATCAACTATAGGATATGAGCAACCTTAGAAACTTCAAGTAGGTGACTCTAATCATCTAGGAGTCAACTCCTTAGACCTTTACACTTAGACGTTTCATACTTAAGCTTAGTATAAAATCTAAGGAAAGGCCTAGCTATTTAACAACTAGTCTCTAAGGTTTTAGTTAAACCGAGGTTAGTCAATTAAGCCTATTTTATGCATGCTTGCAAATGATTATATCAAGTTCTAAAGGATATAAAGATGATAACAATAAGCTCTAGAACTTGATGCTTTCTGCTTCTTCTTCTTCTTCCTCTTTGTAGCTTTCTTCTTCCCCAGAGAGTAAATTGTTCATCAAATAGCTACCCACTTTGCAGTTCAAGACATTTGAATTCTTCACAAGAGTTTATAAACATTTTATCTCTACTAATGGAAATCTCTTGGCACAGTTGTACACTTAAGTTCAAATCATTAGTAGTCTCAATGAGTTAATTTTGTTATCATCAAAACACACAGGATTAATAATTGGCACCCAAAAATCCTAGTTGGTTTTAGTGGAATTCTCAAGTGGTGTGCATGGGGAGAGAACATAGGCTTGGTTTGGCTGAATCTCTATAAATCTTGTCTTTTCTTTTAGTTTCTACACTTGTTGATTAAAACTCATTTTATACATTGTTATATTATTATCGTACTGTTTTCACTTTCTTTGTTCTCTATCATCCATTATATAGCATTTAAGTTTAAAAAGACATTAGTTGGGGAGGAAACCTTATAGAATCCAATTCACCCCCTTGGGTAAGGCTACCTATGAAACATACTCAACCGTCTTGTAGGAGGTGTTTGGCCTACTCTAATACTGTTTTTTCTTGGAAGAAATATTAGCCACTACTAACAAACTCCTCCACAGGTCATTAAAGGACAAAAAATGTTAAAAGAATTTAAGGTTTGCAGCCAATGAATTGCCCTTGTCAAGATACACTTCTTTACTTTTGAGAGGCTTCTTTCATTTTCTTGCTAGAATATTTTGGCATTCCTTTCTTCTCAAATAGTCCACAAAGGTATACAGATTAAACAACATAGTTACTTTTATTGGAAGGTTCCACCTACACCTAATTAAACAAAGAAAAAAAGTCCAATTCTGTATGGCTATAGAAAAGGAACGAGATATTAGCAAGTGGTAGTAATCCTCATTCTAGGCTTAGAGAGTACACCAGTTTGGAGATGAACACAAAAAAAGTTTTCTTTTGAAAGTGGTCCAAAGTATTAATCTTCCTTGTAGAGACTTAATGCACTCTAATTGAGTGTAGAAAATATTCAAACAGATCAACATTTGGGACTGTTGGGGTGTGGATGCAATTAGACTAGCTAATGGACTTGTACTTTTTTTGGGAACTAGCATGAATATACCAACATCTGGGGTGAAAGAGGAAACAATAGCTTTGTACCTTCATTTATGGAAATTAAAACATAATAAAGGAAGAGTGAGGCCTTCTTGGAAGATTGGAATAATCTTTATAAGAGAATAAGTTCTCCATGAGTGTATGTATGAGATTTAAGCATGGTCTTAAGGTTAGAAGACAAGGAAATAGACCTTGTAGCAATGAGCTATTGAGACTCGAGGAGTTGATAAATCAACATGATCTAGAAATTGTACGCCATGGTCCTAGATATACTTTGTTAAAAAAGAGATGCAGAAGGATAATACAAGAGAAAGAAGTAAGATGGTTTCATATAATAAGGAATGTAGAATGCTTTTTGAAGAGGCAAGGATGATAAGTTTAATTTCAGGAGGCTAGGACCATTTATCACTACTAATAGTTCTAGAAACCAACTCAATATTAAAATGGGAAACAAAACGCCTTTCAAAATGTTTGGACAACCTATGAAGATTGTGAAGGAATATTTGTGCAGACTACCTGAGACAAGTATATTGTAGGATCAAGGTAGCATGTGGTCAAACAAAAACGCAATCATCTTAGAGGTGTTCCAAGAAAGTAGAACTTAAAAGGTATTTGGGGGAGTCTAAATGAAATTAAGCAAATTAAAGAGCAATTAGCAGAAGAAAAAGATAAACTAAAAGAAAGATGAAATCCAAGTAATTTTGAAACATTAAGGCTGTGTTTGGTTCAAAAGAAAAAGTAGGGAATGGTAGGGAAACCTTTACAAACCTTGTATAGGTTTCCCTACCTTTCCCTTCCTTTGCCCTACCTTTTCCTTAAAACCAAACATAGCCTAAAAGAAAAAATTGGAGGTAGAGTTGTTGATCAAAAAAATGGAGGTAGAGATGAGAGAAAATTGATCTAGGTGCAAAACTCGAGGATCTTGGCTTATCATCAGCAATGGAAATACAAGAATATTCCATATGGCCATTAAGAAAAGGGTTTAGAATCAAATTTTAAAAATAAAAAATGACAAGAAGAATGGATCTAAGAGCACCAAAGGATTATGGATGAAGTAGTGGTCAATCGTTTTCAAAATATATACAAAGTCCTCAAGGCCTATGGGTATAGAAAGGGTTTGCCAAAGAGTCAAATGTGTCATTGGAGGTTAGACCAAGGAAGAGATGGAGATATATATTGCAAATAAAGAAATTAACTAAGCATTGATCGAAATGGCTCCTAGGAAGGTGTCAGGGCTTGATGGATTCCACAACTCTTTTTTCTGAAAGATACTAGAAGGCTTGTAGGTGATGATACAGGAAAGGCCATAAAATGTTCCTTTTTCCATAGGTTACTTGTGCACAGAACACAACCTTTATAGCTCCAATTCCAAAGGTAAGGTGTCTTGAGGAAGTTTCATAGTTATGGCCTATAGAATTTGTAATATTTTGCAACAAATTATCACTATGATTTTGGTATGTTGGATAAAACTGTCTTTTTAACCTATCATCATTCAAAATCAAAATGCTTTTATTCTAGGCAGAATGATATCTGGCAATATCTTAATTACTTATGATATTCTCCACAAAAAGATAAAGCTAATGTAAGGCTGTTTTGGTTTCAAAGAAAAGGTAGGGAGAGGAAGGGAAAGGTTTGATGGCCGTAAAACTTGAGTTAAGCCTATGATAAAATGGAATGGGCTTTTTGGAAAAGGTTATGGTACATATGGGTTTCGATAGAAAATTTATTGGTTGGATTATGTAATGCATCACCATGGTGTCAATCAAATCCTTGTAAATGACATCCCTAGCAAAATATTCTTCCCACCAGAGGCCTTGAACAAGATCCATTGTTCCCAGAACTTAGTCAAAACAAACAAATTTTCAGAGTTAAATTGAAAAATGATTACCCTGACATGAAGAAAGAAATTGACTATTGAAAGCTATCAACGAGTATATGGAGTTTCATAAAATTAAAGGTTTGAGTACTATTCTTAGAGTTTCTGATTGATTGTTCCTAGTGCTTCATTGTGACATCTCTCTTTAAATACTTTTAATTTTGGATAGCTTTTTTTTTTTTTTTTTAATTTCTATTCTTAACCTTCTTTTGGAATTTGGATTATTTTGTTGGTTCTTGTTTCCATTCCATTTGCTTTTTTGGTTGGGTACAGCCAACACAGGAAGGCAATGGAGTATAGGGGATCTATTAGGCTATGCTGTTGCTAGGAATGGATTATTTCCTCTTTTGTTTAGAGAATTAGCATGTGAATCACAAAGTTATTCCTGGTGGTCAGCTTTGATACTTTCCCACAAGCTTCTTCAGAGGGTGGTCCACCGTAGGCTGCTAAGAATATGTGGAAGGTAGTCAAATATAACCAATATCTGTGCTTACTGCCATCATTTGTGCTCTTCATAGAACTGTGATTTACCTTGATATACTGTCGTCATCACTACTCTTCATTGAACTGTTCATTGTCCTTGCATATCAGCCTGTGAGACTCTGCAAAACATAAAGCTCATCTATTCCATGAGAATAACAGTGAAACTTCTCCAGTTTCCACTTATGAAACTCTGCTTGCAACTGAATGCGTTAAATCCTGCATCAAGAACATGCTGTCAAAAGCTTGAGTTCCAAACACCAAACCAAGGTGTCAAGGTTGCTGGAATTTTCAGGTTGAACATGTATTTCCATACATCCTTTCTTTCTATAATCTAACCATAACCACTTGTATTTCCATAACAAAGCAAAACTGTGTTAGTTGATAAAAGAACACAAGTTAAAAGGACATTGATGCCCAACTTATACCAGTCAAAACCAAATTAGAATAGGAGACATTTAATTGCTACCAATTATTCCACACTTAAAGGAAACATAACTTGCACGCTGCACATAAAAACCTATATTTAACTGACAGAAGAAATCTGGTAAATTTTGATCAACTTAGAAGGTTTTCTACAGATGTTCAAGGGAAATAAGAAGGTAAATAACTACTTGTATGTACATGTGACAATGAACGTAGATTGGGAAATCTCTGTGCTAGTTTGTCAAGCATTATCAGGCAATCTGACCTTCAAGTGTTTCATTTTTCCTAACTGAGATTAATGGCATTAAGACAACTTCAACTACAGACATTTTCACCCAATATATAATATCAGATAAGATCTCCCTTGGGCTTTAGAATCTGAGGTGCATGCTTCACAAGGAATGCTAGAACTCAGACGCGAAGCTCACAAGTGCTAAGAATTAATATGTTTGAAATCATCTTTGCATGTCTATTATCCTGTACAAAAACTAATTCTTAGCACTTGATTGTGATCAAACTCCTTCCTTTCAATCTCAGAAGAGGGTGCAAAACCAGAAAACTGTTTCCATACATAAAACCCATGGCTTGCACTAGATGATGCCAATTCAGGCTAATGGATGTTTGAATCATCTTCAGTACCAATCAAAAATAAATCATCACCAGGATATATTTTAAGCTTTTCATAGAGATCCTTCAAAGGAGACCTGAAGATATGCTGATTTTGGTTGCAGGACTGATGCAGTAGCAATTCCTTGAAGCAACTTGATGACCTCAACAGTATCATCTAGATAGTACTTTGCCATACTAGGCTTTTGACCAACTGTGCAGGCGAACACTTCAGCTCTGGATAGCAAGGATGGATTGGAAATGGATCTTGCAATGCTCTCAAACATGTCTTCATCTGATCGGTCATCTCCTATGCACAATATGAAGTCAGGTGGCTTCCCCCTGCTTGACATGGTTGAGATAAGGTTTTCAACAACCATGCCCTTGTTTATCCCCTGCAATTTACAAACATGATAATCCATCACAAGTCAGTAAACCACCAGTAAGTGGGTGGCTGAAGTTGGATTTTCATGGAAGTAGCATGGCTCATGGGCAATCCAGGGCCTTCAGGTATTGAGGGAGTAGTTAGGGATGGGAAGGGAACCATCTGTGCACTGTACTCGGGTCCAATAGGTAAAGGAGACTTAGGAAGGGCAGAAATTTTGGCAGACATACTTGGGGTACGAAAAACCAAAGAAATGGGGGTTGAAAGATTAACCATTGAAGGTGATTATTAGTTGCTAATGGATGATAAGAGAGTTCTTTGGAGATTTAAGAACAAATTCAGATGGTCCAGATGGTATTCAAAAGACATGCAATTACAAATAAAATGGGTACAAAGGTAAGCAAAGAGCTTGGCTGATGGGTTGGCCAAACAAAGGGTTAAAAGAAAAGGTAAGCTACATCTCATTACCTGTGGTTTTACTTCAACTATGTGTTGTCCTCTTTTAACAACCACAGGCTCATTAGCAAGTACATTCTCCAGGTGGTCAAGGAGCTCCTTTGCCTGACATGACCCAAAATCTGGATCGGCTTCTTGATGGTGCCAGACCAGGGCACTCTCCTTGTGCTCAATTGAAGATCCATCTGTTGTCTCTGTGTAAAGTTCCATTACAGGTTCAGCAATGTTTTTCCAATTGAAATCTGTTGGCAACAAACAGGACTCCCATGGAGAATCTCTGCTCCATCTGCATCAAACAAACAGAACATGTTCAGGAGACGCATCTAAAAACTAAAGAATGAAGACAATGAAAAAGATGATATCTATCATTCTTACAAGCAAAGAAAATTAACAATACCTTGTAAAATAGCCGTGTTCCGCTGAAATACCCAACTTCTCACAAGGAGAAAACCATTTGCTTAGAGAATCCTTCCCTCTGCCACTCACAATAAAAACAACATTCTTTGGATCACTGCTTAAACTATTCAATACGGAAATTACTTCATTGCTAGGAGTTTTGTCCACAGATGCCTGTGGCATCACGGTACCATCATAATCCAATAGGATCAATCGACTATTTGTCCTTTTATATGCAGACACAATATGTTCTACTGAAAGCTTCCTGAAATTAGGACCCAATGCAACAACCCTGAAACTCAAACCAAAACCAATGCCCCAGCACCTTCTCAGGAAATGCTCTCTGCAAGCTCTCTCTAAGTCTTGGTCAAAACTTCGAACCCAGTAGGCAACATCATGAGAACTAACATACTTGTAGTGCTTCTCATGGCGCAATTGTTTCTCTGGCTCAGGCATGGTGATGGCCAAGTTCATGGCATCAGACACAGCATCTATGTTCCAAGGGTTAACTCGGATGGCCCCACTAAGAGATGGGGAGCACCCAATGAACTCGGACACAACAATTATACTCTTTCTTGAGGTGTTGGACCCATCAATGCCAAGGACCTTGCCTAGAAGAGGGCTCCCCTGCCTGCAAACTGTGTACTTGTAGGGGACTAAGTTCATTCCATCCCTCACAGCATTCACCACACAGCACTCAGAGATGGCATAGAATGCAGCCTTCTCCAGGGTTGAAACAGGGCCATTGATAAACACAATTGGTTCATATCCTTCTTTACCATACTTCTCATTGATCAAATTCGCAATAAGATGAGTTTCAGCCTGAACCTCTTGGACATCCTTACCTCGGCTCCTTGCAGGGTTTGCAATCTGAACCAGAACCACCCTCCCTCTCAATTGAGGGTGCTGTTCTAGGAGTTGCCCCATTGCTAAGAACTTCAGGCTGATACCCTTAAACATATCCATATCATCCACGCCAATTATCACAGTTTTTCCCTCAAATTGTTCTTTCAATTTCTGGACCTTCTTAGCAGTTTCTGAAAGGGATAGAACAGTTTCAAGCTGACCCATATGAATTCCAACCGGGAGGATCTTAATGCTCACAGTCCGGCCATAATATTCAAGTCCAATGTAACCCCTCTTTGACTCATAATCTAGGCCCAACATCCGACTACAGCAAGACAAGAAGTGTCTCGCATAATCGAATGTCTGGAAACCAATAAGATCCGAATTCAACAGAGCCCGGAGAATCTCCTCTCGCACCGGAAGTGTCCTGTATATCTCCGATGACGGAAAAGGGCTGTGCAGGAAAAACCCAAGCTTCACCCTATTAAACCGTTTTCTCAGGAACGTTGGCAGTACCATGAGATGGTAATCATGAACCCACACATAATCTTCATCTGGATTTATTACCTCCATCACCTTATCTGCAAAAATCTTGTTAGCAGATACATAGGCCTGCCACAGAGCCCTATCGAAACGGGCGCCATGGTTGGGCGATATGGGCAACATGTAATGAAACAACGGCCACAAGTGCTGTTTACAGAAACCATGATAAAACTTATTCTGAATTTCAACCGGCAAAAACGTCGGCACACACCTATACTTCTCAAGAAGGAATTGCGCCACCTCGTCCTGCTCCGACGGGTCGATTTCGGCCTTCAAGCACCCGACGTAAACAACCTCAACATCCGGCGAGAACCCATCTTTGAGTTGTAAAACCAACGCGTCCTTATCCCATTCAAAACACCATTTCTTACTCTCCGGGTCGCGCTGCGCCTGCAAAGGCAGCTGGTTCGCAACGATAATCCTTCTTTCCTGTACAGTAGACGATACGGCATCCGAACCTCCGCATTCGCTCCGGCCTTCATCCTCGTCGCCGTCGAAGTCAGATATTATTCCCGGTACGGTCATCACCCTCGGCAATCGAGTTCGACCGATTTTTGGCAAATCTCCTACCGCTCCCGACGAAACCAAATTCAATAAATTCGCACAAGATCTAGACAACATCTTCTTTCGTAAAAAATTAAAGAAAAAAGTGTAAACTTCAACAACCGAATTCCGCAGCTAAAAAAAAAAATCTGAGACGAAGCATAAATTTCATGCCACCGAGAAAAAGCACCAAAAGGAATGGAGAAAACGATAAACCAATAAAGCTTCTCTGTTTATTCTTCTACATAGATAACCAGAGCTGGAACACCGACCTGGTAACAAGGGAAGATTGGAAGAGCAGACAGTTCTACTGATGCTAGTTTGAACGGTCTGAACGGCCGGACGACTTCATCAATGCTGTTCTCGCTTTTCTTCTATGAACTGTAACCGAGTTCTCTCTCCCTCTCTCTCTCTCTCTCGCTCGCTCTCTCGAACGTGTTCAGGGAGGAACTAGTAGAGTTGGCGTGGCTCACCCCGTCCAGATGACTATTTAGTATTTATCTCTCCACAGTGCGAAAGAAAAAAAAAAGAAAAAAAGGTAATTTTTTAAATGACGTAAACACCCTTAATAAATAGTAACTATTCTAACAAGAATACTATAGGCAGAAATGGTCCAAAAATGGAGGAAAATATCACGTGGGTAGAAGAAGCAAGAATGAAATTTGATCACGTGGTACGGAAAGATCCTGATTCCCGGAGATTTCGTATTTTTGAAAACTGGCAGGGGGGTTTAGGAAATTTGAAGCTTCGGAAATTTCATGGAAAGCCACGTGGCCGGATTTTACAGCTGTGAACAGTGCCCTCGTCACACGCCTGGATAAGCTCCAGCTGGCTCGTGTGGAGATAACGATACCATGAGACTATTATTTCCTTTTTCTATCTTCTTTTCCTGAAAACACAGTTGGGCAATAGTTGGGCTGGGCCTTCAAATCTGCCACGTGTCAATTGAGGAAAGAAACGTGGGTACCTGTGTCATCGAACAAAGTCTGTACGCTGTCGGCTCGGGCCTCTGACCGCTGACTGTGAGGCCGTAACCAACCCGGTAGAGAGATCGTCAACCCGGAATTCACATCTGCGCCCCACAGAGGGTGCCCCACAAACGCCAACACAGCCGGTTTGGCAGAGGACACGTCATCGTTTCTCCTCTGAGGAGATGACTCGCAAGGACACCGCGTGTCCTACAAGGGACGGGGTTGACCGTTGTGTCAGTGATATAATTGAGTACCGTTACATAGTTATCCAAATTCTGTGGTTTATTGTGGGACCCACTCGCCTGCCACGTAGTGACTAGTGAATGAGACGGGTGAGGATGATGGACTTTGATAACATGGACGTGTGGCTTATGATCGTTTGCTTTTAATGAGAAAAAAGGGCTTGAAAGCGCTGGCCTCGTGTCCCAATTCCCAAAGTGGGGCCCTACTGTTTTTATAAAACATTGATGGGCCCACATTGGGAGCCGTCACGTAGACGTATTTTCTAGTATTCTCGTAAAAAAATACATACGTGCGAAGCACACAATCAAAATAATGAAATATATAACAGACTTTCAACGAGTCGTAGTCGTTGATTTGTAAGGATAGTGATGTTAGGTTAACCGATGAATTAAAGCACACGTGTCGTATATCTAGTGGATAATGACAACAACGACAACGTTAAAAGGTTGTTGGATAATACAAAATAACTAAGCTGAATTAGTTTGTTCCCCTCGTAGGGACAAACTATTGAAATAAAAGATTAAAGGTCGGATAATCCCAGCCGTTGACCATGTTTGACCCTGATGATTGATCAGGCCCACCGGTTGGTCGAACCGATGACCAAACCGACCAATTCCGGGTCTTGGGCATGGCAGCAAAGGGAGTGCACTTTGGACTTTTTCTGCCATTTTCCACAAAGGAAGGAGTGCACTTTGGCCTATTAAGTATAAATCTATATCTTCTATGTATTAAAACGGAATGTCTCAGACATTTATTTATTTTATGGTTTTCTATTTTTTTTTAATTTTAAAATTAAATAAAATAACTCAAGAGGACATTTTTAGGGTCTGTTTGGTTTAGAGTTGGAATCAGAATCGAATTTCTTTGGAATCGGAATCAAAATGGTCTATTCCCGTAGTCTGTTTGGTTCAGACAAGAATAGGAATAGGAATAGGAATAGGAATTGAAATAAACAGGAATGGCCATTCCCTCAAATGGGGGAATGCCATTCCAGCTAGAATGGGAATGAGATTCCGATTCTGCTCAACCAAACAGTTGGAATTGGAATAGCCCATTTTGATTCCAAATTCAGACCCCTATTCCCATGAACCAAACGGGGCCTTAATTTGTTTTAATTTTAATTTTATCTCTTCTCATTAATTCACCATTAACTCTCTCCCTTTCTCTCTCTCTCTTCATTCTGTTAACTCCTTTAATTATCTCTTTTCATTAATTATTATGCAATTAACTCCCTCCCATTAATTTTCTCCCCTCTCCATTTTTTATGAGCAAAGCTTGTACTTAATTAGATCCTTGCATTGAGTCTTGAATAAGTATAGTCCTGACAAAATCAAGAGGCAAGGACCAAGTACAAGATCTTGAGATATTATAAGCTTGCTTTGCAATAGTGTGTGCAACCCTGTTACTTATACGAGAAATGTAAGATACCTTGACTTGGGAGAAGACACCTAACAATATCTTGCAATCTACTATGTAGTGATTTATTCACCAAGGGACCTTGCTCTAATTCAAATTTATTTAGAGAATAGAAAATTAATCGCTTTCACTAAAAGCACAACTTGAATTGTGATCAATAAATTATATAGGCATCACCCAAAAAAAAAATAATGCTTAAATTGAACTTATATGAGTGCTGTTTAATTGGAAATGTCATATAGTTTGTTCATCAAATTTTCTTAATCAAACTTATACATCATACGGGTCCCAACTAGTATATATTATTTCGGTACAAGTTAAACTTTGGAGATATTTCCAAACTAATTATAGATATTGAAGGACTCATTCCAGTTTTTTTTTCTTTAATCTAATTCCATTTCCTTGTCAATGGGTTGGGTCGTAGACCTGATTGAACCAATTACATTGATTCTGGTTATGTGGTTTGCATCCCGATTAATAATTGAGGTTAGAACTGATTTAATTGTTCCAAATCAACTAAGACCTGAACCAATTATTCGACTATGATTAGGAATGGCAATAGGATGGATTTGGGGCAGGGTCATATTCTCTGTTCCTAACCCGATCCCCATTAGGGATAAAAGTTATCCTCCATCCTTGATCCCGGGTAGAGATGGGTTCCCTATGGGGACCTGGATCCTCAAAAATTTTTATTAACAGCATTTTTTAGAAAATAAATTTATGTAAAATAAAGAAACATTTATATATATTATGAAGAAAACTAGAAATGGCAGGTGGTATTTGTCAAAATTCATCGGCAATTTTGATTGGTCAAATTAAAGTTCTTCTAGTATAATGTCTTTTTGGCAGAATAGATTTTCCCATACTTGATAATGATAGAGGTCTCCTGATTTTTTCTTATAATTTTTGTTATATCTTATGTCTAAAAGTGTAAATTTCATAGAGATGATTTTAGTTTAAAACACTTCAACATATAAATAGTTTACTATCATTTTATTATCAATTTTAGCAAATAATATATTATAAAAAATGAAGTTCTAAGTTGTTATTATCATAAGTAATTATAAATAATTATAGATGTCAATATGTATAATTGTGTCTAATCGGTCAGACCGGATTAACCATTAATAATTGGTTCAATATTAGAAACCGGTTAAACAATTGATTTGAGACTGGCCCACCCTATCTTGAACCAAATCCGACCCATTGAGAGTTCTGCTTTCCCTTTTACTAAAAAATACATTTATTTCATTTATTTAAGGAAAAAATGTTTTTTTTAGACATTTTCATCTTTCCTCTTCCACTTTTGTAGGGTGGGGTGTGGTGCATGTGTCTACACTTTATGGTGAGCCGCCATAACACTACTTATTTCAAAAATGTATTAGTACAGGCAAAGGACAAAAGAAAAGATAAAGAGGTCAGCTTTATATGTAGATTTGCTGCATGTGCTCTTATAGAAGTGGGCTATCCATTAACAAATATCAGAAGTATTATCTATTGGCTTTTAGGTGGTACTCATGATTTTATTAAAAGCATCGGAGATAGGGGTCCTAAATTAATCAAAGGTTGATATGAATAATATTTGTACCTATTTTTCATGATGATAATGGAAGATAATGTTTTAAAAACTGAACTATAGCTGGAACCACTTTGACCATCGGTTTCTTGGTCAGCAATTTTAATGTTCAGTTTGAATGGATGGTCCTTCGTTCTAAATTAAAAAAAAAAAAATTAAAGTAAAAATGATCAAAAATTATTATTTGGGTTAAATGGATCAATAATGGAACCAGTTGTTTGGATGGTTCCTGCGCCAAACGGTTGAACAAAGATGGCTCAAAATCACTGGTCAATCAAATGATTAAATTTTTTTCCCAATTTAAGAAAAGGATTTTTTGTTTTTTTAATTTGATAAGGCTTAGCACAAAGTTCACTTTAACAACTTTCCCTCAATTTTTCTTTTTTGCTATGTTTGGTTTGAAGGAAAGAGTAGGGAAATGCAGGGAAATTTATACAAGATTTATAAAGGTTTCCCTTCTTTTCCTTTCCTTTCCCTACTTTTTCCTTCAAACCAAACATAGCCTTTGTCTCTTGTTTTCTATCAAACTAAGGATCGTTGTATTCGATAGAATCAAAATTCATTGGAATCGGAATCAGAATGATCTGTTCCCCTTCTTGTTTGGTTTAGACAGGAACCGGAATTGGCTAGATAGGATTCTCATTCAGGGGGGAGGGAGACCATTCCAATTCTGACTCTAGACCTCTATTCCTGTGAACCAAACAAACAAAACAGACCCCAAGTATAGCTTAAGGATGACTTAGGTGCCTTATATGGAAAATTAAAAGATTTTAGTGTTAGGACGCCGTGGATACCAAGATGATATTAATGAAGAATGCTTGTTTTAAATTTGGCATAGCTGAATTAGGTTATGGAAGTAACTTTAAGATGGGGTTTGATAACGCTCAAATGGAGTCTGATATCTAAAACATTTGCTTTTCAGAGGTTTGATCTTCAGGTCTTGTTTGCATTAACATCTAAACTATATCTTTGAAAGAAAATAGGTTTGATTGGGAAGAGATGACCAGTTCATGGAACATTTTGATTATATGTGTTTCTGATGGATCATAATAAATAAAATACCTTCTTTTTTTTCACATTATAGAGTCTCTTAAAAGTAGAAAAGCAAATTTGTTGTTTCTAGATATCATATTATCATGTATATAAAAAGTTCTTTTTGAACTTTCACATGTTAGACATTAGCTCTATCAAATGCCATCTAAAGAAAAGAAAGTTGATGACTACCTACAAAACTATAGATGGTAGTGACTAGATATATCCATCAACCAATTTTCACCTAATTTATTTGAATACTAATAATTTTATAGTCGTGAAAATCCATCTATGAACTACCAAAACGGACCTGTGGACTAAAGAGAGCAATGTTATATTAAATAGGGGAAACCAACTTTCCTATGCACCAGTATTATTATATTAAATAGGAGAAACCAGCTTTCCTATACACCAGTGTAAGACTTTTCATAACTTTGCTTTAATGCAATTCTATCTTTATACTTAAAAATGCAATTTTCCATCAAACTCCTCATATTGCTTCTTAACCCCTTTAAAATTTTGTGGTTCTTTTGAATTTTTAAAAATAAAATAAGTTAAATATGGAACTATTTAAGCAATTACAGATTTCCTACCCACAAACTTTTATCACATTTCTACCATTAAGACAATTCTAGTGTGATTTTGAAACATCTCATCATGAATGACAAATGAGATATTCCCAATGCATGCCTATTTAAGTGGGTAGGAGAGCCCACCCACAACAATCAATTCAATTAAGAAATTAAGGTGGTGTTTGGTGCCATGGTTTGGCCATGATATATTGCGTTTTGGAATGTACCACGACATGTTGGGGCGTTTGGTTAGTCAATGGTGTGGATCGATCCATGCTATCTCGTCATGAATGATAAGGGAGATATTCCCAATGCATGCCTATTTAAGTGGGTAGGAGATCCAAGTTCGATTTAAGCCCATCCACAACAATCAATTTAGTTAAAGAAATTAAGGTGGTGTTCGCCTGTTCGGTAATGGTCTGACCATGATATATTGCATTTTAGAATGCACCACGACATGTTAGGGCGTTCGGTTGGTTCGTGGTGTGGATTGATCCACGCTATCTTGTGGATCAATCCACACCACATGCCAATTTCTTTTCCATTGGTTTCTTTCGTGGATCGATCCATGCTACTGTGGATGCTTCATAGGGTGATTTTTTTATTGTGAGTGATTCCATGCTTCGTGCATGCTTCATAGGGTGATTTTTTTGGACTTGCATATAAATAATAAATTTTGTTAGAAACAAAATTAATTAAATATTTTATGTTAGAAACATAAAATATTTTGAAACCAACTTGTTGGATCTTTATATTTTTTACCCAATATGTTGAATTTCACCTATGTTGTATATCTAATACAAATCTTTTTTTTATTTTTCCATATTATGACATAAAATTTTAAATTCTTATTTTCTATCCCTGATGTTCTAATATAAACAATACAATTTATAACTTTATTAATATGGGGTGAAATAAATTCTAATGTATCTTGTATACATAAATTTAATATGTGATATGCACACCTAATATGAAATTACTTTTCATTAAAAATTTGTTTTATTTGATTTTTAACATATTTATTGTAGAATCATTATTAATAGTATTATCAAAAGTAATAGAAAAAAAATATTTTCAATTTCATATTCATATAAAGTATTTAAAATACTCCTAGAAATTACAATGGCAGTATGTGGTCATTCTAGTCTAGTAAAACTTAAAATTCTTTTTGTTTTTTTTTTTTTGCAAATTCAAATCTTGATCAATAAAATGTGCTGTACACAAATATGACTAATGTTATATTGTCCATATATTGAATGCAAGAGAAATTTTAGAATCTAAATTAGAAAGAGTTAAAATTAAATCTTGTTTATATATCTGAAAATTTTTTTAAAGAATCATTTCTAGTTGTATTCTTAGAAGCTTTTCTAAACTAAAGGTTAGCAGAATGTTGCAAAAAATTTTCTAACCTAGGGTCTTCAAAAAACATAAAGGACTGCTCAATGTCTACAAAATATTTAGCTATTTCTGGCCTCATTTTCTCCTAGGAATACTGAAAATTACCAAATACCATACGAGAAATTTGCATTTGGTTTAAGTTGTCATCTCCCTGTCTCAGGTGAGATGTTATGTATCTGGACAAATGGTCAATGCTACCACTGCTATGGCATCTAAAATCATGTTTGCATTTTTTTGCAAATTTTCCCTTTTACATGGATTTCCTCAATATCAAATATAGTGTAGATATTGCTAGTCCTCTTATTAGAGTTGGACTTGGAATTATTGGTAGTAGCACCACTTAGAGAAGCTATATTTGGAGCACCAACATTACTGACATTGATATTCTTAGAGCTGGAATTCATCAACAAAATGAAAAGGAATTTGGGAAGAGCTGACCATTATAATGAAAACTAAAATTTAGAACAAATAAATTTGATCTATTGCTTACTTGGTTCAATCCCTGGTATCCTTAATTTCAACTGACAAAGCTTTCTGAGCCTCCCAAATTGCAATATTTGGTTTGTAAACTTAAGACACTTGAAACAAGCTCTTCCTTATAAAATTGAGAAAATTAAGAGAGTATGAGAGTGTGTAGATTGTAGAGAGTAATATAGTATGAGAGTATGAGAGTTATGGTGACTTGGTGAAAATGAGGGAGGGTAGGGGTATTAATGGGAATTGGGTGGATTAATTTGACCAAAATACCATCCAAAACTAGTTGTTTATCTCTATTGGGAGGGGTATTTTGGTTATTTTTAGGGGTTATATGTTATTTGAGTCAAATACCCCCTTAAACTAGCTAAACTAGCTATTATATAGTTGTTGTAGGGCATTTAAGTCGTTTTTTTGCAAATATCCACTAGTGGTGGTATATAGCTATTGTAAGGTATTTTAGTCAAAATACCCCAAAAAAACAAATATAGTCATTGCACACATGCCGGGAAAGTATCCGGGCCATGCCGTGTTGGGCTGTGCCAAGTGATCAAGTCATGCCTTGGTGGCTCGGCCCTCGCCCTCTACAGCCTAGGCCCGATACAGTCTTAGATTCACGTGTTGTGCCTAGGCCCAACATAGTATCAATTGTAGCAACCATGCTATGCTAGCACGACCCCTATCGTGTTGGGCTGTGCTGGGCCACTCACTGGCCAACCCACATTACAACTCTAAATACTGTTTTCCCTTTGTTCTATGTCATACACATTGTTAAATTATTAACACTTAGTCATTTCTTACCCTTTCAAGCCATATTCTTTTTGGTCCAACTGTTTTGTAGTGCCATATATATTCATTTTTAAATTATGAGTACATAAATCACTTCTTACTATTTCAAGGTATTTACTTTTTGAATAATTGTACATATCATTTATGTCTAAATGTATCTACCTTTTTCTTGTCAAACACATGTATGCACATGTGCATTTATTATCATTATCATCGTCATCATCATCATCATCATCATCATCATCATCATCATCATCATCTAAGCTTTGTTCCAACTGTATGGGGTCGACTATATGCATATTATTTCATAGGAATGGCAATGGAGCGGGTTCAGGGAAGGTTTTGTAAACTTTGGACCTTACCTGCCTCCCCAAAACCCATAGCGGGTTAGATTTTGAGAATCCAAACCCTCCCTGCATGTGAAAATATGCAAAACCCTTACTGATCCTACCCTCCCCGCATTCAAGGGTAGGGCAGGTTGGATTTAGAACCTACATATATTTTTCTATTATTGCTTGTTATATATATATAAGCAATAAACAAGTAAAATAACATGAACAAACAACAGAATTTCCAATTATTTGATTAAGACATGTAAAACACATAAACTATCAAGTTATCCTTCATTAAAATTCAATATTATTAAATTCAAGACCTAATTCATAAAGTTCATATGATTTAATTTCCAACAATATGCGGGTCGTGGAGCGTTAGGTTTAGCCTAATATTGTACCCTATCCATATCCAAACAAGTCGTAGAATCCCAAAACTTACCCCTATCCCAAAATCCATCCTTTAAACCCTAAAAAAAAAAAATCTGCTGGGTAAGGGTGAATACCCCTAGATAGGGTAGAAATTGTCATCCCCACTATTTCACTATTCCATCATATTTATTGTCATATCTATTATTAAATTATTAGCAAATAGAATACTTCAATCAATGTCCTTTTTTGTCTGCTCTTGGCCCTTCTAACTCCTTCAACTTGCAAAGGTTGTGGGATGATACTAATTTTTATTTATTACTACTTCAATTCAACACGTGCATTTATTAGTACAATATAAAGACATTGGTACTTTTTTCATGATTGTTTGGTCATCATTCATTTGAGTATTTTCTTCCTTTTTCTCTTCCTTTCTTTTCTAACCTTTGTTCTTTAATCAGATAAGGAAATGCAATTTGGATGGTTATCATGCCATTTTTCCTTTACTGTCCCATGAATTTTTAAAGTAAAATTCTTCAACATGCAAGAAAAGCAACTTCAATGATTCACAACGGGTATACTCTTAAGTGAATGATTTGTTTTCCCTTTTCTTTTCTACAAAATAAGTGGGCTCATGAAGATCCCTTAAAGATAAGATGCTAGGAAAGTTGATTTACAATTCTACATTGACTGATTCTTTTCTACCCTTCTACTCTCATATAGCTAGAGATGATAAAAAGAAAGATTATAGGTCAGAAACTAAATACATTATTCTTTTATGTTTATCCCCTTTTCCTTTTGTTCTCAAATATCTGACAATAGCTTCAACATAAATGAAAAGGTTTCATTTAAAACCTCTTTCTTTCTCACCCTACTCTCTCTCTCTCTCTCAACCTATATTAGTCTTGTACCAGTGCACTGTTTTTTAAATAAATACTATAGTAATCAAGTTAAGTGATTTTTCTATTTGATAGTAAACCAATGAAATTTAAAGCTTATCTCCAATTTGAAGCATAATGGTGGCAAAAATTACTTGGTGTTTTGTCTTGATAATAGTATCAAAGGGTAAATACTTCAGCTATTTATTGTAATGAAACCTCTTTATACAAAATCCACTTTTACTTTTACTACTTAAGTCATCTTTAGACTCTTGACCACATAATACCACTGCAAGATGCTTCATAGAATTTTGGCTTTTCTTCATTTATGACAAAAAGTTTAAAACTATAAAACAAGGTTTAAAGTATCGATACGTCTCTGTGCTTCGGCAGAATTATATCAGTATTTAGAAATGCACACTTTTATATTTTTTTAGTTTCTTTTGTCAAAATTTGATATTTGGGAAGATATAATAACATATTTTTTATTAAAAAAAAATGAAAGTCCTAAAACACCTGTAAACAGATGTATCGAAACCTTAAAAATACAATATGATACACCCGATACAAAATTTTGAACCTTGCTACAAAATAATGGCATATTAATTTATAACTTTCAGATATTAATTGGAACCCTTAAAGAACTAAACTCCTACTTGGCTTAGACCTCTCTCTCTCTCTCAACCATTCATGTGTCATCCACTACGACACTACCCATATGACAAAAGTAGGCTATTCTAGCCCTAGTTTATTTTCAAAAGTTCAGAAGTAGCATAATCTCAATTCCCAATATATAAAGAAGTGCAGCTGACCCAGATGGAAGCATTACAGAGATGGCTAATTGAGAGGGTTCTTATTGGGTGTATGGTCAGAATCGTCGGATATGATGTAGCTTCTGACCCGTCATGTATTGTATAATTGCTATTTTGTTTGAATCTACTCGTTTGGTTATCCGGCATTCATTTGGTGCCTTGCATAGACCCATCTATATTTAGAAATTTGCTCTGATCAATTAATTAGTGATTGAATCACCACTTATCACTTCATACTTGGAATGCAAGTCACACTCAGTCTTTCACGTGGCAGAAATAGGACAAATCATATGAAAAAGAGATAGGGTTGATCATTTCAACCCGGGCCGGCACAACCCTGCCTGTCCTTATCCTGTAAATTTCCGGGCCTGGGCAGCCTTCTTCCTTCCAGGGCCAGCCCAGCATGGTCCCGCACCAAGCCCTACATATAATGTGGGCTGGGTGAGTAAATGCTAGGCCCGGGCCAAAATGATCATGCACACGCACATATAATGCATATATGTACAGGCCAAGCCAAACCCGGGCTGCTCTAAAAGCTGTTATTGCCCTGTAAAATCCCGGCCTGGGCCGGCCCAGCCCAATCCATGATCATTCTTAGAAAGAGACCAACCCCATTAAACATGAAACCGGATCTGTTCCTCACAGAACACATCTCACAGGCACATCTCACCATGTATCAAGAACATCTCCTATATTTATGAATTATTATTCATGGGAGATGTTTTCGATGCATGGTAGGATGTGCCTGTAACTGAAAAGTCGGTGTGAGGAGTACACTGTGAGGAGCAGATCTGGTCTCACTAAACATAGCCAATAATGGTACTGAACATACATCTCCAAGTTAATTGGATTTAATTCGGATTAGATCTGGGTCATGATCCGATCCATTAACAACCATAGCAGAGATCCTCCCACCCCTTGCCAACACAAACACTCGGAAAGGTCATGAAAGTTTCTTCTGTCTTGGCCGCTTGGGGTAAGTTCACAGTTCAACCTGTGATGCAGACATCCCAACTGAAGTTGATTCCCATTTCTTTGGCTCTGCCGCATTGAAATGTCATAGCCACCAATAATATTCTTGTAATAGTTTATGTTCTTTTTTGGTTTATAGAGAGGTTGCATCTTGTGCCTCACTAAGGGATGCCTTCAAAAATTCCAGGTTCAAAGTAGCGAAACGTTTCTGTGTATTATTGGCAGAGATATACCGATACTTAGAAATACACGCTTTTTATATACTTTTTTAGTTTCTCTTTTCAAAATTTGGTTTTTTAGGAGGTATAATAGCATATTTTTTATTAAAAAAGAGGGGTCCCAAAAAACTTGTAAACGATACATCAGATACGAGATGTATTGTATCGAAATTTTAAACATTTTCAGAATTAATAAAATCTATTTTCATTTATCCAAAAAAAAAAATCTCATAGCCACTGGTCAAATTCCTCTACCTTACACAAAAACATCTATTTCATTCACATGTGCAGTGTTTATGTTAACCACCAGCACTCCTAACATTCTCCATTTGACCATTCTTCCCTCTTTGAAATTTTGTTTCTTGATTGCACGGTTGATCACATGGATGCTCCGCAATAGAGATTCCTTTTCTTTGTAATTAGGCCCTCAATAGAGATTGACTGGTCACCAAATTCCCACTTATTCTCCCAAATCTTCTTTCCCCACAAGTGAAAGATCCCCATTTAAGGAAACTTCTAGCTCATCAGCATGCCAGAATTGAATGGTTTGATTTTCTGGTACAAGTGAAATGAACCCACAAAAGTCCATCAAAGATGCTTAGAAATTTCCAGCTACAAATCCAAACTTGCATAGCCAACTTGGATGATTTGATTTCTCAAGTAGAAAACAAATACAACCCCCCCACACACAAAGATAAGATGCTAAGAAATTTCCAGCTATATACAGATCCAAATTTGCATCACTAACTTGGATGAATTGATTTCTTAGGTACAAGAGAAATGCACCCACAAAAACACTTGTAAAGATAAGATGCTAAGGAATTTCCAGCTACAAATCCAAATTTGCATGGCTAACTTGGATGATTTGATTTTTCAAGTACAAGAGAAATGCACCCAAAAAAATTCAAAAAAAAAAAAAAAAAAACTTGTCAAGATAAGAAATTTTGAGTTACAAATCTAGATTAACTGATTCTATGAATTGCCTCCTTTTCCACTATTGATTGGGTCAATCAAAAGCTTGAAAAGTTTGACCCCCTTCTCTTTCTCTTTTCTCACATATCTAATATAAAATAGTATAACAAGGACAGAAGTTCGAAAGCTAACAATTACCATAAAATTTGAAGTTCTATTTGCAATCAACTTCTTTACAGTTTGTTCATCAGCTTTAAACTTTTTCTTTTAATCAATGAAGGAAAATAAACTTTTTTTCTTGATCTTTTCAAATAATTTTTTTACTCTAATGTAACAACTTTTTCCCACTTTTTTTATTAATATTAAACTAATAAAACAAGATTTGCTTGGTGGGTTGTCTATGTATATTATATTCTGCAGAAAAATGCATGCTTTGTACAAGAATCCAAACTGCACCAATCTGTCTCACCCATCTCATCGTTAGACACTAAGGCTGCATTTGGTATTTCTTATTTTAAGGATTTATCTTTTTTTCACAGTTAAAAATTCAGTATTTATAGTATAGTATTTTAACTGCAAAAATGAGATAAATCCTTGAAATAAAAAATGTTGAATACAACCTAAATTAGATTGAAATTTAGCTTAAAGTCATCTCCAATTAGTTGGAACTAAAAAAGGTATTGAATAAAGAAAAAGAAAGATAATCTAATCATCCATTGAAGACAAGATGGTGTGTCTCATTCTGTCTGGTGACCGGTACATTTCTCCAAGCAAGTTTGGAACCCATAGACGTGGGATAACAGAATCTCAATTTGTTTTGGACATACTCTCTTCTGCCGCCAGGCGATCCAAATTGACCCGGACTGAGAACTGTTTTGACCACTAGTTTTTGGGTTAAAATTTTACCCGGGGATCCAAATTGATGTGGATAGTCCATTGCAACTTTATAAATAAAAAATAGAAAAATAATTAAAATAAAAAACGGTTAAAAATCATTCTTCAGATCAAATGGGTCGATGATTCTACCACCTGAATAAGTGGCTGATAAAGTGGTTTTTGATGAAATGAAACTAGTTGCTTGAAAGGTTTCTAAGCCGAACGGTCCAACCATTCGAAAACTATGATCCTAACAGAGTCACTGAACTATGACTGGGTTTGGGTCAACTGCCATTGATAGGCCATGAATGAGATTTATCAAAATCTTGTTTATTCATTTGTTGAAAGGTATGAGGTATTGGGCATGGCTGCGTTTTTGGTATACAGCCGTCTATGAAAAAGCAAAGTCAGTGGTGGAAATAGACAAAAGAAAATCCTGTTTTTTGGGAAAGCTCATTTAATTTCTCAAAATTGACTGAAACTAATCAGGTAAGGAGGAGTCGTCAGTTTGACAATTTATAAAAAAAAAAAATCCGTGTTGTTGGGGTTAAGAAACAAGTTTTCATTGGAAATGTTGTGACAATGCCACTACATAGCACAAGTGACAACCATGGTTTTTAAAAATGAACCGATGATCGAACCGGTTAGGGTTCAGTTACCGGTTTGAATGGTCCGATTGTTCGACCCGAACAGTCGGCCCATTCTGACAAAAAAATAAAAAAATGGAAAACAGTTAAAATTGTTCGAATGGTTAACCGGCCGGTTCAACGATTTGTTGATAAAAATCAACGGTTTTAGAGATTCCGGCTTTCCAATCCAACCGTCCAGTCCGGTCCGGTTTTGAAAACAGTAGTGACAACAATGATGTTGTGTGCTGCTGATTTATGGAATAATACAATACCGAAAATTAATTGTTTTGAATTAATATTGCAGCAGTCTTATTCCAATGAATATTTCTTTCTACTTTTTTGGGTAAATTGCTGAAATCTCCCTTAAGTTTTGGACCATTGTTAAAACCTTTTTCAAAATTTGGTAATTGTAATCATCTCTTTCAACTTTTTGACACAATTATTAGTGTACCCTCTTTGTTAGAATCCCCTAAAAAAAGGGTTGAAAATATCCAAAATATCTATACAGTTACTATTAAGGCTAGTTTATACAGAAAAAACAATACAAACTTTGAGGATGTTTCTTTCCTTGGGATATTGAAAAAATGCCGCCATTTCAGCGCCACATAGGCGTTAGCGTTTATTGCATATGAAACCACTGTTTGGTTTCACTGTGCATTTAAAGATCTCATATTTTTTTGAAATAAAGGAAAAAAGTTAAATAAAAAAGTAGATTATTTTTTAACATATATAACAAATTAATATAAATATAAAATTTTAAATTTGTCATATATAAATTTACATGTAAGTATATCATTACTTTTATACCTAATATGGTTATATTATTACTCTTATTAAACTGATGCTGATAAGCAACCCATATTATATCAATGCGTATTAAGGTATAAAAAAGTCATTTACAAATACCCAAGCTTGAGACATAATCAAATAAGTTCTAAATGCTTTTGCCTCTATAATCTCAATTATCCATTTAAGAGATTTTTTTAGTGACTGATTTCATAAGTAAATGCAATTTTTCTACTATGATATTAATAATATTAATAATCATTAATGAGATTTATAATATTAATTTGTTAAATTATACATACACACACGCACTATTAAAAGTGTGGAACTTTTTTTGACTAAAATACCCTGATTTTTTAATTTGGTTCCTCTCTAATTATAGGGATATAAATATAATTTAAACAATCACTTTTCTCCTCATTCAAATCCCTCTCATTAAGTCTTATATTTAGGGTATTAGCTTCCATTAACAATCATTAAATCCTATTCTTAACTAAAATACCTTTATTTTTTAATGTGGTCCCTCTCTAATTGTGAGGGCACAAAATGTAATTTGAATTGCTATATTTCTCTTTATTCAATTCCCTCTCATTAAAGCTTATAGTTAGGATATCACCTCTCAATCCTATATTAGTTAATCATATTAAAAAATATGTGTGACAAAGAATAGTTGTTTTATTAATGATAGGAATAAGATACAAATTTAAAAGAAACCTAAAAATAGAGTTGTTTTCCTCTTTGGTGGTAAGTCAACAATTCAACCTTTTGGGCTAAATGTGTCAACCCTTGTTGATGTCATAATTAAATAATTGTAATAAAAAGTAACAAAAATGAAAACACACAAAAAAGAATAATTTTTATAATGTGTCCAACTAGTGGCGGAGCTAGGAATTTTCCTTTTTTTTTCTTTTTTTTTTTTTGGGGGGGGGGGGGGGGGGCAAGTTAAACAAGAAAATGAAATAGGGAGTAGAAGAGGTAGGGTTTCACGAGAAATGGAGTGGGAAGGTTTGGGTCTATTACAGATTGATTTTTTTCTTTAAGAAAAATTAAACAAAAAATGTTTGGGGGCCATCTAGCAAGGACCCCCCCTACTAATATACTTAACTCCGCCCCTGTGTCCAACTCTTTTTGGACATATCTCTAATATCATATATTCATTACATTAAACAAAAATAAATATAACAAATAAGAATAATTTTTATAAATATAAAAATATAAAAAAATTATAAAAAATTTGAAAACGTATTATTCACTATCATCATTATCATAAAAAAAAATTATTACATGGAAAGCAATAGATCTAGACCCAATCTCAACGGAGATAATACAGTATTAGTAAGCAATAGATTTAGACCCAATCTATAATAAATTGGGTTTACAGGGTCTGACCTGATAAGAATCAATTATAATCAAGAGGCCTTTATCCTGATAATTTGATAATAAACTTACTAATTCTCTTGTTCTTTCTTCTCAAAAGGTCATGAGAACATTGCAGGTATCCTTATCATGTATTAATATACCGAATCAGATTATTGGGGTCGGAGCTGATAAAATTAAATAATGCTGACCCATAGTCCCATATTAGAATTTGGATTCATTGCAGATCCAAACCTATTAATTTCTTATTCTAGATTGTTAATATAGCCATTCAAAGAAAGGGTAGGAGCAGATACAGAAAAGGGATTTGGATCCATTTGACTCGGACTCGGATCCTACCCATATCATTATCCCATCAAATAACATCCTCCGCTGGATCGATCACTCATGTGTATGGGAAGTTCTAGCTTGACTTGTGAGTTCTGATGGTAACAATTCAGTACTTGATGTTATTCCAATCTCCTGAAGCTTGAACCATTACTCTCTCTCTCTCTCATCCATTGCACTTTACCAACATAAATCAACCAGCACTACAAATGTTTCATTCGGAGATAACTTTTCTATTCCAATCCCCTTGTCCACATGAAAATTCCATTTGAGTTGGATGATCATCAACCATTTCTACTTTATTGCTTCCTTCTATCTTTCATTAGAGATTGAATGGTCAACAAAATTCGGATTTATTGTAAATCATATCAAGACAACCCAGAGAAACTTCTTAGAACGTGTATGAAAAGGAAAGCCCAAGACTCAACGCATGACCGTGCCCAGGTTGAATGATTTGATGCTTTAATACAAGTAAGATGAACCAATAAAGATAAGATGCCATGAAATTTCTACTTAGAAAACTGGATTGATTGATTCTTACTCTCAACTATTGGTTAGAAGAAAAGGAATAGGGTTAAGGATAAGCCTTAGATGGATTAATTATTTTTGTTCTGAGTTTGACGCTTCCTGTTTCCTTGTTTCTTACTTATCTAACACCCATCATCATCAATGGTAACGAGAGAAGAAAAAGATAAGGAGGAATGGGTCACAACGACATTAGTTACGTTACGAGTCAAAGATAATTACATCAATGGAAGGGGTGAATTGCAAGTCTTTGAAGTTTGATTTGTAACTGTTATATCAGAAACCAAGAACATACGAAAGAAAATGCAATTACAAAAAGTACACACAAAATATAACGTGCTTTGACCATTTGTAACCCATGTTCATGGATTAACCCTTGAAATTTTCATTCTCAATTCAAAATACAATTCAAGGGCAAAATAAAAACTATCTTTGACAAAGAGAAAGTTCGGTCCGAGAAACTCTCCCTAAACCTAATTGAACTTTGACTGAATATGTTGGACAGCCTGGGCTATCAGCAGGGCTCTCCTAGTCATAGCAGAAGAACTTCATCTATTGGGGGCCAACAGCGAGAGAATTTTTTATGAGAATGGGTAAATTAATAATTACATCTTAATTTATTTTGACTAAAAACCAAAACATAGGCGTGAATTAGTGAACTGCCTAGAACGTAACCAACCGAAACTGTCTCAACAGTCTATGCTGTTGGGCCCCAACAGCCAAAGTTAACCCAGTCATAGCCACAGTAATGCATCCACCATCCATACTTTTGCAAGGAATCTGTGTGAATTAACACGACTATGGACAACCCAAATTTCTCCTTTTCTATCAAACCAAAACCAAACACAGCATGATAATCAGCTGTTGTTTTTTTTTTTTTTTGTATTAATTTTCTTGAAAAGACAGAGTTAGAGCTAGAAGGAATGCTCCTTTTCATGGTGGATGAAACTTGAAAGAGATGTAATGGGTAGGGATCTGCTACCAACAAAATGCTCCTAACTCTGTCCTAATAGGCCACTGCAGCCTACATTGAGACCATCTCCCTTATCATTCATGGGGAGATGTTCCTGATGTATGGCTACAATGGCCGGTTGGGATGTGATTGATACCATGTATTGGTAGCTGATCCTAATTCATATGTTTTTCATGTTTTAAGATAATTTTAATATGGATGACATGACTTTGTTATCCACGTAGAAAGAAGTAATCCTCTCACTTCTCTCTTCTTATAGAAGAGTTCAGATTGATGCCTCGCAGAATATACTCCACCGATGCCTCATAACACATCCCAACCGTGTATTAAGAACATCTCCTAATGATAAATATATGAAAGATATTCTCTCAATGCATGTTGGAGAATTGATTTAACGATGTAACTAATCATGAGTGAACACACTACTTTCATATACATGAGACCCACTTGTGGCATGGGTCCATATGTATACCGGTTTTGGCAAGATATCCAGGGTGCTCCTCACGTGCATTTGCACTTACCACTCAATTAGTGCAAACTAAAAGAAAATCCCACTGGGATATTCTCAATCTACGAATTGAAGGGCTGTTACCTTAAAATTTTATTATTTTAATGGTGAAAATCATGGGAAGGCTCTGCACTTGAATTTGCATAGCTTTGTCCCAACATTTTGCTTTTCTTTTTCATTTCACCTTTTCTTTCCTTTTTGGCCACTTGCAAATTCCATTTGGACGGTTACCATCCAATTTTATCTTTACATCCTCGTTAACTTTTTGTTAGAAGTTGAATGGTTGTCAAAGTCTAAGTTAATACACTAAGGCCTAGATCAAGAGGATTCTTCAAACAATGCAAGAAAAGGCAAATTCAATGGTTCAGATTGGGCATGTCAAATTAAATAGTTTGATTTTTCTAGTACAAAGGAGAACCCTGCCAGTGTGAAATGATAACTTTCTTATAATTTTTATTATATATATGTAAGAATTTCTTTATTTTCTTATAATTCTTATCATATTTTATGTTTGAAATGATAAATTTGATAGATAATATTAGTTAAAAATGTTTATTTTATTAATATGTAAATAATTTAGTATTTTTCTATTATTTTTTTAAGTTATATTATCAAAAGTTAAATTTTAAGTTATTATTTAAACAAACAAATATAGTTTTCAGTATAATTGGGTCTGGACCTGATAGACTCAGCTATTAATCGAGATGGTTCTGGATCTATGATTTTATCCCAATTAATAATTAGTCCAGAACTGATTCTACCTCGACCCGACCCAGACCCCACCCATTGACAGCCCTAGACAGATAGCCCTGAAACTTTTGCCAAACTTTTATGGCCATTGATCTGATGAATTTTCTACTAAAGGGAGGATGAATCTACAAAAATCCTTAATAATGGGATTCTTTGAAAATTTTAGTTACCAATCTAAATTGACAGAAAGTTTAATTTCCTCCAACTATTGGAAAGAAAGCAAAATGGTTGAGGGACCGTGTCTAAATAGATTGTTGTTTTTGTGTTTGATCCTCTTCTCCTTTCTCTGTTCTCATACAAACACCATCATCAATAAGAGAAGGAAACGATTTCCAACAACAAGATCTCCAGTTTGTACCAGAAAAAAATCAACTTATATTTCATTTATTTAAAACTAAAATGCACTTCAGTATTGAAGCCAGAGGTGTTAGAGCATTCTTTCTATATTCTTGCCTTCTTGGTAAATGAAAACAATGAAAGTAGTTTTTTTCAAAAATAATAAAACGAAAAATCTATTCAAGGGGTTTTGTAATAATAAGACAGGGGAAGCTATAAATTGGGCTTGTCTGGCCTTGGACTATCTTACAGGGCTTCTGGCCCAAAGTTGAATTCAGATTGACCTGGGCTCAGCCTGTGTGCTCGGGGCCTTGCCCGACCTATATATGCATATTTTTAATTTCACTAGTTAATGTGCACTTATTCTACATGTGGCAAATTGGTAATTTCAAATGATGATTCTAATAATAGAGAAAATTATTTAAACTTCTTTTTGAGTTTTTATCTTAGCAAAAACTTCCTTTTAACTTTTTAAAGAATAGGTAAATACCTCCATTCTATTCCATTTTCTGATGGAAAGCGATGACTTAATGTTTAATTTTTAAATCATTGTTTTTTGTCTTCATTTTTTGTGCCACCAATCATTGCATATTTCTTTAAAATGTGAAAGGAAAATTTTCCTCGGGTTAAAACCAGGTTTAAGTAATTTTCCAATAATTGACCAAAAAAAATCCAATAATAATAATAATAATAATAATAATAATTTCGGTGTTCTTATCATAACTCTTGTAATAAAGACAAATAATTAAAAGATGGTGTATGGTGTATTGGTGGGTTTATTGCATGGTTTTAGATCTTCTTACTCATGGTCAACAACTAAACGACCTTACTGGTTGAATTGTTTATCTACTTATTATTTTTGACATTTATTATAATTAATAGTCGATATAAAACCATAAGATAAGTTCAAGTGTAAATCAGTTTGGGGCAGCCAAAACCAGTCTCAACTCAATAATATTATAATTACCTACTTATTATTTTCATGATACCCCCACATATGTAGAAGGTTTTCTTGCAATTTGGTATGGCTTCTAACTCTATAATCTTAAAGCTTAGGATTTATTAATTTTTCACTATGGAGAAAATGACAACTTGGAACCCAGAAACCAAGTTCCAACTTAATTTAGTTGCTCTTGAATTTTTAAAATGTATCATGAAAAAATGCAATTAAGATATCATGGGGCAAGACGATTGGTATAAAGTTGAAAACTTTAGGTTGGGTCGGGTTGGGAAACTACAAGTGGGAGCATTGGACAGTCAGGTTAAGGTGAAGGAAAAATCCATATTGAACTCAACCTATTGACATCTCTAATTTTGGAGTAGTATGCAAGAAGAAGAAAAGTTGAAATAGAAAAAAAAAATGAAATTACTTTCACAGTATACCAATTTTCAATCAAAAATAAAGTTCAAATGAGAAAGTCTCCAACTAGACAAATCTTCTCTTGCCAACTTATCTATTTATTGACCAACAAGAAAGAATGGTATTATAGTGCAGAAAAAGAAATTTAAAAATGTAGAGAATAATTTGCAATAAAAAGATAACAGAAAAATGTGATTCAAACTTCTATGGAACGTTGTTTAATACACAAATACATGCCTTGGACTTCAGATGTAGACTACATAATCACATTGCTTATAGAAGTTGAGCAATTTGAGAGGCCATTTCAATGGAAGTTGACGAAAAGTATGATAATATGCAATTACTTTCATTATCTTGGTGTATAGATGCTTTCTTTCCTCTATTGATTCAAAAAGATTTCCTTTTTCAAATAACCACATCAAGGTTTTTAAAACCGACTGGGACAATGAACCGGTCAGGGGTCTAGTTTCTGGGTCGAACAGTTCGACCATTCAAACCAAATGAACAAAATCCGTTTTGACAAAAAAATTAAAAATTTTAAAAAATAAAAACCGGTCAAACCAGTGAACGGTTCGACCGCCTGGTCAGCGGTTTGCTGACCAAATCAATGGTTTTAGGGGAAATAACAGTTATGAGGTAAACGGACCTGACCGTTCCTGGTTTTTCCAGTCCGGTCCGATTTTGAAAACCATGAACCACATACAAGCATGAAAAAGTGAGATGGAATTAGTTCCATGAAGACAAAATATTATCATTAACAAAATTGACTCTAGTCAAGTTTGGTCTTAATCATTAAAAAAGAATCTATTTGAAGAACGATTATTTTCATTACTAGAAGAAGGATAACCCAATTTATGGCATTACAAAATGACATAAAAATCCTCACATAACTGTTAATACCCGCAACGAAGCAATGTTTTTTAAGTCTTTTAAAAATACTACAATTAGTGAATAATAAAAATCAAATGTGGTCATGGTTTATGTTGCAATTCATAACCAAGACAGGGATATTTTATGCCCAATCAAAAATCCAGAAGCCAAGGGAAAACAATTCCCACATTATACTTTTAGGTTTTGTTTAGGCCCAAGCCCAGCACTAGCCCAAAATTTAACAATCCAAGCTATGTATTGGCCTAAGAAGACACAACCAATCTCGCTAATGAGTTGGACAATGTATGCCCTCATGTCCAATAGATGATGAGATTGACTATTATTTTGAATAAAAGTGCAACTCTTGTCATGTGTCATGAGGTGGGTTTTAATGAACTACACTTGTGTTATATATTAAGAATTTACTTGAGACATTATAAAGTTTAAATGTTCTCAACCAATGAATAGACTTGGGTAGGTTTGGTCCTGATTAGATTGACATTCCCACACTTCTTTGATAATGTAGAATTAAGTCTTAGTTGCTAGGATTATGACCCAAAGTGTACGAATGGGTGTTTACCTGAAATACTGAATCAGAGCGATTTTAGGTTGTTCCTAGAGCGGTCATAGATGGAACACCTGAAATGTTGTATGTGATCCTTGACTTGATAATGGTTCTCTATTGGGCATCGAATAGAACTGCATGTTTTTAATATATATCAATCAGTGGGATCCTTTTATGGTCAACACCTAAATATGTTGGAGCAAATATATGAGATGGATAAGTGATCATTGTGATAAGATCAAAGACTCTACTAAGCAGAGAGAATATCTAGAAACATACTCTGAGACCCAAGTGTTAGTATGGTTAATAATAAGTTCTAATGGGAAATTTTCAGGCCGATATAGCTATAGGCAATTCTCCCTTTTAGTAGGGAATTCATCCATAGTGGTCCCACCTCTCTATAAGAGAGGAGTTAATTACATAATGGTTCAATCTGATGGCATGAGGGTCCCATGCCATACAGTATCACCTTTACTCCCAATCCTTGAGAATTAAGAAATACACTAGAGCTAGTTATGCACAAATTATTAAGTTAGTTTAGAAACTTGACTAGTTTGACTAGTCATAGACAAAGTGAAATTAGAAACCAATTAAAACCTAGCCTTTCTTAATTTGGTTAGGATCTTTCTAGGGTTTAGAAAGGATTTAGTAGAAGCCTATTTAAACCCAAAATCTGTTGGGAAAGACTAGCACAAATTTAACCTTTGTTCTTGGAAATATTCGGTCCAAAACCTAGAGAACATTAATTAGAGGGGTCGAATTTACAACTTTATGCATCATTCTTCACATATTGCAACCAACAACTTTGGAGTTCTTTTGATGTTTTCATTCAGGAAACAAACCTCCATTACTAGGCGTGATATCAGCAACAAATCAGTTCTGATTTCTCAAGGATTAAGCAAGAAACCGACAACTACACTATCTTCAACTTAATTGCATGTACAGAGGCTTGGCATTTTAGGAGTGAACACCACAACAAATTCTTGCATTTGTGAGGATTGTCAGGTAAAGATCTGATCTTTCTTCTTTTTGGGGTTTAATATTGTTTGGTTCAAATTCCAAAGTCGATTCAAAGCAAGGGAAACTTTTTTCTCACATGCAATATGGCATTCTAGATAAACCAATTTCATGGGTTCTTAAATGCTAATAAGAAATTTTAAATAGCCAAATTCACCCCATATGAATATCACATTTTTTTGAGCAATGATAGTTTCTCTTTTTTTTTCGATCTCTATTAATAAAATTACAACCAGAATTTGAATAACAAAACATTGTTTTGGGAGGAAAAGAGAATAGTCTCTACGTACTCCAATCTTCCCTAGAATCCACTATGACTGAACTAGTTTCAAGTCTCATACCCATGAAATGGACTTGTGAAACCATTAATCCCACTTACTTATGGCATTTCAAACTTGGCCATGTAAATAAACAAAGGATTATAAGACTAGTATAGTCCTTTAATCCCAAAAGATCCATGAGACAAGTGAACCATACCTTTGAGGCAGAACAACTAAGAGGCCATTTACTAATATACACGAAGATTTACAAGTACGTTAAGACCCAACACATGCCAATGTATGTGGCCCCATGAACATTAGTGCAAAAGATAGGGGATTTAAACACTTAAATTAGATCAAAGTGACAAACATCTCTCTAAGAGGTTCTTCTGACACTACCTAAGGGTTATTGAAACAAGTTCACAAGTTATCACCTACTATCACTCCTTGGGTAAATGTTGAACATGGTATGGTCTCTTCTCAATCACTCTAAAATGACTTAATTAGATATTATCTCTTTAATCTGTGTTAGCAAATGTTTTTTGTAGAGACATTATGAAAAAGGACTACATCCTTAGTGATCAACCATGTCAAGAAATAGTTCTTAAAGAAGAAAGCACGACTATAGTGGAAGAGTCCCAATTAGATCCAGGAACTGCCAATCCCGTACCCTAATGATATGGCTTTGATCTATCAGAGTGTCTAGACCTCCTGTATGATATAGCTATGATCAAGAATCATTCTTGATGGGATTTGATGATAGTAGGAAAGATTTTCTAACTTATATGGAGACTATGCAAGACATATATACTCCCAAAAGTGCGTAGATACCATTATAGCCGAGATAAACTCAATGGAAACTAATAGAGTTTAGACTCTTGATGATCCACCTCAAGGCATAAAAGCAATCAATTACAAATGAACTTTCAAGAGGAAGAATAGTCTTAATGGGAAAGTTAAGACCTATGTACTAAGTTCATTTGGTGGCAAAAGATTACATTAAAAAAGAATGTATAGTTATAAGGAGATATTTTCAATCGTGGTCATATTAAAGTCCATTAGGATATTGTTAATTATTATTGTACATTATAATTATGAAATCTAACAAATGAATGTCAAGACTGTATTTTTGAATGGAGATCTTGTAGAAGATACCTGCATGTAACAACTAGAAGGCTTTATTGCTAAAGGTAAAAACACATGGTGTGCAAGCTATACAGATTAGTATATGGACTAAAACAAGTTCCAAGAAGTTGGAATATCCACTTTGATTTTATGGTCAAATAAATTGGCTTTCCTGAATGGAAATCTTGTGGAAGATACCTGCATGTAACAACTAGAAGGCTTTATTGCTAAAGGTAAGAACACATGGTGTGCAAGCTATACAGATTAGTATATGGACTAAAACAAGTTCTAAGAAGTTGGAATATCCACTTTGATTTTATGGTCAAATAAATTGGCTTCAAACAAAATCAGGATGAACCATGTTGTACAAGAAATTAGTGGAAGATAAGGTAGTTTTCCTTGTACTTTATATCAATTACATTTTTCTCATTGAAAGCAATGCAGGAATGCTGATTGGTGTAAAAGTATGGAGTTCATAGAAATTCTTTATGAAAAACTTAGAAGAAACCTCCTACATACTAGGAATTCAACACTATAGAGATGGAATGAAGTAGATACTCAAGCTATCTTAATCTATTTACATAGATAAAATCTTAAAGAGGTTCAACATGTAAGACTCTAATAAAGGTCTTATGCCTTTTATGCATGGAGTCACTCTCTCCAATGGAAAGTTTCCTTACACCTTTGTCATATGACTTTGATGTATGAAATGTTATGTATTCACCTTGACATTGCACAAGTTATCAATGTGGTAAGTAGATATTAGCCCAACCTTGGAGAGGGACATTAGACCGCTATTAAAAGCATACTCAATTATCTTTGAAGAACTAAGTACCATTTTCTCATCTTCAAAGGTGGAATGTTGCAAGTTAAGGAGTGTAGGACTCTGGCTTATATTTGATTGGAGCTGAGTGCAAATAGGAGTTGTTAGACTGTGTGTGTGCTTAAATTCAACAAATGATGTGATTAACTATTCTTTTAAATAAAAGTTCAATTCTTGTCATGTGTTATAAGGTGTGTTTTTGTAAACTACCCATGTACTACATATTAGGATTTTACTTGGGGCACTATGTAATCTAAATATTCTCAACCAATGGATAGACTTGGGTAGGTATGATCCAAACAAGGTTGTCATTCCTACACTACCTAAGTAATAGAGTAGCAAGTCTTAGTTGTTAAGGTTGTAACCTAAAGTGTGTGAATGGGTGTTTACCTAAAACATTAAACCAGACCAATTTCAAGTTGGTATTAGACTTTGGTGATACACGGAACACCTAAAATGTTACATGCGATCCTTAACTTGATAATGGTGCTCTGTTGGGTATTAGACATAGTTGATTTTGTCATACCAATCAGTAAGATCCTTTTGGGGTTTAAACTTGGGTATGTTGGAGAAGATATGTGAGATACCTTCTGCTAAGTAGAGAGAATATTTGGGAACACACTCTCTCCAATAAATAATTCGTCAATAATTCTCTTAAATCCCTTAGGGAGAGATGTGGAAGGCGAAGAGAGAGATGAACTCAGAAATTAGATTCATTTGAAGATAAAAAAAAAAGAGAAATTGCCACAATCATGTTACTCATGTTAGCATTTCCACTTAATCCAAGGGCTTCCTATTACCGTTGTGGACCAAAATACCATTTATATTAAAAAATCCATATCATATTGTGTCGATAGTTGATGAAATGAACTCACCTCCTATTTGGTGGAAAACAAAATTGTATTTGGATTTTATTAGATGTCACAGTATGTTGGTGGTCAATGAGATGAAAACTACTTATCCATGCAAATAAAAAGTTACAATGATTTTTAAACCCCAACGAAACTACAACAAAAGAAACAAACCACGCTTACCAATCATTCATTTTCGATGCTACTGACACTATTGTTGACGGTACCGATGTTAAGAGTCGTGCAAAATGGTGGAGTAGGAATCCTTCCTCTCTTTAGTGGCAACCCTCCTCTTCTAAATTTTAATAGTGGTTAGGTTTTCAATTGCTTATATAGTTCGCTCTCTACTAAGTTTACCTTAGTAGTTATACGCTCAATTTTCTCAGTGAGCACCACAAATAGACTATAAGAAAAAGTATGGCGAATCAATCAGATGGGAAGGAGGGTGAAGAAGAAAGACCAAGAAGGAGGACATCAATTGAGGAGAGATGCAACAAAAGTCTATTTGGGAAAGTAGTATATCATAAACAACTGAATGCTTTTGGAGTGTTACAAAAAGTAAGAAACTTCTAGGGAAACAACAAGTATGAAGTGGAATGTTTCAGGGAAGAGATTTTGTGGGTAGCCTTTAAGAAGAAAAAGGATCTTGAAGTTTTCTTGAGGCAAGAACCTTAGGTTGTTAAAGGAATGTGCATTACAATTCGCATATTGGGGGTACCACCAGAAAAAATGAGTTGGGATTTGGTTGCAATGATAGTGAGTTGTGCAGGGACACCAACCAGAGAAGAGGTGGAGGAATCAGATGAGGAGGAAGGTGTTCTTTTGTGGGATAAACTATTCCGCATTCGGGTACAAATCAATATAAACTTCCCGCCGGCGTTGGGGAATAATGAAGTAGAAGAAGATGGCTCTAAAATGTTGTATGATTTCCAATATAAGAAGTTACCCATAAAATCATAGGGCATGAAGAAATAAGCTGTGAAAGGGTCTCGGAAGAGCAGATGATGGATCAATTAACGAGCATGATGGGGAGACAGTTGGTGAAACATAATACGGGGAGTGGAGCATATGGACCATACCTGAGAGTGGTAACAGAGAAGGATGGGTTTTAATACATAAACAAGAGAAGGAATATAGATGAACCAAGTATGAATGTTGAAAGTGATGTTGCGCAATCCGGGCACTCCTAGCTGGCAGCTGACTGGCTCCTCGCTGGTGACGGACGGTACCTGAGAAGAGAGCGGTGAAGGATTCTCAGGGGACTTGCCCGGTGGGAATACTCTGATGCTTAAGTTAGAACGCTGGAGAAAGTAGTAAAGAGTGTAGGTCGCGCTAAATCACTGAGTTAGCTCGAGAGAATGCTTAAGTTCAACTAGGGGGCTCTTATATATGAGCGTTCTTGTCAAATTGGGCATAACCGCCACTGGACCTCTGTCACAGCCGTTATCTTCCAGGGCTGCGCAGGTAACCATTGCAGTGTACTACCCAATCGAATGAGTGACACGTTCCGGAAGGACAGACACACCACCACCTGTCAAGAGACGTGGGCACAGACTTGTCGGGCTGGCAGGAACTGCGCCGTCGGTCAGGAGACGTGGCGCAGTCTGTCGGGTATGGTCTTGTCAAATAGAAGCTTCCTGAAAACATCGCGTCGCTTAGTAGCGAGCTGCCCTGTAGCAAGCTATCCTGTCGCGAGCTACCTTGTAGTGAGCTCCTGAGGGTATTGCGAGGTGATTCCTCTTGAAGTGGCCCTTGAGGGAGCTGGTTATCCTAGCTCGCGAGTTGGGATAGACTTGTCTTGGAGTATTCCCTTTCAGTACATCGGGGGTCGTTGAGCTTGCACTGTAGCGGGCTCCCCCTGTAGCGAGCTGTCCTGCGGGCCCGTTACTTAGTCGCGGCCAGGCTGTGATGCTGAGCTGTTACTTATGCTGAGTCATGTCCACGTGTCACTATCCCAAGGGGTCGGGTTAAATCACCCTCCATTAATTGCCCCCCACTCCTCGGGCTAAGAGTGTTACCTTAGCATGATGAGTTCATGAAGTTTGGCGGGTGGATTTGACTGAAGTTCAAACTTGATTGATTGCTCGCATTAAATGTGTGTGTGGAAGTCAGGGGATTTCTGACTTTTCGAATGCTGAGAAACACGCCAAAGCGGCTCTTAACTCCGGATGTCGTGCAGCCGTCATTACCTCAATCATGAGAGACGTGCGGT
The DNA here is from genome assembly GCF_055504915.1 of Nelumbo nucifera. Lineage (NCBI taxonomy): Eukaryota > Viridiplantae > Streptophyta > Magnoliopsida > Proteales > Nelumbonaceae > Nelumbo > Nelumbo nucifera. The sequence continues at coordinate 28,549,207 of NC_142656.1, read as the reverse complement.
TAGTCACATTTCGATTTCAGAAGACGTGCGGTCAGCTTGACTGCGGACCATCAGATCTGTCTCAATCAGAGCCGTTGATTTGAGGGCACAATGGCTATAAATAGGGGGGGCCCAGGCCTCACTTTCTTTTACGCTAACTTGCCTTGTCTTCGGATTCGGAGGTCGCGTCTCCATCTAGCTGCCCAAGCTCTTTTCCCGTTCACACCATCTCTTCTTTTCTGGTGAGTCTTATCATCTTGTCAATATGTCTGGATATCCGTACCACGTCTATTCCTGGGATGGTAACCAGGATGATGCTCCCTCGAGCTCAAGGAGAGCTTGGGGGCAGGCTCCGGAGGCTCGGGAAGCCTCCGGCGAGACGACTTCCACTTCTCGGGGCAGGGAGCCCGACAACTTTGGTCCCTCCTCTATGTCAAAGGAGAGACTTAGATCTTTAGTTCTTCATTTTAACCTTCCCGGAGACCTCATCTACAGCCTCCCTTCTGGTAACTTTCCCTGGGAGCATGTTCCCAACAAGATAGTGATCTTTCAGGAACAGCTCGAGGCTGGCCTGCGTCTTCCTCTGCATCCTCTGATAGTGTAGGTTTTGAACCATTTCAATGTCACCATTGGCCAGCTTCACCCCAACTCTATTCGAAATGTAGTTGGGACTATTTCCCTGTTTTATGAGTACTGTCTTCCCCTCAATCTTGATATCCTCTCCACCATCCTCGGCTTCTTGCTCTTATACGAGCTACCAAACAGGATCCCGGCCTGGAAGCGGGACTATTTTGTTGTTTGCAACCCCGAAGGGTGGCCCTTCCCAACTCACTAGAGGGCCGCCATCCAGGATTTAGGGGTTGAGTTGGACCCCGAAGTTCGGAAAACACTGCAGTCCTGGGCGGCAGTTGGCTTCCATTGGTCGGACTACTTGACCAAGGAGAAACTCGCGCAGGCCGGTCTGAGCCCGGGTAGGTTGCCTTTTAGGTCGCGTAGTGCCTTGTATTTTTTTTTTTTTGCTGGACTAATACCTTGTGGTTTTTTGGCAGCCATCATGTCTGGTGTTGATGCACGCTGCCTTCTTTCCAACAACCAGAAGCGTAAGGCGAAGAGGTCGCGTCCTGACCAAGCCTCCACTTCTGGGGATTCTGAGTTCGAGTTTGCTGACCCGGTCTTCGCTTCTCCACCACATGAGGTTCCACCTGTCCCATTCGAGGGAGTTGCCACGGAAGGTGGCGTAGAAGGGCCCGAGCTCCCGGTGCAAGGGCAGTTTCCTTCGTTTGGGCCATCCTGCCCCTTCCCCTTCCCGCAGTTCCCTACCGGGAACTGGGAGGGTGTCAATGACTACATCGTGTTTGCACGAAAGAGCCGAAGGGCGATCTGCCACGAGGAGGTCGCTAGCTGGGGAGAGATGGACCCCAAGGAGCTCGCCAGGTTTGCCTCCGCCCACTGTATGGTGGTAAGTGTCATTTTCTCTTTTCTGACCTTAGTCTCCTATTGGCAAGTGAACTCCACCATCCACGCCATGGCCCTCCAGACCAACATCCACTCCGGCGATGCTCGTGCTCAAAGGTCTACTGTGCAAAAGCTCCAAGGCGAGCTCAACCGGGCCCGAGGTGAAGTACTTCAGGCTCGAAAGGGGAGAGAGGCCCAGGAGCTACTCGTCCAGGACCAGGAGGCGCAGATCGCCAGGCTTTCTGAGGAGAGCGTTCGCTACCGAGAGGAGTCATCGAGGGTGACGGCGGAGAGGGAGCTTCTTCGCCAGAAGGTTCGAGACTTGGATTCTACGCTTCAGGACTGAACTCAAAACCTTGACACCATGGTGGAGGAGGAGCGGGCTAAAGCGGTCTGGGACTTCAAGGACTCCCAGGAGTATCACGACCTCCAAGTGGAGTATGACTCGAGCTTGTACCGCTCCGGGGTCAAGCTCTGCTGCTGGTTGGTTCGAAAGAAGTTCTCTAGACTCAACCTCGACGGCATAACGATGAAGGGCCTAGATCCTGAGACGACGGACCAGGCGGAGGAGGAGGAGCCTGACTCCCTGGAGGATGATGACGAGGTGGACCCTTGAGGCTGCCGACTCTTCTAATTTTTTTCTTCTGACTGAACTCTGGTGGTTCCCGGGTGTCAGAACCCGGTTTTCAAAATCTCTTTCTTGGGCGGTTGTGCCCTATTTACTTTTGTTGAACTCTCTCCGGGCTATTAAGCCCGGTTTTTATTTATGAATTAGTAATGGATTTTTTCTTTTTCTGCTAAGTATGGTGTGCTCTTTATTTTCTGCCGAAGCGGTTTCATCACTGGGGCTGTTAGAGCTACATACCCGAAGTAGGATTTTTTGATAGTTGTTACCCCGAGCTATCCCTTAATGCTTGAGGTATTTTTATAGTATACCCCGAAGTAACTACCATGTATGCCCGAACTGTATGTTCGTAGGTTGTTCCTTGTCAGGTTCAGCCAATATACTGAAACGAGCTATGCTTCATAGGGTTCAGACCCGAGCTGCCTATGCCTCTGATACTTAATACTTTGCATTTACCAGTGAAGCGACTAAGTCTTCCATCGTGTCGAGGTCTTAGTTAGCTCAGTGTTTTAGCGCTTAGGTTGAGGGAGTGACTTATAGTCCGCTCTTGGAGTTCACCCATGCCATGGAGGCGACTGGGTCTCATTGCATTGAGGTCGTGTTAGCTCGGCATTTTGGCCCTTAGGCTTTGAGAGTGACTCATGGTCTACTCAGTAGTTCACCCATGCCATAGAGGCGATTGGGTCTTATCGCCCTGAGGTCTTTGTTAGCTCGACATTTTTGGCCCTTAGGCTCTGAAAGTGACTCGTAGTCTACTCAGTAGTTCACCCATGCCATGGAGGCGACTGGGTCTTATCGCGCCGAGGTCTTTGTTAGCTCGACATTTTGGCCCTTAGGCTCTGAGAGTGACTCGTGGTTTACTCAGTCAGCTAGGATGACTGCTTCGGTGCCATAGGTGAGGTTGAAGGGGGTCTCTCCTGTGGTGGTATTCTCTGTGGTTCGGTAAGCCCATAGAACACTGGGTAGCTCGTCTGCCCATAGTTCTTTAGCTCAGTCTGACTTTGCCTTTAGTCCACGGAGGATAGCTCTGTTCGTGACTTCTTCTTGACCGTTTGCTTGAGGGTGTGCAACTGAAGTGAAGTTTTGTCGGATCCCCATGTCTTGGCACTAGTTTTAAAATTTAATGAACTCGAACTGCTTAACATTATCAGAAATCAATACCCGAGGTAACCTGAAGCGGCACACTATGTTTTTCCAAAAGAAGTTCTGGACATTTCGAGCTGTGATCGTCACGAGAGGTTCAACTTCTACCCACTTGGTGAAATAATCCACTGCTACCACTAGGAACTTCCTCTGGCCTGTCGCTGGTGGAAACGGTCCGAGTATATTAATGCCCTATTGTGCGAAAGGCCACGGGCTGGTGAGATACTTGAGGTCAGCAGCGGGCTGATGGTGGATATTGGCATGCTTCTGGCACTTGTCACACTTTTTGACAAGCTCAATAGCATATGCTTTCATTGTTGGCCAATAGTACCCCTGTCATAGCACTTTTTGGGCGAGGGCCCTGCCCCCCAAGTGTCCGCTGCACAGGCCCTCATGAGTGTCGCGGAGCACAAGCTCGGCTTCGGAAAGTCACAAATAGCGTAGGTAGGGGAGCGTGTAGGATCTTCGGTACAGACGTTCGTCTATCATGACGTATTTGGCTGCCTGACGCTCTACCCTTCTGGCGGCATTGCGGTCTACAGGGAGGGTCCTGTGTAGCAGGAAGCTCACAAGTGGATTGATCTAGCTTGGCTCTGCTTGAACGACAGGAGCGACCTCCTCTGCCCCCCCGAGAATGCTAGGCCGAGGGAGGTTCTCTATGTACATGGTTCTCATGGTATTATCACTAGTGCTGACTAACCGGGACCGGACATCGACCTCAGTGTTCTCTAACCTCAGGATTTGCCTGATGAAGTGTGACTGGAAGTTAAGTAGAGCCTCTCTTACTTTGGGTAAGTAGGCAATCATAGTTGGTTCACGAGCTTCGTGTTCGCCTTTGACTTGATTGACCACGAGCTGGGAATCGCTACAGATGACGATATGCTTGGCTTTCACTTCTTTGGCTAGAGCCAGCCCGACTATCAACGCTTCATACTCCGCTTCGTTGTTGGATGCTGTGAACTCGGAGTGTAGTGCGTACTTCAACCTTGTGCCACTTGGGCCATACAGAATGATTCCGGCTCCGCTGCCCTACTTGTTCGAGGAGCCATCTACGTGAAGGATCCAAGGCTCTTCATCCCATTTCGTGCTTGGCCTTACTAGGAGAGATGCTGCACTAGTTGCTACCTCATGGTGCTCAGACTCAACTGGCCTGGGAGCTTCGAGCTCGCCCGAACTGGGGGCCTCGTGCTCAACCGGCCTGGGGACTTCGGAGCTGAAAGTGCATTCCGCAAAAAAGTCTGCTAAGGCTTGGGCCTTGATAGAGGTTCACGGCTTGTATCGGAGGTCGTACTTGCAGAGCTCAACGGCCCACTTCGTTAGTCGACCAGAGACCTCGGGCTTGAGCAGAACTTGCCTCAGAGGTTTGTTGGTGAGGATGACAACAGTATGAGCTTGGAAGTACGGACAGAGCTTTTGGGCTGCAATAACCAGTGCGTAGGCCAGCTTTTCTATCTCCGGATATCTTGTCTCTGCTCCCTGCAATACTTTACTAGCATAGTAGATAGGTTGTTGGACCCGATCTACCTCTTTTATTAGTACCGAGCTGACCACTTCATCACTTGCTGAGAGGTACAACTCTAAAACATCGCCCTGCTCTGGCCGGGTTAAAATCGGTATGCTAGCGAGGTACTTTTTGAGCTCGTCGAACGCGAGCTGGCAATATTGGGTCAATTCAAACCCTTTGCTTTTAATTGCCTTAAAGAAAGGTAGGCATCAGTCTACTGACTTGGACATGAAGCGGCTCAGGGCGGCTATTTGGCCATTGAGCCTCTGAACCTCCTTCATTTTTCGGGGTGGTCTCATGTCTAGGATGGCCTTTACTTTGTCTGGGTTGGCTTCAATGCCATGCCGGTTAACAATGTATCCCAAGAATTTACCCGAGGTGACACTGAAGACACACTTATTCGGGTTCAACTTCATATTAAATCTATGCAGAATTTCAAAAACTAAATGCAAGCCATGTATTAAGTCGCATGAAAACTGGGTTTTGACGATCATGTCGTCTACATAACACTCTATTTTTTGGCCAACCAATGGCTCAAACAACTTATTTACAAGTCTTTGAAAGGTTGCCCCGGCATTTTTTAGCCCAAAGGGCATGACCTTGTAGTAGTATAGGCCAAGCTCGGTTATTAAGGCACTCTTTTCTTCATCTGTCGGGTCCATCCTGATCTAGTTGTATCCCGAATAGGCGTCTAGAAAGCTCAACAACTCATGCCCCGAGGTCGCGTCCACTAGACAGTCAATCCTGGGGAGTGAGAAGCAGTCCTTTGGGTAAGCTTGGTTCAGGTCGGTGTAGTCGATGCACATGCGCCATTTACCGTTAGCCTTTTTTACCAGAACGGGGTTGGCCACCCAGCTCAGGTAGTGGACTTCCCTAATAAAATCGACTGCAAGGAGCTTCTCGACCTCCTCATCGACTGCCCTCCATCACTCTGGGGCTAGGTTGCGTTTCTTCTGTCTAACGGGCCTAACTATAGGATCAGTATTAAGCTTATGAGTTATAATGCTAGGGTCTATGTCGGGCATTTCTACTGCGGACCATGCAAAAACATCTAAATTTTCGAGTAAAAAGCGTACCAATTTAGATCGCAGAGGCTCCTCAATGGAAGCACCGATCTGGAGTGTTCGGGTTGGGTCCTCCGTCGAGGCTGGGATGGAGACGGTCTCTTCTGTGGGTGCAGCTTGCTCCTCGCTCTACTCTGTAGGTCGCTCCAGCTTGAGGTCATCAGCCACCTTGGCTTTCCCTTTAAGGGTGGTGACGTAGTATTTGCGAGACTCAAGCTGGTCACCTCGCGCTATCCCAATTCCGAAGTTCGTGGGGAACTTCATGGCCAAGTACTAAGTGGACATCACAGCCCGCAAGGCATGGGTAATCGGCCGACCTACTATGGTGTTATACGGGGAGGGGGTTGCGACCACTAAGAAATCGTGGTTGAGCCTCACTATGCTAGGCCAAGTGCTGACTTCCACAGGTACTATGATCCTTCCCAGGGGCTTGACTTCCTCTCCGCTGAAGCCTACCAGGGGAGTGCTCGCGGGCTTCAGATCGCTCTCTTGGAGCTGAAGTTGGTCGAAGGCTGCTTTGAAGAGGATATCTGTTGAGCTGCCTAAGTCAACGAGGATGCGCCTGACTTCAAAGTCATTGATCTTCATCTTTATGACGAGCGTGTCATCATGGGGGTAGTGAACCCCACGCGCATCATCTTTTGTGAAGAAGATTTGGTCTTCCATCCTTGGCCGCTTCGGGGGTTCTGTTCCTCCCTGGCAGCTCCGCGAGCTGATGTTCGAGCTGTGGCTGAGGTGCAGCCCGCTACAATTGATCCTCCGAATATCACGTGGATGGTCCCCCGAATTGGTCTCTCTTCGGGGGGCTGCTTCTGCCTGCCTGCTGAACTCGGGAGCATCTCTACTCTACTCCCCCTGTCGACCTGCTTTATTATTACTATTATTATTTTGTACAAAATTTCTCACGTGGATGAGCTCCTCTATCTCGTCGTGGAGGTTTTTACAGTTCTCGGTGTTGTGACCGTGGTCTTTATGAAAACTACAATACAAATTTTTATTTCTAACATTAGGGTCTACTTTCAGCCGAGGTGGCCACTTCACATACGGGGTGTCCTTGGTCACCATGAGGATCTCGGCCCGCTTTGCGTTGAGGGGCGTGTAGTCCCTTTCTGCTACTGGAGCTCAGAATGGCTGATTTGGCTTTGCCACCTGAGCTTGGTCCTTCTTCTTCTTGTTGTCGCCCTGAGTTGAGGGCTCTGGTTCCCTTTTCCTTTTCTCAAGGGCCTGCTCACCCTTCTGGTTGATCTCTTCCTCCGTCCCGATAAACCGATCTGCGAACTTGAGGAACTCAGTCACAGTCTTGGGCTGATTGACAACCACGTGCCACTTGAACTCTTTGTGGGTAATACCTCGCTTGGCTGCAGTGAGGTGAACTGCGGGGTCCAGATTGGGTATCTGTAGACAAGAGTCATTAAACCGCTTGATGTAACTCCGAATGGACTCCCCTTCCTTTTGAACTATGCCGAGGAGGCTTTCTTGAGTTATTGGGCACCTCTTGCTGGTGACAAAGTGGGAGGTGAAAACTTGCACGAACTGCGCCCAACTTCTTATCGAATCGGGCGTGAGGTTTTGATACCATGTGTGGGCTACCCCTTTGAAGGTGGTGGAGAAGGCCACGCACATGGAGGATTCACTGGCCCTTGCCAGGTGCATCTGAGATTGGAAGGCGTCTACATGATCATTCGGATCAAAGGATCCATCATACTTGTCCAATGGAGGGAGCTTGAAGTCTCTTGGCATGGGGACAGCAATAAGTTCTGGAGACAGTGAGGAAGGAACTGAGAGGAGAGGAGTAGCTTTTACTTCACCTGAGCTCATCTCCTCTTTACCTTTGAGCTCGGGCAAGACACGGGTAGCAGTTTGGCAAGCTTGCCAGCGTCTTCGCTGCTGCTTTGGCGGCTCAGCGTTGGTGTTGCTTGCTTCAATGTTATCGAGCTCAATGGGCTTGGATTGCTGGTGGTAGCTCTGGACCAAAGGGCCCTGCCTAGTGTTTGTGGCTAGGACCTCAAACAGATTTTCTGCGAGCGGGAGCTTGAACTACAAGTGCTGGGGTGATATGGGCTTGACTGGCTGGGAGGCCCCCAACCTGCCCATAGGCTGCGAGGCGAGGGTGACTGGCCTCTCCTTTCTGCCATGGGAAGAGGCTTGGCTCTTGGAGAGATCCTGGGCCTGAGAGGCTTCTCCCCGGCGAGGTCATTCGCTTCGGCGGGAGGGCTTGGTCTGCTTCGAGGCCGGGTGCCTAGGAGGGAGTGGCTGCTAGGCCTAAGGCAAGGAAGGGAACTGCTGCTGATACTGGTACTGACAGACCTGATGTAGCACTTGTTGCTGGTAGAGTTGGAACTGCTGGAACTACTGCATTTGAGCTTGCATGGCTCGCATGCACTGCACTAAGTCTTCCAACTGATTCTGGTTGGTCACCAGGGGCACAATCGAAGGTTCAACAAATGTCGCTCCAACCGTGGAAGGGAGTGGAGCGTTCACGGGTGCCACTGTGAGAGGCACGTTCAAGCTGGGGATCCCGTCCACAGAGAGGGGGACGGTGAACTGTCCGATACAGATAGTGGGGAGTTGGGGTTGCTCCCCAGAAGCGTTATGGCTGGCACCGCGTCCGGCGTTGCTGGAGGAGGCCATGAGTGCTAAGTTTTCAAAAGGAAACTATAGAAGCTTAGAGGAAGGCTTTTTGAAGCGTATTCCCACAGACGGCGCCAAATGATGCTACGCAATCCGGGCACTCCTAGCTGGCAGCTGACTAGCTCCTCGCTGGCAACGAACGGTACCTGAGAAGAGAGCGGCGAAGGATTCCCGGGGGACTTGCCCGGTGAGAATACTCCGATGCTTAAGTTAGAATGTTGGAGAAAGTAGTAAAGAGTGTAAAGAAGGCTAAGAGTGTAGGTCGCGCTAGATCACTAAGTTAGCTCGAGAGAAAGTTTGAGATATTCAAGATAAGATATCAGATCTTCGAGAGAGCCCTCTTCTTCAACTAGGGGGCTCTTATATATGAGCGTTCTTGTCAAATCGGGCGTAACTGCCACTGGACCTCTATCGCAGCTATTATCTACCAGGGTTGCGCAGGTAACCGTTGCAGTGTACTACCCAATCGGATGAGTGACACGTCCTGGAAGGATAGACACGCCACCACCTGTCAAAAGACGTGGGCGCAGGCTTGTCGAGCTGGCAGGGACTGCGCCATCGGTCAGGAGACATGGTGCAGTCTGACGAGTACGTTCTTGTTAGATAGAAGCTTCCTAAAAACATCGCGTCGCTTAGTAGCGAGCTGCCCTGTAGCGAGCTATCCTGTCGCGAGCTACCTTGTAGCGAGCTCCTGAGGGTATTGCGAGGTGATTCCTCTTAAAGTGGCCCTTGAGGCAGTTTTTCTACCTAAGTATTGGAGCGAGTTGGTTATCCTAGCTCGCGAGCTGGGATAGACTTGTCTTAGAGTATTCCCTTTCAGTACATCGGGGGTCCCTGAGCTCGCGCTGTAGCGGGCTCCCCCTATAGCGAGCTGTCCTGCGGGCCTGTTACTTAGTCGCGGTCAGGCCATGATGCTGAATTGTTACTTATGCTGAGTCATGTTCACGTGTCACTGTCCCAAGGGGTCGGTTCAAATCACCCTCCATCAGAAGGAACTAGAAAAATAGAGATAAGGGATGAGAGAATCAAACCTCAGATCCCTTACCATGAAGATCAAAATCCGAGAACTATTCATGTCTCATAGAATGTGTTCTGGAAAGACAAGATATTCCAAACACTGGAGGCTTGGTGAGAAGGCAGTTGTTTCAGGATGGAAGAACCGACAAGGCGACAAGCCAACTTTTTAGGATAGATCGCCAACGATCAACAACTTTGAGTTATAATTTCGCTGGAGAAGACAATGCAAGGTCGGAGCTGGAGGAGGGAGGACCTAGGTACGGATTATGTGAGTCTTAAGAGTGGCCTAGTGATGAGTCAATCCCTCATTAGACTAGGAGTGGGATAGTTTGGCGGTAGCTAGTTCCTAGTTCAATTGGAACATGTGGGTTCGGGCAAATAAAATGAGGAAGCTATCAGATTTGAATCGGAGGAAGGTTCAAAAGATATTGAAAGTTTTGCACACTTTGAAAATTGCTTGTTTTTTTTATTTCTATCTATCATCCGAATCTAAAATGCATAAAATTCATACCTCTCTTCATTCATTTTATACTTGCAATCATTAATTTATTTATATTTAATATATATATTTGCATTTTAGCTATAGCCCCTTTTTTATTCTCATTTATTTATTTGAGTTTTTTTTTCCTTTTTGACACCAAAAGGCTAATTCATTGAATTGAATGCTCAGAATACAATCATTTTTTAAATGAAGAATGGAGGAATGCAAATATCGTTGACCAAGTAAAAATAGAAGATATACAAAGAGATTATTTTGCTAATAGATAAGTGAAATAGTTTCTTGAGAATTTAACAATTTCTACTGAGAAATGAGGGATTTGAGACATTAATATCTTGTAGTGGACAATGTGATTAGTGATATGCCAAGGAGTACTTGTAGTTGGGTTTTTTGGGGTCACAACCCGCCTATTATACAAATCTCTTGCCTCTCTCAGATCATTAATTTGGTACCCAACCATCAACCCATGAATCATCTGATACATTGATTTACTAACCATTACCTACAACCCAATGTAGTCCCTTCTTTATGATAATCTCTGCAAAAGCATCAAACTCCAAACTCCTAAGATGCCATTTCTTTTCATGAGAGTCCAAAATGAGTTTCCATTCTTAACATATTTAGTACTAAGGTACTCATACCCATAATCAAATGAGTCCCCAAAATGAGTTGTCTTGTTCCATGAAAAATCTTCAAAAATTCATAATCAACACTTTGCTTGTATCAAGTACATTCCTAAAATTCAAACCTCCTAAGTCCTTAGGAACCTCTTCATATAAGTAGACTTTTCCTTTCCAAGACAACCCCACCAGAAATCTCCATAACAAAGTCCCACCTCTTCATATAAGTAGACTTTTCCTTGCCAAGACAACCCCACCAGAAGTCTCCATATCAAAGAGAATTAATCTTTGTAGCATAATCCTTAGAAATTAATGAGGTTTAAAGAACATGGTTTGAGATGAATTCCAGCACACTCTTTATTGGGATACCATGCCTAGCTTAAGATAGGAGTTTAGACTTCCAATTTTTTAATTTCCTTTGGATTTTCTTCACAATGAGATTCCAATTATCATATTCAAATCCATGTTTCTATGAAGGCTTTCAAGTATTTCTCATGAGAATCCATTGTTTTTACACCCAAAATTGAAGACATCATTCTTTTATATCTTCTGTGAACATTTGGACTAAACATAATGATAGATACTTGGGTGTTCATCAATTGCCCTATCCATGAACTAAATAAATTCAAATAATATTTAATGCCAAGTAGTTCATTAGCAGAGGCTCACCCAAAAATAAGAATATCATTTATGAACAAGATATAGATGATTAAGCCTTAGTTCACACCTCTTCCAAATTTGACCCCTTTAAAATCGCCATTGAACATCCAAAAAAAAAGGTTAGACAAATAGGAGATAGTGGACAACCTTGCCTTAGTCCATGTTGGGGATGTATTCAATTGTAAGGCATCCCATTCAAAACCATTTGCATAGAGGAATAGGCTATGCAATGATTAATTAGTTCACAAAATGGGCAAGAAGCCACATAACTTCAAACATTCTAAAACAAAGCCCCTCTCCTTGCAGTCATAATTCATAAGCCTTGGATCTATTTTTAAAAGGAAATCCCTACACCACCCTTTCATTCTTTTAAAGGAATTAATGACCTCTAAAGCAATGATCCTACTAACTGTAATATGCTAGCCTAGAGTAAATGCATTTTGCATGGGGATGAGGCAAAAGATAATTGCACAAAGTCTGAAGGTAATGATATTTGTGATAATTGTTGGAGGTTACATGCATGGCTATATTTGTAATGTTGATAAATTTTGGGGACTTGTATGTATTTATGGGAGGAAGAGGGGTATGTGTGTAATTCTAATATAATTTGGTCTTTTGCCTATTTAAGCCATTAGTTGTGTGGGATGAGAATGAGAGAGTGAATGAAGACATTTTGATATGAGTCTGTAGAAAGGTAAGTTTTATATCTTTTCTTCTCATAGTGTATGTTTTCCCTCTCTTCCCTGGAAGTAGAGTTTTGATCTCCTTAGGTAATATGGGATTTTGATTTTCTTTATTTAGTTTGCTTTCCATTGGCCAGCTCCAGTAGAGTTTTGATCTCCTTAGGTGACATGGGATTTTGATTACCTTTATCTAGTTGGCTTTCCGATTGTCCAACTTCGACCTTAGAATTTTGATCTCCTCAGGTGAATGAGATTTTGATTCTCTTCATCTAGTTGGCTTTCACTCTAATCTTGGAGTTTTGATCTCCTCAGGTAACATTGGATTTTGATTCTCTTTATCTAGTTGGCTTCCCGATTGGTTAACTCTGATCTTGGAGTTTTGATCTCCTTAGGTGACATAGGATTTTGATTCTCTTTATTTAGTTAGCTTTCTAATTAGCCAACTCAAGTTGGCCTTTTCCTAGCCAACTCCATTTTGCTTCATTTTGGTGATTATGAGATTATGACTTGGTTATACTCTAACTTTTTTACATGAATTCCCCACCTCAAGTTTGAGGAAGGTGTAAAGATATGTATTGTATTTTTTTTTTCAGTGTAGGTGTTGGAGGTTATAGGAGTATATTTGTAATGTTAGAGGTTATAAGGGTAAATTTATAATATTGGGGACCTGGATGTATTTATGGAATGAAGAGGACTTGTGTGTAATTTTGATATAATTTGGTCTTTTGCTTATCTAAGCCATTGGTTGTGTGAGATAAGAGTGAGAGAGAGAGAGAGTGAAGACATTTTGTTGAGCCTATGGAGAGATCAATCTTGTATCTCTTCTTCTCATGGTGGATGTTTTCCCTCTCTCCCGTGGATGTAAGCTACCAAGCCGAACCATGTTAAATCTTTATGCTTTCTCTCTTTCTTCTTTCTTCCATTTATTTTCTTCTTGGTTTACTATTTTCTTTCCAAATCCTTGACAATAATAATATGCTAGCCTAGGGTAAATGCATTTTGCATGGGGTGAAGAGGCAAGAGATAATCAGAGAAAGCCTATAGGTAATAATTCTTATGATAATCTTAAATAAATTGGACTAATCCTTATATACTATAGTTCCAACATTTATGATAGAATAAAAAGGAGATTCCATTTGGGCCTAGAGCTTCCAGGGGCCTTATATAAAATAGAGCATCATGAATCTCTTCCTTTGATGGGATTGTCATACGTATAGAATTTTCTTCTTCAATAATTTGGCTAGGTAGTATATGGGTAGGAAATGAGGATGGATAAGGATTTGTAGAAGAGAATAAATTAGAAAAATAATTTTTGATAGCACCTTAAATCACATGGAAGTTGTTTGTCCTATTTCTATTTAGACCCCACAACCAGGTAATAATGTTCTTGTACCACCAGCTAGAAGCGAAGGAGTGATAAAATCTATGGAGAAGTACAGACAGGCCCAATGCAGATTTCTGATTTCCACTAGAGAGCTATAAACATTCAAAAGGTCAAAAACCCACACTCTATGCACCCATACCCGCCCGTGATTTGGCATCAATTTTGAGATGGCACCTACCCCGAATATACTTTGAGCTTATAAATTCTGACCATGGGTTGAAACAATGTCACTTTAAGCATTGCTTCCAATGAAAGTTCCCCTAATTCCAATAGACAATCCAATTGTGCTAGCAAAAATCACTCCTCTCCAATATTTGCATTAGTATGAGTAATACTTTGGATTTCCATAAGGTGATTATTAATAGGTTTGATACTCTCACTTAACATGCCAATGGTGTCTTTGATACTTAAGTGATTTCACTTAAAATCTCTCTAAATTCCTATACTTTGTCAAATAAAAGTAGGGGTATAAATTGAATAAGTTAGTAAGTACTAAACCAAGCCCATAAGTGGACATAGGTCCAAGGTCAAAACCCATGTTTTCCAACTCAAACCTTGCCTCAAAGTTAAATCCAACACAACTTAGGATGGGTTTGAGTGGTTTGGTTGGGCGTAAGTGAGTTTAGATTTGAAAGTCTTCACACTAAGGGTGATCATTTTTACTCTGGCCTAGCCTATAATATATGTATATATTATTATATGCATTATATTTTATATTATAAGAAATATAAAATATATTTTGTACATATATAACATATCATGTTGAAATCTATTATTCGATGTTGAAGTCACTATGGCAAGAGTTGGATGTTATGGAAACATTTGCATGGGAAAGCACGAAAGATGCCAAAATTTTTAGGAAATTTGTGAAAAGAAACAGGGTGTTTGAGTTCCTTACAAGACTCAATCCTAAATTTGATATTACAAGGCAAAATATCTTGTCTAAGGATGATGTGTCACTTGCACAGGCATACTCTATGGTGAGCAGTGAAGAGTGCAGGCGACAGGTACAGCTACAGATCCCACCTCCTCCAGAACATTTTGCACATGCTAGAATAAAACCAAAGGGGCTGAATGAGAAAAAGGAAGTGATATGTGAATATTACAAGAAGCCAAAATATACTAAGGATTCTGGTTGGAAGCTTCATCCAGATCTTCTTCCTAAGAGGTTCCGAAACAACAATAGTTCTAAGAAGGGTGGTAAGTTTAGAAAACCCAAGAATGCAAATGTTGCCATAGTGTCTAAATGTGAAGAAAAATCTGGTGTGGAACAATTAGCAGCAGTGAAGGCAGAATTTGAGAGATATGGGAAATTGATAAATTGGTTGGAGTCTACTGTTACATCTTCCTCCTCAGGCACCCCCTCTACATCTGCTTTTGCTTATTCAGGTATTCGTGCTTTTGCAAATCATGCTACAGTATCAAGTAATCGTAGAATTCCTTAGATTATAGATTCTGGTGCATCAGAACATATGACTAGCTTACCCAACCTCTTTTTCTCATACCAGCTCCTCTTAGGTAGAGAGAATATTTCTCTTGCCGATGGGTCTTTTGCTCCCATATCTGGCAAGGGGAATACTAAAGCCTTTGATTCACTTGTTTTATCCTCTGTCCTTCATGTTCCCAAACTTAGCACTAACATTTTATCTGTTAGTAGTTTAACCAAATCATTGAAGTGCAACATAACTTTCTTTCCTACTTATTGTGTTTTTCAGGACCTGGAGTCTCAGGGGACGATTAGGAGTGGCCATGAGGTGAATGGGATTTACTTACTGGATGTCTCTAATCAAAGTCCCAGATTACCGAGTGGAGTTGCTTTGGAGTCTGTTTTATCAGAGTCGGTTAATAGAGTCATGATATGCCATTTCAGATTTGGTCTTTTGTCTTTTTTAGCTTTGAGTCATTTGTTTCCAGAAATGTTTAAGGGAATATCCCTATCGAATCTTCATTGTGAGTCATGTGAACTTGTTAAACATTGTAGACAATCTTTTTTAGTGAGTAATAAAAGATCTATTTCTCCTTTCCATATTGTGCACTTTGATATGTGGGGGCCATATCATTTACCTATTATGGAGGGCTACAAATATTTCATTCTTTTCATTGATGATTTCTCTCGTTATATATGGATTTACCTTCTAAAATTGTAGGATGAAGTACCAAATATTGTACAAAGGTTTCATGAACTTATTCTTACCCAGTTTAACAGTTGGATCAAAGTATTCTAATATAATAATGCAAAGGAATATTTTTAGAAGAGTCTCTCCAACTACTTTGATACCTTTGGAGTTATCCATTAAAGTTCTTGTTCCTACACTCGTTAACAAAATGGAGTCGTGGAAAGGAAAAAAAGACAAGTGGTTGAGGTTGCGAGGAGCCTTTTTTTTGCTTTCCATGTTCCTGTTAAATTTTGGGATGATGTTGTTCTTACAACTACATACTTGATAAACTGAATGCCTTCTCAAGTTCTAGGGTTTAAAACTCCCTTTAGCTTGCTTTTTCCAAATGAAGATCTGTTTTCTCTTCCTCTCCGAGTGTTTGGGTGCACTTGCTATGTCCATGTTCACAGTCATCAAAGTCATAAGTTTGAGCCTAAAGCACACAAATGTGTCTTTTTGGGATATGCCTCAACACAGAAGGGGTACTGCTATTTTGATCCAATTCGTGGCACTCGCTTTGTTTCTAGAGATGTCACATTTGTAGAGTTAGTCCCTTTCTTTGGTACTTCTCTTGAGGGAGAGCATTCAAATGAGTAGTTTACATTGTCACCATCTATTCCTCTTCCAATTCCCATTGAATCTTCCATAGAGTCTACTCCAGTTGAATCATCTATCCCTGCTCCCTCTCCTCCTCCTACTCATCCCCCTTCTTTTCTTTCCGATCCTATTATCCAGAGGTGGTATCAGAGACATACAAGTTGTTTCCATGCCTTCAGATGTGCCTCTTGATCCTTCCATCACTACTGAGATAACAGGTTAGCCCTCTTCTACCACTTTGGATACCTTCCTAACCTTGATCTCCTTATTGCCCTTCGCAAAGTCAAATGGAAATGCACAGCTCATTGTATTTCCAAACACCTGTCCTACAGCCTCCTTTCCCCTTCCTACTATTCCTTCCTTGCCTCTGTTTCCACACATGTAACTCCCTAGTCTATCCCAGATGCCTTGTCCAAACCAGGATGGAAAGATGCTATGATGACTGAACTAGATGCTTTGCATTAGAACAATACTTGGAAAATTGTGGATTTGCCTGAGGGAAAGGAACCGATTGGCTGTAAGTGGGTATTCACTATTAAGTATCATTCTGATGGTACTATTGAGAGATATAAGGCCCATTTGGTTGCTAAAGGATATACTCAGATGTATAGTATTGACTACTTAGAAACTTTTGCCCCAATAGCCAAGATGATTTCAGTTAAGGTTTTACTATCTTTAGCTACTACTTTTGACTAGCCTCTTCATCAGTTTGATGTAAAGAATGCCTTTTTGAATGGGGACTTAAATGAAGAAGTTTATATGTCTTTACCTACAGAGGTGTATGGGAAGAAAATGCAAGGAAAGGTATGTAAACTAAAGAAGTCTCTTTATGGCCTTAAGTAGTCTCCTAGAGCCTAATTTGACAAATTTCAGGCTGCTCTTGTTGCTTTTGGATACACACAGACTCAGTTGGATCATACTTTGTTTGTTAAGATGAGAGATTCCTTAGTGACCTTCCTGATTGTCTATGTTGATGATATTGTGGTTACAGGAAATGATACTCAGGAAGTTGTTCATCTCAAGAGTTTTCTTAACACTGAGTTTGAAATTAAAGACTTGGGAGAACTCAGATATTTCTTGGGAATTGAATTTGCCAGATCTAAGGATAATATCTTCATTTCTCAACGGAAGTATGTTCTTGATCTCTTTGTAGAGACCAAAAAACTGGGGGCTTGACCTTCTTCTACTCCTATTGATTTAAATTATAAGTTGTTAGCGACTGAAGGTGAACTGTTGCCTGATAAGGGAGTGTTCCAGAGACTGGTTGGGAAGTTACTTTACCTTTGCATGACTCGGCCAGATATCTCCTATGCAGTTAGTTTAATCAGCTAGTTTATGCATTCTCCTAAGGATACACATTTAACAGCTACTAAGAGAGTTCTGTG
The DNA here is from genome assembly GCF_055504915.1 of Nelumbo nucifera. Classification (NCBI taxonomy): domain Eukaryota; kingdom Viridiplantae; phylum Streptophyta; class Magnoliopsida; order Proteales; family Nelumbonaceae; genus Nelumbo; species Nelumbo nucifera. The sequence continues at coordinate 28,531,805 of NC_142656.1, read as the reverse complement.
TTATCTAAAAGGGATTCTAGGGAAAGGCATCTTGTTTTCTAAGCATGGACACATGAACACATTAGCTAGTTTATGCATTCTCCTAGAGATACACATTTAACAGCTACTGAGAGAGTTCTATGTTATCTAAAAGGGACTCCAGGGAAAGGCATCTTGTTTTCTAAGCATGGACACATGAAGTTGGAAGCATACACTGATGCTAACTGGACTGGATGTATTAATGATAAGAGGTCTACTTCAAGTTACTGTGCTATGGTAGCAAGGAACATTGTATCGTGGAGGAGTAAGAAGCAGTTTGTAGTGGCAAGATGTTCAGCTGAAGCGGAATACAGGGTAATGACACATGGAGTTTCTTAACTTATGTGGTCGAGATCACTTTTAGATGAATTGGGTATAGACTGTAAGAAGCCAATGATGTTATATTGTGACAACCAGGTTGCTATCAACATTGCACACAATCCTATTCAACATGACAAAATTAAACACATTGAGGTTGACAGGCATTTTATACGAGAGAGAGTTGCCTCAGGAGAAGTATGCCTACCATTTGTTGCTTCTGAAGAACAGTTGGCTGATGTTTTGACAAAAGGAGTTCTTAAAGGAAAGATGGTTCATTATATAAGCAAGCTGGGCATGATGGATATCTATGCTCAACTTGAGGGGGAGTGTAGATAGACTGGGCCGAATGAACCCTAGCCCATTGGTGTCTTTCTTATTAGTTCTTTCATGTTATGTTTTCTTGTTGGGCCTTTAGTTCTTTTTATGTTTTTCTAAGTTTAATGCTGATGTGGATGCCTACTTAAGGGCCTCCTTGTAATTTATGTAACTTAAGCATGTTTTATAAAAGATAAGAGTAGGGGAAAGAGGAGACATTCGAACTCCTCCTTTCTTCTCCAATCTTCCTCCTTCTTCTTGCTGTCTCATTCTTCTTCTCTGATTTCTTTTACTTTATTCTGAAATATTCTACCGATTTTATTAGTTTTGAATCACATATAGGGGGGACCCATGGCATGTGGGGCACTTGTAGGGCGCACTTGGTGGGGAGCCCATCCAAACTCTTGTCATGTCAGCACGCCTTTCCTTTCTGTGCTAATATATCTATTTTGTGAATTTCTAATCTTTTATTTTTAAAATTGAACAAATAACTCAATTAGTCAATCAACTTTAAGACCTTAATTAAGACTTTCATCTCTCCTCATTAACTCACCACTAATTCCCTTCTCTCTCATTAACTCCTTTAATTACCTCTTGTCATTAATCATTCCATTAACTCTCTCTCTCCTCTAATAACTCACTCTACTAATTATCTCTCCTCTCAATTACTCCATTCAATTGTTTAAAATTCATACTCCTTTTCCTTTTTTTTTATTTTATTCTCTAATCTAATAAACTAAAAGCAAGTTGCTTAGGGGAGATCATTTCACTTTGATTTAGCCCTGGGCTCGTATCAAACCCACAAATTTCAAGGCCAAGCTTGGGCCTAATGCTTTAAGGCCATCGTGGGCCCAACCTAGACCATAAACAAATAACAACTTAAAAATTAGTTAATAAAATTATCATAAATAGTTAAATCACCTAAAAATAAAGATAGAGGGAGAGAGAGAGAGAGAGGATTCTAAGACATAGGTGCCACCCCTTCCATCATTAACCTATTTTAGCATATTTCTATAGGCCTCTTCCATTATTAGCCTATTGTATTCCAAAGAGAGAATTTTACTTTCATACAAATTCTCTTTATTTGTTTCATATTTAATTTCTATTTTAATTGGTTAATTGTTAGAAAATTATAATTTGAAACATAATAACTAAAATTAATAAAAATTACTAAAGTTTATAAAAATATTAAAATTTAACATTTTTTATCTAACAACTATTAAAAATTAAGAAAATAATAAAAACTATTAATTAATAAATTAAAAATTAAAATACATTTGAATTCTATTTAAAAATAACTAATATTAATAGGATAACAAAAATTAATAAGAAAAAGTAAAAAAAAGTATTAAAAGTATTAAAACAAAGCATTTGCATCCCATATAGAAATGAACTAAAATAATAAAACTAATAATAACATAATTAAAAATGTTATAAAACTCTTACTTAGAGATGACTATAACTTAGTCCAACCTAGCTAGACTTACAAATTTCCAAGGTTAAGCAACTATTTTTTTCTAAGTTAGGTCTAGTTTGAATATGCACCAAGTTCACACATAATACAGGTAATAGGATTATAAATGGACCGGACTAAGATCAAGTTAAATTGCATCCACATTTGATTATGAAATATCTAGATGTGCATCCACATTCAATTGTTATGTTGGACCTTGGATTGTATTCAGATTTAATCCAAACCATTTTATTATGTTAAAAGTGACCAAAAATAGAAAATAATTATTTTGAAAGTATATATGTATAATAAATATATATAAATATAAAATATTAAATTTGTCAATTATAAACTTTATATAATTATACATAATAACTATATGTATACATAAAATAATATTTTTATAGACGTGGATTTTAATTGGATCGGATGGGGTTAAATCCATATCCGATTTGATTATTAACAATGCAAGTTCTAACATCCAAATCTGGGTTAATTAGATTCGGAGTTGAATCTGGTATCATACTTTCAGAGTCCATGGACAACCTTAGCATGCAAGGCCCAAGCTAAGAAACCCCTAAGCTCAACCTAAAAGTTATATACATATATATGTTAAATATTATTATACAATATTTAGATAAAAACTATATATATTAATATATAAATAGAACTTTTTATATACTTTTTATAATATAAATTTTAATTGTAAAAAATATAATTAACATGGGCAAGTGTGTCCCTGTCAAGGTTCAAAGTATCAGAAATGCAAGGTGTATTGAAAAGACAATTTTAAGAGATGTATCGGGATATGCTTTGGATACATATGGATATGGATGAAAAATCAAGATACGCATAAATATGGTAAAAAATTCAAATAAGTCTTAAAGTCTTAAAAAATATATTACTAACTATATTTACATATTTTATATGATTGTAAATAAGTCATTTAAATGTAAAAAACCATAGTTTAATGGTTTATATAAAGTGTGACATATCGGAACACAATTAGTAACCATTGAAAAATGATGGAATAACTAAAATGTAAAAAAACAAAAATAAAATAAAATGTGAATGCCAATTTTCAAAAATCAATATAATTAATCTTAATATTTATTAGTATATAAATTTTAATAATTAATTCTAGCATTTATTAATAAAAACTTGTCACTTATTAAGAAAAGTGAAAATTTACTTAAAATTACAAATACATATAATCATAGCAAATAAATATGTGTGGCTCATTTGTATACTTGTGGTTGTTAAAATCAAGTGATCAAGGTTCAAATCTTGCTATAGCTAAAATTTGAAGTTTTTACACTAACAAAACATAATTAATGAGAGAATTTGAAGTAGGCGCTAAAATTCAAATTTAAATTTAAATTTGCCTTGGAGTAATTGGCTAATTAATGAAAGAGAAATTAGACTTAAATAAACGACATTAATGAGAGATTCGGTATTAAATACAAAAAGAAACCTTGTTGGAACAATATCGGCCCATACGAACCGATATGTTGCAATATTTTGAACCTTGGTCCTTGTCCTATTAATACATTATAAAAATCTGGCTTGAGATATTTTATTTTTTTTGTTAATTGGGATACATGATGGGGGTAGCCCATCCCCCATAGCTCCTTTGGCTTCAATATCTAAAAATAGTTAAAAAAATCCAAAAAAATGTATGCACGAGTTGTATTTGGTTTGGTTCTATCCAATTACAAATGTCATATTGCTCTTAGGGGTGCAACTTGGGTGGGTTGAGGATTAATCCAAACCATTCCAAAGGCTTAAACCTCAAGCTCGGGCTTAGATTAATTCAATTATGACTACAACCTATATCTATATATTTACTAATATTAAGTATTTTAAATACTTATGTAATATTTATAGAAAATTTGTAACATTAAATTATTAATAAATTAAAATAAATAAAATAGAACAATAGTAGATAATATAAAAAAATAATTATTTTATTAAGTAATTAGTAGTAATTTACTATTTTTGTTAAAAATTATTAACATAATTATCCAAACTGCTAAACTACTAAATTATTTATGTGACAAATTACTAAAATAAAGATTAACTATTTTAAATAACATTGCATTCTTTATGATAGTTATCAGTTTCAATTGTTTCACTTTCTTTTGACAAATCTCGTGCATTGCACAGGTCCCCATTAGTAATATAGATATTAGTTATAGATAAAGGGTTATTTGGAGGTATCTAAAAGCTATGTCCTCATATCCTAGAAGCCTGAAGATGAGATGTTTTAGACATTAACAACAAAGTGAGGGGAAGTTTCAAATAAGATCTATTTGGGAGACTTTAGTGCTGCTTTATGCCTTGAATGTACTGCTTTTAAGAAACTATGTACCAAAAATAGCTTCATGGAAAGTTTATTTTTCAGCATAAGCATATGTTTGGCTTTCCATGTTTTTCACCAAATATGGCTTGAAGGCTTTTCTTTGGAGGCTTGTATGCTTCAGGCTTTCTCCGCGGAAACGACCTTAGAAGTAGCAAATGATTTCCTTATAAGGTTTTGTTTGGTTTGGTAGATTTGTTTCTCTTATTTTTCTTAAATTCTATGATTTAGCTAATTGATTAATTATATCCCCATTGTTTAATTATTGTCTCATGCTATCCCTATTGTTTCAAACAATTACCATAATCATTAAATAATAACGAAAGGGATGAAAATGTCCATTTTACCCTTAAATCCTTCTCTCCCTGTCCCTCCTTGGGAATTGTTCATCCTTTGACACAACAATAGAGTGGTAGCGAAAACACATTGACAACAGTGATTAATACTCGGCCATAGCGGCCCCAATTGATTTCTCTTTCATATCTTCGGTGATTACTCACTATTTTGTTTTTTTTTTTTTTTGTTTTTTTTTCTTGTCCCCTCGTACCTATCTTGGTTCTCAAGCTTGATAGTTTCTTTAAAACATCCATCTCACCTCCTCCCACAATCACCTGTTATGACCACCGTTCAGCCATCCAACATTTCTGAGAAAACTCCCCATCATCGATTCTCCACTGATTTTCAAAGGTAAATAGCTATCGGCTAGGGTGGTGATGGAAAGGTGGGGGTAGATAGCGAAGATTCTAAAACAGGGCTATTTGAAGTCGTCAACGGTGTTTGATAGCGAAAATTCCGGTGAACTCATCTGATAGCGTAGCAACTACTCGAGGTCGTCACCGACCTACATGGGTCCTGTCCTGTCCTCTCCGATCAACATCAACCTCATCGGGTACGGCAAGTGGGCTCCGAAGCTCCTCATCGAAGACTTCCTCCTCTCCATCTCTACCAACCATCAGGATACCCCTTCGCCATTTGTCTCCAATTGGTCGGTTCGAATTTAGTTTGGTATTTTTGAAAAACTGAAGGAGTGGTTTGGATTCCGGTTATTCTAGAAAAAAACTGACGGTTAATTAAATTGATCGGTATGTTTAATTATATTTATATTTTATATATATTTTAAATATATGTCATATATTATAATATATGTATATATAAATATATACATATATTATATTTATAATCATCTATTTATAAATATATTATATTTTATAATATTTATAATATATTTTATATTATTTATTATTTATAATATAATATTATACATATATTTATATAATATATATTATGAATATAAAAATCTGAAAAATCAAAAAACTGAATCAGTCAAAAACTAAAATCGATGAACCGGTTAATCGGTGGTATTAATTTGATTTCGGTTTAGAGAAATTGAAAAACTGATAAAATTGATTTGATTTGTAAAATAACTGAATCATGGACATCTCTAATGATAGAATCACACGTAACTCTAATTATAGAAGAATAATTAGTCAATTATAAGAAAACTTGAGGGTAATTTAAGATAATAATTAAATATTAAAAATATAATTTATAATTAGTTAAACAGTAAAGATAATTTAAGAAATTTAAAAAAAAAGTGAATGGCGCAAATTCTGCTTAGCAAAAAATTCTTACGAAGTGAAATACTGACGATCCGGACCGTCATTAATTTTTACGGAAAAGTACGGACAGGCCAAATGCAAAAATACTCGCCCGTGAATTGGAGCTGCTTCCGACGTTAGTATGTTCTGTTCTCTCTCTCACTCGAAGTTGGAGCTTCCGAGGTTTTAGGGTTTTAGCTCGGTGAGTGAATCTGGGAACAAATTCTGGGTTCTGTTGATCCAGATTGTTTTCTAAATTTCTTCGTACTTCTTTCTTTTATGGCGCTTGGGTTTTGCACCCGTTATGCTCTAAGTAGATCTTCGAAGCTCTTCCGGTTTCCACAGTGGCGATTTGCTTCAGTGCGTCTACTTTCAACTTCAAAGCTCTTCAGTAGTGGTAAGTCTGGAGCTTAAAGAAGGCTCTGTATTCTTTCCTCATTTTATTTTTTATTTCAGATTCTGTTAGAAGCAATTATGCTGTTTCTGAAACTTTCCTGTTGGAAACAGCTCGAGACATAGAGAAAAGCATCTACACAATTCTCACAATTCATCGTTGGGAATCCCTGAATCACATGGACTATAAATTGGCTTCGCTTAGAACTGTTCATGGAAAGCTGGCCTTAAAGTTCCTTAATTGGGTTATCCGGCAACCGGGTTTGGAATTCGATCACCTCACCCACATATTCTGCATCACAACTCACGTACTTGTCAAAGCCAGAATGTATGGACCAGCAAAGCTGATTTTGCGACATCTTTCCGAAATGGGTATTGGGGCAGATTCTGTATTTTCTGCTCTTATGCGGACATACTCGCTTTGCAACTCGAATCCTTCGGTTTTTGACCTTCTAATTAGAATTTATGTACGTCGGGGAATGTTAAAAGATGCAGTTGAGACATTTCGGTTGATGGGTGCTCGAGGTTTCAAGCCGTCTGTTTATACTTGTAATAGTGTGCTAGCTGCCATTGTGGAAGAGGGTAGAGTGGGGTTAGTATGGTTCTTCTTTAAGGAGATGTTGACCAGGAAAATTTGTCCTAATGTCGTTACCTTTAATGTACTGTTGAATTTTCTCTGTGCAGAAGGGAAGCTCAAGAGAGCTGGTTATCTCTTGAGGAAGATGGAAGAGACTGGTTATAACCCAACAATAGTTAGTTATAATACTTTGCTCAATTGGTATTGCAAGAAGGGCAGATACAAAGCAGCTTCTGGGCTTATTGATCACATGGGTTGTAAAGGCATTGAAGTCGATGTATGTACTTATAACTTATTTATTGACAGCTTATGTAAAAACAATAGGAGTGCGAAAGCTTATTTACTGTTGAAAAAGATGAGGAAGAAAAGAATATCTCCAAATGAAGTCACTTACAACACTCTTGTTAAAGGATTTTGTAAAGAGGGGAAGATTGCAATAGCTATCCGGGTGTTTGATGAGATGTTGACTTTTAATCTTGCACCAAATTGCATTACATATAATTCTTTGATTGATGGGTATTGCCAACAAGGGGGTTTAGAAGAAGCATTGAGACTTTTGAGTGAAATGGAAGCTTTGGGATTAAGACCTAATTGGGTTACTTATGGTATACTTATGAATGGGTTTTGCATGGCTTCTCGAATGGATTTAGCAAGAAATCTTCTTGAGAGGATGGGGAGAAGTGGGATTTTTATTGGCCATATCACATACACAATGTTAATAGATGGATACTGCAAAATTGGACAGCTTGGTGAAGCCTTAGAATTGCTTGATAAAATGCTACATGGTGGTGTTAATCCTGATGTTGTCAGTTATTCAGTGCTTATTAATGGATTCTGCAAAGCAGGAATGATTAAAAATGCAAAGGGGATTCTTTGCAAGATGCATAAGACTGGAGTTATGCCCAATCATGTCACATATTCTACATTAATCTACAGCTTGTGCAAGCAGGGAAATGTTATGGAAGCAATGAAGGCCTATGTAAGTATGAACCACGGGGGCTATGATGCAGACCTTATGACCTGTAACATGTTGGTTGCTTCTCTCTGTGAATGTGGGATGTTGGAAGAGGCAAATATCTTCATGCAACACATGGGTAGGATGGGCATACTTCCTAATTCAATCACCTTTAACTGCATTATAAATGGCTATGGAAGTATAGGTGATGGATTAAGAGCATTTTCATTGTTTGATGACATGATTAAGTTGGGTCATCATCCAAGTCCTTTCACATATGGAAGCTTATTAAAAGGACTCTTCATTGGTGGTAACTTAGAAGAGGCAAGGAAATTTTTGCATAAACTCCAGTATGTTCCTTGTGCTGTGAATAGTTTTGTCTATAACACATTACTGTCTGAAGCATGTAAAGCTGGAAGGTTGGAGGAGGCAGTGTTTCTATATGATGATATGGTTAGAAAAGATATAGTTCCAGATGTTTATACATTTACTATTCTTCTCAATGGTCTTTGTAGGAAGAACAAGACGCTAACTGCAATTATTTTATTTGGGAAAATGAAGGAAAGGGAAACTTTACTACCAAACCGGGTCATGTACACTTGTATGATTCATGGTCTTTTCAAGGAAGGCCTACCAAAAGTTGCTTCCTATATGTATGAAGAGATGTTGGGGAAAGGTTTATACCCAGATACAGTTATGCTAAATGTGATGATAGATGGATACTCAAGAATGGGGCAGGTGTATAAAGTGGAGAGTTTTATTTCTGCAGTAAATAACCGAAGTCTGTGTTGTAATTTGATTTCATATAACATTCTCTTACATGCATATTCCAAGAGGCAGCTCTTGTTCAGATGCTTTAAAGTGTACAACACCATGATTAGAAGAGGATTTTTGCCAGATAATGTAACATACCATTCCTTAGTTCTTGCACTTTGCAAGTCTGGCATACAGGATGTTGGGGTTAAATTTTTAGAAAAGATGGTAATGGAAGGTATAATTCCAGACCGCTTTACATTTAACATGCTTATTTCCAAATACAGTGAAAATGGTGAAATGGGGAAAGTTTTTGATCTGGTTAACTGTATGAGAAGGTTAGGTGTGTCAATGGATGGGGATACCTACATCACAATTATTAATGGACTCAATAGAAAATATTATTTTCGGGAATCACATATTCTTCTGCATGAAATGCTTGGCAAAGGGTTTCTTCCCACCCATAAACATTACATTGCTTTGATTAAGGGGATGTGCAAGGTGGGTGATATAAAGAGAGCATTCAAACTTAAAGATGAGATGCAAATGCTAGGTTTAGCATCTTGCAAAATTGCTGAGAGTGCTCTTGTTAGAGGGCTCCTACAGTGCGGAAAGACTGAGGAAGCAATGCTGGTTCTTGATTGGATGCTTCGGACGGGTTTGGTTCCAACTAGTTCTACTTTTACTACTATAATGCATAATCTCTTTAAAGAAGCTAAGCCCATTGAAGCTTTGAAGTTGAGGGATCTGATGGAATGTTATGGGGTAAAACTTGATATTGTTGCTTACAATGTTCTCATTTCAGGTCTCTGTGCTTGTGGCAATGTTGCCACTGCCTTTGAACTATATGATGAGATGAAAAAAATTGGTATTTGGCCTAATACTACTACTTATACTGTACTTATTCACGCCATTGTTAAGGAAAATAATCCTGTTAAGGGTGAAACATTATTGCTTGATATACAAGAAAGGGGATTCATTCCTCAATATGGAAATACTAGAGATTTGCATCAGAGATTGGTTGATACTCTGAAAAGGTTAAATTTATTACAGCAAAGGAAGAGGAAACAATGACGTAGGATGAGTGGGAAAAACTGGAGTGCTAAATTATAGTGCTGGCTTTTAAGAAGTAAAAGTTCAATTGGCTGGTGATTCTGGGATGTGGTTCATTATTAAGTAATCTTGTTAGGTGTTCACTGCATGCAATGTTGACACTTTGAATCTGTTCTTTTTGCTATCCATGTTGGATCATATCCAGATTCCACCCATGATTTTGCATAGAAGTGGCTCATCATCCCCATGCAAGAAAATTACCTGAACATTAAACCCAGTCCCAATGGTGGTAAGAATTCTAGTTTTCTTTTCTGTTGAAGTTGTAAGTTGATTAATACTATCTTTGATAAGATTTCTTGACTCTAAACTTATGGCTTTCAGGAAGAAACATGTTTACAGCTGGATAAGCCAAAATGGCTGTATACTGTACCATGTAAGTTTGCTCATTGGCCTTGTTTGTGCTTTAATTACTTCTTGAAATATCAAGTTACCTTCCAACTCATCATGAAGAAAACTGGTTTCCAATCAGAAGTTGGATAAAGTGTCATTTGAGGTATCTATTTTGCACAAACTATATTCTATATCATGCTCTCTTGTAGAGTGGTTTGCATGACCTGTGCACTATTCATGCTTATGATGAGTTTTGAGGATTAATTGTTACTTTTAGATGTTGTCAATAGTATGCTTGTTAAACTTGATGTGCGGAGTCCATATTCTCCTCCCCATTCCCTCGCAGCAGAGATGGCGAGACTATCATTTGAATTTTTATCAATTCCTCTTGAATCTCCTTCTTCTCCATTTTCCTGCCAAAAACTTTGCAATCAGGTCATGTGTGTGATGCTCTGTCAGTGGATCCATGGTCTCGATATTGTTCACAAACAGAAGAAAAATTCTCTCATCAGGGATGCAACCTCCTTTCTCAGTGTTGCAACTCATGTGAATTTTTGTTTCTTGCTGCCTAAATCAAGAACATGTGTTAAAAGTGAAAATTGCCAAACCAGTGGCTGCAGTTAGAAAAGGAGTGGGGATGGAGGGAAGGAAGACAGGAGATTTCATACCAGCTTCCAGATGGAGAGAAGAACTTGCGATAGAAGTGAAAAAATTGCTGTTGGAACAAGGAAAGAGCAGGGGACAAATTTTGTTGAAGATAAGAAGGAAAAGTGACCATTTTTCTACTAGATTTTTGGCTTTGACAATCCCTGAACTTCGCGAAAAGGCCAATTTCGACCTTAAAGAATTTTGAGGGCCATTTCAGACCTCAAACTAAGTTGAAAAGGCCACCGGTAGCCCAAAAAACACACGGTGTTAGTGACGCCATTCACAATCTGTTAAATAATGAATAAAATAATAAGAAATGCTGATGTGGCACTATTCAACTCAAAAAAATGAAAAATTACAAGTGGGTCCCACTAAATAAAATAAACTATTTAATATATAAATTAATAAATGTTAAAAATATTATATATTTGGGTCCCACTTGAAATTTCCTCTTTTAAGAGAAAAATAATAAGTGGGTCCCACTTGAAATTTTCTCCTTTAAGAGGAAAATAATAGGTGGTCCCACACACACACACCCCTCTCTCTCTCTCTCTCTCTCTCTCTCTCTCTTCTTCTTCTTCTTCTTCTTTGTCTTCCTTGATGCCATGTTCATTGTTGTTTCTTGGTAAGCAGAGGACGTTTGCAGCGGTGGTTCCTCCGCTCGCACTCTGCTTCTTTGGATTTTTGTGTTCCTATGCAATTGGATTTCGTAGACATGGGATTGCATTTCAAGCAAATCAGAGCCTAGACATAGGATTGCACTCACTGAATATGATCGATGCCGTGCTTTCAGAAGGCCAAATAAACGGAATAAAAACATTGGAGAGAGTCCTCCCTACAATAGCCATTTTACACATTCCTTTTCTGCAGCAAACTTTTTCTATAAGAAAGATGTTGACACAAGCCATTCACTTGTTCTCTGCCTTCTTGGACTGCTTACGGCTTTCAACCTTCTTCCTCGCAGCTTCAAATTCTTCTTCGGTGGGTTCTGGATGGGATTCACTGCCATTATATTTTGCCATCAATGATGAGAACATGGAATCAAATTGCTCTTTCCTTTGGCTTCGTCGTTGAGAAATAACTGCAAGCAACTTTGATTCAGACTCTTTGTTTGATTTTTTTCTTTGTTTTAGAGGATCAGTAGGTGGCCCTGTTTCAGCTACTTGCTTTGCCCACTTCTGGTAGGCTTTGGTTGCATTAAGCTCTCCTGCAGCTATAGTCTCATCAAGAATATCCTTGAACTTGTGTGAATCCAATTCAGGATCTGAACAGAGCATCGAACAGAAAAGCATGTTCATATTGCCCTTGTACTTCTGAAAAAGATCCTTCAAATCATTCTTCTCTGAACCAGACCCTTGGTAATTTGTTTCAAACTCTTCAATATTAGCTTCTATAACCTTTTTGTACATTGTTCTGAAATAGTCATGCAGATTTTGAGCCACTTCCCCCTCAAGCTCAGCATCATCAATACAACCAGTTGATCATATGGTGCCTTTTTCTTGTTATCTCTAAGAATGGATATCGCCTTCTCTAGTGTGAGCAGAGGAGCCACCACTGCAAGTGTCCTCTGCTCGCCCAGAAATGACAATGAACATGGCGTCGAGTAAAGAAGAAGCAGAGAGAGAGAGTGGGACCTACCTATTATTTTCAAGTGGAACCCACCTATAGTTTCAAGTGGGACCCACTTATAATTTCAAGTGGTGCCCACCTATTATTTTCAACATTTGTTAATTTATACATCAAATGCTTTTTTTTTTAATTTAGTGAGACCCACTTGTAATTTTTCATTTTTTTTTGAGTTGAATAATGCCACATTAGCATTTCTTATTATTTTATTCATTATTTAATAGATTGTGAATGACGTAACTAACACTGTGTGTTTTTGGGCTAACGATGGCCTTTTCAATTTAGTTTGAGGTCTAAAATGGCCCTCTAAATTCTTTAAGGTCGAAACTGGCCTATTTGCAAAGTTCAAGGGTTGTTAGAGCCAAAAATCCTTTTTCTACTAGGTGAAGCTATACAGTGGTTGAAAGGCTTCATCAATGGAGTACTGTACTCTATGAGGGTGGAAGGATGGAAAGGTGTTTTGGAAATTCCAAGAAGGAAGTATTTGGTGGAGTTGAAGAGGAACCGGAAAAGGGTTGGTTTGTGGCGGTCTCTGAATTTTTTGGACACAACAGTAAACAGCTAATCTGTTTACCCAAAGGAAACCCATCACCCAAATAGAGTAATGACAATCCCTAATGCAACCCATCACCCATTTGCACTGAGTTTCTCCAAACCCAAAGTTCATCATCACCTCTAATAGGAAAGACCAATCAACCAAGTCAAAAGCCTTTTCCAAATCTAATTTACAGACCACCCCACTTCTCCTGGATATCTTAAAATCCTCTAGACTCTCATTTGCTACAAGAATCTGATCTGTTATCTGCCTTCCCTTAACAAAGTCTCCTTGGTTATTTGCTATGATTGCTAGGAGCACCTTCCTAATTCTAAAGGACAACACCTTGGTGATGATCTTATAGAGGCCATTGACTAGACTGATCGGCCTGTAATCTTTCGGATGACTTGCATCACTTTTCTTGGCTATCAGAGCAATGAAGGTAGAGTTTAGCCCAAGGTTAATTACTCCTCTGGTATGGAATTCATCAAACACTGACATTAGGTCATCTTTTAGTATCACCCAACAATCCTGATAGAAAGCCATCATAAAACTGTCTGGGCCCGATGCCTTTGATCTATCTATTGAAAAAACTACCTCTTTAACTTCTTCCAACTCAAATTTCTTTTCCAACCACTCCCTATCTTCTCTCCTCAAAGTTGGCCATTCCAAACCTTCCAGCCACACCCTGTTGTTTAGGGGCCTTCTGAATATATGCCTGAAATGATCTGCAAATGCTCCTACAATTTCTCTTGACCTGTAATTGTTGCCCCTTCAATCTCCAAACTGGAGATAAAAAATTTCTTCCCCTTCTACCATTTGCCAAAGCATGAAAGAACTTAGTATTCCTGTCCCCCTCTTTCAACCATTTGCATCTCGACTTCTGCCTCCAACTTATTTCCTCTTGAGAAATATAGTCCTCTAGTTGTTTGCGCAAATTTCATCTTTGTTCCCTTTCCTCTCCTGCTAGGTTGCCACTTCCTTCTTTGCTATCCAGATCTTCAATTTGTGTAATGACCCTCTGCTTCCTTTCCTCCAGTCTCCCAAACTCTAATAGATTCCATTCCTTGATCCTTGCCTTTAGATATTGAAGTTTTTCGTGAAACCTCATTCCATTCCACTCCACTACTGGATTGCTCTTTGCCCACCAATCTTCTACTTTCTTAATGAACCCCGGAAGCTCTAACCACATATTTTCGAATTTAAATGGAGTGGGACCTGCATTTCTCACCTCCTCCTTACAAAGTATGATAGGCCAATGATCAAAGGCTACCCTTGGGAGTGCTCTAGAGTTCAAATTTCTCCAATGTTCTTCCCAATCATTTGAAAATAGGAATATGTCTAGCTTAGAGCAAATTGGGTTGACTTGGAGATTGGACCATGTATAACACCTTTGTGACAATGGGATTTCCTTCAATTCAAAGGCATCAATAAACTGGTTAAATCTCCTCGTGCTTGTATTGGACCTCTGCCTAGGACTGTTAGTTTCTGCCAAGAATCTAATTACATTGAAATCACCTCCTAAACACCATGGCTCATCCCACAAACCCCTAATGTTAGCCAGTTCTTCCCATAATTTCCTTCTTTCTCTGTAATCATTTGACCCATACACATTGGTGAGCACCCATTCAAACCATCTTCCACTTGCCCAAATTTCAAAGAGATTGAAAATTGTCCTATCAATTCCTCCAGCCCAACAATTACCTCATTCTTCCACATTGTCACAACACCCCTTGCAGATCCCCATGATGGTAAAGCCACCCAACTGACCCCCCTACCTCTCCACACACTCCTTGCCCATTTGATGTCAAAATTTACTCTTTTGGTTTCCTGTAGCAGTACCACATCTGGATCTATTTTCATGATGGCTTCTTTTATCACTGCTCTTTCTTGCACTCCCCAGTCCCCTAACATTCCAGCTAATAATCCTCATTATTCTTTATTGTCCACCCCTTGCACCTATTACCCTCACTTCTTCCCTTTCCTCCTTTCCCCTACAACACCAAACCTTTTTTCTCCCTCCACATCCTTCACCAGTCTTTCAACCTCACTCTTTTTCCTCCTCTTACTTTTGATTTCTTCTCTCTTTTTTTGTATGAATCCTTTCAAATCATTTGGATCTTTCAGTTTACACCCCCAGCTTTTGTACAAATACTGCCACAGAGTCTTCACTTGCCAGCTCTCTTTTGTCTGTCCTTCCCTTTCTCTCCTCTTGACTTATGTCCCCATCTCTACCCTCTTCCTCCTGACTTTTTTCTATCTGAACCTCTTCCACCCCTTCCTTCTAAGAGTCCTTCTCCTCCTCTTCATGAATCGTGTTCTCAGTACCTTCCAGAACTCCAATATTACTCTTTGCTTCCTCTTCTCTTCTATCTTCCCTCTCCTTACCCTCTCTGACTCTACTTTTATTACTTGCCCCTCCCCCTCCTTCACAGGCAGCAGACTCTGAACCGAGACTGGTATTTGGAACACAGGACACAGAGCAAGCATTAGTAGAAAAAGCTGAAAGGACACAGATACCTGGGTTATGCTGGGAAAGAGACAGGAAATTGGAATTGGAGGCAGGAGAATCCGGATCCTGAAAAGGTGTGACAGTGTCAACTAGCTCCTTGGCTTGGGTCTGCAGGGATTGCCTTCCTGTCTCCTTTGTTATACAGTAGTTTCTTCCCATACCCGGCTGTTTGTCCCTCCATAATAAAACTCTGTTTTCCTTCTGGTAGGTCGCAGATACGTCCTTACAAATCTCCTGTCCATTAGTGGGTTTTGGAAATGGAGCTTCTAAGATAATATCAGATTTTCCACCCCCATCAATACGGATGTGCTCTGCCATGTTATCTTCCTCCCTGTGTAGAAGCCTCTCTGAAAGAAAGCCTTCTGCAACTTCTTCTGTGAATAAGTCGCCGAGATTTAAAGTTGCCGCCAAAGCTTCCTCTGGCCACTTATCTATCTCGACATTTCCGATGCTAGTTTGATCGTCAGAATCTTCTTCCAGGACTGGGTTTTCCAACTGACAGTTTACCCAGCCCTCATCGACACCCTCCTCCTCACCGTAGTCTCTTACGTACCTGGGGTTTGGACTGTCCTGCACTGTGTGATCTCCCCCAGATGCTTCAGGTAATGGGTCTAGGGACCCATTGCAACAGGCCGTCGTTTCGAACATCTCGTCTAGATGAGACTGTAGCAGCACCAACGATCCTCTTCGAGGAAGAAGATAGACGCTTGCTATCGTCTATAATCCCCACCGAGATCATGTGCTCACTTAAACACTCACTTGGCCTGAGGTTCAGCCTTTTGGTTGGGCCATCCAGGCCTCCAACTGGTTCAGATAACCCGGCCCGCACCACACCCTTAACTGGCCCTCCCCCCTTCTTGACCACGTCAGCGAAGGAAGCCTGGGCCCCAAAAATTTCATTAATTTCAAAATTTTTTAAATTTCTTTCTTTAAATGGCTTGAGTGCCTGTTGATCTCCAATGGTCGACTTTTCAGTCTCACCAACGCCTGCTTGCCACATGTGAACCAGCCCGCCACATCAC
Organism: Nelumbo nucifera; assembly: GCF_055504915.1. NCBI lineage: Eukaryota > Viridiplantae > Streptophyta > Magnoliopsida > Proteales > Nelumbonaceae > Nelumbo > Nelumbo nucifera. The sequence goes on along the minus strand of NC_142656.1, from coordinate 28,515,277 downwards.
CTTCATCTTCTACCTTGAGACTCTGCCCCCAGAGTTCCACCTCCACCTCTGAAACCAGCCACACCTTGTACAATACTTCGTCAACGAGCATTTCGATTACTCTTGGGATCGATCCCGGCTCCACCCCGTTGATTTTAATCTCCGCAGCTCGATAATCCTGCATTTTGATGTCCTCCATCACCCCACCCAACATCTTAGCTATGCTGTCCAAACATGGTTTGTTCCAGAGATGGAAGGGAAGCCCAAACAATTTTAGTTTGAAACTTCCACCGGCATTTACCATCTCATTACACAGCTGTTTCCAGTTTTGTACATATACCAATCCTTCTTCCCATTCAAACACTGTGAATCCTCTGTTTACCCTGTTATCTATTTTGAGAACTGCCTTCCGGTTTGAAAATGGCTTCAAGGTTTTAGGTTGTTTACCACCGAAGTCAGTAACTTTCTCCAGTCCTGAATATCCTTGTTAGTTGTAATCACCATTCTCTTCTCCCAATCCTCTTGCTTAGCCTCGCACCAGACTTTGAGTCCTCTGTTCGAGCTTGTGATTACCTTCCCGCTGCACCAAGGTCTCTGCTTCGAAACTTGGCTCGAGGACCTGAGAAGACTATCGGCTTTGCTCTGTTCCTGTTCGTGCTCCCTTTGCATGTGATTGTTAAACGCAACAAGATATTTCTGTAGCTCATTCGCGAACGTTAACCAGCCTTGTGTATGCTTCCCTGCCGGTAAGCAGACCATTTGCTTCCGATCACCAAAAAACTCTGTGATGGTAATGTACCACCCTTTCCCATTGCGTCTTAGCTCAACTTCATATTTCTTTCCTTCCATTTTCAAAACATTTCTCCACCCTATGGATTTAAATGACCGAAGAACTCCATCAACAGATCCCTTCAACCAGAGAACTGCTTCCTCGAGTAGATGTATTGTCGCCCTCCTACCTTCTCTCACCTTTAAGATATTTTTGCCTCTGGTCTTTCTGCATTCGAGTAGAAGCTTCTTTGCTTCGATGTCCAGTTCAGACTTCCATCTGTTCACCGTCTGAAATTCCTTATCGCTCCCTCTTCCCATCTTCTCAAACTCCTAATAAAATGATAGGTGGTCACCACCTAAATGCTAATTTCTGAAGCTATTATCCGTCAACATTGATGATTTATGGTTACCTAAGCACTTCAGTTTACAGGTTTTGATCATTTTACAGGGTCATAATCCCATTTCTTGGGGAGAGTTAAGTCATTTTATCTCTCCCTCGAGTTTCTTTTGTATCTTCTGTTTTATTAATGAAAAGTTTCTGTTATTGATAAAAAAAACTCCCACTTTAGAACATTGAAGATTTGCATTTGAAAGATGTACAAAATGTCTATAGTCGTGATGACAAAGGAGGGCTTATATGATCTAAAGCATAAATTATCATGCTGAAGGACATTCATAGTGATATGGAATCCAAGAACTAGTGAAATTGAGCCTGTTTTGTATTTATTCCAGGAGTCCTGTCCTGCTATGTTTCCAAAAATATATATTAGTTAACAAACCAGTAAACAAGTTTATGCAACTCTTCAAAACTAGCTATGCAAGTTAGGTACCCAATTGGAAAAAAAAATGACACAGCATTGGGCCCCTGAGGTTTTGCCTATTCAAGTTTTAATAAGTGCTCAAACACAAAGGATAATAGGCTGTCCTGCCTCATCATTCTCAGCAAAAACTCAGAATCTTGGTGCATTCACTAAAAGACTTCCAAGTACCTTAATATTTATCACCACACCCCCACCAACTCTCCATGTAAACTTAATAAACCTTGTCTGTTCTGGGATTATTAGTAGGACCTCAGTTTGCCTAAACAGTTTAGCTAAGTGACAGGATTTCTGTTATTTCCATCAAGGATGTATCCGGAAAACTTATTTTTTGCTTGTATGTTTCTACAGATCCAAAGAAGTAGTTAAGAGTTGGCTGTCAAAGCAGTCTCTGACTCCTGGGACAGTCCAAGAGCTATCAAGTATAGGAGCATCAATCAAATAACTGGGTTGAAGGAGACTGCTCTTAATGTTCAATGTATGATTTTTGGAAACATGGGGAGTGCTTCTGGAACAGGTGTTATTTTCATTAGGAACCCAAGCACTGGGGAAAATAAGCTCTATGGAGAGTTTCTTGTCAATGCTCAGGTGCACACATCCTACTTCTATCTTAATTTTGTTATATGCATGGAGAATCTGTTCTTATTAGATTATTTTGTTGAGTAATTTAATAGTTAACTTCATAGGTAATTATGACATAATTACACGACCTGTACACCATGAAAAAATGCATTCCTGAAGCTTACAAGGAACTTGTGGAAAACTGTGAAATTCTGGAGAGGCATTACAAAGATATGATGGTAAAGTTTCCCAGTACAAGAAGACATTTCTTCACTGGTTTTGCAACTTCTTGTTTTTAATCTCTTCATTGTGTTCTAAATCACATGTTTTCTCTTGGTAGAGAACATGCCAACTAGTGTTTGAGAAAGGGGGTTTAACTTGGTGTGTGGCCAAGATTTTTCTTAGAGCAGGAAACTGTAAACAAATCCTGCAGGGTTTTAATTACACTAATCAAGTTAAACCACAAGTCATTAATGGACTTGAGACCTAGGAAGCTTTTAGGAAAGGAGTAAATTGATTCTAATGATTAGTTTTTCTCCTTTCTTTTATTCGAGCAATAATCAGGCTAATGGTCAGATGTTAGGACTTCTACTGAAGTAGTTGAATGCTTGTATACTTAGCTCTATAACAGAACCGTGCAGATATTATTAACTTGACAAGCTGCAATGTCATGATTGTTCACTTGTCAGGATAAGTAGAAACTTGCAACAGACTATGATATTATACACATTACAAATGTCTTATAACACCTCTCAGAAGTAACTTACATGTAGACACAGACACATATATAGAATCTATGCAGTTCACTTGGTTAACGTTTACCTTTTAGTTGATGTATATACCCTTTTTATCATATCATACATGACAAAATTTGAAATGGTCTTTGGAATTGGTGATCTTGATGCTAATAAACCGTCTAAAAGAGTCACCATGAGATCTACTTTGTTGGATGCTGGATCTAAATCCTTAAACATCTATTAAGGGAAATCTTGATATGCTGCAGATTTACAAGGGTTTTGAAGTAGTGTCAGTTTAAGTGACCTTGAATCTTATTTGTTTTTACCTTCATTCCTATTAGAAACCTTGATGTGAAATAGCATGTGAGACACATATAGCTTCCACATCAGCCAAGCCTCCAAATGTATTGTAAAATGTAAACTTGACACGTCTATGAAGAAACTGCAAAACATAATAAACCAATTTTATACTTGAGGCTTGAGATGAAATTCTTTTTTAATGTTTTTCACAAATTGGATGTAAGGTTCATCTTCAAATTATGAAATTTGTATTGTCCCATACTTTGAAAAAGTCAAGTATGACTTACAAAAGCCATGTGATTCTACAATGCCAGGATATTTTGATTAGGTTTTCTTTTTGATTTTTCTCTTCTATAAGATTTGCTAAAAAAGGAAAAAAAAAATAAATGATGTTTGCACATAGAGGATATGATGATTACTATTACTTGTTATTAAGGTTCAAAGTATCGGAAACGCAAGGTGTATTAGAAAGACAATTTTAAGAGACGTATTGGGATACAGATGAAAAATCAAGATACGCATTGTGAATAAACCCTAGTTGATTCTAGGTTAAAGCAGAGAAGAAGGAAGAAGAAAGAAAAGAGAAAGAAGGAGAAGAATGTTCGGCCAAACTAGAAGAGAGAAAAGTGAGTGTCACCCTCTCCTAGCCGACCCACTTGACTTTTATTCATAAAACTTAAGTTACAAGAAAGACAATGTTGTCCCTCATAGAAGATGGGACACATAACTTAAACTCAGATACAATAGACATTTCACTTTCAATAAGATACACCATAATGACCAAAATACCCCTGACTCGAGCATTCTAACACTCCCCCTCAAGCTGGAGAGTATATATCATATAGTCCCAGCTTGTTACAAATGTAATCTATTCTTCCCCGAGACAATCCTTTTGTGAAGAGATCTGCCCATTGATTTCCTAAGCTCACATGAGATGTAGTTATTACCCCACTTATCACTTTCTCTCTCACAAAGTGACAATCCACCTCAATATGTTTAGTTCTTTTATGGAAGACAGGATTGGATGAAATGTGAACAACAACTTGATTATCACAGTATAGTTTCATGGGGTCGTCAATTGAGAAACCCATCTCTTGTAGTAGGTTCTTCAGCCATACTAGTTCACATGTGGTATGGGCCATAGCCCTGTATTCTGCTTCCGCACTACTTCTTGCCACCACTGTTTGCTTCTTGCTCTTCCATGTTACAAGATTGCCACCCAGGAAGGTACAATACCCTGTGGTTGACCTCCTGTCTAATATAGAACCAGCCCAATCAGCATCTGTGTATCCTACTATCTCAAGAGTTCCTCCCTTTTGGTATAACAAACCACGACCTGTAGCACCCTTTAGGTACCTAACAATTCTCAAAACAGCTTCCCAGTGAGGAACCCGGGGATGTTGCATAAACTGACTCACCACTCACAGCAAATGATATATCTGGTCGGGTAATGGTCAGATAGTTCAACTTTCCCACCAACCTTCTATATCTTCCAAGATCATCAAACTCTTCACCTGCATCCACACTTAGCTTGGCATTGAGTTCCATAGGAGTCTGCTGGTTTAGCACCTAACAACCCTGTTTCTTCAAGTAGACCAAGAACATATTTCCTTTGACATAGATTGATCCCCTGTTTTGACCTCGCAACTTCTATTCCTAAGAAGTACTTTAGCTTCCCCAGATCTTTCGTATTGAAGTGATCCTGTAAGAATTTTTTTAGTCTGTCAATTCCATTGTTGTCACTTCCAGTTATGACAATATCATCCACATACACGACTAGCAAGATTTTTCCATCTTTTGAGTTATAGCTGAACACAGAATGATTAACCTAACATTGTTTCATCCCAAAGGCCTTCACCACTTCACTGAACCTGCCGAACCATGCACGAGGAGATTGTTTCAGTCCATAGATTGCCTTTTTGAGCCTGCATACCTTACCAGCCTCCCCCTGAGCAACAAACCCTGGTGGTTGCTCCATATACACCTCATCAACAAGATCACCATGTAGAAAGGCATTTTTGATGTCAAGTTGTAGGAGAGGCCAATCATACATAGTAGCCAATGAGATCAACACCCGAACTGAACCAATTTTAGCCACAGGAGAGAATGTCTCCATATAGTCCACACCATATAACTGAGAATAGCCCTTGGCCACCAACCGTGTTTTCAATCGTTCCACACTGCCATCAGGAAGATGCTTCACTGTATAGACCCATTTACACCCAACAGTGTGCTTACCAGGAGGAAGGGTGGTGAGTTCCCACGTGTGATTATGTTGTAGAGCAGAGAGTTCTTCTTCCATGGCTTGCCTCCACCCTGGGGACGTAAGGGCTTCCTGTACAGTCTTGGGAATGGGAACCGATGAGAGTAATGATATAAACTTGTAATGAGAAGCAGAAAGGTGAACGGTGGAAACATAGTCTGAAATGGGATGAGAAGTACAAGTACGTTTACCTTTCCGCAAAGCAATAGGAAGATCAAGATCTGAGGGAGAAGGAGCAGTAGCAGGATCTGTCGACAGGTGCTGAAGTGGAGGGGCCGGAGCACTTTTGCGGGTATACACGAGTAATTGGCGGCCTCTTTGTAGTAACAGGAATATGATGTGCATCTGCAGTAGGAATGGGAGCTACGGGAAGAGGGTCCATAACCGGTACAGGAAGAGGAACTACAGAGGGAGAAGAGACCCCGACATATGAGAAAAATGGAACTGATTCAAAGAAGGTGACATCAGAGCACACAAACGATTTATGAAAATTTGGGTTATAACACTTATACCCTTTTTGAGTCATCGAGTAGCCAAGAAAAATACACTTCGTAGCTCGAGCATCTAACTTGTCTACTCCAGGTCCCAAGTGTTGAACAAAACAAACACAACCAAAGACTCTTGGGGTGAGAGGAAAGGGAGACAAAGTGGGAAACAACACGGAGAAAGGGGATTGACTTCCAAGGATTGACATGGGCATCCGATTTATCAAAAAACAGGATGTAAGAACAACATCACTCCAAAAATGCTTTGGGACATGCATATTGATCATCAAGGACCGAGCAGTTTCAAGAAGATGTCTATTTTTCCGTTCAGCTACGCCGTTTTGTTGCGGGGTGTAGGCACAAGAAGTTTGATGAATTATTCCATGATGTTCTAGGTATTGCTGAAATGGTTAGGAGATGTATTCTTTGGCATTATCAGAGCGAAGTATTTTCAAATGAACACCAAATTGAGTGCATATTTCAGCATGAAATTTCTGAAAAATAGAGAACAATTCACTATGGTCTTTCATAAGGTAGATCCATGTCATCATTGAAAAGTCATCAACAAAGATTACAAAATACTTAAAAACCCATTGTATGACACAACTTTAACTGGACCCCATACATCAGAATGAACTAAAGCAAAGGGACTAGAGACACGACTATCAATTATTGGACTAAATGAGACTCGATGATGTTTTCCCAACTGACATGACTCACAATCTAACGATGAAAGATGACTCAACGAAGGGACTAGCAGCTTCAAAGACTTGAGAGAGGGATGACCGAGTCTGCAGTGCCATTGGAGAGGAGTAAGAGACGACTGAAAAGCCACTAGGGGGCCACCACCATCAAGGTAATACAAACCACTTGCTTCATGCCCTCCACCAATCTTCTTCCTTGTCTTGAGATCCTGAAACACACAAGAAGAAGGATAGAAGGTTACAGAACAATCAAGAGACTTGGTTAATCTGCTAACAGACATAAGATTAAACGGAAACTTAGGAACATATAAAACAGATGCTAAAGACATGGAGGAGAAATCAACATCACCAACACCACAAATAGGAGATGTAGAACCATTAGCAAGAGTAACTGACTGAGATGTGGAGGAGCGAGAAAGGGAAGAAAATACATCAAGAGTCCCAGACATATGGTCCGAGGCTCTGGAATCAATGATCCAGGGTAAGGCTTTGGAAGCCAAGCAAGCCATACCTGAATGGGCAAGTGTAGTTGTGTTCTGCTGAGATGTTTGAAGGAACTGCTCATACACTGCCCGTGGTACACTCACCATTTCTTGCCCGGAAGCACAAGCGGGTGTGGAGGGGGTTGGGACAGTTTGCTAGCTTTCAGTAATGGTGCTACTACTCTTAGATGTAGCATGGTTAGCCCAAGTATTGGGTGGACCACGCAAATCATAGCAGAAATTAACTGTGTGCCCATCTAGGCCACAATGTGTACATTTTCTCTGAGCATTACTCCTTCCTCTTCCACGGCCTCCCCCTGACTCTCGGCCTCCAGTCAGGCCACTAGCCCGGTTAAATATGTGTCCACCACGGTTGCTTGGAGGGCTACTGCTGCCACCACCACTTCTACTTCCACGGCCACTCCCTTTAGTCACTACCAAACCAGATCTATCAGAGAAGGAAGAATGTTCCACCGGCTCAATGGATGTCCTTTTGAGACGGGCAAAAACTTCTTCAAGTGAAGGGAGAGCTGATCCCCCCAATATTTGTGCTCTGACAGGCTCATACTCAACCTTCAAGCCCACAAGAAACCTAGTCACATCTAACTGTTCACGTTGCTTTTGTTGGATCTGGACATCTGATGTTAGAGGGTGATACACATTTAGCTCATTGCGGATATTCCTCAAACTTGCATAGTACTCCTCTAAGCTTTGACTTCCTTGCTTCAAATTGAAGTACTCTTGGTACAACTGATATACCCTAGTTGTGTTGTCTTGTCAAGAGTACAACTTTTTAGCATGATCCCAGATCTCTTTGGTTGTATCTAGGAACATGAAGTTCACACTAATCCTTGGTTCCATGCAAAGCCATGTCATTATCTGTGCATCATCTTGTTCCCAATCACTGAACACAGGAGAATTAGAGGAAGGTTTCTCCTCCCTCACATGTTTTACTTTCCTCTTGGCCTTCAAGAACACCTCCACAGATTTTGCCCATAGTACATAATTCTCACCATTCAACTTGATGGATGTCATTTGAACACTTATATAATCTGAAGAAAGCATGATGTTGGTTTTGTTGTCATTCCCATATACGGAAGAAGCCATTTCCATTATTTCACCTTCAAGTATACAACACAACCACACACTCTTTCACACGGCTTATCTCACTTATAGCACCACCAATCCCAGCTTTAAATACACATTACACACCACACACTAAGACTGAAATCACTCGGTCTTCACATCAAACACCTGGGCTGCACACTACAAAACCATTCACCACCACACACTAAGACTGAAATCACTCAGTCCTCACATCAAACACTTGGGTTGCACACTGCAGAACTGATTACACACAAGGTCTAGGACCCAACCACCACTACCACCAATCACCACGACACAACCACCACCAAACTACTGCTGTTGTGAACCTCAACAGTCAACAACTTTTCTTTCAACATACATATGAAGAGGAATGCAAAGGAGTACGACTGAAATGCATATCAGTCACACCAAGCATCACCACAACCAACTTTTGAAGCAACAAGAAAACATTTACAGTCCCTTACTTGGACAAACAACAGTAGTGTTCATACCTGTCCACATTTAGCCCTCTTCGATACTGAACAGAGGGTTTAGTATACCACTTCAACGACCACCACAGCAACGACTGGAGGCATTCTCACCTCCAGACCCACAAAACAACAGCTCCTTTTCAACCCCTTATCGAACCTCCACTCAAGTCAATCGAAAATGAAGAAGACGACTATGAAAGCTGGCGGCGAACCCAGAAAGAGAACAGCAACAAGAAAAAATAAGGATACGACCTTACAGCTCTGATACCATGTGAATAAACCCTAGTTGATTCTAGGTTAAAGCAGAGAAGAAGGAAGAAGAAAGAAAAGAGAAAGAAGGAGAAGAATGTTCGGCCAAACTAGAAGAGAGAAAAGTGAAAGTCACCCTCTCCTAGTCGACCCACTTGACTTTTATTCATAAAACTTAAGTTACAAGAAAGACAATGTTGTCCCTCATAGAAGATGGGACACATAACTTAAACTCAGATACAATAGACATTTCACTTTCAATAAGATACACCATAATGACCAAAATACCCTTGACTCGAGCATTCTAACACGCATAAATATGCTAGGAAATTCGAATAAATCATAAAAAATATATTATTAACAATACTTATAAGTTTTATATGATTGTAAATAAGTCATTTAAATGTAAAAAACCATAATTTAATGTTTATATAGAAATTGACATATCAAGACATAATTAGTAATCGTTGAAAAATGATGTAATAACTAAAATGTGAAAAAAGCAAAAAATAAAAATAAAAACTAAAATGTGAATACATATACATCAATTTTCAAATAACCAATATAGTTTATCTTAATATTTATTAGTATATAAATTTTAGTAATTAATTTCAGCATTTATAAGCACCACTAAGAAAAGATAAAATTTCCTTAAAACTAAAAGTGCATATACTTATAACAAACAAATTAGAGTGGCTTAGTAGCGAAATTATGAGTGCTAAAATCCACTGACCAGGGTTCAAGTCTTGCTATTGTTAACATTTAAAGTTTTTATACTAACAAAACAAAACTAATGAGAGAGGGGATCATTAATTAATGGAATTAATAAGATAATTGGAATTAGGTGCTAAAATTCAAATTTGAATTTAAATTTGCCTTAAATATAGGAGTGATTAGTTAATTAATGAAGGAAAAGTTAGACTTAAAAATAGGAGTAAAAAACGACATTAATGAGAGAGATTCAATATTAAATATACATTAACAAAATTAATGGAAGAAGGGGAACCGAAACGACTCGGTTTGTTTCGGGTTCATATCGATTGATACAAATTCGAAACAGCCAGATATGGGCCCGTATCGGCCGAGACATACGAAAAGAAATGGAACAAATGTCTTTTACACATTTTGTGTATCGAGTTCTTTTCGAAACAGTACGTATCGGTCGATACGGCCCCGTTTAAGATATTTTAAACCTTGCTTGTTATTGATAAAAAAATGATTACCATTACTTGTGAAGGTGGTTTAAATCAAAAGTTCAACCATAGAGAAATCCTTTCTTGAAGTATCACTTTACTAAATGGAGGCCTCCACATTGGAAGTAACGATTAACCAACATGGACAATGTGTTATCCATCCCTAGCTGTTGGGTTTAGATAGTTGTTGGATACTCCTGATTTGCCCTAACTAGTGTTTGCTCAAAACTGCTTTTAGTTGTACATCTGTTGGGTTTAGACCCAGAATTTTAGAGCTTTCAACTCTTCACTCCCTTATAAATAAATCAAGCAGAGGATAGAATTTCAATAATAGATAAAAAATAATAACAGATAAAAAACAAAGCCTATAGAAGTCTAACTAGTCAGGAAATTTTCAACAAGGAGGATTGGGTATTGGTAGCATGGATAAAAAGAATAAGACTTTGCTAGGGAAATGGCTTTGGAGGTGGTTGATGGAAAGGGATAGATTGTGGCATGAAGTAATAGATAGCATACATGGAAGGTTGGGAAACAGTTGGGATGTAGGTGTATCTACCAAAGCTACTCTGGGCTCGCCTTATAAAGCTTCATTAGGTATGATGTTTGCTCTGGGGTTTCTACTAAATTCTGGAGGATACTTGGGTTGGTTTTCGTTTGTTAATGGAGCTCTTCCCCTCCTTATACTCAGTTTCTTTGTGCAAAATGAGTGTATCAAGGTTTGTTGTTTCTCCTTTAAATCATGCGGGCCTTGGTTGGGACTTTGGCTTTCAGACGGGTCTTAGGGATAATGAACTTGTGGCTTGTATGGACCTTCTACAATTCCTTCAAAATGCTTGTTTGGAACCTAGAAAACTTGATAAGCGGATTTGGGCCCCCAACCCTAATGGTTTGTTTTCTTGTGCTTCTTTGTTTAAGACTTTTTGTGATTCCTCATATTATTCCTTTCCCTTTAGGCTCAGTTTGGGGGTACAAATACAAATATGTACAATGCAAAACCTTGTATTTTGAACTATTTTATATGTATTTACACTGTACATATTTGTATTTGTACTCCTTCCAAACTAAGCCTTAAAGAGTTTAGGTGTAGACCCATTCCGCCCAAAGTAAGAGCCTTCTATTGGGAAGTAGTTCACAGAAAGATAAATACTATGGACTTGCTTTAAAAGAGAAGACCTAACTACTGTCTCTCCCCTAACTGGTGTGTGTCTTGTGCAAATCTAGTAATGAGAGTTGTTTTCATTTATTGATTTCTTGCCTCTTTATTGCAGATATTTGGCTTTGTTTTTTTTTTCTTTGTTTGGGTGCAGGTGGGCTTTACCAATGGAGTTTACTATGTTATTTGGTCCCTCTTGTTTTACTTGGCCAAAAAAGAAAGGGAGGATAATGTGGAGATGTGTCAGAGCTGCCTTGATTTCGGCCATTTGGGAAGAGAGGAACATAGTTTTCAAGGCGCAAATGCAAGGCTAGGGGACTGGGGGGTGCCTTGTTGCTTAGTCGCCTAGGCGATGGATTTTTTATGTTAAAAACATAGATCCTAGGGTAGTTCCCTAGGTACCATAACCATATTTCTTTAATAATTATTCATGATTTTCATAAGAAAAGTATAAATTTTATATTAAAGTATAGAAAATCAGCATATTCATGAGAAGAAAAGGAAGAAGGAAAATAAAATTCAAAAAATATAGGGGCTGAACCCTTATTTTTGTTATAGGAAAAGAAGAAAATAAAAAGTATTGGTAGTTGTAGTAGTAGTAGTAGAAGAAGAAGAAGAAGAAGAAGAAGTAGAAGAATATATGGAAGAGGAAAATGTGCTGATTAGATAAAATTTTAAATTCTTCCTTACTTATTGGTTCAGGTTTTTAAGTCTTTGAGGGTTCAATACAGAATTTAGCAATGTTTGTGTTGGTTAAACCCTAATAAATAAGAAAATAATAAAAAGAAATTAGTATATAAACACACAAAATGATTATTTTAGTTTAACAATGTCTATTTTATAATTGTAATCTCAAAAAAGAATGAATACAAGAATATTTTATAGTAGGAAGTAGAATGCTACTTGGGGATTAGGCGAGGTGAGCCTCCAAGGGCGCCTTGTCGCCTAGGCGTCGCCTTGACAACTATGGAGAGGAATGCAAGAATATTCTCAGAGAAAGAGAGAAACAAGGAAGAAATCAGGATTTTGTGTGATGGTTAGGGTGATCCATTGGATCAAGAATCTGGAGTTGTTTTCCCAGTTCTCCTTTGATATTTTTTGGAGGAATTGGGAAGTAGTTGCTAAAAGCACCAAGGACAGAATGGAGGTGATCTGGGTACCACCAATTGAAGGTTTTGTTAAACTGAGTTTTGATGGGAGTAGCTAAGGTAATCTAGGCCCTTCTAGAATTGGAGGGGTTTTGAGAGATGGAAAAGGTAAACTCATAGCACTTTTTTTTTCTTGGCCCTATTGGTATGGGTGACTCCCTCAAAGCGGAACTGCTTGCTACAATTCAAGGTGGTGATTGAAGGGGATCCATGGTGGTAGAATGGCTAAAGAATCTTGAGTCTATAATTTGGTGCTATAGGAGTAAAATGAAAAAATTTACATGATTAACCAGGAATATGAATTTAAGGATACAATGGATTAGGAGATCAACAAATGGGATGGAAGACGCTTTGGCTAAGCAAGGGGTCAATAGATCTATTTTATTTTGGGCACAATTGTAATGTGTTTTCTTTTTTGTATGAGAGGTAACAGCTCGTGCCTCTCTAAGGGATGCTTGTAAAGATTATACAAAGTCTATTAATAAAACTCAAATTATTCATCAAAAATCATTATCCTGGCAACCAAAACCAAGAAATCTGCAAAAGTCTAAAAGCATAGTAAGAAAAAAAACCCTAAAGAGATAGTGGTGGGTGAGGTTGGTTGTACTTCAAGTGTATCTGTTGCCCTTCACCAATTAATGCCTTAAAACAAGAGAAAACACAAATGAATCAACCATGCATAAGTGAGAGAGAAAGAGAGAGGTACGGTGTAGAGAGAGATAGGGTTGAGGTTTGAGAGAGAGAAAGAGTTGAGGTTTAATGGAAAAATAGAATGGCAAGTGGGGCACAAATATTTTTCATGCTACAAAAGACATACATTTTTTGCCATGGACCCAACTTTCATTCTGAAAAGAATGAGGCCCATGGCAAGAAATTTTTATTCAAACACAATGATCAAATAAAAAAGGGAAATTTTTATCTAGGTTCTTTAATATAATGGTGTAAAATGGGTTGTGTCGGGCCACCCGCTTGCGGCCTGCCTGTTTGGGGGGTCGGCTTGACACAACCCATAGCCCAAGCCCATGCGGGCCCATGCCATGCCGCAGGCCTAGGCTGAGTGGGTTGTAGGCTTTGCCATGGGCCTGGGCCGTGTTGGGTTGGGCCATAGGCTGGGCCTTGTGCATGGGTCAAACCGGGCCAAACTGTTTTTTTTTGTTTTTTTGTTTTATTTGACATTTTTGATTTTTTTATTTCTTTTCTAAGGAAAACTAAAATATTTAACTTTCCTTTGGGAACTATTTGAAAAATAAAAAATTTAACAAAGAAATGAAAAAAATACTTAACCAAATAAGAAGTCAAAGAGACAAAGACTCAAAGTGAATAACAAATTGGAAGAAAAATATGAATTTTATTTCATTTAAATTTGAATGATACAGAGTATACAATGGTTGGTTGAATGGAATATGAAAATTAGAAAATGGAATAAATTAATAAAATATAAAAAATACAATATAGTTACAAATTGAAAAAAAATACATTATTAAAAAATATCAAATAAATTATATAAAATTGAAACAAATTTTACAATAATTTGAAAAAAATGCTATACAACTATTGAGTATACAAAAAATATTGATTTCATAATTTGAAAATAAAAATTACATTCTTTTTATGTTATTTTATATTTTTCTGAATTTTCTTTAAAAAATTACATAGATCTATTTAAAGCACAAAAAACATATAGGATTATCAACACAGAGAGTATATTAATCTATATACAAGCATTTCCAAGCATCAAAACAAAAAGCAAATACAAAACATTGCAATATATTATCAAATAAGTTGAAAAAAAAACTATTTTTGCAAATTATGAAAAAAGTTGAAAAAACTAAAAAAATCTTGAACAATGCCCATTATAGAACGAGTCCCATTGAACATGAGAAGTTACAAATGCAAGTAGATGAACTACTTGTTAAGGGGTTCATACGAGACAACATGAGCCCATGCATGGTTCCCACTTTGCTAGTGCCAAAGAAGGACGTCACTTAGTGGATGTGTGTTGCCATGTAATTAATAAAATAACTATCAAGTACTGGTTTCCAATTTCACACTTGGACGACATGTTGGATTACCTTTCTAGGGCCAAGGTATTCACTAAGTTGGACTTGAAATTAGGCTACCATTAAATTAGAATTCGTCCTGGTAATGAATGGAAGACTGTGTTCAAAACACGGGATGGTTTGTATGAATGGCTAGTGATGCCATTCGATTTGTCTAATGCACCAAGCACATTCATGAAGGTCATGAACAGGTTCTCAAGTCTTTTATTGGTCAATTTGTTGTGGTATACTTTGATAACATTCTCATATATAGTATTGATATGAACTCTCATTTGTTGCATCTTTGGGATATATTTATGACTGTGTAGAGAGCAACTTTATGCAACTATGAATAAGTGTATTATTGCCACAGATTGGGTCTTGTTCCCTTAGTATGCTATCTCAAGGGAAGGAGTTTCTATAGACCTAAAGAAGGTTCGTACAATTGTTAAGTAACCACTCCCTAAACACTTACTAAAGTAGATTGTATGAAAACCAATACCAATTTTGTGTTCACCACTGAAGCAGAAAAGACTTTCATTGAGATTAAGGCACGATTGACAATTGCACCTGTGCTAGCACTTTCCAACTTTGAGCAACCCTTTGAGGTTGATTATAATGCCTTTAAGGTTAGAATTGGTGTTGTTCTCAGTCAAGGTGATTGGCCCATAGCCTATTACAGTGAGAAATTAAATGGACCATACTTCAACTACTCAACTTATGATGTAGAATTCTATGCAGTGGTGTAAGCGCTTCGGTGATGATGACATTATCTCATCTATAAAGAGTTCACATTGTATTCAGATCATGAGGCACTAAAGCATATTGGGGGTTAACATAAACTGAATGCAAGGCATGCTAAATGGGTAGCATACCTCCAAGAATATTCATTTGTGTCGAAACATAAGTCAGATATGCACAATCAAATTGTAGATGCTCTCAGCTGAAGGAGAGCCATGTTATTCACATTCCAAGCATAGGTACTGGGTTTAATACTTTTCGTGAATTATTATTCATTGACCCTTATTTTGTTGGTATCATGGAAGATGTATAGGTATGTAGCATGACAGACTTTGTGGTATATGGTGGCTTCCAATTCAAGGGAACCCACTTATGTGCACTTGATTGCTCATAGTGATTAAAAATCGTCAAGGAGCTTTACAATGAAGGCCATTTTGGGCGAAACAAAGCAATTCATTTCGTTTCAACAAGTTACTTTTAGTTTAAGATGATGAGAGACATCATGAGGTTTGTAGAGTGTTGTCACATGTGTCAAGTTTCTAAGAGCTCCCCCCTTCGGTGATGATGACATTATCTCATCTATAAAGAGTTCATCTTGTATTCAGATCATGAGGCACTAAAGCATATTGGGGATTAACATAAACTGAATGCAAGGCATGCTAAATGGGTAGCATACCTCCAAGAATATTCATTTGTGTCGAAACATAAGTCAGATATGCACAATCAAATTCTAGATGCTCTCAGCTGAAGGAGAGCTATGTTATTCACATTCCAAGCATAGGTACCTAGGTTTAATACTTTTCATGAATTATTATTCATTGACCCTTATTTTGTTGGTATCATGGAAGATGTATAGGTATGTAGCATGACAGACTTTGTGGTATATGGTGGCTTCTAATTCAAGGGAACCCACTTATGTGCACTTGATTGCTCATAGTGATTAAAAATCGTCAAGGAGCTTTACAATGAAGGCCATTTTGGGCGTAACAAAGCAATTCATTTCGTTTCAACAAGTTACTTTTAGTTTAAGATGATGAGAGACATCATGAGGTTTGCAGAGCGTTGTCACATGTGTCAAGTTTCTAAGAGCCCCCCCCCTATATCTATGGATTTTGTTCTCGGGTTGTCATGTACCTAGTGACAAGTAGATTCTATGAAGTCATAGACCGTTTTTCAAAAATGACTCACTTCCTAATTTGCAGGAAGACAATGGATGTCTTATTTATTGTTGGTTTATTCCTTAATGAGATTATCAAACTCTATGGTTTATCATTTTCGATAACTTCAGACAAAGACTCCAAGTTCATATCACACTTTTGGAGAAGTCTTTGGAGGCTAATGGTTATTTCATTACAATTTAGTGATTCACATCATCTTCAAACGGATGGCCAAATATAAGTAGATAATAGGAGTTTAGAGAAATCTTTTGAGAACCCTTGTAGGTAGCCATGAACTGTTAGACAATGTATGCCCTTAATTCCAATCAATTTGGTGTATAAAACATTTATTGTAAATGAATAAAAGTATACTATTGTTTCATGTTGATATTTGTATTTATGAAATTACTCCTTAAACTAGACACTTATGAGACTTGTGTTAGTTTAGAATATTCTCAGTCGTTGAATAGACTTGGGGAGTTTATCTTGCCAAAGAAATTGGGGTAGCTTGTCTCAACTAGTAGGGTTAGACCCAAAGCACATGTAGTGTGTGTTTGGTTGAAACACTGAGCCCAAACCATTTTATAGTTATGCCTTATACCTTGGAAATTGATAGACAAAACTGGAAAGTTACACATAACCCCTAGACTTGATTATGGTATTGCACTAGGTGTTGGATTGGGATGTCTTTGATATGCCAATTAGTGGGATCAATTGATGGTCAAAACTTAAGTATTGTTGGGGTAGTATGAGATTTCACTTGAGTGGGTGATCATAGTGATAGGATTGGTTCCTTTGTCAGATAAAGTGAATGATAGGGCTTACACTCTCTCTGATGAAAACCCAAATTGCTGGCAATGGATTTCAACTGTGATTTAGATTTGGTTTTGCAATATATATATACATGTTTTATGATAAGTGTTTGCAAAATGTTTTAATTCTCGGGATCCATACGAGTAGAGAGTGTGACATTGCACCTTGTAGTCAGGGGAAAGGTCCTTCCCTGTTGGGCAATGTTTAATCATTATGGGCCGAGAGATTATGTGTAAGAGACCATTACATGGCTAATTACCTTATGAGTTTTATCTTACATAAGTCCATTATCCTTGGTTTTTCATAGGATGACTGAATTCAATGATCATTTAAGTGAATTCGGCTAGACCTTTTCATAGAGGTTGGGTCGGACCCATGTGGACTTATGTGAGGCCATTATGGGGTCTCATGACATACAAATCAGGCTTAAGTTGACCATGCATCACTCTTAGGTCGTGAGTTTTATAATTGATGGGCCTAAAGCCCATAATTAATATGATTAATTAAGTTGTCACATGACAGTTTAAGTTGTCATGTAACATGGGGTGAATCTGGTTTTGGAACACCCATCATCTTAAGTTGTCATGTGACATGGGGTGAATTTGGAACACCCATATCTAAATTAGATTTGGATAATCTTCTAATTTGATTAGGAGAAGTGTTCCATAAAGAGAAAAAAGAAGATGGTGAACTAAACTAAAACACCTCTCTATTATTCTCCCTTCTTCTTTTGTCTCACAAGAAACCCTAGTTCGACCACAACTATTTTGGGACTGATAGAGATTAGTTTTATTCTGATTTTTGCAAAAAAAAAAAAATCCAGAGGAATTTTGTGCTCACCCCCCCATTTCGATTCAAGCAGTTGGATTGTAGTTTTGCTGAAAATTGCATTGTTGAATTGGCTTCAAGAATACATTGCACCATCTTCAGTGGAGGCTGGTTTTAAGACTGATTTGGGCATGAACTTTCACATTGAGATGCGTTTGTGGCATTCATATTAGGTATATATCTCCCTCTTTGTTTGGTTTCAAATTTCGTCCGGTTTAGTACAAGACTGATTTTGAAAAATGTAGTTTTTTAAAGCATAGGGAATTCGATTCCCGGAAGGATTAGGCGTCCAACCATCTAGCATGGTTCGACCATCCATATGATGGATCCTAACCCTTCCTTCAGCGGAATCAGAGCATTAGGTTTAGCCCTTGGACTTAAGCAAATCAAATTTGAACCAAAACTCAAATCAGCAAGAACTAGTCTAGCTGATTTGAACAATTAACAGAAAATTCTGAGAAACCGGTTCTCAAAATGGGCAAATGATCTGAAATTTTGGTGAATATATTATGATATATTATAGAATTGTTCTATTATGGATTCTTAAAATCTTGGGTTGAAAGTGTGATGGAGATCGAAATCTTGTTGGTGGCAAGTTTTGTATACACCGAGATCATTATATTGATTATGTGGTCTGTAATTAATTATTTTCTTTTTTAAAAAGAATGTATTAGATTTTTTTTTTATGTAAGCAATAGAAGTTAGTGTTTTCTATTTTTTTACATCATAGAAATCGCTGGAGCGTGTGGAGAAGGCAGAGCTTGTAGATGGAGATCGATCTGTAGACTGCAATTTTTTGCAAGGTTGTAGTTTTGTCTGGATTGGATTTAGACTATCATACTATCAGCCATAGCTATTTATTTTTATTTATTTGTTGTTTTGATTATGAATCATAACTGAGAATTTTAGATCATTACCTATGTGAGATGTTTTGTACACCAACCCTAAGTCGATTTGACCTAGTTTTGATCTAATCTTGTTGGGCCAAACCTATGGTTACTTGGGGTTTGATCATAGCCCCTTGGATTGTGATTTAAATGACCCAAAATCGGTTTTAGGCTAGGGGTTTGATGGCCCATTGCATGGACCAATTTGGCCCATACTTGAAAATCCCTTTTTATATTAGATTGAAGCAAGACTATCCTATTTTAGCATGGATTGCTATATAGGCCGAACTACTTTTTGCAGCTTAGCATATATATGAAGATAAAATTATTAGATAATTTGGTCCATTGATGGGATGATCACGTGTTAATCTAAATGGATATAGGTTTTACAAGTTTTAAATTGATTTGGATCAATTGTGTGTGTATGTGATGTGATGAATGGATGTGATTCGTTCATGGGCCATAAGTGCTTGGCACATGTATTGATTTATATGGTTCTCTGCGAACATCATGGTTGAATGCACATCATTGCCATGATGCCCATGGATCATTGTATGATCTCCTTTTTTAATGACCCCCCTAAATAGATTCAGCTCCAAGAGGAAACTTGGACAAAGTAATTGCAAGGGCCTCCGATGCCCCAAGTATATAGTTCACTACGGAGCTTCTTCCCATGAATAAAATTCAAATTTGTCCAATTCTTTGTTTCATCTTCTCTCCTCTCGCTAATGCAATTGGAAGCGGTTCTTGTAGGTATTCTTGTGGGTGCATTTTGTAGGGGATAGAAGTGGTTGAAGAGAGAGGAGAGAGAGGGTTTTCGGTTAACCTGAAACGGAAGGTTTTCTGGTTAAGCTTGAAGGACATAATCCGGAAGCTAAACAAGGTTGGTGTGGCTATGGAGTAGTTCATTGTCTATGTCTGTGGTCTAACATTCATTCTCTCTCTCTTTCTCTCTCTCTAATGACGTTCTACGAGGAGGTGGAACTAGGGAGGAAACTCACAAGTCACAACCAGGAGAAAGCCCAATGTTCCGGCCATGAAAATCTACTCCTTTCTACTTTCTGTCTTAAAACCAAAAGATCAAATGACCAAAACCATCCCATAATATTTTGTTTGGTCACTTCAACCCTAATGGCAAGTCTTCTTAGAAGAGTTCACATCTCCGTCCCATCGTCTGTCGCCCCACAAACAGCCCATACAACGTGCGACTGCCACATGTCTAGTCGCATGGGGTGGGGTGTTCCCGTGTGTGGGGCTAATGGGATGGCCGTTAGCTTGTCCCGTTAACCCCAAAATAAACTTTGTGAAGTTTTGTCCATCGGTTAAGGCTGGAACTGTTTTGGCCACTGGTTTCCGGGTTGACGGTTCAACCATCCGGTTCGAACGAATGGCCCGTTGTGACAAATAAATGAAAAAATAATTAAAAATAAAAAATGATAAAAAATCGTTGAATGGGTAGACGGTTCGACCGCCTTGGTCAATGGATTGTTGACGATTTTTAGCCAAATACAAGGTTTGAGGTAAAACGAAACCCGTTGCTTGGATGGTTCCTAGGTCGAATGGTTCGACCATTCGGGTCAACAATGGTTTGAAAACCTTGCTCCCATATTCCTGCCCCTTCAACCTCAAATTGTGTCTGACCCGCTCTACTCTCCTCTGTTTGATCTCGGATCCAACTTCATCTCCAGCACCGATGATAGCTCCGGCTAGTTCCCTATCACCAGGCGGCCACCACCACTTGTTGTGCCACACAACGTGCAACTGCCACATGTCTAGTTGCACGCGATGGGGCGTTCCCACGTGCGGGGCTAACGAGACGATTGTTAGCTCGTCCCATTAGCCCCAAAATGAGCTCAAACCTCCTTTGTCCCATATTCTTGCCCCTCAACCTCAAATCAACGTTTTAAAAAATGACCCAGAAACGGAACCGTTTTGGCCACCGTTTTCTAGGTTGACGGTCCAATTGTACAGTTCGAAAGGATGGGACGTTTTGACAAATAAATTAAAAAAATAAAACTAGTGAAAAATAAAAAAATGGTTAAAAACTGTTTAACGGGTCAGCGGTTTGATCACCTGGGTCAACAGAACCGGTTGATCGCTTGGCCTGGAGGTCGGACCGTTCGGCCTAGGAACCGTCCAGGCAATAGGTTCCATTTTACTCCAAGCCCAATATTTTTCCAAAAACCACGAAACCGGTTGACCGTTCGACCTGGATGGTCAGACTGTTGAGGTTGAGGGGGCGGGAATATGGGAGCAAAGTTTCGAACTGCCGTTGACCCGGACAGTCAGACTGTTCGGCCCAGGAACTGTCTAGTCAACGGGTTTCGTTTTACTTCAAATCCAGTATTTGGCCAAAAACCATTGAAAAAATCAACAACCCGTTGATCCGGTGGTCGAACCATGATAAGGAAGTTTGGGCTCGTTTTTGGGCTAATAGGACGAGAGCCCTGCACGTGGGAATGCCCCACCGTGTGCACGTTGTGTGGAGCGTTTGTGGGGCAACACGTGGTGGAGCGGAGATGCGAACTCTTTTTAGAAGATCTTTTGGGTTTTCGTTAGATAAAAAAATGGTCTTTTTTTTTTCTGTTTCGTAACAAAAAATGAAAAACCAAAAAGACCCACATCCCAAAAAACTTGCCAAACGGCAGATAGGTATTTCATGGCTTTGAAAAGGATATTTAAGTCATTTTATTTGGTAGAGGATAGGCCATAGCTTGCTTTGAGGAAGGGAAAACGAAAATGTTCCATTTTTTGGTAAGAAAGGAAGGGAAAATCTATGATACCAGAAAGAAGATACACACGGCTTTGGGGGTAATGGTATATTAAAGTGTCAACGGAAGTCTTTACATTACAAATGATTAATGCAGTGCTGGCTTGTCGTAAGTCGTAACCAATAGCAATAGTCGTAGCTTTTGCAGCTTCCTTGTATTTTGGTTGCTTCCGAATTTAGGCAAAAGGATTCCAAATTCCGTTGCACGCTCCGACAATCAAATATTTAATCATTTAATGCTATTAAATAAGATGGGTTTCTGTTATTAGTGTCTGGACTCTGGAGAATATCTTTCTCTCTTTCTCTTTGGTATATACCTTATACCTACCATTCAGACACAACATCATGCCAATCTAGTTTTCTTTTGCATAATTCTTGGTCTATGAGCTGAGACCAGAAGGAAACGGTGAACTTCAACAGGTTCCACATATTTGTTCTTCTCTCTTTGCTACTCTTCTCTCTCTCTCTGCCAACAATCCACGGTTGGGGAGTAGATGGGCATCTCACGGTTTGCAGGATTGCTCAGGTTCTTTATTCAATCTTTCTCATCACTTTTTGAACAATGCTAGATATCTTTAGTTTTAAACCTCTAAACAATGCTAAATATCTCAGGTTAGTTCTGTGACTTCTGTCCATGACTTCTGTTGGTGTCTAGAGCCTCAAACTATCCATAAGTTTGTTGGTTTTAAAAATGATTACTTTGTGATTTCTACATGGTCTCTGTTCTTTTCTCTGTAACTAATACAACACGTAGTGTTTCTGTTGGCGTTGCAGGCTCGTTTAAACAAAGCTGCGGCAGATGCCGTGAAGCAACTTCTTCCAGACTACGCAGAGAATGATCTAGGAAGTCTTTGCTCATGGGCAGACCATGTCAAATTTAGGTATCACTGGTCATCTGCCCTTCACTACATCGATACTCCTGATGACCTTTGCAGCTACCAGTATAACAGTAAGTTTCCTATTCCCAGACTTTTTGGCTTTGCGTTTGTAGTCATAAAATGGAGCATGTTTACACATTTATTCTATGCATATGTTCAGATGAAATAGATATGTTATGATTGCCATGACCACAGATTCTACAGGATATATAGATTTATCTTTGTTAAAATGAATACTTGTAGCAACCTTGGTTTATTTCATCTCTGATTTGTTTCTTTATTTTTTCTATTACTATTGGACTATTTTGTTATGGACTCTGTTATATACCTGGGAACTGGGATCTTGCAGGCAACATGGGTAAATGTTATTTATTTATATTTTCTTGGGATTAATTATTGAAGAATATTTACATACCAGACAATGTTGAATACTGTAATGGCCATGGCTTGTCAGTTTTGATGCTGAATGACCATCTCAATTTGACAATGTTTATTGAGGAGTTGACCAACCCTAGGTCTACCAACCCTAGCTCTTCCCCTCTTACCAAAGAGAGCTCTAGCCTTCCTGCTAAAGAGAGCTCTAGAACTCTTACCAAAGAGAGCTCTAGATCTCCTACCAAAGAAGGCTCTAATCTTCCTGCTAAAGAAGGACCGGCTACCATACAAAGGATTCCTATTATAGAGATCAATCAAAGCAAAAAGGAAACTCTCATCTTAGGAAGTTTCCTACTGAAGCTCCTTTCCTTATTTCTCTGTTTCTATTCTTGTAATTGTTTCCAATTTATTCTTTATAATTTTTGTATATATATTCAGTCTTGTACAGTCATTCAATTAAGTGAAATTCGACCCATTCTTTGAAGACTACTCTTCTCTTTACTTTAACTATGTTGATGATGATGTTCAGGAGACTGCAAGGATGAAAATGGAGAGAAGGGAAGGTGTGTAAGTGGGGCCATTAAAAATTACACCAGTCAGCTTCTCAGCTATGCCATTGCATCTCAATCTGAATGTAAGGCCATTTACTTAACTATTTAGGCTCAGTTTGGAAGGAGTACAAATACAAATATGTAGAGTGCAAAACCTTGCATTTTGTATGTATTTGTACTCTCTCCAAACTGAGCCAAGCCTTGAGTTTTCTTTTCCCAACATTGTACATAATCTTTAAAACTTTTTCAATCGAATTCTCAACAAATAAATCCTTTAAAGTTCTGGACTTTCGGTAACTATAATTTACACTTAGCATCTAAAAACACAACTCAGAGCATTCCTTCTGCATGTACAAGGTTTCCTTACAGGAGACATTCCTCTCAATAAATCTGGGTATTGCCACACTTTGGTTGTGTTGTTTTTATATTTTCCAAATAAACAAATCCTGTATCTGGTGTCATGAGTTGGATCATAAGCACCTAGTAACAGAAATTATAGTTTGCAAAACTCTCCTTTTATGCTTACTGAGTGTACATTTCTTTTCATGTAATGAACGAGGGGATCAGATAACCTCACGGAAGCACTTCTCTTCCTCTCCCATTTTATGGGGGACATTCATCAGGTAACATGAAGATTAAATATATTGTATACTGCATTGGGGAGGACTTTTTGAGTTTCCATTCACAAAGCTAATTAATGGTTTCTATGCATCACAGCCTCTGCATGTAGGTTTTGCATCAGATCAGGGAGGCAATACTATTGACGTCCATTGGTACAGGAGAAAAACAGTCCTCCATCATGTTAGATTCTTTCTTTCCTGTTTTCCTTTTTACCATTTACCAGTTGTGCAAATAAGTATCAGATAATGACTTGATCATAACTGTTTGGTCATCCCAGCAAAAAATCTTTCATCTAAAGGATTAATCTACTGAGCTCCATGATGGATATGATGACTTTTGCCATTCTGTTGATTATGAGTACTGTTATTAATTGGAAAATATTCAGGTATGGGATGATAACATAATTCAGTCATCAGAAGAAAGGTCTTACAACTCAAATGTAGAAGATATGATTGATGCAATCCAACAAAATATCACGGTATGATGTGTTATTGCTAACTAATACAATCTAAAAAGAAAGAAGAGCGCCTTCTGTGAATTACTATAAACCATCTTATTCTTTATTACAGGGTGACTGGCAAGACGAAGTACAGGAATGGGAGAAATGCAGCTTCAATAATGTGACTTGTCCAGATGTGTATATTTCTCTACTTCATTTTTTAAGATCTACAGACATTTATTTTCAGTATTTCTGCTTTGGATGGGGGACAACAATTTCATTTTTTATTTATTTATTTTTTTCAGATGACCTTATTTTAAACTTGGGGTGACTTGGCATTTCCTTCAGTCATGTTAAGAAGAATCTAAAACATCAAACAATGAACAAATATTTTATCAGAACTTTGTGCTTCAGTAGATATCTGGAGCATTCATTCCCATGATAGAGTTGGATGTTTCACTTGATCACTTATTATTCTTCTATGCTTCAATCCTGTTTTACCAGTTACGCAACTTGCGCTTTCACATGTAAGTGAAGTAAAAACTAGCAACCAATTAGATATCAAAGAGATTCAATAAGAACCAAATTCTTGCCTCCAGTGGGTCTGTAGAGATAGCCATGTTCAGCTAATCCTCCATTGAGTTTTTATTTTCTTTTGTTTTTCATGGCATGCACTCACATGAGTAATCAAAAAGTGAATCCTAGATTCCCCAAAAAAAACATGTTAACCAATGAACATAAAAGAATAAACCAGAATTTTGCCTTGTCTGCAGTTATGCTTCTGAAAGTATTAAAGCAGCTTGTGATTGGGCATATAAAGGAGTTACTGAAGGTTCAGTGTTACAAGGTAAGCTACCTTCGTTTTGACAATTATACAATATTTTTTCTTTAGTTTTTTATCTGAGAGAAGATAAATATATAATTGACAATCACTTGCAGATGACTATTTCCTATCCCGTCTGCCGGTAGTTAATTTACGGTTGGCACAAGGTGGGGTTCGATTGGCAGCCACGCTCAATAGTATTTTTGGGTCGGATGACTCAATACCTGGTTTTGCTAAAGACGTTCATAAAATTTATCAACAATATAATTGAGGATATTGACCAGATCGAACCTTGTTATCTTAAATAAATGTTTAATATGTTTGAGTGATTATTTAATTCAAAACTATTATTCAAATGCAGAACATATATTTCAAAAAAGCTCTCTAGCTAGTCTTGTTTACTGAAGCATATTCTTCTATCTCTACAAGAATCTCTTAGCCTCTCACAAAGAAAGAAAAGTACAAGAAGCTCCATCTGTATGGTATACGCAGAAGCTTAATTCGTTCATTGAAGAATGGTTTCCAAAAGAAATTTCATTTTTCTTAGTTCTAAGAAACAGGTACATTTCTGAGAATCTGTGGCAAAGGGCACAACTGCCTTGTCTCAAGTCACTGCAATAGACTATAGAGGCAAAGGAATCTTATAGGCACTGAGGTTTTTTTGTTTGGGTATTCTATAAGCAGCCAGTTTAAACCGGAATATTATTGGGGAATGCCGGAATGTTATTCAATATCCAATGGTGATCGACTGATCAGCATGGTTTAAAGTATCGATACACCGGATTGTATCGGCAGGGTTGTATCTATACTTTTTATATGACTAGGAAAAGTCACGTCTTGTTGTAAAAAATAATAAATGGAAGGCAGAATGAAACTTATTTCTTTTGCTTTCTAAAACTGAGTCGTGCTACTTGATCACTCTGTAAAGCAAGCACAAATTTGAAGAAACACAAACATAAGAAGAAGAAAACATTTAAAAATAAAATTAAATTCAAATATTCAAACCAAACGACGGTTAAAAAAAGAACGATCAAAAAGGAAAAACGATAGAGGGCGTGCACATACGCCTGTATCCCACCCCATTCACAAACATTTCAGAAGTTGCCAATCACATCAATCAGGTTTTTGTGTTTGTGTGGGTCTTTAGGTCCAGATGTCAAATAGGACTCTGTGTTTGTATTGCACAACCCCCATAATATGGATTCAAGTATATCCAGAGCATATCATATTATCACAATACTGAGGTCTGTACTATTCATGTTCATCTTTAATTACTTACTACTAGCGGGCGGGCCACTGCGTTGCAGGGGATAGTGATAAAATAAAAGAAGTGATAATGTAAATTAGTTGTGTTGGATGTAGATGTTAAAAGAGTTCAATAACATAAATAGTCCAACAAGTAAAAAAATGATTCAAAAACATAAATAGTCCAAGAAGTGAAGAAACGATTCAAAAATACAAATAGTTCAACCACTGAAGATTCGGGTTCCCATGGGAATTCATCCCTGTCAGGAATTGGGAATGGAAAACAAATTTTGTTCCCAGTGGAAATCGGGGATGGGGATGGAAATTATTTTCAGAATCGAAAGTAATAACGAAAAATATGATCTCTGCCCCATTGCCATTCCTAATTATCTCTCCCACAATTTAAAGATAATTACTCAAAAAATTTAGAAAATATTCACCATGGGTTAATCATGTCAATTGTCGTTGGAGTATATGTGGCATTAATAGGTTTAATGCATTTATTACAAAATAATGTGCAAGAAATTAAACTAAAAAATATGAACGAAATTAACACAAAAATATTAAAAAGAAAACAATAATTCTACAAAATATGAGTAATAAGTATGAGCGAAATTAATAAGCTTAATGCATAACTACAATACTTATTCCATCATGCAATTGGATACAAACATTGTGGAAGAGAAAATGTAAATTAAATTAAATTAGGAAAAAAAACAATAGCCACCTAAAAATAAAGGTGCCCTAAACTGACCATCATTAATTGTCATTTCAAATTTGTACAGTTTAGGTGACATGTGTATGTTCCGGTGAGCGCCACCACCCTCTACCCTAGACAGCCGACTGCTGACCTGTTCAAATCGCTAGCAATCTCCTCAGATCGTCAGACTCTCTCTCCTCTTCTTCTTTTTCTTCTTCTTCCCTTCCCCTATTTTGTTACAGTGATAGTTCCTCTCTCTCTCTTTCTTCTCTTCTTCTTCTTCTTAGATCGATTAGTCACGGTACCACTGCCACTGCAACCATTCCTCTCCTTCACTCTCCCTCCCTCTCTCCCATTCTCTCTCACTCTTCTTCTTATTCTACTTGATCTTAGTAAGGGTACCACCGCCAAGAACCGCTCCTCTCTCCCACTCTCCCTCTCTCTCGCTCACACACTCTCTCTTCTTCTTATTCTGCTCGATCTGCTCTATCTCAATCAATCTCTCTCCCATCTTAGTCAGTGTTAGACCCTCAGTTCGAGACACTTGCGGAGGTTGTAGGGTGATGGTGCGTGATTTGGAAGTTCCTAGCTAGAAGATTATTTGGACACTAGTCGCGTAGCGAGCTGAACAAGCTGCAAGACAAAGGATTAGAGAACTCAGGGTGGCTAACTTGGCGAGGTCGCTCCGATGCTTAAGTTAGTATTGTACTCTGGTTGCGAGCTGAAAGGTTGAATGCAAGTAAACTAGTGAGCAAGTAATCGCACGCACTTGAGTCTTGGGGGTTGATACCCTTATATATAGGCTTCCGCGGGTCTCGCAAAACGCTCATGGAATCCCTAGTCCGTGATGTAGGGATCTGTTCCGAATTGGAAGGAGGGTAACGTACTAATTAATGAGGCTTACCGTTTCCCTCCGATTCGGGCAAGGATAAGGCTTATAGTTACGTGGCGTGATCTTGAGAAGTTTAGAGACAACTAGTGAGTTTCTAGGTTCGGCTATGTGGCACCTTGACGTACGTGGGGATCGAAGTGCTTTGGCTCCGAAGTGACCAAGCACCCGAGGTCCTGCGATTTGCTGATGTGGCACCACATGCTGATTTGTTGTCTGGCTAGCAGGCCACATACACGTGTCATTTACATATTAGGTCGGGCCAAATCACCCCTTATCAATTTCCCCCACTCCCTGTGCTAGGGGTCCTGACCCGTCGCGGGGAGTTCATGGCGAGCCCAAGTGGATTTGGCACGACTTCCAGGTGGTTCGGAGGTTGGCTCTTCGATCGAACCTTCATGACCAATTTGGCTCGACCAGGGAATACCTCAAATCGTGTATTGGGTACATGTGAACGCCATGCCATTTATAAACTCAACGGACGTCAAATCGTGTGCTCAACCGATTTCGATGGCATATAGTTGGTTTTGATGGGAGTCGTCAGATTGTGTAGATCTCGACTGTTGAGTCTCGGTCGCGTTGGCTATAAATAAGGGCTAGAGGGGCCCATTTTTCTAGCCACATATTGCGTGCTCGAGTTTGTTGAGGTCGCGCTTCAGTCTCCCAGGTCAGTGTTAGTCGCCATTGCATCCAGAGTCTTTTCTTTTCCTTTGGTCTTCTTGGTGAGTTCGTCTCCCTTTGTTTCCGTTTCCTGCTATCTTTTTCCTCTAGTTTGATATATCTAGCATTAGCTAAGGTAATCTTTTTGACGAGGGTGGACCTTTTGATTGATTCCTACAGACAGATGAGGTGTAAGGTTGACCTTTTGATTGGTTCCCATAGACGGCGCTAATTGATGGTGCATGTGATCTAGAAGCTCCTAGTTGGAAGATTACCTGGACACTAGTCACGTAGCGAGTTGGACCAAGCTGCAAGATAAAGGACCAGAGAACCTAGGGTGGCTAACCCGGCGAGGTCGCTCCGATGCTTAAGTTATTATTGTACTCTGGTTGCAAGATGAAAGCTTGAATGCAAGTAAACTAGTGAGCAAGTAATCACACGTACCTGAGTCTTGGGGGTTGATGCCCTTATATAGCTAGGATGCCATGGGTCTCACAAAATTCTCCCAAAATCCCTGACCCGTGACGTAGGGATCCATTCCACTTTGGAAGGCGGGTAACGTACCAATTAATGAGGCTTATCGTTTCCCTCTGTTTCGGGCGAGGATAAGGCTTATAGTTATGTAGTGTGATCCCAAGAAGTTTAGAGACAACTGGCTAACTTCTAGGTTCGGTTATGTGGCACCTCGGCATACGTGGGGACCGAAGTGCTCAAGCTCTGAAGTGACCGAGGACCCGAGGTCCCATGATCTATTGACGTGACACCACATGTTGATTTGTTGTCTGACTAGCAGGTCGCATCCACGTGTTCTTTACTTATTAGGTCAGGCCAAATCACCCCTCATTACAGGGGATTATAAAAGGTAAATTTTTTAATTAAAAGTTTTTAAGAAAAAAGATTATTTAAAATAAGTAGAAATTTGTGGATAATAATATGTTTAATTTAATAAAATAAAACAATAAATAAATAAATAGAATTTTCAGTTTTGAAGTCAATTCTATATAAATAAATCAATTATGTTGTTAAACAAAAAATATAATTTTTTTTTCTCAATTTCCTAGCCCGATGGTAAGAAGAGGCCTAAAAAAAAGGGAGGCAAACTGAAGAAGTAGAAGAGAGACAAGTCATCAGATGAATGTCACTTCTACAAGCAGACTAGGCATTAGAAGAGGAATTGTCCTTAATATCTAGAATCTCAGAAGAACAAAGAAGGTAATTTCGAATCTGTTGTCATAGATACCAATATGTTGGTCACTTATGCATCTTGCTATATTAACTCTGGGGATTCCACTCATGCATGTAACACATTGTAGGGGTTCAAGAAAAGCAGAAGGCTGAATGATGACGAGGTTGTGCTTTACTTGGGGACAAATACAATTGTTGCTGCTACTGTTATAGGAACAGTAGATTTGATTTTTAGAGAATGAGTTGTTACATTGAAAGATTGTCTTTATGTACCATTACTTAGAAGAAATTTGATTTCAGTTTCTAAGTTGTGTAAAGATGGTTATTCTATTTTATTTAGTACTAAGATTATGATTAAATTGAATAACAATTTCCTTACTCATGGAAAAATAAATATAGTCGAAACTGTGTCGGAGCACATCCCCAAGAAAAGAACATGTGATATAGTTAATCCCACGTGCTTGTGGCATTACCAACTTGACCATATTAATATAGAACGTATCACAAGATTGGTGAAGGATGGTCCTTTAGATTTTCTCAATGTGGAAGATCTACCAACTTGTGGACCTTACCTCCAAGGCAATATGGCAAAAATGTCATTTATAGGTAAGCTTGAAAGATCTATAGATACACTTGACCTTATACATACAAATGTATGCGGTCCCATGAATGTTAGGACATGAAACCAACATTGTTATTTCATAACTTTCACCAATGATTATTCTAGGTATAGTTGCATGTACCTAACGAGACATAAGTTTGAATCATTTGAAAAGTTCAAGGATTTTGGACAAGAAGTCGAGAAACAATTGGGGAGACAGATCAAAACCCTTCGATTAGATCGAGGAGGTGAATATCTCTTTGACAAATGTAGGGACTACTTAAAGGATAATGGGATTATATCACAGTTGTTTTCTCGTGCTACACCTCAATTAAATGGTGTGTCAGAGAGAAGAAATCTGACTCTATTAGATATGGTCCGATTACTCATCGTTCATTCAAAGCTGTTAGCACCAGACTTTTGCTCGGTCCATCGCCTAAACCTCTAATTTCCCCCAAACACCCAATCAGACCCTTCCAATCTCCCTAGAACACCCAAAATCCCAGAAAGCCCAGCTTTCAGCCCCAAAGCCCTCAAATCCACTGGTAAACCTGCCCAATACCTATCCGATAACCTCGATCAACCCCATTTTCACCTTAACCATTAGATCAGACACAACCATCAGACCCAAGACCTCCTAAAACACCTAGCCATGAAATTTGAACCCAAGATTCTCATGTTTACCCCCTTATCAAACAAATATTCCATTTCGACCTCGCTCGTTAGCCTAAACACTCAGAACCTTGATTACCTTGATCTTGACACATCCAAACCGACCAGACCACACATTTAGACTCTGGACATAACATAATACCTACTCATAAAATTTTATCCCCAGATTCTCCTATTTTCCCCTCTATCAAACCAATATTCCATTCTAAAACATCCCATTGACCTAAATTCCTACAATCTTGACCCTTAAAGACTGATCGAACCTCATCATCAGATCCCAGACACCCCCAAACACCCACCTATGAAGTTTTAGCTCAAAACACCTTCGTCTACCCATCCATCAAACCTAGATTCCGTTTTGAGGTCCAAGATTGACCAGATTCCGAGTCTGCCCAATCTAGGCCCATTTGGCTCAATCTAACCTCACCAATCACCTCAGACTACCCAAAAACCCTACATTGTGAATTTTCATCCAAAACAGACCTTGTTTGCCCCTCGATCATACAAAGATTTCGTTTCGAGATTCCAGATTAACTGAATCCAGTCCTTGCCATATCTGCCTAATCCAGGCCTAGTTAGGGCAATCCAACCTTACTGGTCAACTTAGATTGTCCGAAAATCCCACCCTGCCAAATTTCAATAAAAAATAGCCTCACTTACCTCTTCTTCCAAATAGATTTTGTTTTGGCCAGTCTCGCTGGCCCACACACGCAAAACCCACTCTCTACGGCCAGGGCCCCTCTTAACCCTCCGACCATCAACCCAAAACCCCCCATCATTGAACCAGAAGCTTGGTTGACCCCTTGGATTGGGTTTGACCCGAATTCGTAAAATTGCCCAAAACTATCCTCGAATTTCCCAAAATTTATGAAATTGCCACCTACTTGGTGTGAAGTATTTAATGTGGGATTACTAATGCTGGAACCCAAATTAAATACTTCACTTCAAACTTCCTGTCTTTTCGACTTCTGTGGATGTTCGTAAACACCAATGAATCACACACAAAATTATTAGATTAGATTGTGTGCACAGAAGCATGGATAACAATAGTAGAGTTGAATATTCTTATTCCAACTGAGTCACATACCACCAGATTGACCTTGAGATGGCACAACAAAATAATGATAATACAAAAGCCTTTTCAAAATTTGATTTGTGTGCATCACATCGAGTTACAATGAAGATTTCAGGAGATGATGAAAGTGTCGAATTGTCAAGCTACCCCCCCCCCCCCCAAACCCATGGTGGCATGGTCTTCCACCACAACCATTTCAGTCGGATCATCAAAATGTAGATACTTCATTTTCAGGCGCGCCCATCAGAGGCGATGTAAAAACAGTGGTAGGAAAATCATCTATACTGACAAGGAACTCAAATTATGAAAGCTTCCAGGCTTAGCCATATGTTTTTCCTCGGCAGGAATAGTTAAAATAGAATTAGCTTTTGAGGTGGTGCTGAAACAGTAAGTGAAGTAAGCATAGTGGACAACTTGCCTAATTTGGTGGATGTACATCCAATAGGGATGGATGTACTTAAAAGCTTAAACTGTTAGGTGATGTCCTTAAATAGGTTGATATTCTCTAATGCGCCCTCTCATACGAAAAGCTTATTAAAGTGTGAATAAGCACAGGCCCACCCGGCCCACCCATACCTTGTGCTGAAACTTAATTAATTAATTATAATGGGGGTAATGAGGATTGAACACTAGACCATTTGATCAAAATGGCTCAGATACCATCTCAAAGAACTATTCAACCTAAAAACTTGAGTTATTAGATGAGGTCCTTGAATAGGTTGATATTCTCTAACATGCATGATTAAGTAACTCCAATGAATTCTACAGAAATGTTGATCGGCTGAAAAGCAAGGTGGCTATAAAGTTGATCACAAACAACTCCAGTTATTCAATTACTAACGGCAATTTCTGCCATGCAGTGGTCGACTGAAATGACTCACATATAACAAAATTGCCGTCATGATTTTGAGACATGCAACTGACTCCACTTCTCTACATCCGAAGCTGCCGGAGTATATGTCCTAGTTTTTGACCAGGCAAGCCCAGAAGATGAACATGGAGATCAACAAATGTAAGGGTATAAGAATCTGGGCTCTTATGAGGTTCAGCCTTCTGCATCACGGTCAAATCATCCTCATATAACCAGGGACCACATTCAATGACTCTATCCCTATTGTAACCACTTGGGAATTTAACAAGCCAGGAATCCTTTGTGAAGTCAAGAAAGGAAGAAGGCTCAACCTTCCAGGATTTAGAAATTAAAGCATCTCGTTAACACCTATCACCTTAAAAAATCAGACTTCGTGGTTTTCAGGGCTCCCTCTGGTCATGTTCGTGGTCAACCCAAGTGGTTTTACAGGATATTATAGATTTTCATTCAGTTTATTTTTCCTAATTCCTCGCAGCTCGCACTATGAATGTTTTAGCCCACAAGCCTGCCACTTGCTTCAGTGGTGCTGACGATGAACAGTTATGGTCCAACGGCCCACCTGAGGTATTCGATTTTGATAAGCCAAAGAGAAAAAACAAACACTAACCAAATCTATGCTAGCAGTGAATGTTCATTTTTTGTGGAATTTTTAATGGATGTTTTCTACTTTTTTTGTCCAAAAATACAATCGGCATAAAGTGGACATATATATCCTTTACTCTCACTTCATAAACTGTCTACTTATAATCGTTCAGAAACTGTCCATGAATTATAAATAATTTCGTCTTAAAAATACTGTCATGTGCAAATGTACGTATGCATTTACTAGTAAACTATATGCATGAACTTCTCTTTGCAGCCGAAAAAAAAAAGGTTCTCGGAAACGTCATTTTTAAGGCATTTCAAGAAACCTTTGTTTTTAAATGTTAAAGAGAAATTATGTTTAGTAGTATCTAATAAACATCCTGATATGCATGTTTATACATATCCATACTTGAAGCTTCGGAAATAGGCACCTTGCCAGGAAACTTTTAAAGGGCTTTCGTTATTTTATATATGCTTGATATTTGTCAAGAATCAGAAGTGAGGCGACCAGGAAATTTCTAGGAAGAAATTAATAAGAAGACATTAGGAAATGAAGAATGCGACCCACTTGGACAATTCATCATCACCATGGGAAGATTCAATCCTACAAATTAATGATATAAGATGAAGAAAATTCACATTATATTTCTTGTCATTGTGATTTCCAAGGTCTAAGTTTCACCTGTCCTCGTGTAAAACAAGTCTAGATTAGCTAGGGGCCCGTGCTATATGCATGATTTGTTAATCGAAGCTGAACAATAAAAACATATATAAGAGTATACAAAAATAATAATAATTTTTAATAATTATTTATGTTTTATATACTATTTTTAATAATTTTTATAATACTAATTTCAGTTAGGGCTGCAACTTGGGCTGGGTTGACTTGGGACGGGTTGATGATCGGGTTTAGATGCATGATACTTATATAGCCCCCTACATACTATCATGCCTTTCTTTAAGTTAATCACATCCTAATCAAGTAACCAACAAAACTAAAAAACCCTAATAACTACACTTGGCAATTGGATTGGGTGGGTCGGAGTCGGGTTGGGTCAAGTTACTTCGGGTTGATTTCGGGTCGGGTTGTCAAATGCTAGACCCTAACCCTAAATATTCGGGTTAGGGTTGACCCATGGGTCAATTTGGGTCATCGCAAAAAATAATTGAAATTTAAAAACATAAAGAAAAATTACATGAAAAAGATCAAAATTAAAAGAATTAACCTTAAAATTCCAAATATAAAATAAAAAATTTGAACATTTAACAATTTAAAGAGTAAACAATAAAAAGTAAAGACTAAATAGAAAAAAATTAAAGAGTGGAAACTTCTAACAATGCATAAATAATCCCAATTAGACTTGACAATCGGGTCAGCGGGTTGACCCATGACCCAACCCAATCCAACCCAGTTTTTTTTGGGTCAGGTCATTTTCGCATTCAGCTAGCTAAATATGAGACCCTAACCTTGCCTTTTCGGGTTGGGTTAGGTAAGGTTCGCAGGTTGGGTCAACTTTTTGTCAGTTCTACTAATAACCTTTTGTCTTTTTTAAAATTTTATTCTTCTCCTCTCTCCTCTTTGCCGCCCATCTACAGTGGTCGACTGGTCTCCTCTCTCCGCCCATCTACAGAGTACAGACTATAGAAATACAGAGTCTACACTATAGTGGTCTACCATCTAAAGTGTTCTACTCTTTCTTGTTTATTGCCCAGATGCCCATCACCCATAGCTGATAGCTTGCTGCCACATAACTGGTAAGTGTTAAATCTCAATATTTTTATTTTTTGATTTTTTCCTTTCCTTTCATGTGAGATCAAATAATCAAATGGTGTTTTTAGTTTTTTACTAATATGAAAAGATATGAATAAGCCATTCACGTGTTCGTCACTCACAACTCACAGCTGATGGCACACCATTAAATATTTTGTCTCAAATGGTGTTTTTTAGTTTTTTTAGTAATCTAAACATTCACCTATGTTCGTCACTCAACACTAACACAATCACACACTATTTCAGACTTTTGGGTTAGGTTTCTTGTTCTAGGATGATTAGAATAGGGCAATAGGGCCTGTTTTTTTACTATTTGTGCAACCGTTACTCTATTAGTGATACCTTAACAAGTTAACATAAATCCAGGGTGGTGTACTATTTAATTGTTTAATTGTTCATTGGGTTTGCGGAATTCTTAACTTTTTTTTATTATTTTAAAATCTAAAACAAATGTTTGTTTAAAAGAGGAAAGATAGTATTTTATCAAAAAAGTAAACAAAAGTCTGACTTCATCTTTATTTTTATTCTAAATCAAGGCTGTAGTATTTTAGAGTTGGTGTAATTCTTTTATCCTTTATTTTTTCTGTAAAGAACTCAAAAATCAGAATAGGAGTTAAACTAAACTATTAAAGTATTCTCTTTCAAAAAAAAAAAAAAACTAGATTTTAAGGGATGGGAAGAAGGTTGGGTTGGCCCAACCCAACCCGAAGTTGACATCGGGTTGGGTTAGGGTTGAAGGAATTAGTTAGGGCTAGGGTTAGGGTTGGGTAGGTCAGGTTGGGTTGGGGGTTTAGAACATAGGGTTGGGCTAGGGTTGGTCTCAACCTAACCTAACCCAACCCAACTTGCAGCCCTAATTCCAGTTAGGGTTGTTTATCAAACTGATGAAACCGACCAATCCAACCAACTCAACCCGAGTTGGCCAATTTTCTAGTATTTTTTATTGGCTTTGGTTCACAATTTCCCAACTAGACTAGGTTGGATCAATTTCATTCGCTTTGACCATTTG
This sequence comes from Nelumbo nucifera, assembly GCF_055504915.1. Classification (NCBI taxonomy): domain Eukaryota; kingdom Viridiplantae; phylum Streptophyta; class Magnoliopsida; order Proteales; family Nelumbonaceae; genus Nelumbo; species Nelumbo nucifera. The sequence goes on along the minus strand of NC_142656.1, from coordinate 28,478,672 downwards.
CAAACCGACCAAAATTGAATGACCCAACCATAGATATATTAATATTTTATATTATAAATATAATTTTTTTAATATGGGAAAATGGGAAAATTCCCATATTTCTTAGTTTGAAACATTTTATGTCATAAATTTACTTTTTAAATTTATGCTTTAATAATGCCACTATAATTTTTTAAAATTTAAATTTAGTTTTTTACGTTTAAATCTTTTGAACCAACTGATCAAACTAAAAATCAAACCAAACTAATACAACCTGAGTTGGTCGGTTTTCACTAATGGTTAGTTGGTTTCAAGTGATCAACTCCTCAACCAGACCAAATCGATTTTTTGGCCAAACAACCAGCAATCGAACTGAACCAATCCACGAACATTCCTAATTCCAGTTAAATTAATAGTCCAATCTCTAATAAATAATAATATTTTAATCTCCTATAATTATTGAAAATTTATAGTGAAAAGATACAATTATTGAAAATATGTTGATAATGAAAATACAATAAATACTAAGAAATATATTAAAGTAGTCAATAAATAGTGTAATATCAAATAATAGTTTAATCTCTAATAAATATTGAAAATTTTCTGGTAAATAACAAAACAAAAATAGATTCATATATTAACTTTAGAATATATAAATCTATAATAAATATAGAATCATATTTTAAATTATTAATAAATATTAATTTTTTGAAAGTTATTTTCTAGAATTATTAATTGATAAAAAAACTAGTTATTTACAATATTATTTAGTTATTTAAGTACTTAAATAATATGTAAAATATTTAAAATTTTCATTATTTGAATTTTATTTATAATTTTGTCATGAATTTTGTAAAATATAAAATTATTAATAGGGAAAATTCCCAATGAGTACCATGTACTTTGGCTCGAGTGATAATTTGGTCCCTAAACTTTAAAATGCGACAATCTAATACCTGAACTTTCAATTTGCGACAATCTGGTACCTAACGTTAACTCACTGTCAGTCAAAGCCATCACATGACATCAGGTGCAATTTAAATAATTTCATAATGCCAAAACTAAACTTTATGATAATATTCAAATTTTACCCTTTTCGTTTCTTTTTACCCTTTTACCCTTTCTCTTCAATCTGGGTTGAAGGAACGACAAAAGAGGTGGTGTTCATTGACTAACCATTCTTTTTCCCTTCTATCCAATTGAATTCTAAAATGTAAAATCTAATCTACTTTGTGTTCAATCTGTCATGGGGATGGATGGAAAGAACAAAGAGGTTGTTGAATCTCGAAAGACTCTAGTTACTTGGTCATTGCTAAGAAAGATGAACGTGAACCAGAAGAAAATGCCACGATTTATAAGGAAGCACACTCGATTCATCTACAACAGCGATGACAAGATAGAAGAAGAAGAAGAGATTGCAGAAATGAAAAGTTTATCACCTAGTATCGTTCATTTGAAGGGTATGCCCACTCTGGTAGGGAAACATCTTCGCTTCCTTGAAGAAGAATAAAGAGGAGAGATGGGCTTTCGATGGCGAGCAATATTGTAGGAGATTATGATCTCTGTTTTTGTTTTTTGTTTTGAGAGGAATGAATTTCCGAAAGCGATACAACCTATTTTGAGAGGAATGAGTTAAAAATCCCCACCGCTGGTTCCACAGTTTACTACTTCCCGCAAGGCCATGCGGAGCAGGCTTCTTCTTCTCTAGATTTTAGTTCTCTGGCCTACATTAGGCATGTGGTTCTATGAAGAATTGTGTTGGTTATGTTCCTAGTGAATCGTGATACTGATGAGGTTTTTGCAAAAATACGTCTTGAACCGCTAGATCAATTGTTTTTCGGAATGGTTCATATGCCGTTGGTTGTAACGGGATTGTCGCAGGACAGTGACATTGAGGATTCTGAGGAAAGGATTTCGTCATTCTTGAATATCCTGACACCAAGCGATGCAAACAATGGATATGGGTTTTCAGTTCCTAGGTTTTGTGAAGATTTAGTATTTCCCCCACTAAACTACAAGGCTGAGCCGCCAGTATAGGCAATTATAGTGAGAGATGTTCATGGTGTGATGTGGGATTTTTGGCACATTTACCGTAGGATGCCATGTCAGCATTTGTTGATGACTGGGTAGAGTAAGTTCGTTAATCATAAGAAGCTTGTTCCTGGAGATTCAGTGGTTTTTATGAAGAACCAAACTAGAGAGCTTTCTATTGGGGTAAGGCGCACTGCGAGGTCAAGCAACAAGGGCAGGGTTTGGAAGTGGAGAGGGGTTATCATAAGAAGCTTGTTCAGTGGAATTATCATGTTGGGTCTGTGGCTTCTCCCATTATGAAAATGGAAGAGGGGTTTGGAAGTGGAGAGGGGTTCTTGAGGAGTAGCAGGGGCAGGGTTCCAGTTGAATCTATAGTAGAAGTTGCTAAGTTAGCAAGAATAAATAAGCCTTTTGAGGTTGTTTATTATCTAAGAGCAAGTTCACCGGATTTTGTGGTCAAGGCGGAAGTGGAAGAGGAATTCGTCAATATAGTGGTCATTTTTGTCATTTCGAAAATGATTCAAATTCGGTTGTTGAATAATGAAATGGGTATTTATGTCTTTTTATGCGCTGACTGATGGTGAATTAACACCAGATACCAGATTGTTGCAAATTGAAAGTTCGGGTATTGAATTGTCGCATTTTAAAGCTTGGGGACCAAATTGTCACTCGAGCCAAAGTACAGGGTACTGATCGGGAATTTCCCTTATTAATAATATGAAAGTTGTTAAAACTATTATAATTATTTTTTGTATTTTAATAAATATTTTAAAAGTTGTAATATAATTTCGTTAGAATATTTAAATAAATCTTAATTTTTTTTAATTCGAACTTTCTTTAGACATATATAGATAAAAAGTGGGGGAGAAGATAAATAGAAGGCTCTCTAACCATTAAGGGCAACTTTTTTTCCTTAATATAAAAAAATAATATATTTTATATAATAACCGAAATGAGGTATCTTTTCCTAAAAAATATCAAATAAGGGCATTCATCTTCCTCCTTTGTATTTGGCTGGCAAATGCCCTTCGGTTAAGCCTAATCATCTTAACTCCATTATTTTTGAGAAGTGAGCAAGTGAATTTTGTTCCTATGGATTTGAGATCGAGGAGGCAGAGCTGGTTGAGGTGAGCAAGTGAATCCTGATGTCAGTGCAAGGACGCCAAGCCATGAGGCGGAGCAGGCATCACCAGAGGAGGATTTGTCGGTCTGGGAGCGGAACTCTCTGGTAAATCGATGCATCGCCTCTCTTCACTCAAGTCTCCAAAAGGTAGATGTTGCACCGAAGATTTGCGACAAGTTCACCGGAATCAATTCCTTGCATCCTCAAAAGCTCCGCCTCATGGTCGAGTTGTACGCGAACCCGCGGATCAAGTCCTGGTTGTCGCGGCCAAAGGGCAAACTCGATGGAGCAAGGCCATTTTCACCGGCTGACTGAATTTAAAATTCAAGAAGAAACAAGGTGACAGTCACAAAAATTGTTTGTTGAAGAAGCTGGAGGAAGCATTCTCCACTTGAAAGAGAAGTTGTTATTGGCGTCAAGATATCTCATTTCGCCGGCAAGATGAGAATGCCCTTATTTGACCGTGTTCGTCTTAAATTTTCCGTTAAGCCCTTATTTGTTGTTGAAGAATGCCATTAAGATGATTGGGCTTAATCGGATATCTCATTTCTGTTAAAAATAAGGGCATTCGCTGGCCAAATGCAGAGGAGGAAGATGAATGCCCTTATTTGATATTTTTCAAAAAAAGATACCTCATTTCTGTTATTATATAAAATATATTATTTTTATTGATATTAAGGGCAAAAAGTTGCCCTTAACGGCTAGAAGCCCTAAATAGAATTATAGATAATTTAAGAGAAACTCTCTACTAAATTAGAGATAATTTAGGAGATAAATATGAATTAGATAAAATTTAGGACATAATTAGGAATTAGAGATAATTTAGGATAAATTTTATGAGAGGAGATTATTTAGGTTATTAGAAATGTGTGGGAGGAGAGAGAGAGAGATTTTAGGTAGTCTTGTAGATAGATAGATAGATAGATGCCTCACAACCTTCAATTCTTAGTTCTGTACATTGGTGGCATGGGGCATTATTATTGATTAAAAATTAAAAGCCCTTAACATAGCCTTCAAGTGCAGCAACTATGTGGCATTTGGCAAGTCTTACAATGTGGAAAAGGCTTTGGCATGTTCGAAAGATTGAAAATCAGTCTTTTTTGTTTAGCAACCAAAAGCTGGAAAGATGAGAAGACGTGTGTGTGGAAAGACCCAAAAAGCCATAAAGGCCAAATTTAATAAACTTTCTAGTCTTTTTGCATGATAGATAGCCTCTAAACGCATTCTTAAAAGCCCGATAGAATGAACCACTTACCAAATGATATTTGTCTTGAAAGACAAGACCCCAAAAGCTCAATATGTCTTTTGGACATCTGGGATGCTGGAAGATCTTTCCAAAAAGACTTGCCAAATGACACATTGGATTCATAACAAACAAGCCCCTCATTAGCCTAAATTTCAGGATGCGTCGGACAAATTCTGGTTGGCCCAAGTACTGATCTTCAAAAATTTGATTGCACTTAGCTCTACCAAGTGTTACTATATATTCCTTAATTACATGAATTATAACTTACAAATACTCTTAGGGTTTAAAAAAAAAGGTAAATTGTTGAAACCTCCCCCAAGTTTCTAGTCGTTGCCAATCAACAAAGGTCTCAATTGGACCAAATCTAGTCCAATCCAGTCCAGTCCAATGTGAGTTCATTACAAATGGACCAGGTCCAATCCAATCTAATGAACATTTTGGATCGGTCCAATTCAATGTTTGGACCGTCCAATCTATTCAAATTTGTTTTAATCTAGATTAGTTTTAACCCAAATGTTTGGACCGTCCATTGACACCTATATTAATTCTTATCTTCTATTAATGGACATGATATTATGGATGGACCAAGTCCAATCCAATCCAATAAATACTTTGGACCATTAAGTCTAGACTTGTACAATTCAATATGTCTTGTTGGTCCATCTAATCCGTCCAAATTGATTTTGGTTTGGATAGGGTCCAATCCAAAACCAGTCCATTGACACCCCTAGTTGTTGAAACCTCTTTTGAAGTTTGGTAGTTGCAATCACCTCCCTTGAACTTTCTGATCACATAATTGCAAGTAGACCCCCTCTGTTAGAATCCTCTAAAAAGAGACATGGAAATGTCCAAAATACTCATGTTGTTATTTTAACTAAAATGTTTATTTTCCAAGTTTTGTCTACATATGAATGTTTACCCCAAACCTTTCCATCTCTTTTTCGAAATTGATTTATTTTCCATTTTTTTCCTTCATATCATTCAGTAAAGTTCCAACTTTAAATTCTCTTTTTTCTTTCTTGTTTTCATAAAGTGCATTGTTGTAACTACAAGGGTATATTGGACAATTTTATGCCTCTTTTTAGAGGATTCTAACAGAGGGGGTTTACTTGCAATTGTATCAAAAAAGTTAGGGGAGGTGATTGTAATTACCAAACTTTAAGGGATGCTTTAGCAATAATCCAAAACTTGAAGGAAGATTTCAGCAATTTTCCCCAAAAAATCAATTTGGGCATGTTAAGCTAGTTCTAATCAAGGTCTATGAATGGCAACAGGGTGGGTTTGGGGGATCATGTTCCCCGTCCCCAACCCTGATTTTGAAATAAAGCCCAACTCCTGACCCCAATTCCCATCAGAGATAAAAGTTATCCTCCATCCCTGATCCCTAATGGAGATGGACTCCCCGAAGGGACCCGAGTCCCTAAAATTTCTAAATTAACAGTATTATTTTGAAAAATAAATTAAATTAAAATAAAGAAAATTTTCAAAAATATAAATAATATTTTAATATATATAATATAAATAATATAAATAAAATCATATATGAAACAATATATTTAATATAAATAGCATTTAATATATATAATCAAGATCGGGGTGGAGCAGGAATTTCATTCTCCAGCTTTGATGGCTCAACCCACCCCCCCTTAATATATATAATCAGGATCGGGGAGGGGCAAGAACTTCATTCTCCATCCTAACGGCTCGATCTCAACTCCAGTCGAGGATCTCTATTAATCCCCATCCCTATCCCTGCCCAGCCAAAACAATTCCCGTGGTCGGGGAGGGCGAGAATTGCCATCCCTTAGGTCTATCAAACCTAAGGAGAAACCGTGTTTTTTTGCCTTAGGGTTGCCACAACCCAAGCGTACGTCACATCAAGCTTCACCCACCTTAAAGCAAGCTGTAGTGTAAACCTGGTCTTGACTCGGCACTTTGGCATCTACCCATGAAGACAAGCATTACAAACCAACAATATCGAAATTTCTTTTAGCCATATCATCGTCTTCCGTTGTGGGAAAACTGTAAAACAACTAAGTTATATATATATATATATATAGAATACACACTAAGAGAGGACACGAGACACTGAGTACTTGAGAATTCCCAGCAGCCCTGTTAAGGAAGGCCTTCATCGCTGGGAACCTTGTTGTATCCCTTTCCTTGTTGCACTTGAACCTCTTCAGCAGGGATTTCGTTACATTGGTAATAAAACACAGTAAACACCGTTAAGCTGAAGATCTTGACCATGCAAATTATACTAATCACCAGAACTGCAATTCTTAATCGTGTAGCTTCTGTGAAATTCACGTTGCTCATTTCGAATCCAAGAAATCCCGAGATGGGGACGAGAACTAGACCACAAAGAACGATGAGAAGACTCCCTTGAAGCCTTCTTCCCTTGATAAGCCCTTCAGCTTTCCCAATTGCCTCCATCCCATAACAACCATCTTCCAGAACCGAGACTACGAGGCTCACAATCGAAACCAGGGACAGATAGAGTGCAATACAAAGAAACAGAAGAGCTACCATGAAAGCAATAGCAGTCAACGCAATCGAACCACTGGAACCAGTAGCAACCATGAAGAAGAAACCTAGGGAAGCCCAGACAAGAAGAGTACAACCCAGATTAAAGAGAGAAATATAGAACCAAGTGATTGCTGGACTCGTCCATGTTGCTCTGATCCTTGAAATCAACTCCTTAAGAGTCAAGTCTCCGCCGCTGTAGTTCACGGCTGAGGCATAAATAGTTGCAATCATGACGAAAAGACAGACCAGCCAAACAGCAGCTATGAAGATCCCTTCTGTGACCATGAGAATTCCAACATCACTTCTGATTTCGCCCATTAGCTCGATGTATTCAGCACTTCCTGGTGTACTTTGTTGCAAGTCTATAATTTTTAGAACCAGATCAAGAACCAATGTTTTGGTAGAAAAATGGTTGCCCAGGAAGAGAAGAAAGGAAGGGAAGATGGTGAAGACAAAGATGGAAGCCATGAGCTTCCCACCATTGAAGAGGATTTTCAGTGCATCTATTAGAATTCCCGCAACACCCAACTGGCCGGAAGATTTCATCGTGTTCTGTGTGGACATTCCCTCAGCTTCTGATGGTATACTCTCTTTGCAATGCTTTTGTGCTCCAAAAAGAAGGCAATGTATACACGTATAAGCTTAGACCCAATTGACTTGACTCGGTCTTATTGGTTAATTTCTTTGCTTGAAGTAGGGGTAAAGATAGGGCAGAAGCTAACCCATGAATTCTTCAGATTACGTTCATCTGATATGATTGATTTTGAATCTGGGCTCTAGATTCCAGATATGTCATAAAATGGCAAGATGTGCTTGATGAAGAAGTTGACAATGAGGACGATAGAATGAAATGTTCGTTTTATTTGTTATTGCGCGAAGAAATTTCTAGGAAGGATATATTTAGACTTTAGGATAATAAAGAAATGACACCACCCAAAAGACAAAAAATGAAGTTTGACATAAGACTCGGTCAGTCTAATCGTGATTTTCAGAAAATCTACTTAGTTAATGTCCATACGCTACTAATTAATTTGTATAGGAATAAGTTAAATCTGTGACCAATGCAATGGTTGAATGCTTCCCATATGATGACCCTTTCTTCTCCGTTTAAATCAGGGTTTTCTCTTGAGGCACCCAGGATAGAGGGAGCTGTGGGAACAACTTCAAAGTACGAAGTACACTCGTAATGTTAATGGCGGAAAAGCTTGCCTTTATGAAGCTATCGCATTAATTAAAAATAAAATCAAGATTTTCATCAGTTTCTAATGATGATATCAAAATGAAATATGATAAAACTTTGGGTACTGAAATTTTGAAATACTTGTCAAAATTTCACCTAAAATTGTCCGAACATAGCCAAAACTTCTGACTACTCTGAGGTTTACAACCATGGACGAAGCTACTTTCTCATTCATACAAGGTGAGTAGATGCCCCAACCTCCCATGGAAATAATAAAGGTGGGGTAGCCAATTCAAAACTAGCAAGTGTAAAAGCCGATGGGTATGGAATGATACGAATGGGCCTGACCAAGTCTGTCTAGTTTTCAATCCTCATCTCCTATTATAATTAATTAACGTGGACCTGGATTTGTTAAGAAAAGCTAAACAATAAAATACATAAGAGTATATAATTATTTTATATTTCTAAGTTTTTAAATAATGATTAATTATTTATATTTTATAATACTTTTAATAATTTTTTACAATACAAAAATAACAATAATTTATTTCAGTTAAGTTTGTTCATCGAACTGATGAAACCAATCAACCTGACCAACTTGACCCGAATTGCTTAGTTTCTAATCTTTACGGTTGAAATTGGGATCAATTTTGCTGTGGTCATTTGTAAATTGACCAAAATCGGATGACCCAATCACAAACATATACTAATATTTTTATATTTTCAATATATTTTTTTTAATACGGGAAAGTGGGGAAATTCCCATATTTCTTAGTCCCAAATATTTTATATTATAAATTTATTTTTTAATAATGTTAATGTAATTTTTAAAATATAAAATTTAGTTTTCAATGTAATCTTTTAAACCAATTGAGCAAACCAAAAATCAACCCAAACCAATACAACCCGATTTATTTGGTTTTCAATAATGGTCAGTAGAATCTTAACCTGTATATCCTGAATACCTTGTCGAGTTACTGCATTGCTTGGATCAATGCCCATTATGTGATTATGAAGGACACAACATGCAATTAGAATCTTAACCTGTGTAAGGAAATCAAAGTGTTGGGTGGAGTCTAGAATGGCCCAGTGCTTCTTTAGTACACCAAATGCGCACTCCACTGCAGTACTCAATGCAGAATGCCTATGGTTGAAGATTTCTTTTGCAGAATCAGGTAACTATCCTTGGATCTCATTGAGGTGGTACCGTGTGTTTAGATAAGGAGCTAAGAATCACGGCATATTTCTATAACCCACATCTACAAGATATTACTTTCCTATATTCACATGGAAGTAAATAATAAAAAAAAACAATTCACACCAATGATCCTGTTGATATAGAGGTAGGAAGAAGATAGAAAAAATTTTGTAGATTACCTTCAGGTATACTAAGGCTATATTCCCTCTATAAGGAATCATACAGGACTGTTGCATCAGTAGCTAACCCTTCCCAACTAGCCAATACATAGGTAAATTTCAAGTCAAATGTGATTGTGGCCATCACATTTTGGGTGGTTACCCCTTTCCTACCACAAAATCTAGCATGCTCTTCAACAGACACCTTGCAAGGAATTTGAGTTCCATCAATAATAGCACCTATGTAGTCCTACATTTCAACTAGATCCATGTCATATGGGTAACGGATTAGATTTATATGTTTAATTGTTAGCAATACATATTATTAGGCATACCTTGAAGTATGGCATGAATCAGGCATCATATTTGATTTCTGGCAGTACATGATCTCATGTAGGTTGTGCAACCAACAGGGGATACAACTTCAACACAACGCGAAGGACTTTATGAAAGTATCGGCTAAAGGTTTCCTGGGATCAGCCAAACCTAACATGGATTGCACTATTCCGGACATTGTGACCAATGGTGTGAAAGAACATTGCAACTTGCTCCTCAACATTCAAATGAAGGGTTGGTGTGAGTTGACCATGTAGTCTAAGTAAATCACACAGTGAATCAAAGCATCTTCTCTTCATCCTAATTTGCGAAAGGCATGACTCCTCACTATTAAATATGCTCTTCATGAATTTCCCTTTCCCTATGCTCCTAACTTCCCTTGCTCTCGGACGCTCACAAAGTGTGTAGTAGCCTACCATAATTGGGGTAATGATGACACCCAGGATTGCAAAGAAGGCCCCTACAACTCGCCTACGTCTTTCAATGTATCAAGGTGCCCTCATGTCTGGTAGTCGAAGACAAACACACAGTCAAATAAACACTTTATCATAGTGAGCATAGGCTATATAAATATTTTATCTATGGATGCAAATTTGTTAAAATAACTGAATTGAACTCAAGAAAGAAAGGGGTATATCAAGCAAAAAGACATATTGCTTGAGGTTCTAGGTTAAAGTCTAACTACCATTGAATTTCAGGTCTATCAATGCTATGACAAAAGGTTTTTGGTTTCTGGTAATCTAATCCTACAATATCAGATCTGAAATCTAATCCTACAATTTTAGATTTGGTAATCTAATCCTACAATTTCAGGTCTGAATTTCAGATTTGAATTTCAGTTCTGAATTCTAATACTTCATAAAATCTAACCCTAATCTGCTCCCCACCAGCCTCCTTTCACATGATACAACCATACATTGTTGAGAAGTGAGAACCCTAATCTCCTGATGAGATAAAAACCATTGCATGCATTTGAATCTTAGCACATGCATCCCCTTATGCTAAATGATAACCATAGACGTAGGAATGTATGTGATATTGTGATAGAAACCAAAACTATTGGCCTCTGGGGCTGTGCCTCTAATGGATCTTGGATGGTTTCTCATGGGAATTTAACAACCTGTTGATTCTTCTTATATGTAGTACATGATATTCAGTATGTATGCATGATGAATTTGTATATCATTAGGAGGACAGTCTTGGAATAGGCCTTCATACAATGAACTGGAAAACTAGGGTTAGGAGCTCTATTCTTCAACTATTTACTAAATTTGATCAAGACTAAATCCTAATGAGAACATAAAAGCTCTCACTCAAAAGGCCTGACCACCCAAAAATAAACACAATCAGAAGCAAAATAAACCTGGAAGATCTAATTAAACCAAAGAGTTGGAAGTTGGAGTTGATCCGCAAGAAATTTTATTGAAGACAGGGTGAATGTGTAGAATGTACAAAAGGAATAAGGATCTCAAGCGAGGAAAACAGCAATACTGCCACCACAAATATAAGTTTTAAGAAGGAAAAAGTTTCCTTCTACAAGGAATCTCACCCCCCTCCACCTTGATAGTATCATCACCTTGCTTGTTTTCTTCTCACTTGTAGTTTGCAGATGATACTATCGTTATCTATAAATTGATCCTAAATAGTTGGGATAAGGTTTCGTTCCATTTACTGCCTTTTTTCATTAGCCACTAATGAACATCCATTCCTGTTTAAGATAAACCTATATCCGAATTTGATGGGAGAGGTGGTGAACTAAAAGTGCTTGCAGGGGCACTGGGCTATGAGTTGAGATGATTCTTAGTGCTATTGATCCTATTATGAAGAATGGTTTTTGGAGGTTTCTGCATTTATAGACAATTACTAAGCTCAAGGATATTTTAAAGATTGGATACCCCTAGAAGAAAATTTCTCCTTCAGATCTAGTTCATGGCATAAAACAAAATAGATTTACTACCACTGAAAGCATAGAGATATCTTCATTCCTGGAAAGGGCTTTTGTTCACCTTGAAGCATGGTTCCAGTGGTTCAATACTACACAATCAGGTAAGACATTCAATTTCTAATAATGAACATTGCAGTTTTACTTGGTAGTTCTATCCTTCAAAACATCTAGAAGGATATTGATTAGTTAAAACTGGCATATTTATCTTGCTTTAGAAGTAGGGAGCCACAATAGACTTGTTTGACATTTCTCATGAGAACAAGTTTCTAAATGTGTTACAGAGGTTTTTGATTGTGTTAAGAATGAAATATTTATACTTAAGACATCTTAGTAGGTTATTGTATTAACTTTTTTTCTCTACTAAAATTCCAAAAATCTGTTGGTTACAACTACACTATACTGTATGGTGTATATTTACAGTTCAATATTTCATTTTCTAGGAAAGGATATTAGTAGTTATTATTGGCATGGAAGAGACAAGGCAACGACTCGTGAACTAAACCCAAAGGTTCAAATTACAACTTTGTGACCACCTGCAGTTATTGATGTTGATTTTTCTAATTTGCTTTTACAAGAATGAAATTGTTACTTCTTAATTTCTCTTTCATGTAGTCTTAATGAATTTTAGAAATTGAAAATTCAGCAAGTTCAGATCAAGTTGGCTAGACTCAACTAAGTATTCACATGTATAAAATCGATGTATTTTATACATCGATAATCGAAGTAAAAAAAAATCGAAACTCACTTTTACACCGATTTTTAGAGTACTTTTACACCCCATCCAAACGGCCGCAAAATTGGACCTGAATGTAAAAATACACTGAACCGGGTTTTACGCCCCATCCAAACGCAGCCTTAAGGCTTTTCAGTGTAAAATATTTTGAGTTTTTGGCGATCTTCGGCTTCCACATTAGGGATAATGATGCTTTTGTTTGAATTTGTTGCTTTCTCTGGTCATTAGTAGGTTCAGTTTTGTTGGGACAACCGTATATTGGTTCGACTTAGCCTTAAAATTAGGTTTCATTGATGTTATGCTCCAATTACTAGTTCCTTATTTGTTTTAGATTGTACAGGTTTGTTTTGCAGGATTATTGTTTTGGTTATCCTTTTTTGAGGTTTTTGTCTCTACTAGTAAACATGTGCATGCATTTGCACGTGACAATATCTCTAAGGCCTTGTTCACTTTTCAGTAAGTTACTTACTTGGGTAAATGCAATTACATGGGTAAGTTTTTCCTGGGAAACACTTACCCAGGTAAGTGCATTTACCCATGTTCTTTTATTTCTCAAGTAAATAAGGTAATGACCATTTTAGTCATAAAAATCCATTATGAAAATGGGCATTTTTGTCACATTCAAGTGTTAGCAACTTTCCTTCTAGGTGGGAAAGTTATTTATCCACCTAGGAGATGGGTATCCCTTTCCTTACCCAGGTAAGTGCATTTACCCATGTTCTTTTATTTCTCAAGTAAATAAGGTAATGACCATTTTAGTCATAAAAATCCATTATGAAAATGGGCATTTTTGTCACATTCAAGTGTTAGCAACTTTCCTTCTAGGTGGAAAAGTTATTTACCCACCTAGGAGATGGGTATCACTTTCCAGGAAAATAAACTTTCCCCGGTCCCCACATTAACCTGAAAAATGAACATGGGATTCTTGGTCAATGGAAACCAAAATCCCATTAACCAACTTTCCCCCTTCTCAAAATCCAAAAAAAGAATGCCCCCTAAGACAAAATTATATATAATTTATGGACAGTTTCTGAATAGTTATAAGTGAGCAATTTTTAAAGTGAGAGTAAAGGACATATATACCCTCTTTATGTCCATTATATGCTTAGACAAAGGGATAGAAAGCGTCCAATTAAAATTCCAAAAAGAATGGGCATTTGCTCTTTTATAGGTAGTATAGATTTATTGGTTTTAGTTTTATTTTTTATTTTTTATTTTTTTTATATAATTGTTCTTGCATCAGATGAAGAAACAATAGAACTGAAGCTCAATAAAAAAATGATGCAAAAACCTAACTACACCTGTTAGTGCCTTTATTCACGCACTCGAAAGGGATGGTGACTTGATATGGATATAAGAAGTGGCAATTTATTGGTGATAGTAATTTCATTTTATACTTTTGATATTTTAATTCGAAAACACAAGAATGTTATTTAATAAAAAAAAAAGGTGGCAGTTTGGTCGGAAGTGAATAAGGAAAATATATATGTGTAATACTTTTAATTTATTAATTTGAAAGAAGTGAATTTCCAGTGTTTTCAAACGGTTATTGGCCCTGACGGTTAGACTGTTTGGTCAGCGACATGCTGACCCAGGTGACCGACCAGTTTGACCTAGAGAACAGTTTTGACTGCTTTTTATTTAATTATTATTTTTTTTTAATTTGAAATCCATTTGAATAGGACAGTTGAACCACTGACCTAGTGCCCGTTAAAGGGTACAAATTGGGACATACCACCATCAATGCTGTTGAAGCATTGGCAGTATGGAAAGCACACAACCTAGCTCTGAATTTTAAGGATTTCTCAATCGTCACTAAAGGGGATCCGAAGCTAGTTATCTCTTGCCTTCAGCAAATCACAAATCCTTCGTGGAGATTGAAGAATATCATTTCTAGCTGTTTAGAGCTCGTGGAGAAGTTCGTCTTACTGGCTTGTGAATCGAGAGGCAAATCAAGCTATTGATCTATTGAATCATGACGCTTTGAAGAATAATAATTTGGATTCCCTTTCTTTAGATCTTTTTAACCTTCCAAAGAATATTATATGTAATATGTATTATAGGATTCATATTATTATAATATTTATATTAGCATAATCATCACCATCCAAGCCTTATCCCAACCATACGGGATCAACTACAAGAATCTTGTTTCACTATTTCATTCTCTTTAAAGCCAATAGCAAATAAAATGAGAAAAAGTAGACTTACATGGCTTAGTCACATGAATAGAAGAGCATCAACATCATCTATAAAAAGAAGTGATCTATTGCAAGGTGAAAGGTCTAAAAGGGCTATGGATAGACCAATAAAAAGATTTGGATAGAAGTAGTAAAAAATTATTTAACCACCAATATATTATAATATTTATATAACAAAGTAAGATATTGGGCCAGTCCTGGACTAGGCTGAAAATGATCAGTCCTACCATCAAGCCTTCTAAATTCTCATAAATTAAAAGAAAAAAAAAGAATCATCATCATTTGAGCCTTACCTGAACTACATACGGTTGGTTACATGAATCCTATTTCATTGTTTCATTCTACTAGTAAATGTGCACATGCGTTGCATGTGACAATTTTTATTGATAATGATAATGATGATAAAATTTAAATGTTCTTCTCAGAGCTCATATAACAAAAATAAGTAACCAAATCATAATGTAACTGATGAGGGCATATTTGGCCCTCCACTCACATCATGACACATGGCATATCAGAATAGTTGGACTACATCCCAGCATCACCTAGGCAACAACTTGTCTTAGCCAAAATGGGGTCCCAGCTGGCGACCTGCCTTTGCCGCCGATCTAGCGACCTACTTCTGTTGCCGACCTGGAGACCAGCCTCTGCCGCCGACCTGGTGACCTACTTCTACTACCGACCTGGCAACCTGCCTCTACCGCCGACTTGGCGACCTACCTCTGCCGCCGACTTGGCGACCTGGCGACCTGCTTCTATCGCCGACCTGGCAACCTACCTCTCTAGAAGCTTGCAATTTGTCTTTGAACCTTTCGGGATCACGTCACAGAACAGTAGGCCTTATCCTCATCCCGCCCAAATCGGAGAGGAACGATAAGCCTTATTAACTGGCATGTTATCCTCCTTCCAAAGCGGAACGGACCCCTACGTCGTGGACCGAGGATTTCGGGAGCGTTTCACGAGACCCACGGCAGCCCAGTTATATAAGGGCACCAACCCTTAAGACCCAAGTAGATGCGCAATTTAGTTCTCATAGCTCTCCAGCTCGTCACCATTCAGCTAGGCATCAGAGCCACCTCTCCAGCTCGTCACCACTCAGTTAGGCATCAATGCCACCTCTCCAGCTCGTCATGACCATTCAACTAGACATCAGAGCCACCTCTCCAGCTCGTCACCATTCAGTTAGGCATCAGAGCCACTTCTCCAACTCGTCACCATTCAGCTAGGCATCAGAGCCACCTCTCTAGCTCGCCACCATTCAGCTAGGCATCTAAGCCACCTTCCAGGTAGGAACCATTCAACTAGGCATCCAAGCCACATTCCAAGTAGGGAATACTCAGCCAGGCATCCGAGTCACTTGCTAGCCAGGAGCTGCCAAAATGCGCATCATCAGTAACTGATATTATAAAAATGATAACTAATTAGGTGGTTATCATCATCACCTAAGAATCTTGTCCAAACTATATGGGATCAGTTACACGAATCACCTTTCACCATCCAATTCCATTCAATGCTATATCCATCATTAAATTATGTGCACTTATATTTTTTATTACTTCCACCTAGGTCCTCGATTTACCCTCACTCTTCTATCACCTTCAACATTAAATTGATCACTTTTTCAAACAAATTCTATATATGGTTTTGCATGCACATGACCAAACCATCTCAATCTACTTCCTCTCATTTTTCTCCTTTTAGAGCTACTCCTAGGTTCCTTCATATGCCAATCAAGTAGAATTCATTAAAATTGCTTAGGGGTATGATCGGTTAAAATTCTTTTGGTAGCATATTTTCTGCAATTATAGATATAAGGAATATATATAATATTAAAAGGCATGTTCAATTTTTTATAAGCTTTATAATTTTTCATATTTTGTATTTTCATTATTTGTTTTATGACATCACAAGTTAACTTATTTAACTAGGAGGCAAATGCAATTGCAATTGAGCTTTTAGAATATTGGTTTTATCTCATGGCCAAGTCAAGTACTCAAAGAGGTTAATCCATCACCTAACAATGATTTGTCAATTTACAACCAAACCATTTGCAAAAGACATTTACTTGGTTATCAGCATGGTGACCTAATTAAACCGTTTGACCTAGTTAGTGGGACCATGAATTAGACATCAATTTTTCTAATTAGTATTCCATTTCTGTCATTTTTAAAAACAATTATTCTTCATCACACTTAGTTTTTAATATGCCAAATATATGATACTAAACATGTGCCCAAATTTGTTTTATTATTTTATGTATCTTTTCATAATTTTTTCATTTCTTTATTTTTAATTTTTTTAATTATGGTACCATGGGTTGACCAATTTGACTCAAATGGTTGAACCATTGATCTGCCACCCAAATAGAAAATGGTTTCATTTTTGTTTGATTTTAAATTTTATATTCTATGTTCATCATTAATAAATATTTCATATTTATTTTTTTATATGTCATTGTATGGATCGGGATTTACATACTCCATTTGGGCATTTCTATTGTGTATACTTCCTTTTTTTCTCTTTAAATGAAGTTTTAGTTTACAAAAAATATCATATTTGTGTTTAATATGATGATATATAAAATAGCGATGTGCCCTAAATAATATTAAGAAAACGAAATGTTGATACATATTAGTTATTATCTATTTTAAAGTAATAATTTCTAAAAGTTTTATTAAAGTGGTCAATGCACTTTTTCAAGTTGTAATCTTCCCTAAGGGGCGGCTCAGTTGGTATGTTAACTGGTTCGCTCCAACATAGATGTGGACTTGATTTCCACAACCACTGAATTTGGGGATGGGGTTATTAGTGGTGCATATCACCAAATATCAAAAAAAAAAAAAACTACCCCTTTTTACCTTATCATGATCAAAAAAAATTGAAGCATTTTCTACAAATATGATGTAAAAGGAAAAATTATAGAAAAAACTTAACTAAATTTAAGATAATATTAGTTTGTCATGATCAATTTCTTTTTCTTTTTTTGGGTAGAAATGATCAAATTTCTATGATAACTAGGTATTGGTAGATTTTCGTTTGTCATGATATAGGCAAGAATTGAAAAAGTAATAAAAATAAGTGTATGAATATATTCTTCTATAAGACATATAGCATCTTGTCATTAACCTGAAAAGTTGTTAAGAAACTATTGGACTTGATGCGTGACCACAAAGGCATTGATATTAAGGGTCTGTTAGACAATAGCTTAAGTGGCTGAATTGGATGATTTACTGATTTTTTCTTTTAGTCAGTAAAATTTTATATAGGCTTTGTATGTTTGCGATACAAATGTTGAATCAGGGTATTTATGTATCTCGGTTCGGATTTGTGAGCATTTGTTTGATATGTAAAAATGCAATTATTAAGAGGTCAAAAATGTGTTTCTTGACAGTTTTTTGTTGTTAAGTGTTTCCTCTTTTGGATATAGTTTGGTACTCTTCTAATAATCGATGCACTTGACCAAAAGTTTAAGGCATTTAATGATGGGGCCAACATTTTGTACCAATAATTTTAAACAAATAGGAAGAATACAAAAAACGGATTACACTATCAACCCACTTTGCATTCTTGAACCAAAAATAGGGTATTTATATATGCAGAGTACATATTTGTATTTGCATCCACAGCCATAATAGAAAAAGCATATTGATGAACCCAAAAGAAAAACAAAAGACTAAGTCATTCAATTCATCAACTTCAGTTGTTATCAAACAACCCTTCAAACAAAAGAGAATAAAAGGAAACAAAGTAAGAGATGTGCAACAAAAGAGCAAAAAAAACCCGGAGGACTTGAAAGAAAAAGTCAAAATTAAGACAAGATAAAAATATTTAAAATAAAATATATCAATTTGAAATTACTCTAATATTCTAAAGCAATAAATACAACATGAACAAGGAACCAATCCAAACTTCCAAAGCTTCCCCCTATCTGTTACATAGTTAGGACATAGGATCAACCATATCATCCCCTCCATGTAACATGTAATAACAAAGGTGTACAGAAGAACCCTAATTAATTAGCTCAATTAGTAAACTTTTCTTCATAGTATTTTCTTTTTTATTTTTTTTTCTGATAGATCTTCATATTATTTGCTTGATTTGTCAATAGCATGATGAGGGCTCAAGTAATGCTAATGCTGTTGTGGTTGCATTGCAAATGTTGACCAGTGCAATTTTGCACCCATTTCAGTTTTGCTTTGCATTTGTAATCAATTATAATTTGCATTCTAACTGATACAAAGTTTGCTATGCCTATTTTGCATTCATTAGCAGTGCAAATTTTGTATCTCAAACCACCTTCCCCAGTCTCAATTATTTCTCATATAAACCTTAACTCCTAGACGGATAACCCTCTTCCTACCACTATTCCCTTTCATTTAAAGTGAAGGCCACTTTATTTTGCTTGTGCAACTGGTTAAAACCTTAACTCAACGAGTAAATTTTTCTCTATATTGTTTAATTTGTTTGATTGTCAAGAGGATGACGAGAAAACAAGCAAAAATGAGTTGGCACCTTAGCACCCAAGACATGGGTCAGTATGTAGCTTTGTTGAGACTCAACACCACTAGAGCAATTCCCTTTGTCACATTTGTTCCTCCTTTGTCTGGTGGATTTGAAAAGAGAAGAGAACATGTGGGATTGCTTGAAGCACATGCAAAGAACAATACAAGCCCACTTTACAGCCCCCTTAGTAAAGCAAAAGAAATAAAAGCAAAGCCTTAGCTTTTCTCTACAGCCAGAGAATCTAGGTTCTAGAGTGTGCACCTAACGACCCGACCCGCCAACCCCAAATTCCCGGGTTAACGGGTTCACAAAATTCAACCAATTCAGACCGGCAGTTGGTTAGCCAATCCAAGCCCAGACCCACTTCAAAAATGTCTGTATTATCTACAAACCCAGATATTGACCCGATATCATCCAAATGTGACGAGGTGCTTATCAGTTATCACCATCAAATTGAAATCCAGTACAATGGAATTGAAAGACTATTCTGTACTACAATTAGTACAATCTAATCAAAATCCAGAACCACTTTGGCATAGAATGTAACTAAAGTGGGCCCACCACCGGAAAGATCAAAAGAAGAAAATCACAAGAACCTTCTCTACTCACAAAACTTGTGAAGAAACAAATTTAAACGGTAGGCCATTATCCACTCTATCAAGCTGCCAAGTCCTACTTCTGCTGCATTCGCAATATAACACAGTATTAACGACATAGCTCCAAAGGATAAGCAACCCAAACAAGCAAGCCAGGCCGATTTTCATCACCCAATCCTGACCGTCCATCACAACCCTCAACCCCCACCCCACCCCACCCGAACCCAAAACCAGACATCCAGCCAATACCCACCCGAAAACCCGTTTCTGCTCCACCACCCTCCACCCCACCTTCACAGCCTCCCACCCAAACGTCTCCTCCACCACCGAAGCCACCAACGCCAGGCCCAAAACCGCCCTCAAATACACCTCCACCGCCGCCCCGATCACCGCCACCAGCCACCTCGCACGTGCGCCACCCCCCACCACCGCCGAGCACGTCAGCGGCACGAACTCGTAAGCCAACAAGATCGCAAACGCATATATGGACGTAGCCAACGGTCTCTTCCAACTCGCCTGGACTGCTGCGATCGCCGTTTGGCAACTCGGCCGTTTCCCGGAGAACGCCAGTGCCGTCGAGTTAACGGACGTTATCGTGGCCAAGAGGGAGATAACATAAGAAGGAAGGAAAAAGAGAGCCTTAAACCGGAGCAGAGTGAGCAAGTCGGCTCGGGATTCTTCCCAAACATGCCGAGCTTCGGTCCGGGTAGGTGACAACAGCGCAAGGGCTTCAAGGCTGTAGATTTTGAGTTGGAGAGGGTGGGAATAGAGAGAGAGGGCGAAGGAAAGGAGAGAGAGTGGGAGAGTGGTGAGGACAAAAATGGAAATGAAGAGACTGAGATTGGTTTGGAGGATTTTGAAGGAGTCGACGAGGGTTTTCAGAGCGGAAACGGAGCGAGTTTCTACTTCTTCGGTTTCAGACATTCCTTTCCTTCTCGATCTGTTGCCCGTGTTTCTTTCTACGGTTTTATGCTGTGGCTTTGTGGATTGTTTGGGTTGAGCGAGACATCCTTGACCGTTGGATTGGTTCTTCACTTTCTCATGGTGGGACCAGAATAAGAAGGCCAAGATGAAAGGAAATTAACGGCCAACGCCAAATATAGTTATGTTCGTTAGGATTTGGTCAAAAAGCAAAAAAAAAATAAAAATAAAAATAAAGGCTTTGTAAGTGAGTAAGGAAATTAATGCCAGTTTGATGATTAAATGGTTGTTAAAAAAATATTTATTCTATAAGTATTTGTTAGAAGTAATTATTTTAATAATCAATTAAGATTGTTCGGTGATCCATTTGTCAAATCATTTATTATATTTTTAACTACTTATTAGAGTGGGGATGTTGATGTTTAGTAAGCTATTTTTCCCATAAGTGTTTATATTGACACAAATGACAATTTTACCCTTCACTTCACTCATACATATATACAATGCTTTTTACATCTTATACTATACATTTCAATTAAAAAACATCACATCATGACAACTGAGAGCCCACGTGGATCCACATGTGAATTGCCATGTGGACCTAATTAATAATAATAATAATAATAATTGATGGAGGGTGATTTGGCCCGACCTTGTAGCCCGGGTACACATGGGCGTGACCTTGCTCAAATGATGACTCAGCGTGACAGCACAGCAGGCGCAGCCTCAACTCGGTGGGACCCTCCCTCCGAGTTCAGCCCGGCAACTCGGCGGGATAGACTACTCGTCGGAAGCCCCTGGCCTGCACCGCCTCCCCGGGGCTAAGGCACCCCGAGCTGCCCTTGTGCTCGGGGTCCCCTGACCTTTTCTAATACTCGAGCTCCTCCCAGTGGACCTCGGGCCACTCCCAAATAGGAACACACCGATTCGCCTATAAATACCCCGAGGTGAAGACAACTCGAGTCAGACAGCTCGGTTTAGCTTGCCACAGGCAGTTCGCCGCTTACGAGATAGCCCGGCATAGGGTAACTCACGGAAGGGAAGTTCGGCATACCGCAGGAAGACCTCTTGCCCGACCACCGTACCTGACAAATCTGGGGACAGCAGCCATATCTCTCGTCAGACAGCATCGTGCCTGCCACCTTAGAGGGTGCCATACACCTGACAGGCGCGTACCCTGCAATGACGGCCCCGCGCGTGTCACCTCAGCCCTGCCTGCAACGGGTGCGGCAGGCTGACAGTGGCGGTTATACCTGCCCTGTCAGAGGACAATGGGCCTGATGCAACGAAATTCTGTTTTAAGGAGCATATTCTCAAAGAACGAGGTATCATCTTCTATACTCGTGCTATTTGCACTCTTAGCCTTCGTCTTCTCCTTGCTTCTCCTACAGAGTACTAACCTAAGCATCAGAGTGTTCCCGCTGGGTAACCCCCCGAGGATTCTTCTTCTTCCACATTTCAGGTATCTTCCAGGAGCCACGTGAGTGCCAGCTAGGAGTGACCGAATTGCGCTACATCATTTGGCGTCGTCTATGGGAAGTGCTTCGAAAAGCCTTTCTCTAAACCTTCATAGTTCTTTCTTCCTTGAAAACTCAACACTCATGGCTTCCTCAAGCAACATCGGATGAAGCATGGAGATGGATAACTCCAGGGAACAGCCCCAGCTTCCTACTGTCTGCATCAGACAGTTCATTGTCCCCCTCTCAGCGGACGGGATTCCTAGTTCGAACGTGCCTCTTATAGGGGCACCCGTCGTTGCTCCACTCCCTACCACAATCGGAGCAACCTTCACAAAACCCTCGGTTGTTCCCCCAACGACCAACCTGAACCAACTGGAGGACTTGGTGCAGTGCGTGCGAGCCATGCAGGCTCAAATGCAACAGTTTCAACAGTTCCAGATCTATCAGCAGCAGGTGCTACACCAGGTCTCCCAGTACCAGTATCAACAGTAATTCCCTCAACTGCCTCAACCTCAGCTTTAGCAGTCGCAGCTCCCTCCTCGGCACCCAGCCTCACAACGAGCCAGGTCTCGCCGTCAGAATGAGCACCATTCTCGCCAAGGGGAGGCCCCCCAGAACCCTCCTAGGAGCCAGGCCTCCTCCTACAGTAGACAAGAAAGACCAGCCACTCCGGCCACACCGCGGGCAGTCAGGTCGGGAGGACCCCAGCTCACCAGGTCCACGTTTCTTCAGCCCTCGAAGCCCGATACCCCGTTCCTAGAGAACCGGTTCGAGATCCTGGCTACAGGCTCCAAGCAGGATCCCTCTGTCCGCAACCATCACCACCGGCCTGAGCTACTTCCTGCACACACCATTCCTGATAGCACAGAGGTGAGTAGCACCAACGCCGAGCCCGCCAAGAAGCAGAGACGCCGCCGCCGAGCTCGCCGATCTACCACCCACGACCTACCCGAGCTCAGAGGCAAAGAAGAGGTAAGCTCGGGCGAAGTCAAGGCTCCCCTCCTTTCAGTTCAATCCCCCCTATCTCCCAAGCTCCTGGTAGTCCCAATGCCTAAAGATTTTAAACTCCCCCCCTTGACAAGTACGACGGGTCGTTCGACCCAAATGATCACATAGATGCCTTCCAGTTGCAGATGCACCTGGTGAGAGCCAGTGAGTCGTGCATGTGCGTGGCCTTCTCCACCACATTCAGAGGAGTAGCCCGCACATGGTACCGGAACCTGGTGCCCGGATCAATAAGAAGTTGGGCGTAGTTCGCCTAGGCCTTCACGTCCCACTTTGTTACCAGCAAGCGGTGCCCGCAGACTGAAGAAAGCCTTATCAACATAGTGCAGAGAGAGGGAGAATCCATCCGAAACTATATCAAGTGGTTCAACGATGCGTGCATGCAGATACTGCGCCTAGACCCCGTCGTGCGCCTCGTAGTAGCCAAGAAAGGCATGACGCATAAAGAGTTCAAATGGCACATGGTCATCAACCAACCGGTGACCATAACTGAATTTCTTAGGCTCGCGGACAGGTTTATAGCCACGGAGGAAGAGATCAACCAGAAGGGCGAGGGCGTGCCCGAGAAGAGGAAAAGGGAAGGAGAGCCTTTCAGCCAAGGGGACAGCCGAAAGAAATAAGATGCAGCTCGGGGGGCAAAGCCGGGTCAGTCGTTCCGAGCTTCAGTAGAGGACCGAACTGACTACACCCCATTGAACGCAAAGCAGGCCGAAATCCTGATGGCAATCAAAGACGCCCCATATGTGAAGTGTGTTGCGGACATAGAAGCAATAGACACACTCGTAGGCAAGCCTAACCACTGCGGCCGACAGCAGCAGTGAGCAGTAGCACTGAAAGGGGGGGCCCATACAATAGCTCATCAAGGGCCCACTTACCTTGCCACTCTAGCCAATTCACCGCCAGCTTACCTTATCCCTTATCCCTTATCCCTTATCCCATCTACTTATCCCCTGTTCTTAGTAGGAGTTGTGTTACCAGGAAGTTAATTACCATTAGAAGTAAGAGTTTGAGTTTCGATAAGAGATGGATTATCCTAGCCGAATACAACAAGGAAACCCTCTTGTAATCTCTTATTTAAAGGAGCTTGGAATTGGAATAAAGGCATGGAATTTTCGATCAAGGAAAGAGCTGAGGAGAGTTAGGGTGATCTCTTGAACAAATCACCCCCTAGTTCGCCACAATAGGGTCAGCACGCAAAGGGAAGGGCAAGGGAAGGCTAGGAGTTTTCCCCGTGGACTGCCCCGTGACGAGATCCTATGCCTAGGCCCATAAAATTCTGGTATCAGAGCCTACCGTCATGGGGAAACAGGAGCCGTTGTCTTTTAGGGTCCACGAACTGGAACACAAGCTTGTAGAGACCAGCATGGAGGTTTGTGAAAAGGAAGATGTCCGGGAGCTGCGACGCCTGCTAGAAGCATTCCTCTCCAACAAAGAAAAGAGTTATGAGGGAATCGCATACACAAACAGTCGCCATCCGGACTAGGCAGAGGCATCCAGCGAACAGCAGATCGCTGCCCCAACAACCGCAGTTATTCCCAAGTATAGTCGTTTGGAGTTTCCCTCATAAGTGGCAGCGGCGACCCACTGGGATGGCTGTATCGCTGCGAGCAATTCTTTCGTAATCAGCGCACGGAGGAGAAGGATAAAGTCAGTCTGGCCGCGTTCCATCTGACAGACAAAGCGCAACTTTGGTTCTTCTGAGTGGAGCAGGAAGAACCAGGACTTAGTTGGGATCAGTTCAAGTCATACTGCCTCCTTCGGTTCGGACCCCCATTAACGAGCAACCCCCTGGGAGAATTAATTAACCTCAAGTAGGCTGGGACCATAGCCGAGTACCAGCGGCAATTTCAGACCCTTCTCGCTAGAGCCTCTTCAATACGCCCAGACCAGCCGGTGGATATGTTCACCGCAGGGCTAGCAGAACCCCTAAGGGTGGACGTGGAGATGCAACACCCTCCCAACCTAGTCACAGCCATGAACCTGGCACGCACCTTCGAACGCAAACTACAGCTCAACTACGGAACCGTCAGTATGGGGTGGCCTTCATCAGCATGGGCATCCCCGGAACCACTCGGAGTGGCTCTATACTCAGCAGCCAGCCAAGAACGGAAGCCACAGACAAGCACCAATCCCAGGTCAGCATCTAGTGTAGGGAGCAATGTCGTTACACCCCCTATTAAGCACTTGTCCATGGCGGAGATAGCAGAACGCAGGGCGAGGGGGCAATGTTTTAATTGCGAGGAACTCTAAACAGCAGGGCACAAGTGCAAGAGACTTTTTTGCCTCCTGGTGAAACAAGAGGAAGATGAAGAGGAACCCCCTTCATGGGAATCCGATCCAGGAGGGCAAAGCCATTCCACCTATCCAAGATCCCTTTGACGGTGTTCCCGACACCCATCCTGAATTTGAGCTTGAGGACAAGCTCGTAGTCCAAAAGGGGTGTAATGTTGCGGACACAGAAGCAATAGACACACTTGTAGGCGAGTCTAACCACCGCGGCCAGCAACAGCAGTGAAGGGCAACAGTAGTGAGCAGCAGCACTGAAAGGGGGGCCCACACAACAGCTCATCTGGGGCCCACTTACGTTGCCACTCTAGCCAACTCACCGCCAGCTTACCTTATCCCTTATCCCTTACCTTATCCCTTATCTCATCTACTTATCCCATGTTCTTAGTAGGAGTTGTGTTACCAGTAGAAATAGGAAGTTAATTACCATTAGAAGTAGGAGTTTGAGTTTCGATAAGAGATGGATTATCCTAGCCAAATACAACAAGGAAACCCTCTTGTAATTTCCTATTTGAAGAAGCTTGGAATTGGAATAAACGCATGGAATTTTCAATCAAGGAAAGAGCTTAGGAGAGTTAGGGTGATCTCTTGAACAAATCACCCCCTAGTTTGCCATAATAGGGTCAGCACGCAAAGGGAAGGGCAAGGGAAGGCTAGGAGTTTTCCCCGCGGACCGCCCTGTGACGAGATCCTACGCCTGGGCCCATAACAAAGTGGCCACCCCGTTTGAGGGGGAATCCCAATGAAAGAAATAAGAATCTATACTGCAGTTTTCATAGAGATCACGGTCATAGTAGCGAAAATTGTAAAAACCTCCGCGATGAGATTAAGGAGCTCATCCGTCGCGGATATTTAAGGAACTTTGTACAAAATAATAATAATAATAATAATAATAATAATAATAATAATAATAATAATAATAATAATAATAAAATAGGTCAGCAATGGGAGCACGGTAAGGGTGCTCCCGAGTCCAGCAGCAGGCCGACCGAACAGTCACAGAGGTAGCCTCTGGAAGAGAGGCCGGTTCGGGGCACCATCCACATGATACTAGGGGGTTCGATCGTTGCGGATTGTACTTCAGCAGCAGCTCGGACGTCAGTTCATGAAGCCGCCCGAGAAGAACAGAATCCTCCGAAGCGGCCGAGGACAGAAGAGTCAATTTTCTTCACGGAGGATGATGCGTGAGGGGTCCACTACCCCCATGATGACGCACTTATGATAAAGTTGAGGATCAACGACTTCGAGGTCAGGCACGTACTCGTTGACTCGGGCATCTCGGAAGATATCCTCTTCAAAGCCACGTTCGACCAGCTTCAGTTGCAGAAAAGTGACTTGAAGCCCGCAGACACTCCTTTGGTGGGCTTCAGCGGAGAAGAAATCCG
This sequence comes from Nelumbo nucifera, assembly GCF_055504915.1. Taxonomy (NCBI): domain Eukaryota; kingdom Viridiplantae; phylum Streptophyta; class Magnoliopsida; order Proteales; family Nelumbonaceae; genus Nelumbo; species Nelumbo nucifera. Next base: position 28,451,857 of record NC_142656.1, on the reverse strand, counting down.
GCCCCTTGAGAAAATAACAATACCTGTGGAAGTCGGCACATGGCCCTGCGTAGTCAGACTCAACCACGACTTCCTGGTGGTCGTGACCCCCTCCCCATACAATGCCATAATAGGTCGGCCGATCACCCATATCCTACGGGCGGTGGTTTCCACCTATCATTTGGCTATGAAGTTCCCTACAGACTTCGGTGTGGGGGTAGCGCGGGGTGACCAGCTCGAGTCCCGCAAGTGCTATGTTGTCGCCCTAAAGGGAAAGACCAAGGTGGCCGACGACCTCGAACTGGAGCGGCCTACGGATCAAGGCAAAGAACGAGCCATTCCCAGGGAAGAAATAGTCATAGTCCCGACCTCAGCAGCAAACCCAGCTCAGACGCTTCAGATCGGTGCTTCCGTCCAAGAACCTCTACGATCCAAAATGATAAGTTTCTTACTTCAAAATTTAGATATTTTTGCATGGTATGCGGCAGAGATGCCTGGTATAGACCCCGACCTTATAACTCACAAGCTGAATATTGATCCTATAGTTAGGCCCGTTAGACAGAAGAAACGCAACCTAGCCCCGGAGTGGTGGAAAGTGGTCGATGAGGAGGTTGAGAAGCTCCTCGCAGCTGACTTCATAAGAGAAGTCCATTACCCGAGCTGGGTAGCCAACCCCATCCTGGTAAAGAAGGCCAACGGCAAGTGGTACATGTGCGTCGACTACACCGACTTAAACCGTGCTTGCCCAAAAGACTGCTTCCCGCTCCCCAAAATTGACCGCTTGGTAGATGCGACCTCAGGGCATGAGTTGCTAAGTTTCTTGGATGCCTATTCGGGCTATAACCAAATCAAGATGGACCTGGTGGATGAAGAAAAGACTGCCTTCATCACAGAGTTCGGTCTATACTGTTACAAGGTTATGCCCTTCGGGTTGAAAAACGCAGGGGAAACCTTTCAAAGGCTTGTAAATAAGTTGTTTGCACCATTAATTGGCAGAAAAGTAGAATGTTATGTAGATGACATGGTCGTCAAAACTCAATTTTCGCATAAATTAATACAAGACTTACATTCTGTTTTCGAAATTTTGCGTAAGTTTAATATGAGATTGAACCCAAACAAGTGTGTATTCGGTGTGACCTCGGGCAAGTTCCTAGGATACATCGTAAACCGGCGCGGCATTGAAGCCAACCCGGATAAGATCAAGGTCATCTTAGATATGAGACCACCTTGGAAGTTGAAGGAGGTTCAGAGGTTGAATGGCCACATAGCCGCCCTAAGCCGCTTCATGTCCAAATCGGCGGACCGCTTTCTGCTGTTCTTTAGGGTAATCAAGAGCAAAGGGTTCAAATGGACCCAAGACTGTCAGCTCGCGTTTGACGAGCTCAAGAAATACCTCGCTAGTGTGCCGATCTTAACTCGGCCCGAGGAGGGGGATGGTTTAGAACTGTACCTCTCGGCAAGCGACGAAGTGGCCAGTTCGGTACTAATAAAGGAAGTAGATCGGGTTCAATGACCCATCTATTATGTTAGTAAAGTATTGTAGGGAGCAGAGACAAGATATCTAGAGATAGAAAAGCTAGCATACGCACTGGTAATTGTAGCTCGAAAGCTCCACCCGTACTTCCAGGCTCACACTGTTATCGTCCTCATCAACAAACCTCTGAGGCAAGTCTTACTTAAGCTCGAGGTCTTTGGTCGGTTGACGAAGTGGGCCGTTGAGCTCAGCGAGTACAACCTCCAGTACAAGCCGCGGACTGCCATTAAGGCCCAAGCCTTAGCAGACTTCATCGTCAAGTGCACTTTCAGCTCCGAAGTTCCCAGGCCGGTTGAGCACGAGGCTCCCAGCTCGGGTGAGCCCGAAGCTCCTAGGCTGGTTGAGTTCGAGCCCCGTGAGGTAGCAGCTAGTGTGGCATCTCTCCTAGTTCGGCCAAGCGCGAGCTGGGATAGGAGCCCTGGATCCTTCACGTAGATGGCTCCTCGAACCAACAGGGCAGTGGAGCCAAAATAGTTCTGCATGGCCCAAGTGGCACGAAACTGGAGTACGCGCTACGCTTCGAGTTCGCGGCATTGTTATCTGTATCGACTCCTAGCTCGTGGTCAACCAGGTCACTGGCAAATACGAAGCTCGCGAGCCAACCATGATCGCCTACTTAGCCAAAGTCAAAGAAGCCCTGCTCAACTTCCAGTCGCACTTTATCAGGCAAATCCCTTGGTCGGAGAACGCTGAGGCTGACGCCCTGTCCAGATTAGTCAGTGCCAACGACATCACCATGAGAACCATGTACATAAAGGACCTACCTCGGCCTAGCATTCTCGGGGGGGGGGCAGAGGAGGTTGCTCCCGTCGTTCAAGCAGATACGAGCTGGATTGACCCGCTCGCGGGCTTCTTGCTACACGGGACCCTCCCTGCAGATCGCAATGCCGCCAGAAGGGTGCAGCGCCAGGCTGCCAAATACGTCATGATAGACAAACGGCTATACCGGAGATCCTACACACTCCCCTACCTGCATTACTTGCGACCTACCGAAGCCGAGCTCGTACTCCACGACACTCATGAGGGTCTGTGCGGCGGACACTTAGGGGGCAGGGCCCTCACCCAAAAGGCACTTCTATAGGGGTATTATTGGCCAACAATGAAGGCAGATGCCATTGAGCTTGTTAAAAAATGTGACAAATGCCAGAAGCACGCCAATATCCACCACCAACCTGCTGCCGACCTCAAGTATCTCCCCAGCCCGTTGCCCTTTGCACAATGGGGCATCGATCTACTCAGGTCATTCCCGTCAGCAACGGGTGGGAAGAAGTTCTTAGTAGTAGCAGTGGATTACTTCACCATGTGGGTAGAGGCTGAACCCCTTGTAACGATCACAGTCCGGAACGTCCAAAACTTCTTTTGGAAGAACATCGTGTGCCGCTTTGGGTTACCTCGGGTATTGATTTCTAACAACGGCAAGCAGTTCGAGGACTTCAAATTCCAAGACTAGTGCCAAGACATGGGAATCCGACAAAATTTTACTTCAGTCGTACACCCTCAAGCAAACGGTCAGGCAGAAGTCACGAACTGAGCCATCATCCGCAGACTGAAAGCACGGTTGGACTGAACTAAAGGGTTGTGGGCAGATGAGCTACCCAGTGTTCTATGGGCCTACCGGACCACGGAAAAGACCGCCACGGGAGAAACACCCTTCAACCTCACCTATGACACCGAAGCAGTTATCCCCACAGAGATCGAATTCCCTACACTGTGACTCAAAGCATACAGTGACCAGACGAATGAAGATGAGCTCCGTACCAACCTCGATCTACTCGACGAAGTAAGGGACCTCGCGTACATCAAGATCGCAGCCTACTAGCAGAGAGTAGCTCAGTACTATAACGACAGGGTCAAGAAACGGAACCTCCGCGTTGGCGACCTGGTCCTTCGTAAATTTATGGTACCTGAGCCCGGCACTGGAAAGTTCGGGTCCAACTGGGAAGGACCTTACCGAGTGAAACGAGTGCTCGGGGAAGGAACATACGAGCTTGAGACCCTCGAAGGGAAACAAGTACCTCGGGCATGGAATATTGTCAACTTGAGACAATACTATCTGTAACAGCTGAGTAGGCTACGAACCACTCCCCGAGCCTAAGGGCCAAGATGCCGAGCTAACATGGTCTCGGCACTATAAGACCCTATTGCCTCTTCGGCATAGGCGGACTCCAGGAGAACAGACTGTAAGCCGCTCCTCCAACCTTAGGGCTATGACATCAGGCTAATGAAAGACCCCGGCACCATATAAAGCCTAGTCTCCTCATCAGCATAGGCTAAGTACATGTAATTCCTAAGGCACAGGCGGTCCGGGCACGAACCTTGTGATGCATAGCCCGCCCCAGGTGCAGACAGGTCGGGCATGTGCCCTACTATGTTACTCACCTCGGTGTGCGTAAGGGTACCCCTACTAAGTATTGGAATACAGTTCGGGGTCGCGATAGTGGAGGAACCCTCACTTCAGGTAATTAGCCTGATAGCCTAACAACTCAAAATAAAATAACCACTTCAGCAAGTGAAGGAAATTACGCAAGTATTTAGCAAAGTGAATTTCTCATTATGAAAATTTCATTACAAAAGTTGTTACAAGGAAAAAAAGAGAAGAGAAGACTAAGCTTGTAAATATAGGGACCGAGCTATTTCGAAGGCTAGTTGTCTTTGCCAGGGACCTCCTCGGGGGCAGTAATTGGGCCAGTAGGCTTTGCTTCATTGTTGGCACCTTCATCCACAGAGTCCAGATCATCCGCCGACTGACGCACTATGTCATCAGTGATCCGGGAAGTGGTGATTGCGCTTGTGTCCAGATCGGGGTAAAGGTGCCTGATCAGCCACCGACTGAGCTTGAAGCCCTTGTGGTAGGCCTCGGTCATCACGTTGTCAAACTTTGACGACTAGACGTAATCAATAACAGGTCTCCTGGAGGGCGTCCTCAAAGATTCTTGTCTTCTCTTTAAGGTCGGCTCGGAGGTACTCCACCTCGTGCTCTAATTTCCCTTTTGCTTCCTTAAGGTTCTGCACCTCGAGCTTTAGGGAGTCCCGGTCTGCCTCGAGACCGTTCCGGTCTGCCTTGAGACTGTCCCGGTCTGCCTTGAGACTATCAACCTCAAGCCTCAAGGCTTCTTGGCCGACCTTAAACCCGTTCACTTCGGCCCTCAGTCTGTCCTTGTCTCGGGCCAACTCGTTCTTCTCCGCCAACAACACCTCAATAAGGCATCGTTCTGAAGGCGGTGGATCTGACCCCGAGCTGCCCTCAGTTCAGTATGGGCTTCACGGGATGACTTCTCGGCTTCTAGAGCCCGTCTCTGGTGCCAGTCGGACTGGAAGGTCAAGGCACACACGGCGGTGTTCAACTACAAGAAGGAAATCAGTCAAAAAAAAAAAAGAAAGAAAAGAGAGTCTTTCACAGAGAACTCACCACCATGGCATGAGAAGCAGCCCGGCCATCGAGCTGACCAGAAGTGAGGTTAGCCCATTCCGTGACCTCCTCCGGGTATGTGGCCTCCTTGCTCTTCTAGAGACTACACTGGGGGTTCAGAATGCTTTCACCACCCTGGCTCTCCGAGCTAGACACCGCCATCTCTGCCGCATGGGTGGACTCCTCGGAAGCCTCGGCGGCGGCATCAACAGGACAGGCCTCGGCTGTAGCCCCAGCTTAGGAGCGACTTCTGTAGCCCCCCCGGCGACGGTCTCGGCAGGCTCTGTGGTGGGCTCTGCCGCCATCTCGGGACCCCAAGGCACCATGCCCTCCTCCAGGTTGATGACGGGTTGAGGACAGGGGAGCTCGGGCTCTGGAGCTGGAGCCTATGAAGACTGAGCCTCGGCAGAGGCTGGCGGAGACTCGATGCGTGCCTTCTTGGCCACGCGCTTCTTCCTCTTCATTTGGCGGAAGAGCCTTTGACCATCAATCTTCTCCGCCTCCATGGGACCTGCAGCGGAGCTCAACATTAGTAACCCTGAAGTAAATATGTGGACAAAAAGCCGAAGTGAAGGAAAACCTACCCGGGCTCAAGCCAGCCTGGATGAGCTTCTCCTAGGCTATGAAGTCTTTGTAATTTAACCCGAGCTGAGCCAGTGACTGGAGTGCCTTCTTGGTCTTCCCATTTAGAATGACACCGGGGTCTTGAACGGCCACCCTCCAGTCAGTAGGGAAGGGCCACCCCGTGCTGCTCCGAACTACGAAGTAGTCCCGCTTCCAGGCCGGGACTTTACTCAGGAGCCTATGCATGAGTTTGAAACCCGGGCGGGGAGACAGATAGTAAGACCGTCTGTGCCCAGGGAGAGCACCCGAAGCACTCTTATTGGCCAAGATTGTAATGATAATGTCCAGGTCAATGGAAAGAGATCGGTCAAAACATAGGGAAATGATCCCCACCATATTCCGTATGGAGTTTGGGTGAAGTTGGTCCAAAGTGATGTTAAAGTGCACCAGCACCTCAACAATCAGGGGGTGAAGAGGAAGTCGGAGTCCGGCTATCAATTGCTCCCTAAACACCACGATCTCGTCAGGACCGTGCTCCCATGGGAAGTTGCCGGTAGGAAGGCTGTATGAATATTGCCCAGGGAGGTTGAACCTCAGTATGAGGTCCTGGAGCCTCTTCGGGGTCATGGTGGAAGGGCCTAACTGATCTGGCATCTGACCTCGGTGGGAGGTGGATGCCAGATGACCCGAAGCCACACACACATCGGACGGCTGGGCAGCAGAGGAGCCACCCTGAGCCGAGGTACCCACCTCGGGCTCATCGATGAGACTATCTACATCTACGCTAGACGACATTATGAGATAGAAGGGAAAGAATGCTCGGAATAGAAAGAGGAGCTCGGGGACTCACCATAGGAAACACGAACTGACTAGAGGAACGAACCGAGCTAGGAACCTCAAACGCGAGCTCAACTTCGACGCTGGAAACTTTGTGGCAAAGAAATGGCCAAGGGTCCCCACTATTTATAGCTGCTGCGCCCGAGTATTAACGGTCACGATCAAAACGATCCAACGGCTTTCAGAAAAACCAACTACGGGTTCCTCAATGTGAAATCAGTTTAGCGCGTTTTTTCGCGTCCGCAAAGTCCGAATCGCGTGACATCTGCGCGTAAACTGGACGCGACCCAAGTCCCTTTTGACTGAGCCGGGATCTAGACCGGTCCATCTTGGCGAAACGGGTGACAAAGCGGCATGAGTACCGAAGCCAAATCCACCCGGCGCGATATGAACTCCCCGCGCTGGGTCAACACCACCAGCACAGGGAGTGGGGGGCAATTGATGGAGGGTGATTTGGCCCGACCTCGTAGCCCGGGTACATGTGGGCGTGTCCTTACTCAAATGATGACTCAGCGTGACAACACAGCAGGCGCAGCCTCAACTCGGTGGGACCCTCCCTCCGAGTTCAACCTGACAACTCGGCGGGATAGACTACTCGTCGGGAGCCCCCTGGCCTGCACCACCTCCCCAGGGCTAAGGCACCTCGAGCTACCCCTGAGCTCGGGGTCCCATGACCTTTTCTAATACCTGAGCTCCTCCCAGTGGACCTCGGGCCACTCCAGACAGGAACACACCGATTCAGCTATAAATACCTCGAGGTGAAGACACCTCGAGTCAGACAGCTCGGTTTAGCTTGCCACGGGCAGCTCGCCGCTTACGAGATAGCCCGACATAGGGTAACTCGCGGAAGGGAAGTTCGGCATACCACAGGAAGACCTCCTACCCGACCACCGTACCCGACAAATCTGGGGACAGCAGCCATATCTCTCGTTAGACAACGTCGTGCCTACCACCTTAGAGGGTGCCTTACACCTGATAGGCACGTGCCCTGCAATGACGGCCCCGCGCGTGTCACCTCAGCCCTGCCTGCAACGGCTGCGGCGGGCTGACAATGGCGGTTATACCTGCCTTGTCAGAGGCCAGTGGGCTTGATGCAACGGAATTCTGTTTTAAGGAGCCTATTCTCAAAGAACGAGGTATCGTCTTCTATACTCGTGCTATCTGCATTCTTAGCCTTCGTCTTCTCCTTGCTTCTCCTACAGAGTACTAACTTAAGCATCAGAGTGTTCCCGCCAGGTAACCCCCCGGGGATTCTTCTTATTCCACATTTCAGGTATCTTCCAGGAGCCACGTGAGTGTCAACTAGGAGTGACCGGATTGCGCTACATCAATAATAATAATAATAATAAATAAAAATAATAACAAATAATGAATAATATTGATAAATAACAATAATAATAATTTAACAAATATTGAATAGTATTTGTCGCTGGTGGTTGGACGATGAGATTGTCGCCGTTAAACTCTTCCAAAGTGTAGATCTGCTAACACAACAAACAAGGGAGTTTCAAGTTTTAAAAATCCAAGAAAAATGATTTAATGAGAAGAAAAACTTCACAAAATGGAAGAAAATGGCAAAATGACATGTCCGCTTGCCACTTTTCCTAACTGTCGATCGTCACCATTGGACCTATAATTGGGTGTGCCGCTACCCGGTTCACTATGTTTGAATGAGAAGAGATGGAGGTAAAACCCTTGTGCGGGGTATTTTGGGTATTAAAAGAAAATACCAGGGACTGGTTCGTCCATTTCTATTGGAGAAGTACTTCTCCAAGAAGTGCTAGAAAAAAAAAGCCAAATTCAAGTCACTTTTTTAAGAAGTATTTCTTTTAACAAAAAGTACTTCTTCCCCACTTTTTTACCAAGCACATAAAAGCACTTAATAACCACTTAATGTGTGGTCCCAACTCTTAAAAAAAGTACTTCTTAGAAGTGAAATCAAATAGGGGCTAAATAAGGGTGCTCATAGTTCGGTTAACTGGACCGTGGACCTTTTTTTAACCAAACTGGTACTACCGATTTTTGGAAAATTGGTAATCGAAACTGAACCGAAGCCAATTGGTTTACTTCATTGGAATTCGGTTTTTTAATTTTTACAATATATATTATAAAAATATATATAAATATATAATAAAAAATTATAAATATACATAAAATATTATATTTTAAATAATAAATAATACATCATATATTATAAATATATATTTATATATAATGCATATTTATTAATTTAAAATATATAAAATATATATTATATAATATACATAAGTATATATAAAATATATAGAAATATATGCATATCAGTCAGTTCGGTTAACCGTCGGTTTTCTATATTGGTTAACCAAAACTAAACCGGTACCTTTGATTTTTTTAAAACACCGAACCGATTGATTCAATTAACCGATTTTTTTATTTGATTATTTTTGCTCACCCTTAAAATTAATGCCCAACACTGGCCCAATGGAGACGGTTCCTCCAAGGGAGGCCTAAGTAAAAGTGATAAAATTTAGGCTAAATTTACATTGTATTTTATGGAAATTAAATGCCAATAAATCAATAATAAAGTGATACATTGTAGTGACATCTCTAAAGTTATTAATGAAAAATGTAGATTATGTGGCCTCTTTAATATGATTGTTTTTTTTTCTTCTTTTTTTTTTGTATTTGGTGCCCACTACTAATAACCACCCTCTATTTCTCTAAATTGTTGTTTGCGGAATCCATTCCGCATCAATGCTAGAGCGAATCAACTAACATACCACGCAGCACCCCTCGTTTGGTCTTTAACATGATTGGTTGAATGAAGATAATGATACTGTAAAACATAAAATTAAGTAAATTATGTGGCTTCTATAGTTTAATTTGTTAAAATTTTGATATTTCTATTTTAAGAGAAGTTGAAATTTTGATATAACTTATTGTAAAAATTTCAAAATGCATTGTAGTTGGACTTTAAAATTTAACATTAATGTCCAAAAACGAAAATTAATTTCAATTCTAAACTAAGAAAACATTGGCAAGTAAAATGAAAGCAAATGAAACTCAAATATTAAGGTTGTGATTGGATGCAGTGCAAATTTATTTGTACCGGTGCAAAACTATGATAAAGCAAATGGTTTGGGCTCTAATTCTGATTTACTTTTGCTTCAAAATTTAGCTGATGATTTTATTTGATTGCAGTACAAATGAAGTAAAATAATATTAAAGTAAAACTCAAAACAAAATTAAATTATAATTTGCATCCTTTTAATATACAGTCCCATGCATTTGTACTAGTATAATAAATAAAATTGCGCTACAACCAAACAAAACATAAGAGATTTAATAAAATACAAATAACCAACTAATGGTGAATCAATTGATAGGGTTTCTGCTATGAATCACGTCCTTTTCTATTGTGAGGTGGCCCATTGCACCTGATTTAGCTCCTGGTTGATAATTTGAACTAAAGCTTCCCAATTCACTTTGACACTGGTTGTCTAGGTGGGATTCTATTGATTGAGATAATGGCACTAGCACTTCATGCATGGAGGTGGCTATACTACTTGAAGCAAGGTTTTTAAAATCGATTCGGACAACGAATCAGTTAGGGGTCCAGTTCCCGGGTCAAATGGTCTGACCGTTTGAACCGAACAATCGGTCCATTCTGACAAAAAAATAAAAAATGGTCAAAACCGTTGAATGGTTCGAATGATTCAACCATCTGAATCAGCAATTTGTTGACCAAATCAATATTTTTTGGCAAAAATCTGGTTTTGAGGAAAAACAGAAACCGGTTTTTCCGGTCCAGTCCGGTTTTAAAAACCATGCAATGAAAAGAGAGAGAGAGAGAGTTTGATTGCATGCTCGAGAATTGAGAGGAAAAATACATCCTGTGAAAAATTATAACATGATAAAACCTAATCATTCTCTTACCAAGATCTTCAACTGACGACATTCTATCAACTATTTCTCTGATCAAAGCACACAATACCTTGGGTGAGTTCAATAAAACGTATAGAAGAATAACAATACAGAGCAGTTTCTTTAGGTCTTCAATATCCGACGTTTCATTGACAAATTCTCTAATGAAAATCATGAAAACACACAATATCTTGAATGAGTTCAATAAAATAAGCAAGTGAAGAACAACAAAGAGCAGCTTCTTTAGGGGAGATCAACAACGCAAAACAGTAACATTTCACTGGCTTTGGAAGTCGCTTTTTGATAGACATTGCTCTTCTCAATCGTAAGATGCTCACCAAGAATTCTTCTTTAACATCTATTTGACCCCCAATGGTTTCTATCTCATGGGGGTTTTGTTTAACCTCTACCTTTTCATCAAGTTATGATGTAATATGAAAAAATCTTGGGATTTTAACTAATAAGGGCAACTTTTGGGTCTTAATATCAATAAAAATATTTTTTAATATAATTTTTAGAATAGATTAATTTTTTTTAAATATCAAATAGGGGCAGAAACATTGTTCATCTCCTTATTCCTCTAGACCACCGAACAAATCTCTCCACCTTTATCTCTCTCTCCCTTCTTCTTCTTGTTTTCTTTGTAATCCATTAAGAACGCTTCTGTGATTGGGTCTCCTACTCTTGATCTTTCCATTTTGCAGTTCAACCAAATTGGTCATGCAGGCAAACTTAACATAGTACACCACATCAAAGCAGGTGGAAGCCAATTGCATGGCTAGCTGGATTATCTCTTCTTTGTGTTGTGCAACAGCCTCGAATGTTCTTTCGTAACTGGCCAGGTGACCCAGCACTCGTACAGCGACTCTTTGCTCAACTCAATTGATGTTCCCTCGAAGAAGCTCCATCAATGGTGAAATTACGCCAGATTTTACAGCTTCCTCTGCGAACTCAACCTTGTTCATAGTGTAGGAACCGATGATGTGAGCAGCATAGTGGGGGATGTAAATATTATGGTATCTCAAAAGCCTGTTAGAGGTATCTGAAGCAGTTTTGAACACCATTAAAGCCTAGAAATTGGGATTGGGGAGATTTATTTGGTGGTTTGAAGGAGGAAGGAGATGAATAGTATTTCTGCCCCTATTTGATATTTTGTAAAAAACATTAACCTATTTTAATAATTATATTAAAAAGATTATTCTTTTTTATTTTAGGGCCTAAAAGTTGCCCTTATCGGCTATAAACCCAAAAATCTTCAACTGATGAGATTCTTTTTAATCATATAGACTCGTGAGGTCCCTTGAGATCATTGAGAAATCTATTCTGTTTTCATTTTCACTTATATAAATCGTGGCCTGGTGGGTAGAATGAAAGACTTCCAAGTTTCAACTTCAGCAAAGAAGGGTCAGGGTTTCTATCTTAATTTTAGGCTTTTAAACTTGGAAATCAAAAAAAAAAAAAATTAAGAGATAACGATAACGGAAGGCTTATTTCGATCAAGTGTGTTCACATAAGTGATCCAAATCTCTCATGTATGTGGCTGATGTGAGTGGAAATGCATGCTAGCATACAGGAACATGAGTGCAAGAGATCCAAACTCCCCTCTATGACATACATATGTGAAGGTGGATCCAGGAATTCCATCAAAACAGGGTTATTTCAAATAATTTATAAAAGGGTAGAATGGGTATTTGGAAAAAAAATGATGCATCAGTTTAACATTTTTAGTCTGAGTCAATGATGTAAGGGAGGCTTTTGTCAAGTTTTTCAAAAGTTTAGGAGAGGCATTTGTTAAAATGAAACTATAGGGAAGGTTTTTATGATTGTCAAAAACTTCAAGGGAGGTTTTTGTATTTTACCCAATTCTTTGGGATGACACATTATGTCCGGTGTCAATTGGTATTCGGCTAGGACAATGTTGTTGCCTTAACTCTAACCATTTCATGATTAAGGGTGATGCTAGGCACTTTGGATCAAGTATGCACAACATTGTAAGCATGTCTAATGAGCACTTAGAAAAGTTTTTGACACCTGTCCCTTAAAATATACCCACAGCCTATCCTTGAAAAAAATTAAAAACAACTTTTTGATGGTTGTCAGAATATTTATTAAGTGCTCATTGAACGTGCTTACTATGTTGTGCCTACTAGATGTAGTCCCGATGCTGGGGTTATTGTAAAAACACTCTCTTAACTATCAACTAAGATGCATTGGAGGATAAGAGATGTGGTATTAGATTGTTGCTACTTAATGAGGAACCTATAAGTGACGGTTGTTTTTACTCCATATATGTTCTAATGAGATATAGCTCACAAATGTAAAAAATCTTGGTTGTTCAGGGCCAATAGACTTTGGAAACTTTATTGAGCATGATATGTTACAATGGGAGTTTGGTGAAAGAATAATTGTTCTCAATATTCTTTTGACAAGTAGGGGGTTGAAGGAATATTATTTTGAACTAAATAATGTTTGCATATTATTATAAACTTGATCAACCAGGAGATCAGCTATTGTAATCATTAAATTCTTTTGTTGAATGGAATGGATCTAGGTGCATTTTTCTCTTAAGGCTGTGTTTGGAAACAATGAAAATAAGTGTTAATGCGAATATGTAGAGTGTAAAACGGTTCATATAAATTACAAAGTTGGGTTAGTTTTGCATTGACAAATTTACCTTCTTACCAAACAGACTTTTAGCTGTAATAGATGCAAAGATGAATTTCAATCAAGCATACATTTTTTTTTTAATCAAAAACCCACTTGAATGCAAATTTACTTCTTTTTTATTGATGTACTTTTACATCTTATTATCAATGTAATATGCATTTTATCAATGCATAAATGTAATGTTACCAAATACAGGCAAAAGTGAACCAAAGTGCAAATTTACCGTGAACCGGGATTTACACTCCATTTGCATCATTTCCAAATGTAGCCTAAGGCTCAATTTGGAAAGAATACAAATAGAAATATGTATAGTGCAAATACATACAAAATACAAGGTTTTGTGGGCTTGATCAACCAAGAGATGATCTATTGTACTCATTAAAATCTTTATTGAATGGAATTGTCTAGGTATATTTTTTTTCTTAAGGCAAAGTTTGGAAGGAGTACAAATACAAATGTGTACAGTACAAATACACAGTACAAATGTGTATTTGTATACACATGGGACCCATGTTCATGTAAGGAACACTAGCATGTTCACTCATGATAGGCTACATAGCCTTTTACATAGAAAAGAATAAGATAATACAAGTTTTCCTAGTATCATCTCTTTTCACTATCAATAATAAAATAAGAATGTTCAATTCAATTTTATAACAACTTATAGTTTTAAAACTAACTAGTAAAAAATTAAATTTCATAGACAAGTAATGCACCTAAAAGTATTGTTTGGATTAGACTAGAACCTCACTAGATTCCGAAAGTCCCAAACTTGCAAACCAAATGGGAATGCCATAAGGTTGCTTCTGCTTTTCTGGCTTCTACTTCAATTTCTTTCCATGTATTGTATATTATCAATACACACACACATATAACCTAATATCTTAATGGTAATTAAATGGGTAAAGATGTAAATGATTGAAACTTTTTTGATAGGTTGTAGTGATAAATGATAGAAACTTGATCAAGTTGATTATTTTTTTGTAAATTCTTCTAAAAGCCCTAATATCTTTATCTTTTAATGTTTAAAAGGTATGTCAATAATTTGATTTATCAATTATCAAGTAACATTTTATATACCCATTATCAAAAAACATACATATATACATACATGCGTGCGTATGTATATACACACATTAGTAAATAGGCATGTGCAAATTTCAAGTTATAGTAACACTTATTATTATTATTATTATTATTATTATTATTATTATTATTATTATTATTATTATTATTATTATTTATCACACATTTTCTTTAATATAATGATTATATAATATGAGATAATGGAGACGTGTTCAAATTTTCTACACTTTTTTTTTTAAATTTTGTATTTTATATATTTTAAAATTTTTATTATTTAATTATAAAATCATGGATTGACTTATTTGGCTTGGATGTTTAAACCAATTACCCACCACACCCCAACAGAAAAATGGTTTCATTTATGATTAATTTTAAATTTTGTATTCCATTTCCATTATTAATAAAAATAATTTTTGTTTATTACGATGAATATGATATTAAAAGCGTGCCCAAAATTTTATAATTTTTTGTATTTTATTTGTTTTAAAATATTATTATTTTATTATGACATCATGGATTAACTGACCCATTTAATCTAGATGGTTGAGCCATTGACTTACCTAAGCATTATCGTTGCCTAGTCAATTTTAAGTTTTGTTATTTCCATCATTAATAAATATATTTCTTATTCATCACATGCTTAATTTTGTTTAATAGGATGAATTTATAATATTTTTCTATGAAGTTTTTATTTCTTTTAATTTTTGTATTTATAGATTATTTCTATTTAATTATGACATCATGGATTGTCTTATTTGTGATTTGATGAGATGGTTAAACTATCAACCTACTACCCAAATGGAAGAATGGTTTCATTTTTTTGTTCAATTAAAAAAAATATTTTTATATTATTAAAATTATGTGGTATATATAGAATTAGTGAAATTCAATGGTGAGAAACAAAAATGCTTTAAAATGGGATTTAATGATAAAATTGGAGTTAATAACTTAATCATAATTATTAATGAAAGGGAATTTGATGAATTACAAGTGATGATGATGATAGTTTGAATATTGTTATTAGAACCTATGTATGAATTCGGGTTTTGTGTGAAACATGTGTATGAACTTGGTCAAATGACAAATCATGAGTGAACACACCAGTGTTCTTTATGCATGGGACCCATATAGGATGTAGGCCCCATGTATACAAGATATCGGTATATTGGCTTGTGATAAACACATAATCAAGTCTGCACACCTGTGTTCATAGTAGATGCCATTACAACAAAGACAAGTAATTGAAGCATGGAATATTGGTAAATTTGTTGTCTTTCAACTTAAAGAATTAGCTTAAAATATCCTTATCTGTATTTTATACAATGTTTTTAACTTATGGTTGAAAAAAATAATCGAATTGATTGACCTATCACCCATACAAATTTAATAAAAAATATATTTCAATCCAACGATTTAAAAAATATTGACTTGGTTAACAAGTAGATGACCTTATTGGTTGAACTATTGATCTATTTGACCAAATCAATAGGACTTAAGTAAGATATTGATTCTTTCTTTGTGTTTTTAACTATTTTCATATTTAATAACAATAGATTTAATTTTTTATACATATTTTTGTTTAATATGATGAATATAATATTAAAGACATGCTCAACTTTTTTTTATAAATTTTACAAAAGTTGTTATATTTTTATTGTTATTATTTAATTTATGAATTTCATGTTGACTTATTAGATTGAGGGTGGGCCTTGGCATAACAATTGGGTTGCTCCATTGTGGCTTGGGTGACTATGGTTCAAATCTTGGAAACAACCTCTTTGTATATGTGTAGGAGTAATGTTGTGTACATTTGTCCCTCTTTACACCCTGCATTGGTAGGAGCCCCATGTATTGAGCTGTTCTTTTTTATGTTGACTTATTAGATTAAAATACAATTCTAATTGATTTTTAGAACATAGGATATTTATTAGTGTTTTACACAAGATTTTAATTAGTGTTTTTTATCCTATGCTCAGATCAATTGGTTAGGTTAGTCGGCTTGTCACTTGAACATGATTTTGGGTCCATTTACACAATTTTTTTTTTTTTTTGACATTGATAATTAAACAATTGAACCATTTTACTTGATCAATGGGTTAATGGGTCATATACTCTTAGGTGCCTAAATTTTTGTTATTTCTTAAAAAAAGTGGGTTCATTTATTAGACATTAATTTTCTTTGCTCCTAATTTTTTATTTTATTTCTTTCATTGATAAAAAAATAGTTATTATTTATTACATTTATTTTTTAATATCACAAACATACATTAATAGAAAATTAAACAATTGAACCATTTAACTTGATCAATGGGTTAATGGGTCTTATACTCTTAGGTGCCTAAATTTTTGTTATCTACTATTGTATTTGACAATTTTGCTAACCAAGTTGAATGAAAAGATGCCTACGGGCTTTTTCTTAAAAAAAGTGGGTTCATTTATTAGGCATTAATTTTCTTTGCCCCTAATTTTTATTTTATTTCTTTCATTGATAAAAAATAGTTATTATTTATTACATTTATTTTTTAATATGGCAAACATACATTAATAGAAACATACCCACATTTCCTATAATTTTTTTTTTATTTTTAACCTATTATATTTCTGTTTATTTATTTTTTTTAATTTTATTACTTTAATTATAACATTATTGATTGACCCATTTAATCTAGATGATTGAACCACTCACCCATCACCTACATGGAAATACCATTCAGATTAATTTTAAATTATATATTTCACTTGCATCATTAATAAAAATAAATCTTAATTATCAATTTTTTTTAATATAATTAATATATAATATTAGAGATATGCCTAAATTTTCTATTAATTTTTATATTTTTATATTTTTGTATTTTATTTTAAAAGTTTTGTTATTTAATTATCACATTGGTCTATTTGACCCAAACCACTAATGTAACCCATCACCCAAAGAGGAAAGTGGTTTTATTTTTGGTTTATTTTAAATTTTGTATTCCATTTTTTTATTAATATAATTACTTTTTATGTGAAATACTTATTTTTGTTTAACATAATAAATATACAATACTAGAGATATAACCAGTTTTTTAATTTTATAAACATTAGATATGTGCTCAAAACTTTTTACAATTTTTCTGTATTTTTTTGATATAACCAGTTTAAAAATTTTATCATTTGACTATGGCATCATTACATTTTTAGGCTAACTTCAAATTTTGTATTGTATTTTTATCATTTCATTAATTAAAAATACTTTGGCATATAATACTTATACTTATTTAGTATGATGAATATAATATTAGAGTTATGCCCAAGTCCTTTTTATTTTCTATATTTTTATATTATATCTATATCTATTTTTAAATTTACATTATTTAATTTTGGTACCATTGATTATCCCATTTGACCCAAATGATCAAAATGCATACCCATTATAGGGAAGGAAGAAAATGGTTTTTATTCTTAGGTTACTTTTCGCAATATTGGTTTTATACTATTAAAATTAATATTGTAGATTTAATTAAAAGAATTTAATAATGGAAAATAAATATACCTTAAATATAGGATTTAATGAGAGAATAAGAGTCAATGACTTATGTATGGGACTTAATGAGAGAGAAAATGGTTTCATTTCTAGTTGGTTTTAAATTTTATATTCCATTTCTTTTATTAATAAAATTATTTTTTATTTATTATAGATGTGTCCTAAATTTTCTTTATTTTCTATATTTTTGTATTTTATCTATTTTTAAATTTTTATTGTTTAATTATGGTATCATGAGTTGACCCATTTGACTTAAAATGATTGAAATTTTTACCACCACCTAATATAAGATTTTATATTATTAAAATTAATTATTATGTATTGATTTAATTAATGGAATTTAGTGGTAAAAAACAAAAATGCCTGATTCAATGAGGGAGAATGAGAATTAATACCTTAAATGTGAATTTAATGAGAGAGAATTAAATTAAATTAATAATAATATTCAAACTACACTTTTTGACCTCACAATAAAAAAGGGACTATATTCTAAAAAGATATATTTCCATTAATAATAAATTTTAGAAACCAAAACCTATTTTTACTTTTTATAGTAGTAATAGTAATGGTATATATATATACCATCCCGACTAGAATAACACCCTTAACCCAATCCATGGTAAAAAACCACACCTAATTGGGGTGGGGTAGGGGGTCATAACAGACTGAATTAGATTACAGTGATTACCACTCTAAAATTCGAGTTGGGATATCCTGCCAACAAAACACATCCCACCCTACCAACAAGATTTGACACCACAATCTCACTATGAGACTAGGACCAACCATGTATGAGATGTGTGGTATCAAATCATGTTGATATGGTGTTGGAACACATTTTGTTGTCTGGTGATTCGGACTCCCTAAATTCACCTTATCTAACTCCAAGTAAATCTATATCTTTTCCCTATATTCATATCTATACTACTATTAAAAATGTGAATGAGATTTAGATTCTACATTTGTTTTTATTAAAATATTCTTATTTTTTTTAACTTGGTCTCCCTATATTATGAGGGCAAAAAACACAAATTGAACTACTACTTTTATTAAATTCAATATATATTCTTCATCATTAAGTCCTATATGTAAGGTATTAACTCCCATGTCCTTTTATCTAATCTTGTATTTAAGACACATTAAATAAATGAGCTTTGTTGATTTTTTTCTTTACTAAAATACCCATATATATGAATTTAGTCCCTTTTTAACTATTTGGGCAAAAAATGTAATTTAAAGTTCTATTATTCTCTACTTCATTAAATTCCCTTTCCTTAAGGTATTAATTCTCGTTCTCTCTCCTTAAATACTTTATTTAAATTATTTTTCTCACCAATAAATTCTACAAATTAAATCTATATCCAATATTTTTAATAATGTAAAACCTATGCTCAAAACCAACACAAGAAATAAATAAATAAACCAACCTTTTGTCTAAGTGGTAAGTAAATAGTTCAACCATCTACATCAAATTGGTTAATCAATGTTCTCATAGTTAAATAATAAAAATTTAAAAATAAATACATATATAAATATTACAAAAATTATAAAAATTTGTGAAAATTTTCGCCACATCTCTAATATTATCTATTTATCATATCAAACAATAATGAGCATACTAAATAAAAGTATTTTTATTCGATGGAAATTAATAACCCAAAAGCAAAACTATTTTCCTATTCAAGTAGTGGGTTAATGGTTCAACCTTTTAGGTCAAATGGGTTAACCCATGATATCATAATAAAAATTTTAAAAAAGATAGAGATGAAAATTATTAAAAACATAAGAATTTTATAAAAAAGCTTGTGAGTGCATTTCTAATATTATGTATTCATCATATTAAATAAAAACAAGTGTTATAAATAATAGTTATTTTTATTAATGATAGAAATATAATTAAAAAGTAAAGGATAAATTTCTTAAAATACCCCTAAGATTTAGGAAATTGACTAATTGTATCCTTACTATTTACATATTGTTTTAAAGTACCATCAAGTTTTCTGACAATTGTCATTATTGTTAAATCCTAATGGAAATTATGAAATATCAACTTTACTTTTCCTTTAAATCCTATCTCAAAAGAATATCCGCCATGGTCTATGGAGAGACGTTTCATTACCTACAATGGTTACTACTACAACCGTTGTCTCCTGGGTCTAGAATTATTCCTCAATTCTTGCAAATTATGCGCATTCTCCACACCCAAAACACTCAACTCAACGTCTTCAAATTTCTGACAGTCCTCTTGTCCAACTCGAAGCTCAAATACGCCTTTGGTGCTGCCGACGACACCCACTGCCTAGAATTGAACATCAATCCCAGTTCCAGATTCTATTGGAGTCTATTTTCCTAAGAATCCTAGAATTTGGAGAAACATGCTTGTGGAGTTGGAGAATATGTCCGCCATTATTGATTTTACAGCTTTAGTAGAAGCTAGTGTGCATCTTTGTCTTGTAACCAATCAACTTCGCTGTCGAGGACAACAAGAAAAAGCGCAATCTTCCTGAAACCTCAGGTAAGATTAAAGATAAACATTTAATTAATATAAAAATGCATCCTATTGTCATCAGCATCGGCATAAACTCAGAAGCGGAGTTTTCCCAAAACCAATGCTTGCAATCAGCATCGGCATAAACTCATAACCAAAGGCTCTAGCTCTCAGCTCCTCATCCCCTTCTGAGCTGAAATCTTGGATGCCTAGATTGTGAAATTGGTTCAATGCGGTGATTTCTCTGTTGTTTCTTGTCAATGGGATGGTATTTGATATTTCAAAGCTAATCTCCGATATTTATAAGAGCTAATCTTGGATTCTCGAAATCTTAGATGTCCATTCGTTGAATTTACAAGACCTAATCTTCCATATTTCAATCTACAATTCAATGCACTCTCTTTTTTGTCTGCAATAAGGGGTTCCAATGAGATCAAAACTTGCAATTTCACTGTCGCGGACACAATCTTCATTGGAAGATCAGGCAACGATCAAGCAAGGTGCATACATTTGAAGACATGTAGAACCTAAGAATACAAACGCGATTGTAAAAACTTTGTTTTCTAGGTTTTTTTTCTCTTCCTTAATTTATCTCTTTATAAGTCCGGGCTTTGATGGTGGTGCTAAAATGCAACATTCGAAGACATGTTTCTATGACTTTTTTTTCTAGTTTTATCACTCATAAGGCTTTCTGCGATGTGTTGGCAAAGGTGAGCCCGAGAGCTTAGACAGTTCCCAATTCAAATTCGGAAGAGGATCCCAAACTTCAAATTGTTGCTACTACTTCGTCTCCTACTTCATCTGTAGTAGTTTCTATAGCTTTTCCAACTCAGAATCCATGCTCTATCATAGACAAACCGAAATCCATTTGTCAAAAGGCTAGAAGCCATGTTCATTCCATCATAACCTGGATGTCCTCTTCCTCTAATCACCCAAGCACCAACCATTCATCAACATCATCTCTTTCATTGAAGGTTGTGAAGCACCGTCGCCCTGCCCAAGAGAACATCCCACAAAGCTCATCCTCATAGATCATGGTCCAAGCTTCAATGAGCATAAATTGGAAGGGCATTTTTGACCCTGAAAGGGTAATTTTGGAATTTTTGAAAAATAGGTCAGTCATGTGATGTCACATGTGAACAGTATGTGATTCAAAGTTAACGGTACTACGGTAGGGGATGTCTTAGACAATTGTTAGAAAACTTTGGGGTAAGGATAGAGTTAATTAATTTCCTAAACCTTAGGGATACTTTAAGAAATTTGCCTAATAGTAAATTAACATTAAAGGAAAACCATTTTTGCATTTAATTGATGGTCAATGGTCTATAAGGAGGCATATTAGGTGGGCTTAGCTCGAGCTCGAATGGACCCATCTCATAATTTTAGACAAGTTAGATTCGATTTTTGATTCTCAACTTAGGCCTAAGTCTAGTCTCAAAAGTTTGTTCTTTTTTATTTTTCGTATTGGACCCAAGCTTATCCGTTAGATAGCTAAAGTTAGGCCCTATTATATTCATACAATCATAAATGCATATATAGCACATAAATGGATACATGCATGTGTACGCAATTATACACATGTATTTTATGTCAAATATTGTCATGACCTAATTGACATAACAAAGTCCAAGATTAATCCAAATGCAACAAATTTCAATGCAGGGTGAGACCAAGTTGGACAAATCAAGCCTGACTTTGATCTAAAGCCTTAGGTTCAATGTATAGGGTTGGGTTTGGGTTTAACTTAAATTCAATCCAACCTACTTGACTTGCACCATAATGGTCCCATCGTTTGGGTAAATGAGTTTAATCAATGATATCATAATTAAATAATAACAATTTAATAAATAGATAGGAACACAATAATATCTAAGATATTATAAACTTATCATATCAAGCAAATAAGAATTAATTATGTAAATGGAATAAAAAAAAATTAAAGTTGCCTAAAAATGAGATTGTATTTTTAAGTCAAATATGTGAGATCATGATGTCATAATTATATAATTAAAAATAAAAAATAGATAAAAAATATAAAAGTTTGTGCACATTTCTAATATTACATATTTATCATAATAAACAAAAGAAAATATGATAAAGCAGAAGTATTTTTACTAAGAAGAAAATAAAATAATTTTAGTAAAGATATTAAAATTATTAAATTTATCTGAAATAACTAAAATTACTAGTATATTATACTTTGATCCTATCGTCAAGACAGCCAAGACATATTGGAGATCGTGTAGCCGAGGCGACTCTACCCATGTCTACCCACAACACGCTACCCCGTGCATTTAGAATATCTCCCCGTGTAGATGTTTTCAAACTGTGTCTGCGATGTTATTATGTATAGACGTGGACAGAGTTCTTGTGGGCAGAAGATCCGGACTCGGGCGAGGCTGGTGACGAACTAACAAGATCCAACAAAGAACACGAACCGGCTTGTTACTTTATAGGTGGGTTGGGTTAACCCGGAACGACGCGAAACGTCTAAAATGAATCTGATACTGAAAGCAGAAACAAGCCGGAAGCTTACCGTGTGCTGCTACTCCTTTTCGTCGAGGTTTGAATTCCAGAAAGTTTGAAACTGGTCGTCGAACATTATCGGCTTCTGCAAAAAGGCGAAACCTTTGAGTTACATTTCGTTGGTTGAGAGAGTGGTGTTGCTACCCATTCAAGGTCGAGTTACGCTCAGATCATTCGAGAAGAATGAGGAGAAGACCAGGAATTGGGGGTTTGCAGACGGCCGCGGCTGCTAGGGTTTGTTGCTTTGATTTCTGTTGTTGTTATTTGTAATTTCTGCTTCGATATCCATACTCGTCATTTTGATTGATTGGATCGATTTTTTATTTTCCATTTTGTTGTATTTCTCTCTAAGGATCAATATCGATTGCTTGGAGAAAATGTGACCAAGCTCAGAACCGACATCATGAAAGAACAGCTCACTACATTTCGAACCCAATTAGAAGAATTTGCTCGCAAGCATAAGGTCTTTTTTTTTTCGGTTTTTTATTTTGAACATTTTGTGTTATTTTGGTGTATCACACAGGTTTCTTGAATGAACATGATTAATCTCTGCCATTGGTTTTGTCGGAACTTCTTCGGCAGCTTTTCTTTGTGAATTGGAAAGAAATTGTTTGGTATTAGTTTGTAATGCTTTGCCAATTTGTAGATAGTGAGTTCAGTATGCCGAAATTAGAGTTGCTGATGTTTCTGAAAATTCAATCTTATTCTCTGAAAAAATTATTAGATATCTATTATTCTACTTGAACTCATTTTATGGGTATGCCGTTTTTTTTTGAGAAAGGTAAAGTATAATGCCATTAAAATAAACAAAAGGCATGTATAACAAGTAGCTGTACATAGGGATTTACAAATACTGCCTATGCAGTCCTATACCCCCACACCCCGTTTTACAACAGTGTATTCAAAAAAAAAAAAAAAGAGTTATAACTTCTGTCCTTAAACAATCTATTTACTACCATCTAAGAGTAATTTTCCCACATTTTTCTGAAAAACTGTATCTGTAGAGCAGAGTTTATTCTTAAAGATCCTTGCATTCCTCTCCTGCCATATGTTCCAAAAACCTGCTTTAGGGACCATGTTCCACACCAGCTTTCCTCTCTTAGTGAGACCTTTGACTCTCCAGCCCTTCACAAAATCCACCTTCGATTCTGGGCAGCACCTTTGCACCTCAAAGGCTCAAACAAGTTCCTAACCTTATACCAGACCTTGAAAGAGAATCTACAGTGCAATAACAGGTGGTTGATTGATTCATTTTGCTCCTGATCTAAGACACAAATGGTGGAATCCAGCAACATAGGCCCAGTTTGGCATCAATTCTGGAGATTCTCATTCTCAGGATCCTTTCAGAAAACAATGGATTCTGAGAATTTTCATTGAGAGAATCACTAGATGTGTTTGGCAGCAATGAATTACGTTTAAATCATTTGGCAGCAATTCTCTAGATGATTGATACACAAAACCATGTCAGTTTTAATAAATATATAAGTCCAAATGAACTGCATTGTACTCTATTACGTTTAAATCATTGCCAGATACGTATAAAAAAGGAGAGAAGTCTCATGCTCATTTTAAAATTAAAATGATACACACGACTAATAAGAAAAATGGCCAACAACAAAAAGAATTCATGCAAAGCAATTCTATGATCAAGCTTTTGAACTAAATAATGTAGCAGTTTCATAAATACACTCTAACCATGGCATTATGGAAGGGAAGAAGAATGAAGGGCTGTGGGGTAGGGTTTATCGATTGGTTTTTGTGATAATCAATGAATTTACGTTTTTGCCCATATTTTGACATGTGGCTTTCAGCACATGTGTTCGTTATTTTAACTTAATGTGGCAAGAATTGCCTCTTGCGAGAATCATCGATTCTGAGAAGTGTCGTTTTTTTTTTTTCACTTCCCAGAATCTTGCTTATAGAGCCAGCTTCTCATCCCACTTCGAACGAGAAACACTTCATAGTCGTGTCCAAATGTATTTCTCATCCTAAGAATCCAAAGAATCACCAGTAATGCCAAATGGGGCCATACCTTTCCTCACCAGATTGTCCCTGATTAGAATTCTGTTCAAATAGGCAGTCCAGACAAGAAAAAGATACCTTTGTGTGCACATTCTTACACCAAACGATGTTAACAGGAAAAGATTTTTCCTCCAATCTGGAGATGTAATTGTAAAAATATTTGACTGAGAAAACTCCAGATTCCTCCCATTCCCAAGTTTTTCTATCCTCTCCCCTGCTGTCCACTTGATCACTGCAAAGCTTATGCAACAATTCTGCCAGTGACTCCACTTTATGGTTATTTCATTTCTTGATAGTATAATTTTTTTTTTCTTCATAAAGCATGGTTGAATTTGTTGTCTTTCTTGTTAACTAAAGGGCATCATTATCAGTTTCAATGGTTTTGGTGATTGCATGACACTTTTGAAGTACATTGCCTTATCCATCTAATTCTAATCCTATATATTATATATATTTGATAGATATAATTCTAATCCTATATATGACACCATCTTCAATCAGTTCATCAATAAAGATAATTGAGTCAAGATACCAATAGATCTGTTCATGGGCCAGGCTTGGGCTTGACTTTTGTAAAATTTGAATGGACCCGGGGCCCGGCCCAAAGCCCAAGTCCGACATAGTGAAAAGTCGGGCCCAAACTCAACCCGCGAACAGGTCTGGATACCAACAATTATAATTATGACTAATTTAATCTTTTGTGCCTGTTTCATATTTATTCAATCTCTATATGCTTCTTTTAATAAAATTCCAGATAGAATGTTGTTTCTCCATTGGTAATGGTCATACTCAACTTTTTAGTAATCTTGAACTTTCAACATTCATTTTGCTACTGCAGAATGACATTCGTAAAAATCCTGCATTCAGATCACAGTTTCATGAGATGTGTGCTAAAGTTGGAGTAGATCCCCTTGCCTCAAACAAGGGTTTCTGGGCTGAGCTACTCGGGATTGGTGACTTCTACTATGAGTTAGGTTGGTAGTGATCTTTATTCCTGGCACAGATCTTATATTGAAAGTCTTTGCACATTTTGGTTGTAGTATACGGAACAATTCTTTTGAACACTTAATGTTAAAAGGGAATATTCATGTTGTACATGGCTACAATATGGGGAAATAATATATAAAAATTTTACTTTGTGCATTTGTATTGTTCTACTTTTTTATTATAAGTGCAAATAAATTTCTTTAAGAAGAGTACATAATAGAAGAGAGGTGATTAAACACTCCATGCCTCCAACCCGGAGAGATGCATAAAAAAGAAAGTAAAAGGAAAAGGAAATACAAAATCAAATCCCAACATCAGATACTGTATCAGGAGTGGACAAGAAAAGGCGATCTTTGAACATTCAAAAATTCTGGAATCATGTTTCCAGCATCAGCACATAATCTTTCATGATCCCTCTTACAAGTTACAATGAAGAGATGTCTAACATTCTTGTTGTTACTGTTACACATATAATGCAAGCTGGTTATTATATAACCTCTCTTTTTTTCAAGTCATCAATGGTGAGTGTTGATGGTGTTCAGTCCTTAAATAGAGCGGAAAACAGGAAAATAAAGGGAAATAAATAGAAGAAACGAGACAGGGAGAGTGAGAGAAATTGAGAGGAGAGAAGAGTAATCTCTCCCCTTGGTGGCCAGAATAAATACATGCTTTCAAGGATAAGTATAACTAACCTTTTTTTTTATTAGCATTATAACTGACTAATGTGACCAACTGACCATGATTAAGTTGGGATGGATACAACCAGTGTTTAGGAAACTGGACCGGACCGGATGGTTGGACTGGTTGAACCATGACCCAAGGCCTTGGCCAGTTTGGTCACACCCCAATAACTGTATTTTCTAAAAACCTGGTGAAAACCAGCTGACCGGCTGGTTTAACCAGAAAACCGATTAAATGAACCTGTCCCGGTTTCATGAAACAACCCAGGCCATTAAATTATTGAAATTTTAAAACGTGTTTAACAAGACTTGAATCCATGACTTCTTATTTTCATATATTACTTAATTACCACTAGTTGAATTCTTTGTGTTATTTAATGATTCTTTATTGTATATATTACTTTATTACACACATTTTAAATAAAATTTAAATTAAGAGACTTGAACCCTAGTCATTTTCTTTAAAAAATGAGGAATTTGCCATCCATCCACCATATTTAATTATATTAAAAGTTGTAAAATATATAATATATAGTATTTAGATAACCCATAGTATATATGCATATATGCCACATCATTAAGGTTTGACCTCTGGTTTGACCCCTGTTGAACCTCTGACCCGTGAACCTCTCCCTTTCTCTGGTTTTATGCCTTGTCCGGTTCTCTGAACATTGGATACAACTAAACAAGGCAAATGATATAACTATATCTTTAAAACATAAAATAAAGTAAAAGGAGACATATACCCCTGAGCAAGAATAAAAAAATTGCAATGTATCAGCCTGTATCGGGGGGCCCCTACAGGGGGAGTTTCAGGTCAGACCCTGGTTCAGGGGGTAGAGGGGCCTTAAACTGACCCCTCTGAACCAGATTGAAAAAGAAAACTAAAAAAAGGGGGAAGCGACTGGCGTATCAGCCTGTATCGATATTTTGAACCTTGCCCCTGATTATACACTTCTCAACACTCCTCTTCAAGCTGGAGCATGGATATCATTTTGTTACAAATATGAATCACTCTAACCCCATTTAAACTTTTAGTGAACAGATCTGCCCATTGACTCTCTGTCTGAGTGGCTGTACAAATACAGTAGAAATAGTGTTACCTAGTTTCTCTAACAAGATGATGGTCCACCTCTATATGCTTGGTTGTTTCATAGAAAACAGTATTAGATGTGATGTGAACTGCCACCTGGTTATTAAAATGTCGCTTCATAGGGATTGAAATACCTTACCCAAGTCTCTGTAGGAGATTTTGAAGCCAAACTAACTGAAATATAGTATGTAGCATTAGGGGCATATCGGCCTGTATCGATATTTTGAACCTTGCCCCTGATTATACACCTCTCAACACTCCTCTTCAAGCTGGAGCATGGATATCATCTTGTTACAAATATGAATCACTCTAACCACATTTAAACTCTTAGTGAACAGATCTGCCCATTGACTCTCCGTTTGAGTGGCTATACAAACACAGTAGAAATAGTGTTACCTAGTTTCTCTAACAAAATGATGGTCCACCTCTATATGCTTGGTTGTTTCATAGAAAACAGTATTAGATGTGATGTGAACTGCCCCCCCCCCCCCCCCAACCTGGTTATTACAGTGTCGCTTCATAGGGATTGAAACACCTTACCCAAGTTTTGTAGGAGATTTTGAAGCCAAACTAACTGAAATATAGTATGTAGCATTGCCCTATATTCAGCCTCTGCACTACTCTATGCTACTACACTACACCTTATTTCTTACTGTTTCAAGTGACATGATTACCACCCAAAATGTGCAGTGTCTAATAATGGATCTCCTCTTTCCAGTAGAACCAACTCAGTCAACATATGTGTAGCTCTTAACCTCCAAGTGACCATGTGCGTTGTATAACAATCACAATCAGGTGCTCCCTTCGAATAGCTGACTTTTCTAATCATAGCATTCCATTATGGAACTAAGGGCTTTGCATTGACTGACTAATAATACTTAGAGCATACAAAATATTGGATCTTGTGATAGTTAGATAATTCAACTTGACCACCACAATCTTTTATACCTTCCTCGATTATCACATAATACCCCCTAATCAGCACTTAACTTGATGTTGGGATCCATGGAAGTCTCTACAAGTTGTGCATCCAACAACCCATTCTCCTCAAGTATGTCAAGTACATGCTTCCTTTGACTTAAATTGATGCTATATTTGGACCAAGCCACTTCCATGCAAATGTACCAAGGCCCTTGGTTTGAAAATGTTGTTGCAAAAATTGTTTAAGTATCTCTATCTCATGTTGATCACTTCCAGTGATGGCAATATCATCAACAGACCACTAATATCATCTTACTAGCTGTCATATCACAAGCCACAACTAAGCACCAAATGATCCACTCAGCACTGTTTCAATCCAAACTGTTTCACCACCTCACTAAACTGAACAAACCAAGCCCTAGGCGTTCATTTGAGACCATAGATTGCTTTCTGCAACTAACAGACCTTATGCTCCTTCCCCAAGCAACAAACCTAGGTGGTTGTTCCATATAAACTTCTTCCTCCAAGTCACCATGTAGAAAAACATTTTTAATATCAAGCTGAAATAATGGTTAGTGAGTTTTAGCAGCTAGATAAATCTAAATATAACCTTTGGCAACAAGGAAGGTTTTTAGCCTTTCCATGCTGCCATCAAGGAGATGCTTCACAGTATAAAACTAACAACAAAATAGATATTTATCATGAAAGAGAAGATCCAATGTGCAATTTTTCTATAAAGCAAGAAATTCCTCCTCCATAGCTTGTCTCCAACCAATTGACTGAAGAACTTCTTGAACAGAGAGGAACAGAGACAGAGCATAAGAAGGAAAGGAAGTAATGATAGGCAAGAGATAAGTGATCATAATAATGAAAACTAGATAGTGGATGAGCAGTACAACTACATTTACCTTTTTGGAAGGCAATAGGAAGACCAAGGTTGAATGAAGGCAAATAATCTGTCGTAAAAGTAGATGGTGCACTTATTAAATTGGTGGTTTTTTTTGTACGCAAGATAGGAATAAGCAAATGCCTTGGGATCATTAGCAGGAACAACTTCAAGAGCAAAATAGGGTATAGATTCAAAGAAAGTAGCAATAAACAAAGGACTTTCTTAAAGTAGGACTGTAATATCAATATCCCTTTTGGGTATGGCAATAGCCAAGAAAAACACATTTGACAACCCTGGCATCCAATTTATGAAGACTCATACCAAGGAGGTGCATAGACACAACCATAGATATGTGGAGTCAAAGTAAAAAGGGATTGAGAAGGAAATAAAATAGAGGAAGGAGAAGTACTATGCAAAAACGGATGATGGAATTCTATAATTAAGAAACAAACAGTAATTATTCCAAAACTTCTCTGGGGTATTCATATATTTCAACAAAAAATGTGCAATATTCAAGAGGTGGCGATTTTTTCTTTTATCCACACCATTTTGTTGGGAGGCATATGAGCACGAGGTATGGTGAATAATGCCATTTTTCCTAAGAAAGTTTTGAAATTGTTTATTCAGAATTTCAAATATTCATGGCCATTGTCAGATCTCAAAGTTTTAATAGAAATGCCAAATTGATTCTTAATTTTTGCATAATACAACTGGAATATTGAAAAAAACTTTGGATGATCTTTCATTAAATATAGGACTCGACTTTTATTGGGCCTCAAATATTAGAATGAACAAATTGAAAAGGACTAGACACAACTCTCAACTCGAGGACTAAAAGAGACTTATTGATGCATACTTAACTGACATAATCACATTCCAATGAAGACAAATTACTCAAAGTAAGCACCAATGCGTTCAACTTTTGAAGAGTAGGATGACTGAGGTAATAGTGCCACTGGAATGGAGACAGAGATGATTGGAAGGTTGCCTTTGATCCACCACCACCAATCAAGATAATAAGTCCTGCTTCATGCGCTACCAATCTTCCTTCCCTATCTTTAGATCTTGAAAATCACTTCTGGAGTAGTTTAAATATTTAGTTAATTTCCTAATAGACATTGACAATGAAGGGAAATTTAGAACATAGAGAATAGAAGATAAGGATAAAGAAGGATAAAAAGAAACATTACCAACATCATGAATAGAAGAGGAGGTAGGTACCATTGGCTATGGTAACTAACTGATAAGGAGATGATTTGGAAACAGAAGAAAACATACCTAAGGACCTGGTCAATGACCCAAGTTGAAGAAGGAAATGAATGGGAAGCAAAACATGCCATATATGAAGTAGCAATGATAGTACTATTATGGTTATGGTTGTTGAATCAAAGGAATTTTCTCGTATTCCTCACTTGAGATGCTAACTGTCTCCTTTCTAGTATTATATGTGGTTGCCAATGAAGATAGATCAATCGGTCAGTCAGTGGGGTGGAGCTTTGATGAGGTCAGAAAAAAGAATAAATAAATAAATGATGTAAATATGTTTTGAGTTTGTTTCTGTAGTAGGATCCTTAAATAGTTGTCTTGGGAAGCTTTGTAGTCAAATTGTGTCTAGGGGATTTTCATCATTTTATAATTCAGATTCTGGTCAGGTGCAGTTGATTGTGCATCTATTGGGTGTTTTTGTAACTAAAGTTATCTTTTGGGGGTTGTTAGAAGTTGGTTTTGTTCTTAAGGAGCTGTTTGTGAAGGGGGAAATTCTAGGGGGCTTATGTGTAAAATATTTTAGTTGGCTTCTCCAGTAAGCCATTGAGTATTATAAAAGAGAGGAAAGCTGTTTCTGTGGGGGTCTTTTGGTTCTTTTTCTCTTATTTGAGCTGTAGTTCAGCCCCAACTAGGGTTTCCAAGTATTGGGAGTTTGGGTTTTGAAGAGTCGATCCATTTGGTGCCTTTCAATCCCTCTATCATGGCGTGTCCGCATGAGAGGCCAGTTTGACACCATTATTACTGTATCAGAACTGTTCCGGGAGTTTTTCAGATTCAGGTCATAATCTTGTTTTTCTGTCCACATCAAGCTTTTTCTATGATCATCACTTTCTACTGCATGATTTGCCTAACTAGTATGTGGTTCAAGAACATAACAAAAGTTAATTGTGTTCATCCATGCCACAATTAGTTCACTTCTGTGGCCCACGTCCACCCCCTTGTTCTGGACCACCTCCAAGTCTTGTAAAAACTTCTTGGTTACCTGGGCCAGTCCCTCCACCTCCTCTATAATGTTGACCAGTACCTCTGTTACCACCTTGTCCTCCACCTTTGGTAATTGCTAATGCTGATCTATTATGACTAGCTCTTGTCTCTATGGGTATAGAGATATTCTATGCATCCATGCAACACCTCTAACGAAGATCAGTACTCCCTAATATTTGAGCTTTGACCATCTCATATTCTGGTCTAAGACTTGAAAGGAAATGTGCCACGTCAAAATGCTCTCTTTGTAGCTGCTGGATCTTAATATCTAAGCTAAGAGGCTGATAAATATGGCTCATTCCTTGTACTTTTGAGGCTGGCATAATTACTTTGTTGAAATTGAAAGTACTCTTGGAACAATTGATACACTAGGGAAATGTTATCCTTGCCCGAATAAAGTCTCTGTGCATGAAGTTTACACCAGGAGTGGCAATTTTGAACCCAACCTGCTCTGCCCATCCTACTCACCCATTAATTGATGGGTTGGATCATGGTTATCAATGGGTAACGGATTAGTTTTTTATATCTTGGTTTTCATCTCTCTCTCTCCCCACCTCTGGTTCATCTTTTTCAGTTTTCTTCTTTCTTCTCTAGGAATCAATCTCTTCCCTCTCTCTACAAGCAACTCTAATCCAAGGTGTACAAGATGGTGACGAAAACCATTGTCTAACCCTAGACTACTACTCTCAACCTTGTGTATACTTTTCTCTTCACTTTTTCCTCTCTCTCTCTCTCTCTCTAGTTGGATAGCCCTAATCCAAACCCTAAGCAACCAAATTCAGCAGTGGTAATTGGAGATGGATCACTCACACCACCAATTTCTGGTATTCATTTTCCCTATAATTGAAGTTATATTCTTTTTCTTTGCTTCCTCTAGGTTTTCTAACTAGCAAATCATTTTTCTTTCTCTATTTCTCTTCTCTCTTTATAGTTTTCTCGGTGGTTTTAGGCCTTGAGTTATCAATGTCCAAGGAACACTATTAGTGTAGGTTAATTAGAATCTTTATTTCTGGTTACTGGTTCACATGTTTTTTCTTAGTCTACTATTTTCAATCCATTGACAGCTTAATATCAATCAAGAGGCAACCTAAATCTCCTGATCCTGATATGATGTTGGTGTTACTACTCTTTGAAATGTGCAACAAAGCAAAGAATAAACATTCCAATTGTTGGTGATATTTCATTTTGTTGTCAAATGAAAAGGAAACCACTACACTGCTTCTGCAGGTCTTTATTGAGTTGATTGCAGGAAATTTTTCATTGCAGAATCTGCATTTTCTGGTTAGAAAGGACCATTTTACCCTTTCGTTCTTTATTCACTTTGGGCAACAATTTTTCACTTATCTATGAGACCTGCACATGATGTTCTGGTAGTTTTCCCCTTTGTTATTTTTTTGAAAATTCCGTTTTCTTTTTTTTTTTCTGTAATTTCTGTTAATTATCTCCATTTTCTATGCTTTTTTATATTTATTGGTATATTATTCAGTAATTTCTGTAATTTTTGTTTTTTCTTTGTTTTTTTTTTGTTTGTAATTTCTGTTTTTCTATTGCTGTTAGCTTCTTATATCTATATACATATTTGCAATTTCAGTCATTTTTTTGCATTTTCTGTATTTTTCTATAACTTTTGTATTTTTCTACAGTTTATGAATGTCTTGTTTAATGAATTAAAAGATGTGGGTTGGGTCAAGGCAGGTTTGGGTTGAACCATTGAATGGTTGAACCCAAGCCATTTACTTTTACCTAAATGGGCCATTAATGGGTTGGTGTGTTAGATCCACCCCTTAACAATTGCCTTTGGTTCCATGCTCTTCCAAACCCATATCATTATCTGGGCATTTCCTATTCCCACTCATCATAACCACTGCTACCAACCACAGGTTTCCTATCCTTCAAGTATCTTGACTTCCATTTTGCCTTGATAGAAACTTCTAGAGATTTGTTTCAAGGTATATTGTTCTCCATTCAATTTGATAGAAGTTATCTGCACTCTAACTAATTCAGGTTCATTAAAACCACTTGGTTTAGTTTCCCTACTTCCAGATGCAGCCATAATGTCTTCAAGAAAGTATTCACATGTTCAGCAGCAAAAACTTGATGACTCTACAACACTAACAATTCAGTTCTAGCAGTTCACAGTTCAGCGTATCTGTCTTTGCCACCACTAACACAATTTATTTAGACCTGCCCACAACATCTACTTCCATTTCCCTCTTTGATAACTTCAAATAGTGGGTTCAAACCACCACAACCACAGATTACACCACTCCACAGTCACTTGTAGTGAGTCTAGTGAGTGACTAAATCATAAATCATCATCATAATTGAAGCTTTATCCCAAATATATGGGGTCAGCTACATGAATCTTGTTTTGTCATCCTCTTTTGTTTAATGCAATATCCATTATTAAATTATGGGCTCTTAAATCATTTCTAACTACTACAATCAGTGTTCTTTTTGGCCTACCCCCAGTCCCTCTATCCCCTTCAACTTACAACATATAGCTTCTTATGGGTCCTGTTGGTGGTCTTCTATGCATGTGACCAACCATCTTAGTCTACTTCCTATCAATTTATGACCTATTGGAGCAACTCCTAGTTTTTTTCGAATGACTTCACTTTTTTTTATTAGTAAAAATTTCATTAATGAT
Organism: Nelumbo nucifera; assembly: GCF_055504915.1. Taxonomy (NCBI): domain Eukaryota; kingdom Viridiplantae; phylum Streptophyta; class Magnoliopsida; order Proteales; family Nelumbonaceae; genus Nelumbo; species Nelumbo nucifera. Next base: position 28,417,846 of record NC_142656.1, on the reverse strand, counting down.
TTATAGAAGTTATTACATTTAGTATAGATTGGCAGATTCAATAAACCTTTCCCCCTTCTCAGATTACAACATATTATAATCTTGCCCAATATAGAAGATGTCTGTCAACACCTTGTTTTGCATCTGCATCTGCCATCCCATTAGTAGTCTCCTTACCCAACTAAATGTTGCATTGAATCTTTTTGCTAGAGCATCAATTACTAATTGTGAATCTTTAGCTGATCTAGTCCCTATAACAGTCCTCCTTTTGAGGTTCTGTATGGTCGGGCACCTAAAGGTGTTGTTGATCTAGTCCCTATAATAGGGTCATGACAAGTTAGTGATGATCAGGGGCGGAGGTAGGATTTTTTATTGGTGGGGGCCAAATCGTAATAAACATGGATAGGGGGGGCAAAAGATAGGAAACATGGGTAAGAGGGGCAAAATATATGTAAAATTTAAATGGCTACTATAGGGAATTTCAAGGCATAGGGGGGCCATGGCTCCCTTCTGCCACCCCTGGCTCCACCCCTGGTGATGATGCCGAGGCTTTAGTTGAATCCATTTAGGAGATTCAAGAAAATGTACAATAGAAGCTGAAAGAAAGCAATCGAAGGTATAAAGAAGCTAAAGATAAGCATCGTTGGGAGAAAGAGTGTCATGAGGGTGATCTAGTCATGGTTTATTTGTGGCCTGAGAGGTTCCCTGTTAGGACTTACTACAAGTTGAAGTAGAAAAAGATTGGGCCATGTCAAGTGCTGAGACAGTTTGGCGATGATGCATATGAAGTTGAACTACCAGCTGATTTGTCCATTTCACTTATTTTTAATGTAGCAGACCTCTTTGATTACCATGGAGATCTAGAACCAGCAACAAAGGTTGAGCAAGGACAAGCACAAAGGGCTAGGAGTTCTAATGAGTTTGAACAACAATTGAGAACTCTTGAATTAGTGAAGAAGAGTTTATGAGGCTAGATGGAGGCATGTGCAAGGCTGCTAAAATTGCTGCTCGCATGAGGTTGAGCTCTTTTTAACCCGACAAAAAACAAAAAAGAAAAAAATGTGAATGTATTTTGTTTTGCATGTTTTTGTAGTAGGATCCCAAATTGTTGTTTTTAGGTAGCTTTGTTGATAGTTTGGGCCCAGGGGTATTTTCGTTGTTTTATAATTCAGTTTCTGGTCAGGGGAAGTTGGGTGTACATCTGTTGGGTTTTGGTCTCTTGGGTCTTTTTGTAATGAAAGTTATCTTTTGGGGGGTTGGCTTGTAGTTAGTTTTGTTCTTAAGAAGTTGTTTGTGAAAAAAACACATTCTAGGGGTTTATGTGTAAATATTTTAGCTAGGTTGTCCAGCAAGCCAGCGATTCTTATAAAAGAGAAAGGGGGCTGTTTTTGTGGGGGTCTTTTAGTTCTTACTCTCTTGTTTGAGCTGTAGCTCAGCCCCAGCTAGGGTTTTCAAGTATTGGGAGCTTGGGTTTTGAGGAATTGACCCATTTTGGCACCTTCCGATCCCTCCATCGCTGCGTGTCCGCACGGGAGGCCAACTTGCTGCCATTGTTACTGTAGCGGGACTGTTCTAGGAGGAGTTTTACTTTAGGTTTAGGTCTGAAATCCCTAAAAATCTATCTTATTTTGTGTTTTCAGCTTGGTATTTCTTGTGCTTATTGCTGTATACTTGAAGTGTTGCATGTAATTTGTTTTTCTGTCCACATCTAAATGTTGATAAATCTTGCTTAACTTGCTGTTATTAGTAAAATTCATGTTTTACCTTTTTCATCTTTTACTGAACATGCTTCTACAGAATCTACACCTTTTTACCTCATTCACAGTAATGTTTAGTTGTCACTTGTTATTTCATGATTGGGTTATAGATATTTTATATTATTTATTGATGATTGTATTAGATACACGTAGGTTTATTTTCTTCATAAGAAATCAGAAGTTTTTCCCACATTTAAGAATTTTCATGCCATGGTTTTGACCCAATTTAAAAGTGGTATAAGCATTTTGAGATTGGATTCAAGGGGAGAGTACTTTGATGGTGAGAATGGTGAGTTCCAAACCTATCTCAAACAACATGGCATTCAGTTTTAGAAGTCTTGTCCAGATACACCTCAACAAAATGGGGTATCTGAGTGCAAGAACTGTTACATTGCTAGTATGATGAGATCCCTATTGCAAGAGTCCTGTGTTCCTATTACCTTTTAGGTGGAGGCGACCAGTACTGCTGTATACCTTATTAATATCATTCCTACATCTATCCTTGAAGATTCCTCTCTCTTTGAATCTTTGTTTCAGTGCCCATTGAATCTATCCATGCTTTGTGTCTTTAGTTGTGTCTGCTTTGTCTATCTCCCTCCCCATGAACACACAAAACTAACTATTCAATTAACTATGTGTGCATTCATGGGATATAGTATGGAATACAAGGTTTCTTTGTTATGATCCCAAGGTCCGTCGATTGTGCATATCCCGTAATGTCATTTTTTTTGAGAATCTTTTCTTCTTTGAGCACATAAACAAATTGCCTGCACCGTTTTTTCTATTTTGCATCATTTTGGTTTTGCAAGTGATCCTCCTCCTCTCAGTCCTTAGCAACTATACGTTTATTTTAGGAAGCATCTATCTCACTCAATGCCTAGGTCTTCTCCACCTCCAGCACCAGTGATGAAGTGATTGGTCACTATAAGTCCCTCCTCTCATCCTATTGACTTACCTTCACCTATTCCTTTGCATTGATCTTCGCGTATTTTTCGCCAATTTGATTGCTATGATTTCTTCTCTAGCCATAGCTCTTTTTTGCTATTTAGTCCTCTACATGCATTCTTGATTCATACCACCAGGCTATAGTAGTTAAGCATTGGAAAGATTCCATGGACTCAAGAGGTTCATGCTCTACTAGAGAATGATATATGGGAGCTTGTCTCTCCTCCACCAGATGCCTCCATCATTGGTAGCCATTTGGTCTATTCAATAAAGCTCAAATCATATGGTACTCTAGACAGGTATAAAGCCTTTTTGGTTGCTCAAGATTATAAGCAAGAATATGGGATTGACTATGATGAAACTTTTGCTCCAGTTGCTAAAATGACAACTCTTATGTACTTTTGGCTATTACTTCTCTTAGAAAATGGACAGTTCATCAGATGAGTGTCAAGAATGCCTTCTTCCACGGGCATTTACAAGAGATGATTTATATGAAATCACCTCTTGGATATTGTGATAACCCCCTCTTGGTGTGTAAACTGAAGAAATCATTATATGGTCTTAAACAAGTTCCACGAGCTTGGTTTGATCATTTTCGTACAGTGGTGGAGGTTGGTTTTCAGTAAAGTGCATCAGGTTATTGTCTTTTTACCTTCAAGCGAGCACAAGGTTGACTCTCCTCTTGGTTTATGTTGATATCCTTATCACTGGAAATGACGTGGAAGGCATTAATAACTTGAAACTCCTCAGCAGCTCCTTCAAAATGAAAGATCTTGGGCTGGTCACCTATTTTCTAGGCCTTGAAATTCAGCGGTGTCCTCAAGAATATTTTGTCAACCAATAGAAATGTGCCTCTAATTTAGTTGTAATGGCTCGCCTAATTGATTCTAAACAAGTTGATACACCTCTAGATCTCAATCAGAAGCTAAGTAAGGATGAGGGTGAGCTTCTTCCTTATGCTACATTATATCGACAACTTGTAGGTAGTCTTATCTACCTCACTATGACTAGACCAGATATTTCCTATGCTGTTCAACTAGTTAGCCAATTTGTTTATGCTTTACGCCAGCCCCACTTTTTAGTTCTCCAGATCATTCGTTATGTCAAGGGAACAATTTCTCATGGTTTATTTTTCTCATCTTCTTCGTCTATTCATCTCCGAGCTTATATAGATGTTGATTGAGTGGGCTACCCTGACACTCGTCATACTACTACTAGCTAGTGTATCTTCCTTGGAGATTATTTGATTTATTAGAAATGCAAGAAATAACAAATAGTTTCCAAGTCATCTACGGAAACGGAGTATAGAGCAATGTCTTTTGTATGTAGTGAAATAGTTTGGCTCAAGGCGCTACTTCGTGATATGGACATTGATCATTTTCATCTGCCATCCCTCTATTTGCTGATAACATGAGTGCTATCAAGATTGCATCCAACCTAGTTTTTCATGAGTATACTAAGCACATTGAAGTGAATTGTCACTTCATTCGTGTCCTTCTCCTTGTGAGTCACATCTCTCTCTCACGTCTCCTTGGGCTTGTAGCTTGTAGATCTCTTCACCAAAGCTATGACTAAAGCCCAACATAGTTTTCTTATAGACAAATTGATGTTTGTTCCCTAGCATCAGTTTGAGGGGGAGTGTAGAGAAGATGGAGGGTAGTTTTGTACTTTTACCCTCTACTGTATATTATTAGGTGTTTATATTAGTGTATTGCCTTGTCTCTTTATTTCTTTTGTAAGGATAATCTTGTCTATTCACCTTTTAATATAAATTCATATTTTCTGGGTTGGTTCGATCTGACTGATAAAACCTAACAGATCTGAAGTTTCTTTGCTCTCTCTTGCTGGCTTCTCTTTCTCATTGATTAACAAGCAGCAATTGAGAAGCAAAAGAGAAGATTTCTGGGGATTAGTTAGAAGATCAAGAATATAAATTGAAGATCAATAGGAGGAATTGAAGGATTCTTCTTAATATCAATTTCATTTAATGGAACACACACACACACACACGCACACAAAGGTGCTTGTCTATGAAATTTGGGCAAGAAATTTGTTTCTATGCCATTTAAAAACATTACTTCCTCATATTACTACTTTTTGTAAATGGTTATCCATTATGAAATGGTTAAGTTTGAATTTTAATTTTTCTAGAATTACTTCTACTGAGATGAGGCTTCTTTCTTGTCTAGGCAGGGGTACAAATTGTTGACATTTGCTTGGAAACAAGATCTGAAAATGGAGGTTTGATCAACTTGCAGGAACTCTGCAGTCGTCTTCGTCAAAGGCGAAAGGCTGCTCGTGAATCTGTCTCTGAGGATGATTGTTTGCGTGCTATTAATAAGCTGAAGGTATCAATGAAACTTACTGCTTTCATTGCTACGTCATGTATTCTAGATCAAATCCAACATGTTTTCCACAGAATGCTAGTTATGACGGTGCAATACGCGCATTGGATAGTGGTGGAACTCTTGATTTAGTTGGACCAACCACAGATTTCTTTAACTACAAGCGAACACACTGAATGATTATAAGCTTCATATTATGAGAATCAAATGGGGGAAAGATAAATAAAAAACAAGTGAAGAGTCCAGGAAAAAAACTGATCATTCAGGTCATGGAGGTGATCTCTTGGTGGAGGCATATTAAATGATTTTCCATAGTGCATGCACCGATACTCTGCTTGCAGGATTGTCTTGCTTCATGGGAATGATATGAAACATTTTGGATAACCCCATAGGCCATGTCACTTTCTATGAAATTTCTACTTGATTGTGATGATTGGTTTCTTTTAGGTACTGGGTGGTGGTTATGAGGTTATTTCGGTTGGAAAGAAAAAGCTTGTGCGCTCTGTTCCTACTGAATTGAACAAAGACCATAATGAAATTTTGGAACTCGCCCAGGTTTGTCTATTTTCTTCTCTTATTTTCCTTTCAAATTGAATAATCTGCTTCACAGAATGGTTTACTGCATATTATTCCTTTTTTCCTTCTTTCCTCTTTTTAGTAGTCTTGAGTCAAACCTGGGACTCGGGATTGAACCCTGGTATATACATGACCACTGAAACAAATGTTTTTCCAAATAATTGAGGAATAAATGTGGACAAATATCTAATATTTTTGTCATTTTCCAAAAAGATTGTTTCTCTTTACTCAAAATTTGTGACACTTGTATGTTTCTCAACAATTTAGATTTGTTTTCCATGTGAAAATCAAACTAATTGGTAAATTAGGAAAATTGTTCTTTCTATTGAATACCATTTTCCAAGGAAATCATTTATTTGCCTTCGTTTTACATGCAACCAGATGCAGTCCAAGTGTCGTTGAAAATCGCAATATCTTTAGGTGCTTGGTTTTGACGGAGCCATAACAAAAACAAATCAGAATTTTAGCCTGTGAATAATGTGGCCATGTGGGAGATCCCAACATAAAGGTCATGTCCAGAAACCTCCCACTGGGTTCCTAGCACTGGTGGCTGACTTTTGACAAGTAACCAAGACTTTTATTAGAATCTAATCCGGTGCTCTCCACAAAATTAAATCATAAATATGGCAAACACCCCACAAAATTTCCAATTCTTAGGAATAGTAGAATCATTTACATGTGAGAAGTACATTTTGCATTAGTTTTATGTTCTACTAGAAAATAAAAACAATGGAATGAATGAGACAGTACACGGCTTTAATTTTTGTAATCACAGAGACCATTACTCTAATACCCTTTTGGCATGGACTTGAAACCTCTTAGGCTCAAGGTTACGTGACTGTGGAAGAGGTAGAGAGGCAGCTTTCCTGGTCATCTGGCCGTGTTACTGACTGCCTTGAAACTCTCCTGAAAGTAAGTACTTGCTTTCTTATGGAAGGTTTATTTACTTGAATTATTGTTGTTATTGGTAGTATCTCATATTCTCAAATTCTATTTACACAGGAGGGGCTTGCAATGATTGATGACGGCCACAAAGATCGTAAGCGACGCTACTGGTTTCCGTGTGTATCATCCATTCATACATCTGTAGGTGCTGAGGCTGTTAAAAGTTGATTTTCTTATTATGTTAACCTCTGTGATTGTAAATTGGAAATGTTAATCTCTTGAAATCATTTCTGCCACTGATTTTGATAGAAAATAATGATCTGTTGCAATCAACAACCTCTACGGTTCAAAACTTCAAATATAGGTCTGTTTCGAAGTTCAAAGTATTGGTAATTTGGTATCGCTAAGGCAGTTTTAAAATAATTTGGGGGACACGAAAATGCATGAATATATAGTGGAACCATTTGGATACGGATGGATATACATGGGAAACTTGTAAATTTCACAAAATGCATTTGTGACACCCAATCTGTGATTCAAATGGTTATAAGGTATAACAAGAAGTATACAATTTAGAGAGACTACGGTAACCTTGGGAAATGGTGGATGTATTAAAATATGCATGTATACTCAAGGGTCAAAATATCGATATGCCCGATACACCGGTATGGGCGTATTGGGCGAATTGATAGTGTTTCAGGCTTTTTTTTTTTTTCTTTTTCACAACTGGTTCAGGGGGGCTGGTTTAGGTCTTCTCTACCCCCTGAACCGGTCAGACCTTCGATACACTCATTATAGGGGCATATCGGAGGGGTCTCAGAACGATATGTATCGGACGATACGGGTCAAAGTATTCAATATGTTTGTTGTATGCCTTAGCTTATAAAAGTACTGTAGACCACACATGGAATATTGTGGTTGTGTTTGGTGTCATTGCTATTTGTATTAGAAACCTTGGTTGTGTTTGATTGTAATGCAAATAAATTTGCACTGATGCAAAACCATGGCAGTACAAATGATTTGAGTGTAAATTCTGACCTATTTTTGTTTCAAATTTTAGCTTATTTTGTTTGATTGCAATACAAATAAAGTAAATTAAGACATAAAGTAGAATAAAGTAAAATCCAAAACAAAATTAAACAAGAATTTGCAATTTTTTACTTTTGCACTCCCATACATTTGTATTAATACAAATTTATTTACATTGCAACCAAACACATCTTTTGGGATTTATCATACAAATTTTTGAGAAATTGTCTTGTCACATCACATCAGATAACATTTATACATGGGATTAATATTAACATTTATGACATGGTTCTTAAAACCAACCCGGAGACCAAACTGATTAGGGTTCTAGTTACCGGGTCGAACAGTTCAACCGTTCGAAACGAACAGTCGACCCAATTTGACAAAAAAATAAAAAAAATTAAATAATAAATTAAAAAATAAAAAACGATCAAAACCGTTTGAACGGTTAACTGCCCAGGTCAATGGTTTGTTGACCAAAATCAATATTTTTTTTTTGAGAAATCTTGATTTTAGGGAAAAACGGAACCGGTCAACTAACCGGTTCTTAGTTTTTCCGGTCCAACCGTTCAGTCCGGTCTGGTTTTGAAAACCATGATTTATGATATAAACATCAAATTTATATCTTAATACACTTAAGCAAGTCTTGGCTGTTGGAGTGCACAAAAGGAAAATCGAATGGTTTGAACCTCCTTATATGGTGACCCAAGCAAATTGTGCCTCCCTGTGTTTATGCACTAACATGCGTCACATATATACTTTACACTCAATATATGTAACTATGTAAGAAAACTCCTATTAATTAGCCCGAGAAAAGACTTGTAAGTTTCCATAAGGTAAAAAAGAGAAAAATAACAATTGTAATAGCAAAATGGTAAAATTCATTTTTTTAAACCCTAAACTTTACTCGAGACCTTAAAATTTTATAAAAATGAAGAAGCGGAGCATCAATCCCCATACCTCTCGCATGCTAAGCAAGCACTCTACCATCTGTGCTACATCCCCATGCCATTTTGATCTCTAATAATTATAAATCTCAGCTTAAGCCATTAACAAGGTAGTTGAGTTAAGTTGGTTTAGCTCCAATTGCCTTGAAGTGTATTTTAAAAAGGTTAAAAGGAGAGTTGATTTTGGATTGTGGGAAACCTTATTATACCTTCCATGTGTTCACATGAGCCAAATGACTTAAATATCATAATATAGTGGAAAGAACTCCCTATTCTCAAAAGGCATTGGATTTCCCTCGTTGCTATAAAAATGAGGAGTTATATTTTTGTTGACTTTCTGTATGTTCTTAATTAAGGATGGCAACCCATTCCTTTGGGGGCCTCCTAAGGGTGGGGATTTTGTGATAAGTGTGCAAGTAAGAATGATAGGGGCATAGGGAAGAGGATGGGGTTAGGATTTTTAGGCTCGATAGGGTTGGGAGTCAAAGATAGGACATAGAAAACCTGGTCCCACCTCGCCCCATTGCCATTCCTAGTCTTTCAACATGGAGATGCAAGAACAAGCAAAGTTTGAAATTTGCGTGGTACATGAAGAATAAGTATTGCATTAGCTTGAGCTAGGGGTGAACAAGAAAAACCAAAAAACCGAATCGAGCTGGAAAACCAACCGAAACCAAACCGAAAATCTGGTTAACCGAATCAATTGATTTGGTATTTTTATAAAACTAAAGGTACTAGTTTGGTTTTGGTTAACCAATATAGAAAACCGGCAGTTAACCAAACCAACCGATATATATATATATATTTAGGTATATTTATGCATATTATATATTTTATATTTTCTATACATTATAAATTAATAAATATGCATTATATATAAATATATATTTATTATTTTAAATATAATATTTTATATATTTCTGAATTTTTATTATATCTTATATATTTTTTATAATATATATTATAAATATAAATAAAACAAAAAATCAATGAATCGAATCGATCAACCGATTAATCGATTGTCTTTGATTCAATTTCAATTACTGATTATCCAAAAACTAGTAGTACCAGTTTAATACCAGGATTCGATTAATCGAACCGTAAGCACCCTATAACTTGAGTCATTAAACTTTGCTGCTGAATTCATGTTTCAGGGGTTGGGATGGGGTAAGGGACAATCCAGGCCTAACCCAAGCCAGAGACCGAAACCTCGAACCTGAGCCTGGCCAACTTATGTTTTTCGATAGAGAAGCTAGCCTGACCAACACAGGTTAAAGCCTTGATTACTTTGTCAACCCAATACAACATAGGATGGGTTCGGACTTCGGAGTCAGAGAGTGTAATAAGAGATTTTTCGATTCTCTTTTTTGGTTTTTTATTGTTTATCCAAAATTACTTGGTTAATCAGGCATACAAATACAAGTTTGAACACAAATATCCAAAACTACTTGGGTGTTTAAATTGAATAGACAATCCGTTCTACCAAAAATAATTAAAAAAATAAAATGGCCAAAAATATTAGGCGGTTTGAATGGTTCGATCACCTGGGTCAGCGATTTGCCGACCAAATTAACGATTTTTGGCTAAAATGATGGTTCTGGGGTAAAACAGTGATTGGCTTCCAATTTTTCTGGTTCAATAACTATCTGATTCTGTCCGATTTTGGAAACCATGCAATGCATGGGGTAATTCATTACATTGACTATTTATATATGAACAATTAAAAATAATGAAATTGTAGCAACATATCCGTACACTGATGGAGCAAAAGTTTCTGGGACCACCCTTCAACAGAGATCGGCTTAGATAGGGTAAGCCAATGCTCACACCGTCCCCAACAGCCTCTTGCAACCTTACATCAGGAATATCTTCCCATAAAATAAAGCACATGAATATGAAGATATGTCCAATACAAGGCTCTAAAAGCTGCTCGAAGGCATATTGCCCTGACCTTCAGGCTTGATGACATGTTTCATTGTTCATCACTCTACTTCCATGCTACTTTCGAAACCGTTATTAATTGATGATCCGACACTTGGACCATTTGGCTGAGAAATTGTTTAAGCAACTGATTTCGTTTCACCCTTAATTTGTTCTTACACCAAATAATGTTGATTTAGTCAATAACTCATTGATCCAGTCCTCAAACTATCGACCTGGATGATGATTTTTTGACTGTTTTTTATTTTAGGGTACACGTAAGCGAATTAGCTGAACGCTTTAGCTGAGCCTGACAAAAGACTCTTGTAAGTTGAAATATGAGCAACGAAGCTGGTTAAAAAAAATCTAACTGTACACCAATGAGAATTAGCATGAATTTATTGTATATATAACAATCTTTAATTAAAATAAAATCAGATACAAAAAGAACATGCAAAAAAAAATTCTCACAACGATTCAATGATACTGACCAAGAAAAGGAAATTAAAATAAAATTTGCATACCATTTATATAACCAAGTTGATCAGTACAGTCGTGCAGCGTTAATTAAATTGAGTTTCATCAGGTCGATCGTGAGACTGGCCAAATATCAAAGAGATTCCTGAGAGCTATATTTTTACGCCCCAAGACTGCGAAGGTGGAGTAAGAGCACGATGATATGATGGAAACTCCAGTGGGTTCTCTGCGGCCGATTCAGACAAGATTTCGCCATTCTGAAATCCTCGGCCAAGCTGCTGTTGTTGGTGATGATCAATGTTCAGATCGGTGGGTTCTTCTGGTGTAAGCGGGTCAGAGAAGGCCTTCAGTAACTCGTCAATGTCAAAGAACAAATGGGGTTGCAACACTGGCTCCGTTGCGAATTCTAACTCGGTTCGTTCAGGTTCAGCTTCACAACCTACTGCGCCAAACCCCCACAAAGAAGAAGATGAAACACCTGCGCTCGCTGATTCAGGTTGCTCGAGGTGAACCGGATTCTCAAAACCGTTAACGCCAAAAGTTTCCAGTGATGAGCTTGACGAATAAGACGAAATTCCAGCTAATGATTCATTCGGAAGCAAGGCTGCCTGAAAGCAAGAAGAAGATCTAGGTATAACAGGCTCTTTCTGTTGTTGCTCCCATACACGTTTCATTACATTCTCCTTGCCTCTCATCAACAAAGATTCGATTTCTCGCATCCGATCTTCAGAATCGTTCAGATCAACTTTTCCGTTATCATCTTCAGTGGCTACACTGCTTTTGTTAAGGCGGTGCGGTTGATGGTGATGAAGGAGGAGGTAGCGGTCGATTAAGGAGTCGACTACCGGATCGCCGTACGTGAAAACTTTACCAGCGGGAGAGAAGATGATGATCGCAGTCTTGGAACCGGAGAGATCATCTAGTTTCTTAGCTTTCTTGAACAATCCCGTCCTTCGCTTCGAAAAGCATACATTAAGTTTTTCTTTGCACCCAATCTTCTCGATCTTGATCCTTCTACGACCCATTGCGCAATCAAGAATTGTAGACTGATCACGATTACTCTGACTGACTACAAGTTCAAGACAGAACAGTGAGAATGAAAAAATGAGAAAGATTGCGAGAGCTAGGGTTTATGAGTTTCAGAATGAGAAAATCAGAGTTTTATTTCTGGCGAAGGAATCAATCGAAAAACTAATCTGTTATTTGCACCGGAGGGAAAGAGATGATCATACATACACATGATCTGAGTTGATTTTGAGTCCTAAATTGGAAATAGAAAGCCTCCATGAACAACCCGTTTACAAAATTTCAGACTCGTCTGTCTTTACGCTACGCCTCGTGAACAATACAAAATTCCGAGTTTGCCCTTCTTTTGTCAAGATTTTCTCAACGGTAATATACAACCACAATTCTTGGTAGTTGGTAGAGTAACCATCTCTACCGTTAATTCTGTTACAATTCTTGTTTCTTCAATCGGATGGGCTCCTCTTTTTCCAACAATTCCTAAGACCATCCAATCAAAAAATAGACTTGTGATCGAACGGTCAGAATATTAGTGGTTGGTATATACAAGGTGGTAATATAAATCAAGGAATATCTAGACATCCAACCGTATGATTTAGCGTGCAGATGATGATGTCATTGAAGTAGCCAAGTGGGCTGGTAAAATGGTCCCAATCAAATAAAGAGCTGATCCATCTCATGTACATCACACATCTACAATACATAGGGGTTCAATTTGGATGGCCCAACCCGTGGTCAGTTAGATCCGGTCCACAATATTTGTATGCATTTATGCATGCATGCATATATTATATAAACGTATATGTGTAATGCATACAAGAATATTTGCATACTTTTTTTTGATAAATCATACATATACATACATTTATTATTTTATATTGAATTTTAATGTGGACTGATTGACTAATCCCAGTGCATCAAATTTCAGTTTTAGTTGGGCCTTAGTTGGACAATTCAGCTTTTATGCTTGACATTAGGGTGAGGCTTGGGCCTTAGGCCCAATCTTAGGGTTGGGCCTAGGTTGAGCTTAAACCCAGCCCAGCCCACCCGACTTGCACCCCCTAACAATACAAATTTCTAAATGGTACAATGTCATTGGGATATTTTAGGAGAGGTTCACCTCAATCCAAAACCCAATTAAGATTGACCCTAACCCTTATAAGGTTGGATGATCATGGCTTGGTTGTGACGAGATCAGATTTTCTTCTCATAGAGCATGTCTCACACCAATACCATAGCACATTGCAGTCATACATTGGGAACATCTCTCATGAACGACAATATACAAATACAGGAGGTGTTTCCTGTGCACCACTAAAGTGCTATGAGGTTGGAGTAACCGTGTGAGGTGTGCTCTGTAAGGAGTAAATCCAGACTTGTCTTAAGGGCTCTAGTTTGGGATCAGGCACAGACCCCTGGTTTAAAATTATAAGACTAGGACTGGGCCAGGTTCCAGGCCTATAGTTCTAAATACACTAAAATTAAACATAAAAGGGTAAAAATATGAAAAGACATTTATTTTTAATTTTTTACTAATAATGTATTTTAAGCATCCTAATTTGGGAGGTGTTTGGTACAGTGGTATTGTATTGCCATTAAGTTTTAGGTTGATCAATACAAATTAACTAATCACATCAAACTTGATGTCTCACACACATTCACAAATTTGTATTAATCAACCCAAATTGCATCCACAATATAATGCCACTGTATCAAACACCCCGTTGGTGAATAGGTTTAAAAGAAAGAGATTTGGACAACTATATATGTTATTACTAAAATATTGACCAACCAATATAAAACACTTACGTAATATTTTGTATTATGTAATATATAATACATGTTTTGATATTTTGATATATAAATTTAATAAAATAATATAAAACAAGAGAAGCACAAACACAAATGTGTATGTATGTTATATATGTAATATTGTGGGCCAAGCTGTGCTTAAGGTAATTGTCCAACGTCAAAGCCTGGAAATTTCTGGGCTGTGCTACAATGATCACCGATCACCCTTGTTCGGGTTTACCACTTTAACCCAACCCATTGATACTCAGAGGCGGGGTTTGGCATTGATGCCATTTTTTGAAGAAATGGTGCTATATTGGTGTCATGTCAAAAAAAGTGGTGCTTCAGAGAACGGCCTGCCTTTTATCTGGCATCGTTTTTTCCAGAAGAAAATGTTGTTCCAGATCATGTCTTGGAAATTGGGAAAGTGTGGTTTGAAGAAATGTCAAATTCGATGTTTTTTTAGAAAACAGCCTGTTGATGCTAGCAGTGTGCAATGGCGTGGCATCAATATAGCATCATCTTGGGTATTGGATAATGCAGACCAATGCTAAAAACGGTTATACAGCACTGGTACCAAACAAAATCAGTACTCTTTTCCTCGAAAACAGCCTATGTGGCAGAATCGATTTCAAACAAAAAAAAATGAACCATTTTCTAAGAAAACGATGCAGCAGACCCTCGTACATACCACATCATTTTCTCAAAAAAACATCTCTAAAGCAACACATCGATGCCAAACACCTACCTAAATATTCTAATTTAGCAAAGCATCACGGGAGGAAGGTACACCATACGGGTTTTCAGTGAACTATTTTCAGTTTTATGTCAAATCCAGGTTCGAAAGCATCAATTTTACCTTAACCTTAGGTTATCATTGGCCCAGCCTAGCCTGTAAACTGGGCATAAATATAGGCCCAGGGCCACCTTATATGCAAACTCGTATGGGCGGAGGAGGGGCTGAAGTGATTGAACCGAACGACCAGTGGGGTGCAATTAGGGCTGGTTTGGGTTGGGCTTATGTTGAAATTTGAATGGGCCTACCCCATAGGCCCGAGTCTAAGGCAGTAACCCGAGTTCACCCCCTAATGAATAGTTGCTTTGCTTTTTAGTGAATAAGGGAGTGTTTGGTACAGTGGTGTTATTGTTGCATTTTGGGTTGATCAATATAATTTTGTGTAAGAAAGATTTTTCTACCTGAAACATTCCGAATTAATCAATATAAATTATTATTTCTATCAATACAAATTGCTATTTTTAACAAAGTATAATTTTTATATTTGAGTTTAACTAACAAGGTAGATATAAATGGCACATAGGAGAAATCCAAAGATTTTTTTTTTCTAATAAGGATTCATTTACATGGTTTAAAATCTTAGAAGGGTGAACAATTCTTTTCCGCTCGTCACATTGCTATGAAATCATAAAAATCACACTAAACAGACAATACACAAGAATGGGGCATTGGAAACAAAATGTTATAAGATTTCTCTTTAAGGGGGCGGTCTTTTTTGGGATTTTGATAGGGGGGAAAGTTGGTCAATGGGATTTTGGTTCCCATTGACCAAGAATCTCATGTTTTTTTTTCATATTTATGTGGGGACCAAAGAAAATTTATTTTCTTAGGCACCATTTACCCGCCAATCTCCTAGGTGGGTAAATAACTTTCCCACCTAGGGGGAAGGTTGCCAACACTTGAATGAGACAAAAATGCCCCTTTTAATAATAGATTTTTATGGCTAAAATGGTCATTGCCTTTTTTACCTAGGAAATAAAAGAACATGGGTAAATGTACTTACCCAAATAAGTATTTTCCAGGAAAAACATACCCAAGTAATTGCATTTACCCGGGTAAGTAACTTACCAAAAAATGAATGGAGACTAAGAGGTAAGAGATAAGAAAAAATGAACACTCATTTTTCTTGTAAGAGATAAGAGTTAAGTGAAAACGAATATGCTCTAAGCCTTAATTCCATGAATTAGATGGTTTAAACTTTCAAGCAATTCTAAGTATTCACATATATATGTTTGTTGTATGCCTTAATATCACATCAGTATGCATGGGATTGGTGTTGACATTTACGATAGAAACATCAAATTTAGGGTTTCTTGAGGAAGTGGCAATAGTACTTGCGTTTAATACTAAAATGAATTTTTTTTAGTGCAAGTAGTGGCCTATTTTATAAAAAATTGTTATTGATGAACCTCAAACATTTCGAGTAGAAGGAGCAATGATACCAAACACAATCTATATCATTTCAAATTGTTTCCACAAATAGGTTGTATTGGGTAGGTGGCATTGCATAGCCAATTAGCCATGGTGTATTGGGACAATTGATAATGTTCAATATTTTTATTCTTTTCTCAACTAGAAAGGGAATACTCAGGTACATCCATTTAATGTCAACTTTCAGCAAAATAATTAATTGGTCACTATAAAAGAGTTTAATGAGTAATTGTCACCATGATCGTTACTGCCCTACTGTCCTACTAAAGGTAAGTTAATTGGGTTTGCACCTTTGCATATACTCTGAAGCTTTTGTGATTACTTCACCAAAAATGCTAAAATTTTAAGTTGTAATTAAAACTAACTAATTATCTCTATCTATCTATTTATATAAAATTTCAGCCACTATATATGATCACATAATAATTATTAATAATTGTACATATATAGATAAGGGTTTTAATGTTTTTTTTTTTTATTTTTTTAATTCCAAAGGGCGGCCACCTTTGCAATTTTATTAACTATTATTGTATTGGAGAAAAATTACAGGGGAAGACATAGCCCCACCTTACTGATTTTGGATCTGCTGACCACAATACATTTCTGGCCACATGCATCCTGCCGTACATCGGGAACATTAGTTGTACTTTACATCACTAATGTTCTCAATGTGCAGTAGGATGCACGTGGCTAATAATGTGTTGTAGTAAGCAGATGCGGACTCCGCATTATTGCCCTAAGCCCAAACATTACAAATCCCTCCACCAATTCCACCCTATCCAAACTAAAAACACATATAATTATTTGACTTTAGTCACATACACTCTGAGTCTCTAACTCTCTAAACATATATCAGAATAAGTGATATTAAGAGTAGCAGCATTTTGTTTAATCTCAATGAGATTGTAGTGTATGGCCCAAGGGTGGTCGTATCATCCTTTTAAGACCTCTACGGACACTTGATTGTCACTCTTTTTTGGATTTGGAGAGGGGGGAAAGTTGATGGTCATTCCCATTGACTAAGAATCTCATGTTCTTTTTTCAGCTTTATGTAGGGACCAAAGAAAGTTTATTTTCTTGAGTATTACTTACCCGGGTAAGTGATACCCATCTCCTACGTGGGTAAATAACTTTCCCACCTAAATGCCCCTTTTAATAATAGATTTTTATAGCTAAAATGGTTATTGTCTTATTTACTTGAGAAATAAAAGAAAATGGATAAATGCACTTACCTTGGTAAGTGTTTCCCCTGAAAAAATTACCCAGGTAATTGCATTTACTCAGATAAGTACTTACGGAATAAGTTTGTTCACATCTCTCCAGCCATACTTCCCACAGAATAAGCGAGGGAAAAGGAGTAGGAATTTGACTTCGCTAACAATTTCTACTAGGTAGGCTCCATCAACCCCTCACCATATATCTCTAACATGCTGAGATCTATAATCTGGGATTTCAAAGATCCTAGCAAAGTAATTGTCTCAATTCCACCACTTAGACCTATAATCTAATTTCTACAGTTGAATGTCATCAATACACACCTTTCTTCTTAACCGCTTAATCCATAGCAATAGCCAAGTTAAGGATTTTTCACATAAAAATGGCTATCTTAGGAGGCAATCCTAATTTCTACACAAATTTATACATAGCATAGCATCCTTTGCAAATAATAAAGTTTTAGAGAAATAATAAAAAAAAGTGAGCAAGTCTAATGTCTAAAAAATAAGAGGTATCAATGGCCATTCATGTTTTGGATTTTGAGTGGGGGAAAGTTGGTCAATGGGATTTTAGTTCCTATTGATCAAGATATCCATGTTATTTTTTCAGATTTATGTAGAGTCCATGAACAAAATTTATTTTTCTTATATATGACTTATTCGGGTAAATTATACCCATCTCCCATGTGAGTAAATAACTTTGCCATCCAAGGAGAAAGTTGCCAACACTTAAATGGGACTAAATTGCCCATTTTAATAATGGATTTTTATGGTTAAAACGATCATTGTCTTATTTACCTGAAAAATAAAAGAACATGAGTAAATGCAATTAATTGGATAAATATATTCCCAAAAAGTGAACAGGGCCTAAATGAACAACACGATATCTATAGTCTTTTGCTTTCAATACATTAGAAGTTGAAACCAGATCAAAAGAACAAGCCTTGGACTTTTTCTGATTCGTCCATCTAAACATTGGAGGAATTAAGTTTTAACAATGGAAATTGTGATTGTGATCTTTTTTAAGGGCATCAAAATCTTGGACACGATTGGAAGAGATAATTGGAAGTAATCAAGTTAGGAAATGCCATGTCCATGTATCAAGTAGAGAAATTAGTGAACATAATATTCCAAAGAAAAGGGCTATAGGGTTTATAATCAGGACCACCAACTTTGACATGAGAAGATTCAACTATAATTTATAGATATGCTTTTAACTTGTAATTTGACAATAAATCTACTTATTAGTTAATTTGATACATTTGAACATGATAACATGATCATATTAAAAATATATCATAAAAAATAGGTATTAGACTGGGGTATCTTCGTAATATGCCAATGTACATGTTCATAATTAGTTGGCCTTGGTCTTAATTGGTTCAAAACAACTAAAACCAGCCTTAGGCTATCTTTGGATAGGGAAAGGAAGGGAGAGACAAAGAGTTGTAAAGGTTTTTTACCTTTCCCTTCCCTTTCTTACATTTTCCTTTAAACCAAATATAGCCTTAGAGACATAAGATGCAAACTCATACCCTATATTATTAGATGAAATCATCAAATCAGTCTACATTTGCAATGTAGACTATCAGCCAACATTTGCAATGATAGTATCATAGCCCTGCGCTGAAACAACTAATGAAAGACTTTTTTGGTGGGGCCACTACAGTACATCTAAGGTCATGATTTTCTATTTTACCCCTGCCCTAGGACAGTATCATAGTTCAAAAGAGAATTCTATTGGAGTTAATGAGTTATTATTTTCTTATTCATTTGCCCATAAATTGGGGATGGAGTTGGTTGGAGGAGGATAGAACTTCTTCCATTTCTTTTATCATGCATGATGTGTGGGGCCCATAGAAAGTGAATCTTCCTTCTAATAACTTTTTGGGCCACTCACCAATAGATGGGGAAAATTGGTTGAAGATGCTATCACACAAAAATTAGAGATCTTTAATTAAGAAATTATCTCACTTAGGCCGCTGACGTTATCTCAGAAAAGAACATAAATAAAAACATTTATCCGATAAACCACTTTCCAACAAACAACCCGGCATCAAGTGGTTGGAAATAAAATGAAGAGAAAGTAACCATCAGGGTACCCTGGGTCAGAATTTATAGACTTGAATCACTATCAGGGCAGGTGTAGGCAGGTGTCATTTCGAAATTGATGTCAATTTACGTACACAGTAGACAGCTTAAATCACCTTTAATGGGTTAGAAGAAGCGCAGGCATGCTATTGAATTTTGAAGCAGTTGGAAATGACTCCTGAATGGCCAACAAAGTCTGATTATGAATTTATGATGATGGCGATTTATATCCATGTAGAATTAATATCTCTATTATTAAAGAAGAGAAATAATCTGATGGTCCAAGATTCTCATCTCATACGGTTGCTTTGGAATATCACGTGGTCCCATCTCTAACAAGAATTCCACATCAGTCGTCTGAGATGGGTGTGTGATGGCAACGGCAGTACGCATTAACTACAGGTGCTCTCGGCCAAATTTGGTTCTTCATCAAAAACTGTCAAATTGATCAATAAAAAGACTACTTTACCCTTTAGTCTTCAGAATTATGCATGTGTCTAATTTGTTTAAACTTTGGAAGGACAAGTGTCTGAATGGAGGAGGGCCATGTGTTTGATTAGGGGAGGCTGTGGTCTGAAAACCTTCCTTTAATCAATAATAAATATGGATAATATTTACGTACCAGTTACTGAGTAGCTTGGTTGTTAGAACTATTTACATATATCAAAAAAACCTTAGCGAAAGCAATCAAAAGTTTTGCAATCCGTTGTTGATGGAGACTTTCAATCCAGAGACTAGGCTTGGACATATTCTGTATAAAGGATATATGTTGCTTAGAGCCACTGTAAACTACCACATATCTACTACATGATTTGAAGTTGCCTCTAAACTAGCGATTAAAGCCCTTAATTTGACATCATAAGGACTGATGGCCTAGCATGGTTTTCCTTCAAAGTTGGCTTTATCTCTTCTGCGATCATTGGAAGATAAAAGCTCTTCCTGTACTTCCTGTTAAAGGATCATATGAACCATCAATTTGTAGTGTAGCCACTCCTCTAAGGGGGTTGTCTGGACACTGAACATCAGCAGTGCTTCTTAAGTACTGTTGACTATCTCAGTTGTGATAAGTTCTCCACTTTTCTAGTAGTTCACGAGGGGTGTATGTGAAGTTTTCAAAATGTTTTTTGTTTCTAGCATTCCAGATGAGATAGAATAAAATACACCCTTTTCCAAAGAGTTTAAGCATTTCTGTCTTTGAATATGATAGCTTGAGCTTCTAATACCAATCCAAGAGAATTATATGGGATGGTTGGTTGGTTATTTTGTTTGGGTTTAGTCCAACCTGGGCTAAGCACCAAATTGCTCTGGTGAAGTGACAATGGAAGAATATGTGATGAAAAGATTCTGTTTCACTTGATCACAAGGCACAAGTTAAGTCTGATGGAGATAGCTAGTGATGATTTTGTCCTTAGTTTGCAGCCCTACCCATAAAATTTTCCAAATAAATAATTGGAATAAGGTATTTTAAGCTTCCACAATAGTTTCCAGTAAAAAAAAGTTGAACATGATGAGCTTACTTTTGTGGTGAAGAATACACTGAATTGATTGTGTACTTTCCTAATTTTGTTAACTTCTAGATTGGTGTATCTTTCTCAAGTTCTCTATTTGGAGTGATGGCTAATATATGAGGTATTGATTGCTGATGTATATGCTATTGTAGAGATGACAGGTTTCATTCTCCTCCTAGGCATAATGAGTTATACACCTTAACTTGTGATCCTTGATTTTCATTTTGTGCTGGTTTGGTACCCCTCCATTTATTGTGGGAACCCTAGAGTCCTCAAAGACCAATATATTATCCCCATCTTTAATCATCTACATGATATTCGGTTTGAGGATTGGCAGTAGCTTTTGGGTTTGTTGCCACCATGGGAAGCTAATCTCCTTTTTTATTTTTCTTGTTGAAAACAGGCCTATTTTAGGATAACATTTCTGTTTCATTTGAGAGCTCCATAAACTGTTTGGGAATACTGCTAGTCACCAGATCTGCCTACTAAATAAGGCTTTGTTCATAAAAGCATGCACCACAAACTTTAGGGAGACATAATTTGTTACATGAAATGGTGTGTCTCGTCTGATTTTGGCCAGAGATCCACCAGAAATCAGGGGCCCATTTGTCCAAAGAATTGTAAATTTTGGAGGGAGTATAGTTGATGGCATTTGATATAATGGAATGGATTGGAGCACTAACTTTAGAAGGGTGGTTCTACTTGCTTGGGATATCAAGTTTGAGTTCCAAAGTTTTTAGCTTTGATAAGATTTTTTGTTGAAGATCCATTTGTGTGGTGGCCTCTTTGTCATGTGAATACAACCTCACTCCCAGATATTTGGTCCCAACTAAAGGTTGCTTCACTTTGAGCACATAATTGATGATTTCTCTATGGTGTCTCAGCATAGAATACTGAAAGCTACTGAGGATTTTCCTGGATTGGATTTCTGTCCTAAGAGGGATTCAAAGTGTTGGAGGGTTTTATTGATCTCTTTTATTTGTTTTAGATTAGCTCAACAAAACAAGATGCAGCCATCTGCAAATAAAATATGTGTGATGGGAATGTAGTCCTTAGATATAGAAATTCCCTAGAGTTGGTTATGTGTTGAGGCTTTTAACAATAATTGGAAAAGGACCTCCATACTAATTATGAAGAGGTACATAGAAAGTGGATCTCCTTGCCATAATCCCCTATTGAGCTGAAAAGATTCATATATTTCCCCACGCAACTTAACTGAAAACCTTGGAGTAGATACACATTGGTATAGAAGATTGCATCACTTCTTTGGAAATTTCATGGCTCTTAGTACTCCTATGAGGAAATTCCTTCCCATTCGGTCAAAAGCTTTCAACATGTTTAATTTCAAAGCTATTGCACCCTTTTTTGTGATTTCATTTGATGTTTGATGTAGGATCTCTTTTGTCAGCAAGATGTTGTCTATGATTTGTCGGTTCTTTAGAAATCCAGATTGGTAAGGGGAGATTAGGTCCTATAAAATCGGCTGCATTCTCATGACTAACCACTTGGAGATGATCTTGTAACTGACATTACATAGACTAATGGGTCGATAGATAAATACATCCACTAGTGAGTTATTTTTGGGGACAAATACTAAGTTGGTATTATTGATACCTTCTGGTAACTTCCTAATGTTATAAAAATTTGTGACCAGTTAATAAATGTCCTTACCCACAACATCCCAATGTTTTTGATAGAAATGAGCAGTGAACCCATCTAGGCCTGGGGATTTATGTAGGTTCATTTGCTAAACTATTGCAGTTATCTTTTCCATTAGGGGGGTGCATGAGAATTTGTGATTTCTCTTGCGAGATACAAGGGAGGGAAATGTTAGAGAGTGATCTTGAATTGAAGTCTTCCTGTACTCCACTAATTACCTCCATAGAATGCTTGAGAACCTTAGCTATTTGTTGTTTGTTTAATGCCCATTCTCCATCTGGCTTTTAAATCCAGGCTATATCATTCTTGATGTTTTTGTGGTTTGTCATGTGGTGGAAAAAATTTGTCTTCTTATCTCCTTCTTGAAGCCAAAGTTCTTTAGATTTTATCTTCCAAAGTTGTTCTTCCTTCTGCAGCCAACATTGGTACTGTCTTTGCAAATTTGTCAGTTGTTGTTCTTCCCTAACTGATAAAAGTTTGGGTTGCAAATCTGCTATTTGTTTGGCAAGGGTTGGAGGTGTTGTATATACCCAAAAGAAGATTTCTTCCATGCCTTTTAATGCTTGTTTACAAGACTATAGTTTCATTTGAACTATATTACAGTTTTGTACATTCCAAGCTTCAGCAATTATGTATTTGCAGTCTAGGTGGTCTAACCAAAATGGTTGATAGTGAATTTGTGATTTCTTTTGAGCGTTTAAAGGAAGGGTGGATAGTTTAATAGCACCATGGTTTGAAGAGATTATGGGTAAGTGGTAGAGAGTTGTTTGTGAATAGATTTGTAATCACGAGGGTGTAACCAGAGCCCTATCAAGTCTTTTTAATATTTTGAGTCTCATGTTGGCCATTTGTCTAAGTGAATGGGGTTCCCACAAAGTCTAAATCCACCAGCTAAAAGATATTTATGAAATGTTTCATATTTTTTGAGGTTTGGGGTGGGCTTCCATGTTAGTTTTTGTGGTCATGGGGTAGGTAAATATCATTGATATCTCCCATGAGTATCCAAGGTCTATCTATGGAATTCATTTTGTTCTTCAAAGTATCCTAGATTTCCTTCCATTTGTGCTTTTGTGGGTGTCCATGGAAGAAAATAATGTCCCATGGTTTATGGACAGGGTAATTACCCTCTATAAGATGTATAAAATTTCATTGGGTGTCATGGATCGTTATCAACATGTTGTCCTTCCATCCACAGAACAAACCTCCTGATTTTCCTAGGGCTTCTTGACCATTGTAGTTATTGTATTTGAGTTTTTCTTTTTCTAGGCTTTCAGTCTTAGATTGGGAGAGACGGGTTTCACTGAGGAAAAGAATGTTAGGTTTTTCCGTTTGACATAGAGCTTGTAGGTTCCTTACTAATTTAGGATTATTCATCCCTCTAATGTTCCATGCCAATATTATCATGGTTATTCTAGAACAAATATACACAAGTCGGGTGATTAAGATTAAGCAGGAATAGAGTAGTAAAGCAGATATGTTAGAATGTGGTAAATATTGGCATACCTTTGCATGGGTTCAAAGAACTGGAGGATATGGGAATTGAACGGCTTCTGTTATGTGGCCAACTAACATAGAGTTTACCCACCGCAGCTCTACCATTTGATTTACTGCCTCAGAAGTTGCTAGCTCTTGGTTCATTAAGCTGCCTAGATGCCATTGGACGTACAAATCATTTGCATTCATCTTTCCTGAACGTTGTCCTTTTAGTACTTATGCTAGTTGTGTTTGAGATACTTGAGTGGGCTCTGGAAAATAGTTAACCAATTGTCCATTTTGAACTGTGATTAAATTTTGTTGGCTCTCATTTAAAATGATACCAAAAGGTCTACCCCATTTACGTTTCATGGTGCATAGGTCAAGGACCCCTATTCCCCTAGTTTTTGTTATGTAATATTCTTATATCCATCTTGTAAAAATTGGCCTGAGGGTTGTGCATGGGTTGACATAATTACTTGAGGGTGGTTGGGGTTTACCAATGGACTATTCTTTGAAACCAGATCTGAGTAAGCTTCAGAAGGGACTAATGCATGTTGATTACGTGTAGTAGGAGATGGGACAGGATTCGCGTCCAAGTGTTGGGATTGCATGGGGATAACAGGATTGTCTTCTGCATGGTATTTATGTGGAGTTGAGGATTTACCATGTGTAGGGTGATTTTCTCCTTTTGAGGCTGAATCGACTCTATTGCTTGACACTGAGTTATTGAGTTGTGAATCGCTGGCTGTATAGATGTTGAATGTTTAATACAATGATGTTTTTGACCACCCGTTCCATCTTCCGAATCCTCATAAAAACCCTGATCATGTGACGGATTTTACAAGTACTCGGTGATTGAAACATTGGACTAAAGTTAGGAATATTGTATGGCTTATTCAGTCAATGATCTGCTCTTAACCATTCTCCTGGGTTATTGATGGGGCGACTTTCCAAGTACGATCTATAATCTTGCACAGAGGTGTCAAGATGTTTATAGTTGGTCCATACATGTCCCAGTAGACCACAGTTAACACCTATTCTTGGTAGTTGTTCGTAGCAAAATTGGAGCCACATTGGTTTTCCATTGTAGATAATAAATCTTCCTGTGTGCAGGGGTTGTTGAAGATCTATGATTACCTTTTTCTTGACATAGAGCCCATGTTCCAGATATCCTATTCTTATCTTATCCTGATTTGGTACCACTTTTCCTGCATATTGAGCTAAGAAACAAACATGACTATCTTCCACCATATCTTTGGGGATCATGTGAATCCATAGCCATACACGTTTTTTCCATACCTTCTCTATTCCCCCTGTAAATGAGTTAGACCATTTATCCAATAGTAACCAGCTAGATCCATAGAATCAAGGCCCTTCTTTGAGAGCCTTCTTTTTGTCTTCTAGATTTTCGAAAATAAACTCCAAGTTACCACCCTCAATAAATCTCGTTGTTAATGATGATTGAATATTCCATAGGTTTTTTACATGTCCTTCAAGTATTTCTTGGGAGACATATTTGTTAGACAATGTATGCCCTTAGCTCCAATCAACATGATGTACATTATGACATTTATTGTAAATGAATAAAGTACATATTTAATTCTTGTTATTGTGATATATTTCTGCGTAATACCCTTAAACTGGACACATATGAGACTCGTGTTAGTTTAGAATTATCACAGTCGTTGGATAGATATAGGGAGATTTATCTTGCCAAGGCTGACACTAGTGTACTGCCAAGTTGGTTGGGGTGGCTCGTCTCAACTGCCAGGGTGAGACCTGAGATACATGCAATGTGGGTTTTCTTGAAACCCTGAATCGGACCAAAATTCCAGTATTGCCTTGGACCTTGGAGATAGATGGGCAAAACTTGAATGTTACACCTGACCCTTAGATTTGATTATGATACTGCACTAGGTGTCGGATTGGGTTGTCTTTGACGTGCCAATCAGTGAGATCCTTAGAGAGGGTCAAAACCTGGGTATGTTGGGACAGTCTGAGAATTCATCTGAGTGGGTGATCATAGTGACAAGATCAGCCCCTTTGTCGGACAAAGTGAATGATCGGAAAAATGCACTATCTCTGATGGAAACCTAAACTGCTGGCAGTGGATTTCAAATGTGTTTGAAATTTGGTTTTGAAAAATATATTTATATAGAGATATACTTAAATATTATGGTTTCACAAATTGTTTGCAAAAGGTTTTAATTCCTGGGATCCATGTGAGTAGAGAGTGCAACACTGTATTTTGCAGCCGAGAGAGAGGTCATCTCTTGCCGGGTAGTGTTTGATTATTAAGGGTTGAGAGGTTAAGTATAAGAACATTGAGGCTTATACCTAATGGGCTAATTTTGCATCTGCCCACAGTCCTTGGGCCTTCATAAGATGGTTGGACCCAATGACCATTTAGTGTAAATGTTGGGCCCATTAAGAGCCCATAGTGATGGACTTAGGGGTTTACTATATTCAGTAGTGAATTCGGCCAGGCCTTGTAACAGAGGCTAGGCTGAACCCATGTGGTTGATGTGTAGATCAATGTTAAGGTTCCACGCCATACAAAGAGAGCCAAGCTAGCCAGCATTAAAAGGAAGTGAACCTAAAAGCTTAATGGGCCTAAAAGCCCATTTTGAACTGGGTTAATTGGATTAATTAAAAAGGGGTGGATCTGGGTTTGGATCAGCAGATAAGGATAAGAGGATAACTCTTATCCACTTAAAGAGTCTAGATCCAAATAAAGATTTTGATCAAGGAACTCCTAATTTGATTAGGAATGAGCTGATCTTGAACTGCAGATAAGATAAGGGATTATCCTTATCACTTAAAGAGTTTAGATCTAAATAAAGATTTAGATCAAGAGACTCTTAATCAGATTAGAAGGTTGTGTCTTTAAGGCTATAAATAGAGAGTAGGGCGGACCTGAAAAAGACACACAACACAGACATTACAGAAGACAACTCAGTTAGACTGATCTTGCCTTCAGTTCTTTTTCTTCCTACTCTTGCTGTCTTACCCTATTCGATCTCCAATTCTTAGATCTGATCACGATTTGATCTTGATATCGTTTCTTGCTAGAAGAAACAATTTTGAAGCTGTACTCACTACCCCATTCGATTCTTGCTGAAGAATCACAAGTTCTTGGTGAAGAACTACCTGTTGATCTTGTCTCATCCTAAGTTGTATCATTTTCAGTGGATGGAGGATTTGGTACACTCTTTGGGCGTGAGCACCTATGTTGGGAAGAGATTTTTGCATGAATTCCGTATCAGGTATATCCCTCCCTAATCTTGGTTTCAGATTTGGTTCGGTTTGGTTACAAGAACGAACCTTGAAAATATAGTTTTCTAAATTGTGAATAGGATTCCCGGATGGGGGTAAAGAAATTTTTGAAATTTCGTCCAACCTTCCTGCAAGGTTCGGCCATCCATATGATAGATCTTCCATCCCTACACTATTGCCTAGGGAATATTCTCCCCTTTAAAGTTAACAGTGAAATTCGAAGAGCTTCTTCCGCTGGTTCAAATGAGGGGAACTCATGATCCATGAGCCCAGTATATTCATGGATGCATTGATTACCTTCCATGTGAGGAATATTCTCGGGTTGTAAAATCAGTTCCTTACCCTTGAAACTTGACACCATCAACTTGTACTACACTTGAAGCTGAGGTTTGATGATTCCTGTAACTATAAATGATCGCTTTTTTGAGGCAATAAATAAATGGTAGAGTGTGTTATGGGACCCTGATGCTAAGATGGGGGGTTGAAAACTATGTGGGAAAGGGGAGGTGAAGTAAAGCAGGACTGAAGGAAGTTTATGGTTGACAGTAGATTGTATTCATGAGGCCGTAGTTATAGACGCAAGGTCGGAGATTGCTTCAGATTGCAAGGCTTTCTTTGTAGCCTGTGCTTAGGGTGTGCATTACGCCATACCATACCCTCCTCCTTGTAGGAGAAATCTATGAATCAAGGTTATTGAAGTAGCCTCACCTCAGCCTTAGAGATGAAGTGATGTAAGATGGGGGGCTGCTGTAAACCGTAAAGGATCGAAAGTAAATGTGGGTTGGGCATGAAACAAACAAAATCAAAGCCTTTGATTTATTGTCATGACCCCATCTTGGATGTGGGTTGGGCATGAAATTACAAATAAACCATCAACTACTAATAACACCATAACAATCTGTCGGTTTATGGGAAGTGTTCACCCTCCAATGGGAGGCATGTAAATCGCTCTCTTTAAAAAGACACTCAAAAAAAAAAAAAAAAAAAAGAAAACTAAAGACCCTTGTATGAAATCATTTGAACTCCCCTTCCCCCATTTTTTACTTGAGCCCTAAACAGAAGTAGACCACAAAGATAAGGTCCATTCATTCGAACTCCTAATAGGAAAGCTTCATCAGCAAATCAAGAAAATTAGCAGCACTCTTAGAAGCTTCACCCGCCACTCCTATTGTGGATGTTATCGGTGCTAACAACTCAGTTTGGGACGTCGATGAGGAGCCACCATTGTTTCTGTTCATTGTCATGCGTGGAAAGAAATCGTATTCCATTACCACCTCCTCCACCACCAGCTTGCCATTTCTATGAATTGCTACCACTTATACTTCCTCCTTCATAAAATCAAAACACTTAAAATTATTTTAACATAACTTGTATTTTTTAAAAAAATTTATCGGCTCATTGGAAGAAATACTTTTCAGATAATTTATAACAGATTAGGTCCACTGTGTCTTGCCCCCAAACCGAATCCCAGATCTGGACTCGCTCCGTTGCCATTGATCGGCATTGCCCATAGTATCTCACTTCGTTCCTGTTCCATCTCAGATTCAATGCTAAAAAATGGTTGCCCTTCATTGGAATAATAAGTCCATAGTTGCAAGTCCCCCACGGAGGCAGCGGGAACTCCCAAATCCCACTATTCTGGACTGACCATTCAACGACTACGAGCTAGACTGACTAACCATTGCTTTGTGATAATTGCTGCATAGTTCACCAGAGCAAGTTTAAATGGATGCAATCTTAGAGGTTTTGGTTGTTTCTGTTTTGGGTTCAGATGAAAAATGCGGAAGGGGAGTTTGAATGAATTTAGCCTTTTTTTTTTTTGTCCTATTGAGCTGGATTTATCCAGAAAAACATCAAAGGAAGCATTTTTTGAAGGGAATGACGTGCACCGTGCACGCCTTCTATTGCAGGGTTCACGCTTCCCATGAACGGATGGATTCACCTGATGCGAGCTCACCCATCTGGTCATCTACACTTTCTTTCTTGGGATGCGCCACTGGAAGGATGATTAGGAATGCCAACGGGGAGCCTCTCCCATCTTCGTTCCTGCAAAAATTCTCATCCTTATTTTCTGTCCCCATTGCTGTTAACGGGATAACATTATTCTTATTCTCCGTGATTTTTTATAATGTTAATCATTTTGTTTTTATTTTTTATTTTATTTAAAATAATTAAAATTTACAATTTTATTTAAAAATATTTAATCATATTTTTTAAAATATTATTATATAGTATATATAAAATGCTCTCCTTATCCTTGCCATTTCTCCATCCCCGTTTTAAAGGGGGAAAATCATCCCCATCCCCGCTCCGATGGAATCTCCACGGGATCGGAGAAATGAGAAAATTACCATCACTAAGGATGATTAGACAAAACAGAAAGGGGGGATTTGATTTGAGCGGGGGAAACCGCTGCACTCGAGAATCCCGAGAAGAAGGCTC
Organism: Nelumbo nucifera; assembly: GCF_055504915.1. Classification (NCBI taxonomy): domain Eukaryota; kingdom Viridiplantae; phylum Streptophyta; class Magnoliopsida; order Proteales; family Nelumbonaceae; genus Nelumbo; species Nelumbo nucifera. Next base: position 28,388,279 of record NC_142656.1, on the reverse strand, counting down.
CCGTTGGCGCTCCGTCTATCGACCTTCCCGCCATCGTCGAAAGAACTTTCCGATTCCTTCCACCACCGAGAGCTGGGTCTGTGACTGTGAGAGCTGAGCTTCTTCACCTTCAACCACCACCGGAACTGGCTGAATCTCCCAACCCCTTCCCTCTTCACTTGCAGCCTGCACAGATGGCTGCTCTGGTTTTTTCTTCTTCCTCTGTCTTCTTCTACATTTCACCGTAGCCCAAGTAGAAAGGGGTCTGCACCCAGAGAGACTAACACCACCACAACCAGGAGTAGCCCCCGCCACTCTACCGTCTACTATTGGAGGTGACGGACCGTAGACGGGATGAGGTCCCCGAGTTCAGGTCCCAACTAGGGCAGCAAGGCTGACGGTGAACAAGAGGGTGTTCTGCATCCTCAACAGCTATCAGAAGGAGATATGCCAAATCTAAGGTTTTGGGAACATTCCTTTACTGCTCTGCTTCAAACTAGCAATCGAAGAGCTTCAAGGTTTCTCCAAGCTAAGTTGCTCCGATCTACAGCGGTGAGTTCTCCAACCGCGTTGCCTATCTCCTTAAACACTGCGGGACACCAGGCTAAAAGTGGGACGCTGAAAATCTTGATCCGCCATTTTCCATAACCATTCCTCTGTTTATCCAAACATCCAAGTTGGGTCCAACGCCACAGTGAATAGTGAAAGCCTTTGAGGATAGACAGACGTGAGTGAAGCACTCCACACGTTTCTTCCTCTGAGGCAAAGACTAAAAGCCACTTGTTCCCTTCTAGTCGTCTCACCGCAGGTTTCGCCATTGAAGAGCTGACCAACTTTCAACCTCTTCAAAGGAAGGAGTGCCACCAGCAAACTGGAGAACCAGGATTCTTCGGAGGAAGACATCACGATCCCGAACCCCTTCCTCATCAACACAAACCCTAATTGTTCCTCCTTGTACCCGCACGGCAGCAAGACCTTCCCCCGAAACGCAGAACTCCATTTCCCCCCACAGCAGCAAGGTTTGTACATTACATAATTACTGCTCAAAAAATTATTGAAATTAATTTTTGGTAATTAAATTACCAAAATCATTAATTATTGCTCAAAAATTATATTAAACATCAAAATTACTGAAAATATAAAAAGTCAATTTATATTTATTGAAATTAATTTTCCACTAAAAAATTACTGAATTTTTTAAATTATTATCTGATAATATCATTAAATGTTAATAAATTGACCAAAATTACTGAAATATTAGTAACTACTTATTGCTAAAAAATTACTGATAATATCAAAATTACTGAAAATGTAAAAAATAAATTCATATTTATTGAAATGAATTTTCCAATGAAAAATTACTGATGTTTTCTAATTATTAAATTTTTATTTATTAATATTTTAATAAATTATTATTTTTTCAGTAAATATTGATTTCAATAGTAAAATTTCCAAATTTTTCTGAAACTAGATTACCAAAATCAGTAATTTTAAGCAAGAAATTTTTAGTAATTAAAATTTCTGATTTACCAAATTTATGAAAAACTATAGTTAGGTGTTGATATTTACTGAATAATACTCAATAATATCAGTAATTATTGAAAATATCAAAAACATTTCACAAATTAATTTAACAACCCAAATTACTTTAGCTACATTTTTTTTTTTGTTTTTAGATGGTTTATTGGACATGTAATATAGATTAAGGGGTGTTTTAGGAGGAATTTTAGGTGAAAGAATTAATTTAGGAGAAATTTTAGGAGAGGTTTAGTTAAGTGATTGGAAACAAGAAAGAAGAAAGGGTTGCCACGTGGCTATACTACAGAAGGTCTGGAAAAGGGTAAGGAAGAAAGTTGATTTAGAACATGACCGCCAGCTCTCTCATGGAATTTACATCTCAACTCTCTCATGGAATCCTGTGAAGTTAGGGACACTTGATAGGAACCGTGAAGAGATTAGCTCAAGAACGAGAGTGGTGCGTGCGGCCAATACTCTCTTATATGGAGGAAAACTCCGAGAGAATAGCTAGTGGTGGTGACACTAAACCTTTGGTTTTGCAATCCAACAAGGCCTAGTGACTTTAACTTCTATGGAAATAGACGGTGCTAAGGATTTAAAATTCTAGTGACCCAAGCCATGAACTCGACCCAACCCAACCCAAAAAACAGGGTTAGGGTTTCATATTTAGCTACTTGAATGTAAGAATGACCCAATCCGGAAAAATCTGGGTTGGATTGGGTCATGGGTCAATCCGCTGATCCGATTGTCAAGTTTAATGGGAACTATTTATGCATTGTTAGAAGTTTCCACTCCTTTAATTTTTTTTATTTAGTCTTTACTCTTTATTGTTTAGTCTTTAAATTGTTAAATGTTATATATTTGAAATTTTAAGATTAGTTCCTTTAATTTTGACATTTTTCAAGTAATTTTTCTTTATTATTTTAAATTTTAGTTATTTTTTGGGATGACCCGAATTGACCCATGGGTCAACCCTAACATGAACATTTAGGGTTAAGGTCTAACATTTGATAACCCAACCCAAAATCAATCCGAAGTGTCTTGACCCAACCCGAACCCGACCCACCCAACCCAATTGCCATATTTACCTACTAGCTAGAGAGATGCAAAGCAATTACATGATCTGCAAGGTCCGTACGTGGCCTTACGAGCTGCATTAGAGAGGATAAAAAGGAAGAAGAAACTGAGACAAAGGATGAATCCATGGTGATGGCATAAGTAGGGGTTTTGAATTGAAATAGAGAATACCAATGGTTGGAATCCAAATAGATCAGTTTACAGGGGTATGGGCTACTACCAGTTCTAGTTCTGGGATTTTTTTTTCTATATGCAACTGTGAACTGCATAACCCAAACTAGCTTCACAAACTCTCCCAATCCTTCCGTGTTTATTTTAAATTTTGTTAAAATAACAATACAAGTAATGCAGATACAATCATAGAGGGGAGGACACAGCCTATCTTGCCCCAAACCCTTACACAATATGCATACAACACTTAAAAGTAGGAACCAAACACCAAACACCAAACACCAAATACTAATTACATCGAATCCTAGGTAAAGACAAAGCATCATCAGAAATAAAAAAATTAGATTGGCTAGCCCACCAACAACAATATTTCCTTCATGGAGAATGTGTGTATAATCAATCCACAATCCAAAAGCAAGGGAACGAAGCTCATCTAAATGGAGGATGGACCATAGGGGGTTGGGATGAGGCCGTGAGAACTTGATTGAAAACTTGAGAGTCACCCTTAATAATCACATCTCAGGTATCCCTACAGTCAGCCACATGTTAGAAGTGTGGCCAAGGTAAAGATAAAATTACCTTTTTTGATTTTTTGGTTTTTTTTACTCCATATCATTTTTGAAATAACCAATGTGATGCACTTTCCCAATAACATAAATAATCTCTTCTTCTAAAATTTCTCCTAAACTCCCTCCTCCACTATTGCCCACTTTCTCCAAAATTATCTTTAATTCCTATTTATCTCCAAAAATATCTCTAATTTAGTAGAGAGTTTCTCTCATAAATTACTTCTAATTCCTATTTATCCTCTCCCCTACTTTTTATCTATATCTATCTAAACAAAGTTTTGATTAAAATTTTAAGAATTATTTAAATATTTTAACACAAAAAAAATATTTAGATAAATAAAATTATATTTTTACAAAAAAGTATAAGTTATGTTTTTAAAACATCAAAAAAATAATTTTATAATTTTACAAAATAAATCATGAAATTATGTACTAACAATTTAAATAATGTTTTTCTTGATTATCAATTTAAGTGCGGGTCGGATCGGGGACCTGGTTTTGTGGGTAAAATTGCCATCCCTAACTAAAGGATAGGTTCATACTATAGAAGAAGGATAAAACAACCGCAAATCACATCCCAGTAGTGAGTATAAAAATACCACTCCTTGATTTGACGTATGTCCCAGCTGAATCAACCTAGGGATCTACATTTAATTGCCTTGAAGAAAATTCTAGAATTTCTTGTTCCATGTTTGTATTCATGGACGTGTTGTTTATAAATAGAGAACCCTTCCTTGAGCAAGGGGACTTTAAACATCCTTTCCTTGCCTTAGCATTAGGGATGGATTCAAGCCAAGCCGACCCGAATAGTATGAGGCTCGAGCTTGGTTCACCAAAGTATTACAAGGCACGAGCTCAAGCTCAAGCTTGGTTCGAGCTAAAACATTGAGCTCGAGTCAAAAACATGTAAGCTCAAGCTTGGCTCAGCTCGATCTCAATTTGAGAAAAAATGTTTTATAAAAATAAAAAATATATAATCTTTTTATTTGATATTTAAAAAATTAAGAATTATAATATTTTTATTATATATATTACTTTTTAGTATATATATATATATATATTCGAGCTTGGCTCGCAAGCCTCACAAGCCAAGCTCTATTAAGCTCGAGTTCAACTCGTTTTAATCGAGCTTGTAAATTGGGCTCGAGCTCGGCTCGAAGCCCGGTTGAAGCCGAACTGAACCGAGTTCGAATAGATTGTGAAAAGCTCGACTCATGGCCACCTCTACTTAGCATATTGTTGAGTCCCCGAAACCCGAATCCTTTCTTGGTTTCTTCCTTTCCAACCTCAGAAATAAGACCATTCTCACTATTGCCTTACACCCCCTTTTGCTCCCTTACTTTATGGTGTGATAATCATACTACTACTTGTTTGGTGTGTAATCATGTTAACCATGGACGTTCTAAGAACATTGAACTGGGCATTCGTCATTTTAGAGAAAAGTTGTAGATAAGTTAGCTATTATTAAGTTTATTTCTAGTACTAAGCAAGTTATAAATATCATGACCAAATATTTTCCCTTTACTCGGTTTGATGCCTTCAAATCCAAACTCACAGTGGAGACTGAACCAAAAATTCAGGTTAACTGAACCGGTCGGTTTTGGTTAGCCAATATAAAAAAACCTGTGTTAACCAAATGGACTAGTATATATATATATATACACTTTATTATTTATAATATATAATATATTATTTATTATTTATAATGTAATATTTTGTGTACTTCTAATTTCTTATTATATATTTGTACATTTATTTATAAAAGTAAAAATACCGAAAACTAACGAACTGAATTGGTGGTTAACCAAACCAATCAAATGGTTAACCAAATTGACTTCAGTTCAGTTTCGAATACCGGTTTTTCAAAAAGTGGTACTACTTATTTGGTTTGGAATTTAGGCCCATGGCTCGGTTAACCGAACGTAACTACGAGCATCCCTACTTGTAGGTGGGGATGTGAAGCATAATCATTCTAATCTACTCATGTGATGAAGGATATGTTTCCTATCTATACATGACTCTCTTAATCCAGGAGAGATGAAAACTATTTTCACTATATAAAATATGAGAAACGGTATACAATACCTTGTGGTTTGCAAATCAAACTAAGTTTTAGCCCTATTGCACACTATTTTTCCCTCTCCTTTCTTAATCCAAAGAATCCATATAGAGAAAAGAGCATACTCTTTTACCAAGAGTACTCCTCTTAACCTCTCTTTGTTTTCTCTCAAACAAGAAAAAGAACTAACTTTTAATTGCCCTATATAAAGAAGAAACCTTTTATATATGAAACACACCTTAGCTGTAAGGAGTAGCCACATCAACTATTAAATTACAACCTAATCAAATTATTGAAAAATAAGACACCAATCCAATAATCTCCACTATGGCTTCTGTTTTTACTACCTTGGAGATCTTCCACTTGTGCCTCTATTTTTTTGCAACTACCACAGACATCCATTAACCTTGAGAAACACCACTAGTTATATATAACCTGAATTGTTCATCCCAACACCATTTGATTCAAACAAAACTGACTAATGCAGCTATTTATATGTATTTGAGTTAACTATCTTTGCTAATGCTAGAAAGGGACATCATTCTTTCCTTTCTCGTGGTAGGAATATTCCTCTCACCATCATCTGTACCCTAAAAACATGTAGTAATTATCTTTGCCCCAATTATGAAAGAGATTTCGTATGTGACCACATTACCTTGTGCTTCTTGTTTCTAGCAACACATTAAGGTCTTAGGAACCTTTATACTCCCAAGAAAATGATATAATCCCTTGCTCTTTTCTTCCTTCCTTAGGACTGTACCGCCATGTACAGTTTTCATGACTTTACCTCTAAGAAAGACTTTGCTACTTTTGGAGTCCAATATGTTAAGCGGTATTAGATTCATATACATCTTTGGAACATATACTATAACACCCAAAATGCGAGCCACTCCAAACATTTTTATCTTCATCATCCCAACACCCATGATGTTATAAATAGACCCATTAACAAAGGAGACAACACTCTTCTTCCTCTCTTAGAATGTATCAAAATATTCCTTTCTACAACAAATATGCATAGTATAGTTGAAATATAAAACCAACTCATTTGGAAAAATACATATACCTTTGGAAACTATGAGAATATCTCCTTCATGATCTGATGCAACTGTTACACTATTAGATTCATCTTCATTCTTTTTTTACATTAGACAATTCTTTTCATGTGACTAAATTCATTTATCTATAACATTGTATCTTAATCTTTTCCTTGACTTTGGGTCTAAACCTACCACTCTTAGACCCATTGTTAGATGATCTTCCTTTTTTATCCATTCCCCACATAACCATTATAGAATCTTGTTTACTTTTATACTTCGGTTTTTTCTTAACTTCATGCAAGAGATGTGGTGACTTCACTATTTTCCCATACAACAACATTGTCACTAAGTTTTCATATAAATTAAAAGGCAATGTAAGAAGCTAAAGGGCCTTGTCTTGTTTCTCCACCTTGATATCAACTTTCACTAGTTGATGCAAAATACTATTGAACTTATTTAAGTGTTTGAGGAGATTATATTTTCTTCCATCTTCAACCCATAAATTGTTGCTTCAGATACAACTTTATGGTTAAGATTTTTTTTTTTCAAATAATGTTTTGTCAGTTCCTCCCACAACTTCAATGCAAAGTTTTCCTCCATAACATTAAACATAATGTTCTTATCATGAAATAATCAAATAGTACTAACACACCTTGATTTGATGCCTTCCCAATCATCATTGTTCATCTCTTAATTTCGACTTTTTCCTTTTTTTCAATTCTCTAACCAATCCTTGTTGAACCAAGATGTCTTTCACCCACTTTTGTTATAAGGTAAAGTTGCCTTTGCCATTAAACCTCTTAATCTAGAATTGAGCATCCGTACCTTTTAATACTACTATATCTCAAGAAATTTTGCAAACACCTTTTAAGCACTAACCTAGAGGCTCTGGTACCACTTTGTTAGGCTCGCAACAATCACTCATAGGATAAAATCGTAAAGTATTTAAAATGAAATAGCAACCAAGAGAATCCAATGTTAACAAACAGTAAATGAAATCCAAGAAAAAGATAAAAAAGAAGCACCAGGCCACCATGAACACAAAATTAAGATTTATGTTCTTTGACCTTATAGCCTATGTCCATGGGAGTGGTGAAAAATGTTCTTCAATATGAAAAAAAATAAGAAATAAAACATGGTACCTTGTGGTTTGCAACAAAAACCAACCCTAACCCTTATACACCCTTTCTCTTTTTTCTTTCTCAACTTGAAAAACTTGTACAAAGGAAAGAGCATACTCTTTCACTAAGAGCTAGCACTCTTCTTTATCTCAACATATCTTTTTCTTTCTCTCCAACAAGAAGAGAAGGCAAACTTCTAATTGTATATATAAAAGAAACCTTTTATAGTTTTATATGTAAAACCCACCTTAACATAAAGGAATGACCATATAAACCTTTAGATTAGAACTGAATTTGATGGTTAAAAAATAAGATACAAACCCAATAATTATATACAAATCAATAGGTTCAATTGGATGTAGATATGGAAATTGTAGACACCATATATAGGCTTCAAATCTTTATGTGGAAAGCTTTATGCGAGTCTTTACTAGGGCAGTGTTTAGCACATCTTTTCGGTGCATATTTTGGTCTACAAGAAACTCAAAAGACCAAAAACTGGTCTTTTACCATTTGGTGAAAGACCAAAAAAGCCAAAAATCGGCAAATTTGAATGAAGCTTTTGGTCTTTCCACATTGAAAATACCCTTTCTAGCTGCTTTTAACATTACAGTAGACCACAATGCAAACTAAAGGGTCTTGGTCTTTAAAGACAAAACCTCAAAAATCTCAATGTTCTTTCTCATCTACTGGGCTGTTGAAAGATCTATGTAAAAATACTTGTCATACAGTGTTCTAACAAAAGAAAAATATTGAAACTCTAGCTAATAGTGTAGTTGTGCATAAATCCAAGGGATGTTTGGAACCATGGTCATTTTTCAAAAAAACGGTGCCACATCGGATCCACATAGGCGTTTCAACAAACGCCCATGTATCTCATTGTTTAGTTCAGCCAATTATTAAAAAATCAGGCATGCCTCGAAAATCAGGACCCCTCCGATGCATGAAACACCAAATTTGGCATTTCATGCATCGGTGAACCATTTCCCCCAACGGTTGACTGATGTGTATCCTGTGCTGTTTACCTGTTGGCACATACATGAAAAACGGTGATGAAAATCACCTTACTAAACAGTATACTGTTGCTCACTGCCTACGTGACAGAAGCATTTTTTTGTGAAAAATGGGTCTTGAAAGCATGAATATTTTTTCTTGAAAACTGGTCCCAAAAAGTATCCACTCTTCCAAACACCATGCCAGATTGAATTTATATTCAACCGAGGGCAGCAAATTGTATAATACCAAAAAAAAGGTAGAAAATTGTATAATTTTGGCAGGAAGAAAATCTACATTCAATGCCAAAATGGGAGAAAAATTAAAGTAATTAATTTTTACTCAAGTTTTTTATAATAATAAGGGTAATATGGGAAGAAAGAAATAAAAAGATATTTGAGAACCAACAGGCCACAGCCAACGATTTTGTAAGAATAAAAGCATTCTATGGATTAAATGCTCTCAACTACCCAACGATGTAAGGTCAAGTAAATCTCTGCATCGGATTGCAGCTCCTAAAATTTAAATATGTGTTGATGCCTCATATGATCCAATAACAAAAACAGATGGTAATGGTATGCGATTTTCGTAAATGCTAACAAAATGAGGTCATCCATATAGAGGGATTTCAATGCAAGGCTCGACGAAGTGTCAATGTTGAATGGTGGGCCGTACTAATTAATTAATGCTTTATTATTTGTAATTTTGAGGCACACAGAAATGAAAATTTATGTTTGGTAATTGAAATAACAATGAAAGCCACATCTACTAGCTTTAAATTATCTAATGCTACCATTATCTATATTATATAATTAGTTGGGATCCGTATGATGCATGAGCTTTATTACCAAAAATTGAGAAACGAGTTTTATGACATTTCAAATATTATTTTTTGGGTTATATTTAATTTATTCAATTATAATTCAAGTTGAATTTTAGTGAGAATGGTTAATTTCATATGCTCTAGATAAATTTGCATTAATTTTTGTATATATTAATTATATTTTTATTAATGTTTTAAAATTTCATTGGTTTGTTATTATTTTGCATTATGTTATAGGTAAAATTATAAGAAACCTCCTCTTATAGCAATTTTATAAACCACCCTATGTTTTGCATGGTTTTTAAAGTTGAACCGGTCAGGGTCCGGTTATCGGTTCGAACAGTCCGGCTCGTTCTGACAAAAAAATTAAAAAAATTAAAAAAATTTGAAAAATGGTCAAAATCATTTGAACAGTTCGAATGGTTAACCGGCCGATTTAGTGGTTTGCTGACCAAAATTAACGGTTTTGGGGAAAAACGAAACCGATCAAGTGATCAGTTCTCAGTTTTTCCGATTTGACAGTCCAATCCAGTCCGGTTTTGAAAACCATGGTGTTTTGATCCTAAAAATACGTCCCCTACAGTTTTAAAAAGTGCAAATATTTCCTTTCTGTTAGATTTTCAATAACAAAGACATTGTAGTTACCAAAATACCCTTATCATTATTAAGGCGTTACCGTACACAATTTAAAGTTTAAACTTCATCCTCCACTAATTTTATTTTACCTTACAACTTTCAAGTAGTAATTTTCTCTCTACTCTTCTTCCATAAAATAAGGTTAAGGCTGAAGTGAATGGAACAAATATATATATATATATATATATATATATATATATATATATATATATATATATATATATTGTTTCAACGTATTTCAGTAAATTTACTTCTAAATAAAGTAGGTTAAGAGTGAATTTTATATTCAAAAATTTTAATGCATTACATCAACATTTTCCATTTGGAATTCTGGTAGAAGGTATATGCACATTCTTTTTAGAACAATGGTTTTTTTTTTCCTTTTTTAACGTCAAAACACGGGAGGTTCATAGGAATGTTAGAAAACTCAAGGACACTTTTATAATTTCCCAATTTCTGAATGGAATTTAAATTAACTAAAATATATTTAAAATTAGTAATATTTTATTAACATTTACTAACTTTAATTAATTATATTAAGCTTTTGTTTTTTTAGAGGAATTTAAGTTGGTTTCAAATTAATAGAGTTTAAATAATTATTTTTTTAGCAAGTAATTTACTAAATTATTTTTACTATGATTAATTAATATTTATTATTTTTAAATAGAATATAAATGGATTATAATTTTTATGATGTTTTATTTAATGTTTCCAACCTATCATTGACTCAAGATGATTGAACTGTCTCGAATAGTAACTTGGTTCTATATATAATTCCATGTTTCCTAAGACCCACTATTTTGTCAAAAACCATTGATTTTCTCAAAACCTATTCAACTTGGGCTTGAACCATTGTCCCTTTTGGCAAAGTCATTGGGTCATGGGTTGTAATATACAATGTATTGAAAAGTTCTAAACAAGTTAACTTTGTGTTCAATTGTACAATTTAGATGATGTTTTTTTTATTATGAGTAATTTTTTTGCAATCTTTGCAACCCCTCCATACAAAAAAAAAAACTAATATTTTTGCCTTAATTTCAGTTTTTTATCTTTTACTTATAAAAAATTAAAAAGTAAAAATTAGAAATATTATATACACACAAACACACAGACACACGTAAAGTGTAATTATATATATATAATGTATCACGATTTGACTCGTCCAACTCACACAATTGAGCCATTTACCTATTAACTAGAGGCAAAAACTATAAATCCTCTAAGCTAGTTTCTAAAACAGTAGTTAAATTGTTGAACAAAGTAAATAATATTTATTTGGAAAAGTAAATTACTTGATTAATTAACTTAAAAATTAAATATCTTTTAAATAGAGGTAGACTATTTAGCCTAATAATATAATTAATCATTGAATATCTCCAATTCAGGATAATTACTTTTATTAATAATTATAAGTTTATATAAATATATCTAATGTATCTAAAATTATAGTTACATTGAAATGTATATAGATATAGATAAATTTAGTGAATTTAATGGAGTAATGGGGAGGAAAATTAGTGGCATAAGTTATTGAGGTTGCTTTTAGAATCGGTGTAAATCAAGAACGGCGTAAAAGTTTACACCGGTTTGATTTTGTCCATGTTTGGAAGGAGAGTGTAATCATGGTCAATGTAAAGCTGCACTCTGGGTCAGTTTTGCATACGGTTGGATGGAGTGGAGTTTTACATCAACAATCAATGTAAAATCTATCAAACGTAAAGTTTTACATCAATTATCGATGTAAATACTATATCGATTTTATTGATGTAAAACTTTACACTCTTCACCCATTCGTTTTTTCAAAAAGCAACAGTCACTTTCACGGTTCAGTGCAAAACGTCACCAATATACTTTTACACCAATGACACTTTACACTGATTCCAAAAGCAACCTAAGGAGTTAATGGCATAATTAATGATGAAAGATAATTAAATAAGTTAATGGGAAAGATGAGAGATTTAATAGTGAGTTAATGAGGAGAGATAAAAGTAGTAAAGGTGAACTTTGCTATATCTTGGACTCCATAAAAATAATAAATATTAAAAGTAGTAAAGCTTATCCAAGTTTCATTGTGCTTGAACTTAGCCCAGTTAGCAAATGAATCTATATCTTGGATTCGAACTTGGTTCAAAGTTCAAATTAAATCGAACCAAATCAAACTTTTTATGAGCTGAATTTGAAGGGCTCATGAAAGGCTCAATTTGTGTCTACCCCTTGTTAAAAGCCACTGTGAAGAAGCCCTCCAAATTGGCAACATGTGAACTGTTTGTCCAATCAATAAAACCTATCAAGAGAATCGGTATTCAACTACTCATCGGTGTAAATTCAAATGATCAGTATAGTGCAAGTACAAACTATTATTACACAATGTACAAGTTACACTAGCTTCTATAACATTTTGTTCAAAGAAGTGTTACTATTTAAATGTTGAAAAGAAGTGCTAATTAAAATCTAGGGTAAATTTCTGAAACCTCCTCTAAAGTTTTTGACCGTTGCTAAAATCTCCCCTGAAGATTAATAATTGTAGTATATGTTTAGCACCGATGCTGCAGCTACAGCACCGTTGTGGGTTAAAAGCATCATTTGTTGAGAAAACAGTGCTTTTTTGTTTGGAAACGTTGTTGGCAGGTAAGACGTTTCCTGGAGCAACAACAACATTTTCTGTTTGGTACCAATACTTAAGGAAACGTTTTCTGCACTGGTACCTATTATTCAGTACCACATCATGTCCCTGTCACTGCCACCTCAGATCCCTATTGGCAGTAGCGAGCTGCAACTCCAAGAAATGCCAAATTCGGCATTGCTCCAAGCCATGCACGCCTTCCCGATTTTCATGGCATGGTTTAGAACACCATTTTTTATGGAAAATGATTCCAAACAAACAAGCGTTTCTTGGAGCAGCATTTTTCCGACGTAGCACTGATGTGTCATCGTTTTCTAGAGCAATGACATCGATGCCAAACAGACATGTAATCACCCCCTAAACTTTCTGACATAATTGCAAGTAGACCCCTTATGTTACAATCTTTTATATAAAGAGAGACAAAAATGCCCAACATACCCATGCAATTACTATTGAGGGTGGTTTCAAAATAAAAGACAATTAGACAATACAAATTTTATAAACAACAAAAAGAATAAAGAACCTAAAGTTGTAACTTTGTCCTTTGAATGATTGATATGAAAGGCTTGAAAAATAAATCAATTTTGGAAAGGTGATTGGAAGGGGTTTGGGTTAGAGATTCAAGAAAAAATTTGGAAAATAAATATTTTGATCATAAGTACATGCATAGGTATTTTGGACATTTTTTTACCTATTTTAGAAAATTCTAACAAAAGGATCTATAAGCAACTATGTCTAAAGTTCAAGAAAATTAATTGACTGACCAGATCTGAAATCAATAGCTATTCTCAAATTTGCTCAAAATGTAACTCATCACAAGCATGAAAGATGTAAGATGTTTTCAATACACGCTAGCATATGCATTTGGGGCACCAATCTGATCTCCATCCTCACCAACCTCGGCACTTACTAGGGCTATTCACGGGTCGGGTTGGATCGGTTTACCGAGATACACGCTAGCATATGCATGTGGGGCACCAATCTGATCTCCATCCTCACCAACCTCGGCACTTACTAGGGCTATTCACGGGTCAGGTTGGATCAGTTTACCAAGATTTTTCCAACCGATCCGACCTGGTCGGGTTACCTGAAATTGAAACCGAAACCGATCCTGTGTTAAGCAAAACCGACCTGGTCGGTTTGACTCGGGTTGGGTTGGTTTGGGTCGATTTTAGCTCTAAGTTCAACCATGGTAATAAATTGGAGGGTTTGGAGAAAGAAGACTGAAATTTGATGTAAAAAAGGGCACCTAATTCTATTAGAGAAAGAAGACTGAAATTGGTAAGGGGCGGACCAAATTAGAATATAAGTTATCAAGAAAATAGAAAGTCAAACTTTATTAGAGAAAGAAACTAAAATTTGTATATTTCAAGAAACATTCTAATCTAAGTAAAAAATGACACCTAATTCTAATTGTAATTGATTGCCTATTTGGTGTAAAAGACCAAAAAACTAAGATCCTTTGATTCTTTTCTTTAAATTTTTTCAAAAAATTCCTTGTTTAGTGGTCTTACAATACTTGCCATTAATGTCATTCCTAACTAGAAGACTAGAAATTAAGTTAGATTATAAATATGATAGAGACAACTTAGTTAAATAAGAACTAAGTAGATTCTAACTACTAAATTTTCACATATGAAAATCGAAATCAAGCTCAACTATCAATTTATGATTTTTTACAACTTGAAACCGATCAGTACAGAAAAAAACCCGCCGACTAGGGTTGAATCGGTCCAAATTAATCGATTTGGTCGGATTGGATCTTCTGAACAGCCCTATCACTTACGACTGTCCGATCCAAAAAAGAAGCTGATTTTTTCAAAAGTGTCCGGATCTGAAAGTAGTAGATCCAAGCTCATTTATGTTTTCACATTAATGAGTCCCAACGGTCACGGCATACTGTGCCTAGAGAACCGAGACATCGTGGACCTGTGACAAACCCTAGTTTGGCTGTTCCCCCACCCCCTGCTCTTCACCTTCACGAACAGACAAGCTCACCCAATAAAGAATGTATCTATAATCTATATAACAAAAACCCATTAGACCTCGGAGCATAGCCAGAAAGTTTAGCTAGGCTACTCTTCCAAGTTTCATATCCATGGCTTCTCTGTCACAACCTCACGTAGTTATCTTCCCTTTCATGGCTCAAGGCCACACCCTCCCTCTGTTAGACCTCTCAAAGGCTCTCTCCCGTCGAGGCATCAAAGTAACCATCATCACCACCCCATCAAACGCCCTTTCAATACTCCTTCACGTCAAGGACCACCCAAACATACATGTCATGGAGATCCCATTCCCGCCGGTGGAAGGCCTCCCTAAAGGCTGTGAGAACACTGTTGATCTTCCTTCCATGGACCTATACACTACCTTTTTAATGGCTACCGTTCAACTTCAACAGCCCTTCGAGCAAATCCTGCGAGAGATGTCCGAAGTTGGGTCGCTCCCCATTTGCGTCATCTCCGACTTCTTTCTGGGCTGGACGGCGACTGCCTGTCGTCCGTTTGGTGTCCCTCGCCTCGTCTTCCACGGCATGGGTGTCTTACCCATGCTCATCTGTAAGACTCTGTATACAAACAAGACATACCTGAGGAGCGTGGCATCAGACTCGTCGTCGGAGGCTCTAGTTCTAAACCTGACGGGGCAAAACCTTCCCCCCTTGAAGCTTTCTCAGGCCGATTTGCCGGACTTTACCCTAGGAATAAACAACTGTAACTCGTTCTTTCGCTTCCTCGCTGAGATTGAGCAGCAAGAGTGGGACAGCTGGGGAATCATCGTTAATAGTTTCGTGGAGCTGGAATGTGAATACGTGCCATCCTTTGAGTCATTCTATAAAGATGGAACCGGAGCATGGTGTGTGGGGCCTCTTTTACTCTACGACGAAGTAAGAAATGTAAATAAGACCCACATTGGTGATCCAGCTGATATCTATATCAAGTGGCTGGATGAGCAAACCGAGTCCGAGTCTGTCATCTACGTTTCCTTCGGTACCCAAGCGAATGTATCCGATGCACAGCTAGATGAGGTGGCGTTTGGGCTGGAGATGTCAGGCCATTCGTTCATCTTGGTAATAAGGTCGAATACATGGAGCGCACCAGATGAAGTAGAGGATAGAGTGAGAGGGAGGGGCTTGATCCTACGGGACTGGGTGGATCAGCGGCGTATCTTAGCACACAGAGCGACAGGCGGGTTCCTGAGCCACTGCGGTTGGAATTCTGTATTGGAGGGCTTGACAATGGGACAGCCAATTCTGGCCTGGCCCATGATAGCAGAGCAATCACTTAATGCCAAGTTCGTGGTGGAGGGTCTGGAGGCAGGCATATTGGTCCCAAGGGAATCCACATCAGGAGAGAAGACTGTAGCCGTCAGACGCGAGGTGTTGACGGATGGAGTGAAGGAATTGATGGGAGGAGAGAAGGGGAGGAAGGCTAGGGAGAGGGCTAAGGAGTTGGGGAGAATGGCCAGAGAAGCAGTGAAGGAAGGTGGGTCGTCCCATAAGAATTTGAGCCAACTGATTGAAAGCTTGAGCCAGCTTAAGATGAAGCAGCAGACTTGTGTAAAAATAGTCTAATTAAGATGAGGTTGGGTGGGTGAAAAAACATGTGGTATGGTAGTTTGGGAAAATTACTTACATCTCCTAGTTTCCACGACATATAAGCTTTTGTTGTACTTTGACCTCAATAAACCTCATATTTTGCAAAAAAAACAGGTCGACTTTGGTAAGTCTTTTCATGTGAGTTTCACGCTGTTTAGAAGTTTGGAAGACTGAATTTTGGACTTTTTTCGTTAGTTTAAAATGAAGCTTTTATAATCTTTTACACCCCATCTTTTTCAAATGTGTGATACTATGCACATGCTTGGAAAAAAGGGGTTATTTTTCCACAAAATTATTTGAATATGTAAGTGAGATCTACCAATAGTATGTGGGGCTTACTTTGGAAAAATGTATATGGGGCCCATATTGGCCCACATTGAAAAATGTATGTGTGCCCACATGTATGTCCACACATGGACCCACATGCATATCCACCAATGGCATGTGAGGCCTACCTTGTAAAATGTATATGGGGCCCATTTTGAAAAATGTATGTGTCCCATATACATGTCAACACATGGACCCTACTTGCATGTTTAATGTTATGTTCAGCCCACCTTGTAAAATATACATTAGTCCCGCGTGTTAAATGAAAGGTTTGTTGGCCCACATACAAGACATTCATATATACATAACATACATATTTTCATTACATTATCAAACGGTTTTCTAGCTTTTATGATTTTTCTTGAGATTTATGAAAAATATTTCAACCCAACAGTCTTTGGTCTTTCAAAATCTATTTGCAAAAAGTCACCCTGTCTTTTAACTATCAGATGTTGTAATAGATCTTTTGGAAAAGACTTGTCAATAGGCACTCAAATAACTACAGTTTCAAAAATTCATGAAACCTATTGTTGAAATTGCACATAAGAAAAAACCAATTTTTTCCATTCAATTGATTGGGTTTTTATACCATGAAAGGTTAGATCTTTTTGAATTAACATCTGATTTTTGAAGTACTTAAATGCAAAATTCGAAGTAGCGTTCACACCCAAGCTTGAATTTTCCCGATAACACTACAACAAGTATAGGATGGTGCAACTCTCTCCTTGCAGTCTTGGATTTCTTCTTCATAATCTACAATAGCAAAGCTCCAAACTTTCTCACGCTTTTGGCTGAATATTTTGACCCAAAACAAAGTTGGAATAGTGCTATAAGCAAGTTCTTAACTCTTGTGCCCATAACCACTTTCATTTAAACAAGTTAATTGTGTTACATAATGTACATATGGGTTAAATAAAGAGTGATGACAGTGAAAAATCCATTATGATACATCGTTTCCTATCATCCAAAGAAAGAAAAGAAAGAGGACCCCTTAAACAGACCCATTATAAGAAATTTATGGATAATTCTCTAACTAGCTACTATATGTACACAATGAAACTATCTTAACGCACTCGAAAAAAGCAATTGAAACAATTGCTCACGTAGGACAAGCCAACATGCCACAATGCCACAAAGTAGCAATTGAAACAAAACCAACCATGCAACATATGCTATGAAACAATGAGAATAAGAAAGAAAAGGAATTCATGGCCATATGCCCATTTCCATGGTATGTACTTTTTAGGCCCCGTTCGCTTTTCGGTAAGTTGTTTACTTAGGTAAATACAATTATCTGAATAAGTTTTTCCTATGAAACACTTACCCAGGTAAGTGAATTTACCAATGTTGTTTTTTCTTTCTCATGTAAATAAGGTAATGACCATTTTAGCCATAAAAATCCATTATTAAAAATGACATTTTTGTACCATTTAAGTATTGGCAACCTTCCTCTAGGTGGGAAAGTTATTTATCCACCTAGGAGATGGGTATCACTCAGAAAAATAAACTTTCCCTAGTCCCCACATAAATCTGAAAAAGGTACATGGGATTCTTGACCAACTTTCGCCCCTCTCAAAATCCGAAATAAGAGCGCCCCCTTATATGTATATAGCCATGAAGCATTCTAAAAACATCCAAAATTACTATGTGAATGCTTTTCCATTGTATTGTGCAAACTCTTCTTATTTGTCCTAGTCTATTAAACCCCTATTTTGAATAACAAAATGGTGGAAGATGAACTTATTTCCAGTATTGCATGGATTTGGACACGAGAGTCAGAATCTGACATCTATTTACGAGTTTGATTCAATGAACCCAAAAAAAATTAGGGTTTACATACACATCTTATATAAATAATGTTTCATTATATATTGTAATTCTTAATATTATTCTGAAAAATTATTTAACTATATATGTTGGAAAATACCCATACGGGTAGGACCTGGATTGTGGCCCATCATAGTGGCCCATCATAAAGGCAATGATCCAGATTGCATGGTCCATCCAACCACCCAATTAGATCTCATTAAGTGGGTGGTAGGACTTGAATTCTTTCCCAAATTAGTTCGAGATTTCAAAATTGAAATTTTAATTTGAAATTGACCCCATTTAATTGAAAATAATGGAACTGTTAACTGAGAGAAAATTAAGGGAATTAAGTCCCATTGTTTTAGGAAAGTTCTTTGATAGGTGGAACTTGCATAAAAGAAATAATATGAGGAACGTCTCCCTAGTTGACATATGTGCATTTTCTCCACCATCGAACCTCCAATTTTTTAGTGTGTTTTCCTATCAACACTATTTTAGAGAAAGTAAGAGAAAACCACCGTGATCCATTGTGACTCAAGGGAATAGAACAAGTCGATCCTTGTAACCACTAAGTTCTTGTCTTGGTGATTCCACCAAGGAGAATACTTGGATGTGGTTTTTCTTTCTTCTAAGGATTCAAGACTGATACGAGAGGAAATAAGTTTCTACAGATCAAATAGTGGTTATGGTGACTAGAGGTAATCATTTTAATTCATTGTTTTATCATTCTATTATGCCAAGGCAATCACTAGTATACTAGATCTAATAAAATTAGATCTGTTTTTATTATATCTTATTTATTATTTCATGCATGAGATCGTTTTTGCTTGAATAGTAGTGAATGCTTTACCGACTTATAGTGGTAACGGAGCAGTAAGGAATTGTCATGTAGTACACCATGCCTGGGCTACCAGACGTGAATGGTGTAGCTGAGAGAAGAAACATAACACTTATGGACATGGTGAGGAGCATGATGAGTGATTCTCCTTGGTTGTAAGCTTATAGGGAGAGGCCTTAAAAAATGCTGATCAAGGTAGTGTTGATAATTTCATTTGTGTTGTGAGTTGGAAGGAAACCTAATTTAAACCACGTACATGTTTGGGGTTGCAAAACCAAAGTGAGGATGCACAATCCACAATTAGGGAATTTGGATATTAGGACCGTTAGTGGACATTTTGTAGGGTATGCTAAAAGATCCAGAGGATTTAGTTCCATTGTCTAAATAACTTCTCGAGAATTGTAAAGGCAACAAATGAGGATCTCTTGGAGAGTGGGAGTGAACATCCAAAAGCATTGAGTTTAGGGAAGTCCAAAACATTAACAAACATTTTAATGTTATTCTACCTACGAATTTGTATATGGTACAAGAAGAACAACCATTAATAGAAAAAACTACTGAAGCTCATCTTGTAGAACCTACAAAACAAATTTCAGTTCTTATAGAGAACATAGAAACACCGGTATTACTTCAGGAGGCTAAGTTTAATGTGGGACCTTTTGTAAATCCACTAACGTTTAGAAAAGCCATGGATAGTCATAACTCCATGCTTTGGCTTGAATTTATGAAAAGTGAAATTGACTCTATGGTCACTAATGGTGTCCGATACTTAGTACCTTTGCCAATAGGTTCTCGGACAATTCCATGTAAATGGATATTCAAGACATAAAAGGTCCCTATTGATGAAATTAAGAATTACAAAGTTAAACTTGTGGCCAAAGGGTACAATATAGAGAAGAGAGTTGACTATAATGAGACATTTTCTCTTGTTTCTAAGAAGGATTCCTTCAAAATAATCATGGCCTTGGTAGCTTAATACGACATGGAGCTACATTAAATGGATGTAAAAACAACATTTCTGAATGGTGATGTGGAAGAGGAAATGTACATGGTGCAACTTTATGGATTTGTAGTAGAGGGCAAAGAACACTTAGCTTATATACTGGAAAAGGCCATTTATGGATTGAAACAAAAAGCCTCTCATTAATGGTACTATAAGTTTCACAGTATTATTACATAGTCTGGGTCTAATTAAAATGTTGTAAATCAAGATGTACCTCAAGGTCAATTGGAGTAGTTTTATTTTACTAGTGCTATATGTTGGCGATATTTTGTTAGATAGAAGAGATATGAGCCTTTTGTACCAAACTAAAGAATTTTTAAACTAAAATTTAGCATGATGAGGTGCAACTAAGATTTAGTTTACTATGTCTAGGGGTTGTGTCTAATAGGATGTTCAATGTTGTGAGTGTCGGAAAAAACCGGCTCACTTGTCACTTGGGCTAGAAATAGAATCGCCACCCATCATTTATGAAATTGGAGGTGATGGGACCTCTGAGAGTGATTTTCAAAATATTTTGCTTTAATAGTGACTCCAAAACCCAAGGCATTGACTACACTAGTCCATGTAAGACTCGGATGGGAGAGGGAAGGGATTAGGCACCCTTCTCCTGGGTCCAATAGGTGGGGCCCATACGGTATAACAACAAGCATGGAGAAACAATTATTCAATTGATAAAAAGCATAATAAGCAAAACCAATGAGATGCGAAACATCACAATAGAACCCTCCTTAAATATATTTTTTATTTTTGCTTTCTTTGTATCTTCCATATTTTATATTTTTTTATTTATTTTTTCATTTTTATATTATTATATTTCTTTAAAGCTTATTTCCCCTTTACAAATATATTCTACTTACCAAACTGGAAAACTATTTATATTTCTTTAAAGCTTTTTTATTTTATTTTTTAATTTCATGTTATTACCATTATTTTGCTATGCTCTGTTTTCACCAGCCTGATCCCTCTTCACTCATCTAACTTGCAAAAGATCTAATCCCCTCTACCCTCTTCTCTATTCTCTCTGATCTAGTCTTAAAGGAAATCACCCCATCTCATCTCCCCTGTCCGATCCCAATTCAGGTAAACAGATAAAAAAAAAGAAACAGATAGCTCGATCGATCCACTGTCATCACACCACAGCTTCACCACACAAGGAATTACCAGCAAAATGAATCGATGACAAAAAAATAATAATACAATAAAATAAATCAAAAAACAAAAAAGAAAGAAAAGAAAAAAACTAGAACTAAAACCTACGGGAGCTGGTTCAATGGAGCCGATTACCAGCTCCGCCGAACCTCACTGCACCCAATTTGCAATCGATTCAAATGTCAAACAAAGACAATAATAAAAAAAAAGGAAAACTAACAGAGAAACTACTATGTGAGAGAATGATAATATTTACTATATGTCGGCCTGAATCTGGACGACGGATGAAGAAGGAAGGCTCCAATAAGCTAAGTTCCATGTATAAAGACGGTGTGGAGGAGGAGGACGGGATCCGAATAGAAAACGATGAGATGAGCCACTGAAGATTCGATGAAGTATTGCTTCGAATGCTGTTTCTATGCAAGATCTCTCGCCACTTGCCGCCGCTATGTGTTGAGGAGAGCCGAAGATGAATAGTGCATGAAAATGAATTGATTAGGGCCATTTGGGATTGAAGGAAGAAGAAACAGAAAGAGATGGAGGAGCATAGAGAGGAGGGAGATCGGAAGGGTTGCGAATGAAGCACTGCCACTGTTGAGAGTTGCAGCGGCGGTAGTATAAAACAGGGGCGATGGAAAGGGACGACGCCAGGAGAAGAATAAGAGATTTTAGAGAGGAAGGCCGGAGATGAGGGTCATTTTGATTCGCTGCTGCTGGTCGTCGTTCGAACAGGGGAAGAAGGGGAATCCTCCTTCCTTCGAATTCTCCCCCGGATTTTCGGATTTCTCTGCTTAGGGTGAAAATGAAGGGTCGGTCTCTTTTAAATGGCGCCAAGGGGTATTTTTGTGAGTTATGGGAAATTAGAGGGTATTTTAGTAATTTTGAATAAGTTTAGTTAAACCGGGTCCAGAACTTGTACCGGGTTCTCGGTTCAATGATGGATAGTTATGGGTAAAAAATGTGGAGGGTTGAGATGGGTTTGACCACAAAGAGTGGGTTTGTGTATGTGGGCTAGCAG
This sequence comes from Nelumbo nucifera, assembly GCF_055504915.1. Taxonomy (NCBI): domain Eukaryota; kingdom Viridiplantae; phylum Streptophyta; class Magnoliopsida; order Proteales; family Nelumbonaceae; genus Nelumbo; species Nelumbo nucifera. The sequence goes on along the minus strand of NC_142656.1, from coordinate 28,365,934 downwards.
GATTGGCCAAAACGAAATCGTTTTGGATGGAAGGGTAAATGAGGGAATTTTAGGCTAAAATTTGGCAAGGTGGGGCTTTCGGAGATTTTGGGTTGATTAGTGGGGTCAGATTGGCTCATCTGAGCCCGGATCACACAGATTTGGAAAGGGCTTGATTCGGCTAATTTGGAACTTTGAATTGGAATCTATGTTCGATGAAGGGGTAAACAAAGGTAACTTTGGGTGAAATTTCACAAGGTAGGGTTTTTGGGCACTCTAATGTGATTGGTAAGGTTAAATTGGGCCAACTGGGCTTGGATCGGGCGGATTTGGAATCCGGTTAATCTAAAGCTTTGAAATAAAATCTTTGTGCGATCGAGGGTAAATGAAGGTGTTTTGGGCTGGAATTTCGTGTGTAGGGGTTTTTTGGTATTCTAGGGTGATTGGAATAGTTTAGTTGGCTTAGATGTGTTGGAATCAAGTGGATATGAGTTGTGGGTGCTAGAATGGTCAAAATGGAATCTTTGTTTGATGGATTGGTGAACGAAGGAATTTTGAGTCCAAAATTCATGGGTAGGTGTTTTGGGATGTTCTAGGTTTGAAGATTGTGTCTGATCTAATGGTTTATGTGTAGGTGAGGGTCGATCGGAGTCATCGGATAGGTTTAACGGTGGATTTGAAGGCTTTCAGGATGAAATTTGGGTTTTCTAGGTTTTTGGGTGTGTCGAATAAGTCAGAAGGGTTTGATTGGGTGTTTGGAGTGAATTGGAGGTTCAAGTGGCGAATCGAGCAGAAATCAAGTGCTAATAGATGTTGATCTCAAGGTTCTCATTTGTTACGGGGACATTAGGTCCAATTTTTCTAAGAAACAACGATAACACTTAGAACTTTGGCACATTCTAGAGGATTGGAAACACTATCATCAGATTTTATTAAATATTTTTCCTAGCTTTTATAGCATAATCAAGCTCAAGAAAGCCAAAAGACCAAACCCAATAGGATGTGGTTTCTAAGGGTGACTAAGTTTAGCCTTATTAAGCATCTATGAAGTGCATCATACAATTGATTTACATTAAAGATTCCAGAAAAGATAAGAACAAATAAATATAAGTTGATCTATAAATCTTTACTCCTTGATGAGAGTTGTTATAGTAGATCCGCTCTAAAGCCTTTAACTTCTTGAATAGACTTGATGGTTGCTTTCTTGGAGTTTTCATAGTTAGAGAGGATGGTGATGGTCTATATTCTCATTGAATCACAAGTAGTTAATCACATGTAGCATTTTAGCTTTCTATACCAATTATGCATATTACTAAAGATGATGCATACTCTCAGATCGAAATTCTTTAGAATCAGAATGGCCTATTCCTATTGTTTGTTTGATTCAGACAGGAATGGGAATGAAAATTGGAATAAGCATGAATAAGATTTCATTCCCAAGGGAGAGGAAAGGAATGACCTTTCCCTCAAATGGGGAATGACATTGCAGCAGGAATGTGAATTAGATTCCAATTCTGTCCAACTAAATTGTTGGAATCGGAATAACCCAGTCCAATTTAGATTCTGAACTCTTATTCCTACAAACCAAACGGGGCCTTAATTTAAAAAAAAAATGTAAAAACTCAAAAAATCGTAAAACACACCAAAGTGCACTCCAAAATATAGATATTTTTTGCCTAGTAGTTTTCTCTAATTAACTTTTTTGGTGGGCAAGAATGCAACCCAAGACTGACATAATTGAAATTCTTCAAATCGGACAAACCGACTTGCACATATAATAATGGTTATATCTAACGTAATCCATTTTATTCTTCTCTGCAGCCATGGGATAAATTTCAGAGAATAAAAAATAAAACTGTTCAGTATCCAAAGAACGCCCATTCTTTAGGGTGTTTTTATGAAACATTTTGTGTAATACCTAAAAAGGGTAGTGTTTTTTAAATCAAATATATGGAAATCGCTGAAAATGATTAGGCATAAACTAGTTGGATGTCGGCTTCATTGTAGCGGAGACCTGCGTTGCCACCAGGAGTGTTTTACGGGGTGTTTGGTTCCTTTTATGTTTATTGAATAAATGTTTTGTATTTATGTGATTGTAAAAACGAGAAAAGAAATTAATGAGAACGTTTATGACACATAGGCTCCATTAGGCACCACATCAGAAAAATGCCAATAAACGACTAATGTTTTAGGAATCTCTAAAATGAAACTCCCTAAAACAGGCGAGAGGCACAGAAACCGGAATTTGCTTTTATAAACTTTGATACATATAAATACAATTAATGAGGTATTTACTAACGGGGCTCACTGTGATTGTTTACCCAATAAACGTAAATGAAACCAAACATGTACTAAGGAGATGGGGATCAGATACCTTGGTTATATAGCCCAAAAATCAAAAAGAAAATGAAAAACGAAAAATGAATGCATGTATAGGGAGAAGTTTCTACATAAAACTGTCTTGAAAATCTTATGTAAATATTTTAATGGAATCAATGAAATGAAAGTTAGCTTGGTTGTGCCAAAGAAAAGGGTTCTGATAAATGGTTTCTTCTGTTAAGATTTGCTTGGTTATGCCACGATTATGCATATTTCATTTGTTGAGAAAGTATATTTCACAATGCTATTCTGAGGATACACAAACATATACTGAACTACAATCTCATTTGTTCTTCTATGTATGTTTCCTCGTTTCTTTTGATCCTCCTTAAGGTTGTGTTTGGAAGTGATGTAAATGCCGGACCAGTGTAATATTACACTCCGGTCCAGTTTTACAACTGTTTGGATGGAATGTAAAACAGCAACAAAGATCGGTGTAAAATGTCCCTTTTGAAATACTTTTACATTGATAATCGATGTAAAATCTCTTTGTTTCTCCATTGAAGTATAAAAGTACTCCCACTTGTAACATCTCTCTTTTCCGTCTTCTTCCTACTCTGTCTCAACCCCATGGTGGTATCTATTCGCCAATGTTGTTGCTTCTCCATCCGGCCATCCAAAGCCATATCTATAAGATGCCAATCAAATGAAATACTGCTTGCATATTGATGGATTCAAGGCTTTACAGCAAGGCTTCAGTGTAGGAGGAGATTTGGAGGCCTTTTTTACGGGAGGGAACAAGGTCGTCTTCGAGGCCTTTTGCAGATTTTGAGTTGGGCGGCATTCCTCAGGCACATAGAGACTGCCAGATTATGATTGGGGGTTTTGGTTTTGGGGTTTTTTAGGGGGATCTTATAAACCTTTTTCTCAACTCTGCCATGAGAAAGCAAACCAACCCAAATATATAAAAAATAAAAAAGATAGATGATTGGGTATAGAAATCAAAATGTTATTGAGCAACAACATGTGCATTGACAACGGTGACAAAAATTGATGGTTTAATCAGGGTTTGGCTTGGGTGCTATTGTGTGACATCGCCACAAACAAGCTGTTACAACCTCAAATGTAGAGCTGGCGTTAATGAGTTGGAGGTAGGTGCTTGCGTAGGGCTGATATTTCTCTTGGGCTGAAAAGGAATATTGTTCATCAAACCATTTCTTCATCGTCAACTAGAAGGGAGATGAGCAGCTAGATTGCATCATTTCCTTCCTTATACCCAAAATGCAGGCACGACACTCCCGGTGGAACGCAAACAAATAATAGTTCCCTTTGCCACATGGGTTGCACAGATGAGGCCTTTGAACCTCATGCCATCTTGCTAACAACCTTCAAGCTTTGTATTGAGTAGTTTGTGAAAAGAGGGATGAAGATTTACATCGATGGGTATTCTCCAAACGTGAGTAAAAGGGCAATGTAGGGGTCAAGTAAAGTTGCCAATACTTGAATGAGACAAAAATGTCATTTTTAATAATAGATTTTTATGACTAAAATGGTCATTACCGTATTTACATGGGAAATAATTAAAAGAACATGAGTAAATGCACTTGCCTGAATAAATAATTTACCAAAAAACGAACGGGGCCTTAGATGAATATTATAAAGACAATTGAGAATTTAAATGCAAGCTTAGAATACAGCTCACATGGACTTGTAGGAGTGAAGACATGCCCAATCTAGAGAGCTCCCATTTGGTGGACATGCAATTTAAACTGGCCATAAACTTTCTCCACCTAAGTTAATTAATTTAACCAAGAAGGAAGCTTCCCTACACCACCTCTCATATTGATATTCTATCACATAGGTAAGGGTGTTAATGGACTGGTTTTGGACTGGACCCTGTCCAGTCCAAAATCATTTTGGACGGATTGGACGGACCAAAAAGATATAGTGGATTGGACCAATCCGATTGAAAATACTTATTAGATTGGACTGGACCTGGTTCATCTATAATAAGTATATTGGATTTAATTGGATTAAGCCAATATCTAATCTGTTGATATAAGATAAGAATATAGGTGTCAATGGACTAAGTTTGAGTTGAAACTAGTCTAAATTAAAATGAATTTGAATGATTGAATGGTCCAAACATTAAATTGGACGAATCCAAAATGATCCAAATTATTCATTGAATTGGATTGGACCTGGTCCATTTGTCATGATTCACATTCCAATCGACACATAGGGTAATGGATTTGCCAATCTGAACCATTTATTAAGAGGAATCCTTTTTCTTGGCCTTTTATTCCATCCTCTACTCCACATCATACCGGTACCCCACATTTTTATTTAGGGCTTTGATAATGGTTGGAGTGACTACTGAATAAAATATTCATCTATTTATATCTATCTATCATCTATATAATATTTGCCTTGGTTTTGATGCACATTATAAAATTTGAAACTGATTATATATGTTAAAATATTCATCCTTCCTTCTTCCTTATAGTTTCATTTTAGCAAAAACCTCTCCACTATTTTTAAAAAATTTGACAAAAACCTCTCTTCTATTAATGATCATGACAGAAAATGTGTATAATTACGAAATTACCCTTAAACATCATCTAATCACTTTGTAAAGTACCATATTTGCCCTTAATAACCTCCCCGCTCTTCTCTTCTATCTCCCCACCGTCCTTACACAACACCGAACCACCCCCACATAGCCGGAACCTTCACTGCCCCTACACTAATCGGACCATATCAGTAATTGTCTTTGCAGTTCTTTGAGGTAAGTGGGATAAACTAAAGCAAGGGAAAAGAAGCAAAAAACCCATTATCCTGGGACAATCAATAATCAAGAGCCATGTTGATTATTCAATTGTCATAATAACACAGTGGTAAAGAAACAAGTTTAGATTTCAATAAAAATTGGCTATTTGGTCATAGAAACAAAGGACCACTTTAGCTTTCCAAAGCCAAGTGAAAGGGAGGAGGGCATGTAAGCACTGGAACTCCAATAACTCTTAGTGATGGCTCTTCTTGAATGCACCAAAATGCAACCCTTAGGAATCTCTCCAGTAGATATATAACTTGCTTTGACAACAACAGTTGTAAGACAAATCTGTAAGAATTTCTCCGTTGTCATTTTCGTCAGTTTCTGTTGGAATGTTCTTCCTGGTGGCAACGCTATATATATCAACCTTCGTAGTGATTGCCATACTCCTTTTTTTTTTTTTTGAGAGAAAGGTAACTGAATTCATTAAGAAAAGAGAAGGGTATATAAGAAGGTGTACACATATAAAGAAAAGAAAAACAAAAACAGGGATCAAATCTGTAGGAATTATACAGGATGAAACTTCAGAGTATAAATCTTCTAACAAAGCACCTAATTTTTCTAGTCCATCTACAAGGGCATTAAATTCCCTTGGAATCCAAATCAGGTTTGCATTAGAAGCAGTCAGTAAATCCCTTGCCTTCGTTAGAAAGTGGGTCTGGTCTCTTGTTTTCCTAACCATTTTACAGTGCCTGCTGAATCGCCTTCAATGGAGAGGTTCTGAATACCTAATCTGTTAATTATTCTGATCCCTATAAGTGCAGCCAACACTTCTGCCTTGGCAGAATCTGTTATGCCTACAGCCAACACTTCTACCTAATCTGTTAGTCTCCTGAACCACTTGGGTGCAACATACCTTTTGGTTTTCCTAAAAACTGTATGAGTGTTGGCCAATCCAAAGTCGGAAATCTAGGTGTAAAACAATCATAAAGAAGTATATTTTCACAATGGATGATTTGGGTTCTACACTCTTCATGCAAATACAAGAGCCCTCTTGCAGCTCCAAACACAATATGGGTGCGTTGGTTCCAATTGGGCTTTGGAGTTCTGAAAAGGAAGCTTGCTAAAGCACCATTGCTCATGAACTCATACACAAGTAGTTGATATTGTCCTCATTGCAATGCCCAATCAATCAGACGAGATTCTTGTGGTGGGTCTGTCCAATAACACCTACTTCTATTCTGAACTCTTGCTCGCGCTCTTGAATTACTCTAACTTCTTTACTGCAACATCGACACCTTTATAAACAGTTCCAAAAGAATCCCTTCCCAGCTCTTTGCTGAAATCACTTATAGCTTCTTTGAGGTCTTGCTAAGTAAAAGAGGATGAAACTTCTACAATATTTCTTTTGTAAAATCGATTTTGGTTTGTTGCAGTAAGCTAAGAAAACAAACAGGGTAGTTACAACTATCAGTACCAAGTTAACAAAGACAGGTCGAGCTACCCAAAACAGTGAGATGATGATGATCGTTATCCTTCTCTTATCTTTCTTTACATGGAGATTGTCTACTCTTACATTGAGGAGAGCCTTTCCATTAATGTTTCTGTTTATCCTTCCATTTGAAAGTGGTAGTCTTTTTCCAACGGTCTGACCTATGAGAACTACAACACACCAGTCAGTGTGATCACCAATGAGAAAAACAAAGGAGTGGCAAATAGAGTAACGAGAGTGAGACTAAGGGAGAGAGGGAGAGAGAGAGAGAGAGAGAGAGAGAGAGAGTGAGTGAGTGAGAGAGAGAGAGAGAGAGAGAGAGAGAGAGAGAGAGTGAGTGAGTGAGAGAGAGAGAGAGAGGGTGGGTTGGGCAGCGATCCCAACGGCTTAGTTGCTTCTTTGTCTCCCACGACAGTATAGCAGGATGATGTCGGTGAGGGTGAAGGAGCTTGGTAGGGATGGAAGAGAACAGCAGGATGTTGGAAGGAGGGTAAAATAGGTATTTGGAAAGATTTGATCATTTGTTTAACGTTTTCCGTCATGATCATTGATGGAAGGGAGGTTTTTGTCAAATGTTTTTAAAAATAACAGGGAGGTTTTAGCTAAAGTAAAACTATAAGGGAGGTTTTTATGATTACCATAAAGTTTAGGGGGAGGGTTTTGTATTTTACCCATAAATAAAAAGATAGATAAAGAGAGATCGCTCGCTTGGATCTTTTCATAAATGTAATGACAATCAATCTCAATGTGTTTGCTTCTTTCGTGGACGAAGACCGGATTGGTAGCAATATGCATTGCTGATTGATTGTCATAAAACATGATAGTTTTATGTGGGGATATACCAAGATCAGTCAATAATAATTGCAGCCAAGTGAGTTCACATGTAGTAGAGGCCATGGAATCACTATGGAGAAGGATGCCAATGATGGGGGAAGATTTATGGCAGCAAACTACATGAAGAGTTGCTTTCCAATGTGACGTTCTCGGCTGATATAAAAATTGATTGAGGGTGTTGACACAATAAGTCAAGTGAGGACGTGTTACAGTGGATATGTAACTAACTCACGGTTCTTCTTTCCAATGAGACGTTGGTATTGAGAGAGATCCGAAAGCAAATCACCATCATCAGGTAGTAGTTGGATGTGTTGTTCCATTAGAAAGGTGCAAGGCTTGTATCTTGTATCCCAATTACCCAGTATCACTGAGGATGTCATATTTGCGATGTGAGAGAAAAATGTCCTCTGATGATCTTGAAACTTCAATTCCAAGGAAATATTTGAGGTTGTCGAGATCTTTGAGGTTGAACTTGGAGTGGAGGAAGAACTTCAAACGTGAAACCGCATGGGGATCATTGTGGGTGATGACAATGTTGTCAATATAGACAAGGACGACTATGAAAGAAGAACCATGTTGAAAAGTGAAGAGAGAATATTCAGCTTTGGATTGCTTGTAACTGGCATCAATAGGTCTAAAAAGAATTTCGCAAACCAACTGTGGGAGGCCTATTTAAGGCCATAAATAGATTTGTTGAGTTTGCATACATGTGTGTCACCCTGAGTACCAAAGCCAGGTGGTAACTACACATAAACTTCTTCATCAAGCTCTTTCTATAGAAATACATTGTTGACATCGAGTTGATGGAGAGCCCATCCTTTGGTGGTAGCAATAGCAAGAAGGCATCAAATGGTTTCTAATTTTACAATTGGGGTGAAGGTTTCATGATAATCAAATTTACCCATTGGTAAGGGAAACAAGGTCCAAGTGTCATTTTGTTCAAGAGCTTTGATTTCATTGGCCATAGCATCCTTCCATCGTGGACCTATAATGGCTTCAAATAAGTAGCAGGCTCAGTGTGGGCTAAAATGCTAGATAGAAAAGCACAGTGGGTAAGAGAAAGGGAACTATAAGAAATGTAATGTGATAATGGATAAGGGGTGCCTTGCGTTGAAGATGATGTTGATCGATGTTACTTAAGAAGATAACAAAACTGAGAAACAAAAGAATGATTGGAGATCAAGAATAATGTTGATGGTGATGGGTACCATCAGACGTATGGTATTTATAGTTGAGGAGTTTACATCAGAGAGGAGTTCTACAAGCTTTGAGAGAATGTACAAATAAGGAGATAATTACAGGAAGGTTAGTTACAGTAGGATTGGGTTATTAGGATAGAGGTTATCCTGATTAGATAGGAATTATCCTAGGAGGATAGTTCTAGATCTCCAACGGACTCCTAATCTCCTTGAGTGCGTGGATTATCCTTAACACGCCCCCTCGAGCGAAATGACTTTGTGAAGACATGTAGCTTGGACCAAAGATGGAGGAACCGTGGTGCTGGAAGAGCCTTAGTCATGATGTCGACTATTTGGTCTTCTGAAGAGATGAATTTGATTAATAGTTTCTGTTTGAGAATTAGATCTTGCAAGAAATGAAAGTCAACCTCTACATGTTTGGTGCATGCTTGGAACACTGGGTGTGCAGCTAGATGTGTGGCTCCCACATTGTCGCACCAAGCAACTGGAGGAGATGTAGATGAGAATCCTAGATCAGCAAGGAGGGACTGGATCCATATGAGTTCTGTCACCGAATTTGCAAGTGCTCGAAATTCTACCTCTATGATGGAACGAGCTACAATTGCTTGTTTCTTGGCACTCCATGCAATGAGATTGTTTCCCAAGTATATGCAATATCCTCCTGTGGATTTATAATCATCAGGGCATCCTACCCAATCTGCATCACTGAATGCATGGAGCTGAAGAGAAGTGGATTTGGTGAAATGGAGACCAACATCCAACGTGCCCTTTAAGTAATGGAGGATCCGTTTGACGCCAGCCCAATTAGCATCTATAGGGTCATGAAGAAATTTGCAAACCTTGTTGGCCGAATAGGCTATATCTGGTCGAGTGATGGTAATGTACTAGAGGGCACCCACAATGCTTCTATATTCGGATGGATCCGGTAAAGTTACACCTTAGAGAGAGGAAAATTTGCATGATGAAGCCATGGGTTTGGAAATTGCTAGCTTGCCTTGCCAAAGTAAATCCAGAATATTACATCGTTGCATTAGGACCAATCATGTAGAAGTGGAATAAGCTTCTTTTTCCAAGAACAAACGCAGGTTACTCAAGTCTTTTCACGCAAAGGTCACCGAAAGGGAGGAGATGATGCATGAAACAACATGCGAGGAGGATCTTGTGATTAAGATGTCATCAACATAAACTAAAATAAATATGGAGACCTTACTATGCTTGTATATGAATAAGGATGGGTCGGCCTGGGAGCAACGAAATCCAAGACTGAGGAGAGCAGAACTCAGCCGAGAGAACCAAGCTCATGATGCTTGTCGTAGTCCATACAGAGCTTTGCGTAATTTGCAGACATGAGTGGGCTTTGAATGATCTTCAAACCCCTTGGGTTGTCGTACATAAATGTCCTCAGAAACAAACCCATTTAGAAATGCATTGTTAATATCGAGCTATCGGATATTCCACCCAAAAGATATGGCTAACGCAATGACTGTACGGACTATAACTGGTTTAACCATAGGACTGAAGGTGTTCGAGAAGTCAAGCCCTAGTACTTGGTTGAAACCCCGTGCTACCAAGCAAGCTTTGGAACGCTCAATAGGGCCATCAGATTTACGTTTGATTTTGTAAGTCCATTTGGTTCCGATCACATTCATACCTAGACGGTATGGAACAAGATCCCATGTATTATTGTCCATGAGGGCACAATACTCTTGTTGCATAGCGTGTTGCCAATGTGGATGCTTGGCCGCAGTAGAATATGTGGCCGGTTCACATTGTTCCGGTGTGATGTCAGTAAGAAGTGTTGCGGGAATGGGGTACCTGGTAGCAGACTTTGCAAAGGACGTTGTGGAGCTCATCGATCTGGTGACCATGGTATGAGTTCTTTGTGGAGGTGGAGGTATAGCAGGAGTGGCATCAAGAAGCTCTTGGATTAGCCTGGTTCAGCGAGGAGGCTCAAAAGTGGATGATGGATCATCGCATGGAGCCAAATCTGCTGATATGGAAGTAGCAGAGGAGGTCTCTGATGACACCAAGGGTTGGCGGTGAATGTCTGATGATGGAGAAGAGACATCAGTTGATAGAGGAGGAGAGATGCCAACTGATGGTGGAGCTGCTGCACACAGCTTTGGTGGACCTATAACTGGTTCGATGGGGGTACTTGAAGGAGAAGTGGTACGATCAGTACTGGAGTGGTCAGCTGGGAAGAGTTGCATACCGGAAAACTGGGATTCGCTAAAGATGACATGCCGACTGATGTATTCACGTCCACTAGAAGGATGCAAACACTTGTAACTTTTGTGAGCATCACTATATCCCAGAAAAATACATTATTGTGACCGAAATTCGAATTTATGGTGATTGTAGGGTCGTAGAAGAGGATAGCAGGCACAACCAAAAATTTTGAGAAATGTATAATCCGGGAATGGAGAGCAGCCGCAAAGAGTTTGAAAGGGAAGACAATTGATCAGATACATTGCCATTTGTGCTACGTCAGCCCAAAAGGAAAATGGGAGAGAGGTAGAAGCCAGTAGAGAAAGTGTGGACTCCACAATGTATCAGTGCTTCCTTTCAACTGTACCATTTTGTTCATGAGTGTGGGGGCATGCCAGACGGCGATTAATGCCTTCAGAGTTGAGGTATCGGGAGAGTGAAAAACTCCCCTCCCCAATCAGATTGGAAATTTTTTATTTTTGTAGACAACAAGCATTCCGCATGATGTTTGAAATTTAGAAAGGCATCCATGACTTCAGATTTCTTTGTGAGAGGACATAGCCAAGTAAATTTCAAAAAATCATCCACAAAAATAGCATTATATCTGAAACCTTTATTGGAAATAGTTGGGGTAGGTCCCCATACATCAGAATAAACGAGCTCTAATGGATGTGTTGAGGTAAATTATGAAACTGAAAGGTGTTGTTTATGACTCTTACCCATTTGACAGAACTCACACAAAGTAGTACTAGTACGACTCTGACAAGGTAAACCAAATTTTGAGATAATTTGACTCACTATTCTAAATGCAGCATGACCTAGTTGATGATGCTAGCCTAAAAGGGTAGTGCATTCTTCGACGAAGGCAATTACTTTATTGTTGACTTGAGTCCCTCTAGGAAATTGATAGAGTCCATCTCTACTAGTTCCTCTGGTAAGAACTCTCCCCGTATAATCCTTCACAAGAAAGAAGTCACGATGAAATTCAATGTAAATATCATTGTCTTTGGTAAATTTGCTCATAGAAATCAGATTCTTGGTGATGTGTGGAACATGATAAACTAAATTTAGAAAAAATGTATGATTATTATGTGTCAAGGATGATGATCCGGAATGTAAAATTCTCAAACCTGATCCATTACCAATAGTAACCTGATCCTAACTCATGTACTCAAACCGATTCTACAAATTATCTATATCCGGAGTGAGGTGATGAATGGCACCTGAATCTAGATACCACGTGGGATCAAGTTCATTCCCAACACTTGTATGATACGCAGTAGGATCTGAAGGAGTCTGTTGTTCTCCCTGATAAGATAAATCATAGCGCCTCTTGTAGGTAAGAGCGCCATGGCCTAGTTTGTTGTAGACCTGATAGACAATTTGGGAAAAATTGCCTTTCCCACAACTACCACTATCATTTCTGCTGCCATTGTACCGATTGGGATAACCTCCATGGATGCGGCCACCATTGCGACCTCTTCCATTGCCAAGAGCAGAACCACCCCCACGGTTTGTATTTTTAGAGTTCCAATTATTTTTATTTTTGCCATGTGCAGCAAAATTCACTGAGGGAGGGGTATCAGTGGTGGGCTGGTTGTGTTGTTCCAACCAGGCCTCATGATTTAATAGCAATCCCAGTATATCATTAATAGTAAGAAGATCAAAATTAGTCCTATTAGTGATCACAATAGCTATGGACTCATACTTGGTCCCCAATCCAGAAAGAATATAGAGTATAAGATTTTCTTTGCCTACTAGTTCAGAAATTGCTGCTAGGCTGTCGGCAATTTCTTGACATACTCAGTTATTGACTCTGAACCTTTCTTGATGCTCTGCAATTGTTATTTTAGGTGAAGTGCTCTCGACCTTGAAACGGCGGAGTAAGTTGCAGATAGGGCCTGCCAAACTTGGGCTGCTATGGTTAGACTGATCACCTCCATTACCACGCTCTTCATGAGAGAAGAAATAATCTACCCAAGAACAAGTTGATCCAGCTGCACCCAGTTGTCATATTCTGGAATTATCACTCTCTGTCCATTAGGACCGTCAATATGGGTTGGAGGAGCTTGCATAGTTCCTTCTACCGAGCAGTTTGTGGGTTCTGAGAATTGGGACCATCTGCGCTCTCCAAGGTAGATAGTTGTCGTGACTCAGCTTGATGGGAAGCGAATGAGAAATTTTGGGGACGTTAATTACTGATGTTCCCAACACAGAACTCAGGAACTGGTTGGAGCTCCCTGTGTTTGAGCTTGCTGTCGAGTGCACGTCATTGTGAGCCATGGCTCTGATACCAAGTTATGAAAATAACAAAACTAAGAAACAAAAGAATGATTGGAGATCAAGAATAATGTCAATGGTGATGGGTACCATCAGACATATGGTATTTATAATTGAGGAGTTTACATCAGAGAGGAGTTCTACAAGCTTTGAGAGAATGTATAGATAAGGAGATAATTACAGGAAGGTTAGTTGCAGTAGGATTGAGCTATTAGGGTAGAGGTTATCCTGATTAGATAGGAATTATCCTAGGAGAATCGTTCCAAATCTCCAGAGGACTCCTGATCTCCTTGAGTGCGTGGATTATCCTTAACAATGTTGAGCAACATTGCAATAGTAGTCCTCCAAATGGGCTGGCCACTTTGTGGTCGTGGAAATGTAACGCAAGGAAAGTGCAGGTGTTGGTTCAAGTTCAATGGTAGTCTAAATCGAATTAACAGGTTTTTGAGTTGAGTGAATGGGAGTTGGATCTAGTTCAATAGGGGTGGGAACTAGATCAATAGAGATGGAGGTCGGCTAAAGGGGTGAAATGAAGGTAGTGTAGTGGTCTGATACAGGCTTAGGTAAAACAACTGGTGAAGAATTAAACTTTGGGTGTGTTGTAAAAGCATAACAAAAGAAACCAAATACCACTAAATAAGAGAGGGAGGGCCTTTTGCTAAAGAGAACCTCATAAGGGGAATGCCCATGGAGAACAGGTGTGGGAACACGACTAATAAGGTAAGTGGCGGTGAGAATGCACTCTCCCTAAAAATGTAACGACAAATGAGATTGAAAGCCAAATACCAATGCAACGTTAAGCAAATGCCAATGTTTGCGTTCAACCACCCCATTTTGTTGTGGGGCGGCCATGCAGTTGTGCTGATGTATTACACTATGTTCATTGAGAATAGATTGCATGCGATTAGAAAAACAAATCTTGGTCATTATTGGTGCGAAATACTTTGATATAGGAGTTGAATTTAGTGGAAGCATATGCCAAAAGAAAAATTACGAAGTAATTGAAACACTTTTGCGTTAAATTTCATAAGAAATACCCAAGAACATCACATACAATCATTGACAATGCTGAGAAAAAAGCATGCACCAGAGGAAGAAGGGGTTGAATAAAGTCCCCAAATGTCACACTGGATCATTTCAAATGGGCACTGAGTAGTAATATAGCTAAGAGAAAAAGGATGTCGAGATTGTTTATGTAAAGGACAAATGTGACAGACATTTCTAGTAGAATTAGTGGTAAGAAGGATCTTGTTCATGCAAGTAGAAGATGGATGCTCAAGTCGCCAATCCCAAACCACCAAGTTGCTTACCTTGATCAATCACCATCCTCGTTGAGTGGTCCTACAATATATAATGATCATGGTAAGAGGTAAGGGAACAATTTAAAGAACTAGTTAACTAGCTTACAACAATAAATTGTTAAAAGAAGGAATGTAAACGATTCCTTTAGAAAGGATATATTCATTCAAACAAGAGGAATTTGGGGGTTCACTACGTTTGATATGCTGGGCCCATAAGATGGCTGAATTCAAAGATCATTTAAATGTATATGTTGGGCACATATTGAGTCCACAGTGATCACTTATGTGAGGTCATTGTAATGTCTCATGCCATACAAATCAAGTCTAAGTTGGCCATGTAAAACCCTTGGGTCATGAGCTTTATAGCCGATGGGTCTAAGGTCCATAATTAATATGATTAATTAAGCTGGCACATGTTGAGCGAGTCTAGGTTTGGATCTAGATATAAAGCACCTAATCTTAAAAGAAGATAAGATATATCTCCTAATTAGATTAGGAGATAGCTCTATAAGAGAATATAAAAGAGGAGGAGGCGGACTAGTCCAAGACAACTTCATATTTTTGTAGTTTCTCGTTCTCTATGCACCCTTTTGTCTCCCAGTTTTTTCCCAATTCAACATCAGCTATCTGGAACTGATTTAGATCAATTTTCCTCTAAATTTTGGAAGAAAAATTCATGGAATATCAGGCTCATCATCCTCAGATCGATCCAAGCTGTTGGGTTTTAATTTTGATGAAAATTGTGTTGCTAAATCAACTTCACCTATACATTGCACCATATTTAGTGGAGGCTGATTTTAGGACTAATTTGGGTATGAACTTCCACCTTGGGATCTGCATTTGTGGTATCTGATGAGGGCAGATTTGGCCCTCTAGTGAAATTATGACACCTGACACCTCATGACAGCCAAGTAGCTCGCCAAGGACCTCGCCACCAAGGAGCTAGGCAGCTCTCCAAGGAGCTCACCAATGAGCTCGACAGCTCACCAAAGAACTCGTCAAGGAGCTCGGAAGCTCACCAAGGAGCTCGCCACCAAGGAGCTCAGCAGCTCTCCAAGGATCTCGCCAAGGAGCTTGCCACCAAGGAGCTTGACAACTCACTAAGGAACTCGCCAAGGAGCACGGTAGCTCACCAAGGAGCTCGCCAAGGAGCACGGTAGCTCACCAAGGAGCTCGCCAAGGAGCTAGGTAGCTCTCCAAGGAGCTAGGTAGCTCTCCACGGAGCTCGCCAAGGAGATCGGCAGCTCACCAAGGAGCTCGCCACCAAGGAGCTAAGCAGCTTTGCAAGGAGCTCGCCAAGGAGCTCACCACCAAGGAAATCGAAAACTCACCAAGGAACTCGCCAAGGAGCTCGGCAGCTCACCAAGGAGCTCGCCAGCTCATCAATGAGCTCGCCAAGGAGCTAGGCAGCTCTCCAAGGAGCTCGCCAAGGAGCTTGGAAACTCACCAAGGAGCTCGCCACCAAGGAGCTAGGCAGCTCTCCAAGGAGCTCGCCAAGGAGCTTGCCACCAAGGAGCTCTGCAGCTCACCAAGGAACTCACCTAGGAGCTCACCACGGAGCTCGACAGCTCACCAAGGAGCTCGGCAGCTCTCCAAGGAGCTCGCCAAGGAGCTCCCCACCAAGGAGCTCGCCACCAAGGAGCTTGGCAGCTCACCAAGGAACTCGCCAAGGAGCTCGGCAACTCACTAAGGAGCTCGCCAAGGAGCTAGGCAACTCTCCAAGAAGCTTTCCAAGGAGTTCGGTAGCTCACCAAGGAGCTCGCCAAGGAGCTTGCCACCAAGGAGCTAGGTAGCTCTCCAAGGAGTTCGCCAAGGAGCTCGCCAACAAGGAGCTAGGCAGCTCTCCAAGGAGCTAGGCAGCTCTCCACCAAGGAGCTAGGCAGCTCTCCAAGGAGCTCGCCAAGGAGCTCGACAGCTCTCCAAGGAGCTTGCTAAGTAGCTCGCCACCAAGGAGCTCGGCAGCTCACCAAGGAACTTGCCAAGGAGCTCACCAAGGAGCTAGACAGCTCTCCATGGAGCTCTTCAAGGAGCTCGGCAACTCACCAAGGAGCTCACCAAGGAGCTCGCCACCAAGGAGCTAGGCAGCTCTCCAAGGAGCTCGCCACCAAGTAGCCCGGAGCTCATCACCAAGGAGCTCGCCACCAGCCAGCCCGGAGCTCATCACCAAGGAGCTCGCCACCAGCCAGCCCGGAGCTCATCACCAAGGAGCTCGCCACCAGGCTACTCGGAGTTCATCACCAAGGAGCTCGCCACTAGGCAACTCGGAGCTCATCACCCAAGAGCTCGTTTGGGGCCTCACGTGAAGCATTCCGTCTGACAGTCGTGCCAGAAGACTGTGCCCACGCCTCTCGCCTGACGGTACCGTACCTACTAGCTCTGGTGGTTGCCTACTGCTTGATAGGACCGTACCCTACAACGTTTACCTGCGCCCACTAGCTCAGCCCTGGCAAATAACGGCTGCGGTAGAGAATCAGAGGTGGTTTCATGTCAGATCACCAGTATATAAAGACCTCACCCCCCTAGGGAAAGTGGGATGGAAAAATGGAGGTAATCCTTGCTCTCTAGCTCTCTAGCTCTCTAGCTCTCTAATATCATCTTCAATCTCTCTACAATCAGAGTGCTAACTTAAGCATCGGAGAGTCCCTGCCGGGTAAACACCCTCGGGTCCACTGATTCAGTTCTCGCAGGTTTCTCAGCTCCCGCCATCTACAAAGAGGAGAAGATCACCTCATGCAGAGAGCAGTCGGTTTGCACTACACAACGAAGCTCCACCATCCTCTGAGTCACTGGCCACCTGGGAGCAGGTCAAATGACGAGCTAACCAAGGTAGCTCACCACCAGGGAGCTCGCCACCAAGTAGCTCTCCCCCAGGCAGTTCGCCACCAGGGAGCTCCACCATCCTCTGAGTCATAGGTCACCTGGGAGCAGGTCAAATGACGAGGTACTTAGTTAAAAAAATTGATACATCACGAAAAATTTTGTACGTGACTAGAACTGGTTACATCAATTATGATACCATTTCACATGGTATCAGAGCCATTGCAGAATCTACACGTAAGTCCGCTGTTTCTATTGATAATGCTTCCAACTCATATTATCTTCATCATTCAGATAATCCAAGCATGGTTTTCGTCACATCTCCTCTGAAAGGAGACAATTACATCACCTAGAAGTGAGCCAAGACAATGGCTTTATCAACCAAAGACAAACTAGGTTTCATAGATGGTGTTGGAGAGGTTTGGATCCAAGATATGGATGGCCGAACCATGTTAGATGGTTTGGTGAAATTTCAAAAATTTCATAATCCTTCTATGAATTGAATTCCCTATGTTTTGAAAAACTGCATTTTTCAAGATCTGTCTTGCATTGAACCAGACCAAATTTGAAACCAAACAAAGAGGGAAAATTTGTATCTGATGCATATACTGTTGTAACCAGTTTTGGTCACGTACCAATTTTTTCGTGATGTATCAATATTTTTTGGCTAAGTACCTCGTCATTTGACCTACTCCCAGGTGACATGTGACTCAAAGGATGGTGGAGCTCCCTGGTGGCGAATTGCCTGGGGGAGAGCTACTTGGTGGTGAGCTCCCTGGTGATGAGCTACCTTGGTGAGCTTGTCATTTGACCTGCTCCCAGGTGGCCTGTGACTCAGAGGTTGGTGGAGCTCCCTGGTGTAGCGGAACTCGATTGCCCTCTGCATGAGGTGATCTTCTCCTCTTTGTAGACGGCGGAAGCTGAGGAACTTGCGAGAACTGAATCAGAGGACCCGAGGGTGTTTACCCGGCGTGGACTCTCCGATGCTTAAGTTAGCACTCTGATTGTAGAGAGCTTGAAGATGATATTAGAGAAATGAGAGAGCTAGAGAGCAAGGATTACCTCCATTTTTCCATCCCCCTTTCCCTAGGGGGGTGAGGTCTTTATATACTTGTGATCTGACATGAAACCACCTTTGATTCTCTCTCACAACCGTTATTGCTAGGGCTGAGATGGTGGGCGCAGGTAACCATTGTCGGGTACGATCCTGTTAGGCAGTAGGCAACCACCAGAGCTAGCAAGTACGGTGCCGTCAGGCGAGAGGCGTGGGTACAGTCTTCTGGTATGACTGTCAAACGAACTGTGAGGCCCCAGGCGAGCTCCTTGGTGATGAGCTCCGAGCTGCCTGGTGGCGAGCACCTTGGTGATGAGCTCCGGGCTGCCTGGTGGCGAGATCCTTGGTGATGAACTCTGGGCTACCTGATGGCGAGCTCCTTGAAGAGCTGCCTAGCTCCTTGGTGAGCTCCTTGGAGAGCTGCATAGCTCCTTGGTGGCGATCTCCTTGGCGAGCTCGTTGGAGAGCTGCCTAGCTCCTTGGTGGCGAGCTCATTGGAGAGCTGCCTAGCTCCTTGGTGAGCTACCGAGCTCCTTGGCGAGTTCCTTGGTGAGCTGTCGAGCTCCTTGGTGAGCTCCTTGGAGAGCTATAGAGCTCCTTGGTGGTGAGCTCCTTGGTGAGTTGTCGAGCTCCTTGGCGAGTTCCTTGGTGAGCTGCCGAGCTCCTTGGAGAGTTGCTGAGCTCCTTGGTGGCGAGCTCCTTGGAAAATTGCCGAGCTCCTTGGTGGCGAGCTCCTTGGCGAGTTCCTTGGAGAGCTACCTAGCTCCTTGGTGAGCTCCTTGGAGAGTTGCCTAGCTCCTTGGTGGCGAGCTCCTTGGCGAGCTCCTTGGCTGTCATGAGGTGCCAGGTGTCATAATTTCACTGGAGGGCCAAATCTACCCACATTAGTAATGAATCTGTTTATTATCTTAAGCTGATTTGGTTTAAATACAACTAGAGGCCTAGTGAATGAGGATTGAGGATAATTACAAAATTAAATAAAAAAGATAAATAAAGGTCTTGTTCTCTTTTTGGTAAGTTACTTACCCGGGTAAGTGCATTTACCCATATTCTTTTACTTCCCATGCAAATAAGACAATGGCCATTTTAGCCATAAAAATCCATTGTTACAAGGGTATTTTTGTCTCATTCAAGTGTTGACAACTTTCCCCCAAGGTGGAAAAGTTATTTGCCCACCTAGGAGATGGGTATACCCAAGAAAATAAACTTTCCTTGGTCCCTACATAAATCTGAAAAAAAAACATGCGATTCTTGGTCAATGGGAATCAAAATCCCATTGACTAACTTCCCCCCTCTCAAAATCCAGAAAAAGAACGCCCTCAAAGAGAAAAATAGATGGTAATGCACATCTACATATTGAAATGCTCAATGAGTTGTGTCGTGCATGGAGCATGGTTATCGAAGTAGTAGGAGAAAATATGAGGGGTATTTTAATGTAGAAACACCAAATGGTTTCAGAAAAGGAAGAAGATCCCAACGTTTTGAAAATACAGGGGCAAATTTGGTATTTCAAAAAGTATTTGGAGTGGATTGTTAACTATTCTAAATGGCGCATATTAACCGTAGTTCTGTTTATGTTATGTGGGGCCAGTCAATAAGGTATGCATAAGTGAAGCGGGATCTGCTCCTCACAAATGGGTGCCTCACAATTACATCCGCCGTGCATTGGAAACATCTCCCGTGAATAATAACTAATAAGTACGGAAGATGATCCCAATGCATGGTAGGATGTGCGTGTGAGGCACCCGGCGTGAGGAACAGATCCGATCTCTACATAAGTTGCTTTTGAAAATTCAGTGTATATATAAATAATTTCTAAATATATAGTGCATGTATATATGTACATGTATATATTATATTTATTATAAATATATATTTGACTATGATATGGAAAAGTTATGATATCTGAAAAATAATTAACCAATAAACTGGAGTCTTAAACATGATAGCGAATAAGGTAATATTTATCAAAATTCATGGGTGAATTTTGATTGGTCAAAACTTTTTCCATAACATATCTTTCCTGTATCATAGATTTTCCCATTATAATATATAATGGTTTTGGGGACTGATGTTTTTACTTTCTCTTGAAATTAAAAATTGAAAAATTAAATTAGTCAAAAGCCAAATAAATCATCAGTTCATAATTTTCTTAAAAACAGTAGTACCAGTTCGATTTTGAAAAATAATCCTATATGGTTAACTAAACCATGAACACCCCTATCCAAAACCTTATTTCGAATTAATGATATTTAAAAATAAGGTTGGGCTTTATTATATCATATTAATTAGAGGAGTGCTGACGTGAAGCCACATATTAGGGCATAAACGTTTTTCTTTTGACGTTAGCTAGGGCATAAACATACTGTATTTGTTTATATCATAGTAATCCAGTGCACACAATTAATCCAATGCACGCTTGGGCACACACAGACATATGTTTATTTACAGTTTTGCACATAGGAAACAGCCTCATCACTTTTATTTGTCAATACACATGTGAAGAATTATCTTTCGCTTGACACAGATATGTCTGATCTAGAGCTCTTGAACAACACCACGTTCAAGTATTTTATTAGCATAAGAAAACCTAAAAAATTAATGAAGTGCATAAAATCAAGAAACATGTAATGCAAATGTTCCATCGTCTCAATCATGATAACAACCCAAACCTCTTTTTATTAATATAACCATTCCAAAATTAATATAAAAATACTTAATTTTATTCTTATGGGGTTTCATTTAAGAGTCAAAGAAAGGTATATATATCTTAAGAGAAAAGCCATTGGATTGTGATCCGCTAACCCGAGTGGTCGAACCATCGATCCATCAACCCATTGGTCAGAACGATTTTATGATTAGTCCGGTTTTTAAAACCTTGCATTCAAGCGCTGTCCCTCTATCCCTGGCGAGACACCACAAGGACCCTTAGCGGAAACAGCTATTTTTATATTTGAGGGGTCAGGATATTTTGAGAGATTTCCATCTGCGCAACAAATATGGTCAATTTGCAGGCTTATACAAGTTTTCTGGAATAATATCGCACTTCGTTTTCGTTACAGAGCGAGTCAGCCTCATGTAACAAAAATGTCACTCAAAAGCATGATAATAGCGGTTATAGGTCGTTAAGATGGTTGTTAGACTTTTGTTTAATGGGTAAATTTCTGAAACCTCCCATAAAGTTGTAGGCCATTTCTAAAACCTCCCCTAAGGTTCTATAATTGCAATTACGTCTCCTAAATTTTATAGCACAGTTGTAAGTAGACCCCCTCTGCTAAAGTTCTCTAAAAAAAAGTATAAAAATGTTCAAAATACTCATACGGAAAAAACAATACCATAAAAAGAGAATTTAAAGTTGTACCTTTACCTTTGAGTAATTGATATAAAGGTTAAATTTAAAAATTAATCAATTTGGAAAAAGTGATTAAAAGGGTTTGGTGTAAGGATTCATATGAAGAGAAAAATTGGAAAATAAACATTTTTGTACCTATTTTTTTGGAGACCTCTAACAAAGAGGGTCTAGTTGCAATTATATCTGAGAGTTGAGGGGAGGTGATTGCAATTACCAAATTTAAGGGATGATTTCAGCAAGTTTCAGAAGTTTAGCCTTATTTAATTTACTCACGCCTTACAACATAGTTGATAACGTCACAGTGGCCCTTTTTATAACCATGGCCAACCACTGAAAGCCGACCGTCAATGCCGTAGAAGAATTGTACTTGTCTAATTATTATTTTATATCTAATGAACATAGATTTAAGCAGGTCCAATCTGTTTAAGCTCTAGAAAAAACAGCAAAGAGAGAAGCAGAGATTCATGGCTTCCCCACCAACGCCCCATATTGTCATTTTCCCCTTCATGGCGCAGGGCCATATCCTCCCTCTACTTGATCTCTCAAAGGCTCTCTGTCGTCGTGGTCTCAAAGTAACCATCATAACCACCCCATCAAACGCAACGTCAATCCTCCCATACATCTCCATCTCCACCCATCAACAAATCAAAGCTCCTCGAGCTCCCCTTCCCCTTGGTTGAAGGGCTCCCCAAAGGCTGTGAGAACACCGCCCAGTTACCATCCATGGACTTCTACGTCCCTTTCTTGAACGCCACCAAACAACTCCAGAAACCCTTCCAACAAGTGTTGCAACAAATGTCCGAAGCTAGAAACCTTCCCACATTGTCATCTCAATTGATAATATACAAGTTCGAGGCATTATCAATAGAAACAGCGGACTTAGGTGTAGATTCTGCCATGGCTCTGATACCATGTGAAATGGTATCATAATGAATCTGTTTATTATCTTGAGCTGATCTGGCTTAAATACAACTAGAGGACCAATGAATGAGGATTGAGGATAATTACAAAAATAAATAAAAAGAAAAATACATGATAATGCACATCTACAAATTGAAATCCCCCATGAGTTGTGATGAAGGGGAATTTGGCCCGACCTCGCAATTACCCGACACGTGGCAGAAACAAGCAACTCGGGACAGTAGAGCGTCTGAAGCAAACACCAAAAGCAAAGTCCAAGCTCATTACTGAGCCCGAACTCCAGACCACCCTACTAAGAGTCCGAGCTCCCTACTGGGAGTCCGAGCTCCCTATTAAGAGCCCGAGCTCCCTACCAAGAGCCCGAGCTCCCTATTAGGAACTCGAGCTTCCTACTGAGAACCCGAGCTCCCTACAGGGAGTCTGAACTCCCTATTAAGAGCCCGAGCTCCCTACCAAGAGCTCGAGCTCCCTACCAAGAGCCCGAACTCCCTATTAGGAACTCGAGCTTCCTACTGAGAACCCGAGCTCCCTACTGAGAACCCGAGCTCCCTGCAAGGAGCACCAACTATATTGGGCCCTAAGCCTTGCAAAGCTGTGACCCGAGCTGGCCTGTGGCAGCTCGGAACACTCCCCAAACCGAACTCAAGACATCTCGCTCACTCCAACACTTAGCCTCCGAAACACCAGGCTGATCAAACGTACCTGACGCCAAGGACGTTCGTATCCAAGGACGACGCACCTGACTGATTTGGGATCTGACGCCTGACAGCTGCACTTCAAATGGCCTCCTGCTACCGCCACCTGCCACCGCCACCTGCCACCGTCGTTACTAGCCGCAGAGACGGCTCCGACAAAGGAACAGTGGCGGTTTTGACCGGCCAGAGGAAATGACATCCGAACTGGCAGGAGTTCAGAAGTAATCATGCCCGATCTGACAGAAGCTTGGAAGTGAGTGCGCGAGGTGATTATAAAAGGCTCCTACCCCCCAGAAACGAGGTATGCTAACTTTCGCTCTATCTGATCTATCTTGCCTTTGAGAAACTCTAACTTGAGCTTCGGAGCCCTTACGCCGGGTTCTCCCCGGAGCTTCTCTTCTTCTTCCGTTTCAGGTCCCTGCCACCCGGTTTAGAGGCAAGATCGTTGACAGCTAAGATCGGTCGGATTGCGCACCATCAATTGGCGCCGTCTGTGGGAAACGCTACGAAAAGCTAAGTTCTCATCCTACAAAAGCTAAGTTCTCATCTTACCAAAGCTAAGTCCTTACTTTTTTTGAAGCTATCACTTTATAGTTTACATTTTTTATGAACTCAAAAACTATGCAGGGGGTTAACAGACTAAGTAGCTCTACCAACCTTACTTTCAATTCAAATAATGCCTCATCAGTCCTCTCCGCAAGGTCCCCCCTACAAAGATGAGCTCTTCATGGCTTCCGCGGGAGTTGACGGCCAACAGACTACATAGGCGCCCTTACCGGTCGAGCCTTCCAAGGCTCCCGTGTGAGCTGGCAACCTAAAGTTAGTAGTGCTGCCCCCGAAGGTCGAGCTCCTAGTAGCTTCTTGTAGGAGTGGGTGATCGGCCATACGAAGCTGATGCAGCTCAATCATAGCTCGACACCTCACAGGCAAAGCCTACGGGCCACATTACTACTTAAGACCCGGTCGCCTCTCCGGCACGGGCAAAAGTCAAAAAAGAGTAGACTACGAGTCACTCCCAAAAGCCTATGGGCCACATTACTGCTTAAGACCCGGTCGCCTCTCCGACACGGGCAAAAGTCAAAAAAAAAAAAAAAAAAGTAGACTACGAGTCACTCCCAAAAGCCTACGGGCCACATTACTGCTTAAGACCCGGTCGCCTCTCCGGCACGAGCAAAAGTCAAAAAAGAGTAGACTACGAGTCACTCCCAAAGCCTACGGGCCACATTACTGCTTAAGGCTCGGTCGCCTCTCTGGCACGAGCAAAAGTAAAAAAAGAGTAGACTACGAGTCACTCCCAAAGCCTGCGGGCCACACTATTGCTAAATATCCAGTCGCTTTCTCAGCAGGAACAAAATCAGCAAAAGTGAACTATAAGTTGCCCCAAAACATAAGGGCTACACAACTGAACTGGCGGAGACCCCCTCGTCTTACTAGCAGCTCGCCACGTACAGGTAGCTCCCAAAGCCTAAGGAATTGGATCAAAACTTGCTAGCTCGTCGACTTACGGGCCAAAAGAAATCTACTCCCTTCACTGAGTTACTCTCAGCTCGGGAGGGGGGCAATTGATGAGGGCAGATTTGGCCCTCCAGTGAAATTGCGACACGTGGCACCTCGTGAAAACTAGGCAAGTGCCCAGGCAACAACTTACCAAGTTGGTCTCCCCCCGGGCATCGGTCTGGCTGGCCTGGTGCGACCTGCACGCGGCCTGGCGCGGCCTGCGCGCGACCTGGCGCAGCTTGCGCGCGGCCTACGCGACTTGGCCGGATCAGCCTGCCACAGGCGCCGACCTGGCAACTTGGCCTGGACACAGGCGCCGACCTGGCAATCTGGCCCGGACACAGGCGCCGACCTGGCAACTTGGCCCGGACACAGGCGCCGACCTGGCAATCTGGCCTGAACACAGGCGCCGACCTAACAACCTGACCCGGACACAGGCGCCGACCTGACAACCTGACCCGGACACAGGCGACGACCTGGCAACCTGGCCCGGACACCAACCCGCCGACTGACACAGGCGCCGAACTGGCAACCTGGCCCGAACACCGACCCGCCAACTGACACAGGCGCCGACCTGGCAACCTGGCCCGGACACCGACCCGCCGACAGACACAGGTGCCGGCCTGGCAACCTGGCCCGGACACCGACCCGCCGACTGACACAGGTGCCGACCTGGCAACCTGGCCCGGACACCGACCCGCCGACAGACACAAGCGCCGGCTAGGCAACCGGGCCCGGACACCGACCCGCCCACTAACAGGCGCCGACCTAACAACCTGGCCTAGGCGCTGACTTGGCCACCTGGCACAAGCGCCAACCTGACAACCTCGAGGAGTTCATCACCGTACCCCGGTTCTGACGGGATATGACGTCTTACCATTTGAAGGCTTTTCACCCACCTAACCCGCGAGGGAACCACTATATAAGGACTCCGACCCCCAAAGCCAGAGGGGGGGGAGAAAAAAGGATGGTAACCCCGGCTCTCTAGCTCTCTCATTTCTCTCCAAGCCCTCTGTAATCAGAATGCTAACTTATGCATCGGAGAGTCCCCGCTGGGAAAATACCCCCGGGTCCTCTGATTCAGTTTTCGCAGGTCCCTCAGCTCCCGCCGTCTACAAAGGAGAGAAAATCACCTCACGCGGAGGGCAGTCGGGTTGCGCTGCACCAGGGAGCTCCACCATCCTCTGAGTTGCAGACTGCCTAGGAGCAAGTCAAGTGACGAGTTCGCCCCCAGGCAGTTCGCCACCAGGCAGTTCGCCATCAAGTAGTTCGCCACCAGGCAGTTCGCCACCAGGCAATTCGCCTCCAGGCAGTTCGCCGCCAGGTAGCTCGCCACCAGGCAGTTCGCCACCAGGGAGCGCTACCAGGCAGTTCGCCACCAGGCAGTTCACCCCCGGGCAGTTCGCCACTAGGTAGCTCGCCACCAGGCAGTTCGCCACCAGGCAGTTCGCTCCTAGGCAGTTCGCCACCAGGTAGCTCGCCACCAGGCAGTTCGCCATCAGGCAGTTCGCCACCAGGGAGCACTACCAGGCAGTTCGCCACCAGGTAGTTCGCCACAAAGCAGTTCGCCACCAGGCAATTCGCCACCAGGCAGTTCGCCACCAGGTAGTTCGCCACCAGGTAGCTCGCCACCGGGCAGTTCGCCATCAGGTGGTTCGCCACCAGGGAGCACCACTAGGCAGTTCGCCACCAGGCAATTCGCCCCCAGGCAGTTTGCCACCAGACCGCCATCAAGCAGTTCGTCACCAAGTAGTTCTCCCGCAGGGAGTTCGCCACCAAGTAGCTCATCACCAAGGCACGTCACCACCGGGTCAAACAACAAGGTACTTAGCCAAAAAATTTATACATCACAAAAAATGGTACGTGACCAAAAACGGTTACATCAATTGGCGCCGTCTGTGGGAAACGCTTCAAAAGGCCTCCCTCCAAAACTCTCATACCCCTTTCTTCTTCTTTGAAAAACTCAATACTCATGGCCTCATCCAGCAACGCCGGACGCGGCACAGAGACAAACACCACCGGGGAACAGCCCCAAGTTCCCGTGGTGTGTGTTGGGTAGTTCACCATCCCCCTCTCGGTGGATGAAATCCCCAATCTGAATACGCCACAAGCAGTGGCGCCTGTAAACCTACCTGCCACAAACATCCCCTTCCCTCTCCCCATCGAGACTACCTTCACTGAACCAACCGCCGTCCCCGTGGCAGCTAGCCACAATCGGTTGGACGACCTAATGCAGTGCATGCGGGCAATGCAAGCCCAGATGCAACAATTCCAGCAACACCAGCTTCACCAGCAACACCACCTCGCCACCCTGTTCCGAAGTCGGCCAAGGCCTCTCCGCAGGATGGGCGCCTCCACCAAGGAAAGGCCTCTAGGCCCCAGAATCCCCCAAACAGCCAGGCCTCGTCCCCAGGCCGGAGAGAAAGAAAAGTCATCCCCACCTCGCAGCTCGCAGGCGGATCGGGAACATCGCCCGCGAGATCGGCACCTCGGGGCTCCAAACTGGAGTCCCCACTGGTGAACCGATTCGGCGCACTGGCAGCAGCAGACAACCAGCACTCCGAGCCCATCGAGCTCGGCAACACGGAGACCAGCAGCGCCAGTACAAAGCCCACTCAGCAGCGAAGGCGCCATCGAGGTCGACGAACCGCCACCCGCGTCCTGTCAGAGCTCAGAGGCAAAGGCGAGACGAGCTCAGACGAGGTAGGAGTTGCCCCGATTCTCTCAGTTCCTTCCCCCCTCGCATCAGAACTCTTGGCAGTCCCCTTGCCCAGAGATTTCAAGCTCCCGCCTCTAGACAAGTATGACGGGTCCTTCGACCCCAACGACCACGTGGACGCTTTCCAGTCCCAAATGCACCTCGCCAGAGCCAGCGAATCATGCATGTGAGTGTTTTTCACCACCACCCTTAAGGGGGTAGCCCGCACTTGGTACAGGAACCTAGCCCCCGGCTCGATAAAGTGTTGGGCTCAGTTCGTGCAGGTCTTCACTGCAGACTTTGTCACCAGCAAACGGTGCCCCAGAGCAGAGGAAAGCATCTGCGGGGTAGTCCAAAGGGAAGGAGAACCCATACGGGGCTACATCAAACAATTCAATGAAGCATGCTTACAGATACCGCGGTTAGACCCCGCGGTGCAGCTCGCCGCAGCAAAAAGAGGGGTGACGCACAAGGAATTCAAATGGCACATGGTAGCTAACCAGCCCACGACCGTGGCCAAGTTCCTCAAGCTCGCGGACAAGTTCATGAGGACTGAGGAGGAAATCAACCAAAGAACCGAGGGCGGAAACGAGAAAAGAAAGGGGGATGGCGAGCCCTCTAACTCAGCCGACCGAAAAAACCCAGCCCGGGACCCAAAACCGAACCAGTCGTTCCGAGCTCCCCTGCTAGTTCGGACGGATTACACGCCACTGAACACGAGGCGGACCAAGATCCTAATGACGATTAAGGACGCCCCATACGTGAAATGGCCACCTCGCCTAAAGGGAAATCCGAACGAAAGAAACAAGAATTTGTGTTGTAGTTTCCATAGGGACCATGGTCACAGTACCGAGCAGTGCAATAACCTCCGAGACGAGATAGAGGGGCTCATCCGCCGCGGATACTTAAGAAACTTTGTACAGCACAACAATAATAGCAATAAAGCGGATCGGCCAGGCGAGCACGAAAAGGACGCCCCCGAAACTAGCAGCAGGCCTGCCGAACCGATGTAGCGACAGCCACCGGCAGAAAGGCCAATTCGGGGAACCATCCACGTAATTGTGGGAGGTTCGGTGGTAGCAGGGTGTACATCAGCGGCAGCCCGGACTTCAGTTCGCGAAGCGGTCCTCGAGGAGCGGAACCCTCCGAAAAGGCCAAAGACCGAGGAGCCAATCCTCTTCACAGAAGACGACGCGCGAGGAGTTCGCTACCCTCACGATGACGCGCGAGGAGTTCGCTACCCTCACGAGGACTTCGAGGTTAGGCGCGTACTTGTAGATTCAGGCAGCTCAGCGGACATCCTCTTCAAATCGGCGTTTGATCGGCTACAACTGCCGAGGAGCGAACTAAGGCCCGCAAGCACTCCCCTGGTGGGCTTCAGTGGAGAGGAAGTCAGGCCCCTTGAAAAAATAACGGTGCCTGTGGAAGTCGGCACATGGCCTTGTGCGGTCAGACTCAACCACGACTTCCTGGTGGTCGCGACCCCCTCCCCATACAATGCCATAATAGGGCGGCCAATCACGCATATTCTGCGGGCGGTGGTCTCCACCTACCATTTGGCCATGAAGTTCCCTACGGACTTCGGTGTGGGGGTAGCGCGGGGCGACCAGCTCGAGTCCCGCAAGTGCTACGTTGCCGCCCTAAAGGGAAAGACCAAGGCGGCCGGCGACCTCGATCTGGAGCGGCCCGCGGAACAAGGCGAAGAACGAGCCTCGCCCACAGAAGAAACAGTCGCAATCCCAACCTCGCCTACGGACCCAGCTCGCGCACTCCAGATCGGTGCTTCCGTCAAAGAACCCCTATGGACCGAACTGGTAAGTTTTTTACTCCAAAATTTAGATATGTTTGCATGGTCCGCGGCCGTTATGCCCGGTATTGGCCCTGGTCTAGTAACTCACAAACTCAACACTGACCCTTTAGTCAGACCCGTTAGACAGAAGAAATGGAACTTAGTCCCAGAGCACTAGAAGGCGGTCGACGAGGAAGTCGAGAAGCTCCTCGCGGCAGACTTCATAAGGGAAGTCCATTACCCGAGCTGGGTGGCCAACCCTGTGCTGGTGAAAAAGGCGAACGGCAAGTGGCGCATGTGCGTCGACTACACCGACCTGAA
Organism: Nelumbo nucifera; assembly: GCF_055504915.1. Taxonomy (NCBI): domain Eukaryota; kingdom Viridiplantae; phylum Streptophyta; class Magnoliopsida; order Proteales; family Nelumbonaceae; genus Nelumbo; species Nelumbo nucifera. The sequence continues at coordinate 28,336,405 of NC_142656.1, read as the reverse complement.
CCGAGCTTGCCCAAAAGACTGCTTCCCCCTCCCTAGGATCGATCGCCTAGTGGAGGCGACCTCGGGACATGAATTGCTAAGCTTCCTGGATGCCTACTCAGGCTACAACCAAATCCGGATGGACCAGTCCGACGAGGAAAAAGCCAGCTTCATAACCGAGTTCGGTCTATACTGTTACAAGGTCATGCCCTTCGGGTTAAAAAATGCCGGGGCGACCTTCCAAAGACTTGTAAATAGGCTGTTTCGGCCCCTGATCGACACAAAGATAGAGTGCTATGTAGACGACATGGTCGTCAAAACACAGTTTTCACGAGAAATAATAAAAGACTTGGACTCTGTCTTCCAAATCCTACGTCAGTTTAGCATGAAGTTGAACCCCAACAAATGTGTCTTTGGCGTCACCTCGGGCAAATTCCTAGGCTACGTTGTCAATCGGCGCGGCATTGAGGCCAACCCGGACAAGATAAAAGCCATCATAGATATGTGACTGCCTCGGAAAGTAAAAAAAGTTCAAAGGCTAAACGGCCGCATAGCCGCTCTAAGCCGCTTCATGTCCAAGTCGGCAGATCGCTGCCTACCCTTCTTCAAAGCAATCAAAGGCAAAGGGTTCGAATGGACCCAAGACTGTCAGCTCGCGTTTGATGAGGTAAAAGGTTACCTTGCCAGTGTGCCAACCTTAGCTCGGCCCGAGGAAGGCGAAATCTTAGAACTGTACCTCTCGGCTAGCGACGAGGTGGTCAGTTCGGTACTAGTAAAGGAGACAGACCGGGTCCAACGACCCATATATTATGTTAGTAAAATCTTGCAGGGAGCAGAGACAAGGTACCCGCAGATAGAAAAGCTAGCGTACGCACTGGTGATAGCAGCACGAAAACTCCGCCCATACTTCCAGGCTCACACCGGCATCGTCCTGACCAGCAAACCTCTGAGACAAGTACTACTCAAACCCGAGGTTTCCGGCCGACTGACGAAGTGGGCCATTGAACTCAGCGAGTACGATCTCCAGTACAAGCCAAGAACTGCCATTAAGGCCCAAGCCTTGGCAGATTTTACTGCCGAGTGCACGTTTAGCCCCGAAGCCCGTGAACCGGTCGAGCCCGAGATCCCCAGTTCGGGCGAACTCGGAGCTCCCAAACCAAACGAGTCCGAACCCCGTGAAGTAGCAGCCAGTGTGGCATCCCTCCTGGTTAAACCAAGCGCGAACTGGGAGGAGGAGCCCTGGATCCTTCACGTAGATGGCTCCTCGAACCAACAAGGTAGCGGGGCTGGAATAGTGCTACGTGGCCCGAGCGGAACAAAACTAGAATACGCACTACGCTTTGAGTTCGCGGCATCTAACAACGAGGCGGAGTACGAGGCGCTGATAGCCGGGCTAATCCTGGCGCACAAGGTTGGAGCAAAGCACATGGTTATCTGCAGTGATTCCCAGCTCGTAGTCAACCAAGTTACAGGCGAATACGAAGCGCGCGAACTCACAATGATTGCATATTTGACAAAAGTAAAGGAAGCTCTGCTCAACTTCCAGTCACACTTCATCAAGCAAATCCTGAGGTCAGAGAACGCTGAGGCCGACGCCCTGTCCCGACTAGCAAGCATGAGCCACAACGCCAGGAGAACCGTGTACGTAGAGGACTTACCTCGGCCCAGCATTCTCGGTGGGGTAGAAGAGGTCGCTCCCGTCACTGAAGCAGAGCCGAGCTGGATTGACCCACTCGCGAGCTTCCTGCTAGACGGAACCCTCCCCACGGACCGCAACGCAGCCAAGAGTAGACGAACGGTTGTACCGACGATCCTACATGCTCCCCTACCTACGATGCTTGCGCCCGGCCGAAGCCGAGTTGGTACTCCGCGACACCCATGAAGGCTTGTGCGGCGGACACCTGGGGGGCAGAGCCCTCGCCCAAAAAGCACTTCGACAAGGATACTACTGGCCAACGATGAAGACAGAGGCAATCGAGCTCGTCAGAAAATGCGACAAGTGTCAGAAGCATGCCAGCATCCACCATCAGCCTGCTGCCGACCTCAAATACCTCACCAGCCCATGGCCCTTCACCCAATGGGGCATCGACCTCCTGGGGCCATTCCCACCAACGACAGGCGGGAGAAAATTCCTAGTGGTGGCAGTAGATTACTTCACAAAGTGGATAGAAGCTGAACCCCTGGCAATAGTTACAGCCCGAAACATACAAAACTTCTTTTGGAAGAACATTGTATGTCGCTTCGGGCTACCTCGGGTACTGATCTCCGACAACGGCAAACAGTTCGAAGATATCAAGCTCCAAGAATGGTGCCGAATTATGGGAATTAGTCAGAACTTCACATCGGTCACACACCCGCAGGCAAATGGCCAAACAGAAGTAATGAACAGAGCCATCCTCCGCGGACTGAAAGCGTGATTGGACCGAGCCAAAGGTTTGTGGGCAGACGAACTACCAAGTGTTCTATGGGCACACCGAACCACGGAAAAAACTGTCACAGGTGAGACCCCCTTTAACCTTACCTACGGCACCGAGGCAGTGATCCCGGCGGAAATCGAAGTGTCTACGTTGCGACTAGAAGCGTACGACGAACAGACAAACGAGGGCGAGTTACGCACCAACCTCGACCTACTGGACGAAGTGAGAGACCTCGCGCACATCCGAACTGCGGCCTACCAACGAAAGGTAGCTCGGTATTATAACGTGCGACTAAAGAAGAGGAACTTCCGCATCGGCGACCTGGTTCTCCGTAAGGTCATGGTGCCCGAACCCGGCATAGGGAAACTTGGACCAAACTGGGAAGGACCCTACAGAGTAAAGAAAGCACTCGGTGGGGGAGCATACGAGCTCGGAACCCTAGAAGGAAAACAAGTACCCCGAGCATGGAACGTTGCCAACTTAAGAAGGTACTACCTATAGACCACCAAGGCAAGTACCCCAAAGCCTAGGTAGAAAACGAACTGGACCGAAATGGTCAGGTCAGCAAAAAACGCAGCTCGAAGACAACCAGAAACAAAAAGCCATTTCATGTCAGAAAACGAACTGAAGGACCGAAATGGTCAGTTCGGCAAAAAACATAGCTCGAAGACACGACAACCAGCACTTGAACAAAAAGCCATTTCATTTCAGAATAGATGTGTACATTCAAAAAAAAAAAAGCCATTTCTATTTCAGATAGATGTGTACATTTCATTTTACAAGCCAGGGGCTACTTCATCGTTATCAGAAGCCACTTCGACAACACCCAAAGGACCTGCCTCCCCCTCGGAGTCCGGTTCGGCATCCGCAGCATTAGCCATTTCTTGAGTAATGCGCGAAGTGGATATGGCGCTGGTATCGAGCTCGGGGTACGTATTCCGGATCATCCACCAGATTAGCTTGAAACCCCTCCTGTAGGAGTCTACCATCAGATCATCGAAATCCGGCGAAGCAATGTAATCGCTGACAACTTTCTTCTTCGCGTCTTCGATGCCTTGAGAGAAGATCTGAGTCCTCTCCCTGATATCCTCCTGAAGATACTCGACCTGGTGCTGCAGGTCCAGCTTCAACTCCGCCATATTCTTCACCACCACTCCCATGGCCTCAGCATCTCTCTGAGACCTCGCCTGCCTAGACCGCGCGAGGCAAGCAGCAGCCTCGGCAGCACGAGTAGCTTCCTCGGCAGTTCGCGCCTGCCTCGAGTATCTCTCCACTTGGTTCGCTAAGGCGTGAATAGAAGAGTTCACCTATCAAAGGAAAACGGGATCAAAGGAACGAATAGAAGAATGAAAGCCGAAGAACTCTAAAGAAGGGAGCACTTACCACCATAGCATGAGTAACAGCACGGCAGGCCACTTGGTGCAGAGGGAGCTCGGTCCACGCCGCAACTTCCTCGGGAAACATCGCCTCCTTACTCCGTTGAAGAGCATGAACAGGCGACAATACGCTCCTGAAGCCCCCCGGGGCCTCCGAGCCTGACGGCCCAGCTCGCGTATGGGCAGACTCGGAGTAAGCAGGAGCCCCAGTGTGTGTGGTTTCGACATAAGGAGTCCCCACCGGCTCCTGCGTAGGCGGAACCATCTCGGGCTCCACCGTCGGATAGTCCGACACCTCGGGCTCCGCACCCTGGGATGGTTCGGCGCGAGCTCGCTTAGCCACCCGTTTCCTCCTCATGCCCTGGAACAAGTGCCCACCTCGGGTCCCTCGACAGTCCATCGTACTTGCGAAAAAGAGTTCGGCATCAGTAAGACACGTAAAAGAAGAGCAAGACAGGATCGCTAGGGGAAGAACCTACCCGAACTCAGGCCCGCAGCAATAAGCTTGGCCTCCGTCAGATACCGTTGACACTCCAGCCCGTGCCGCGCCCATTGCCGGAGGCCCTTCGCCGTCTCCTTATCAAGTGTGACGCCGGAGTCGGGAGCGGCCATCCCCCAACCGGTCTGAAACGGCCACCCCAGCGCACTTCGCACCCCGAAATAGTCCCGCTTCCACGCCGGGACCTTATTAGGGAGTCCGTGTAAGAGCTTGAAGCCTGGGCGAGGGGACAGGTAGTATGCCCGCCTACGCCCAGGAAGGGGACCCACTTGCTTTTTCAGCATTAAAATGGAGGAGAAAATCTCCAGATCCAAAGGAAAGTTCTCGTCACAAAACAAAGAGATCGTCCCCACTAAGTTCCTAATGGAGTTCGGGTGAAGCTGGCCGACCGTCACACCGAAGTGGTTTAGAACCTCGATGAGAAGAGGGTGAAAGGGCAGTCACAGCCCCGCAGTGAGCTGTTCCCGGAAAATCACGATCTCATCAGGACCGTGTTCCCAAGGGAAGCTACCCATAGGGATGAAGTAGGCGTGCTCCCTGGGCAAGTCGTAATAGTCTATGAGGGATTGAAGTCCCTCAGGCGTCTTAGTCGAAGGACCAAACTGATCTAAAACCCGGCCGCGACGGGAGGTGGACGCCGACCTACCCGAAGCACCTCGGCCTGTAGGTTCAACCCATTCCTCAGGACCTACATCGGGCTCACTTGAACTACCAAGGGATGCAAATCGATTGGTAGAACCTACATCAGACCCGCTTGAACAGCCTGAACCCTCCGAACTAGACATCAGAGAATAGAACGGGATTCCAAAAGCACTCACCTGGGAAGAAGACTGAAGAAGACCGCGAAAGCTCGAACAGGCAAGGAACCTGGGACGCGAGCTGAAGAGCCTGAACGCGAATTGGAACTTAGGCGCGAGCTCAAGAGGTACAACAGTAGCACAGACGCCCCCCCCCCCCCGCGCGCTATTTATATCCACTGCGGCCGGAAAGCGACGACCCAGATCGAAGCCAATCCAATGGCCCACGGCCGCGCTAAATCGCACGTCTTCCAAAGCCAATCAGCGCACGTCTTTCCGAAACTGACGAGGCGTCGCGCACGTCTTGTCAGAGGACAGGTGTCAGCACGCGTCTTCCCGAAACTGTCGGGGTGTCGGCGCACGTCTCCTTGCAATAAAAGCGTCTGCAGCGCAACTCTCGAACGACTGCCGTCACGTCTCCCAAACGCGCGCCCTTTTTTGAAAATCAAATTAAAGCAAGCGCGCTCAGCACGGACCAAAACCCTCCTGCTACCTTACAAACTCCCCGCGCCAAGACGGGACCCTTGTCGTAGAGAGTGGGGGGCAATTGATGAAGGGGAATTTGGCCTGACCTCGCAATTACCCGACACGTGGCAGAAACAAGCAACTCGGGACAGTAGAGCGCCCGAAGCAAACACCGAAAGCAAAGTCCAAGCTCATTACTGAGCCCGAACTCCAGACCACCCTACTAAGAGTCCGAGCTCCCTACTGGGAGTCCGAGCTCCCTATTAAGAGCCCGAGCTCCCCACCAAGAGCCCGAGCTCCCTACCAAGAGCCCAAGCTCCCTATTAGGAACTCGAGCTTCCTACTGAGAACCCAAGCTCCCTACTGGGAGTCCGAACTCCCTATTAAGAGCTCGAGCTCCCTACCAAGAGCCCGAGCTCCCTACCAAGAGCCCGAGCTCCCTATTAGGAACTTGAGCTTCCTACTGAGAACCCGAGCTCCCTACTGAGAACCCGAGCTCCCTACAAGGAGCACCAACTATATTGGGCCCTAAGCCTCTTAAAGCTGTGACCCGAGCTGGCCCGTGGCGGCTCGGAACACTCCCCAAACCGAACTCAAGACATCTCGCTCACTCCAACACTTAGCCTCCGAAACACCAGGCTGATCAAACGTACCTGACGCCAAGGACGTTCGTATCCAAGGACGACGCACCTGACTGATTTGGGATCTGACGCCTGACAGCCGCACTTCAAACGGCCTCCTGCTACCGCCACCTGCCACCGTCGTTACTAGCCGCAGAGACGGCTCCGACAAAGGAACAGTGGCGGTTCTGACCGGCCAGAGGAAATGACATCCGAACTGGCAGGAGTTCAGAAGTAATCATACCCGATCTGACAGAAGCCTGGAAGTGAGTGCGCGAGGTGATTATAAAAGGCTCCTACCCCCCAGAAACGAGGTATGCTAACTTTCGCGCTATCTGATCTATCTTGCCTTTGAGAAACTCTAACTTGAGCTTCGGAGCCCTTACGCCGGGTTCTCCCCGGAGCTTCTCTTCTCCTTCCGTTTCAGGTCCCTGCCACCTGGTTCAGAGGCAAGATCGTTGACAGCTAAGATCGGTCAGATTGCGCACCATCAAGTTGTGTCGTAAATGGAGCATGGTTATCGAAGTAGTAGGAGAAATTATGAGGGGTATTTTAATGTAGAAACACCAAATGGTTTCAGACAAAGAAGAAGATCCCAACGTTTTGAAAATACAGGGGCAAATTTGGCATTACAAAAAGTATTTGGAATGAATTGTTAGCGATTCTAAATGGCGCATATTAACCGTAGTCCTGTTTATGTTATGTGGGGTCAGTCAATAAGGTATTTATAAGTTGTTTTGAAAATTCACTGATGTTTTTGCTTTCTTTTGTATTTTGTATTCTGCTTTTTCCTTTTAATAAAATTTACCTTACTATTTTTAATATATATAATATATTATAAATATTAAAAATTGAAAATTGAAAAATTGAACTAGTCAAAAGCCAAATCAATCAATCAATAAATCAAAGTTTGATTTGAATTCATAATTTTCTAAAAAACGGTAGTATCGGTTCATTTTTAAAATATAATCCCATAATTAACCATGATTAACCAATCCATGAACACCCCTATTCAAACCCTTATTTCGAATTAATGATATTTAAAAGTAAGGTTGGGTTTTATTTTCAAAAGTGGGTTGACATTTTGTCATTACTAGGTCTCTAATTTGAGTAAGCGTATGCTTATTTCACGTAGATGATTAATTGAAGAGGAAACTCTGAGGATTATATCATATTAATTAGAGCAGTGCTGACGTGAAGCCACAAGTTAGGGCATAAACGTTTTTTTTTTTAACGCCAGCTAGGGCATAAACATATTGTATTTGCTGCACACAATTAACCCAATGCACGCTTGGGCGCACACAGGCATGTGTTTATTTGCAGTTTTGCACATAGAAAACAGCCTCAGTTTTGTCAATGCACATGTGAAAGATTTATCTTTCGCTTGACACACATATGTCTGATCTAGAGCTATTGAACAACAGCACGTTCAACTATTTTATTAGCATAAGAAAACTTAAAAAAATTAATGAAGTGCATAAAATCAAGAAACATGTAATGCAAATATTCCATCGCCTCAATCTTGATAATAATAACCCAAACCTCTTGTCATTATTAATCAATCGAAAATTAATATAAAAATAATTAATTTTATTCTTATGAGTTTCACTTAAGAAGACAAAGAAAGGTATCTTTTTAGAGAAAATCCATTGACTTGAGCAGTCGAACCATCGACCTGTCAACCCAGTAGCCAGAATCGTTCTGTCATTAATCCGGTTTTTAAAACCTTACATTCAAGCGCTGTCCCTCTTAACTCACACGGCTTTTCTTCCCATGTGATCTGGGAAAGGGGAAGATATTTTAATTGAGAGAAAAAAATGGAAACATAAAGAAGTTAAAAAACAGAGTTAACTTTTTTCATATTTGATGGGTCAGGATATTTTGAGATCTCCATCTGCATAACAAATATAGTCAATTTGCAGGCTTAAACAAGTTTTCAGGAATAATATCGCACTTCGTTTTCGTTACAGAGTCAGCCTCGTGTAACAAAAATGTCACTCAAAGAACCCATAAATTAACTTGTTGCAAGCATGATAATAACGGTTATAGGCCGTTAAGATGGTTGTTACACCTTTGTTTAATGGATAAATTGCCGAAACTTCCCTTAAAGTTTATAATTATAATTACCTCTCCTAAATTTTATAGCACAATTGTAAGTAAATCCCTTCTGCTACAATCCTCTAAAAAGGCATAAAAATATCCAAAATATTTATACAGTTACTAGTGAGACTGGTTTAATTTTATGCAAAAATCAATACCATAAAGGGAGAACTTAAAGCTGCTCCTTTACCTTTGAGGGATTCATATAAAGGGCAAACTTGAAAATAAATCAATTTGAAAAAAAAGATTGAAAAGGTTTAGAGTAAAGATATTATATGCAGAAAAAAAGTGGAAAATAAACATTTTCTTCAAACTACAAGAGTGTTTTGAACATTTTTTAGAATAGAGGGGTTTACTGGGTGATTTCAGCAACATCTAAAAACTTTCCGAAATTTACCCTTATTTAATTTACTCACGCCTTACAAGATACTTGATAACCTCACAGTGGCCCTTTCTATAACCATGGCCAATCACTGAAAAGCAGACCCTCAATGCCGTAGAAGAATTGTACTAGTCTATTATTATTTTATATCTAACGAACATAGATTTAAGCAGGTCCAATCTGTTTAAGCTCTAGAAAAAACAGCAAAGAGAGAAGCAGAGGTTCATGGCTTTCCCACCAACGCCCCACATCGTCATTTTCCCCTTTATGGCGCAGGGCCATACCCTCCCCCTACTTGATCTCTCAATGGCTCTCTCACGTCGTGGTCTCAAAGTAACCATCATAACCATCCCATCAAACGCAACGTCAATCCTCCCATGCATCTCCACCCATCAACAAATCAATCTCCTCGAGATCCCCTTCCCCTTGGTTGAAGGGCTCCCCAGAGGCTGTGAAAACACCGCCCGGTTACCATCCATGGACTTCTACATCCCTTTCTTGAACGCCACCAAACAGCTCCAAAAACCCTTCCAGGGGTTTACTGGGTGATTTCAGCAACATCTAAAAACTTTCCGAAATTTACCCTTATTTAATTTACTCACGCCTTACAAGATACTTGATAACCTCATAGTGGCCCTTTCTATAACCATGGCCAATCACTGAAAAGCTGACCCTCAATGCCGTAGAAGAATTGTACTAGTCTATTATTATTTTATATCTAACGAACATATATTTAAGCAGGTCCAATCTGTTTAAGCTCTAGAAAAAACAGCAAAGAGAGAAAGAGAGAAGCAGAGATTCATGGCTTCCCCACCAACGCCCCACATCGTCATTTTCCCGTTTATGGCGCAGGGCCATACCCTCCCCCTACTTGATCTCTCAAAGGCTCTCTCACGTCGTGGTCTCAAAGTAACCATCATAACCACCCCATCAAACGCAACGTCAATCCTCCCATGCATCTCCACCCATCAACAAATCAATCTCCTCGAGATCCCCTTCCCCTTGGTTGAAGGGCTCCCCAAAGGCTGTGAAAACACCGCCCGGTTACCATCCATGGACTTCTACATCCCTTTCTTGAACGCCACCAAACAGCTCCAAAAACCCTTCCAGGGGTTTACTGGGTGATTTCAGCAACATCTAAAAACTTTCCGAAATTTACCCTTATTTAATTTACTCACGCCTTACAAGATACTTGATAACCTCATAGTGGCCCTTTCTATAACCATGGCCAATCACTGAAAAGCTGACCCTCAATGCCGTAGAAGAATTGTACTAGTCTATTATTATTTTATATCTAACGAACATATATTTAAGCAGGTCCAATCTGTTTAAGCTCTAGAAAAAACAGCAAAGAGAGAAAGAGAGAAGCAGAGATTCATGGCTTCCCCACCAACGCCCCACATCGTCATTTTCCCGTTTATGGCGCAGGGCCATACCCTCCCCCTACTTGATCTCTCAAAGGCTCTCTCACGTCGTGGTCTCAAAGTAACCATCATAACCACCCCATCAAACGCAACGTCAATCCTCCCATGCATCTCCACCCATCAACAAATCAATCTCCTCGAGATCCCCTTCCCCTTGGTTGAAGGGCTCCCCAAAGGCTGTGAAAACACCGCCCGGTTACCATCCATGGACTTCTACATCCCTTTCTTGAACGCCACCAAACAGCTCCAAAAACCCTTCCAACAAGTGTTGCAACAAATGTCCGAAGCTAGAAACCTTCCCACATGTGTCATCTCTGATTTTTTCTTGGGCTGGACACTCGATTCATGTCGAGCATTTGGTGTCCCTCGGCTGGTCTTCCATGGGATGGGAGTATTGCCAATGGCAATCTGTAAAACAGTTTGCGTGCATTCACCACACCTGTTGGTGGCAACAGACTCCGAACCTTTGCACATGCCCGGTTTGCAGCTGCCTTTCAGGCTGACAAGAGCGGACTTGCCAGAGACGCTTGTGAACCAGGACGATCCACTCACACAGGCCGCGATTGAGGTCGGAGCAGCCGACGTTGCGAGCTGGGGTGTGATTGTTAACAGCTTTGTCGAGATGGAAAGTAGCCACGTGGCATCTCTGGAGTCTTTCTATACCAATGGGGCCAAGGCCTGGTGTGTTGGTCCCCTTATTCTCTATGACAAGATGGAGGGCTTAGTAAGGTCCATGGACCAGCAGCAGCAGTCTGCCACATGTATAAACTGGCTGACGGAACAAGCCACGCCATCCTCAGTGATCTACGCTGCATTTGGGACCCAAGCTGATGTGTCAAATTCTCAGTTGGATGAGATAGCTTTTGGGTTGGAGATGTCCGGATGTTCTTTCATATGGGTCGTCAGATCCATGACATGGTCTCCACCTGATGGAATGGAGGAAAGAGTGAAAGGAAGAGGTGTGATCATAAGGGATTGGGTGGACCAGTGGCGCATCTTGACACACCCTTCGACTGGTGGCTTCTTGAGCCACTGCGGTTGGAATTCCGTCCTAGAGAGCATGTCAGCCGGTGTCCCAATCTTAGCATGGCCAATGATGGCCGAGCAGTCACTGAACGCTAAGTTTGTAGTGGAGGGGCTGCGAGCAGGTTTTAGGGTTGCGAGCAGGACCCAATTAGGGCCAGAGAACATAGTTGAGAGAGAGACAATTAGCCAAGTCGTGAGGGAGCTGATGGGAGGAGAGAGAGGGAGGAGTGCCAGAAAGAGGGCACAAGCATTAGGCCGACTGGCCATGAGAGCAGTACAGCAAGGTGGGTCATCCTATGAGCGGTTAAGTGAGCTCATTGAAGAGCTAAGTGCATGTGGCCATCAAAAGTATTCGGCCTAGAATCCTCCTACAGCCCTCTGAACTTCTTTGCCCAACAGAGGTAGCCATTTGGCAAGTGACAGATCAATCTTCTCTTTGTGAGCAGCAGACAACTAGCAAAGAATTAAGAAACCAGTGAGTTTCTCTATAGTTTGCCGTCAGTTTCACACATGACACAGTATATTACGTACCACCCTTGCTCTATCAGTTTCTTATGACCTTCTAAGGTCCCATAGACACCCAACCTCTTTCATTATTAATAAAAGCCCACATCAGAGTGATCTTTCATCTATTATAATCTTATCCTTTAGTAATTAAAGATCTTATTGTATTGTTGTTTACAATAAAAAGCAAAAACAAAAAAAAAGAAAACTTTTCGTATATATCTCAATCCAAATTGTCTCTCAGGAAGGAAATTGTAGATGTCACATGAAAAGAGCTCCCTGTATAAGTAAATTAATAAACTTCATCTACATTTCTAATGTCATAGAGGAGAGCTAGACTAGTAGTTTAGTTTTTCTTTTATCAAACTTATATCTAAGATGAATAATGAAATACTAAATTAGAATTAATAGAGTTTTACAATTCATTCTTTTAACCTGTAAGATTGATTATAAAAATTTTTCCACATAAGAGAAAAATTGTCAATAAATAATGGAACAAAAATACCTCTTTTAATAATAGATTTTTATAGTTAAAATAGTCATTGCCTTATTTACATAGGAAATAAAAAAACGTGGATAATTCACTTACTCACTTAAGTATTTTTCTTACCCGATAAATACATTTACCCAAATAAATAATTCACCCAAAAAATAGGGGCTTAAAAAAATAAAATAATATAAATACATGAACCACCAACCAATATACAACTCACATGAAAGTATTAGAGGTGATTGATTAGATTTTGACTTTATCTAGAACTTTATTGTCTACACGGTATAATATATATGACCCAAGAAAATGACAATTCAATAAATTCGAATCGGCCAGCTTCCGGCAGGCTTAATTTTTACACCCCTCTCATTTATATTCACCTACAGGATCTCGAAATATTGCAGTATGCATGGCAATCTTAATGAATATCAGCCACCAAAAATTAATTTATGGAGGAGCCAAAATTGCATGCATCATTGATTATACTGCACACCGTTTATCTTTTACTTTAAGCCACATCTCTTGAGATGTAAATACATGCTGCGTTATACCTGCAAACGGATCGGATTTGGTTTGGTAAAGGATATATTCAATCCGATCCGATAAGAAATTGTCGGATTTTTAAATTTAAATATTTTATTATATATCCAATTCGAATCTGATTTGATTAGAATTATAATAAAAAATTATGATATAATATAAATAATATATTAAAATATATAATATATTATAATTTAAATATTCTCTGAAGTTCTTTTATTTCAATACAAGGATAAAAAGCCTATCATAGGATTTGCGTTCCGAGGTTTTGAAAAGCCAAAGAGGAAGAGTCCGACCAATGCTGCATTTTGGATGATAAGTTGAAAAAATGCCCTTTACCATTCGTTCATCTTCCTGAAAGTAACAAAGGTGCTCTTTTAAACACACGTATTGAGTGTCGATTAGGTCAAAATTCTTTCTCAATTCAGGGCTTGCCCATTACAGTTTACATGCCATTTTCAATTTCACTTCCTGAATAGAAGCTCTTACTCCTCTCTGTCTCTTTAATTGCACCACTAGTCTGTAATCTATAGTTTCCCATTCACTTGGGGCTGGGTGAAGCCTAAGATGCATGGACTCTCATGTGATTCTTTCTGAGTTTATGAGCGAACGAGCAAACGAGAGACAATAGATAGACAAGCAGACAAATAACCAATGGCCGTGTATGTGAAAGGCCCCATCTTTATTGGCTTGGTGTTGCTTCTGTTTATGGGGATCGCCATCTACTTCAAACTTTGGCTTATTGATTACAATTTCTCTTTTGGAGACAAAAATTGGATGAGGTTTGATTCCATCAGTTTAGTACTGGTATATATCGAATTAGTTTTCTTTAATTTCCTACTTTTTTCCTTGTTTATTGGACTATGGTTGTTGATGTTTAATGGACAGGCTCGTGTTCTTCTTTCTTCTTTCTAGGTTTACAAGTGTATCATCGACAAAAGAAGGTACCCCATTCCCTTTTTCTTGAATTCCTTTCGTATATAGGATGCCCTGACGATTAATTAGGGATAGTTTTGTAATTTTATACGTTTTCTGTTTAATCAATGATAAAAGGGAGTTTTTTGTTGAATTTTTAAGAATTTAAGGGAGGTTTTATTAAAATGAAATTAAATGGAAGGTTTTTATGATTAAAGGCTGCTGACAGAAGATGGAGGCAGATTAGCGTAGTGCTACCCACACAGACCTACGGTAAGTGATGATAGTGCTTCGGCTATGGGCAAGGCCCCACATAGTGTTGCTTCGGCTATGGCTACGGTGAGTGATGACAGTGCATGTATTGATTGCTCCCCTTGCGATAGCGAAAAAAGGCCTTCTTCTCCATTAAATAGATCTTCTCCGGCAATGATGACAAGATCTTTTTTTCCGGTGACGATGATACTCGCTTTCCTCTTGGTGTGGCATTGGTGCGATCTCTGATAGAGAATGGACATTGGGATGGATTGCACGAGGGGTTTCGACTGGGTTTCAGGTATTGTTTAGGGTTTTAGGCAGGATTTTACATGCTGGTTTTCGGTGGGTGTCTATTTTCGATACTTTGAAAATATTAAATCGACTTGTGGAGGGTATTTTTGTCAAATGACATGTTCTGTTAGCCGACTGAACGGTGAAGGGGGGGTCTTTGTCTCACGGTCATAGTACGGGAGGTCTTTGTTGCAAAACAAAGTATAGGGGAGTCTTTATAATTTACCCTAAAAATACATAAAAACTAAGAAGAAATGCAAGTAAAAGACTGATCGTTGTCCTAAGGATTCTACTGGTAAGAACTTTAACCGATGCGGCTAAACAGATTTGACTAATCGGTGTCGTACAAACTAACCTCTAGAACAAGCAAACTGAAATTGAAAATAGACGGAACTAGCAACCACATCCATACCAATATTAATATCAGAGACAAACAAAGAAGAAAGAGAATATTAGCTGTAAACTAATCCCTAACATGTTGTATTCAAGCCTAACTAAAAATGAGAGTACATTAGATTTCAGGTCGGATTGAGTTGATGATATGATCTACGGGAACAATTCTGATGGAACTTACTCCATCGATATACTCTTCAGCCTCAACTCTTCACTACAAAAGTAGCTACTGAGAGAATACAGTTCAGGTAAGAGATTTACCTGCGAGAAGTCTTGACCAACTGTGGAAGGGCGAAGAACAAGAAAACGTATGTGGGAGTTTAGGCGATGGTGGCTATGACTCTTCTTCATCCACTTTGAATGTAAAGAACAAAAGAAAATAGAGGAGATCCAGTGTTGAATTTTAATCTCACTAAAGATTGAATCCAATGGGTTTGATTAGTCAATTACATGAGAAATTACACCTGCACACTTGTTTTGAAAAAATAGCTTTTCTCTCACTAAAACCTGTTTTAACTTGTCCCACATTGGAAAATTACAAGTTTTGTTTTGAGTTTTTTAATAGGAGCTGATTTACACTCCTTAGAAATAGAAGTGGAGAGTATGGAGGTTTGCCACTGCGCAACACATGCGCACGCATGTGTGTGGCACAATGAGGCGCTTTAGAGGTGCACTTTGCTCGTACTTTGATCAAGAGACACAATTCAAAGTTAACAGTCATTAACTGTTAACTACCTTTTAAATAGTCACAATGTTTGAAATTGTGACTGTTCAATGTGCCTTTCTTTGAACCAGCACCTTCCTTTTCTTCATAACTCTTCAGAAAATATTTAAAGAGCATGAATCAAGCATTTCACACACAATATTTTCGAAAATCACTTTCTCTTTCTTTCTCAATCCGGTATGCTATAGTCTCACAGAAGGTTTCTTCGGAGACTCTTCAACTTTGCTGGTTGTAGATTCTTGCCCAAGGATTTGTTGTATCATGGGAATTGATTTGCCTATAACCCAACAGCAAACTCAGTGAAACTGAGTGGGGGCAAATAACGCTTTAAAAACAATGTCTTCAAACGCGCCTCAGAGCTTCTCCTCCAAGTTTCAGTGACCCCATTTCCCAACATCCAGCTCACTATAGCTTCAGGTACACCTCCTTTGTCTAAAAAATCTTGGCCTGAAACCGTACGATGAACAAGGGAGCTGAGTTACTATCACACTTGATCTCTTCCTTCGAGCTACCGCAACAATCGATGTTGGTGGCCAAGAAGTTGATGATATGAAATAATGTCTTAAACGTAAACTTTACATGGAACTGACAAGGAAATGACCCCAGGTAATAGATGCTTCATAGGACTAAGAACAGGGAATCATCATATGGTTTGGAGAGCTGAAAAACAATGGAATGTTAATGGAAAACGATGGGGAGATAAGAATAGAGTTGGGAATTGGCCAATTTCATGCTCAAAATGGGTTAACAAAATGAGAAATATGGAGGGGATTGTCGCTGCAACTCCTATGTTGCTCGTTGAGAAAGATAGCTAACGGAGAGAAAAGAGAAGAGAGAGAACGATGGAAGAGAGGGAGAGAGGGGAAGAGAGAAATACAAGGAAGAAAGTGAGAGAGGCCAGAGGAGATAAAGAGTTACCGTTGTTGGTTCAGTTTGGTCATAGGGAAGATGAAGATGAACAGTGAGGAGCCAAAGGTGGGGAGGATATCATCGTGGTCATACGAAGAAGGGGATGAACAATGAGCTCTCTCGAATTAGGTTGAATGAGAATTCTAGATTAGCTTTTATAATGGGGTAGGGGCATTTTATTTATTTTATGTTTTGAGGGATATTTTTGTAATTTTGAGAAACTGGGGTATTTTTTGTTCAACTAAGTCTAAGGGGATTAGACCGGGGGTTCCTGGATGGATGGCTAGGATTTTATGTCAAAATTTGAAGGGTCAAGATGGGTTTGGGTACAAACAGGGGTATTTTTGGTTGAAATTTGATTTGGTGGGGTTTTCGGATATTCTAAGTTGATTGGTGGGGTTGGATTGGACCAAATGGGCCTGAAGCAGGAAGATCTAGAAAGATTTTAGATCGGTGAATCTAGGGATTTAAAGTGGAATCCTAGTGTGATGAAGGGACAAATAAAGGCGGTTTTGGGTAAATTTCATAGGGTGGAGTTTTTGGACAGTCTGAGGTGATTGGTAAGGCCAGATTGGGCCAACTGGTACCGAATCAGAAGGATTTGGAATCCAGTCAATTTAGAGTCTCGAAACAGAATCTAGGTACGATGAAGGGGTAAACAAAGGCGTTTTGAGCTGAATTTTACAGGTGGGTATTTGGAGATATGGATCTGATGGTGATGTATGATTACTTCTGGAGGGTCAAGATCATAGGAATTTGGGTCAACGGGTTGTTCCAAAATTGAATCTTTGTTTGATGGAAGGGAAAATGGGGAAATCTAGGGTTGAGACTTTATAGGCAGGTGTTTTTGATGTTTGGAGGGTTAATGGTGTGGTTTGATCGGTTCATATGTGTGTTAAGATAAAGGGAATGTAGGTTCTAAGTGTTTTGGCTAATGAGAGACATTGGAACAGAACCTTGGTTTGATGGAAGGGTAAATAGAGGAATTTTGAGTTGAAATTTGTTGGTAAAATAATTTGGGAGGTCTTGAGTTTAATGGTGTTGTCTGATATGAGGATTGATGTGTAAATGGGGGTTGACCAGGGCCATTAGATTGGTATCGGATGGGTTTAATAGTGGATTTGGGGGCTTTTAGGCTGAAAGTTGGGATTTTGGGTTTTTGGGTGTTTTAGAGAGATCTAGAGGGTTTGGTCAGTTATTTAGGGTAAATTGGAGGTTCAGGTGACAGACCGAGAAAAAATTGAGCGCTGATAATGCTATTGGAGCTCAATGAAACAATGAAATCGCTACCAATGATCTGTTGCTAGAAGAAGAGATTCGAAAAAGATATTAACAAAGAGTAATATATAACAAGGTTGGAAGGAGAATGAGAAGGGATTCAGTTGCTTCTTAATTATCTCCAGTGGCTTCAACCGTCAAAGCTCAATGAAGTCACTGTTGGTGGTCTCTTGCTCTTGGGCTAGGGCTTGGGTGAAAATGAAAATGGGGAAGGGGAATTCAAACAAATGAGAGGAAAAAAAAGGCTTTCTATAGCTAGTTTTGTCTTTTCCCAACTGGTTGAACCGGATTGACTCAGTTAACGGGAGCGTGAATCGATCTTAACATTAATGGAATTATTGGATTTGAAAAGAGCGGTGTGCACGCCTCCCATTGGAGGGTGCATGTTCCTCGTGAACCGATGGGTTCACTAGATATGAGCTCTATATCAAAGGTAACCCAGGGTTTGCAACAATAGTTGGAGTATACATTAGGGTTGGCAATTTTGATCCCGACACACTTGACCCACACAACCGAACCAACCCATCCACCTGATAACCCACCCATACCCACCCAATTCAATAGTGGGTCAAAATGGGTTGAATAACCCATAAGGGTCAGGGAAAAAGGGTTAGGGTCGATTAGGTTAAGGGTTACCCTTAACCCTCTCTTTAGGGAAATTAGGTTGGATTTGTTCTCCTGAAATTCTCTCTCTATCTCTATCTATCTATCCATCTATCTATTTCTCTCTTTCACTCTCTCTCTCTCTCTCTCTCTCTTATTTCGCTGACTAGATCTTTTTCTCTCTCATTTCGCCGGTCAACCATCTTTGTCTCTCACTCAGATCTTTGTCTCTCTATCTATCTATCCAACACTGAAAAAATTGTCATTCAACTCAGGTACAAATAACACATCGTGAATTAACATCTTCATTTTTTTTATTTCAATACCAATTGTTTCTTTTCCCTTTACTTCAACAATTTCTCCATTTCCCAACTTCACTTTGGAGCTAAATGATGTGTTCATGTCAAGAAAAATATTTGGGTGCCCTGTTATATGATTGCTACATCTGCTGTCCAAGAACCACATATTATTATATTCCTCGATGGCACTTTGACGTGCATAAACAAATTTCCTTCATTTCCTTTTTCTTTTATAAATTTTGCTTGCTGATTGTTTTTCAATTTAAAATCTTTTTGTAGATGTCCAAACTTTTTACAATAATGACATTGTGCTTTTCTTTTAAACCAACAATCCTTATCAACATGGTTGTTTCTTTTGCAAATAGAACATTGTTGTAATGACCCTTCATGCTAGATTTTCTGTCAAAATTACCTCTACCTCTTCCTGTTTGGTTTCTACATCTTCCTCTTCTTCTTGCATATCTACCTCCTTTATGGGAGTCTCCTTTTCCATGTTGATGAGTTGAGGTTATGCCATCATGACTTTCAGAACTTACATTAAGCTCGGATTGAAATGCACTCTCTATTGATTTTTTGGAGTGATGTGTCATCTTTACTCATATGATTTCAATTATGCCAATAATTCATAAACACTTAATTCAGTGAAATCCTATGTTTCTTCAATGACAACTAGGATCAAATTTTTCAAGCAAACTAATTAAAATATTCTCAACATTCCTCCTATCATCAAAATTTTCACCATGTGCTTTCATGTGATTTATCAATTCCATAAATCTATTAAAATAGTCATTTAAATTTTCATTTTCCATCACTTTCATATTTTCAAAATCTCTTCTAAGATATTGAAGTTTAATAGGCCTTACATTTTTCTCTCCTTGAAACTCTTGTTGAAGTGTATCCAAGGCTTCTGTTGCCTTTTCAGTGCTCATTATCCTTAGAAAAATAGATTTACTTGATCCTCTTTGAATCATTAAAAATGCTCATACATTCATACTTCTCTTGTCCTTCAATTCTTTTTGTTGAACTAAGGTGAGATTTGCTACATTTTTTGGTTCATCATATCCAAGAACAATAATCTCCCATAAATCCAATGACAAAAACAAGGTTTTCATTTTAACATACTAGAAATCAGTCTTCTCCATCAAAAATAGGAACGAACTTGGATTGTGCTGAAATTGACAACACTAATGTTGGCCATGATTTGTTCTCTACAATCAATTTTTCAACTTTTCTTACACCCAAATTTGTTCCAACAAACCTTGTAGTTGTAATACCACTTGTTAGGTGTTAGCTATTGTTTTAAATAACCATGGGTATATGCAAAGTGGATAAAATATTCGGAGAAGTATGGATACACCCGATGCAGAATTCTGAATTCCAAACCCCCCTACTCCTAGCCCTCTCCCCCCTATAAACCACATCATGCCCGTGAATTTGACATCAATTCACGGTCAGGATGCATTCCCCCGGTACTTTGGGGCTATAAAATCCTGATCTGGGTTGATTAATCATTCTCCCTAAAATATTATAAAATAGAGGATTTACATGCAGCAAATTGAAGTATGGCAGAGAGTAAAAAATAGAGCAAGAAAAAGGCTAAAATCATCTTTTGTATAAGTTTCTCGCAAAGATAAATACAAGAAGATGACTTCTTGAGCCAAATAGAAAGAATGAGAAAGACCCAACTAGAGTTACTTTTTTACATGTTGTAGAAGAAGAGAAAATAAACATAAAACATTTTAACTTTTTTGCACATTAACCATAACAGAGAGGAAGAGATGGTTAAAGAGACTTCTGGTGGGGGAACTCAAGGGAGAAGCTTCGTGGTCTCCAGAGGTCTAGAAGAAGGTAGGTTTGCTGTAAAACTATAAGACTAACCCAGAGTTAAGGCAGGTGGCAGGTGACCATCATCTGGTGATTTTGGAGTCTGAGTTAGAGGCCATTAGAATAACAGAGAGGAGCTTAGCGGTGGATTTTAGTGGTGGAGGGTCAGTTGCTTTGGCCTACCGCTACATGCTTGGTGTTTTGAGGTTTTTAGAGAGTTGGAAGACATCACCAGTGGTTTTGCGAAAGTTGCGGAAGACAACCTTTGTTGGAAAGACTTAGTGGCGTTGAGAATGCTGGTTTGCGTGAGGGCTCCTCATGAAATTCCCAAAGCCTTAACGACTGAGTTTTTAGAGGAGGTTTTCGTGGTTAAATAGTTGTTGGGGAAAGAGATAGAGGCAAGGAGCAATTCGTCTGAAGAGGATGAGGTCTCAGGTTGGGAGGAAGGAGGGGAGAGAAGGTAACGATTTCTCAAGGGAAGCTTCCATTCAGAGGGGTAGATCTCGTCTTCCCCAGCAGAGGTGGTATCGCTAGTCTAGTTTTGCATGTGGGAGAGTACTAGAGTTCAATGACCTCAATCCTCGGACAGTTTCGAGCGAGCCGAGTGCGTTTCTTTGGGGGGTCTCATTTGTAGTTCGTTCTTTGGTCCGGTTTGTCTGGAAAAGCCCACTAGGATTGAGTGCGGTTCTTTGGTGGAGATTAGCTACTCAGAGTTTGGGTGTTAGGTAAAGGATGTTCCAAGAATGTCGGGGGCACCTTTAGTGTTTAATTTGGGCCCACAAGATGTCTCTAAGAGTGGGATAGTGGGAAAACTTAGTAGCTCAAGCGCAGAAGAAGGGAGCTTGGTCCCAGTCTGATTAATTTAGGAACATTTGATGGTGGTAACAGCCCCCAGGCGGGCCAAACTGCATACCACTTTGGTTAGAAACTTGAAAAATTTAATTTTGAATAAAGGGACAGCTAGGAGGATAGGCTTAAAGATTTTGTGCAAGAAGCATGCGGACAGGAGTCTGGTTTATGGTGGAGCTAACGAAAGAATTATCGGTTGAGTGAGAGTCCACTCCGTTACTAGAAAAGGAGGAGATAGAAGCATTAGCCTCAATGTCTTTTGGTAGAAAAGGAAGGAAGGGAGGTTGGTCAAGGACTCTGGCAGAGGAATCTCTCCTTCCAGTAGGAGGCAGGCCGTTCAAGGAGCTCTGAGGTGGAAGAGCTAGGCTCTATGGTTTCTTGTGCAGAGACAGATGTTCAAATGGCGAAATTTCTAGGTTTGTCTTTTTGGGGTGGTGAATTGTTTACAAGATAAGCATTCCAAAGGTTCGAAGAAGTTGGAAAAGGCGTGAACTAAGGGAAGAGTTGATAGTGATGAGGAAGAGTTTTATGGAAGAAATGATTCATTGGATGAAGCCGCTGACTCTTTCAAGTTTTGAGGATTACCTGGTAGCAGGAAATTGAGAAGGTTGATTGACTATTATGTGAACGACTTAGTCAAAGTATACAAAAGAGGAAGGAAGGCGGTTAGAGGTAGAGGAAGAGGAGGAAGAGAAAGGGTAGTAGCTAAACTTTGCATGCTGGTTTTGTGGGTCTTTGAAAGCGATGTGGGGCGGGTCCAGACCGCCGCCTTAAGTGCTATATTATCGTTGGCTCAATTGTTGCAAACCATCTCAGCCTTCTTACAGCGGCGGTCTCACTGCCGCCTTTGGTTTTGTAAATAACTAAGCCAGTGGATAATGACTACCCATATAAACCTTTTTCTTTTAAAAAACATTATATGCCTACTTACTTTCAGCACACTTTAGGTACCTGAATTTTTCTAATGATTCAGCATTTTAATATACCTACAAAATCCTATGACAATTGATACACGGAAACTTTGTCAAATAAAAAATGTAATTTAAAACTAGTAATTTGAAGATTAATTATATTAAAAAAAATCAAAATGAATTATTCAAATACAATATCCAATTGACATATTAACTACACAAGCCACTGGTAATGGTACTTGTCTTCCTTTTGGGTATTCAATTTTGGATTTCTTGAATTCCCTCACCACTCCTTGAAAATCAAGAATTAGATTGTTAGCAACATTTTTCATTTCAAATAAATATGGTATTGCTTAGCACTGCATGCTTGCCCACAAAGAGCTTATAGTGCACTAGACATGCCTAACTGCATACACTAAATGAATAAACAGTCATAAGATGGTTGAACATCTTTCATCAAGATTATGGAGTGGCTTGTAATGGATATCTCAGAACCAATAGATTTTCAAAATAAAAATAACAAAATGAGGCAAATTTAATAGTTATCATAATCATAATTTTCTTTTGGTGCTCTGACAATTGAGCTAGCATGAACCTCAACCCATCAAATTGGAGGGAATTTCCATATAAGCTTGTTGACCAATACATGCAACAGTAGACCAATTGAGTTTCACATATGTATCAACTACTATGATGAGGGATAGTTAGAGGGGAGGCAAGGAGCATGTTCACCCACTAAAAAATTGAAACATGGAAAGGTTACAATTGAAACTTTTTCGCTGAGGAGCAAAATGCACTTGAGATTATGCTAGGGTGTTTTCTTAATTCATTCTTTGGGTAGACAGGAGATGTAATGGCCGCACTTTGACTAGAAAGTGCACCACTAATACAATCATCAAATGTGCTTCAATAGAGAGATAAAACATATTGTTCATAGTTTGCGACCTCTTCTTCAAGTAAGTCAATCTCAACTATCAACTCATTCGTTGAAAAGAAGGATAAGACAGAAAACAAGAGGTAGTAAAGGAAAAAGAATTGTCATGGTGAAGATTTGACACTGTATAATCCAAGGTTAGTATTAACAAAAAGTAATCCTCAATACACCCGTTAATAAGGAAGAAAGTAGAGCAGGTGGTAAAGGCAACAAAATAGCCATAGTATGCATTTGACAACTACAGCTATAGTAGAACATCAATGGTACACTATAGTAAAAATTCAATTTGGCAAGCTATGGTATGTGTTGCTGCCTCGGATGGGCCGAGGGCAACAAGGTAAATTCACTTCCGAGCTGAAAACCAATTGATGAATCCGAGGTCTGCTGTGGCCGAGGGCCTATAGGTCAGTCCTGTGAAGAGAGAAGGCGTTAGAGGCCCCGGGTGTAAACCCGAGGCAGGGACTCCGACGGTCAAGTTAGTGAGGGTGTGACAAGAGGTGGATGAGGCCTGAACTGGGACAGCTCAGACAAGGTCACGATGAGAATAAGTGAATTCTTAAGAATGGAGAGTCTAGGTCCCTCACCTGTGCGGGGCCATCCCCAATTTATACTTGAGACCACCTGGGAGTAGGTGGACGCGGATAGCCAGGATGCAATCCGACCTTGCCGTGCGACCATCCGAGGTCATCGCGTGCAGCTAGCTTCTACTCTGCGCGACGTCCCTATTGCATCCGCATTGTATGCCGCCCTCTGCCACACGTTGACGTGTCGTTGGCTGCCATAAGCGCCTACGTCATTTGCCCCCCACTCTTGAGGCCGAGGTGGAGGTCTTAGCCAAGGACCTTGGCTTCAGCCGAAGAGAGTGTGTCATCCTTCTTGGGAAGCACTGAGTGGCTTTCTTTGGCGAGGGCCTTGGCCTCGACATAGGCTTCGACAAGGAGGTCCTTTGTCTACGATCACAGCGGCGTCGGCTTTGGTTCCACCTTCGAGGAGTGTTGCGGAGGATCGGTTCCGCCTCGGCCTCGGCCTCGGCTTTAGTGAGTTCGGTACCGTGTTGCGTACGGGTACGAGACATACATTCCCCTCCCCTTGGTCATGCATTTTGCTGGTATCACAATGAATCTGTGAGGCATCGATCTCGGCTGGTGGTCACCAAGGGTGACACTGGTGGAAAGTGGTTGTGCCATGACTGTGCGTAGGATGGGTGTTGCTGCTGACAAGCTGAGGACCGTATAGAGGACGAATTTCAGCGTCGGGTGTAGATTGTGCGCGTTATGGGACTGTATAGGGGACGAATTTCGCACAGTGTACGTACACGAGACAAGTGCCAGGTTGGTTGGGTCGTGCTACTTCCAGTTCAAGATCGATGGGCGGACCAACCGACTCAGCGAACGGACCGGTCGATTCACTCGGCATCATTTCGTCTTCCCAAGACAAGTGAAACATGTCGATCACTAGATAGGGACGTAGAGGCGGTTGCTCCGTGGCCGCTAGATTGGTGGTGATTTGGGCCATCCATTTTCCTTTAAATAGGGGATTTGGTCAAATTCGCCTTCGCCATTTGCTTCCAAGAGCTTTAGACTTTAGAGACCTCGGCCTTCCTTTCCACTTTCCTTAGAGCTTTTTTAGACTTCATCTTCTTAGGTAAAGAACTTCACCCGCAATGATGCCTTATTCAGACTCCGGCCCTGAGTGCTATGACCACCTTGACCCCTCAAAAGCAAACTCCTTTCATACCCCGACGCCTGCTAGCAGTAGTAGAGGCCACTCGGGTGAGTCTGAGGTCCCTGCTCCAAGGCTCGAGATCGAAGTGTTGAGGGAGAGGACTACCCCACCCCTTCGGCTGCACTCGAAGTGTTGAGGGAGAGGACTACCCTTGTAGGCACCGAGTGCAGCCGAAGGGGTGATGACTTTCCCATGAAAGCGCTGGATCTACGGGGCCGAGGGAAGCCGAGGAGTCCTTGGAGTCCCCCGAGGTGGTCAAGGGCGAGGAAGTTCCCGAGCCCAATTCGAGGATGGTGGCCGAGTACGCGGCCTGAGGGGTGACGGTGGGGCATCTTCTTTGCTTCGAGCTGGATAGTATCCTCGGCTTTGAGCAAGTGAAGGCTCTCGCCAAGAAGTACTACATTCCTCAGACCTATAGGCTTAGGGTCCCCAACACTGGTGATTGGTCATGGACGCTGGAGGGCAAAATTTGTTTCTTACAGCACTACTTAGAGTTTGGCCTTAGGTTTCCTCTTCCTCACCTCATCCCCAAGCTGTTGAGGTGGTACAGCATCACAATCAACCAACTAGCCCCCAACACCCTCAGGACTATAATAGTGATGCTGGTGATGGCTAGGCTCTGAGATGTCGAGCTCACCGAGAAGGTCTTCCAAGCCATGTTCGTGATTACCCGCATCCGAATGTCAAGGACGATTCGGTCCGAGCCCCTGGTGGAGGAGGAGTTAACCTTGGTGTTGGCTGGTCTCATCCTCGCCTGCCTCGGTAGGAGAACTCCTGCTGTTGGCTTTCCTTTTCTTTCACGTAATTACTGATATGTTTGCTTTGTTTCTTTGCATAGATGCCTATTGACGCCAAGCAAATGCTGCTAGAAAAGGCGAAGTCCAAGAAAATGACTTTGGGTGAGGGCCCATCGCAAAGACAGGCATCGAAGGAGATGGTGCCAGCCAAAGGGACACCTCAGCCGCCAGTGCCTACCGATGCTGGGGATGACTGAGGAAAAAGGTTGGCTAGGGGGGACCGGCACGAAGAATCTGGCTAGAAGAGGCCAACTAACTCGCCTCAACCCCCATGGGGAAGAGGCTGGCACATCAGGACTGCCTAGCAAAAGGTGGAAACAAAGGAGGAAACAGAGGTGGTGGCACGTCGAGGGGGCCGTCAGGGGGTCTCATCCTTCGGGCCCACACCCTTCACCTGAGCCGGGGGTGAGGGGCAGTTGGTCACGCGGTGAATGTTCCACCCTTAGTGGAGCGTTCAAGAGGGAGATTCTCTCAATACCAGGGGCGTTGGGAGGGCCCTGGTCACAGGGATGGTCCCTCCAGGGGATCGTCTAGCTATGATGAACCAGGGCCTACCGGAACTCTAGGATTGCGCTCTAGATTACTCAATCGAGGTACACTACCTTCTTGTCTCGTCGTTTTAGTGAAAGTTTGCCTGTTTTACTCTAAGTCACTAACAATGTTCTTGTTGTAGGCATGCTGGTACTTCGTTGGCCTAGGTGATAGGGTTGAGGTTCTTCAACAGCACTTAAAGAACTTTGAGGAGAAGAGGGAGAGGCAAGAGGTGTTGGTTTCTGCGGCCGAGAGCTACCGAGACGACCACAGACTAGGAAAAGGAGTTGAGGAAGACTTTGGAGGAGGACCTCAAGGTGGAGAAGGCTCTCACTAAGGAGCTAAAGGAAGCCTTGAAGATGGCCGATGACATGCTAAAGCAGTCTAAGTTGAGGCGTGTCCAACTAGATGAGGCTCTAGCAGCTGCTCGGGTGCAGGTGGTGGAGGTCGAGGAGAAGGCCAAAGACACCATCGGGGTTTGGAAAATGATGGTCGATTACCAGAATGCCCTCACCGACTATGAGGCTGACTCCTATTTGGAAGGCATCGAGGACACCAAGCTTCAGGTGTTGTGGTTGATGCCCGACTTTCCAATGGACAAGTTGGGGTTCCCAAGGGTTGAAGTCCCTTCTATCGAAATGCCCGTTGTTGAGGTCCCGACTTCTGATGTCCCTCCTTCTGCCGAGGTTTCAGCTCTTGCTGAGGACATTGCCAAATCTGCTCCTTGTATTCTCTTCTTTGCTTTTTTGTGTAAGTCATTTTGTAAGGGACTTGCCCTCCCCCAACCGAGGCCAGATTTTGTAAAGCAAAACAAGCACACTTAATGAAATACTTTTTGCATAACATGTGCCTTTGTTGCTTGCTTCTTTTTTTTTTAACTTCGAGTCCGATGCCCCCTTCCGAGAGGTTACAAGGGAGTTCAGCCGAGGCCAAGCTATGCTGCTGAGGGGTTTTGGGCCCCTTTCCTTAGCGAGAAGGAAAGGGAGGCGAAGGCCTTAGCTATCCTGGCTCATTCTCCACCCCCACTAAAAATTGGTTGGATGAGGCTGAACTAAGCCGCCAAGGTGTCGGGGCCCCTTTTCTTAGTGGAAAGGGAAGGGAGGCGAAAGCCTTAACTTTTTTCAGCTTGCTCTCCATCCCTGCTAAGGAAGCTAAGATGAGGCTACTTGATGCCATCGAGGGTCGGGCCATCAGTTGGCCGAGGCCGCAGGAACATGCCTGGCTAAGGTCATGGTGCGCTTCCTACTTGGTGAAGTCCTTAGATTATTTTTTCGTGTGTTTGTTCGTGATGGGCTGAGGTCTTTGGGCCGATGCTTATAGCCGAGGTCCCCACTGTTCCTCACCTTAACGTGAAGGTCAGGTAGGCACATGGTCCACAAGGAACTGTGTGCCTAGACCATCATCTAGTCCGAGAGTGTAACCTTAGAGGAGGTTGTATGCATCCTAGTTGTGTGGCCGAGGGGTCCTGGTAGTTAGCAAAATAAGAACTTATACACTAAAGTTGGAGTCGAGGGGGAGGAACTTTGTACTTTATTCACGGTTTGGTCATCAAGGAGTACATTCATTGATAATACATCTAAAGATTCTTAGAGTTCCAGGTTCGAGGGACTGGTCTTCACTTCAAATACTTGAGCCAAAATGTGTCGGGGTCGATGACCTATTTGATTCTGTAGGAACCTTCCCAGTTGGGGTCGAGCTTATCAACACAGGGCTTGGGCACCATAACTTTTCTTAGGACGAGGTCTCCTTCCTTATAGTTTTTTCCTTTACCCAAGAGTTGTAATAGTGGGCTACCCTCTGCTAATAGGCCGCGACCTTGAGTTGAGCCTGCTCTCGGACTCCTTCCAATAGATCTAGGTTGGTTTTGAGGTCCTCTTCATTTTTGGCTTCACTGTATGCCTTTGTTCGAAGCATCAACTAGCCAATCTCTGCTGGAATGATGGCCTTGGTGCCATAAGTTAGGTTAAACGAGCTCTCTCCCATGGTAGTCCAAGGTGTCATCCGTTAGGCCCATAGGGCACTACATAGTTCGTCGGCCCAGAGGCCTTTGGCTCTGTCCAGCTTGGTCTTCAATCATTCCAGAATTATCTTGTTGGTGACCTCATCTAGGCCATTAGTTTGCGGGTAACCTACCAAGGTGTACTACTGCTTAATACCGAGGCCGGCACACCATTCTCTAAACCTCGCATCGTCAAACTGTTTTCCATTGTTGATGACTAGCATGTGGGGGATGTTGAAGCAATAGATGATGTTCTTCCAGAAGAAGTTTTGAATCATTCTAGCTGTGATGGTGGCTAAGGGCTCGGCCTCCACTCACTTTGTGAAGTAGTCGATGGCGATGACGAGGTACTTCCTATTTCCGGTGGCTTGAGGGGGCCGAGGAGATCCATACCCCACTTGGCAAAGGGCCATGGACTATTGAGAGCTGAGAGAGTTGTGGCTGGCTGATGAGAGATGTTGGAATGTCGTTGGCACCAGTCACACTTCTGTACTAGCTTCGTTTCGTCCTTTTGTATTGTCGACCAGAAATATCCTTGCCTTAATGCTTTTTGGGTCAATGCTCTACCTCTGAGGTGGTTGTTGTAGATGTCTTCATGGATCTCTCTAAGTACATACTCGCCCTCCTCCCTACGGAGGCATCGGAGGTAGGGCAAGGTGAAAGATCTTCAGTATGGCTTCCCCTCAAGGAGTGTGTAATGGGTTGCCTACTGCTGGACTCTCCTAGATTCATTTTTGTCTTCAGGTAGTTGCTTGCGCAACAAATAGGTGATGATGGGATCCATCCTACAGGACTTGGCTTACACGAGGAGCATTTGGACTTCTTCAATGTTGGGGTGTGCTAACTTCTCAACACGGACCGTGCGGCTAAGGGCTATGCCTGAGCTGCTTGCTAGCTTGGATAGGGCATCGGCCTTCATTTTCTCGCATCGTGGGACTTGCTACAAAGTGAAGTGTTGAAAGTGGCTGGCGAGCTCTTAGACCTTGGCCAGGTATTTGGCCATGCTATGCTCTCTGGCCTCGTATTCGTTGTTAACTTTGTTCACCACCAGTTGGGAGTCATTGAAGACTTCAATGTGTTGGAAGTCGAGGTCCTTGGCGAGTTATAGGCCTGGGAGCAAGGCTTCATACACGGCTTCATTATTAGAGACCGAGAAGTCAAACCTCAACACATACTCTACTTCGGCGTTGTCTGGGGTGAGTAGTATGAGACATGCTCCGCTTCCTTTCGAGTTGGAGGATCTATTGATGAAAAGCTTCCAAGTTGGCCGAGGTTCTTTGGTCGGTCGAGGTTCCCATGTCTCTTTTGGGAAATGGCCGAGGGATGTGCTGAAGGTGCACTCTGCTACGAAGTTAGCTAGGGCCTACGCTTTGATTGTAGGCCTCGGCTGGTACTGTAAGTCAAAATCGGACAATTCAATGGCCCACTTGGTTAGCCGTCCCAAAGTCTCTGGCTTAGCAATGACGGCCCTGAGGGGTTGGTTGGTTTAGATTGTGATGCTATGGGCTTAGAAATACAGTCTGAGCTTCCTGGCCGAGATTACTAAGGTGAAGGCCAATTTCTCCACTTTGGGGTAGCAGGTCTCAGCATCGCAGAGGACCTTACTGACATAGTAGATAGGCCTCTACACTCAATCTTATCTTATCAACATTGAACTAATTGCCTCATCCCTGGCCATGAGGTACAGGTACAACACGTCTCCTGGAAGTGGCCGAGTGAGTAGGGGAGGCGAGGCGAGGTAGGACTTCAGCTCTTCGAATGCACATTGACACTCTTCTATCCACTAGAAGTCCTTCAATTTCTTGATGGCCTAGAAAAAAGCTAGGTAGTGGTCGATCAACTTTGACATGAAACGGCTAAGGGCGGCCGCTTGGCCAGTAAGTCTCAAAGTCTCCTTGACTGACCGAGGTGGTGCCAGGTCAAGGATAGCCCGGATCTTTTCTGGGTTGGTCTCTATATCCCGCTGCGTGATGACGAAGCCTAGGAATTTTCCTGAGGTGGCGTTGAAGGCACACTTGCTGGGATTGAGCTTCATGTTATACTTTCGCAAGGTGTCAAAAGTCTCGTCAAGGTCCAAGGTTTGTTGGTTGGCTTTCAGGCTCTTCACAGTCATGTCATCCACATAGGCTTCAATGTTTCTCCCCATTTGGTGCATGTCATCCACATGCCCTTCTTAAGGCCGAAGGGCATGACCCTATAACAGTATATGCCATGCTCGGTGATGATCGAGGTCTGCTCCTCATCCTTAGTGTGCATTTTGATCTAATTATACCTGAAGAAGGCATTCATAAAGCTGAGCAGCTCGTACCCTACAGTGGCATCGACGAGGTGGTTTATTCTCAAGAAAGGAAAACCGTCTTTGGGGTAGTCTCAGTTAAGGTCTATGAAGTCAATACAAAACCATCACTTCCCATTAGCTTTCTTTACCATAACCACATTGGACAACCAGTTAGGGTAATGTACCTCTTGGATGAAGTCGTTGTTGAGTAGCTTGCCAACTTCCTCTCCTATGGCTTTCCATCGTTCTAGTGCAAAGTTCCTCTTCTTCTTCTGAACTGGCCTAGTGCTTGGGTCCACACCCAACCTGTGAGTAATGACCGAAGGGTCAATTCTGGGCATGTCAACAGCAGACCAAACAAAGACGTCGGCATTAACTTTGTGGAAATTTACCAATTACGAAAGGCTGTCTAGAGGGAGGTTGGACCCAATGCGACCATTTTCACGGGCTTGACCTCATCCAGGGGCACAGGTCCCAGGCCAGTTGACCTCAGATCATTGATTCCTCCTTGAGGTCAAGGCCCTTTAGTAGTAAAGCTTCTTTGTTGTTGCCCTTTAGTGCTGCCACATAGCATTGGCGGGCGGTTTGCTAATTCCCTTGGATGACTCCGACATCGTGTTTGGTGAGGAACTTAAGAGCAAGGTGGTAAGAGGAGATGGCTGCCTTGAGCGTTTGGAGAGTCAACCTCCCGATGATGGTGTTGTAATGGGAGCTGATCTTCACAACCAGGAACTCATTCATCCTCGTCACTTGTTAGGGTTCTATCCCTACTGTAACTAGTAGGGTGATCCCTTTGGTTTGATGACATTCCTAGAGAACCGATGAGTGGCACGTTGGCGGGCTAGAGGCACTCGAGCGCCAGCTTCATCTTCTCAAAGGCATTGTAGAAGAGGATGTTGGTTAAGGAGCCGCCATCGACCAGTATCCTCCTCACCATGAAATTTGTGATGACAACTAACACTACCAGTGCATCGTCATGGGGGACTAAGATCCCCTTCAGGTCCTCATCCATAAAGGTGAAGGCTTCACTTTGCTTCATCTTCTTGGGAGTTGGCCCTTGGATGTTCAACTACCTGGTGTAGGTCTTTTGGGCCAAGGCCGAGGCACCACCCGAGGACGTGCCCCCGATGATGACGTTTATGACACCTACTAACTACTGTTGTTGCTACTATTGTTGTGAGGACAAGGCGCTGGCCTTGCCACCCATGTACTGCTTCAAGTGGTTGCGGTGGATAAGGGACTTGATCTTGTTCATCAAGTTGTAACAATCCTTGGTGTCGTGGTTAGTGTTGTAGTGGTACTTGGAATGCTTCTTCGGGTTACCCCTCTTAGGGTTCCTCTTCATCTTTTTGGGCCACTTCACGTACTCCTCCTTCCCTACTTGCATGAGGATCTATGTTCGGGTGGATTTGAGTGGTGTTTACTTGTTATAAGCTAGGGTTGAGGCTGGTGGCTTCTTGTCGTCCTTAATGCAGTTGTTGTTTTTGTTGTTGCGGCCATCTCCATTTCTCCTCGTCTTCTCTAAGCCTCCACGGTGGTGGTCGGCCCCTCCTTCTTGCAGTCCTCGGTCGAGGGCTCCTTGGCGGCAATGTACTTTTGGGCTTTCTTTGAAAACTCCACCTTGGATTTGGGTTGGGTCTTGGCAACAGAACACTTGAGGATCGAGCCCAGAAGGAGGCCATTGATGGCTACATACATTGAGACCATGGGGTTGAGGTCCCGGACCTCGAGTTCCTCCTTGAAACGGTCAATGTAGGACCACAAGCTCTTGCAATGCTTTTTCCGAATGGTCATGAGCGAGATGACACTCTTTTGGCATCGTTGGTTGTTAATGAAGTGGGCCCGGAAAACCATCAACGACTGCACCCTTGAAGGTTGCCTGGAAGGCCCGACACATCAAGGCATCGAAGTACCCATAGAGGAGCATGAGTGCCTTGAAGCTTTCCAAGTGGTTATCTGGGATGGACGTTCTATCGTACATCTCGAGTGTTGGAGCTTTGAAATGTGGAGGGAGGGGTTTTGTGGTGATGTCGGCAGTGAAGGCGTCCATTTTCCCAGGCAAAGGGTTCTGGCTTGCTGAGGCATCGACTCGGCTCTCGTTAACCAGGCAGAGTTCATCTTTGATGGTGTCGAGATGTGCTTGCAAATCGATGATCTTCTTGTCGATGGGGGCCTGGGCCTCATCCTAGTCCTCTTAGACGTGGAACGGGTCGGCTAGGGGGTCAAGAGGTCCTTGGTAGCTGACTAGTGCATTGACTACTATTGGACTCTGAGGGGTTGGCCCAGTCGGGTCCGACTAGGCCTATGGCTAGCGGGTCTGGAGACAACCGTTCGCCATTACGCCCCAAGCTCCCAACGGGGCTGTTGCCCTACAAGCGGCTTCTTGTCGGGTGCCCCATTTCTTCTAGCCTCTATGCGAGGTTGTCGAGCCGGTCGAGGACCACTTGGAATTGGTCCGTCATTACCAAGTTTTGAGCATTCCTTGTGTTTCTCTCCATCTTGGCAGAAGCTTAAAGGTTGATTTTAAGGTGAGTTTTTAAGTGCAAGTTCGATTGAGGGAAGTCCTAGCTATCGTTTCCCACAGACGGTGCCAATTATCGCTTCCAAGACGAGGACCAAATGATGAGATCGAGGTTCGCTGTGGCCGAGGGCCTGTAGGTCAATCTTATGAAGAGAGAGAAGACGTCAAAGGCCCCAGGTGCTAACCCGGGGCACTGACTTCGATGGTCAAGTTAGTGAAGGTGTGACGAGAGGTGGACGAGGCCTGAACTGTAACAACTTAGACGAGGTCACGATGAGAATAAGTTAATTCTTAAGAACAGAGAGTTTAAGTCCCTCACTTGTGGGGGGTCACCCCCTATTTATACTTGAGACCGCCTGGGAGTAGGTGGGTGCAGATGGCCAGGATGTAGTTTGACCTTGCCGCACGACCATCTGAGGTCGCCATGTGCGGCCGTGCCATTGGGCTCGTGTCGAACACCAGCTTCTGCTCCGTGCGACGTCCCTATTTGGTCCGCGCTGTATGCTGCCCTCTACCACATGCTGACGTGCCGTTGGCTTGCCATAAGCGCCTACATTAGTATGCATAGACAATGATGTTAATTTGCATTGCCTTGGTGTTCTTGTGTATGGTGAGGTAATCTGTACTATCTAATCTTGTCAGATGTTATTTTCAAGTCATTACTAAACATCAGGGAAGGTTTTAGCAAAAGTCAAAACTTCAAGGGAGATTTCAACAATTTACCAAAAAAAATGTAGACGAGGACCGTAAAACATAAACATATCTGAAATCATCCCATTAGAAAAGTGAAGGCCCTATTTTCTAGAGTCAAGAATCATAGGCAGATTCCAAAGCTAGTTGGTGTGCTTGGGGAACTAGTTTTTCCCTTGCTACATACAATCATATTGATTTAGTTTTGTTTTTTTTTTTTTATGGATAACTGAAATTTTTGGCATTGTGTTTTTCTTTTGTTTTCCTAGGCAACCTTCTTCCCTTGAGGATTTTTTTTCTCAAATTCTAACACATTTTTCTTTACTAGTAAGTGTGCATCTGTAAATCACATTGCAATTATAGAATATCCAAAATTTTCTATATACTTTATGTATTTTTAATTCTTTATTTTTATATTTTTGTTTTTATTATTTATCATATGCAAATTGAAAAATCCAAATTTGATTATATAAACACCTCATCCAAATATATGATAATCAAATCGAATTGTGAAGTTCAAGTATTATTGGTAGGCCTACCTACTTAGCTAGACTTTTCTTTTTGTAGTGTTTATCTTTTTGGTGTATCTTTTTCCTTTTGTTCATTTATAAAAAAAAAATGTAAGATTTAAATAGAGGGAATTAAATAAGGTGAAAAGTAGTAGTTCAATTTATAATTTAAACCTTACAATTAAATAAGGACTAAATTCAAAATTAAGTATTTTAGTTACTATTTTAAACACTAGACCAGACTTAACGGTCGAACTGTTTGGCCTAGGAACCGATTAGGTCATCGATTCCGCTTTGGCCCTGAACCGCTATATGACGGTTTAACCATTAAATTCTTGACTCGATTAACGGTTCTCAGATAGCTTTCAAACTAATTTCATGGTTGGGTCAACTGAATTGTGGGCTCATTTTTTAAATAAAATCAATACCACCAGTTTTGAAATTCCCTAAACCGAAACTGAATCAATACTAGTGGTTAACCGGTTGACTACTTATGGTATTTGACTGATTCGATTCTTCAGTTTTTGACTTTTTATATTTATAATATATATTATAAAAAATATAAATATCTAATATAGTATCTGTATATATATATATATATATATATATATATATATATATATATATATACTGATCGATTTGGTAACTTTCGATTTTCTTCTAGGTTAATTAATTGTAAACCAAATTGATCAGCTTGGTTAATTGCTTTTTTTGGTTTGGTTTTCTTAGGTTGGTTTGTTTTTTCAGTTTTTTATGAGCATCCCTAGTTAGTCCCAAACTAATAATTAATTGGTTCTATAACATAGATTTAGAACCGAACCAATTATAAGTCAATTGAGATATTCAGGCCTGATTGTACTTAATATTTACAATTTTTTTTATGATAATCGCAAATTTGAGTTTCATATTTATAATCAGACCTTAACAATTGATAATAAAACAAGTGTTTTGACCAAAACTATGTTATATATTGTATATAAAATTTACCCTTTTGACATAAAGCAAAGCAAATTTACAAAAAGAATTGGGTAATCTTTATATATTTTTAATTATAAAATTGGTCTCGGTCTTTATCAGTTCAGAGGAGTAAGACCTGACTCTATTAACCACATAACCAGAACAGACATAATCGGTTCGGTCTGTAATTGTTTCCCGGTAGACCTGGTGCTTCCGTTGCTGCAGTAGGAATGCTTTGCACCGGAGAGCATGGTGTGCTAGACCTTGTTAAATTAAGATGAATTCTGTATATTGATAAGTTAGCTCTTCATCGGTAGGTTGTAAATGGGTGATTGTGTAGAGGGCAGGACATATGGGTGGCAGTCTCAGCTCTTAGTGAGACTGGATGGGCGCTTGAGATAAAATCAGTCTTGATGGATATCTTAATCAGTTGTGCATGGTTTTTTTCACTAGCTTATCTGAACTTTCTGTTAATGGGGTATTATCTTCTATCTTGATCCAATTGGTCTAACATTAAAAGTGTCTGTGTATGTTAATTAATTAAGCAAGCAAAATCTTTTGACTATCAAATCGGTCGAATGTCTTTTGAAATGTTCTTGTTAGTTTGGAACTTTTAGCTAATAAAAAAAGTTTAATTTATTCATCAACAAAGAAAAAGAGAAAACTAATAGGATGATATATAAATTAAATTATTGTGCCATGATAGAGGCTATTCTCTGGCTTTTATTTCTATTAAATTTTATAAAAGCATTCAAATGAAGTAGATGTATCCTGAATTGATGAAATAATGCTCCTGGTGAATGCCACAGGGCTCTTGACTATGTGTGCTCCATCTATCCAAACAATCGAACCGATTGTAATTTATGTTATTTTCTGTGTATTTTTTTGGTTTTTTATAATTTATGTTATTTTTCCGTATATTTCTTTATTTTTTTGTAATTTATATTATTTTTCATGTATTTGTTTGTTTCTTTTTTGTAATTTATGTTATTTTTCTTAATTTTTTGGATTACTTTTGTGTAATTTTCATTATTTTATCTAAATGGGCTGGGTTCGGTTGGATTGGATTCAGGTGGATTTGAGTTGAACCCAACCCATTTAGTTCTATCTAATTGGGTCATTAATGAATTGGCAAGTTAGATGGGTTGGGTTGAAACTCAACCCAAATCGAACCCAACCCAACCTGCCCAATTGCCACCCTATTCACAATATACTGACTTTTTCAGAAAAATGTCACTGAAAGTGAGTTTTGCCAATATTTGTTTAACATCACCAAATGTATCACTTTTGCTGACGTTTATAAACATCGCGAAAACTCTTTGATTTGCGACATTTGTCAAACGTCATCAATTATTTTATAAATGTCATAAAAAGTTTTCACAAGAGAAATGATTGCAACGTATGTACATATGTTGTCAAAAATTTTCCGTGACATTTGGGTGGTTTTCAACGATGTTTACATAACGTCGTCAAAAAATGCTCAGCGATCCCCCTCCTCGCCGTCCGTGCCCTTCGGCAGGCTTTTCAAATTTCATTTTGCCGGCTTGGGGGTGGGTCAACCAGACCTGATCGCGTTTTCTCCTCCACCGGGTGACCAGGCTTTTGGGTTGGGCTCGTACAGGGTGGCATTGAAGCCCATAACGTTTGCATTTTCTCAAGGACTAGTTCCTTTGAGAAAAGTTTGGCAGTGGCTCAAAGAAAAGGCAACCCCTTGTAGTGTTGGCGGGAACCTCCCTCTCCAAGTTCCTTTTTCCAGCTATGGGATTCAAGGTGATTCTTCTCTCAGTGATCTTTCCGAGGGGCAGTCAGGTTCACCGTTGTCTCCATCCCAGGGCGAACCCGATCTCTCGATGAATTTATCAAGCGAGATTTTGTCTGAGAAGTAGAAGGGGGAAGTGTGCCCCTCACAGAATGCAGATGCAATGCAGGTGGATAAAGCAATTAGAATTGGGGAGCTTCTCAGGGTGTCCTACCCGGACGAACAAGAAGTCTTGTGCTCATGATTGACAAGTCAAATTCACTGAAGAGGTGAAAGTCCACCCTCCTCGGGCTTCCTTGTGCTCCGAGTCGGAGGTAGAAGTGGAAACAGAAAGCTCGCGGTCAGGGATGTGCTCTCCGCCCCACAGCACATCCCCGCCGTCTGTCGGGAAGTGTTCCCAATAAACAGCGGGGGTGTGCTGTGGGGCGGAGATGTGATCTCACGGTCAGGCTACTCTTCAGATTCTCCAAGAAAGTCCAAACCGTTAAAGGGATTGTTATGTTGCTTCGGTTGCTGATCCTCCTTCCCGTGGGACACGTAGCATTAGAGAGAGGGGTAGAAGAGGTAGAGGTAGAAACACTTTGGCCTACTAATGTTTTTGCTTAAATGCCTTGGGGGCCAAGGTTGGGTGCTGGCCTTGTTTTCTTAGGTGTCTGACTATTGTTTGAAACACCGCTTGGTTTACGCAGCTTCTGTCCCTTGCTTTAGGTTTTGGGCTCAGTCAAGGAATGGCAATGGGGCGGGTTCGGAGTAGGGATCATATTTCTTATACCCGACTCCAATTCTAGAATTAATCTCCATTCCTGTCCTCGATCTTTGTTGGGGATAAAATTTGTCCTTCATCCCCAATTCCCAACGAGGATGGGTTCTCCGTGAAGACCCAAATCCCTAAAATTTTTTTAGATAACAATATTTAAAAAAAATAAATTTACTTAAAATAAATAAATATTTAAATTATAAATAATGTTTTAAATATATATTTTGATATATATAATATAAATAATATAATAATATATATGTATATATATACATAATCAGGGTCGGGGCAGGGCGGGGACCTCAATCCCCATCCCTTACCCCGACCATTATTGAGGATTCCTATTAATCCTCATCCCCACCCCTGCCCTGCCAAAACAATTCCCATCCCCG
Organism: Nelumbo nucifera; assembly: GCF_055504915.1. Lineage (NCBI taxonomy): Eukaryota > Viridiplantae > Streptophyta > Magnoliopsida > Proteales > Nelumbonaceae > Nelumbo > Nelumbo nucifera. Next base: position 28,298,683 of record NC_142656.1, on the reverse strand, counting down.
ACCCAATGAAGTTGAGTCCCCGTGAGGATGGAGAAAAATACCATCCTTAGCTAGGCCTAGGTGTGTCTCTAGGGCTGCTTTTTTTTCCTTTTGTATACATCTTCTATACTGCTCTTTCTTTCTTCTGATAAAGGATACCTAACTTTTCAAAAGAGAGACGTTCCATCCAAAAAGCTTTTGACTGTTCTAGCTTTAGCATTATAAACTGTATAGCATTCCTCCACTTCTTATTGGTGGCAAACAGATGGGAGACAGTTTTTAGATAGTTTTTCTGACTTCCAATTCTGAGGGTGTGACTGAAACGGCCAGGAGCCTACGTCAGGTTCAACCATCCGATCTAGTCCGATTTTCTAAACAATGCTGATAAATGCTTCAATATACCTCTTTGCAATATCACCTTCGCAGCCTAGCTATCATCTCAATCTCTAGCTAATTAATTTTTTGTCGAAAATTAGCTAACATGTAATGCAATGCAACCACATGGCATGATGGTCCCTGCAATGAACACATTTGGGTAAAAAGGAGTCACTAATATTAGTCCAATCTGAATGCACCTCGTCTAGAAGTCTTCACTCTTTGGTCCAAAAAGCATCACTCTTTTCAACCAATAAAACGTATGAATTTGGAAAATTAATTATCCAAATATATATATATATATATATATATATTTATTTATTTGTATATCTATATGTACCAGTAAATGTTTACGTACATTTGCACATAGAAGTATCTCTAAGACAATTATTTATAATTCATGAACAGTTTCTAAACTGTTATAATAGACAGTTTCTGAAATAAGAATAAATGATATATATACCATCTTTATGCCCATTGTATTCTTAGACAAAAGGGTAAAAAATATACAATGAAAATTCCAGAAAAAAGGGACTTTTGCGAGTTTGTAGAATCCGTTATTTCCAATTCAGTGAAGGGAAAGAAGATAGAAGAGGAGGGAAAGGGGATAAGAAGAAGAACAATAAAAAAGAAAAAAGAAGAGGAGGAAGAAGTAACATGCAGTCGATCGACTGATTGCAAAAGGAAGAAGATGGAGGAGAAAGAAGAGGAAGAAAAGGAAGAGGGGTGTGGGAGGATGGTGATTTCAGTTTTTCCAAGGATAAAATCGAATAACAATAAAAGAAAAAAAAAAGGTTAATATGGATCACACAACCACTAAAGCATGTTTTCAATATAAGTGACAACTCACATGCATGACGTGTTAAGTGTGATTGGTTAGATTTGGCTTTATCCAGATTGCCTCCACAACCTCTCACAGTGCATCTCCTTCGTGTATTGAGAATATCTCTCAATGATAATATCATCATTTTTCATATATGAGAGATATTCTCAATACACGACGAAAATGTACTGTGGGACGTTGTGGGGGCAATATATTGTGGGTAGCTGATTTTAACTCGCTGCAGCCCCAATTTTTATACCCCTCATTTAACTTGAGGGTGCTTGTCTATCATCACGAATATCAGCTACAAAAAAAGAAATAATAATAATAATAATTTATGAAGAAGGGGCCAAAACTGCATGATGACACATGCATGCATGCAATTCTGGTGTTAAGCATTATGATGCTTGTTCACATGTTATTAGAATTGAAAAATATGTGTTTTGTCTCACAAATAATTAAACAAAACGAATGTATGTATAATGACATTTCGAATGGATAATGGGATAAGTTCTTTCATCATCTGATGAATTCTCCTGGTCTTTTATTTTAAGCCACATCGTTTTTGTCTCTTGAGAAGTTAATATAGCCTGCCATTTATGACTAAAATGCCAAACACTGGAACAATATGTGTACCTAACCAAAGTGGTTAATTGGTGTAGAAGAAGTTTTTGACAATTATTAAAACTTCCCCTCAGCTAGCGATGTTTCATCCCTAAGCCGACAGCTATGAGCTAGGCTGGTAGAGCCAAAGCAGGTGGCCACTAAACTGCCAACTCAGATCTAAGGTGGCGGTTTAAAGGGCTAAGCTGGCCGTTTTGCAACCGCCGGCATAGCACATTTTTCTTGTAGTAACCCTCACTCCCTATGTGGTTGGTTATGTGTTAGTCATTTGAATGTCATAGTTGTAAGACTAATCTACCCATTTGCAGTCCAATCCTCTAGATTGGCCAAATAGGTACATCTTGTCAAATCAATGTAATTATATTTATAATATGTTATTTAAGTAAAATTTAGCAAAATATCTTCAATCCTGGAATCTATGTAAGTAGAGAGTGTGACACTACATTTAGCAATCGAGGAATAAGTCATTCCTTAAGAATTGATGCTTGATGAGATTTCCTCAAGTTAGACCATTAAAAGATGAAGTCAATGGTCACTTAGACTTAAGTGTTGGGTCCATACTGAGCCCAATTCGATTAGTTAAATTATTCATAGGTTAACTAAATGAATTCAGCCTATGTTCTTTCTTGCATGAGACAAACACATATCAACTAATATAAGACCTTTGTAGGTCCCACACTACACAATAAGACTTGCAACACATACATTTGATAAACCACTTAAGTAATGGACTTGAGCCCATTAGCTAGTTAAACTAGTCACATTATTGGACCGAATATGGATACGGATTTGTGTGGATTTTTCTAATAATTTGAGGCTTAACCAAATCAGATTTGAATAGTCCTAATTACACTAAAATTAACATGTCTATATAAGAGAGATAAGGGGTAGAAATCAACACATGCTTTTTACTCCTCATTCTTTGAAGGTGTTCTCTACTATCTTGCAACCTAAAACCCTAATCTGACTTACCCTTTGAGGACCCTTTTCTCCTCTTGTTCTCTGCTATATTTTTCTTGTAAAACATTAGAGAGTGATTCACAAATACATATTGCCTATGCTTGTTAAAATGCAAATCAGCTACAGTTTTGTTGTAAGATCAGCTTTCTAATATAGCTACACCATCTTCAGTTTGGAAGTCGATTTTGGCTTGAATCTTGGGCGTGAACTACCACTTTGGGAGTTATATACAGTGGTATCTATTATTAGGTACACTTGGATAAATTGTTGATATCAAATTTACTCTAATCCAAAGTGAGATTGATCCAAGGAGAATCAAATTCTATAATGAGAAATCAATTCTCACTTAAGTTGTCAAAAATTTTAAATTACAGCCATGAAATGCTAGAAAGGTTCAGCCTTTATAGTATTTTTACAATCCTAACTTGTAAAACAACCCAACAAATCGGAGAACTTTAGATTTATTGAATATTTCAAAGCTTGTTAGAGTGAGAGTCAGCTATAGTTATGTTATAAGATCAGCTTTCCAATATAGCTACACCATCTTTAGTTTGGAAGTTGATTTAGACTTGAATCTTGGGTGCGAACTACAACTCTAGGAGCTGTATATAGTGGTCTCTATCTCAGGTACATTCAGTTGAATTGTTAAAGTCAAATTTAGTCCAATCCAGAGCTAGATCAATCTAAGGAGAATTGGATTTTTTTAATGAGAACTCGATTCTCACTTACTTGTCTGTCAAAAATTCTAAATTACAGCCATGAAACGTTATAACAGTTCAGTCTTTACAGTATGTTTGCAGTCCAAAAAGCAATACCAACTTGTAAAACAGCCCAACAAATCTAGAGAACTTTTGATTTGTTGCATATTGTCCAAGCTTGTTAGAATGCAAATTGGCTACAGTTTCGTTATAAGATCAGCTTTCCAATCTAATTACGCCATCTCCAATTTGGAAGTTAATTTAGGTTTTGATCTTGGGTGTGAATTATCACTCTAGGAGCTGCATATAATGGTCTCTATATCAGGTACACTTAGTTAAATTATTAAAATCAACTTTGTTCCAATACGGAGCTAGATCGGTCCAAGGAGAATCAAACTTTTCAATGAGAACTTGATTCTCACTTCCTTAGTCTGTCAAAAATTTTAAATTAATGCCATGAAATTTTAGAGAGGTTCAGGCTTTATAGTATTTTCGCAGTCCAAAGAACAATCCCAACATGTAAAACAGCCTAACAAATCTAGAGAACTTTCGAAGTAATCCATGAGGGAACCAGTTTGGTCAAGGAGTCTAAAAGCAATATGCTTGTGAATGCTTATGAGCTATTCAAAATGAAATCTCATAAAAACATTACTAATATGTTCACAAGATTCATAAATATTATGAATGGACTCAAATCCCTCAAGAAATCATATCCTAAAGAAGAGAAAATGAGAAAAAATTTAACATCTCTTCCTAAGGAATGGAAAATTAAGGTCACAACCATCCAAGAATTTAGAAGTCTAAACTCACTCACAATGGATGGGTTGATTGGGTCTCTTCTCACATATGAGATAGAACTAAAGGCTCAATTTAGAAAGAGTATAAATACAAATATGTACAGTGCAAATACATACAAAATAATACAAAATTCAAGGTTTTGTACTTTACAAATTTGTATTTGTACTCCTTCCAAACTAAGCCAAAGGAAAAAGAAAAAGAATGAGGGCTACAAGAGCAAAAACATTTCCTTTATATCTGCTATAAGAGAAAAGGAAGAAGTAGAATATTGTAGTGACAATGATGAAGGCCTACCTCTACTCTTAAGAAGATTCTTAAGCTTCTTGGAAACAGAAGTAAAAAGTTTACATACAAAGGCTTGTAGAAAAGCCTACTTGCTATGAATGTAGGAAGGAAGGAAGATTGCCCAAATCTCAAAAAGAAGAAAACACTAAAATCCACTTGGGACGAGTCCAACTAAAGTGATGAGGAACCGGAGGAAAGATAAGCCAATCTTCGCTTCATTGTTTAGGATGAAGGGTTAAGTACTATCTTCTCAACTTTATGTTCTGATTTTGCTAAAGATGATCTTATTAATCCAAGCATAACCCAACATCTTAGGCAGGGCTTGGGATTGGATGTGCTGAGCTTTGTAGCCCAATTTTTATGTAGAATTTATGTAGTATGTATATCATAAAATGTTGAACGGGCTCAAATTGGTCGGGTTGGGGTTGGGCTACCCGAGGCCTCAACCCAAGTCCATGTTGAATTTAAGTAATTAGATTTGAATTTTTTGGCCTAAGCCCAACTTGAAGTTCAAAAACTCAAGCCCAACTTGTGCAAATGCTTGATTAAGCTAAGTCAGGCTCAGGTTTAACCCACCCAAACTATACCCTAGCTCCGTTTGCCTCAATAAAATGAATGGTCCGAAATTCTGGACACTTTTAAACAGTCACCAACTTTTTTGAATAGAAGAGGCTTGGGTTTGGGACTGTTCAGTTTTTTGTCAACATTGGATGGTTGATAAAGAGAATTAGATGACATTCGAAGGTCATTTTTGACTTTTCAAATGTCGCTTAACAGCTGATTAATGGACTGGTTAACAACAGGTACTGGATTGTCAGATTTTGAAAGTTCGGGTACTAGATTGTTGCATTTTAAAGTTTGGGGACCAAATTGCCACTCGAGCCAAAGTATAGGGTACTGATCGGGAATTTTCCCTATAAATTAGGGTAAATTACAGATAAGTGCCCTATACTTTGGGGGTAGTGACAGATAGGTACATGAACTTTAAATTGCAATACTTGAGTACCTTAAACTCTTAAAATGATCTCAAAAATACATGAGAAGGGTATTTTTGACAATATATAATGCTTAATTGACAAAATACTAACAAATGAACCCAAGTATCTATTTTTGAGAGTTCAAGGTATTAAGTATTGCAATTGAAAGTCACTACCCCCTATAATTTACCCTATAAATTATAAATTACAAGAAAAACAACTGATCATTATATATCAGTAACTATAAAAGAGTTTTGGTCCTATTGGGTTCCGAATAGTATGAACTAGTTCTGGCCCAACCAGTTTGGTAAATTTAATTGTTTCTATCATGTAGCTTCACCCAATGACAGGTGTAGTTGTACGAAATTCTCATGGTATTTCCATTGCCGTTGCAGCAAGGCTATGTACAGAGGGGTGCATATTCTGCTAGAGGTCACGGAATTAAGAGTAATCTATTTTATTTATTTATTTTTTGGTAATAATAGGAGGAGATACACAAGATCAGGGTAGCTCGACTCCCAACATCATACAAACAAATTAAAACTAATTCACTAGGAAGGGCATGGGCATGAAAATAGGAGAGGATTTCATCTATTGGATAGGATAGAGCTTTATGCACCAGCCAATTTGCAACTTATTTTGCTTCCCTAAATGAATGCCTATACTAGGCAGAAACTTTAACGTCTTGATCAGCCTCGAATATTCCTCGTGATAGTCTTCAATTTCCATGCGATCTGATATTGACACTTGAGAAAGGAGATCATCGATCAGTAGAGAGTCACCTTCAATGCAAACTAGATTATTCTTAAAATTGAGAGCGATATTATGGACTTCCCAAGCTGCTCAAACTTCAGCAAGATTAATAGATCTAACTCCAATAAATTTTGATCCTCCTTCTAAAACTTCCCAAAATGATTTTTAGCAATGCAAGGAATTGAGCAAGCCCCATCCTCATTTCTAGGACATTTCAACTTAATGGCTCTCCAACATTTAGGCATAGAGAGAATTGATTGAGGACTAGCAACCTTATTAATCTCAGAAAAAAAAAAAATTAAAGCACATTAAACCAAAATAGGTGAAGAGAGACATTTATTATTGAAAATTTTGTTATTTCTATATTTTCCAAATTAATCATCCAAAGAATAACGCAACATTTTTCAAGTAAATTTGGACCCTCCATTTTAATTAAGTAATTATACAATTTTTAAAAGCATGATCAAGATCCTTTAATTCACCCAAAAAATACAAGCTCCATCAATATTCATTCCCCTTCATAAGAGAAAATCTCTAGTTGGGAGACTATGATAAAGCATTAAGAAGATAAAGATCTTATTTTTTGGAGAAACATTAAGGCCCCACACTCTACTGATAGCCAAATTAGGTTCCACCGACCCTCTAGCGACAACACAAGCCTCGTTATAGGCTGATCTAATAGAAAAGTTCCCCTTGGGGTCAAGCTTCCAAATCATTTTATCTCCTCCAGAGGATGAAAGAAGGAAAGTGGGTTTAATTTTATTTCACACCAGTTACGAACTTGGTCTTCTCTTCAAAACATTCTATCATGATCAATGATTCACTCACTTTAAAGTAGTGGGGATAAAATTTATTATTTCAAAAATAGACGAGGCATCTACCTATTTATCCTTTCAGAAATTAAGAGTAATCTCTGTGCATTCCTTGGAGCTGCGCATTTTGATGGTGAGCAAGAAAAATCTCGCTTTGAATGTTAAGATCTAGCAACCTGTGTTGATAAAAAGTTGGGAAAACTCCCGATCAGTATCTTATACTTCGGCACAAGTGACAATTTGGTCTCTAAACTTTAAAATGTGATAATCCAATATTTGAACTTTCAAAATGTGACAATGCAATACCTGTTGTTAACCAGTTCGTTAATCAGCCGTTATGTATATTTGAAAAGTCAAAAATACCCTTCGAGTGCCATTTAATTATCTTTATCAACCATCCAAACGTTGACAAAAAACTGAACAGTTCCAAATCCTAGCCTCTTCTATTCAAAAACGTTGGTGACTGTTTAGAAGAATTTAGAATTTGAGACTGTTTATTTTATTGTCAATATTTGGATGGTTGATAAAGAGAATTATATGGCATTCTTAGGACAGTTTTGACTTTTCAAGTGTCACTAAACAGATGATTAATGGACTGATTAACAACAGATACTATATTGTCACATTTTGAAAGTCCGGATACTGAATTATTACATTTTAAAAGTTCCGATACTGGATTGTCACATTTTAAAAGTTCGAATACTGAATTGTTACATTTTAATTCGGGGACCAAATTGCCATGCGAGCCAAAATACAGGGTACTGATTTAAGAATTTTCTCTAAAAAGTTTTAACTTAAGAGACTTTTAGTCAAATATAAAGTTTATTTCATTCGTAAAAGAGAAAAACAGGAGGATGATAATGGCTAGCTATTCCTGGCATTTATTTCTATTACATACATTGAGGAGCTGTTCCCTGGCATTCATTTCTATTACAGACACACATATAGTAGCATTCAAATGACGGCAGATGTATCTTCGATGGGAACGAATTCCTGTATTGGATTAATATTGCTCCAGGTAAATGCCACAGGGCTCTTGACTTGGTGCACTCCATCTGTCCAGACAATCCAACCGAACGCCGGTGTGGTATCACCAGTTTGATAGGCTAGGCTGCTAAATGTGACTCTGTATTGCAATATGGGATTTCGTGCATTGAACACAAGTGAACTGGGGGTCACACTAATCCCAACAGACGGAGGGCCATAAATTTGAGACACATACACTACGTTAGTCGATTGTCCGACGTTTCTCACTGCCCTGTAGTACTCTACAACCTCACGATCAGAGTTAAATACTACAGAGAAAGATGGATAGTTGAGATAACCTGGATTTGGAAAGCCCTGGGTTGCGCAATTCACGACTAGTGTTGGATCTTGGATCATATTGGCTATTAAATTGCTGCTATATCCGATGGAACAAAGGAATCCAATATAATCATATATGCCCATATCATAAACGAGGCCTGGATCGTGGACTTTGACTGCATCGACATGTCCACTTCCAAATTGGAACGGTGTGGCATCGTTGCCGGTGCCGAAATCTTTAATGTTTTGACCTGAATTGTCCTTGTTGATTGTCGTCGTCATCAGGGCCGATTTTACTGCAGCTGGGCTCCATTGAGGATAGAGCTTACGGAGCATGGCAGCCAAGGCACTGACGTGTGGACAAGCCATGGAGGTTCCTGATATTATATTGAACTTGACGTGTCTCGGGTCGATCTCAAATGGTAATTGCGTTGGGCTGCTTTCCCATGTCCAAGCTGCTAAGATGTTCACTCCTGGAGCTATCAAGTCCGGCTTGATGATCTCGGGGGTGATAGCGTTTGGCCCACGGCTTGAGAATGGTGCAACCTGTGGAGCTGGTGGTGCGTCAGGCCCATTGACTGTTCCAGCAAAGTAAAATTTGGCTGTTGGAGATGGTTGGGAACGAATGTAGTTTCTGATAAGGTCGCCAGCGGTCTGGTCAACCATGGTGGCAGGGAGAAGATGTGCATTAGCAATGGCCGATGGGCCGCTTTCGGCAGTGCTGGCAAGGATCATGCCGGCACCTCCGGCCTGCTTGACAGTAATTCCCTTAACGACATCGTCTAACTCACCACGGTCACAGAGGACAATTTTCCCCGCTACTCCAGAAGAAAGAGTCGATGACCGAAAGCAAAGTCTATTGCCGTAGTCTCCTGCGTAGACAAGGGGAAGTGGAGAATCGAGTGGAGGCCCAGAGTAAAGGGATATTCCTCGATAAATACTCCCGTCGCCGAGAATAACATTTGCCGGAAAGTCCCGATCAATTGTCGATGCACCCACCGTTAGGATCCAAGGCGCAACATTTCCCACAGTGGATTGAGAGAAGGTCCATTATTCCCTGCCGAGCATGAAACAATTATACCTTTGTTGACTGCTCTGAGAGTACCGATTGCCATAAGGTATTGATAATAGGGTAGTGAAATGTTTTTCCCCACCGACATTGATATCACATCAACCCCATCAACGATCGCCTGATCCAACGCTGCGAGCAAGTCGGCATCTTCACAACTTTTTAGCCAACAAGCCTTGTACATAGCTATTTTTGCCTTGGGTGCTATGCCCCTTGCAACTCCCATAGCATATCCCAAGAAACCAGCATCATTGACTGGGTATCCTGCTACTGTTGATGCAACATGGGTTCCATGGCCCACGGTGTCTTTTGGTGACTTTGATTCAACTGTTGTATTCATTGGACCATATCTGGCTTCATACGCTCTATAGAAGGCCCTTGCACCAATAACCTTCTTGTTACAGGCTGCTGCTGGGAAGTCGGAACTTGTCTCGCAGGTACCTGTCCATCTGGAGGGCACCGGCAAGAGACCATCATCAGAGAAGCTCTCGTGTCCAGGCCAAATTCCCGTATCAATGACTCCAACAATTACATCATCGCCATAGTCTGTACTTGGCCAGAGTACTGATGTGCTACTGAGTTCAAGGAAGTCAGGGGAATGGGTGGTGTGGATATGGTTTGTCTGCCCTAAGAGCACCGAGAGGACTCCCGGTAGTTTTCTAAGCTCTGTTGCTTGAGTTGATGTAAGTTGGGCAGCTAAGCCATGAATGGCATGTTCATAGGTGTACAAAATTTCGGGTTTCTTGGGCGAAGAGAAGGGAATAGAGGTGAGTAATGAAGTGTACCAATGACGGTCGCTGGTGAGGGTTGTTGGCTTCTCTGTTTTGGACACAAGAACAATGAATGTACTTGGTATCTCACTGGAAGAAGCCGTGAATATTGCATAAGCAGTGAATTGCACGAAGATAATCGCCATTAATATCTTCCTCTTCCCCATCTTCTCTCTCAAAACTTATAGTGTAGTTTGGAGCCTTGGTTATATACTTCGAGAAATCAACTGATCACGTCTTTAATTTATATAGCTAACTAGCAAGGGTGGAATGTAAATTTGGTTAGTTATGGGTTGACAAATTTGGGTTTTGACATAAGTTTGGGTTCAGGCCATGGTGGCAAAGTCATTGTCTAGAGTTAGTCTTGGTTGGCTCTTATAAACTCGACCCCAACCCATTTAAAATATGCCCCATCTTTATTTATTTATTTTGATCGATTCTATACCCATGCATGCTTCACGTAGATAGTACTGAAAAGGGGTATGGAGAGATTTAAGAGGAATAAAGATATTTAATGGGACGAGATGTTACAAATATTGATTGATGGTTGAGGGAGAGTTTATTATAACTTCTTGCTATACGTTTAATAATTTAATTTAATAATAGATAATCACATTTGTGAGAAATGAGAGGAAGAGGTCCCTGTGTAACTCATTGGCAAGAGGACCCTTAATAGGGAAGGCCAGATTTAACGAGATTTAACGTGGGAAGGGAGCTGTTACAAAATTTGACTGATGTATATACAGAGATGTTTTTAAGAAGGGTCATTTATTAAAGCACCCCTTGTATTTTCAGCTGAATGAAGAAGAGAGAACAACGGCATCCTGGGTTCTTCACCAGCAATGGCATGTCTTCCTTCTTCAAACATACAATAAAAGAATTTTTTTTTTTTTTTGTTTTCTATAGATTAAATTTGTCTGAACGGATGTTAAGGTCAAAACTGTCATTTCCCACTTACAACTAATGGAAGGTTGATTAAGTAAATTTGTTGCAAACTACAGGGAGTGTTTTAGTAAAATGTAAACTTAGGGCAAGTTTTAGTAAATCCATGAAACTATAAGGGTGTTTTAGTAAATGACCCTTTTAAGAATGATGTTATTGGAGAAAGTAATGATGGATTTTATTTAGAGACCATTATGACCAAGGAGCCCTTTTATTTTGACATTATATTTTTAGTAATTTAATTTAAGAATAAATAACCACATGTGTGAGAAAGGTGGGAAGGAGGTCCATGTGAGTTCTATGGTAGAGCTCTATTCTTGGACAAGAATAGAAGTCTGGCCAACCCAACCCACAAATTTCTCATCCTAGGCTCAAGCTTTTATGTGCAGGCCCAGCCCAAGCCCAACTTAACCCGTAATATAATATAATAGATATTATTAAATAAAATATAATATATATAATATTTTTATATTATAATACATGACCTTATGTGATTTACATATAATACATTATATTTACTTAATATTATTTACATTGTTTCCACATCATATATGTAATATATATGCATGCATATTTATTTTATATTAACTATTTATTATTTTATATAAAATACAAAATTTTTAATATATAAATATTCATGAATTGATAGTATCAACAAACGAATCAACTTAGGCACGAGTTTTGTCATCCTAGCAAGGCCTTCATTTCCATTATAAAGCAATGTGGAACTTCGAAAAATACTTAATAGTGGGTGTTACCATTAAGTGTTGCCCCAAATCCTACATTGCTAAAGTACAAGAATGGAGGCCTTTCCTTCACTTATAAAAGGCTAATCCAAACCAAGTCTTGGAATTAAATGAGGCCCATGTTTTATTTTTTATGCCATAAGCCTAAAACCTAAGCCTAGCCCCCAACTTGGGCTTGTGCAATATTTTTTATATATTTTATATACTATTTAGTTTAAATTTTTCTAAATAATTAAATTGTTATCATTAAATGTCATAGGACCAACTCTAGCCCAACCCCGCCCACGATTCCTTAAATCATCTTTCATTAGGCAAAAAAAACTTGTAAGCCTAGGTTGGCCCACGCTTAGGGTGTAGGATGGGTCGGGCCCTAGCCCATGTCAAAGGCTAGCTTTATCATTATTGCTAAACCCAGCTTGGCCCATTATCACCCTTAGTCAGAGTACTTCTCCCCTCCCCTCTTTTCTCTTTCTAATAAAGATATAGAAGCTTTGTTAAAAATTATAAGCTTCAACCTAATTGTAAATTGACCCAAGAAGCATAAAGAATGAGGTGGAATTAGGGGTGTAAATAGATCGAATTCAAATCGGACAGGCAATATCCGAATTTGATTAGATATTCGTCAGATATTGAAAATTAATATTCGAATTCGAATCTGATTAAATATTTGAATATTTGATTCGATTTGAATTTGATTAATTAATTATTTTAGATAATTAATAAGTATATAAAATAAATATTTTATTGATATAAAGTATAAATATATAAAATATTTTATATATTATATATAAGAATTAAATAATCGGTCGAATTCGAATATTTATCAAATCGAATCATGTCATATCCGAATTCGAATCCAATTAACTATTTGGTATGAATAGGATATCCGAATTCGATCGATTGGATATTCGAATTATCTGAATTTGATTCGATTATGTTAAATATCAAATTCGAAATTCGATTTTTTAAAACCATTTACACCCCTAGGTGGAATAGAGTTTCAATTATTATTATTTTTTTTTTGCTTTTTTTGGATCCTTCCCATTTCATCTGACAAGTTTAGATAAATTCCCATCCCATATGGAAAAAGAGAGGATTTTCTTCACCTCTCTTACTAGAAAAAAAAAAACATGCAAAGGCAACAAAATTTACATCGTGCATATGGTCTTCTATTTTTCTTTCGATTGTTACCGTTAATGGTATTTGCAAAGTCTCTTCAACCTTCAATGCTGTCATCTTTTTCTCCCCCTTAATTTACCATTGTTTTCTAACTTTTTCCTACTCTGCTGCTAATTAATAAAATTCTTGCCATATATATGCAACTTATGTAACATGTAATCTATAACTTATCATATAAATGCTTGAATACTAGGGCATCAAACCTAAGGTGATCACACTCTCTCAATTGTTAATATTTCTGATGAAGGAAGATTTGGCCCAACCTCGTAATCACTCAACACGTGGCAAAGGCAACAGTTCGACACAACAGTGCGCCCAAGGCGCGAGCACCAAAGGGAGGAACCAGCAGTTCGAACTCCCTACCAACAGTCCGAACTTCCTACTAGGAGCCCGAACTCCCTACAAGGAGTCCGAACTCTCCCTTAGGCCCCGAGCCTCACACAAGGCAACAACCCGAACTGGCCCACCCCATGGCAGTTCGGGACACTCCCCTATCCGAACTCAAGAATTCACCTCGCTCACCACTCCAGCACTTTGCCTCCAGGACGCCGAACTGAACAAACGTACCATACCTGACACCGAGGAGGTCCGTATCCAAGGGCGGTGCACTTGACTGACTTGGGATCTAACGCTTGACAGTCGCACTTCAACGGCCACCTGCCACCGTCATCGCCAGTCGTAGAGACGGCTCTGACAAAGAGAGCAGTGGCGGTTCTGTCCAGCAGAGGGGATGATACCTGAACTGGCAGGAGCTCAGAGATAATCATACCCGATCTGATAGAAGCCTAGAAGTGAGTGCACGAGGTGGTTATAAAAGGCTCCCTACCCCCCAAGAACAAGGGATGTGAACTTTGCGCCATTTGGTTTTATCTTGCCTTTGAGAGAATTCTAACTTGAGCTTCGGAGCAATCACACCGGGTTCCCCCCGGAGTTTCCTCATTTTCTCCGTTTCAGGTTCCCTATAGCTCCGTTCAGAGGCAAGGTCGTTGATAGCTAGGACCAGCCGGATTGTGCACCATCAATTGGCGCCGTTTGTGGGAAAGCTTCTAAAAGCCTCCATCTAAAACTCTCATAACCTCTTCTTTTTCCAAAAACCCTAACACTCATGGCTTCTTCCAGCAATGCCGGACATGGCATAAAGACGAACACCACCAGGGAACAACTCCAAGTCCCCGTGGTGTGCATCGGACAGTTCACCATCCCCCTTCCGGTGGATGGGATCCCCAACTTGAATGCGCCACTATCAGTGGCGCCCGTAAACCTTCCTGCAATGAACGTCCTTCTTCCACTCCCTATCGAAACAACTTTTGCTGAACCAACTGCTGTCCCCCTGGCGACCCGCCAGAACCAGTTTGACGACTTGATGCAATGCATGCAGGCAATGCAAGCCCAAATGCAATAATTCCAGCAGCATCAACTCCAGCAGCACCAAGTACTACACCACCTTTCTCAACATCACTATCAGCAGCAGTTCCCCCAATTACCCCTGAACCAGCCATTGCTTCCACCTCGGCACCCTGCTCCGAAGCCGGTTAAGGCCTCCCCTCAGGGTGGACGCCCTCACTGGGGAGAAGCCTCCCAACTCCAGAACACCCCTAACAACCAGGCCTCATCCCCAGGCCGAAGGGAAAGGAAAATCACCCCCGCCTCGCAGCTCGCAGGCGGGTCGGGAACCTTGCCCGCAAAGTCAGCACCTCGGCGCTCCAAGTCTGAGTTCCCGCTCACAGAGAACCGATTCAGCACCCTAGCAGTAGACTACCAACACTCCGGGCCCATCGAGCTCGGCAACACAGAGGCCAGCAGCGCCAGTACCAGGCCCACTCAACAACGAAGGCGCCGGTGAAGTCGCTGAACTACCACCCGTGTCCTGCCCGAGCTCAGAGGTAAGGAAGAGACGAGCTCGGACGAGGTAAAAGCTGCCCCAATTCTCTCGGTTCCTTCCCCCCTCGCATCGGAACTCCTGGCTGTCCCCATGCCTAGAGACTTCAAGCTCCCACCTTTGGACAAGTATGATGGGTCCTTTGAGCCCAACAACCACGTCGATGCTTTCTAGTCCCAAATGCACCTCGCTAGGGCCAGTGAATCGTGCATGTGCGTGGCCTTCACCACCACCTTCAGGGGGGTGGCCCGCACCTGGTACAAGAACCTAGCCCCTGGGTCAATAAGAAGCTGGACCCAGTTCATGCAGGTCTTCACCGCACATTTCGTTACCAGCAAGCGGTGCCCCAGAACCGAGGAAAGCATCTTCGGAGTAGTCCAGAGAGACGGAGAATCCATCCGGGGCTACATCAAGCGGTTCAATGAAACGTGCTTGCAGATACCGCGATTAGACCCTGCGGTACAGCTCGCGGCAGCCAAGAGAGGAGTAACGCACAAGGAGTTCAAATGGCACATGGTAGCCAGCCAGCCCGTGACCGTGGCTGAATTCCTCAAGCTCGCGGACAAGTTCATGAGAACAGAGGAAGGGATCAACCAAAGCACTGAAGGCGGGGTCGAGAAAAGGAAAAGAGAAGGTGAGCCCTCCAACCAAGGTGACAGAAGAAACCCGGCCCGGGAGGCAAAGCCAAGCCAGCCGTCCCAAGCTCCCTTAGCAGTTTGGACGGACTACACACCGTTAAACACGAGACGGACCGAGATCTTGATGATGATCAAAGACGCCCCATACGTAAAGTGGCCACCTCGCCTAAAGGGGAATCCAAACGAGAGAAATAAAAACTTGTACTGTAGTTTTCATAGAGATCACGGTCATAGTACCAAACAATGTAATAATTTCCGGGACGAGAGAGAGGGACTCATCCGTCGCGGATACTTGAGAAATTTTGTACAGCATAATAATAATAGTAACAATAAGGCAGGTCGGCAAGGGGAGCATGGCAAGGATGCCCCCGAATCCAGCAGCAAACCAGCCGAAGCGTTGCAATGACACTCTCCGGAAGAGAGGACAGTTCGGGAAACCATCCATGTGATAGTGGGAGGTTCGGTGGTAGCAGGGTGTACTTCAGCAGCAGCCCGAACGTCAGTTCGCGAGGTAGCCTGAGAAGAACAGAACCCTCCAAAGAGGCCAAAGACAGAAGAACCGATCTTCTTCACGGAAGACGATGCGCGAGGGGTCCACTACCCCCACGATGACACGCTTGTCATAAAACTAAGGATCAACGACTTCGAAGTCAGGCGCGTACTTGTGGATTTAGGTAGTTCGGCGGACATCCTCTTCAAGTCGGCATTTGACCAGCTATAGTTGCAGAGAAGCGAGCTGAAGCCCGCAAGCACTCCTCTGGTGGGCTTCAGCGGAGAGGAAGTCAGGCCCCTCGGGAAAATAACAGTACCTGTGGAAGTCGGCACATGGCCTTGTGCGGTTAGACTCAACCACAATTTCCTGGTGGTCGCGACCCCCTCCTCATACAATGCCATAATAGGGTGGCCAATTACGCATATTCTGCGGGCAGTGGTCTCCACCTACTATATAGCAATGAAGTTCCCTACAGACTTCGGTGTGGGGGTAGCGCGGGACGACCAGCTTGAGTCCCGCAAGTGTTATGTTGCCGCCCTGAAGGGAAAAACCAAGGCGGTCGACGACCTCGAGCTGGAGCGGCCTACGGAGCAGGGCGAGGAACGAGCCTCACCCACAGAGGAAACGGTCGCAATCCCAACTTCGACTATAGATCCGGTTCGGACGCTACAGATCGGTGCTTCCTTCAAGGAGTCTCTACAAACTAAACTAGTGAGTTTCTTACTTCAAAATTTTGATATTTTTGCATGGTCCGCGGCCGATATGCCCGGTATTGACCTTGGCCTTATAACTCACAAACTTAACACTGACCCTGTAGTCAGACCCATTAGACAAAAGAAATGCAACTTAGCCCTAGAGCGCTGGAGGGCGGTCGACGAGGAGGTCGAAAAGCTCCTCGCAGCAGACTTCATAAGGGAAGTTCATTACCCGAGCTGGGTAGCCAACCCAGTACTGGTGAAAAAGGCAAACAGCAAGTGGCGCATGTGCGTCGACTACACCGACCTGAACCGAGCTTGCCCAAAAGACTGCTTCCCCCTCCCCAGAATTGACTGCCTAGTGGACGCGACCTCGGGACATGAGTTGCTAAGCTTCTTGGACGCCTACTCAGGTTACAACGAAATCGGGATGGACCAGTCCGATGAGGAAAAAACCAGCTTCATAACTGAGTTCGGCCTGTACTGCTACAAGGTCATGCCCTTCAGACTGAAGAATGTTGGGGCGACCTTCCAAAGACTTGTAAATAAGCTGTTTCGACCCTTATTTGGCATGAAAATAGAATGTTATGTAGACGACATGGTCGTCAAGACGCAGTTCTCACAGGAATTAACATAAGACTTAGATTCTATCTTTCAAATTCTGCGTCAATTTAGCATGAAACTGAACCCCAACAAATGTGTCTTCGGTGTCACCTCGGGTAAGTTCCTAGGGTGCATTGTCAACCGGCGCAGTATTGAGGCCAACCCGAACAAGATAAAGGCCATCCTAGATATGAGACCACCCCGAAAAGTAAAGGAAGTTCAGAGGCTAAATGGCCACATAGCCGCTCTGAGCCGCTTCATGTCCAAATCGGCAGATCGTTGTCTTCCTTTCTTTAAGGCAATCAAGGGCAAAGGGTTCGAATGGACCCAAGACTGCCAACTCGCGTTCGACGAGCTAAAGAGCTACCTCGCTACTATGCCAACCCTAGCTAGGCCCGAGGAGGGCGAAGTCTTAGAACTGTACCTATCGGCAAGCGACGAGGTAGTCAGTTCGGTACTAATAAAAGAAGTAGATCGGGTCCAACGGCCCGTCTATTATGTTAGTAAAATTCTGTAGGGAGCAGAGGCGAGGTACCCACAGATAGAAAAGCTAGCATATGCACTGGTAATTGCAGCTCGAAAACTCCGCCCATATTTCCAGGCTCACACTGTCGTGGTCTTGACCGAAAAACCTCTGAGGCAAGTCTTACTCAAGCCCGAGGTTTCCGGTCGACTAACGAAGTGGGCCATTGAGCTCAACAAGTACGACCTCCGGTATAAGCCACGAACTGCTATTAAGGCCCAGCCTTAGCAGATTTTATCGCCGAGTGCACATTCAGCCTCGAAGCCCCTAGACCGGTTGAGCCCAAGATCCCCAGTTCGGATGAGCCCGAAGCTCCCAAGCCAATAGAGTCTGAACCCCGTGAAGTAGCAGCCAGTGTGGCATCTCTCCTAGTTAGGCCAGACGCGAACTGGGATGAGGAGACCTGGATCCTTCACGTAGATGGCTCCTCGAACCAGCAGGGCAGCGGGGCTGGAATAGTCCTACGCGGCCCGGGTGGCACAAAATTGGAATACGCACTACGCTTTGAGTTCGCGGCATCCAACAACGAGGCGGAGTACGAGACACTAATAGCCGGGCTGAACCTAGCGCAAAAGGTAAGAGCAAAGCACACAGTTATTTGCAGTGATTTCCAGCTCGTGGTCAACCAGGTTACGGGCGAATACGAAGCACGCGAGCTCACTATGATCGCATACTTGGCAAAAGTAAAGGAGGCTCTGCTCAACTTCCAGTCACACTTCATCAGGCAAATCCTGAGGTCAGAGAACACTGAGGCCGACGCCCTGTCCCGGTTAGCCAGCACGAGTCACAACACCATGAGAACCGTGTACATAGAGGACTTACCTCGGCCTAGCATTCTCGATGGGCAGAGGAGGTCGCTCCCATCCTTGAAGAAGAGTCGAGCTAGATCGACCCACTCGCGAGCTTCTTGCTAGATGGAACTCTCCCTACGTACCGCAATGCCGTCAAGAGGGTGCAATGCCAGGCAGCCAAATACGTCATAATAGACGAATGGTTGTACCGATGGTCTTACACGCTCCCCTACCTGCGTTGCTTGCGACCTACCGAAGCCGAGCTTGTACTACGTGACACCCATGAAGGTCTGTGCGGCGGACACCTGGGGGGCAGAGCCCTCGCCCAAAAGGCACTTTGATAAGGATACTACTGGCCAACGATGAAGGCAGAGGCTGTCGAGCTCGTCAGAAAATGCGACAAGTGTCAGAAGCATGCCAATATCCACCATCAGCCTGCTGCCGACCTCAAGTACCTCACCAGTCCATGGCCCTTTGCGCAATGGGGCATCGACCTCCTGGGGCCATTCCTGCCAGCAACAGGTGGGAGAAATTTCCTAGTGGTGGTAGTAGATTACTTCACAAAGTGGATAGAAGTTGAACCTCTGGCAACAGTTACAGCACAAAACATACAAAACTTCTTTTGGAGGAACATAGTATGTCGCTTCGGGCTACCTTGGGTACTGAACTCCGACAATGACAAGCAGTTCGAGGGTATCAAGTTCTAAGAATGGTGCCAAGATATGGGAATTCGTCAAAACTTCACATCGGTCGCACACCTGCAGGCAAACGGTTAGACAGAAGTAATGAATAGAGCCATCCTCCGCGGACTGAAAGCACGACTAGACTAAACTACGGAAAAAACCGCCATGGGAGAGACCCCCTTTAACCTCACCTACGGCACTGAAGCGGTAATCCCAACGGAAATCGAAATACCTACACTACGACTAGAAGCATATGACGATCAGACAAGCGGAGACGAGTTACGTACCAACCTCAACCTACTGGATGAGGTAAGAGACCTCGTGCACATCCGGACAGGGGCCTACCAGCAAAAAGTAGCTCAGTACTACAATACCAGAGTAAAGAAGCGGAGCTTCTGCGTCGGTGACCTGGTTCTCCGTAAGATCATGGTACCCGAACCCGGCGTGGGCAAACTTGGACCAAATTGGGAAGGGCCCTATAGAGTAAAGAAAGTGCTTGGGGGAGCATACGAGCTCGAAACCTTAGAGGGTAAACAAGTACCCCGAGCATGGAACATCATCAACTTAAGGCGATACTACCTATAGACCACCAAGCGAAGTGGACAAAATCACTACCAGAGCCTAAGGGATAGGGTGCCGAGTTAACGAAGGAACCTCGGCATAGGCAAGCAAAGAAAAGTGTCAACCAAAGGCAAAGTGGAGACAACGAACTAATAGGGACATCGGCATTTCAGAGACTAAGTATTAACACCAAAACAGGCCGTGCGAGTGCAGTAACCTGGGCAAGAAACTGATCGGGCGTATGGTCAGTTCGGCAAATACGGTCAGTTCGGGAGAAAGAACAACCAACACTTAACCAAAATAAAAGTCATTTCATTTCAAAATGAGGGAGTGTACATTTCAAACAAAAAAAAATTTACATTTCACTGGCACAGAGCTACTTCTTCATTATGAGAAGGCACTTCAACGATACCCGAAGGCCCTGCCTCGCCCTCAGAATTTGGCTCACCATCAGCAGCATTGGCCATCTCCTAAGTTATGCGCGAAGTGGATATAGCACTGATATCGAGCTCGGGGTACATATTCCAGATCATCCACCGGCTTAGTTTGAAACCCCTTCTGTACAAGTCCACCATCACGTCATCAAAGCGCGGCGAGGCGATGTACTCTCGACGGCCTTCTTCTTGGCATCTTCGATGCCTTGAGAAAAGATCTGCGTCTTCTCCCTAATATCCTCCCAAAGGTACTCAACCTGATGCTGCAGATCCAGCCTCAGGTCTGCCATTGCTTCACCACTACTCTCATGGCCTCGGCGTCTCTCTGAGACCTTGCCTGCCTGGTCTGTGCAACGCGAGCATCCGCCTCGGCAGCGCGAGCAGCCGCCTCAGCAGCTCGGGAAGTCATCTCGGCAGCACGGAGAGCCTCTTCAGCAGCTCGCGCCTGCCTCGAGCTCCTTTCCACCTGGGCCGCCAAGGCATGGATAGAAGAGTTCACCTACCAAAAGGAAAAAAACAAGTGATCAAAAGAATGACAACAAGATGGATAAAAGCAAAAGAGCTCGACAAAAAATCTGACTTACCACCATGGCATGAGTGACAGCACGACAGGCCACCTGATTCAAAGAGAGATCGGTCCACGCCATGACTTCCTCGGGGAAAATGGTCTCCCTACTCTTTTGAAGAGCGTGGTTCAGCGACAACACACTCCTAAATTCCCCTTGGGCCCCCGAACCTGAGGGCCCAGCTTGCGTATAAGCAGACCCAGAGTAAGCAGGAGCACCAGAGTAAGTGGGAGCCCCCGTGTAAGTAGTCTCAGCATAAGGGGCCCCTGCCGCTTCTTGCATTGGAGGAGCCATCTCGGGTTCCCTGGGCAGATCCTCTGACGGGTAGTCTGGTACCTCGGGCTCCGCATCCTGGGGCAGCTCGACACGTGTTCGTTTGGTGACTTGCTTCCTCCTCTTCATGCCTTGAAACAGGTGCCCACCATGAGTCCTTTCTGAGTCCATCAAACCTGCAAAAAGAGTTCGGCATCAGAAAAAACAAAAGAACAGAGCAAAACAAAAAACCTCTGAGTAAGGAACCTACCCGAACTCAAGCCGACCGCAATGAGCTTGGCCTCCATCAAATACTGATGGCATTTTAGCCCAAGCCGCGCCCATTGCCGGAGACCCTTCACCGTCTCTTTATCAAGCGTAACACCAGAGTCAGGGGCGGCCATCCCCCACCCGGTCTGAAACGGCCACCCCAATACACTTTGCACCCCGAAGTAGTCCCGCTTCTACGCCGGGACCTTGTTGGGAAGTTCATGTAAAAGCTTAAAACCCGGGTGAGGAGACAGGTAATACGCCCGCCTACGCCCAGGAAGGGGACCCGCTTGCTTCTTAAGCATTAAGATGGAAGAGAAGATCTCCAAGTCTAAAGGAAAGCCCTGTTCGCAAAATAGGGAGATTTTCCCCACCAAGTTACGAATGGAGTTCAGGTGAAGCTGGCCGACAGTAACGCCGAAATGGTTCATGACCTCGACAAGGAGAGGGTGGAAAGGTAGGCACAACACCGCAGCGAGCTACTCCCGGAATATCACGATCTCATCAAGACCGTGCTTCCAAGGGAAACTGCCCGAAGGTATGAAATAGGTGTACTCCCTAGGCAGGTTAAACTAAGTAATAAGGGATTGAAGCTCCTCGGGCGTCATGGTCGAGGGCCCAAACTTGTCTAACATCTGACCTCGATGAGAGGTGGATGCCAAACTCCATGAGGCGACTCGGCCTACGGGCTCGAACTCTTCCTCAAGTTCTACCTCAGGTTCACTAGGACCATCGGGGGATGCAGCTCGGTTCGTAGAACTTGCATCGGACGCCCTTGAAGAACTGTCTGAGCTATCCGAGCTAGATATCGGGAGGAGAAGATGGATTCCAGGAAAGTACTCACCCGGAAAAAGGCTTGAACGGACTGCGGAAACTTGAACACGACCTAAAATCTTTAGTGCGAACTAAAAGCTTGGACGCGAGCTCGAGAAGCAAAGCGCAGAAGTGACAAAGCGACTGGGGTCCCCCACTATTTATACCCACAGTAACCGAGAATCAACAGCTCAGATCAAAGCCAATCCGATGGCCCGCAGTCACGCTGACCGCATGTCTCCTGAGACCGAGACGTGACTGGCCACACGTCTCTCGAAACTAAAAGCACACGTCTCCTCACATTAAAGGCAATAGCGGCATGTTTTCAAATTTGAAAAGATGCCTGCTGTTACATCTCCCAGCGGCGCGCTTTTTGAAAAAAAGCGCGCGTTGTCACGTCTCCCAACGGCGCGCTTTTTGAATTTTTGAAATAAGGCGCGCGTTGTCACGTCTGTCAGCATTTGTAGGCAGATCGGCACGTTTCCCGTCTTTTGGGTGCGCGAGAAACCCAAAGAACCCTGACAACGCACCTCGCGCTATCAATCAACCAAAATTTGAAGTATGGGACAAATCCACCTGCCACCTCGCGAACTCCCCACGCTAGGGCAAGAACCTTAGCATGAGGAGTGGGGGGCAACTGATGAAGGAAGATTTGGCCCGACCTCGTAATCACTCAACACGTGGCAAAGGCAACAGCTCGGCACAACAGCGCGCCCAAGGCGCGAGCACCGAAGGGAGGAACCAGCAGTTCGAATTCCCTACCAGCAGTCTGAACTCCCTACTAGGAGCCCGAACTCCCTACAAGGAGCCCGAACTCTCCCTTAGGCCCCGAGCCTCACACAAGGCAACAACCCGAACTGGCCCGCCCCATGGCAGTTCGGGACACTCCCCTATCCGAACTCAAGACTTCACCTCGCTCACCACTCCAGCACTTCGCCTCCAGGACGTCGAACTGAACAAACGTACCATACCTGACACTGAGGAGGTCCGTATCCAAGGGCGGCGCACCTGACTAACTTGGGATCTGACGCTTGACAGCCGCATTTCAACGGCCACCTGCCACCGCCACCTGCCACCATCATCGTCAGTCGCAGAGACGGCACCGACAAAGAGAGCAGTGGCAGTTCTATCCAACAAAGGGGATGACACCCAAACTGGAAGGAGCTCAGAGATAATCATACCCGATCTGACAGAAGCCTAGAAGTGAGTCCATGAGGTGGTTATAAAAGGCTCCCTACCCCCCAAGAACAAGGGATGTGAACTTTGCGCCATCTGGTTTTATCTTGTCTTTGAGAGAATTCTAACTTGAGCTTCGGAGCAATCACACCGGGTTTCCCTCGGAGTTTCCTCATCTTCTCCGTTTCAGGTTCCTTGTAGCTCCGTTCAGAGGCAAGGTCGTTGACAGGTAGGACCGGCCAGATTGCGTACCATCAATTTCTATATCTACATAACTCTTGATATTTTAATCTCTTGGCTTGAATCTCTTGGGGTGTTTGACTGATTGATTACATAGTTATACACATAGATCTTTTGAGATTTAAAAGTAGTTTTATGGAAATATGTATTTTTCACAAAAATTATTTTATTTATTTTTTCTTTTCTTTTGAATCTGTTATAACATTATTGAAAAATTGTTGAACTTCTCTTGAGTTTTTTAGTAGGAAATTTGCTTATACTCATTAGAAATATGTAGAAGAGAGTATAGAGAATCATTGCCATACAAATTAAACATGTGTGTGTGGAGTGCAATGAGGTGCTTATAGGTATTTTGCAATTCCCACTATATAGGTGCAAATTCAAGAATTTGGGTATGAAGCTAAACTCAATTGTGAATCCAATTGCAAAGCCATATTCAAGTGTAAGTTTGACTATGATTCTTGATGCAAAGTTAGATTCAATTTTAAAATTGACCATAACTCCCGCAATAGAATTTGCACAAACTCACAGAAAAATGTAATAGAACACCATTAGGAGGTTCAATCATATCCATTGATCACTTAATTCAAAGTTGTGATTGAACATAGAACCTCTTTAAACAAATTTAGAAACTTTTCATGAGGCTTTCCAAAATCTATAAAAGTCAATAAATATTATTACACACATTCGGCATGCACATAATCTCGTCTCTTTCAATCCAAATTACTATTATCTTGTTGAAGGTGTAAAATTATTACATACATAATCTCTTGTCCCTTTCAATCCAAATTACTACCGAATTGTTAAAGATTTTCTTAGATATTTTTCAACTTTATTCATCATAATGGAGGTATTGTTGTATCCTATAAATGAATTTGTCTAAAACCCAACAACTCAGTCACATGAATGAGGACAACTTTTTGAAGACAATGTTTATAGATACAATATACCTCAGAATTCACCTCCAATTTCCCAAAACTCTCTAGCAATAACAGACTTAAGTTCTTCTCTCTTTTTTTTTTCTTTTTTTTCTACAATGGATTAAAATAGTTGGATCCATATTCTCCTTTTATGGCTACAATTACTGTCATGTCCAATGTCATTCAATTTCTTTAAATTAAACTTATTATCTATTTAAATTATAGTATTTAAAGGACTTAATTGGGACATCCATCTTACATCATTCATAGGAGCTTAGCCTTTCAAATGAATCACATATTACATGTCCTATAAATCTCTAAATGTTTGCTATTTATCTCTTACTTTATAGCGGATAACAATTTATCTTATGAATATAATCACACTTAATACATGGCATGGCAATCTTGGATAATCCATAACATTCTAATTTAACTAGTTTATAGTGGAAAATGTGCTTTTCAAATTAAAACTTTGCATGATTCTCTTATGCATCTTACTATTTAGAGGATCCATCACATTTTTCCTTCATTTAATCTTCTAGAATTGAAGGAAAAATTTGGATCATTTCCTAATTCTTGTCAATAGGTCAACAGCTCTCAATTACCATTTCCTTTATCACTTTTCATTGCCTTGCACTTTTCAACTTATTATTGTCAATAAGGATGAGCATAAGTACTAGGATATAATTAAAATCACTTTATCAAATTTGCATGTGCCCCTCTTCCACTTTGTTACTGGGAAATTTTATTTAGATAACTATTTTTCCAACAAATAAGTTGTTTTCCTTGCTCATATATTTCTTGGTTGTGGGCCTTGTTTCTTTCTCTTAAGCCTTAGTTTTTGTTTTTATTTTACTTCTGGTTTGTTGGAGACTTGTTCAAAATGCCCCTTATATCTTCTCTACCATTTTTTCTTTTTTTATTTTTATTAAAATTTTATTTTATTACAAAAAAATTGACTTCCCTCCCATAGAGATGTTATTTCAAAGGACCTTAGATAACTCTATTTTACACACTTTTCCTGCAAGTATTTTCCTTATTCTCTTATATGGATGTGTATGATCTGGAAATTAGTGAACATGTAATGTCAGATAATAGTTTCATCATTTTCATTGATTGGGATCATTAAAAGAGAATCTAATGGTGAATGCAAGGGGTTTAATGAATGGGTATTTTCTTGTTTTAGGGTGTTTTGAGGGTGATGGAATGGTCAGGCTAACTATTGTTGTGCATGTGATTTTAAATATATGTGATTCATTGTTGGTTCTCAAAAGAAAATTAATCTTTTAGTATTAGAGATGGATTTCTAGAAACTATAAATGAAATTTGGTATACTAAGGGTTTTGGGTGTTCACCGCTTAATGTTTTTTTTTACATAATTACATTAATTAAATTGAGATTTCACTTCATCTCAAATAATTAATTTTTTATCAATCTCTCTATATATAATTCCCAATAGGCACTCAACCTCGTCAAATACTTGATCATTTTCTTTACATTATTATACTTTTCATATGTTCACACAAAAGTCCTCCTGGACAATCAGCTCCATCAACAATTTGATTAATTTCTTTATATCATTATAGTTTTTCATATAAGTTCATGCAACTTTCATTACATTTAAATTACCATACGCATTGAATTCTATTAACCATTCCACTATTTCAATTAACTTTCTCTTGTCATTTTTTATCGTTATCTCAATTCTCTTGGATGCTCAACCCTATCAAGCACTTCATCATGCTTTTTATTTCGTTACAGCTTGTATGTCATTTTCATCATTGAAGTCCTTCTAGGCACTCAACCCTGTCAAGCACTAATCATTTTCAATAAGCCAATACTTCTCCATTTTCTTTATCATTTGTCTATCTCAAATTCATCATTTGGATTTAATCTTTCTAAATGCATGGGGTCATGCTTCAATTATTTGAAATAATATATATTATTATTACATCCTTTTTCATTACCTTGCATATCCTTAAACTCATTAACACACTTAATGGTTTGAGTTACTTCACGTAAGCTATCTCAGAAGATTGATATGCTACTTTGCATCTATAGAATTCATACATATACCTAGATATCACAATCAAGTAGCACATCTTTTTGCGTATATCTCAAAACCTCCAACCAAAATTCTGTAATCACTTCATCTTAATAGTATTGGAGTTTTTTCTTTTGGAAAAAAATGGTAAGGATAAACATAAGTACTAGGATATAATTGAAATCAATTTATCATTATTTGCATGTGTCCTTATTCTAATTTGTTCTTCGGAAATGTTATTCAGATAACTATTTTTTCGATAAATAAGTTGTTTTGCTTGCTATTATATTTCATGATTGTTGGCCTTGTTTCTTTTTGCTTTGTATAGTCAAATTCTACTTGTTTTTTTTTTTTCTTTCTTTCAAGTCCTAGTTTTGTTTTTTGTTTTACTTTTGGGTTATTGTAGTCTTATTTAAAGGGTCTCATGTACATTTTCTCCCATTCATTCTCTTTTTTATTTTAATACAAAAAAAATTGATTGCCTTCCCATGGAAATGCTATTTCAAAGGACCTCGGATAACTCTATTTTACACACTTTTGCCTGAAAGTATTTTCTTTATTCTCTTACATGGATGGTGTATGATTTAGAAATTAGTGTACATGTAATGTTATATGCTGGTTAATTAAGCCATTTTCATTGATTGGGATCATTAAAAGATAATTTAATGGTGGATGTAGGGGGTTTAATGGAGTGGGTATTTTCTTGTTTTATGGTGTTTCAAGGGTGATGGGATGGCTAGGTTAACTATTATCGTGCATGCGGTTTTAAATTTATGTGATTCATTGTTATCTACACGCATTGAATCCTATTAACCACTCCACCATTTCAATTAACTTACTCATGTCATTTTTCAATCTTATCTCAGTTCTCTTGGACACTCAACTCCATCAAGCACTTCATCATGCTTTTTACATACAACTAGTATATCGTTTTCATTATCAAACTTCCTCTAGGCGCTTGACCTTGTCAAGCATTTATTTATGTTCTTTTCATCATTATAGTTTTCATATAATTTTTGTCCAAATTCTCTTCAATATACCAACAATTCTCCATTTTATTTATTATTTTTCTATTTCCAAATCACCATTTGAATTTAGTCTTTCTAAATTTATAGGGCCATACCTCAATTGATTGAAATAATATATACTGTTATAACATCATTTTCCATTGCCTTGCATATCCTTAAACTCATCAGCAAATGGTAATGATGAACATAAGTAGTAGGATATAATTAAAATCACTATATCATTATTTACATGTGCCCCTATTCCACTTTGTTCTTGGGAAAATATTATTTAGATAACTATTCTTCAAATAAATAAGTTGCTTTGCTTTCCTATATATTTTTTGGTCGTAAGCCTTATTTCTTTTTCGTTTGTATAGACATATTCTACATGCTTTTTTTTCAAGCCTTTGTTTTTGTTTTTGGTTTTATTTTGGTGTTCTGGGGGCTTTTTTAAAAGGCCCCTTGTACCTTTTCACCCTTTTCATCATTTTTTATTTTTAATAAAATTTTATTTTATTACCAAAAAATTGATTACCCTCTCATGGAAATACTATTTCAAAGAACACTAGATTACTCCATTTTGCACAATTTTGGGTAAAAGTATTTTCCTTATATTATCATATGGATGGTGTATGATTTCGAAATTACTACATGTGTAATGTTAGATGATGATTTTGTTATTTTCATTGATTAGGGTCATTAAAGAAAATCTATTGATAAGGGTGATGGATGGCCAAATTAACTATTGTTGTACATGTGGTTTTAGATTTATGTAATTCATTGTTGGCCTTTAAAAGAAAATTAATCTTTTAGTTTTAGAAATGGATATATGGAAACTATAGCTAAAATGGATCTATGTAATTCATCACTTAATGTGGCTATTTTACACAATTATTTTAATTAAATTGAATTTTCAATTTATCTCAAATAATTAGTTTTGTTATCATTTTCTCTACATCTAATTGCTCATGGGCACTCAACGTTGTCAAGTACTTGGTTATTTTCTTTTTATCATTATATAATTTTATATATTCACATTGAAGTCCTCAAGGGCAATTAACTCCATCAATCATTTGATTATTTTCTTTATAATATTATATATTTTCATATAATCCCAAACCACTCACATTACATTTAAATTATCAATACAC
Source organism: Nelumbo nucifera (assembly GCF_055504915.1). Lineage (NCBI taxonomy): Eukaryota > Viridiplantae > Streptophyta > Magnoliopsida > Proteales > Nelumbonaceae > Nelumbo > Nelumbo nucifera. The sequence continues at coordinate 28,269,849 of NC_142656.1, read as the reverse complement.
ACTGAACCCTATTGAGCTCTTTATCAGTTAAAGTAGCATTTCTCATGTCATTTTTCAATGTTTTCCTAGTGATCTTGGACACTTAACCCTTTCAAGCAATTCATTAAGATTCTTACATCATTACAACATGTATATAGTTTTCATCACCAAAATCTCTCTATGCTCTTGGCCTTGTCAAGCACTTATTTATGTTCTTTTCATCATTATAGTTTTCATATAATTTTTATTCTAATTCTTTTCAATAGGCCAATAATTCTCCATTTTCTTTACTATTATCTATCTCTAAATCACCCTTTGGATTTATTCTTTCTAAATGTATGGGCATATCTCAATAGATTGAAATAGTATATAATGTTATTATATCATTTTTCAATCGCCTTGCATATCCTTAAACTCATCAATACAATTTTTCAATCGCCTTGCATATCCTTGTAATTCACTATTTGCATCTGTCCCTATTCCAATTTGTTCCTAGGAAAATCTTATTCAAAAAACTATTTTCCAATAAATAAGTTACTTTGCTTGCCTATATATTTCTTGGTTATGGGCTTGTTTTTTTTTGGTTTGTATAGAAATATTCTTTTTGTTTTTTTTTCTTCCTTTTAAGCCCTAGTTTTTTTTTTTTTGTGTTGTTGGAGGATTGTTTAAAAGTTAATTGCCCTCCAATTAAGATGCTATTTCAAATGGCACCAAATTACCCCATTATACACACTTTTGACTGAAAGTATTCTCCATATGCTCTTATGTGGATGGTGTATGATATGGAAATTACTGCATCCGTAATGTTAGATGATGATTTTGTTATTTCATTGATCGGTGGTTCAAAGGGGTTTAGTGGAATGGGTATTTTCTTCTTTTAGGGTGTATTGAGGGTATTAAGATAGCCAAGTTAACCATTCCTTTTCGTCGTGCCAAAGACATATTGGCACCATATCAGTACTATAAAGCTTCGACCGTGTATTGGTCAATACACAAAGACTTTACTTTTGTGGAAATCATAAATAGAAGTGGTTTCAAAAAATGACTTCGAAACCCATTTCAGAAGTCCTCTTTCTTCCCAAACCCTCTAAAAAGATTTTTAACCTTCTTAGAGACTCAAATCTTGCAAGAATCTGCTAAAATATCTATAAATTTGCAAGATTCAACAAGTTTTTCAAGGTCATGAAAAAATGAGTGAAAATAAGTGTGCTTTTTCAAATTTACTTTACATTTTTTGCCAATGTTTTTGGATTTTTTAGTTTGGATGTTTAAAAACATCTTTATATATGTTAATCTTCCATTCTTAGGCAAGAACTTCCAATTTTTTTGCTACTATATGTAGAACTTTGTGAATATTTAAAAAATTTCTAGAATAGTAAAAAATCTAAAAAAAACCAAAAATTTTAGGTTTTCTTGTGATCTACCTCTAAAAATTGATCATGCTGTAGATCTATTAATCTTTCAATTCATTGTTGGCCTTTCAGTTTTGAATATTCATCACTTAATGTGTCTTTTTTTTAAATAATTACATTAATTAAATTGAGTTTTTCACTTCATCTCAAATAATTAGTTTTGTTATCATTCTCTCTACATTTAATTCCTCATAAGCAGTCAACATTGTTAAGTAATTGGTCATTTTCTTTATATCACTACATATTTTCATATATTCACATTGAAGCCCTCTTGGGTGATCAACTCCATCAAGCACTTGATATTTTTCTTTATATCATAATATATTTTTATATAATCTCACGCCACTTTTGTTACATCTAAATTATCCAAATGCTCTAAATCTTATTGAGCTTTTTGCCATTTAACGTAGATTCTCATATCATTTTTCAATGTTATTCCAGTTTTATTGAACACTCAACCCCATGAAATGCTTATATTATGCTTCTTACATCATTACAACTTGTATATCATTTTCATCATCGAAATCCCTCTATGCTCTTGACTCTATTAAGCACTTATTCATGTTTTGTTCATAATTATAGTGTTTATATAACTTTTATCTTTATTCTTTTCAATAGGCCAATAATTTTTTATTTTTTATCATTTGTTTATTTCCAAATCAATTTTGAATTTTATCTTTCTAAATATATGGGGTCATAACTCAATTCTATGAAATAATGTATATTGTTATTACATCATTTTTCATTTGCCTTTCATATCCTTAAACGCATCAACACAATAGTAAGATGGACATAAGTATTACAATATAATTGAAATCACTTTATCATTTTTTGCATGTGCACCTATTCCACTTTGCTCATGGGAAATAGGTGATCAACTCCATCAAGCACTTGATATTTTTCTTTATATCATAATATATTTTTATATAATCTCATGCCACTTTTGTTACATCTAAATTATCCAAATGTTCTAAATCTTATTGAGCTTTTTGCCATTTAACGTAGATTCTCATATCATTTTTCAATGTTATCCTAGTTCTCTTGAACACTCAAAACCCCATGAAATGCTTATATTATGCTTCTTACATCATTGCAACTTGTATATCATTTTCATCATCGAAATCCCTCTATGCTCTTGACTCTATTAAGCACTTATTCATGTTCTGTCCATAATTATAGTGTTTATATCACTTTTATCTTTATTCTTTTCAATAGGCCAATAATTTTTCATTTTTTATCATTTGTTTATTTCCAAATCACCTTTGAATTTTATCTTTCTAAATATATGGGGTCATAACTCAATTCTTTGAAATAATGTATATTGTTATTACATCATTTTTCATTTGCCTTTCATATCTTTAAACGCATCAACACAATAGTAAGATGGACATAAGTACTACAATATAATTGAAATCACTTTATCATTTTTTGCATGTGCACCTATTCCACTTTGCTCATGGGAAAATGTTATTTAGATAACTATTCTTCTGACAAATATGTTGTTTTGTTTACTTATATATTTCTTAGTTGTTGGCATTTGTTTTTTCTTTTTAATTTACGAAGGCAAATTCTACTTTTTTTTTTTCAAGCCTTAGTTTTTATTTTTGGTTTTACTTTTGGTTGTTGGAGGCTTATTTAAAAAAGCCCCTTGTAACTTTTCTCCCACTCCCTCTCTTTTTTAATTTTTTATAAAATTTTATTTTATTACCAAAAATTAATTGTTGTTCCATGGAGATATTATTTAAAAGACATTGGATTACTCCATTATATACACTTTAAGATGAAAGTATTTTCCTTATGCTCTTATATGTATGGTGTATGATTTGGAAATTAGTTGATGTGTAAAGTTAGATGGAGATTTAGTCATTTTCAATGATTATGATCATTAAAAGAGAATCTAATGGTGGATCAAGGTGGTTTAATGGAATGGGTATTTTCTTGTTTTATGGTGTTTTGAGGGTGATGGAATGCCAGGTTAACTATTGCCATACATTTGGTTTTAGATCTATGTAATTCATTGATGGCCTTTAAAAAAAAATTAATCTTTTAGTTTTAGAAATAGATTTGCGGAAACTATATTTTGAAATTTTGGTTGTGCACCTATTCCATTGTGATTTTGGGAAAATGTTATTCAAATAAGTATGTTTCCGATAAATAAGATGTTTTGCTTGCCTATATATTTCTTTGTTATAGACCTTTTTTTGTTTGTAAAGTTGTACTTTACTTTTTTTTTCTTTCTTTCATGCCCTAGTTATTGCTTCTAGTTTTACTTTAGGTTGTTGGATGTTTGTTTAAAATTCTCCTTGTACCTTTTCTCCCATTCCATCTTTTTTATGCTTTTAATAAAATTTTGTTTTATTACAAAAACAAAATTGATTGCCCTCTCGTGGAGATGTTATTTCAAAGGACCCCAGATTATTCCATTTTACACACTTTTGTCTGAAAGTATTTTCCTTATGCTCTTATATGGATTGTGTATGATTTGGAAATTAGTGCATGTGTAATGTTAAATGTTGATTTCGTCATTTTCATTGATTGGGATCATTAAAAGAGAATTTAATGGTGAATCAAGAGGGTTTAATGGAATGGATATTTTCTTGTTTGAGGGTCATGGGATGGTTAATTTGAGTGTTTAACTATTGATATGCACATTGTTTTAGATATGTGCATGATTCATTGTTGGCTTTTAAAAGGAAATTAATTTTTCAGTTTTAGTGATGGATTTATGGAAATTATAGCTGAAATTTGATACTCTAAGGGTTTTGGGTATTCATCACTTAATGTGGCATTTTTACATTATTAAATTAATTAAATTGAGTTCTCACTTCATCTCAAATAATTATTTTTTATCAATCTCTCTAAATCTAACTCCCATGGGCACTCAACGTCGTCATGTACTTTTCATATATTCACATTGAAGTCCTCATGGGCAATCAACCCCATCATGCATTTGATTAGTTTCTTTATATCATTATAGTTTTCATATAATTTCACACAACTTTACTTACATCAAAATTACCCACATGCACTAAACCCTATTAAGCACTCTATCCTTTCAAGTAACTTTCTCATATCATTTTTCATTGTTATCTCAGTTCTCTTGGACACTCAACTCTATTAAGTACTTCATCATACTTTTTACATCATTACAACTTGTATATCATTTTCATCATCAATGTCCCTTTAGGTGCTCGACCCTATCAAGATCTTGTTTATTCTTTTCATCATTATAATTTCTATATAATTTTTATCATTTTTCTCTTTAATATTCCAACAATTCTCCATCTTCAATCAAGACCTATGTTATGTTATTTTCATCATTATAGTGCCTTTGGACCATTGCCACATAGAGTAGATGTGGATATCTAATAGTTTTACTTTTGACATTTTATGCCCAAAAATGTTTTCTCTCACCATGGTGGTTTAGGACAAATTAATTTTTATAGATTATTTTAATTGGAGTGATCTCACCTAGGGATTAGGTTATAGATTTCCCAATGAGAATTGTTGAGAAAAAAATTTGTTAGGTCCAATTCTTAGGAAATATAGAAAACTATAGAAAATAGGTTTAGAGATTGAGATAATTATGATTATTATATGTTTTTATTGTTTCTTAGCAAGACAATTCAAGAATTATTTAATTGGTTTATTAAAAACCTTTACTTTTCTAAACAATTTCCATTTGTTTATATTACATAATAGTAGAGGTTGGTACAACATACCCTAGACAATATGATGAATGATCTAAACAAATACACATGAACTTACTCTTTCATGAATATAGATTTAGTTAAAATGATGCTTGATGTAAAACAATATAGATTCTTCATTTCGTTGGACACAGAGGTTATAACAATTAAAAGAACACTTGTTTAGAGGTTAATCTAATGTTATAGTAGTGATTTGTATATAGGCATTTATTAATAAAGCTATTCTACTTGATTTAGAAGAGATTAACACTAAAATAAAGTGATCAAAATGACATATCACAAAACACAAGCACACAAGAATTTATAGTGATAAGGCACTCCTATCCTACACCCACTTCTCAAGTGATATGCCTTGATAATTTTAATTCACTATTAAATGAAATAGAACAACACACCAATTTTTCATAGTGTTGGTCACACCACATCACAATTACTTTTTTGCAATGATAGTTGGACCACTTACCGACCAATTTCCATGGTGTTAGTCACACCATAAACTAACCAATTTTATGGATGTTGGTTACACCACTCATATGTGTTTTTACATTTAGGCTCATAGTATGACCTTTAATTGGTTTAATATAACAATACAACTCAAACTAATTTGTCATATGCATAGATGGGATAATCAAATATTTATGTAAAAATAAACATTTTACCTCAAACCATCTTCTATCTTTTTGTCCAAATATAACACTTTGCATAAAGGTTGGAATTCTCTTTGGGCAGATAATTTTATTTTTTTCATTAATAAGGTCTTTTAATCTCAAATCTAGGAATTCCTTTGGAAAATCTTTCTTGCGATTTTTCTTCTTTGATTTGAAATACTTGATTTCAAGAAAAATTGTTCTCTCTCTGATTTGATTCAACATTCTTTTAGCTCATTCAAAATCCACCACTTAACAAAGTGATTTGATTTGGCTTTTATAGAATTACCCCAAGATTTTATTGTTGCTCAGTTGTCAAAGCTTTTAATGCCTTTTTAACTATTGCAATTCAAAAGTTACTAATATTGAGATAAGTCATTTAATGCAAGTTTAAACAATAATAAAAAATAAAGCTTCTATTGAGGTTGGCGGTAGCCACAATATCATGTTTTGATGATAACAAACTCACTTTGTCAAATTAACATGGAATTGAGTCTTGCCACCCAAGCTACTCTTAGATACCTTAATCAAGATGCTTGCAAAAGAAATGAAGGATTAATCCTCTTAAAAGTTTTGAATGAGGCTAATTTTTAATAAGGAAGAAATTCCAAATGAAAGTGAAAGCATGAATAGCCTCAAAATATTTGTAGAATTTTGTGATGACAAAATCTAGCCTCCATGTTTAGATTAATTGATATAAAATTTACACAAAAAAGTCATGCATGGTTTCTTTAATTAAGTTGAAAATAGGTGGGTTTTAGACAACTTTCACCCTCTATTTAACTTCTTCTTAAATGTTGTATGATTGGCTTTAAATAACTAATTGATAACAACTATTAATTTTTAGTACATGATGCAATTGAAATCAAATCACCTATGAACAACTATTAAGTTTAGGATATGTGTTGTAACTGAAAAATGCTCTACAAGACTGAAGTAAATGCTATGAAGACCAAGGCATTTCAGTTGTCACTTATTTTAGAATTCCAGCTCAATCAAACCAAGAAAAACAATTTTCAATCAAATTTTGTTCATTGTGTTGTAACTGAAATTGAAGTATCTATTTGGAATGAATTAAATACATGTCTTCTACTGATAACATTGCCACTCAATAACGAGTCCTAGAGGGGAACGAGAACGAGAAGAAGATTCCAACTTAATCAAATGAAGCAAAACGATTATCAATCAGATTTTGTTGATCGTGTTGTAATTGAAATTGAATCATCTATTTGGAACGAATTAAATACATATCTTCTACTGATAATATTGTCGCTCAGTAATGAATCATGGAGGGGAATGAGAATGGAAAGATGATCCTTGCTTAGTCAAACTAAACAAATGATTTTCAGTCAGATTTTGTTGATCATGTTGTAACTGAAATTGAAGAACTTGTTTTGAATCAATTAAATACATGTCTTCTAATGATAACACTATTGCTTAGTAATAACTCTTGGAAGAGGAAAGGGAACGGGAAAAGCAGGTCGAAGTTTGGGTTACTTCCCTCAAAAATTAAATTTTGAATCCAAGTGAAATTATCATTCAAATGTTTCTTCATTTTTTGCTCTTCTAAGTCTATTAGAGTAATCTCGTGTGTTGTTCATATTCGTAACCGAACCCCAATGGCCCGCTGCCCATCCCCGTAACCGAACCACAATGGTGTGGAAACGTTGGATTAATATTTTTTCTCCAACAATGTATGTATTTGTTGCCTTCTACGTGTAGTTCATCTCTGAGAACGTGATACACCTAATAAATAGCATTTCTTGGAGAGAGATTCTCATACAACATACAAAGCACCAGAGCAACCATCTAATATATATATATAATAGTACGCCAAATCAAATTTAAAATTAATGGTAAGGGGGCAAAAAGTAAATAAATATTTCAACTCCTTGACAAACAATGATGTAAAAGCAAAACTTAAACATAGCAACACAATGACCATTCAAAGGAATTTCTTAACATATGTAATTAATGGGTTAACCGATGAATGGCTATCCAATAGAGTGTAGTAGAGTGTTGTTGTAGTTGACTCACTTACATGGGTTGTTTTTCAATGATAAGAGAAATGGCATTAGAAGTAGCAAACATGGGTGTACTTCCCAACGGCCCGGTATTGGAAATTCATACAAAAATGGTGTAAAAGTTTGGGAAAATCTCATGTCCTATTATGGATGATAATTTAAATGATAATATATTTTTATCAAGTGAAATGACATATTTTAGGTGAATTTATTTCTAAAGGAATTTAATTTTGAATCTTTCTTGAACTTATAAAATAACAAAGGTTGTTATTTATCAAGACAATTGTTGTTGGCTATCAAAATTTTGGAAAAGATCTACAGTGCCAAAAAGGTACAATATTGGAAGAGCTTTGACCACTCAAAAACCCTGGTTAATTTTGATAAATGACACTTGAATGGTTACAACTTTTATGATACCAGTTGATTGGTTACTGATGTTGCTCGATCTAGTCACTCCCCGCTAGAAGACAGCTCAGATGTCAGTCTACTATGTGGCCGGGTCGAACTGCAAGAAAGTAGAATCAGAGGTCCCGGGGTACTTTACTTGGTGAGGGCACTCCGATGTTTTAGTTAACGAAGAGCTTTTATAGAGAGCTTGATTGCTTTGAATGCGAGTAAGAGAGCTAAATCGTACCTTTATATAGGCATGCTACCGTGAGCCTCATAAAACATGGAGTTTGTTCCACACCCGAAGATGGACTCCATGTATAGGTATATACCGTTCACTCAGACCCTCAAAGAACACTCAGACATCAGGATTAACACCACATAAGCACGAGCGAACAGCTTGCAATTGACCCCAACACTGTAATGAACTTGCGACACACTATCACCTCTTCGATGAACTCGCAATACATGTAGAAAAACTGCGATAAACCCACGATTCACCGAGCCCAGTCAGTGCCCAAACCTAAAGAAACCCCACAGGGACCCGTCCAAAGGACCCAAGCCCACCTAAGCATGCGATGAAGCTACACCCACTACAACATGCGATGAACTCACAACTTGCATGCTCACTCTTGATGATGGATTAGAAGGGACAGTAGGCCGAGCCCATGGCGAGGCTTGCATGTGCCCAGACGCACACGGCCCCACGACAACAAAGAGCCCTACAAGCCACCGCGTGGAATCAATGAAGTACCAACCGCTGAACAGTGACATCACCATTGGCACATAATATGAGTTATAATACACAAAAAGGTAGTAGCACACGTGAGTAATGAGGGATCTCGAGGATAAGGAAAGCAAATCCCTGAGAATATCCTCATGAAACATGTGGTGATACCCCAACAACGCATCCAATAATTGACATCGAATCAAATATTCCCTTCCCTAATACGGAGCGAATATCCTCATCTCCTACCTTTTAGGATCTCAGGATCCCCTCCATAAATAGGAATCCTCCTCGTATCAAAAATCATCCAACCCCAAGCAATCTGTCACCTATTACCCCCGAGTTCTCCCCATTTCCTGCATCCTCAACCCAAAGATCCTCACTTTCCTGTCCATGAGACCTTTCTCTATCTTTCAAAGAGACCGCTCCTCACCCCAGCCTTACCCTGTCTACAATAGAATCTCTGGTTTGGTCTTTGATCACAGAGAATGGCCTCAAGAAGGATCAACCTTACCACCATCCCTGAGTAATCGAGCAACACTTAGGAGAACATCAACCTCAGAGCTGAAAACCAGCCCGAGATGCAAACACCCATTCAAGCTGATATCAAAATATTGTCGAACAAAGTTTGTGAGTTTGAGGCGCTCTTCGAAGAACGGTTTAGGGAACTCAAACAGAGCCAGGAGGAGACAAGGAGCACCCTCCAGATCCTTCTTAACCATACGGCCCAAGCTGAATAAACCCTTGCCACCACTATCCCCGGTGTCCCAAATTCTAACCCTAACCGCAGTCGCCACACCTCTAACCCTACACTTGCCATCCCAGAACAGCCCAACAGGGCCAACCTAACCCCAACCCAAACAAGTCACCAACCCGCCCACCAAGTTCACACCTTCCCCTGCACCGACCTGATAACTAATACCCCTCTCAGCTAGGACAAGATGAGGGAATACGTCCAGGGACTGGTAGTTGAGAGCCGCAACCGGGCCCAGGATTCGGCCGTCTTGCAAAAGCCCTATTTCGACTGTATTCTGTACAAATCTTACCTTGTCAGGTGATAGCTATAATTATATAACCCTAGCAAGTGCACTAGTTATCAAGTAGTATAAAGATATCGTTCCCACGAGGATTTAACAAAATAAGTATTACAACTATGGCTTCCCTTAATTATTTGGACAACCAAATTTTGGATCTAACAATAGGAACTATTGAAAATTAAAGATAGAAAAAAAAAGAGATAAAAACAAAGGCAATCAATGACTGAACTTGCAACGATTTAACTGAAAGTGCCAAGACTATTGGTCCACCTAACCTTTCCAATGAGCATCAATTTATTTAATATTCCCTTCCAGGATATATCAAACCTACTTCTATCAAGTAACCCTTTGATTCCTCGATTAGAGTTCTCGAGATAGAAAGTGCATTAAGTTCTATGAAAAACCTGTATCATCAGATGAATCATGTATATATATTTCTATATACCATTCAATTCACACTATGAGTTATGTGGTCTATTATATGAATTCCCCGTCTGGTTCATTCACATAAACCAAATCAACTAAGAGGTGGCCAAGCTCCTAATTGCATTATGCATAATAACTCATAGAAAATAGAAAAATAAAAATAGCTTGGTTGAATTAAATAAAAATCAATCCAAGGTCATGGTTAGGCTTTCCATAGCCCCAGCTATAAATAAACTAGTTCATGATAAAGAAGATTAAACAAACAAGGTATAAGAAAGAACTCATGATGTTGCCCTTGAAGTTGAGATCGATGAGCTTGTCTTCTCCTTTCTGCCGCCTTCTTCTCCTCCTAGGTTGCTGACTGCTTCCTTGAAAGCTGAAGCTTTCTTGGAGGACTTTTGATTGCTCCCCAGATTGATTGATGCCTGGTGCTAGTCTGCCCCCCCCCCCCCTCCAACTCCTTTTTGGAGTTCTTTCTCAAAAATAGAAAGTCCTAATTCCTAATGATTAGTTTAGATCTAATCCTATCCTATATCTTATCTAGTAATCTCAATCTCCTTTATCTTTCTATAATTTCATCAAAAAATTAAATCTGATAGGACTCTTTACAATTTCCTTATTCTTGTATTCGTATTGGGCTTCTGCTGCGAATTGGGCTTCTATTGCGAATTAGGCTTTCCTACGAATTTGCTCAGACTTCGGGCCCGATTTTGACTTTGATGCAATCTGAATCTATCAAAACTCAAAACATGAGAATTGTAGAGTGTTTCCTTATATTTCTAGTGCATCTTGAATCATCTCAATCGGAATCCGGATGGGAGAATTATGCCCAGATTACTATGTGGCACTGAAATTGTGCAAAATTACCCGATTAGCCTTATTTTTCTCGTGACGCCTTCTTTCATCCCCTGAATCGAAATACAAGAATAATGAGTCCAATTAAGTACTAATTAAGTATAAAAGACTGAATAGGGATAAAAATATGATAATTTTTATTCTTATCATCAGGTACACCCCTCCTCGGTAGTGGTCGCAATACAATGGACAGAGATGTAGCCTGTAGGAGCATATCAGCAAGTTTGAGGACATCCCTAGCTCCTTCACCCTCAACGGAGACCTCAAAGTATGAAAGTTCTTGAAGTTTCTAATTGGCCCAACATATACATGGTTCATAAGCCTCACCCTCGGGAGCATTGATTCATGGGGCGATCTAGCCAAGAAGTTCCTATCAAAATGGTTCACCTTAGAAAGAAAACTAACGATGGCCGATACACAAAACGTAGAGCAAGGACAAGGAGAGGATATTCTGGCCTATGTCATGAGATTCCAGAAACTTACACACTTTGTCTTCGATGAGCACGCCATTGAGAGAAGTTTTGTCAAGCAGTGTGTTCAAGGCATGCGTCCTACCTACAAAATCGACAATAAAAATATTGAAGTCGAAACCTTCAGCCAACTCTGGAGGTGCACGGAGAGAATGGCACAAACAGTGAAAGACATCTCCCCGTATAATAGAAATGAGAAGTATGCAGTTAACAAGAAACCCAAGAACAATGTAGGACCTAGAAAAGGACCATATCAGTGAGGATTCGACCAAGGGAAGAGAATCGCACCACCACCTCCCCATTTCCCCTAAACAAGGGAGGAGGTGATCATGATCATGAACAAGCTAGTAGAAGATAGGGTCATCAGCCTGTCGCTGCCACTGCTAGGAGTAGACCTAGAGAAATACAAGCGCGGAGGAAGGTGGTGCTACTACCATTAGACACCACACCATGACCTAATGGACTACTTCACCTTAAGGAGATTATTCATACAGAAGGTGAAGCTAGACCAGCATGTGAAGAAAAACCTGGCTCGTCTAGAAACTGACCCCCTCCCCGCCCATACCTAGGGAGGTAACATCAACATGGTTGGGGCATCCAGCCAGTATCAGGCTAACACTCTGATAGAGAAACTGGAACAAAGTGAAGAACTACACTAGTTCTTCACCAAGCATGGGGCCAACACAATGACACAGAAGTTGGCCATCAGAGCATTGGTAGAGGTATTCCAGCACCCTCTACAACCTTACAGTCGGGACCACAATAGCATAGAGTTCATAGTGGACGACATGTTGGCCATGGATCCTCATTATAACAAACCCCTATACATCATGGCGAAAATAGGGGGCTTTGACATGAGAAGATCGATGGTCGATCTGAGAAGTTCTGTTAATCTTATCACTATCCACATGCTAGAGTTGATGAATGTCTAAAAGGATGACATCAAGGGACTGCCTTTAGAGGTAATAGACTTCAATGAAAACCTGTCCATCATCGAAGGATCCATCGAGTTGCAAGTGAAAATCGGGCCATTCAACATAATGCAAGAGTTTCAAGTAATCCAAGGAAGGACCTACTACCATGTTCTCTTGAGGCGTCCACTGATCCATGACCTAGGCTCCGTCCCCTCGACATACCACCAATGCATCAAAGCTAGATACCGAGGGAGATCGATAAGGATCCCGACCACCAGAGCCCAGTTCGACAAGTCCGAGACATATTTACAAGATGCCATCTACTTCATGGAATTCGTGGAGGATGGCGAAATGAAGATCGCCAAGGTCGAGGGAACAAAGTTGCCCCACCTACTTGAAAGCAAACGTGCAGGAACCTTGGAATGGCGGAAAAGAAGCAAATGCGTTCGGGTGATGGGGGACCACGAGAAAGACTACTATACAATCATTGAGGACCATGAGGAAGACGAGCCACCCACAGCTAAGAAAGTCATCTCTGAGGTATAATTTTATTACAATACATTTTGTTTAGCGTAGCCTTATCGCAACATGTACTAGCAGTGAAATTTCCTTTTTTTTTCAAAAGAGTTTAACCTTAATCTATTATTAGTATTTTCCAAATCGAATACATATTTATCACAAAGTTCCTACAATTTTCTAATGGAAGACTCTAAGTATTGTCTCAACCAGTACCATTTCACCGTATCATAAATCGATGTCGCTATGGTAACACCATCAAGCAATAATGCAACCAATGAACATGGCACAAAGGTACCACTTTTAACCACAGACCTATATAGACATAAAACCCTCAAAATCTGAGGCAAATAATAACATGAACAACTTCAAGAGTTGAAAGAAGACACACTGGAATACTGTGATGAGGTCAGAATACCTCCAAGGTGCATGACGGAGTCCATCGACACAGTCGAGGAACCATTAGAAGAGATCAACCTAGCAACTGATGAAACAGACAAAAGACCTTTATACATATCTTCTAAGCTAGTAGTCGAGGACAGAGGAAAACTCATCGCACTTTTACACGAATTTTAGGATGTATTCACCTGGTCATACGACTAGGTGCCAGGGTTAGACTTAGAACTTGTCCACCACTCCTTGTGCATAGATCCAAAATTCTGGCCAGTAAAGCAGCCACAAAGGATTTTCAAGCCAGAAATAACTCTAAAGATCAAAGAGGAAATAGAGCAGCTTTTGAAAGTAGGCTTCAACAAACCTATAGCACATCCTCAGTGGCTCACCAACGTAGTTCTAGTAAAGAAGAAGAATGGGTAGCTGAGGTGTTGCGTTGATTTTAGGGACCTGAACAAGGCTTGCCCACAAGATGAGTTCCCTCTTCCCAACATGGAGGTGTTGATAGACTCAACCGCAGGACATGAGCTTTTATCAATCCTAGATGCTACAGTGGATACAATCAGATCTTCATGGACCCCGCAAACGCACCTCATACAGCCTTCAAGACACCCATAGGGAACTTCTATTACAAGATGATGCCCTTCGGCTTGAAGAATGTCGGGGCAAAGAAGCATGAAGCATTGATCCTCCTTTAAACTTCATTTTCCTTGTTCTCACAATATAGCAGAGTATGAAGCACTGATCCTCGGCCTGATCAAGGCAATAGAAGCTGGCGCAAAGAAGATAAAGGTGATCGGCGATGCCAAATTGGTGATCGAACAACTTGATGTAAGCACGACAATGAAAGAACTAACTATTCTACCATATAGAACCCTGACCTAGAAGCTAATCCACAACCTAGATGTAGACTTCAAACACCAGAATAGAGCCAAAAACAGGTTTGTTGACGCATTAGCTACTTTAGGATCCAAGATGCAAGCCAGCCCGGAGCCAATAGAAATTACTATCCAATTAGTAGACAAACAATCAACTTTCACCCTGAGGGACCGGGTGGAAGAGGAGCATAAGATAGCAATAGATGATTGGAGATACGAAGTAATAAAAAAGCTAAAGAGTCAAGCCATAGGGACACAAGACATCAAGTAAATCGCAAAGTTCCAATTGGTGAATAGGGTGTTGTACCACAGAGAATTGGACAACATAAGGACAAGGTGCTTAGGAAAATCAGAGGCCGAATGATGCTGAACGAAGTGCATAAGACCAGCTTTGGGAATGTCGCAATACCCTATTTCGTAAATTATAGAGGTAAGGGTATTACTGGCCTACGATGAGGTGGGACTCTACCAAGATACAAAGAGGATGCGACAAATGCATCTCACAGATGGACGACAGAGAATGTCTAGTAGTTTGCGAAGAGGACTAGAGAAGGATGTATATAAAATATTTGTAGGAACACACACTCTCCATTGACATTACGTTGAGGAGGAAGCTATTGTCTAAGGTCAAGAGGTTCTATCTCCAAGACAGAGTACTGTACAGGAAATCATACTCAACAAACCTCTGCGATGCTTAGCCAATAAAGAGATTAATGATGTATTAGGAGCAACCCATAGTTCTAAACCTACAGCCCACCAAGGCTTGCTTGCTCTACACAACCACATCCTACATCTAGGCTTCTACCAACCAACTATGATGGAAGACACACAGCGGCATGTGCGCCGATGTCACAAATGCCAAATCCATGGTGAAAGGATCCACAAGCCCGCCAACACCCACCACCCAGTTATCACGCCCTGGCCCTTCCACACTTGGGGGTAGACCTAAATGGGCAGAAGCCATCCCCTTGTGACGAATCTATGTAGGTAACATAGCAAATTTCCTGAGACAAAACATAGTATACAGATTTAGAGTATTGATGTGTGCGCATGCTACACAACACTTTTATTATTATATACATGGTTTTAATGATATTTTGCAATGGTTTTTACCCTAATTGAGCAGAATTCCAGGAAAACTGAGTTTGGGACAATCTAGGGTGAAGAGAGCATACTTCATTCCATCAAGAAGAAAAGCCCAGCCGAAACCCCATGGGAAGCACTGAAGCCACCAAGGAGAGAGGCCCAACTACAACCCAACTAAAACCTTATGGGAGAACAACAGTTCGGCCCATCAAGGAGAACAACCCAACAACAGTTCGTCCCACCAAGAACAGCAGCTCAACCGCAGCCCTAAGGGAGGCTCGAAAAAGGTGGCTGACTTTAGAGAAGGAAAAGGAGGCTGAAAGGAAGAGTATAAAAGAAAAAGAAAAGAGGGAATTAGGGTTCGGACCCTTGAAGACAAAACCAAAGAAGAAGAAGAAGAACTGCTAGAGAAGAGAGAAGGTTGTTGAATGCGAATTGAAGAAGAGATCAAAGATTGATGCAGAAATCTTAGGTTGTCTTCTTTGATTCTGCAATTTGGTAACCTAGATTCGATTAGGGTTTCTTGATGTTTCTTTATTGAATCTTTCTTTTCTTCTTTTTATTATGCGAACCATGATGGATTTCAAATCTGATCTGTAATTAATAATTCAACAGATCCGATTGATTGTGATTCATTCTTGGTATTCTTGATTAGGGTTTTCAATTAATAGAATAATCTTGGCCGAATTGTTCTTGTTTCTTGGATTACTTGAATTGTTAGAGAAAGAGTTTAGGTAATCAGATCATCTAATCAAGAAAGCGGACTGAATGCATCTTAGAGATAATTTGCATGGTTTGTTTGGCATTTATTCATAACTGAATTGATAACCTTCGAATTCTTTGTTCTTAATGCATCTATGGCGATTAAATTTCTAATAGAGATATAGAGATTATTGCTCATAGATAAAGTGGGTGGTGCTCGGGAGAGGCTGCTCATAAAATTCGGGTTTTGCCAACCCAAGACTGAATTCACTTCAGTTGGGCTGCTTAATGATTTAAGTGCTAAACCGTTTCTGCTAGTTTCTTGCATGAAACAATTCTTCTCATCATTAAAGGTGGTCTGATCCGAAACTGCTTAGGGTAGTTTGCTAAGTAGGAGCTAGGGTTTTGCTTTGTTTAATATTTCGGTCTATCGGATAACAAAAGGTTGATTCAGTACTAGTAGTTGTTGGATCAATCCTCATGGGAACGATACTCTACTCATCATTATATTACTTGATCGGATAGTGCACTTGCTAGTGTCTTCTAAGCGCATCAAGTTTTTGGCACCGTTGCCGGGGATTATCACAACAATATTAGGAACCATCAACTGATGTTAATCTGATTTTAATTTTGTACATTATGTTTATGATATTTGTGTATTAGTCTCTTTATGACTTTGACTTGTACAGTTTATGACACACAGAAGTGAAAAGGAGAGCACCATCTACGGTCCCGAGATTGAACGAACTCTCCATCGCCGCCTTAGAGCTTCTAAGCAAGGGAGAGCTGAAAGTGCAGAGATGGCCGAACAAAGGACCATGATGGATTATGCCAAACCAGCCCTCATCGGGGCAGCCTTGAGTATTGTGAGACCAGCAATAGCTGTCAACAACTTCAAAATCAAACCAGCAATCATTCAGATGATTCGGAATACAATTCAGTTCTGTGACTTGACACATGAAGATCCGAACACTCACATCGCCGACTTCTTGGAAATATGTGACACATTCAAACACAACGGGTTAGTGATGATGCGGTGAGGCTCAGATTGTTTCCGTTCTCATTGAAGAACAAGGATAAGACGTGGTTGAACTCTCTACTAGCTGGATCGATTGCTACATGGGATGAAATGGCTTGCCGCTTCCTATCCAAGTACTTCCCTCCGTCCAAGACAGCAAAGATGCGGAATGATATCACCACCTTCTCTCAGCAGGACAGAGAGTCATTGTATGAGTCATGGAAGCGTTACAAAGAATTACTAAGGAAGGTCCCTCATCATGGACTTCCCGTATGGCTGCAAGTTCAGACATTTTATAATGGATTGACCGAAGCCAATAAGACTATTATGGATGCTACAGCTGGGGGATCCATTAATAATAAGACCCCTAAAGTTGCCCATGCACTCATTGAGGAGATGGCTGCAAACAACTACCAATGGTATTCCGAGAGAGCCCAAGTTAGGAGACAGCCCGGACTTCATAATGTAGACACCTATACAACACTATCTGCACAAATCGGTGCCCTCAGCAAGAAGATAGATGAAATGCAATTGGCAGCCATGCATGTTTAGACCATAGCTTGTAAATGGTGTGGGGGAGGTCATGGCAACACCGAATGCCAAGTTGGGAATCAGTACATGCAATCCCCCGAGCAAGTAGACTTTGTTGGTAATTTGCAAAGGCAACAAGACAATCAGTACCCTCGTGCTTTTAACCCCGGATGGAGGAATCACCCAAATCTGTCTTGGCAAAATCAAAATACGGTGAAACCCTTTCCCCAAAATTTCAATCAGCTAGAGAAGAAATCCAATCTAGAGGAGATAATGACCAAGATCATAGCAAGTGCAAAAATGAGATTTTAGAACCAAGAAGCATCAATCAAGAACTTGGAAATTCAAGTGGGGCAGTTGGCACAGATGATATCTTCTAGATTCCAAGGCACTTTACCCAGCAATACCTAAGAAAATCCAAGAGAGAAGGTACAAGCCATTACTTTGAGAAGTGGTAAAGAGTTGCAAGAGGTGGAGAAGAAGGCAAAGGAAGAAGGCAAGATGGGTGCAACCCTAGAAACTGAAAAGAAGGAGGAAGAGCAATCTGATTCAAAGAAAGAGAAAAGTCAACAGCCGCAAGTACCATTTCTGAATAGGCTAAAGCAACACAAATTGGAAAAGGAATTCGGTAAGTTTCTTGAAATTTTTAATAGTTTACATATTAACATTCCTTTTGCAGATGCTTTAGTCCAGATGCCATACTATGCAAAGTTCCTGAAGGAGATATTGGCAAACAAAAGGAAACTGGGAGATGTGGCTACAGTTGCTATATACATGGTTTTAATGATGTTTTGCAATGGTTTTTACCCTAATTGAGCAGAATTCCAGGAAAACTAAGAGTTTGGGACAATCTAGGGTGAAGAGAGCATACTTCGGCCCATCAAGAAGAAAAGCCCAACCGAAACCCCATGGGAAGCACTGAAACCACCAAGGTGAGAGGCCCAACTGCAGCCCAACTGAAACCATATGGCAGAACAGCAGTTCGGCCCATCAAAGAGAACAGCCCAACAACAGTTCGGCCCACCAAGAGCAGCAGCCCAACCGTAGCCCAAAGGGAGGCTCCAAAAAGGCGGCTGACTTTGGAGAAGGAAAAAGAGGCTGAAAGGAAGACTATAAAAGAAAAAGAAAAAGAGGGAATTAGGGTTCAGACCCTTGAAGACAAAACCAAAGAAGAAGAAGAACTACTAGAGAAGAGAGAAGGCTGCTGAATGCGAATTGAAGAGGAGATCGAAGATTGATGCAGAAATCTTAGGTTGTCTTCTTCTTTGATTCTGCAATTTGGTAACCTAGATTCGATTAGGGTTTCTTGATGTTTCTTTATTGAATCTTTCTTTTCTTCTTTCTATTATGTGAACCATGATGGACTTCAAATCTGATATGTAATTAATAATTTAGCAGATCAGATTGACTGTGATTCATTCTTGGTATTCTTGATTAGGGTTTTCGATTAATAGAATAATCTTAGCCGAATTGTTCTTGTTTCTTGGATTACTTGAATTACTTGAGAAAGAGTTTAGGTAATCAGATCATCTAATCAAGAAAGCGGACTGAATGCATCTTCGAGATAATTTGCATGGTTTGTTTGGCATTTATTCATAACTGAATTGATAACCTTCGAATTCTTTGTTCTTAATGCATCTATGGCGATTAAATTTCTAATAGAGATATAGAGATTATTGCTCATAGATAAAGTGGGTGGTGCTCAGGAGAGGCTGCTCATAAAATTAGGGTTTTGCCAACCCAAGACTGAATTCACTTCAGTTGGGCTGCTTAAAGATTTAAGTGCTAAACCGTTTCTGCTAGTTTCTTGCATGCAACAATTCTTCTCATCATTAAAGGTGGTCTGATCCAAAACTGCTTAGGGTAGTTTGCTAAGTAGGAGCTAGGGTTTTGCTTTGTTTAATATTTCGGTCTATCAGATAACAAAAGGCTCATTCAGTACTAGTAGTTGTTGGATCAATCATCGTGGGAATGATACTCTACTCATCATTATATTACTTGATCGGATAGTGCACTTGCTAGTGTCTTCTAAGCGCATCAAGTACCAATGCGGATACTGACTGACAACGGTTTGTCAGTCAAAAATCAAGAAGTCCATGACCTCCTAGGGCAGTACGGGGCAAGATTAGGAACATCTGCGATATACTACCCCTAGGGATACGGCCAGGCAGTGGCCATAAACAAGACATTATTAAGAATGATGAGCAAAATAGTGGTTGATAATCAAAAGGATTGGGTAGACAAGCTATCAAAAACACTTTGGGCTTATCTCACATCTATTAGAAAAAGTACACAGGCGACACCCTATTCCTTAGTCTACGGTCAAGAGGCGGTGCTCTTACTATAGATAAAAGCTATTTCTGCAAGGGTAGCTTTCTCAATGGGTAAGAAAATCAAACCAGAAGATGATGTTAGAGATGCAGCCTCACAGAAGTAGGAGAAGTACAAACAAGTCGAGGCTAATAATGGCAAAAAACACCTAAAGCCTAGAAGTTTCAAAGAGGGGGATAAAGTATTGAAGACATCTCTCGACGTTCAACAAGGCAAGTCTGCGGGGAAGTTTGCACCAACATTGGAAGGGTCGTACTTAATAAAAGAGGTCCATAATTTGGGCTACTATGTGTTAAAAACTATAGACAAAGGCGAGGATGATGAAACCATAAATGGTTCCTAGTTGAAACCTTACTTTAATTAGCTTTGTGTCTTTTGTAATCACACAAGTATATGTACATGTTTTATGAACAATCTACTATGTTTTACATGACTCTTTACTTGTCACTCTTTTGATTTACAATAAAGTCTAGAATTCTAACTGCAATGAAGTTAGCTTTACCTTACAAACCAAGATTACATACATAAAAGTTGTGAAATAAAGAGTACACTACAATTCATTCCAATATGTATCACATACTTACTCACATGCATATCTTGCTTATAATTATACAATCTGTTTTACCATGCTCTCCAAGCCCCGACAACCCCGGGCACTCTATACCACATGCTCCATGCAAAGGTCCTAGCAATCCTAGGTGCAACTCAAAGCCCTAGACACCCCTCGGCACACAACTAAGCCCTAGACACCCCTAGACACACTACTAAGCCCTGGACACCCCAGATACACAACTAAGCCCTAGGCACCCCAGGCACATTACTAAGCCCTGGACACTCCCAAGCACACAACTAAGCCCCGTGCACCCCAAGTACACTACTGAGCCCTAGACACTCCCGGGCACACAACTAACCCCCGGGCACCCCAGACACACTACTAAACCCTGAACACCCGAGCACCCTAGGCACACTACTAAAGCCCTCGACACCCCGGGTACCCCAGGCACAGACAAGCCCTGGCAATCCCAGGCACAAATAAAGTCCTATAAACCCCAGGCACAGACAAGTCCTGGCAACCCCAAGCATAGATAAAGCCTTGGCAACCCCAGTCACAGCCACACCTCCATGTAACCATCGGAGGGCTATGTCGACAGTAGGTTTGACTCCCGTGGAATTCATAAATTCAAATACTCTACTTAACCGCGATGAACTAGGGGAGAACAAACTTCGACTGCCCAATGACAGTAATAACAATTCACTTGCAAACAATGCCCTACGCTCCCAAGGTTGGTTGCGATAAACTAAGCGTCTACTGCACAACTCATAGAGGGCCCTACCCCTTTAAGGTATGGCAACACACAGAGAAGTTAACAAATCATTTAGTGTTCCTCAGCACACAAAAGACAAACCCATTTCTAAACATCAAAGCACATCCTACATTTCAACTCTTTCGCGAGGTGTTCCTTTCGCATCTAATAACGTTTCAATACAGGAACAACCTCTTATCTGGGCAACTCCTCCTGATCGTGCCTCAATCCACACTGCTCAATGTCTCTAAATGCCTTGCGATAAAGTGACACAATGTTTGCACTTGATTACAATAAAACCCGACAGGGAACTCGTTAACTCACACCCATTGCTACAACCCTATTGTGCGATAAGTACACACACATGAGTAGCATACTGCAATTAAGTTCTCTACAAATTCAAATCCCAGGTTATTGCTTACGGAGACTAGACAGAGGACTCATTCATAGCAAACGCTACAAACGCACCGGCAACCTCACTCAACCACCTTAGCACACCGCGATAAACCCTACCACATGAATACTGTAAAGACAAGAAGCACACAGTGCGATCAATAATTATGAAAAATTGGAATACGAAAAAATTTTTACGATACAGGACGAGAATAATATTGAACATAATTGAATTTCTTTGCACTAGTCACCAAAAATAAAATAAAATTATTATACAATCATGGGACAACCCCAGAATAGTCCACTACAGCAAAACACAATCAATGGTCATTTGGCCCACTCTTCCCGTATGGAAGATATGGCATCTAGCACCCCACTAGTTTCCTCAAAATTCTTCAGGCTCTCCAACTCCGCCTTGTATTCCTCGAGGATCCGTTCTTACCGAGCACATTCTTCCCTCAGACCCTTGAGCTTGTTCGCGACTCTAGTGACGCTTGCCTCAACTATTTTCTGGCGCCCACGGACATCCTTCATGGAATGGAACGGATCAATCTGATGTATGTCCTAACCAGCCTTCCAAAAGGCATGTGCTAACACAACGACGCACTGCTCTGATCTGGTCCATGAAGAAACCTATCGATGAAAAAGCCCGACAGGCCTCCAGCCAGTAGGCGAAGTCAGTCCATGATAAATCCTTTAACGGGAGGACCATTACACGACCCATTAACGTAGCAACGGTGTTCAGGGCAGGACCTACAATCTCTGGATGTAGTCTTCCTTCTGGAAACCACTCAGCATAAATCGTAATTGACACGAACTGAGCAACTGCACTAGAGACGCTGTACTGCACGCCTTTACCTTGAACCCGTACCGGCTCCACCACTGGGAAGTGCAACAACGGGATGCTGTGATTGTCACAGTATTCTAGCAGTTCCTGCCATATCTGAAGCAGTTCCTCCTCGTACGACAACTCCTCGGGAGGAAAGATAATGCTGGGCTCCGTCTCTTCACTCCCTGAGTGACACTCCGCCTCAGCCAAGACCTCAGGCCCCACAGAGTTGTTTTCCCCAGTCTGCATAGAAGCATCCCCGGTGACGCCACCTGCTGCAACAGGGGACTGAGGCTCAATAGGAACTGCACCCTCCACACCCCCGGGGCCTTCGGCATCACTAGTGGCCGCATCGGAAGACTCTGCACCATTGGTCGCTGCTCCCGTGTTAGCAGCCAGCTGACTTATCCGATCCATAGAAACGGTGTTGTCACCCACAACACCCTCAGCAACCACGGAATTGACGCTAGGGGGCTGCATTTCCCTCAACTCCTCAGCCAAGCGCCTAAAGAAAGGCGTGTCTGGCACCCCAACCGGATACTCAGAGAAGAGTGCCTACGATAGAGCCACATACAAATAGTCAGCTTAACGATACTGTTATATATGCCAAATATTGAACGGGTAATGAAACACAGTCATGATCTAGCTCTTGATCCACTTCATCGACGCCCAAGACATCCTTGCCGGGTTGAGCTTCATCATGGTCAACCCGCCTCAGAACAAAGGATTGTTTTACGGTTAGTTCTCACAATATATACTTAACAATAACAAATTCAAATTTAAAACATGGGCTTAAGTGCTCACCAAACCTGCCTCGACAGAGGAGGTAACCAGAGCCTCTGTTGCCTGCTCCAGAGGAACCACTAGAACCTCCATGTTTGCACAAGCGCTATCACTCTCCACAGACTGCACAAACGAAAAGTAAACAGAGTCAGCATAGTCTCCGTAATACAGTTGAGGAAGAAAACACAAGACACAAGACAAAAGCGACATACCAAAGCATCATCCCTAGGACCCCGCTTCGGGCGAGGGGGAACTTTCCTCTTCATTTGCTCACTTGAGAACCAGACGATACCACCCCCGGGAGAGGATACCATAACTGCCATCTCTACTGGCTTCACGACCGGAACAGTCCTTCCTACAGGAGTTGTTGCCAGAGCCCCCTGGCCACTCCCAGGCTAATGGGATGATGCCACAGCTAGAGGTTCCGGTACCGCACCGGACCATGGAGGGCGGGGCACCCTCGCAGACCTTATCCTCTTCGCAACCGGGGGACGACTACTCTCCCCCTCCTCCAAAACCAGAGGCCCCATCTTGCGCTTAGCCCAAGCCCTCTCTGACAGTTGTAGCACAGCAGGGGTTGGGATGGCACCCCGGTTGGCGGCATGACCTTCTGGAGGAACCAAAGAATGACGAAGCTGGGAGGTCTTCCTAACTACCTCCTGGAAGCCCGCAAACAATGCACAAAGATACGACAACTGAAGAGCCCTACATCTTTGCACCCTAAATAAGCCTGCAACCGGCAAATGCGAGCACCCTAGAAAAGCTCGGTCGTGCCTCCGAGTGCAAAAGACATCTTCTCCTGAGGACTGTAGAAACTGGCCACCCAGATCGTCATATCCAAACTGGCGCATCACCCCATCTAGACGGTAGACGGCCAGTTATGCCTCACCAGTACAATCAAGGTAGGCCACTACCCTGGGCCACACAATCAATCGCATTACACCCGCAATGGCACTGTCGATATCCATCGCACACTTTTGATTGGCGTCACTAGGAACAGGTGTGCCGACACATAACGGGATCGCGTTGCGAACCGGGTGAGCTTAGGGCCTCAATTCAAATCCGTCCAAAGAAGCCAACCCCACGCTGATTTCAGCCATCTTGAAGCTCTTATCATGAGCAGCCTGCTACCACCTTTTCCCTCTACAAACATCAAAGACTTTCTCCTCGAATTGCTCCCCATGCAAAGTAGCAACAGGAACCTAGAAATGTGTAAGCGGACGCAGAGTAATGGCAAGATCGAATTGCTCGCAAATATACATCTAGAGGAATGGCGCAAAAATATAACTAACAGGCCACTTACAACTTGGATCCACTCATTGAGCTGATCATAGAGATAGCCCACAAACATTAAGGCTAGAGGTAGTTGATGGCTAGATAAGGCAAGAACAGCGAGCGGTACCAAAGAAGTACTTAAACCGCAATCGGGAGGACCCGGGAAAAGGAACCGAGAGACGACGTACAAAATGAAGGTCGCCAGATGGCACTGACTATCCGCGTTTCTCACCATTACGTCCCGTGCGCCACAGGATTCGAACCAGAATTCTATCAAGTGGTCCAAGGACATCTTCCTGAGAGAAGTGATCTGATCTTCCTACGCCTTGAACACTGCAATCTCATGAGGAAGCTTGTCGCACAATTCCCTGTATTCTGCTAGAAGAGATTCGACATGCTGAAGATGATGGGCAGATAAGGCACCACCAATGGGCAGCGCCAACAAGGCAGCTGCATCTTCGACCGTCATTATAAATTCCCCAAAAGCCCCGACAAATGTGTGTGCGGCAACACTAGTGCTCCAACAAACTTCCCACATACTTCAAACCCTTCCTACCAGATAGACCCGGGTAACAATCCACGAGTATAAGCAGACTGGAATCCTACAGCATCCGGTAGTACATGGGGTTTCGAAAACATACTTCGCCCAAGCAATATAACTGTTGGGGGATTTTGAGCTATCAGTCCTGGGCTCCTACATTTGTAGGACATTGTAAAAACTCGAGTTGGAAGGGAAATCTTTTCTTTCTGTATCTATCTCCATCAGCCGATTACAAGATTTATATAAAAAGGTAGAGTTAAGTTAGCTCCCTCTTGCGATTAGGATACAAACTCCTAAACGAATAAGGAAAATCAAACCAAGAACAACAAGAACAACTATACAACAGATAGGACTCATACAACAAGAGATAAGACTACGCTACTAAGAAGGTGCGGGCTTAATACCCCCCCTCAAGTTGGAGCATGTAAACGGGAAATGCCCAACTTGGCAAGAAGATGTTCGAATTGTTGCCTGCCTAGGGCCTTCGTAAACATATCAGCAAGTTGCTCAGAAGTCCTGATATAGGAAGGCCGTATATTCCCATTCTGAATTTCATTGCGGACAAAGTGACAGTCTACTTCAATGTGTTTAGTCCTCTCATGGAAGACCGGATTCGCAGCGATATGCAAGGTTGCTTGACTATCACAGTGTAATCGCATAGGATCAGGATGACCAACTCCTAACGAATGCAACAACCCTTTTAACCATTTCAATTCGCATGCAGCTGTTGCCATAGACCTGTATTCCGCCTCAGCCGATGATCTGAACACTGTAAGCTGCTTCTTTGTCTTCCACGAGATAGGTGCTTGTCCCAAAAATACAAAGTATCCAGTGAGAGAGCGTCATGTCAGTAGACACCCGGCCCAATTAGAATCACAGTAAGCATACAATTGAAGATCACTGTCGGCCAGAAGGAAAATTCCCTGTCCCGGGTTACCTTTCAAATATCGCACCACACGTAAAGCCGCCTCCCAGTGTTCTTCACGGGGGTTCTGCATAAATTGAGCAAGCACATGTACACAGTAGGACAATTCAGGACGGGTAATGATTAAGTAAATTAAACGACCCACAAGCCTCCTGTAACTCTCTGGTTTTACCATCAGAGGACCATCTGCCAGAGCTAGTTTATGATTTTGTTCCAGGGGAAGTCCAACTGACTTAGATCCTAGCAATCTAGTTCAGATATGATATTCAAAGCATACTTTCGCTGACAATGGACAATACCTTTCTGGCTTCTGGCGACCTCCACTCCTAAAAAATACTTCAAAGCTCCCAAGTCTTTCATGTGGAAGCATTGGCTCAGATACTTCTTGAATCTCCATATAGCATTGCCATTATTTCTAGAGATGACAAGATCGTCCACGTACACCAAGATATTCAACTGTTCCTGCTTCCATCGTAGTGTAAACAAGGAGTAATCAGATTGTGACTGGGTAAAGCCATACTGTTTCAAGGCCGTCGTTAGTTTAGCAAACCAGCAACGAGGGGCCTGCTTCAAACCATAAAGCGACTTGCGCAGCTTGCACACCTTCCCAGGTAGTCTCAAAGCAAATCTAGGGGGCATCTTCATATACACTTCTTCTTGCAGATCTCCGTCAAGGAACACGTTCTGCACATCCATCTGATGTAGTTCCCAGTTTTTAGCCGCAACCACTGCAAGGAATGTACGGACTGTAACCATCTTTGCCACAGGCGCCAATGTTTCATTGTAGTCTATTCCTTCAACCTGTTTGTTTCCGAATATCACCAAACGCGCCTTGTACCGCTCTATTGTGCCATCTAAGTGGTACTTTATCTTGTAGACCCATTTACTTCCGAGTGCCTTTTTCCCTGGCGGCAAGTCCACCACTGTCCAGGTTCTATTGTTTTCTAAGGCTTCAATTTCCTTTCTCATTGCCTCTCTCCAACGAGAGTCCTTGATAGCTTCTAAATAGCTTTGGGGCTCATGATTAGCTGTGACAGCTGCTAAGAAAGAGCGGTGTCGCAAAGAGAATTTATCACAATTCACATAATGTGTTATAGGATAGGGAGTACCTGAGGAGTGAGATTGGCAAGATGAATTGGTAGAAGGGCTCAGACTATGGTCGGAACACCATGTGGTGTGTATGATGTAATCCTTGAGACGGGTGGAAGGATGCTTCACTCTATGACCTCATCCAAGTTGCTTATTATCTGCATTCGTTTCTTCCATAGAACCCCCCTTACTCCATGCTCCCTTTCATTATTTTCACACCTGTCGCCTTGTCCTGTCTCTCTTATGACCTTACAAGTACCATTACCCCTTCCTCTTTCACTATCTTCTTCGCCACACTCTTCAGTTTCCTCTTGGTTATAAGTAAGAGTACCATCACCGGGTTTGTGTTTGACTTGTTTTTCTTCAATAGCATAAGGAAACTCAGTTTCTGAAAACACCACATCCCTGAAAACAAAGTATTCATTATTTTCTAAGTCATAAACTCTCCACCCCTTCTTGCCAAAGGGGTATCCCACAAAGACACAACGTTTGGCTTTACTTGCAAACTTGTCCCTGGTACGATTCAGGCTTCGTGCATAACACAAACACCCAAATGTGCGTATATGTCTGTAGCTTGGTTTCTGCCCATACAGCATCTCATACGGTGATTTACCCAAAAGGAGAGTGGAGGGGGTCCTGTTGATCAGATAACCAGCTGTCATAACACATTCTCCCCAAAACTCAATAGGGAGGTTGGCCTGAAATCTAAGAGCTCTGGCAACATCTAGTATAGGTCTATGCTTTCTCTCGACACATCCATTCTGTTGCGGTGTTTCAACACATGAGGTCTGATGTATTATACCTTGCTCAGAGAAATATTCCTTCAAGCAAGTAAACTCAGTACCATTGTCGCTTCTAACTATCTTCACCAATTTTTCATATTGTCGTTTAATCATAGTAAGGAAGTTTTGTAGTGTTTTGCCCACTTCACTTTTGTCATTAAGTAAGAATATCCAAACGGCTCTTGAGAAGTCATCAACAATGGTCAAAAAATACGTGGCACCACAAGACGTCCGTACCGAGTATGGACCCCATAAATCACAATGAATTAAATCAAAAGTTCCTTTAGCATTGTTTTCACTAGAATCAAGCGTACCTCTTGTCTGTTTGGCTTTTGAACAAACTCCACATATCCTATTTCTACTATCACATCTAAAGTTCAAATCAAGAAGAAGTTTAATTACTTTCTCAGAGGGATGACTCATTCTCTTGTGCCATAACTCGTATGAAGCTTTAACCTTTGCTTTGTGAACCTTGCTTGAGCACGCACCTTTGAAGCAGTAGATCCCTCCGTGTAGTTCACCCGCACCAATCACCATCCTCGAAGTGTAGTCCTGTATAACACAAAACTTATTAGTGAATTGGATATTACAATTTGACTCTTCTAATAATTGCGACACAGATATCAGGTTTCAATTCAAACAAGGAACATAAAGCACATTAGTAAGCTTCATGTGATCATTCAAAATGACGATCCCTTTCTTTATTGCCATGACATACTTTCCATCAGGCAATCCAACCTGACAACCGGTCACGGTCTCGGTATCATGCAGGTGGTTCAGGTTTCCTGTCATATGGTGTGAAGCTCCTGTATCAATTATCCAATTCATACCTGTCAACTTCTCGTTTGTGCTGGGTTTGCAAGAATTCAACAGATTAAGAAAAGTGGACCACTGTTCATTAGTCAATCCACCGAAAGCAGTGTGATCTCCCTCTGTCGTGTGGGTCGGTTCAGAAGTTTGCCCTACCGCTTGTGCTGCATTTGCTCTCTGTCTGCCTCCATGTCCACGACCAGATTTACCTTGTGTTCCTTGGCCTCGAGCTTTCCCACTCCCAGTGGATCTCGGTCGGTCTCCTCACCAATCCGAGTAGTCGATAAGTTCAAAGCAACTCTCAGCCTCATGTCCTGTGCGTCCGCAGTTTGTGCACGCTCCAGATTTTTCTTTTGTATCGTGTCCCGTTCTTTTTGTGCCACCTTGAGCTTGCACAGCAAAGCTCATCGCCTCTTTTCTTTCTTCTTTGCCGCGGGTCATGGTTCTCAGCCGCTCCTCTTGTATCACCATGGCATAGGCTTTGTTCAAGTTTGACAGCAGATTGGTGCCCAGAATATTGGAACGCACTGTTCCATATACTAAGTCATCCAATTCCATCAGAAACTGATGGACTCTTTATTCTTCTCGTCTCTTCTCCAGTTTTGCAGCGATGTTGCAGTTGCAGCCCGCACAGACGCATGTCGGGATTTGCTCATAGTTAGCAAGTTTTTCCCAGATTTGCTTCAGTTTTCCATAATATGTCACGATTGGGAGACCTGCCTGTTTGCTTGTCGCAAGATCTGCCTTGAGTTGCTATATCCTTGGCCCATTGCCCACTGAGAACCGTTCTTTGATGTCGTCCCACAGGTCCTTCACAGTCTCCATGTACGTGATTGTAGAGCGTAGGCTTGGTTCTATCGTATTGAGGATCCATGAAACCAGCATCGAGTTTACAGTCCACCAGTCTTCTAGCTCCGGTGAATCATCCGCGGGCTAAGATATAGTTCCATCAAGAAATCCGATTTTCTTCTTGGCTCAGAGCGTGATTCGCATTGCTCGAGCCCATTCCTCGTAATTATCTCCTTTCAATTGGACTTGGGTAATTATATTACCCGGATTGTCGTTGGCTGCCAGGTAGTACGGTGAGACCACCTTTCTGCTTCCACCCTCACCTTCATTCTGCTTCTCTCTTCCATCCGCCATGATTGATCGGCCAAAGCAAGATGTCTCCGTTTCCTTCTTGATTTCAGCGAAGATCAGATACCGGCTTTGACTGACTGTCGCAAACAGAGCTCTATAGAATCCTCAGAGATCCACTTCATGAGCAATGATCCGAAGTAATCAACTGTCGCAGCCACCAACTTTGATAATCGGAAGCCAATAGAGTTCTGCAAACTCTTCAGTGATCTGTTCTATGAACAGAGGTCAGAGAGGGTCGAATGAGCAATGATCCGAAAAATATTGCAGCCACCAGCTTTGACGATCGAGAATAGAGTTCTGCAAACTCTTCGGCGATCTGTTCCACGAACAGAGGTCAAAGAAGATCGAGCATTGCAGTCTCAGAAGGCGGTGCGAAAGTCGGACGTTCTTCGCTCTGATACCATGTAAAAACTCGAGTTGGAAGGGAAATCTTTTCTTTCTGTATCTATCTCCATCAGTCGATTACAAGATTTATATATAGAGGTAGAGTTAAGTTAGCTCCCTCTTGCGATTAGGATACAAACTCCTAAACGAATAAGGAAAATCAAACCAAGAACAACAAGAACAACTATACAGCAGATAGGACTCATACAACAAGAGATAAGACTATGCTACTAAGAAGGCACGGGCTTAATAGACATGGACTAATTGGATTGACCACATAAGCACAACAGTTCGTTTCCCTGAACAGGATCGGATATGCCCTCTATACCTCTTGCTACCAGAACCGGAGGCCAAAAGTCCTGCTCCCCTATGGCGGTTAGAACGGCCTCCCCATCCGGCAACAACTCTACCATTCAACCTCCCTAACAAAATCAACAAATGGACATTCAGTCATTTTCTCTACTTTCTTCTCCATTCTCCCTTCAGACCGCTTCTTTGCCTGCCATCGACGTGGAGCCATAGATGAAGAACGAAGTAGAAATGAAATGGAAAAAACTGTTAATCAAACATAGAAATCGAACTCGCAACCGGAAACAAAAACCCAAATAGATCGTGAAAGGAAAACACCTGCACACACACAACAAACTAAATGGCATCGAAGAAGATGAAAGGACGTCTATGCGACGCCCGAAATAAAGCTTAGCAAGAAAGCAACCGTAGTAAATTACTCACATACTTCCAAACAGGCAGGGTTGCAAAGACGCATTAATTCAAAAATGCTGCCCTGTCAGTAACCGCCATCGCACGCGCATCAGATATCGAATCACTCACACACGTGCGGCTGACCCACATTTATTATGGAGTATCACATGAGGAGACACAATAAAGGATTGCCACGTGGATACCCCTAGCAGGCTTTCTCTGCCGTCACTAACTACAAGACCTCACAAGACGCGAAGTCACCCGAATCGACAAGAAATAGACATCGGGAACATGATCCAATGATCACAAAGAAAGGGACTCTACCTCTTCCTTCCCTCCTAGGACGGCAGCCCAAAAAGGTCACATAGAGATACTAATGCCTAAAACAACTAGAGCGGCTGGAACTCGGCATAAACTCCCAACAGCCATTTCTAGAGAAGGACAACCACATCGGCACATCTGCCAACTAAAGAAAATGTCGCTTAACACACAATAAGGGGGTTAACGCGCAAACGGATATCACACAGATATAACCAAATTCAAAAGCTTACAACTATTTGCGATCATATTTAAAATATATATATATATATATATCAAATAACAGAAGAACACTAAGATCAACACAAAACAATAGCAAGGGTATAACATTTCATTCAAATAAGCTACAATGATTAAAACATTACAAAAAACACATGCCCATGCCTCACAAAGTGGCCCATTCATCCATCGCCTCTATATTTTCAAGCAAAGGACTTCAAGCCTCGAACGTCGTTAGCTCGCCCACCTCTGCTACGTATGCCGCCACCAATTCGTGCTAGCGACTGCACTCCGCCACAAGGTCCTCTAACTTCTTAGTAGCTTTAGTGAGCTTCGCCTCATCCGCCTCAATACGATGGCACACGTCCCTCAAAGACCACCTATAAACTAATGGTGATTCTCCAAGATCGGCCTTCTAGAATACATGCACTAGTAGAATGACGTGTTCTTTAATATACTTGACGTGAAAGTCGATGGTAGAAAATCTTTCACAAGTTTTCAACCACCGCGCAAAGATGAACCAAGACATCTGGTTGAAAGGGAGATTCATAACCTCGCACATTATTGTCGGAAGGGAGTTCGAAGGGAGGCAACCTACCACCCCGAATAATCACCTCCACAAACTTCACCACTGACTCCATCATCGCCTCCACAAGTTTTCAACCACCGCGCAAAGATGAACCAAGACGAGCGCGTTGGACAGGAATGCCATCCATGGCCTCATAACCCAAAGGGCTATGGAATTTTCCTTCGAATGTTGTACGAGCATCCGGTGGACCATGGCAAATTCTGAATCATTGCCTACCCTATTAGGTGCTGACTCTATTGGAGACAATGGAGTGGAGCCAACGGATTCGCTAATTTCCATCACGCGCAGGGCATCAGGAGCCCTAGCCTCTCTTTGTGCACTATGTTGATCAATAACCATTACTAAACGCAATATGCATTGGAAAACAAGACAAGAAAAACAAGAAGGCTGGATTAAATGGAGACAATAACAAACAATAAGACACACCGCACCCTTTTATACACAACCCACGGCCTGGTAACAGGGGAGCCGAACAGACACACCTAGACGAATCGTCACAAAGAGCAGTTTCAAATAATTTACAGATTTACACGATGGCGCACACGTTTGAACGTATCGATGTATACAACATTCATTACATTAGGACAAAAGGAGACGGCCGTCATATTCGAATACCCATTAATAACAAACAATGGCCACCGCCGAGCCATTAGTCATCAACCATTACCATGCGGCGAAAACAAGCACTTATTCAACAATTATAACCAGGGTTGCCTTTGCTGATTTCCTTCCTGTCAACGGTTAGGGGGCTAGAATACAATTAGTGTGCGACATTAATTGTGTCCAGCAAGAAAATCACCAAAAGACAAAGGGGCTAAGTCATAGATTATAATTCACCATCAAACGCGAACACAGGGTACATGCGATCTACACAAAACTACAGGGCAGGCAAAAACTCCAGACCCAATGCACACAGACGAACCTATCGCAAAACCTGAAGACGAAAAGGCAATGTGCTTACCGATAAGCTCCCACTTACCTATAAGTAGGGGAGCTAATGTAGGTATATACCGCTCACTCAAACCCTCAAAGAACACTCAAACATCAGGATCAACACAATAGAAGCATGAGCAAGCAGCTATCAATCGACCCCCATGTTGTGATGAACTTGCGATACACTGTCACCTCTGCGATGAACTCACAATACATGTAACAAAACAACAATAAACCCACGACCCACCGAGCCCAATCAGTGCCCGAACCTAAAAAAACCCTACAGGGACCCGTCCAAAGGACCCAAGCCCACCTGAGCGTGCGATGAAGCTACACCCGCTACAACATGCGATGAACTCACAGCCCGCAAGCCGACTCTTGACGATGGGTTAGAAGGGACAACAGGTCGAGCCCATGGTGAGGACTGCGTGTGCCTGGACACACATGGACCCATGACAGCAAAGAGCCCTTCAACCGCCACATGGAATCAACCAAGTACCAACCGCCGAACAGTGACGTCACCATTGCCACATAAGATTAGTTGTAATGCGCAAAAAGGTAGTAACACACGTGAGTAATGAGGGATCTCAAGGATAAGGAAAGCCAATCCCTGAGAAGATCCTCATGAAACATGTGGCAATACCCCAACAACACATCCAATAATTGACAGCGAACCAAATATTCCCTTCCCTGATACAGAGCGAATATCCTCATCTCCTACCTTTTAGGATCTCAGGATCCCCTCCATAAATAGGAATCCTCCTCGTATCAAAAATCATCCGAGCCCAAGCAATCTGTCACCTAGGACCCCCGAGTTCTCCCCATTTCCTACATCCTCAACCCAAAGATCCTCACTTTCCTGTCCACGAGACATTTCTCTGTCTTTCAAAGAGACCACTCCTCACCCCAGCCTTACCATGCCTACATCGTGTAAGTTGATAAACCTTATTTGAGTCCCTCCGATCCGGGTGGGATGAGGATAATGTCCATTTACGTGCGGCGTGATACCGAGGAGATCGGAGACAGTTGGCTTGCTTTTAGAAGGAGATTATGTGGCACCTCAATAGGTCGGTGCATGCAAACTGCTCGGGACCCTTGTCTTAGCTGACTGACCCGAGGTGCCCAATGTGACTTGGACTGCTGAGGTGTTCAAGAAGATTGACATGTCGTCTAGTCGATAGGTCACCCCACGTGTCATCGTATTATAGGTTGGGCCAAATTGTCCATCATCAGTTACAAAAATTTCTAGTATCATAGTTGAACCCCAATGTTTCACCATTCATAATAAAAAGGGTAAATCTCTTAAACTAACCCTACTGTTCATGAAATTGACAAACTATACCCTTACAATTTACATATTGTCTTAAGCTACCCTTAAGTTTTCTGACAATTGTCTAACACCTCCCTTGCCGTTAATTTTCCGTCACACTCTGTTCACATGTGACATCACGTGTGTTAATTATTTTAAAATTCCTAAAACACCCTTATTATTCACCGCCGCTATTGGGACAACGTCACCAGTGGAAATTACTTTGACAACAGAACACCAGGACCATCTTGATGTCTCTAATTCTCTTCGCATTCATCATCCAAATCACTTCTTTATCCCCACATGGTATCACCATAAAAGAGAGGCTCTACATTTGCAACCAAAGATCTTGGCCAGACGATCGTTACTAAGCTGCAACTTCAATTACTAAGCTACAACTCACAAATGGGCATGACCACATCGTTGATGGAGTTGGAACCCAAAAGCCAGTTGAGTGATAGGATGTCTGGCTACAAGGCTAAAACCCATTGACTTCTTCCCTATGTATCGATGATCGAAAATGGCCGAAGCCGGAGTAGAGAGCTTCTTTGTCTGGTAAGCTTTGTTAACTTCAATGAGAGCCAGAGTAGAGAGCTCATCAACATGATCACCGCTCTCTTCTAAATGAAACTAAGGAGCTGGAGGTCCAAATGAGGATTACATATCAAACTCTTCGGTTGATTTGCGAGAGCAAAGCAAACTATTTTGCATTATTTTCTCTAGAACCATGGAAATAGGGTTGCACCTATGAAGGGATCCCACTTCCTCACTTTCAGTCCCCTCTTGTGCTGGTTTCTTTCCAGCTTGAAAGTCCCCAAATCCATGAGATTGCAGTCCATTCTAAGGCTTTACTTCCATCATCTTGACCCCTCTATTCGGATATCAATGCTTAAATCTCATGGTGCAATTTTTATTTTGTATCTCACAAGGTGGGGAATCATCCTCTCATGAGACCTGACATCAAATACTTCGAGACCCAACAAATAAAAGGACTACATCACTTCTGAGATCCTAACTCTTGACCCCTCTGTGCGTCTTCTATTGGCATTGGAGGAATGTGAAAGTGGATCGAGCTTCCTGTAAACAAAATTCAAAACTTGATTGATCATCCCAATAACTTTCCTTTCTAAATGTTAAAGCCTTCCCCAATCAAGAACCTGTGGTTTCATCAAAACAATCCAGCTTGTAAACTAAACTGTCACTTGCATCACTAACCTTGTTTGACACATTAACCAATCGGTGTCTCTTTTGCAAACCTGAACTTTGGTGACTAGGAATGGGCTGAGGTAGTTGTCCACTCTAAGCTTAGTGTCGATAGCAACTTCTTGCCCGCACACTGACCGGGATATGTAGCCAGGGGTGGCCCTCTCCGCTCCCCTCCTCTCTCTCGCTAGCCCTGTTTGACACAACAACCAACTCGATGAGCAATTGAGCGTAGAGCCTTGTTTTGATTTCTTCTATTTCCTCGTCTCTCTCTCTCTATCTCTCTCTCTCTCTCTCTAACTGGGATGGACACAACCCCACTCCCATGTCTCTTGCTCTCTCTTTACTAGTGGCGGCAACTCTCGCTCTCTCCTTACCAGTAGTGGCAACCTATTGAAATAGTCATCCATTTTTTATGACTCTTGCTGTTTGTTCCAGCGATTGTGGACCGATGAAGACAAGATCGACCTCCTAACTGACAGTAGGGCAGATGTGGATTGACGAAGCGATTGTGGACTGACGAAGCCAGGAGAGAAGAAACCCGCTGTTTTTTATGACGCTCACTGTCAAAACCAGCATCCTCTCCCACGAAGAGCAATGAACTGGTCTACACATTCAGTTGGGTTTTATTTTGAATTTTGATGAATAGTGAAGGGAAAATTTGGTATATCATTTTTTCTGTT
Source organism: Nelumbo nucifera (assembly GCF_055504915.1). Lineage (NCBI taxonomy): Eukaryota > Viridiplantae > Streptophyta > Magnoliopsida > Proteales > Nelumbonaceae > Nelumbo > Nelumbo nucifera. Next base: position 28,233,595 of record NC_142656.1, on the reverse strand, counting down.
AGTGTTTAACGGCTTGTCAATTTTTAGAAAACTTAAGGGTGGCTTAGGGCAATATGTAAACAATAAGGGTATAGTTTGTCAATTTCATGAACAGTAGGAGTAGTTTAAGAGATTTACCCTAATAAAAATGGTGAAGAAGGGGTTGTTGCCATTTCAGGTTTATATTTCTTGAAAACTAACAAAAAGATGTTTTCATTTTAAAACAAAATCTTATGTATTGACAAATACTTCCAGAGTGAAAATTTCTCAATTTTTTATTTGGTCATTATGGACACAAATCTAGAGTATAGAGCATCCAAAAATAATTATAATTTTAATATGTTATATTTTTATAAATATTAATTAATTTAATTATATATACACTAATATCTAATATTTTAATTACTGAATCAATTATTAAAATTATGAATATTATGATGAGGTTGCCTTGTGTTAGTCCCAGCTAAAATCTCATTACAAGACATTGAGTTGGTGCATGTTTGTTGCCATACAGCATTCCCTCGTGATATTCCAATAAATCCTTAAGCACTAGAAAATAAAATGTAAATATTGATACATTCAAGTACTAAGATTTGTAATGAAACCTAGAAAACTAGAAAAGTTAGTAAGATGATAAAAACACTTTATAAACCACAATAAATTGATTTAGGTGTAATAAACAAATAAAACACAATAACAATCTTACATAATAATTGAATATGTATTTCCTTTTATATGCGTGGTTGGAATGTTTCTCCATTGGTTCTCTTATATTGCCATACATATCAAAGTATGCCCTTGATATTAATACCCTCCATTTTGTTTTTCCTTCTTATGATGACTTTATAATTTAACACAAATATGATCCACCCTGAGAATGATGCAATCTTATAAGACATAAAATTAGTTATAAAAAACTAAAAAAATTAAATTAAGAGATCTAATAACCATGTGTTAAGTTTAAAGGAGCCTTTGAAAACATTTTTATTCTTTCTTACAATTAAATACATGCAGTTTCTCTATCTATCTCTCTCTCATAGTAAATACTGTGTCAGCACCCAATTTTGCTCAGTTCGCCACCTGAACCTCTAATTCCCCTCAAACTCCTGATCAAACCTTTCCAATCATTTCAAAGCACTAGAAAACCTAACGAAGCTAAATTTTAACCTAAAACCCCTAGATATTCATCATTAAATCTACCCAATACCTATTTGATGGCCCCGATTAACCCCTATTTACACCTTGACCATTAGATCAAACACCACCATCAGACCCAAGACCTCCTAAAATCCCTACCCATGAAATTTCAACTCAAGATTCCTCCATTTATCCCTCAATTACACTAAGATTCCCTTTTGAGCATTTTCGTTAGCCTAAACACCTACAACCCAGATCCCCTTGATCCAAACACATCTAAACCAATCAAACCACATCCTTGAACCCTAGGTACACCAAAACATATACCCATAAAGTTTCAATCCAAAATTCCCCTATTTACCCTTTCATCAAGCTCAAATTATATTTTTTAACCATCTTATATACCTAAATTCCCATGATCTTGAAACCCCTAAACCAATCTGACTCTACCAATTGATCCAGAATACCAAAACTCCCTGCCTTGTCAAGTTTCAACCAAAAATACCTTTGTTTTCTTATCCATTGCATCAAGATTCTATTTTGAGGCTCTAGATTGACTAGATCAAGGCCCTTCCAAATCTGGTTGATCCGGGCCCAGTTGGGCCAATCTAATCCCACCAATCAATTCAGAATGATCAATAACCGTACCCTACCAAACCAGTGTATATACTCAGTTCCTTCTATACCCTTCATTTCTTAACTTGAACCTCTTGAAAGCTTATGGTGGAGCTCATTAGGACATTGAAATTATTAACTGTCGAATACTTCGAGGAGTCTGCCTGGCCGGCGAAGGAGGAGAGAGAAATAAGGTATTTGTTCACTTTCTGTAATCTGAGTGCAGAACTGGATGAGTTCCAAGCAGTCAAGTATGTTGGATAAGCTCGGCTCTTCCCCTTAGCTCATTTGTGATAATATTCCATTTCCATTGTTCTCTATGTCCTCATTGTCGCGGTGACGGCTGGTGACGGTGATGGGTGTAGGATGAACAACCGCTCCACAACAAAGAGGCACATATTTCTTTTTCAAGCAAAGCTTTGAAAAATTAGAAAGTAGGGGTTTTTCATCATTTGGGTTTTATTTTGAAAATTTGATGAATAGTAAAGGGCAAATTCAACATTTCGTTTCCTTCCATTAGCACTTAAGGTAATGTCAATTGTTAGAAAACTTAAGGGTAGCTTAAGACAATATGTAAATAGTAAGGGTGCAGTTTATCAATTTCATGAACAGTAGGGGTAGTTTAAGAGATTTACCCTTGAATAAATGACAAGATTTAAATGGACGTATTCCTCTAAAACTTCATTTAATGATCAAGAATAGTTTATTTGATTATAATTTTTATATGTGAATGATGCAAATAGTCCTATGATTTCTATTAGATCATCTCTTCTATCAATGTTGTGAGAATGCAATGGCTTAAATAAACTTCATGGAATACATAAAATTGTGCTCTTCTCTCCTAATGCCAAAAAGAGAGTAAGACATTGAGGGGGAGAAAAGTTAGCAAAAGTGAAATTTAGTTATGATTTATTTTCATTGGGTGTGATTGATCGATTATGTTTGAATGAATGCTCTACATATGATAATAATTAATAATTATTTATGACAATAAATAATAATTATTTTCATTTTATCTAAGTAACTTACTAAATTATTTTTACTATGGTTAATTAACTTTTATTATTTTCAAATGGAATATAAATGGACTATAATTTTTATGATATTTTATTCAATGTTTTCAACCTGTTATTGACCCAAATAGTTGAACCATTCAAACCATCACTTGACCCTATTTCCAAATTTAAGTTTCCTAAAAACCATGATGTACAGCTTGTGTGGTTGAACCATTAACCCTTTTGTCCTATTTATTAGGTTACAAGTTACAATAAATAATATATTGAAAACTTTTAGAGGATTTAACTTTTGTAAATTGGTATTAGACACAAGAAAGAGAGAAAATTTAATCACACTTCATAGATTAGGTGGTGAGTAATTTATAGATACAGGGCAAACAACTTAGGCAAGTTGAACCCAATAGGCCAGTTGTCAAGATAGAAGAATCTTTCGGTTACAACTATTTAACAAATGTTGTAACTATGCTAACATCACCCCTCAAGTTGGTGCAGGAAGAAGTTGAATGCCCAACTTGGATGTTAACTACTAGGACTTGTCTAAACCGTGGGCTTTAGTGAAAAGATCAGTAGGTTGAGAATTGCTTAGTAATTGGAAGATCTAAATTTCTCCACTTTGTACATGTTCAGGTATAAAATAGAAATTGATGTCGGTATGCTCGATACGTTTGTGGAACACAGGACTGGATGACACTATTCATAAGGTGAAAGGTCGCGTCCACGACTTGAAGGAGACGTGGGATGTACTGAGGAAGGAACTCGGGGACGTCGAGGCGATGATTGCTCAAGCAAAGGAAGAGGGCATCTCTGAGTACTAGGCTTCAGAGACCTACCAAAATGACCAGGATGACTTCACCATCGTATCTTGGCAGGAGGGGTTCGCTCTTTGCTAGCGGAGGGTTGTGCGTCACTTCTCGGAGGTGGTTGAGGTTGTTCAATGGTTTGGCATGTTCGATGCTCCTACACCTAAAGGGGATGATGCCATTGCCGATTTCCAAGAGTGAGCCAAGGAGACCCCAGTTGATAATTGAAGTGCTCCCCTTGTCTCTTTTTTTTTTATTGTATGCAGCTCGGTATGTTGAGCTTTGATCTATGCAATTAATCTGTACAATTAATAAAAACATAAACTTTTTTCCGAACATTCTTTTTTGTGTCCTTCCATTTCTTTTACTATTATGCTTAGTAAATGAGTTGATTGTGGGTCTCAATCTCGTGTTGACCGAGGTGTCTAGTAGCCGAGCTCTCTGGCTTAGTGGCCTTGTTCTTATGTTGATTGAGGTCTTCAGTCTTCATTGACTGAGGTGCTTTGGTCTTCACTGGCTGAGGTCTCTGGCTTAGTGTCTTCATTCTTATGTTGATTGAGGTCTTTGGTCTTCGTTGGTTGAGGTCTTTGGCTTAGTGGCCTTAATCTTATCTTGACCGATTGAGGTTTTTGGTCTTTGCTAACCGAGGTCTCTCATTTGGCCTTGGTCTTTGTTGGCCAAGGTGTTTCAAGCTCTCAATGTTGTCAGGGAGCTCGATGGCACTTGGTCTTGGAGAGCTGCCTGCTCTTTGGTTGGGTTAGCCATGATCCTCGGTTAGCTCTTCTCTGGATGCTAGACAAATGGATATATGGAGTTCAATGGCTGCCCTCTTGCTGTTATGCAATAGGGACGTCATTCCCACAGTACTCGTTAGGGGCTTGTTTTGGCCTCGACCGTTTGTGGTCAGTTGGGTCTTTTGTGGGGTTGTCGCCGTGCTATATCCGTTGGTCAATGTGGAGTTCAGTCACTAAAGTTTGGCCGGATTGTGCTTGGGCATTTGGTCATTCATGGTTGAAGAGGATTCTTTATTTATTAAATCTATACTGTCCGGTCACTGTTATTGTTCGACATCGATGGTCATCGATACATCATAGTTTTTCACTCTAGATCCTCAAGTAAGTCTTCTACGCTTAATTTCCCCTTTTAAAGGCTATCCCACCTGAAATGGTGGCAATGACCCCACCAGGGGAGCTCGGGCTAGGGGCTCATCGGCGTGGTGCAGTTCTTCCCTAGGCTTGTGTTCTTTTATGTCGATGAATTTGTAAAGGTACCTGCTTCGGATGAGGTCTTCCAAATCGTGGTGGAGGTTGTGGTAGCTCTCGATGTCATGGTCATAGTCGTGGTGGAAGTTGTAGAACTTGTCTCGGCTTCTTTTGTTGCTTTAGGTTTTCATCTTCTCAGGCCACTTAACAAAGCTGCGGTCATGGATTTGCATTAGTACGTGAGCTTGTGGAGCATTGAGTGGAGTGAAGCTGTGAAACATTGGTGGTGGGTCCTCAGTCTATAATCAGGTTGGCGATCTAGCCTTCTTGTTTGTGATTCCAGTCTTTGGTTGTCATGGTCCTTGCGCTTTCGGTCGTGCTGGTCTTCATCCTCCCTACGTAGTGCCTAGGCCTCTTCAGCATTCATGTACTTCCGTGTGTGCTTCATGAGCATGGCCAGGTTAGGGGGAGGATTCTTCTGCAACGAAAATCTGAATATAAAGGAGCACAAGCCACTCATGATAGCTATCACTGCTACAAACTGGTTCAGGGCTCGGACCTATAGGGCCTCAGCATTAAACCTTGCCAAGTACTCTCTTAAGGTCTCTCCCTTCCTTTGTCGTACTTGCATGAGACTGACCAACGTCTTCCAGTGTCTTTGACTGGCGGTAAACTATGCTAAAAGTTGTGTCTCCAGCTGTTCCTAGGAGGATATAAACCACGAAGGAAGGGAGGCATACCAAATTCTAGTGACTCCATGGATGGCGGTGACGAAGGCCTTGCGCATTAGTCCTTCAGAAGAGCCATGGAGCATCATCATGGCTTTGAACCCTTCGACATGGTCGTTTGGATCCGAGGCTCCATCGTACTTCTCGAATTGTGGAGGTCGCCAACCAGCTGGTGGAAGTTCGTCCACAATCTCTTGAACAAAGACTGGTTCTTTCGCGAGCTGGCTATAGTGTTGCTTTGTGGGACGAGTTGTTGGAGGAGTCACACTTTTTTCTGCTTAGCTTTATTCCAGTTTTGCTAGCCGTTCTCTCAGCTCCCTGATTTTGGTGTCTTTGTTGGATGGGGTTGCATCCATAGGCATCTTTCCTTTTGGGATTGCAAGCTAATCTTAGACCGAACTAGACTTAGCTATCGAGATCGGCGGTTATGGTAGATGCTAGCTGAGTCGTTCCTCCGCTGGTACTTGGGTGGAGTGACATGACTTGTTGTAAATGTTGTGTGCCTAGGACCGGACTAGGGAGTCTAGTCTTCTGGATGACTGTTGTTTCTCATGGTCAGACTAGACCCTGTGCTTGTCTATATGGCGCTTTTTGGGGTCCTCGGTATGAGGACCAGCCGTAGTAAGCGCCTGTGTAGCAAGGTGAATAGTTTGGTGCGATTGAGATGGCTGTCCCATCGTCTCTATCATTGCAAGAATGTAGTCAACCTTCTATTGCATCGCCTAAAAATGCATAGGGTTGACCGTAGTCTGCTATTGAGGCTCTCGAGGTGGAGAGCTGCGGTAAGAATGGGATCCCCAAGATGGGGAACAGGCTCTAGAGTGGTCATATGTGTTTTTAGGCATGGTTGCCTTAAGTGTGTGGAAAGAGGTTTGGGAAATGGTTTTTTGTGTGCTTCCCACAGGTGGCGCCAATCTGATGTTGTCCAATCCGAGGTGTCCCAAATTGAGAATCCAGTCAGATAATCCTGCCAAGTAGATGAAACTGAGGTGGAAGGACAAAGTTGTGCATTGGAATCTGCAACCAAGAGGGATGGTTAGAGGCCCGAGAAGTTATTCCCAGGGTAGGCACTCTGATGCTCAAGTCAATTGAATTGGAGGGTAGGTGGTTGGGCCGAGCAGAAGAGGTAGAGCAGAGGTATTCAAAGTCAAAAAGTCCCTTACCCTGAGTAGAGGTTACATATTTATAGTTGGACGTCTGTGTTCTAATCGGATGAGGCTTTCGGGGTTGTCAGAATGAGGTTATCTGCCAAGGCCTACGAGATGCCTCCTCTTCCTCAGTGGAGTTAACTTCCTCATCTATGTAGGACACTCTTTCTGAGTCATGATTATCCATCATGTGTGGTGCCGACATGGCTAAAGAGAGAGGATGGCCATAGAGGCTGCCACATGGCATTTTTAGCCAGGTCAACCATAACCCAAACAAAAATATTACCTATAAATTCATATATCAATTTAGTCATGCATGTTCTTTGTTTTCATAAAAAAAATACAATTTAATGCAAGACATTTTCCTTCATTTATGATATAATTTTTAGGAGTATATAAATGGGCTCTCGACATGCTAAAACTATTGGATTAGGACTTGTAGTCTCGCTAATCAATTTATTGGTGAAACAAGAAAAAAACATTTGGAGTTGCAAGCCTAAGAGGAGGTGTTAGTTGTCGGGTTTTGTGGGTGGGGTTGTTAACGAGAGTCTATTCAATTTAGGTTATGTCAAACCAAACACAAGGTTAAAGATAGTAGAATCTAAATGATCTGTAGAGATTAAGTGTTACTAAAATGTGCTCCATATGTTTGGTTTATTGCTCCAAATATCTTTCCATCAATTGACAAGTTCAGCCTAACAGCTTCAATTGGGCATGTGGCCGGCCAGCCCAGTAGGCTCTCCTATTTTGGGAAACAATGCCCCTGTTATATGGTTATGTAGATAAACTATTCAGACGAGATCTGCAACAATAAATATATAGACGGGTACAAGCAAATGTGACAACAAAATGGCCACTGTAGGAATTCTTCAATTTCAGGCCAGTTTGGTTCAAAGGTCCAGAGGCATTCAACTAGAATTTTCACTTTTTCTTTACACCATTCTTTATTGCTTTAGTAGTTGATGAACTTCATGTTGATTGCATTAGTGATTATTTGTTGTGAATTGGGTTATTTATGTGTTCTAGTTCAACTAACAAATCTTTTCGTTTCACCCTATAAAGCATGATAGATTATGAGCAGTTTATCAAATTAAGTGAACTTCCACGACATCAAGCATAATTGTTTGGCTCATTCTACCTTGGTCCCACTCCTAATGAATAAAAAGTATATAAATAAAAACAAAACTAGAGAACACAAAGCTGATCATGCAGTTGGTTTTAGTAAACGATTCCTGAACAAATATATCAATCAACTTGCTGTTCTCAATCAATTTATCTTCATTGATCGACATTTTGATGTTGTGCTCCACTTTTCTTCCATTTGTTATTTTGATGTGGGTTTTGGTGTATTTTTGGTAAGAAAAAAAAAAGAGGTGTAAAAATAATATTTTTCCTTTTAATGAAACTTTCAATTTACTACCAAGAAAATGGGTAAGAGGAGGTAATGAGCAAATCTAGAGTTATCTATAAAGGTGTAAAGAAAAAATATTATTAAGAATAGAGTACAAAGTCTCATTAACATCTTCTGATGGTATGTGCAAACAATCTGTAGCTTTCTCCCAATATATATATCTTTTTTCCCTTTTCATTTCCTTTATGGAACAATCATATTTTGGTTATGTTTGCAAAATGGCAAGGATTATTGCATCTAGACCACCCTCCCAAGACCCCAGATAACTAGGAATAATATTAGGTAATGGCCTTATTTCAATTTTCAATAAAATCACCAAAGTAGCAACAATGGCCACGTTTGATGATGTATATTATTCATTAATCCTAATGGTATATTCATTGAAAAATTGCGTGATACAAAGCACATGCACATTTACTAATTTATGTAAAGCGGGGCCACCTGATAAGCACATGTATCGTGCAAAGCATATGCGCCCTATTCCTAATTAATGACTTTAGGACTTTGTTGCATGAAGACTACCAAAGGTTTCTTGTCTTATATGTATGGTAATGTGTTTCTTTTGTAATTTGTGTTTGGAATGGGTTGAATTGGGGAGGTTGTATTCTTTGTATATGAGTTTAGGGGCAATGCAGGCCATTTCGACCCTATAATTTCCTTTTTCCATTTTGATAATGATTAATTAATAAAATTTAAGGCAGTTGCCCCTCCACCTAGAATAAACTTATGAGTCTCAAAAAAATATAATCAGTAATCAGGGTCATTAACGCTAAATACTAAGAGGTAAGGCCTTTTTGAACCCATTAAAAAAATTTGAATATTAATTATAAAATACTCTGGATTTAGGATTTTTGTGTATCCAAAGTATCAATATTTCCAACCATAGCTTCACCGGCTGGCAGCTGGCATAAAACTTTTTTCCAAACTCTTATAGTTATGGATCTTGAATTGTCTTTTTCATGGTGATAATAAGACATTGGCGCTAATGGTAAAATAAGATTTATGTAACTGATCCATATATTTGGGATAAGGCCTAAATACTGATAATAAATAATGTGAAAAGTTTGAATGAAAGATCAAAAAGTTAAAAAGAAACAATATTTTTGTTTGGTTGAACTACCCTGCTATTGCCTACATTTTGCAATGGTTTCAACTCAACAATTCTTACTTTTCAATTTCCATCTTCCAACTTCAAACCTCCTGACAATAGAGTGTACAACAAATTTAACGAGTAATAATAATCAGATGTTTGAAATTGTAAAATCTCAGCTGAAAAGCATTAGGATACATACTTAAGTCTGAAAGCAGCCACTGTGCAAAAAATGCCAAGGTTAGGATCACATGCAATCTACACTTTCTAAGACTCCAAATACCTGGAACCAACATTGGGTAATGGGCATCTTTTACACATAAAGTTGTTTGTCAATAAAATTTTGAAAAGTATTAATTAATTTCTGTTATTAATAATTACCCCATAAAGATTAGAGAGTAATTTTGTAAGATCTTGGACTGAAAAGTGTGAGTATGTATATATATGTATGTATGTATGTATGTACTAATAATTAAGCATGTGTGTTGCATCATGTAAGAAAATTTTTTTCATTTTAATTACTTGAATTTTAGATGTAGTATAGTTAATATAGAAATTGAAAATTAACAAATCAACTATATGATTAAAAATAAACTTAAATGCTTGTAGTAAATATGCAAGTGCATTGCATGTGGAAATTTTAAATTATAATAACAATTATTATTATTATTATTATTATTACTATTATTATTATTATTATTATTATTATTATTATTATTATTATTATTATTATTATTATTATTAAATTTTTTATTCCATTTATGTTATAAATAAAAATAACTTTTATTTTAACAATTATTTTTAATTAATATGATGAATATATAACATTAGAAATGTTCTCAATGGTTTCTAACAAAATTTTGTATATTTTCATTTTTTGTGTTCTATGCTTTTTTAGAATTTTATTATTCAATTATGACATCACGAGTTTTCTAAAAAGTTGGATCATTGACCCACCATCTAGATAAGAAAATAGCTTTGCTTTCAAATCAGTTTTAAATTACATTTTCATCTACATTATATTAATAAATTTTGCTTATCACACTTAAATTTTGTTTGACATAATTAATATATAATTTTTTATATATTCTTTTGATTACTTGTACTTTTTATTTTTAAAATATTTATTATTTAACTATCATATCATCGACTAATCTATTTGACCGAAACCACTAACCTACCACCCCAAAAGGAAAATAATGTAATTTCTAGGTTGATATTAAATTTTGTATTACATTTCCATCATTGACTAGAAGTAGAGAAGTTTGAAAAACTTTGCTTTTAAGAGGACACCACAGGAAAGGAGTGGGGAGCCAAAAAAAACAAAAAAGAAAAAAAAAAACAAAGGGCTTATAAAAGCCCCATAGTTTCCGGATGGCATGCCCCGAAGGGGCCAGCTAGAGATCCAATGCACTACAACGGAAGGAATTATGCCATAGCAAGGTGAGGGAAAGGTAGATGGGTAAGATTTAGGTGTAGTAAGACTAAGGTGTGATGGGTAGGTTTTGAGGTGCGATGACCAGATTCAAGAGTGTGATGAGTAGGAAGGAAGGTGTGATGAATAGGTTTTGAGGTGCGATGAGCAAGTCTTGAGGTGCAATGAGCATTTTCTGATGTGCGACGATTAGGTTTTGAAGTGCGATTTCAAACTTCAAGGTTGCAACTGAGACAAAAGAGGCTATGATTTTAACGTTCTGAGTTGCAATGGGACTAAACTAGGTGCAATTTCAACATGTAAGGGAGGTCTATCAGGTTGAGCATCGCTGAAACATGATTTTGAAGCAAGTTGGATAGCTATTGCACCTAGCCTCACTGGGATGTGATTTTGAATCACATTCCTACAACTTTTAGTATTACTAATGCAAAACAAATAATCCCTAATTTTGAATCACTCAAAGAAATGGAGTCACCACCCATATTTTAGAAGAAATGGGCCCTCATTTTAGATTCAGAAATTGATTTACTTGCTTTTATAGTAACTCTGTTCTTCACCAAAAAAGGCACCTAACCGAGAGATTTTGGATCCCAAGGATTGGGAGAGGGAAGAAATTAAGCACCCTTCTCAGTTGATGTAGTAGCCCAATACGGGAGTTGGCTAGGCTCTACATCTAACGAAACATCAATAAAAGTGGTTGCTCAAAACTCTAGAAATTAGAAGAAAATGCTCCCAACCTTACCCATATTTGATTTGAGGTGATGTTATTGGGTCTTAGGTACTGATTTCCCTAAGACCCTCACCTCTCTTCCTCTTTTTGTCATTTTGGATGAAACCAAGAATGCAAGTTTCCCATGGTTTCTGGACCTCAAGCAATCTAGAACTAAGTTGAAAATAAAGATTTACGAATTCAAACTTAGAAAAAATAATGAAATGAGAGACTTACCTCTCGTATAAAACCTTGACGGGAGTTTTCCAACAATGGGAATAAGTTCAAAGAAGATTAAATGAGATGTTAGGATGGATGGTGCACTTTTTGGTTTCAAATCTTGCATTTGAAAATAGAGGGGTGGATTTGAAGTTTGATTTTCAAGGGCTTTGGGGTGTCAGGTAAAATAGAGACAATACAAAGGTTGGGGAAATGCTTTTTTTCTCTTCTTCTTCTATTTTAAATCTTTCTCTTTCTAGTTTTCTCCCCCTCCTCTCCCTTGAGCTTGAATTAGATCAATATTTATAGAGAAAGGAAGGGGGAGATTTCTAAAATTCATCCGATCACAAGTCTTGGGCTTCAAGAAAGCTCTTACAAGAAAATGGACAAGGATTTTTTAAAGAAAATAGTGATTAGTTAACTTTTCCTCTTTGGTAAAAGATTGTCTTCGATTTGGGGGTGGTTTTCATGGGTTTTGTGCATCTCGTAAGAGCTTGGAGTGTGCCTATCATGGCAGTCTCCTATAAGGGGTTGTTAGTGGCAGAAAATGTAAATTTAATGAACTTTTAAATATGGTTTTGACTTTTTTCAATTTTAAATGGGGGTATCTTTGGGTTTTTAGGCTTTTTGGGTCTATTAGGCTCAATTTCATTGGTCTATTAGAATAGAATTTTGGCACTTTCAAGGTTAATCATTGTAGACTTGCGGTGGGATTCTCTAGTTAATTGTATCTTAGTGATCTTGGGGCAAGAGATATGTTGGATCAGGGCCATGAGTAAAGAAGTTAGCATGATGACTAATGAGTGTGACTAATTTATAGTTTCCTAAGTCTATTGGCCATATTTGATTGAATGTCAATGTTGATCTTGAGGTTTTCATTTATCCTGTGGATTGTGTCAAAAGAGGGATTTTTTGCTTTGTGAAGTATCAATTTGATCTAGTTGTATTTCCAAGTTTTGTGGTCTAAGAGTAGAGTACAAAGAGGTATGATGAAAAGATCCAGCAAAAATTGGGTGCCAACAACTTGACTAAGACAATATTTAATTTCTACATTGATTTTAAATTTGGCAGTCCATTTTCATCATTAATAAAAACTTCTTATTTTTGTTTAGTATAATGAGTATACAATATTAAAGATATGCCTAATTCTTTTTATTCTTTTTTAAGCATTATATATTTTATTTATTTTAATTTTTTTATTATTTAATTATGGCATTATTTATTAACCCATTTGACCCAAAATCATTGAATTGCTTGCCCACCACCAAGAAAGAAGAAAATGATTTTGTTTTCAATATATTTATTTTTTTACTATTAAAATTAATGTTATGGATTTAATTAGTAGAATTTAATGATGGGAAAAATATATTTTAAGTATAGGATTTAATGAGAGAATATACCTTAGATATGATATTTAATGAGAGAAAATAGGAAAATAGTTTTATTTCCAAATGGTTTTAAATTTTAGATTCCATTTCTATCATTAATAAAAATATTTCTTATTTATCATACTTATTATTGTTTAATATGTCAAATATATGATGATAAAAATGTTCTCATTTTTTTACTTCTATATTTTTTTTTTGCATTTTACTATTATTGAATTTTATTATTTAATTGTGGCAACATGGATTGACCCATTTGACCCAAAATGGTATAATTTCTTACCACCACTTAGATTTAAAACATTATTTTTTTTCCATGTAGATTTTAAAAGTATAAGCTTTTATGTTATTAGAATTATTAATTTATTATGTATGGATTTAATTAATAGAATTTAATGATGAAATGAAACAAAAATGCCTTAAATATATAATTATGAAGTTGAATGCAAGTTAATACCTTAAATGTTGTATTTAATGAGAGAGAATTGAATGCATTGAATATCTTAAAATTACCTCTCTTCAATTCATTTAATATTAATAATTGATTACCCTATTTGTCCTTATTTTTTATCAATTAATTTAAATATGAAAGAACAAATTTTATTCTAAGAAAATTCCAAAAATATTCCTGAGACAATTTGTGCTTTTTCATGAAAATTGAAACTTGACAGGGATGGAACTAGTGCAGTTGGCCCTATAATCCTATTCTACAACTAACCCTTTGCTAGCGTTTGGTCCTATTAAGAATTAATAATGGTAGAACCCATGACGGTCCAAGAGCAAGCAGGCCCTTCTCTCTCGTCCTCATATTCAATATGGACCTACCCACAATCGAACCACATGCAAGGTTTTCAATTGCAGGGTTGTGAGAATATAATTAGAATAATTAACCCTTGTCCTCCAAATCCACATGCCCACCACCAACCACATTAATGGACAAATGTAAATTGGGTTACAGCTATTTTGAAATGTAAATTGTTACCAAGTTTGATCAAAACACACACTAATAGAATCCGAAACTGAACTTTAATTTTTGCATAAATGATTGAATCATGAAAAGTAATTTAGATTGTTAACGATTATTAAGAAAAGTGACTAAATAATTGAAACTATTATAAGAGACTATACAATTAGGACGCCGGATATAATGGATCAAACAAAAAGTATTTTTTTTTTGTCTTCTAATTTTATTGTTAAATTCCATCTAATTCCATCTAACTCCATCTAACTCCTATTAAGAAAATGATTTTGTCTTCTAATTCCATCTAACCAAACATAATCTTGAGTAAAAAAATGCAGATTCCAATTGTCTTCTAATTTTATTGTTAAATGACGACCTGGGTCAATGGTGGTTTAGCTAGCTAGAAAAGCATTTTTTTTTTATTTTTGAAATTAATGTTTTTTAAAGTACCAAATCACTGGTTTAATTGCACAAGTTCACACCCTGGTCAAACCAGTTTGGATTAAATCTGCGTTCACATTTCCGGTTCAATGACTGGCCCATATTGTACTAACTAATTAATAAATAAATTTAATTATCAACTAGATTATCTAGATAATTTACCACAAAATATCAAATTATTAACTTCTATAGTAGCAGTAGTGGATAGCTCTAACAAAAAGAAAATCGTTATAATTTTTTAAAGAAGAGTGACGTTTCAACAGCAAGATCCCATTTTGATGGATACAGAAATTTCAGTACATTAAAGCAGAGTATTACTTGCTCCCACAATAAGAAACATGTATATCCCTTAAAATGTCTTTTCTGCAACTATGGCTTGTTTGTTAGGTTTGGAGTTTTCTTTATTTGATAGGCCCAATATGGACCCTATCTAGGCTGTTTTAGTTTCAATTGTATATAACTAAAACATCAGAATACTACAGCCCGTGATCATCCCTGTCCTTTGAGTTAAATTATTTTTGGCTCAGGCCAATCCAAGCACAGCAGAATGCAGGAGGCCAACTCCATTAACTGATCAGCTAATGAAGCTCTCACCTATAAAATGGCAGAAATGAAGCCCAGCTTTACACACACAGAAGAAGCTTAGATATATAGAGCTTCTTGCTTTGTGCTTATTTTCCTTGTCACCCCAGAAATCTTTTCACCATGACTTTCTCTGTGATCAGATCAGCTAGAAGCATGGTCCGGCCATCTGGGCCGACTCCGTCCGGCGTGCTCGATCTCTCCTTCATTGATGGAATGCCGGCCTTGCGGACCAAAGTTAGAGCTCTGCATGTGTTCAGGCATGGCCAGGAAGCTGCAAAGGTCATAAGTGAAGCCTTGTCTAAGGCACTGGTTCCATACTATCCCATGGCGGGGAGGCTAAAGGAATCAAGCCAAGGGGTGCTCCAGATTTCCTGCACTGGAGAAGGCATCTGGTTCGTCCAGGCATCTGCTAATTGCAGTCTTGAAACGGTTAATTATTTTGATAATGTTGGCATGACGCCAAACGATAAGCTCCTTCCAGATCAACCTTTTGAAGCTAATGGCATGGACCCTCTTGTGCAAATGCAGGTACCTTCTTAGAGTCGTCTACATTTTATTATTATTATTATTATTATTATTATTATTATTATCTTTTCTTGTATTACATTACTAGGTACATGAAAATGGAAATCATGGAACAATTGAGCTGAACATACTAGGTGCATGTATGGGTGGATTCAAGCTCAGTTGAATTGAATATTTGAGTATTCTAGTTTGGTTCACCAAAAAATTATGAGGCTCAAGTTCGAGCTTGAACTCGATAGATTTGAGTTTGAATTCGGCTCAACTCAAAAACTTGTAAGTTTGAATTCGGTTTGGCTCGAACTCAACTGTGAGCCAAATGTTCTATAAAAATAAAAAATTAAACATATAATTTTTTTATTTTATATATAAAAAATTAAAAATTACAAAAACTAATTGTTATTATTATTATGCATATAAAATTAAAAATTATTTTTTATTTATATATATATATATATAAGCTCAATTAGACTCGTAAATCTCACAATCTAAGTTTTATTGGACTCAAGTTCAACTTAAAACTCATTTTAAACCAAGCTGAATTGTGATTTCCATGTACCAATATCGGATAACTTGTGAAAAAATCGATTTGTATTCACCCCTAGGTACACGTTAGGTCGGAAAGCTTGCAGTTCTTTAATCGACTACTGGGTTCAAGGGTGTCTAACAGCAAAGATATCTAGGTCACAATCGTTCTGGTTTAACCATTGATCAGATGGTTTTGGCCGGCCGGAAAAGTTATCTAAAAAATTGGGACCCAAAAATTTGATTGAGGCACCGGTTATCGCTGGATAAACCACCAGTCCGACCCAAGGCTGACTACACACACTGACCAGATCCGGCCATTTTTTTTAAGCCAAGAAGCAAATTCCACTAATAAATGCTCAGATGGCATGGCCAATAAGTATAATCAGAAAGGAAAGACAAAAAACAAAAACTCATGTAAAACATTTAGTCGTCTACAGTCTACGCTTACTGAGAAAATGAAGTAATCATGAGCAGCGGGAGAGGACAGAGAGGGTCGATAACGTTTATTCAATAAATGTTTATTGAGAGTGTCACATATGCGCAACTTTAACATTTTTTTTCTCATGCATCCAAAATGAAAAAGTCAATTTTGGTGTTTGTGCATGTCAGCCGTTTGTGGAAGTTATTTTTTAAAGTTTTTACAGACAGTCAAACATTTTTTCACTATTAAGCTGATGTAGAGCCTAATGGTGCTTAGTTGTCATAAACAGTTGTAATTATTGCATTTCTCGTTAGAGATCTACTGCTATTCAATAAACATAAATAGAATCAAACACATACTATGTTAGAGATCTACCGTTATTTCTAAGAAAGAAGTTATGCAGATAAAGAATATGATGTTTTCAAAACAAATTATTCTTGAACTCTGTTTTCGTTTTCAAAGGGAAAAATAAATTGATTTTGTTTTAAAAAACAGCACAACAAAATCAATTTTTTAGTATATGAATTGTATGATTCATAGAACATGATGTTGAATAATCAGATGAAAACATGTTTTTAAAACCAAATTCAAAACATGCTTTCGATTATAGTTTTACAAACAGAAAATACACACACAAATGAGAATATGTTTTTTGTGTTCTTGTTTTAACAAACAATCTATTTTCAAATAAGATGGTTTTGATTTATTTTTGAAACTACAAACAACGAAAACAATTGGCATTGCAGGGTGCTCCCTTATTCTCCGATAATCACTAAGATAGGCATCCTGTTATAGAATGTTACGTTATAGAGCACATTCCAATTGAGCATATCTATTTCTGGAAGCCTGCCTGGAACAGAACAATTATATATTGTATATAAATTAATAACATTGAAAATGAGTATTTTAATTGATCATTTCATATAAGAAGTAAATTAAACAAAAAATATCAAAATATTATATGTTATTAATAAAACGACTTAAATATTGTATTAATTTCATAAATAAAATGAATTGAAAGTTACTTGTATTTAAAGCAACGACAATTTTGTTATAAAACATAGAACTTTATTATTATTCTTTTTTGTCTGAATCCCAAAGGAAAATTTTATTCATCAATCACACCACAGAATTCACAAGAGCAGGAATGGAAGAGTACTGGGTCATGGGGCAATTATGCCTATTGGCTACTATATGACAGGTGAGATCAAGGTTTTTAAAACCGATCCGGAGAATGAATCAGTCAGGTTCGGTTCTTGGGTCGAATGGCTCGACTGTTTAAACCGAATGATCAGTCTATTTTGATAAAAAAATAAAAAACGAACAAAATCATTGAACAGTTCAAATGGTTTAACTGCCCGGGTCAATGATTTATTGACCAAATCAACGTTTTTTTTGCAAATATCCGATTTTGGGGAAAATGAAACCGATCACCTGAGCGGTTCCCGGTTATTTCGATCCATCCGTCGAAACTCATAAGAAGAGGAATATGACAGATAATTTTTACAACCCTGAATCATAGTATGGATACGCCAAGGAGGTTCAAGATCAACAAAGTACTAGAATAAGCTCCTTTGCATTCACTTTCAACTTCAACTTAATCCTTAATGGGTTTGAAGTTAAATTCGAATTCCGACGATCAGATACTATTTACAGCCAAACCAGATGGATATCTCACTTAAAAATTTACACTGCTTCAGCCCAGTATTCTAGAGAGGGGGAGGGGGGTGGTGGCCGGCCAAGAATTTGCACCCTAAGCCCTAACCAAAACCTTGCCTTTTGCTCTCCAGGTGACTGAGTTCACATGCAGCGGGTTTGTGATAGGATTCATCTTCTGCCACGCCATTTGCGACGGCCTAGGAATGGCACAATTCTTGAACGCAGTTGGTGAATTTGCGAGAGGCTTGCAGCAACCCAGCGTTGCACCAGTCTGGCTTAGAGAAATCATCCCAACGCCACCACGACTACTCCGCGCAGCCACCGGACCTACCCCCCGACGACCACCACCGCCCTCGTCGCCACCACTTACCATGCCGGATTACAAGCTACAACATGCCACCATAGACATTTCTCCAGATGGAATCAACCAACTGAAGGGAGAGTTCCTAGAGCTGACGGGGCGGACCTGCTCCACGTTTGAGGTGGTAGCTGCCTGCCTGTGGAGCTGCCGAACACGAGCCATAGATTTCAAAAGGGGCACCCAAGTCAAGCTCGTCTACCTCGCCAATGGCCGTCACCTCTTCAATCCACCATTACCGAAAGGTTTTTACGGCAACTGTTTCTTCCCAATAAACGTGACAGTTTCCAGTGAGGCACTGTCGCAGGCATCCATTGCCGAGGTTATTAAGCTGATACAGGAGGCCAGGTCTAGAGAGCTCATTGAGTTCACCAAGTGGTTGGACGGAGATTCTGGGGAAGCTGGTGCAGACTCATATGCTCCTTCTGTCATCTACTCTAGATTGGTTGTATCTGAGTGGGGCCGTTTGGGGTTGAATCAAGTCGACTATGGGTGGGGCCGTCCAGTTCATCTTGTCCCCATTGAAGGCTCTACCATAGCCCCAGTTGCAATCATAGGATACCCACCTACCCCAAAGAAGGGCATCCGTCTGATGACATGGAGCGTCAAAGGGGCCCACTTGCCATGCTTCCTTGAGCAGATGATGAACCTGGGTTTAGATGGGAGTGGAGTGTCTCTAGGATTGTTAAGATCAGCTTCTTTGTAGGGTTTCTTTTCTTTTCTTTTCATTAATTTTCATATTTGTATCAATTATCTTTGTATTTTCCGAGATACAAATCTACAAATTAACCTTGTGTTTTCATATTATTAATTTCAAAATTAGGGCAAATTATAGACATATATATTTTGGAGGTAATGAGTAATGATACACCCCCACAACTGTTTTTGTAAACTTTTAATTGGATTCCAGATTTCCAGCTAGCACTTTGTTCTCGCCATTAGAATTTCATCGGTTAATCTCAGGGAATATTCTGTTAAATATTTATAAAATCTCTAAATTGCTTTTATGCTATTTTGTGAGACCATTTTTCCCTTTTAATTTAGTTTCTTAAATCTTACACGTTTTTATAACTTTCTTAATTTTAATTAAGTTCATCTTGAGAAAATGAGTGATTTATCAATGCTTTGATAACAATTTGTAATTTACAATGATTACTTTTATCATTTTTCTATTTGTTGTTGTCAATGCATATAATCTTGAATAATGTAGGGTTGTAATTGGTAATTGGATCATTGGCATTGATCTAATTATTAAACCATTGGATCCAAATCTGATCCATCTTAATTATTGTGCACGCACACACTAGTAAATTTTTTATGATATTATAATGATAATAAATAATATTTTTTCAAAATTTTCTGTAAGTTTTTTATATTTCTTTGTTTATTAAAATTATTCTTCTTTGACGCATTTATTTTAGTTTAATATTAGAAATATGTCCAAATGTTTTTTTACAAAATTTCTGTATTTTTTATATTTTTGGTTTTCATCTTTTTTTATTTTTTTTATTATTTAATTATGACATCAAGGATTGACACATTTAACCTAAAAGGTTTAATTGTTGGCTTGCAATCAGAGAGGAACATAACTCCATTGTTAGATGCTTTTTTATGCAAATGAGGCAATTGTTGGGTTGGTTTTAAATTTGTATTTTATTTCTATTATCAATAAAAAACAATAATTCTTTGTCACACTTATTTTTTGTTTAATATGGTTAATTAATATAAGATCCAATCAAAGAATGTGAATTAATTCCCTAAATATAAAACTTAATGAGAGGGAATTGAATGAGGAGAAATGCAATAATTCAAATTACAATTTGTACCCTTACAATTAGAGAGGGGCCAAATTCAAGTATATGGGTATTTTAGTCAATAATAGGATTCAATGAATATCGATAAAGAAAGTTAATACTTTAAATATAAACTTAATGAAAGGGATTTGAATGAAGAGAATAATGGTCGTTCAAATTATATTTCTATCCTTACAATTAAAGAAGGACAAATTTCAAAATTTGGGAGATTTTAATCAAACAAAAGTTCCACTCTCATTCACATTTTTATATATACTAGTAAGCGTGTGCAAAAGCACATGGTAATTATAAATGATGACAATGATACTATGATAGTAATAATGTATCCAAAAATTTATATAAATATGCATTTTTATTTTTTGTTTTATATGTTTTTTGCTTTTTATTATTAATCAAATGCATATTGCAAAATTTAAACTTGATTACATAAACACCTCATATAAATATTTGATAATCGAATCGAGTTGT
Source organism: Nelumbo nucifera (assembly GCF_055504915.1). Taxonomy (NCBI): domain Eukaryota; kingdom Viridiplantae; phylum Streptophyta; class Magnoliopsida; order Proteales; family Nelumbonaceae; genus Nelumbo; species Nelumbo nucifera. The sequence goes on along the minus strand of NC_142656.1, from coordinate 28,212,964 downwards.
AAAATTTTAAGTATCATTGAAAAGTCTATTTGCTTGGTTAGATTCTTCTTTTCATAATATTTTATCTTTTTGGTGTTTTTTCTATTCATTTATCAGAAATGTAAGATTTAAATCGAGGGAATTGAATAAGGTGAAAAATAGTAGTTCAATTCACAATTTAAACCTCACAATTAAATAGGGACTAAATTCAAAAATGAGTTGTAAAGTTTTAAGTATCATTGACAAGTCTACTTGCTTGGTTAGATTCTTATTTTCATAATATTTTATCTTTATGGTGTTTTTTCTATTCATTTATCAGAAATGTAAGATTTAAATAGAGGGAATTGAATAAGGTGAAAAATAGTAGTTCAATTTACAATTTAAACCTCACAATTAAATAGGGACTAAATTCAAAAATGAGTATTTTAGTCAAAATAAAGTTCCACAATCTTTTTTATATTTTTAATAGTAGTGTAAATATAAATTATAGATGTGTTCAATTTTTTCTATATATTTTTTATACTTTTGTATAAAAATAATTCCGATATGTCACACTTAATTTTAATTTAATATGATAATTAATTAATATTATACATGTACCTAAATGTTTTATTTGTAACACATGTGTTTTTTTTTCATTTTTGTATTTTTATATTGTATTAGTTTTTATTATTTATTTATGACATTAAATTTTAATGCATTTGACCCAAAAGTTGAATTATTGATCTTTTCCAAATAGTAAAATAATTTCATTTTTAATTAGTTCTAAAGTATGCATTTCATCTTCATTATCAATAAAAGGAAATCTTTTTATTACACTTATTTTTTAATTTGATTAATAAAAGTATCATAAATGTGTCTAATTTTTTCTAAATTTTTGTAATTTTCTATATTTTTTCTATTTTAAAAATTTTATTACCTAACTATAACTACATAGATCTATCAATTTGGCTTGAATGGTTGAATTTCTTAGCCATCACTTGGATAAAGAATGTTTTTGTTTTTTAGCTTGTTTTAAAATATATGGGTTTATATTGTTAAAAACATTGACATAGATCTAACTAGTACCATTTATTGGTGAAAAATAACATAAATATAAGATTTAATAAGAAAAAAAGGGAGTTGATACCTTTAAGTATAAGACTTAATGAAAGGGGATTAAATGAGGTGGATAGTAATAATTGCAGTTACATTTTCAATCCTTACAATTAAATATGGATTAAATATACAAATATGGCCATTATAGTAGCCATTAAAACTGACATTAAAGCTATAATAAAATGACTTTTATACATTTTCTCAAACAAAGAAATAGAGGATAATTTTAGTCCAAAAAAAGTTTCACATCACGCACACACACACACACACATATAGGAGTGAGCAATGGATTGGTACGTACTCAAAACCAATTGGAATTGGATTCAAACCATCCTTGTCCAATCAATTCTCAAGTAGGTCCAACTCCAAATTCTTGGAACTAACTCCCACTCAAGTTGGTTCGAGAGTCTAGGGGTTTATCCTACCAATTAACCCAAAGAACCGGCCTTGATTGGTCTAGATGTAAATTGAAGTTTGCATATGAATTTGAATGGTAGATCATGCATTGATTATGTTATATTGTTTGGGTTGATTGTGGATTGTATTTTATTTGCACTGAAATTGTTTTTAACTAAATTGTAAAATGTGTGTAAAGTTGGATTATGGATTAGTAATGATTATATGATACTAGTAAGTGTGCACGTGCTTTAAATGTGACATTTTTTATTTAGTTTGTTTATGGATTATGATTTATTTTCTTTGATATTGAATGACTATATGGATTTGAAATATAGAATGTTTATGATAGATTGTCACCCAAGGCCAAAGATTTGAAAGGGAAAAAATATTATATTATGATTTTTTTTTATAAAGAACAATTTTCATGGATAGACCCTAGAACCAACCTTAGAACCACCAAGACCAAAAGTGACATTGAAACCAATCTTGGACCCAACCCCTAAAGGCTAGGTTTGTATCATTTCTAGGTTTTGCCTTAAAACCCAACCAAACCAGCCCATGCTCACTCCTACTATATATTACCTATATATTATGTATATACATAAATTAAATCCACATCTATACTTGATTATTAATCAAATGCAAATCCTAACATCCAAATCCGGTACCGTTCTTAAGCATTCTTAAGCATAAATCACTTTCAAAATGTGTTAAATGATTGATTGGTTAAATGATAGCAACAAATATCAAATCAATGAAATAACCATTCTTAAGCATAAATCACTTTCAAAATGTGTTAAATGATTGATTGGTTACCAGATGGTACCGGTACCGTTCACTTACCTTGGTTAAGTGACGGTTTTCAAGGTCATAATGAGCCAATCAGGCTCACCATTATCTCTCTCTCACACACACATTAAATATTTTGATTATCTATCCTCATTAATCATGCCATTAACTCTCTCTCCTCCAATAACTCACTCCACTAATTCTTTCTCCTCTCAATCACTCCGTTAAATTTCTTAAAATTCATTGACTCTTTTTTCTTTGAAAATTAATAATAAACCAAGCACACTTTGCTTAAGGGTGATCATTTCAGCCCAGCCTAGGCCTAGGATTGTATCAGGCCCATAAATTTCAAGGTTGGGCTTGGGCCTAATACTTTAAGCCTGAGCCAACCCACAAACAAAAAAAAAGTTTAAATTTTAGTTAATAAAAAATATTAGAAATAATTAAATCACCCAAACATGATGCTCGCATTGGATACAGTGGGTTCCTTTTGTTTTAATTCCACTTAGCAAAGCCCATGCATCGCACAAGTCCCAACTAAAAATCTACATGCACACAAATGCCTATGCACACACAGACACAAAAAACAAAGTTCAGATTTCGTCCTTGCATAATTTGTTCTCACATTGTTCCCACAACAATCCCAGCCATGCATTGGGATCATCTCTGTACTTATATGTTTTCATTTGTGCAAAGATGTTCCTAGTGCAAGACTTGAAGTGTTGTAAGGGCAAGCTTTGTGAGGACGAATCCGAATTCACTAAAACATGGGAGGGTGTGTTTTTTTCCCTCGTTTTGTGAATTTTTATTTTTATTCCAAGCTATATTATATTACAAAAAAGTATTAAACTTTAGCAATACTTGATCTAACAATTATTAAAATTTAAGAAATAAATAAAAATTAGTAGTTCAAAAATTAAAAGTTAAAATAACTAATATTAATAGAAAAATTAATAATAAAAAATAAAAAAATTATTAAAAGTAATCAAAACAAACAACTTGCATTCCATATAAATAATAAAAATAATAATGACCCAATTGGAAATGTCATAAGGCTCCTCCTTAGGGATGAACATTTGTGACCTAAACTAACCTCTAAACTATCAAATTTCTAGACTTAGGCAACTATTTTCTTCTCGGTTAGGCCCAACTCAATTCCACACCAAGTCCACACGTAATGTGGATTAGGCCCAAGCTAAGAAACCCCTAAACTTGACCCAAAAGTTATATACATATATTGTAAATATTATATATAATATTTAGATTGTAAACCATTTACGTTACATATAAAAATTATAAAAATAATAATGGTTCAATTGGAAATGTCACAAGGCTCCTTTTTCTTAGGGATGATTGTTAATGACCTAAACTATCCCATCCAAACCTACAAATTCCAAGGCTTAGGCAACTATTTTCTTCTAGGCTAGGCTCAACTTGGATCTATTGACCCTATGTGTTTTGATGATAACAAACTCATTAAGAGTACTAATAGTTTGAACTCAAGTGTAAAACTATGCCAAGTGATTTTCATCAGTTGAATTAAAGTTGTTGATAAACTCTTTTGAAAAGTTCTAATGATCTGAAAGAAACAGTTGTGTTAAATGATGAATTGATTACTCTTCAAGAAAGAAGAAAAAGAGAAAGAAGAATGCATCAAGTTCCAATGCTTTCATTTGTGTTTACTTTTTTTAGGACTTGATGTAATCATTTCCAGGAATGCACACAAAATGGTTTAATTAACTTACCTCGATTTAACCAAAACCTTTAAGCCCAATAGTTAAATGAGTAGATTTCCTCCAATTTTTATATTGAGCATAAATGTAAAAGTTCTAAGTGTAGAGGCCTAAGGAGTCGACTCTCAGATGTTTGGAATCGCCTACATGAAGTTTCTAATGTTGGACATAGTCATTAGTCAACTTCCATGCCATAAAGAAATTGTACTAAGACTGATGTCACTAAGTAATTTACTATCCATTAGCAGTAGTTGACTAACTGTGATAGTTGAGCCTGGTGTCACATTAGCATTGGTTAGTAGTTGACTATTGAAACAAGGATATTTGACTATGCCTGTCAACTGAGAAACAGACCATGCCTGGTGTCACATTTAGTTGTCGATTACCAGAGAGAAAGATTCTCTTGCGAGTAGTATACCATCAGAACCTAGAAATAGACTACTTGGCCATAGTGGTCGACTGTTTCACAAAGAACAATTAGTTTTTTTACCATTTGAAGGCTCATTACTCTTTCATCTTCTAGTAAGCCTTCAATCTTGTTGGAAGAAGCTCTAAACATGTTTATGAATGGTTTAATCACTTCCCAATAAATTGATAATAGTTACAAGCATTCTAAACTTGACTTATGCTATAAAAACATGAGTTTAAACTAAAAAACTAGAAGAAAATGCATTGAGTTATGCTTTGAAAAGGAAAACGAGAGCATAGCAAGAGAGCAACCTTGTTTGAAGAGACTGTAAACTAAAAAAGAGTTTTTGTCTTGGGAGAAAAAATCTTGAAAAAGCTATATGTGCTTCATTAATTGGTTTTCTCCAATAATCTTTAATCTCTTCAAGTTTATTAAGCCCATATTTGTTTATATTCATTCTTGTATTTGAATAGTTTGTTCCCTATTTACATACCTACCTAACTAAAGATATTCATTATTGTTCTTTAATTGTGTAAATTTGTTGTAATTAGTCAGCTAGTGGTTTCTAGTTGATACTAGTTAAGTGTTTAGATATTGGATACTAAAAAGTTTGGGATAGCACCAAATCTATCCAATTAAAGGTCTTATTGGCACCTAAAAAATTCAATTATTATGTGAGTGTCTTGTTGACACTGGGAAGTCTAACTAGTTGCAAAGGTTTTGCTGGCATGTGCGAAATCCAATTAATTTAGTGGAAACTCTTAGGTGGCAGTGTACTTGGGGAGAGGGCATAGGCCTTGGTTGGCCAAACCTCTATAAATCTTGTATGATTTTCATTTTTTTGCAGTTTCTTTTCATACTTATTGGTACTAGTAATTAAACATGTGCATCGCACGTGGAAATATTATTATTATTATTATTATTATTATTATTATTATTATTATTGTTGTTGTTGTTGTTGTTGTTGTTGTTGTTGTTGTTGTTGTTGTTGTTGTATTCCATTTCTATCATAAATAAAAATATTTTTTATTTCAACAATTATTTTATTTAATGTAATGAATATACAACATTAAAAATGTTCCCAAATGTTTTCGATAAAATTCTGTACTTTTTCATTTTTTGGGTTCTATCTTTTTTAAATATTTATTATTCTATTATGACATCATGAGTTTCTTTGAAAAGTTGAATCATTGACCCACCATCTAAATAATAAAATAGTTTAGCTTTCTGATCAGTTTTAAATTATATATTCCATCTATATTATATAAATAATTACTTATCACACTTAATTTTTGTTTGACAAAATTAATATATAATTTTTTATAAATTCTTTTGATTACTTGTACTTTTTTATTTTTTAAGGATGCATTATTTAACTATCACATCATCGATTGATCTATTTGACCCAAACCACTACAAAAAATAGTTTGATTTTTGGGTTGACATTAAATGTTGTATTACATCTCCATCATTGATAAATTTATTTCTTATGTATAATACTTTTTTTCAATATATTGAATGCAAAATATTAGAGATGTGTCCAAAATTTTATTTTTTATAAATATATACTATTAGATATGTGTGGAAAATTTTATCTATTTTTATTTTATTTTAGGGATTCTTTGTATTTTCTATTTTTAAAAAATTGTTAATAAAGTATCAAATCTAACCCAGGATCTTTTATTATTATTTTTTTATTCACTAAGGGGTAGCCCATCCCCATACTCATAACCCCAAAACACTTAATGGTGGTAATGAGAACGATCCCCAATTCTACAAGAACAAGCCAGCAGTCATACTATAATTGGGTGGTTCAGGATCAATTTTACCTATATTCAGCTCTACATAAATTTTAATTTCATCAGCTCCTTCGACTTCAATTTCATTTAATTTAAAAGTAAATAACCATGTGTAAAATCGGAAGACGTGTTGCTTGTGCGAAACATTGGGATGAGATGACCTTTAGCCTCCTTCTCTCATTTGTGTGATGGGATTCAGTCACTGCAAGGCCCGTTCGAACAACCATCATAGCCTTGCATTGAGAATATCTCTCTATGAAATAAAGCATAAAAGTACAGAGCTGTTTCCGATGCAAGGCTGAAAAGGCTGTTCGAACGGCCTTGCAGTGACTGAAGCCAATCTCCTCATTTGTATAGCTTTTGTTCCTTTTTCTTTTCTTTACTTTTTTCTTTTCTGGTGGAAGGTGTTTCATGTTTGCAAAAGGGGTCATCATCTATCTTCTGTCACGTAGCAAACCATATCAATCAAACTGTGGTTCCCACCCGGCAACCCTTCTAGAAGCCCACAGAACTCATTAGGAAATTCAATCCATGAGAGAAAAGTCATTGAATATGGACTCGTTCTCTGTTTATATAATCTGCTGCAACTTGCAAGAGATTCCCATGCAAAATGATTTTGATTTGAGAATTCGAAGGAAACCAGTGCTGCCAAGTACCGAGAGCAGAACAATAATCAATTTGAGTGCTCTCCACCTCAAATTCCTAATGTTATCGTCCAGTTTTGTCAGTGTCAAGGGGGAAAGATTCCTAATTCCAGAGAGGATGGTGTTTATAGGGGGTGGGCATAAATATATTTTGGAAACAAATAAAAGAATTCTAGGTGGACAGAACTCTAAAAAGCAGTTTCTTAGTATTGTGTAAATGGTAATGGTTGGGAGTACAAAGTGTAAAATCTAGTTTACTTTTGCCTTAGATTTGATTTTTAATCTACTTGTTTGTGAGAAATAAAATAGGAAGTAAGATGATGCATTATAACGGGGGTAGTAAGAGAGTTGCCTGTTTGGGAATGAGGTAGGAAACAAGATAATGTAACCCCTAACTTATATGAGAGAATTGAGGGCCGAGGAAGGTACATGGTGAAAATTTTGAGATGTAAAATTAATTAAGAAAATGAGTACAAGGAGACAATACAAATTGAGGTACAAATCATAATTAAAAACAAATAGATCCTAAAATACCGTCCCTTAAAATACCCTCACCCCATCCTTGAAAAAGATTAAAATCTCTTTTGACAGTTGTCAAAATACTTATCAAGTGCTCATTTAACGTGCCTACTAATATTGTGTCCAGTAGTTCCGGTCCCGGCATAAGTACCTTAAATGACCACTTGATAAGTATGCACAATATAAGTAAGCACGTTAAATGAGCACTTGATAATTATTTTGCCAACTGTCAAAAGTGAGTTTTAATCTTTTTCAAGGGTGGGGTGAGGGTATTTTAAGGGACAGGTGTCAAAAAAAATTTTCTAGTGCTCATTGGACGTGTCTATCTGATTCAAACTGGCTTATGCCTACTAGATCCGGTCCCAAATTATATTAGATGCAAAATTTATATCCGGTTCAGATTTGCACCGGCGAACAATCAGAGTCCCCTAAATCTTTTTCTTTTCAATAAAAGAATGAAACCAAGAATGGATAAATCAGAAAGAATGAGATTCCGTGTATGTGTATCAGGTCAATTAGAGATCACCCACTAACAACAAAACTGTCACCTTGTTCTTTGTCACTTCTCACAACACCAAAGCTGTGGGCGGATTGGTTGTTATCAATCATTATCAAACTAAGCTCTATCAATAGCAGGTTCAATGATTTCCATTCCCCCACAAATTACAAAACAAACACACTTTCCCTCTATATTGCCATCTTTATATTTCACGCGATAAAATTAAACAAGATGAGATCATCAATTGTGAGTCCTCACCTGAATTAGGCCCACAGAAATAGGTACAAGGCACACAAAGTGTTGATCATGACCAAGATATCTAGATCAGATCAACTTAAATTCAAATATTAAATTTAAACTCGTCTATAAGCAGAACAGGTTCGAATATGCCAGACCAACAAATCAATATTATATATTAAGTACTTATGGACCATGTATGATTCAATATTGCTTCAAATAAAAGGTTGTTAGTTTAAAACTAATAGGAGATGCTTCCTTAATTGATACGTAATAATATGCCAAATCTTTCCTACTTCCTATAATCCACCATATAAAAAAGGATGAAACTCAGAAATAAAATAGCATATGGGTAATTTATATCCCCATCATTCTGTCTCTCCTTGCTTAAGATCATTTGATCCTTCCAAACCCATCCATGATCAGAGAGAACCCATTTCTATGACTAAAGTCTTCCCTAGATTACTGCAGAAAAAAGCACCATACCTCTATCAAAAAGATTTCGCCTTCCCTTACACTCACCAAATCCCATCAGGAAGCATTTGCAAAAAAGCTGAATATTTCTCTAATGCCTCCCGTTCAAGGGAAACCTCTTCGATGTGTCTTTTATAGTTTCATTGGGTAGTGGATACAAACATCTTTCAGGAAATTCTCTATTCGGTTGACCTTATGCACAGTGGAAAATATCTCCTTCCTATTATCATTTTCTTTTAGTTGAGGAAATGGAATAGACTTGTCTATGAAGAATATGATCTTAACATGCTCCAATACCACCCCAAATTAAATTTTCTCCTAAAATGAAATCACGTTTTATTAGCAAAAAAGTTCAGAAATGACCATGTGTATTGGGCATTTATCAAATTTTCAATTGGCTCGAACCGGAACCAAGCCGGATGTAGTTGGAATTCTTCAAATCTGGCAACTTGACTTCCACACCGCAACCTAAAAACAGCCCAAAAAAGTACACAGAAAGGTACTTTGCCCAATCAAAACCAAGAACCATACAATAATTTTGAAAATGGAAAATGCAATAATCCCCCCATAGAAATGGAATCCAACTCAAAAATATATATATATATTATAAATACACGATTACATATATTCATACACAAACAACTCTGCCAGTGTGACCGTGTCTCACACGGTTACACCACCAGACCCAAGCCCAGATAAAGGTGGAGGGATGCACACTGCATCAGATTGGCATCCAGCATATATTTTTCAAAACTTACATGAACATGGATCCTGATTTAAGCATCAATAATTTAACAATGGATATGGCATTAAACAGTAACAGACTGGTGAAACAGGATTCATGTAGATGACCCCATATTAGTTGGGACGATGATCATGACACACACACACACATATTGCCTTATAGTTTGAGTGATGTGAAATATCCAGTTCACTTTGCCTTCCATTACAGAATATTTGCATTTTCTAACTTAGCAAATGAACCAAACTCTTTCCAAATCAGCCTTCACACTCCATAAGAGCTAAAAATCAGCACCATGAGATCCAAAACAACTTGTAATGAGAAAGTGAAGGGGATGACTTGCTTCTTCCCACTCCTTGAGATGAAACATGATAGACGTCCAAAGATTAATCAAAAGGTCATTGGAGTAGTTATTTAAGGACTTCAACTTTAGTCTGTTCTCTAGTCACTGGAGTAGTGTTTTGTGGGATATTGATTTCGTACTGTGACACTTTCCTTTTTACAGTATTGCACCTGCTTTGATGTACTTGGCTGTTGAGGAAACTTTTCCCTCAGAAACTTTTATCCTTATTTCCATTAATAGAAAATTCACCTTTTCTCAAAAAGTAATCAAAAGGTCCATAATAATTTTTATTGCATTAGTATTCCACAAGAATAAAAGGGTGTTAGACAAGAAAAGGAACTTTAAGTGCCTGTCCAAAATCACCAGAAAGCAGAGCAAGGATACCAAAACAGAAAAGAGCCTTATAAAGAGTGCCTGTCCATGTACACATCTGTGCTGCCCATCATATAAACAAGAGCTCCTCATACAACTGAGATATACCTCCATTATCTCCAATTCCTAGTCATTTATCTTCTTGTTTGAAACAAAAGAAACCTGTTTTCTTTCAATCCCCACCTTACCCAACAACAATCATCACCATCATAGACATTAATGACCATGGAAGTGTACACCAGGACAAAAAAAATATTAGAGTTGGTTGTTACCAAAACACCCCTGAATATGCATTCTTGTTCGTCTTACATTTGCATATGTCACCATATCCAGGATTATAGCATATTTCTTCTTATTATTTACAATCCTAGACTCCAATATTCATTAGCACCTATAACAATCCGCAAAAGCAACACTCATGAAGGAAACCATTACCCCAAATCCATTTCATGAACTCTCATCCTATCACCATTACGAACTTCAAACTGTTTGATAGGATTCCTAAAATACCTTTTAAATGCTTTGCAGACTTTGGTTCTACAATTTAATCCAAAATTCATTATAAACCCAATCTTCACATCAGCTTTCATTGCTATCCTCCAGAACATATTAGCCTCATTGACCTTTTGATCTTGCCTCTACAAAGAACATACTAAATTCAACCTAGGATTTGCAACTTCTACTCATGGGAACACTAACCCCATGGACATGGTGGTTGGTATGTTTTGAAATGGCTGTTTGAGTCTGATCTTGTGATAATGTTCTGCCCCAAAAATGGTAATTAGTCCCTACTCATCCTCTAATGACATCATCAAAAAATAACAAAATCAATTACCTATAAATCAAAGGAAACCAGTCAATCTGTTCTCCATAGCCTTGGCAGTGCCACCATGATTCATGAGAGCTTTTTCCCATGGGTATTCACTGAATTTGATTTGAACCATTCAGTTTATTTTAACTCCTAGGCTGTGACACCTAGATACCTGTATAAGGGTGCTCTATCGTGTTGGATACTTCAATTTATTTTTAGTGTAAGCTACCAAGTGTCCAACCGTGTTCTAGCCATTTCTTTTATGTCCTGGCAAACTGACAAAATGTATTTTCTATGCTCAAATCCAAATTATAAGTCATAACAATTCCAAGTTGTTAGGATAAAATAAATAGAAAGAAAGAGAAAGTAGTTGAAGGCGGATGAAACCTTCTATTGCTCTCAAGAGTAAATTTACTCAATTCTTTCATAGCTTTGCTACCCAACTCCAACAGTCCAACCATAAACTCGTGCACTAACCTTCCAACAGTCTCTCCTTATCACACACTGGTAATGCTTTAAAATAGTCTATTTACACCTAACAACCTAACATCCATCAAACAATCATATTTTATTTCTTAATCTACACGACTGATGACTCCTATCCTACCAATACCAAGATAAGGCAATCTATCATGCTATTTGTATGCCAATAGCTAACAGTTCAGTCTCACCATTACCAATAAGTATAGAAGCAATTAAGCAGTTCAATCCCACCATTAAAACCCTAATCTGAAACTCCAAGACCATAAGCCCATGAATATATCTGATTATGAATTTGGTGCGCTTCCACTCTTTATAAGGCTCTTGCTCCACTCTACGATTCGTACTAATCCATCGAAATAAAATATATAGAGAAAAGAAGTGTATAAGTGAACCCAAAATTTACATTGTCTAATATATGAACTACATCAGGAAAAAAACACCCAAATAGTGGGGCAAAACTTACAAATTTTATCAACCTCTGAACCAGGGTTCTACTATAACTTTACAAATCGGCGAAGGAACTCGCCTCAGACCCTGATAGCCCTTACTTTCCTGGAATCCTCCGGACAGAGCTCGAGCCCAATTCGACCCCAGAACCAGGGTTCTACTACAACTTTACAAATCGGCGAAGGAACTCGCCTCAGACCCTGATAGCCCTTACTTTCCTGGAATCCTCCGGACAGAGCTCGAGCCCAATTCGACCCCAGAACGGCAAATTGGACAAGCAGGCACTTTTACTAGCCACCCATCGATGCAATTCACATGGAACACATGCTTACACCCCCGAAGAACCCGGCACCGCTCTCCGTCCCGGAACCCCTCCAAGCAAACGGCGCAATCACTGTTGAACCCATTCTCTGCGGCCGCCCCGTAATCGAAACAGGGAAGCTTCTGAAGATCCTCCGGCGATAACCCAACACAGAATTTCACATCATCTCCGCCTGAGCTACGGAAACGGGAGCGCCGCCGCCTCCGGCGGCGGAAGGCTCCACTGGAAACGCAGATGTGGATGAGGAAGATGATAGCGATGCCGACAAAGAGGAAGAATAGTGAGATCACGAACGCCATGACAATGGCCTGGAGGAAGAAGGAGAGCAGCCTAGGGTTTGGTTTCATTGACACATGCAGTGACCGGATTACAATAGGTGGCGGCGGTGGTGGCGAGATCAGAAGCCCACGTGCCCGGGGCGGTCGTGATGGTGGTGACGGAGGTGGACCGCCGCTTGAACTTTCATTAATGAAGAGCATGTTAGCGTCGTCTTCGTCCTCGATAGACATCTCTTATCTCTCTGATGAATAATGAATCTGAAATTACGAGATCACCAAATATATGTACGAGGGAAGAACAGCCTGAACAGAGAGAGGTGGGTCTTTGGTAGACAAGAGTCTTTCGAGACTTTATCACTTGAGACATGAAAAGTCAGTTAAAGACCATATTTTTGTCGCTTTGTGTTTGTTTTCTAAATGATATTGTACTGTTGGTACTATAAATAATTAAAGTTAGACAATTAGATTGAGAGATTACACTATTGATTCAATCAGAACCGTCTAATTTGTGTGGACGAGGAGAGTAATCCCATTACCTTCTTATTTACATTTTCTTGATGTGGAACCCACAAAATGAAATTTTCTTTTTGAAAATGATGGATAGGACAAGATTCTCTTTTGAGAAATCTGGAGCCAATTGGGTGGCGACGGAGGACGATTCTAGGGTGGGCAGCAGCAGCAATCAGCAAAACTGGTATGGTGGATTTTGAGCGGCACACAGAGAAGAGGAGCAATGAATCTGAATACTGGATTAATCTGTTCTGTACTTCTGTTGGAACAAGATGAGGCTCGACTAGTTCATATTTATATTTATCTAGTTCTAACCCCAACAATAAAAGTCTAAAACTTTGGGGACACGTCCCGGGTTATGGTGAAAATGGGATCTTGATGATCTTGAACAATCATTTAGATTGGTCTACAGATCAGATGGTTAATGGTGGTCCAGTTAATATTTTGATTTTTTTGGAAAGATAATAGTTAATATTTTGTTTAGGGAGTTCTCATGGAGAATGATTCAGCGGTGGTAGGTAGATTCTAAACTTCTAATGTTTGTGCTTAAGGAGTTGGGAATAGTGAATTGTATGTCCCTTGGCCTTGAGGTTCAAACTCAACCTAAACTTCTAATGTTTGTTTAGGTTCCATCTGTTTCTTGTACAAATTTCATTTGCATTGGTACAAATATATAAGAAAGCAAATTTGTACAAGCTATATACTTGCAAGCAGTATTGTAAAGATAAATTTAGGTGGCGTTTGATAATTATGAAGTCTGAAGTCTCAAAAAGTAATAGTTTTAAAATTTGAAAAGCAACATGTGGTGTTTTTTTTTTTTTTTGGGATTTTCTGAAGACTCTGAACAAGTAATATTTTTTGTATTCAATCATTCTTCAAACATCTAAAAACGTGAGATTTTACCATTTTAACATTGGAAATAGGAGTGTTTGGTAATTTTGGTTCAAAATAACACTATTTCATACATTTTCATAAAAAAAATCAATAAAACAATATGTAGGGACGCAAACAGATCGGGTCGGATTCAAATCAGGGTATATCTTACTCCGATCCGATATATTATAGCTTCAATATCTCACAAATATGGTTCATATTTGATCCGATAAGGGTGTTGGATATCCAAATATGATTAAATCCGATTTAATTTAAAAAAAAAGTTAATAAATTATTAAAAGAAAAAGAAAATATAATAGTACAAAAAAATACATGTACTTTTTCAAGTATTTTCATCATATATATGCATGTTTTTTATAAAATAAATAAATAATATTAAAATTTACAAAAATGCAATAACATCTATACATACATACATAGGTCATTGAAAAGATTGGCCCTCTATGAGGCCATTACGGTATGTTTCTTTCCCTAGGTTTTTGCTAACATATAGACCTCAGATTTCTACTAGCTTTGTGTTCTACAAAATGTGTATGTAGTGACCAAGTTGTGAATAAGTAGCGTGGCCTGTGGAAGTATGAGATGGAGGGCACCGAGGCAACGATGAAGTCGAGCTAGAAGAGGCCAAGAACGTGCCCAAGGCCAAGGAGGAGGAGAACAAGAAATTGAGCCATCAGGTATATGACCTAAGGGTGAAGCAAACTTTGGTGAAGAATATGATGAAAGAGACCGAAGCGAGAGTAGCTCGGGCCAAAGAGGAGGCTGTGGCCGAGCTCAAGGCCACAAACGAGTTTAAGACCATCTTGGTTGACTTCAACATTGGCTCTTATCAGTTCGGCTTCACTCATTGCAAGAAGAGGGTCATGTGGCTCTTCCCCAATATGTTTGAGCTGTTAGATCGTGAGATGTTTGAATAGTAGGCCAAAAAAATTGAGGTAGGGAATAGGGCTAAAATAATTGGCCACGCCAAGGGGGATTGAAGTAATTTGAAAGAAAATGTTAAAATTAAAAAATTGAATGTCCATTTCTTTATGTTTATATTGAGTATCAAGGAAGAGGTGTTTATATTGAGTATGTTTATATTGAGTATCAAGGAAGAGGTGTTGGAGGGGGGGGGGGGAGTATTAGAAAATAAGATCACTAAATCTCAAATTGGCTAGTTGGTGCAATTCAAGAAGTGGGGTTGAAGAGTCTTGTTTGGGTCCATGTATTGGGATTCCCGTCTATGCTTAAAACATGCAAACGTTTTGGGCTATAGGGAATGCCTATGGAAGCCTGGTAGGGCTGTTCACAAACTATTGTAAACCGGTCAAACTGACCAAACCAAACCAATTTGACCCGATATGATCAGTTTCTAAAATGATCCGGTCGGTCTCGGTTTAAAACATGATAAAAACCGATTACACGGTTCGGATGCGGTTATCCTTTTCGTAATCTGACGTGAAACCAACCCAAACCGCTAGACATATATATGTATATAAGTTATGACCTTCATACTTTACGTGCTTTTGTCTTTTTTTTTTTTCTTTTCGTTTCACAACTGTTGTTGTCCTAGTTTGTCTTTTCAGCCATGTCTCTCCATTTAATGAATCCTAACAGTACAACAGCTGGCGGATTGCAATCGTAGGAGCATAGGTAGATGGGCAGACTGACACTTTATGTTATAAAAGAATTATTTCGGTTTTGCTTAATTAAAACCGATTAAGCCGATGTAAAACAAAATGAAAAATGTGGTCAGTTTTCACTGTTTGTTGGTCGGTTTCGGTTGGTCTTAAACCCACCCCAATTATTTCGGTTTGGTTGACAAAATTAAATGCAACCGAACCAAACCAACCCTTAAACATCTCTAAAGTTTGGAATGTTCAAAAAAAATTAAGCCATCTATGAACAAGTTGAAGAACTTGATAATGGTACAGGCTTTGTTTGAAGTCAAGGAAATCCACTTGGTTTCGTGGAATTAAGCTTTAAACTATATTAGGGAATGGCATGACTTAAGATTAATGGTTGAGGGGTGTACTTGTTATGATGGTTTGATGAGATGCCATCCGTCGTGCTTGGTTGAAGTTAGGAAAGTTATAGTCATGTAGGGAAAGGGGAAAGTCGAAAGGTCAAGAGGCTTGAAATTTATAAGTTGAATATGAGAGTATTTTGGGAAATGAAAATAATTATTTTATGTGAATGGGGTGGGGTTTTCAAAGATCACATGGAAGGGGAGGGTTAATGTTCATGTAAGTGAAGGGACTCGAATAGTTGACATCTTGCATAAAACAAGGGAAGAAAGTTTATTAGAACTAAGAATAACAGGAATGGATCTGTTTCATTTAATTCTTTAGTTGGCAACCCTCCAAATGGTAGGAATAGGATCAAAATCACATAACCATAGGTTCTCCATGGTATGGCTGACATCCCAATGATAGTTTTGTAAGCAGTACGGTACGCCCAAAGTGCGTCAAAAAGATGTAAAAACCAATCTTTGCGGTTCAGGTTGACCGACTTTTCCAAATTTTGCTTGACCTCTTTATTAGCTAACTCAACTTGCCCATTGGTCTATGGATGTTAAGCAGTTGACACCTTGTGAATAACACCATACCTACACATCAAATCTTCAAAAGAACAACTATAAAAATGTGCCCCTTGATCACTAATAACCACACGTGACGTACCATACTACTTAAAAAACTATCCTTGGGATGTCACCATACCGACTCATTTATGGGAAAGCGTATCATTAACTTGCGGAGCTTGAGAATAAAGCTTATTAGGCTGTTAAAACACTTAACTTTGATTTAAATGATGTAGGTATTCAAAGGAAGTTACAATTGTCACAAATAAAAGAACTGAGGAACGATGCATATGACAATTCTAGGATCTACAAGGCTAAACTGAAAGCAGCTCATGATAAACAGATCCTAAGGAAGAATTTTGAGCCAAACTAGCGGGTACATCTTTATGATTCCCATTTGCATCTCCACCCAGGAAAGCTGAGATCTAGTTGGACGGGTCCATTTGTGGTGAAACGAGTTTTTCCCAACGGTGCTGTTGAGATTGAGGATCCGACCGATGGGAGAGTTTTCCGAGTTAATGGACAACGATTGAAGCATTATGTGGAGAGGGTAGACCAACCTGAGGAGATCACTCTTGTGGCTCTAGTCTACAATGCTTAATCAAATTCTATCTGCTTTTGTTTTTCTTTTATTAGTTTTTATGTTTCCTTCCTCTAGTTGATAAATTTGCAGGTCTAGTCTCAATCCATTGCTCAAGTGTCCTCCATCCTTTGCTCTGTTATTTCTTTTATTTTTATGCTAGTGAGGACACTGTCTCGTTTAGGTTGGGGGTGGTAGCATTACATGCACATTCTATGCACACCTTTTATATACATTCTTTTTGTGTTAAAAAGAAAGAGACAACCAACACTTTGCTTATTGTTTTTATTCTGGTAGTTTTTGTGTGAATAAATTTGCATTGCATGTTTGACAAGCTTAGATTGGACTTTTTGCTTTTCTATGTAGGTATGATTTCAAAATTGTTTGGTTTAAGTCACTTTTTCTATCTTAATTATCAAAGAATAACTTTTGAAAACTTTTTGCGCACAATACTAAGCTTTGTGGTTAGATGGATCTTCAATATATATAACCAAGAGAATTGTCATGTTTAAGTGCACATTTTTCTATACTCACACATCTTTTGTGAGTGAGTAGAGAGAAGATGTGTGAGTAGAGAGTTGAGGAAACAACTTATGAATTTTCATTGATTTGTTGAATTGGTTAGTTGCTGTTTAGAATGACATTACTTGGTTTGAGGAATGATTGGATGATAAGCTGATGGATGATACTAGTAAAAAAAAAAGAGGGAGCTAGTTTGTGTTATGTTATGTGAAGCCTTTGGAATAACATGTGTAATATTAGTTATGTGAGAAACTCTACACTTTTCCCACTTTGTTTTTTTTTTCTTTAACAAAGAAGAAGAAAACTCAGTACAATAAAGTCTTCCGCCAATTCAGAAGACAAACTTTTTTTCTTAGGGAATAGTCTTTCTCACTAGGCTCTTTTTGTATTTGTATTACTCTCATATTTGACTAATTGAAATCCTGAAGCTAGTTTGTAGTAAGAGTAGTGGAATTCTAAATAGCTAATTTTCCCATCTTCTGATCAAGGTTCGTTTGTTTGTTTATCCGTAAATTAGGTCGTTTTCTTTGAGTGATTATCTGATTTTCAACTCTATGAGAGAAATTCTTTGCCTTAAAACAGTTTACCTATGAGGATATGGAGTTGAGGCTTTTACTTTGATTAATTTTCAAGGCTATATGTGTTGCGGTTTGTGGTATGAAGGTTTTGCTTAATTCACACACCTTCACTTTTGGAGTTATAATTGAAGTAATCATGATAGCATTTGTGATCTTTTTCTGACCTTTTTTGTTTGAAATGCCTAGGTGGTTTTGCTATATTTCCGTTTAAACTAATCATCATGCTTTGTCTTCTTATTTAAACTTGAATTTTTAGGGACTAGCAATAAATTGGTTGGGGGTTGTGATGAAAGCATGAAAATGTATATCTACAGTGTGCTCAACAATTGACATTTGTAAAATAAAGAGCTTAAAAGTAGTATTCTTCCATAGTAATCTTATAAATGTTAATTTTATTATTTGTGCAATTTTTATGCTGGAAGGATTAATAATTGAATGGAGAAAAGCCCAAACATATGTCCAAGAAGCCCAAGCCCAAGTTCCATGGCCCAAGCATGAGTGCTGATTTGTTTCCTGTTTTACATTGAACAGGGTCGTATTTTGGGCATAACTTTTTCTATAGATGTTCGAATTCCATGATTCTTGAAGATATGAGATATGGACAGATAAGAGATAGGGCTATAATTCATCTGTTGATGAATTTTTCTAAATCAGTTTCCATCAAGGCGAAAAATGGGGAACAATACGCAGGTCTGGGTTGAGCAGTTTGAGGAGCCTGATGGCACAATAAAAGGGGAAAAATCTGACCTAAAAGGGCATGACTCCCGGAGGTTATTTTAGCATTATTTTCTCATTCTTTCATAGAGAGAACACGAGAGAATGATGTCCAAGCACGGCTAAAGCTTCAACAGGGCTAGGGAGGATCTTGATTGATGAGTTTTACTTGTTATTTTGCTTTGATTCCTTGAAAGATTTCATCGTTTAATTTTGTTCTTGAGAGATTCTTAATTATCTTTAGATTTGATAAACCCAGAAGTTATATTCTCCAATTTCCATATGAGGTTAGTCATGCTCTTTTTATGTGCAATTTGTTAGAAGATAATTGATTGGGTAGATTTATTTTATTGGTTGATTCTTTAGTGTAATACTGTCAGTTTGATATTTTGTCACTCTTGGATAGCTTGTAAGAATAGATCACTTTGTTCTTCATTGAAATTAATTTTCTTAGAATAAATACTTTTGTTCTTATCATTGGTCTTCAAAGTTATATTTTCTGATTGTTTGTTTGGGATGTGAAACATGTAATTGAGTAATAAATAGGAATCAAAGTTGAGAATAGTTGAACAAATCAATCAAGTGAATCTCGAAGCCTTGTTCATCACAATATTACTTTTCATCCTTTAACCATTGTTACTTTTATTCAAATATTGTTATTCTTATTTTTTGAAAATCTTTTTTTTTAGTTTATTTACTCTTAGCGATAACTCTTTTTGTTGGTTTAATTAGCTTCTTTGTGGATTCGACACCTAAAGCTACGCTTCAACAACTGCTTAGCCAAGGGTGATAATTTTGGGTGAGAACAAAATTTGGCGCCGTTGCCAGGGAAGCCAAATCAACAACTAAAGTTTAAACATTCTTTACTTTTCTTTTATTTCATTTGTTTCATTTTCTTTAGTTTCATTTTATTTTCTTGATCTCATTTTTCTTTTCTTCTTCTTGTAGGTTAAAAAAAAAAGACAGGGGCTTAGGGTGTATGAATAGATCGAGGGATGAAAGAGGGAGATTCATTAGACAGTTAGAAATAGAGCCACCACCACTCCCTGAAGAAGAAATAGCATCTAATTCATCTAATTCATCCTCTAATTCTGAAACCATGAGTCAACATGAGGACAATCCTATTAGGTCTTTAAAAGACTACCTACACCCCACCCGGACAACCACACCATCATGCATCATGTTTCTTCCTAATACACCACAATTTGAGTTCAAACCTGGAATGATCCAACTCTTGCCTAGTTTCCATGGTCTAGACAATGAGAATCCATATGTGAACATTAGGGAATTTGAAGAGGTAGTGGCCACCTTCCGTAGCCGAGCTGATACTACAGACACTGTTAGGTTGAAAATTTTCCCTTTCTCCGTGAAAGATAAAGCTAAGAGTTGGCTATACTCTTTGAGCATTGGTGTAGCCAAGGGTAACAGTGCTATCAGTGGCACTAGGATTAGGTGTTGAAATTTTTCCCTTTTTCTCTAACATGGTAAATCCCAGTTGGTCGTGACCTATTAGTACTATCAATGGCACTAGGTCTTGTCTAAGTGTGGGCTTTCTCAGCTAGTTCAATCAGGTAGTCTATGGCTTCTTCGGGGTCATTTTGCAAAAACTCCCCATTACACATTATCTCTATGAATTGGCGCTCCCTATTGGTTAAACCCTCATAAAAATAGCTAACTAACCTCCAACTTTCATACCCATGGTGCAAACATAGGTTCTGTAACTCTTTGAATCTCTCCCAGGCTTGGTATAAGGTTTCACTATCCTTTTGAGAAAATGTTGAGATCTGTCTCCTAAGGCTGTTGCTCTTATGGTGCGGGAAGTACTTGTTAAAGAAAGCTTGGGTCATCTCCGCCCATGTACTTATGGATCTCGGTCTCAAAGAGTATAGCCAACTCCTAACTTTATCTTTTAGGGAGAAAGGAAAAATTTTTAGCCTAACAGTGTCTATAGTATCAGCTCAGCTATGGAAAGTGGCCACTACCTCTTCAAATTCCCTAATGTGCACATATAGATTCTCACTGTCTAAACCATTGAAACTAGGCAAGAGTTGGATCATTCCAGGTTTGAAATCAAATTGTGGTGTATTAGGAGGAAACATGATGCATGATGGTGTGGCTGTTCGGGTGGGGTACAGGTAATATTTTAAAGACCTAACAGGGATGTCCTCGTGTTGACTCATGGTTTCAGAATTAGAGGATGAACTAGATGAATTAGATGTTACTTCTTCTTCTGGGAGTGGTGGTGGGTCTATTTCTAACTGTCTAATGAATCTCCTTCTTTCGTCCCTCGGTTTATTCATACACCCTAAGCCTCTGTCTTTTTTTTTTAACGTACAAAAAGAAAAAAAGAAAAACGAGATCAAGAAAATAAAATGAAACAAAGGAAATAAAAGAAAAGTAAAGAATGTTCAAACTTCAGTTGTTGATTTGGTTTCCCTAGCAACGACGCCAAATTTTGTTCTTGTCCAAAATTATCACCCTTGGCTAAGCAGTTGTTAAAGTGTAGCTTTAGGTGCCGAATCCACAGAGAAGCTAATTAAACCAACAAAAAGAGTTATCGCTAAGAGTAAATAAACTAAAAAAATGATTTTCTAAAAATAAGAATAAGAATATTCCAATAAAAGTAAAAATGATTAAATGATGAAAAGTAATATTGTGATGAACAAGGCTTCGAGATTCACTTGATTGATTTGTTCAACTGTTCTCAACTTTGATTCCTATTCATTACTCAATTACATGTTTCACATCCCAAACAATCGGAAAATATAACTTTGAAGACCAATGATAAGAACAAAAGTATTTATTCTGAGAAAATTAATTTCAATGAAGAATAGAGTGGTCTATTCTTACAAGCTATCCAAGAGCGACAATATATCAAACTGATAGTATTGCAGTAAAGGATCAATCCATAAAATAAATTTACCCAATCAATTATCTTCTAACAAATTGCACATAAAAAGAGCATGACTAATCTCACATGGAAATTGTGAAGAATATAACTTCTGGGTTTATCGAATCTAAAGATAATTAAGAATCTCTCAAGAACAAAATTAAACGTTGAAATCTCTCAAGGAATCAAAGCAAAATAACAAGTAAAACTCATCAATTAAGATCCTCCCTAGCCCTGTTGAAGATTTAGCCACGCTTGTACATCATTCTCCCATGTTCTCTCTATGAAAGAATGAGAAAATAATGCCAAAATAACCTCCGGAAGTCATGCCCTTTTAGATTTTTCCCCTTTTATTGTGCCGTTAGGCTCCTCAAACTACTTAACCCAGATCCGCGTCTTATTCCCCATTTTTCGCCTTGATGGAAACTGATTTAGAAAAAGTCATCAACAAATGAATTGTAGCCCTATCTCTTACTTATCCATATCTTCAAGAATGATTGAATTCAAACATCTGTAGAAAAAATTATGCCCAAAATACCAGACCCTGTTCAGTGTAAAACGGGAAACAAATCAGCACTCATGCTGGGCCATGGAACTTGGGCTTGGGTTTCTTGGACATATGTTTGGGCTTTCCTTCATTCAATTATTAATCCTTCCAGCATAAAAATTGCACAAATAATAAAACTAACATTTATAAGATTACTATGGAAGAATACTACTTTTAAGCTCTTTATTTTACAAATGTCAATTGTTGAGCACACTTTAGATATACATTTTCATGCTTTCATCAATGGCCTATGGATCTCATATGTACCCTACCATTCTCTATGTAATTAGAAAAAGTATATCTTCGTATTAATTACTACAATATACATTTTTAATGTGTAAATACCTTATTTTATAATCATTTTTACTTTAAATTTAGTCTTATTAACTCATATATCCATGTCTATCCATATTTTTGAAGCCAAAGGTGGATTAATTAATTCAACAAAAGGGTATCATCCAATACAATTGACCTGACAAACTCAGGAGGAGATGATTAGGTCAAACAACGATTGTATTTGAAAGCAAAGTTAGCTTGTGAGCTATTTTGTTACAAGATCTAGAAATATGGAGAAAACTGATCTATAAGAAATTTTGGATGAGATATCTACCTTCTAGAACATAAGAGCGAAGCCTCAAAAGTGGCTTAGAGTTGGAGGTGAGAATGTCTATCAAGTTTTTCATATCACTTTCAACTTGCATTGATTCTATGCCCAAAGAGATGGCACATCGAATTCCTTCAAGAATTGCAAGAGCCTCCTATTCTAGAGAGTAGTATAAGAAACGATCCCTCCCAAGGATAAAAGAGCCATAGTGATCTCTGATGACTATACCAATGGCAGCTTGGGTCACACTCTATCAATGTTAATTTTGAGAATGCCAATTGGGGGACTCAGCCATCGAGGAGTAATAGAAATACAATTCTCCGTCAGGACAAGAGAAACATTCCCTTCACGAAGCTTAATAGCATCCTTAATATGATCTTATATTGAAAGTAAAATGTGGTTGTAGTTGAGTGGGCACTTCTTAAATACAAACTTATTTCAAGATTTCCAGATGTACCACATGGCAATGACCCCAGTTGCAAAAATTGGAAAATAAGAAGTGTCATCGTGAACTTTGTTGAGGTGAACCACTCTTCAAACAATTGGGAGATATTGTAAAACTGATTGAGATGAGTCCAAATACCCAATAAAGCAAACCATAGAGGCCAGATAGCTAGACAATGAAAGAAAAGGTGGATAATCATTACTTCCTCTTTCAAAAAGAGAGGGCAAAGGGGATCAAAGGAAGTTGATCTACGAACAAGCTTAACATTGAGAAAAAGAGCATCTTTACAACAATGCCAAATAAACATTTTAATTCGAGGGATTAAAAGATCCATATTCTAGAAATGTTTCCAGCTAAGGCCACTACAAAGTCAAGGTGCATTTAAAGATTCTGATGCATTTGGGCTTAAGAGTTTGTATCTAGAATTGCAAGTGAATCTACCATGGGGTGAGGATCTACACTAATTTATCTTCAATAGAGGAGTCACAATCAGAGATCCGAATTTGTTGAATTTTCTGAATGAGCTCATCATTAAAAAAGGTTGTAAGAAGGGGATATTCCAACCATGACAATCATGTTTGATGAGCATTGCAACTTTGCTACATGGAAAATTCCTGTTTGGAGGCTTCTCAATCAGCTTAGAAGAGATCAAAGGGTTTCTAGAAATGTCCACTTCCCAATCATTAGAAATCAATCATTTATAATATTTGATTAAGTTGGCACGACAAGAAAGAAGACTTGACTAGAGAGGAGAATTAGAGGGCTTATGCTTTTAATCCTAGAAACTACAAGAACTTAGATATTTACCTTCAAGGAATGTTACCCATAAAGAGTTTTTCTGTCAAGAAAAGCCAAGCAAGTTTCATGATTAAGGCTTTATTATTCATTAAAGGATTACGGAGACCAAGACCCCTCTTCTCAAGAGGTGAAAGAAAAGAGTTTCAGGCTTTAAGATAGATCAACTTCTTCTTTGCAGACTTGCCCCACTATAAATCTCTACATAGATTGTTAAGCTCTTTGCAGATCGATGTAAGAATATGAAATGTAGTCATATGGTAAAGAGGCACTGAAGCAAGAATGGATTTGATCAAAGTAGTCTTACTAGCATGAGAAAGAACATTGGATTTCCATCCCTTTAGTTTGGATTTCACTTTGTCAATAATAAAATTCCAAGAGGCTTTTATTTTGGAGGTGTTGAGGAGAGGGCTTCCAATATAAAAATCTTCTCTTTTCATTTCAAAAAATGCCCAAGATATTCATAATGTTAAATTTTGTTGCATTGGGATTATTTTTACTAAAAAAATAGAAGATTTTCCAAAATTCACTTTCTAGCCAGACCACCAACAAAAGAGCTCAAGAATAGATTTGAATTGTTGGGCTTCATTAGGAGTAGCTTCTCAAAAAATCAGCAAATCATTCGCAATAGGTAAGGTGATAAAGCCTTTGAGAGTACCAATGTGTATGACTTCAGAAAGCATCATTGATAGCAAGCAATTCAAGGTAAATAATGAAAAGTTAAGGTGATAAGGGACAACATTGCCGAAGTCCTTTGTTGGGCTTGAAAGATTTGCTAGGGGCTCTATTAAGCGAAATTTTCAAAGAGGATGAAGCTAGACAATGGTGAATAAGATTGTAGAAAATTCCAGAGAAGCCTAAGCACTTCATGCAGTGAATTAGGAAAGACCATTCAACTCGATCAAAAGCCTTTGTGAGATCAATCTTTAACACGAAATTATTTGAACCACTAGAATGCTTGTTCATTAGAAGCTCTTTCAATCTATTTATAATGATCTTAGCAACAATTTTATAAGTAATATTTGCAAGTCCGATCGGCCTAAAATTGTTGGGTAGCATCACAACATCTTTCTTATGGATCAAAACTAAGAGAGCATCATTAATTTCAGAGATGAGTGAAGGGTTTTCAAGTAGAGAGTGAATAAAATTGCAAAGACCGTTACCCACGATACTCTGGCCATTTTGAAAGAAGAGACTGTGAAGGCCATTCGAACTTGGTGCTTTAAGAGGGTCCATAATAAAAAGAGTTTTTTTAATTTCATCAGTAGAGGGAGGCTTGCAAAGATGTAGATTTTCAAATAAGGAGATACAACTATCTAGCAGATGATGGGCCATGGAGTCAAAAAAATGGGGCTAAGGATGTGAACAGAGACTAAAATAGTCGCAAATAATCTCCACAATTAGAAATGGGTCAGAAGTCTAGGAGTCGTTCTCACATTTTTGTTGGAGGGGTTAGGATCCATCATATGGATGGCCGAAGCATATTGCCTGGGCGAAATTTCAAAAATCTCCTAATCCTTCTGGGAGTCGAATTCCATATGTTTTGAAAAACTGCATTTTTCGGATCGGTCTTGCACTAAACCAAACCAGATTTGAAACCAAACAAAGAGGGAGATTAATACCTGATATGGATACCATAAACACAGATCCCAAGGTGGAATTTCACACCCAAATCAGTCCTAAACCAGCATCCATTGAAGATTGCACAGTGTATAGGTGAAGTTGATTCAACAACACAAATTTTAGCAAAACTGCAACCCAACTGCTTGGATCGAACTGGGGAAGGTGATATTAAGATTCCTCTGAATTTTTCTTGCAAAAATTATAAGAAAACTGATTTCTATCAGTTCTTGAAAGCCTAGGTCGTGATAGGGTTTCTTGGAAGACAAAAGAGAAGAAGAGAGAACAAGAGAGAACAAGAGAGAGTGGTCTTCTAGTCTGGTTCGCCTTCTTCTTCTTTTATCTATGGAATACTCTCCTAATCAAATTAGGAGATTATCCAAACCTAATTTGGATCTAGAATCTATTAAGAGATAAACCTTATTCTCTTAAAAGGATGGGTGCTCCATACCCATTTCCAAACCCAGATTTGATAAACTGTTATGTGACAACTTACTTAATCTTATTAATTATGGGCCTTAGGCCCATTTCCTTCAAAGGCTCATGACCCAAGATGTTGTATGGCCAACTTAGGCCTGATTTGTATGGCGTGAGACTCTACAATGACCTCATATAAGTCCACATGGGTTTGGCCCAGCCTCTATGAAAAGGCTTAACCGAATGTACTACAAGCACAGTGAACCCTTGAGTACATTACTATGGGCTCAATATGTGCCAACATGTACACCTAAATGATCATTGAATTCAACCATCCTATGAAGAACCAAGGATAATGGACTTAAGTAAGATAAAACTCATTAGGTAATTAGTCCTATAATGGTCTCTTATAATTAACCTCTAGGCCCATAATGATCAAACACTTCTCGACAGGGAAGAACTTTTCCCTTAACTACAAGGTACAGTGCCACACTCTTTGTTCGGATGGATTCTGGGAATTAAAACCTTTTGCAAATATTTTTCATAAAAATAATATATATATATATATATATATTGCAAAACCAAATCTCAAACACAGTTGAAATCCACTACTAACAATTTAGATTTCCATTAAAGAGAATGTAAGTCATATCATTCACTTTGTGCAATAAAGGGGCCGATCCTATCACTATGATCACCTACTCAAATGAATTTTATATTGTCCCAATATACCTAGGTTTTGACCATTGATGGATTCCACTAATTGGCATATCAAAGACATCACAATCCAACACCTAGTGCAATATCATAATTAAGTCTAAGGGTTATATGTATATTTCTAGTTTTTCCCATCAATCTCCAAGGTCCAAGGCATAACTAGAAAATGGTTCGGGTTTAGTGTTTTAACAAAACACACACTACATGTACTTCGGGTCTAATCCTATCAGCTGAGACAAGTTACCCTAATTTCTTTGGTAGCACATCAGTGTTATCATTTGTAGGATAAACTCCCCAAGTCTATTCAACGACTGAGAACATTCTAAATTAATACAGGTCTCATAAGTGTCTAGTTTAAAGGGTAATTACATAGAAAAATACCAATATCAACATGAAACAATAGTGCGCTTTTATTCATTTGCAATAAATGCATCTATACAACAATCTGATTGGAGCTAAGGGCATACATTGTCTAACAATTTCAACTAGTAAATGTTGTGTTTCATTTTTCTGTTGGTAGCAGAAATAAGGAAAAATCGGGTATTCCTATCCCCATTTTTTAACCAATTACACTTTGAGCGTTGTTCCCAATACAACTCTTCAATATCATACAATTTTTCTAGTTCAACTCTCAAAGCAATTTCATTAGAGGCCAACGAATAAGATGGAAGTCCATTTTGAATATCTTCAATTTGCTTCTTTAGTTCTAGGATTCTTAAGGGAAATTGGAGGGTTAATTAAAACCACTTCTGAAGGTACAACTTGGAGTTTAAGCACTTTTATTGGAAAGAGCCAGATTGAGATTCCCAAGTAGAGGAGAGAGTATCAAAGTATCCTTCACAATTTGTCCAAATGGCTTCAAATCTCTTAATGGGCTTCACTCTACGATGAAAGCCCACCAAATTGCATAAGATGGGATTGTGGTACTAGTCACTGCCAATTGCAGGGAGGTGTTTAACCATTGTCTTTGGGAACCAATCAAACCAAGAAGAAGAAATTGGTAATCTGTCCAAACGCTCATGAATGAGTAGATGGGCTGATCTTCGATTTGTCCATGTATAAGCAGGGCCATGAAAGCCTAGATCAAGAAGTTGACAATCATTAATGAAAGATTTAAATTCTCTAATAGATCTTCTTGTTACTGCTTGGCCGCTAGATTTTTCATGAATATTAGTAATAGCATTTAGGTCACCAATGAGAGCCCAAGGATGGCTGGAAGAAGCATGGTAATCTCTTATCAACTGCCACAATTTACCTCTCTCATCTCTGTTTGGAAAGCCATAGGCACAAAGTAGATCCCAAGATCCACGATCAGTCTAATCAGTGATGTTAACAATAATAAGGTTCTGTGAAGAATTAGTCACTCGACCTTTGATATGATCAACCCAAAATAAACAAAGCCCCCCTGAAAGACCAGAGGCTACAACATAATGATAGTTGTTCCAGTTCAAAAGTGTCATCACTCTACCAACACCAACAACATCAACTATTGTCTCAGAAATAAAGATTAATATCAGGAGATGTACAACTAAGGAGCTTAGCAAGGTGATGAATTGCATGGGGGGCTCCCCATTCTCTCGCAGTTCTAGGCAAGGATTTTCATGACTCTGTGGGGGCGTGATTGGGTGCGCCTCCACCTGTTGGGAATGCGAGATAATTGGACTGTTCACCATTGAGTCAAGTCCACGAGCCACATGCTTGAATTTTGAGTGTGTACTATTGGAAAATGGGGTTACTAAGACTTGGAGGAGAAGCTTTGAGGTGCGTATGAAGAAGCTGTCTTTAGAACATTATTTGCTCCCACTCAATTTCATTGAGTTTTCTGTTGGGTTACAGATAAATCCGTTCCCAGGATACAACTAAGGCTTGGGCGAGAATCTACAACTAGCAAAGTTGACGAATTTCCAAAGAAACCTTCTTTGGGACAGTAGCAGACCGAGCTGAGAGAGAGGGAGACAAAGTAGTTTTCCGAAGAAACCTTCTTTTTTCATTGTTTTTTATTTTTAATTATTTTGACAAAAATGATAAAATAATGGATAAATTCTGTCTAACGGAACAAAAAAATTTAGATGAAAGACACATTAACTGGGACATGTGTCAATTCCACCTTCCAATTGAAGAGGTTGGCTGACATGGACCCTACAGTCATCCGTCGAATGATTTTGAAACTCCGGTGAGATTTCCGGTGAACTGGAGGGATCTGATTCTTCACCATGAGTTGCACCGGCACCCCTTAAGGGAACTTTTTTACTATCGGTAGACACTCGCAGAGCTGGGGCGACACAAATATCCTTCGTTATTCTATCAATTGCAAGGGCCAAGAGTTTTTCCCTTATCACCGGGTTGGTGTAGTCTTCGATTGCTTTACAAAGTCGATTCTTTGTACGGCAGGTTCCAACTTCATGTGTTATAGTTAATGTGCTAGAAAATTAAATATTTTATATTTATTTTGTCTTTTCTTGCAATAGGTAAAAAGTAACTTTAGTTGAATCTCTTTCTATTTTTTGTAAATCTGGGTTAGTTGAAAAAACATACTTAAAGAAGTTTCTATTTGGTTTGCTCAATAAGCTATTTTTATATGTCTCTAACCAAGAGAGAAACCAGAATATGTATGAAGTGATTTTCAGCCCTTCTCTTGCTCTGTATTTTACTTCAACCTGCTGCATGTAAGTTCTCTGTTTCTTTACTTTGCATGCACCCAACAAAGTGGTATCAGAGCAGAACCAATCACATTGCTCTCAAACATCACTTCATTCGAGATGCCATTGAAGATGGATAAATTGAATTAGTATATTGCAGGACCCAAGAGCAATTAGCTGATATTTTCACCAAGCCATTGGCAAGAAAAAAGTTTGAAGAATTAAGAGAAGCATTAGGAATCCAACAACAACACATTAAGGGGGAGAATGTTACAATTAATGTGCTAGAAAATTAAATATTTTATATTTAGTCTTTTTTTATAGTAGGGAAAAAGTAACTTTAGTTGGATCTCTTTCTACTTTTTGTAAATCTGGGTTAATTGAAAAAGTGTACTTGAAGAAGGTTCTATTTGGCTTGCTTAAGAAAATATTCTTGTAGGACTCTGACCAAGAAAGAAACCAGAATACGTATGATGTGATTTTCAGCCCTTCTCTTGCTTTGTTCTTGCTCTGTATTTTACTTCAACCTGCTGCATATAAATTCTCTGTTTCTCCACTTTGCATGCACCCATAGTAAGCTGAAACTACAGCCAAATCCCAACATCATGTCCAATCCTTGCAGAGAGGATGCAATATCTAGGCAAACGTTCATACGCACACGAGCATACATACTCCATTTGGCTACGTCTTTTGGGTCAGGTTCATAGGGTTTTCCAAGATCTTGATCTCATTCTAGAACTTGATCTCGTTCAAAGCTGCTGGGGAAATCTATACTAAATAGCTCTTTTGCGAAGTCCAAGATCTTTTATGATTCAAGTCTCCATGACTTCGTAATCATCTCTTGAAGACCTGCAACTTTTAGAGGACGGTCTGAAAGGATTTTGAAGAATAGAGTTTTCTGCCAAGTTTTGGGAGGGAGTGCATCTTCGGTGGCTTCAACAGGATTATGAGATCTAGGAACTAAAATACGGGAGAGGTTTCTTAGGAGTTCTTCTTCCATGAGGGAGAAAGATCGACAGGGAATGAAGCGACGGGGAGAGCAAGTGAAGGAGAAACTAGAGAAGAAAGATGAGAGAAAGCCCTACACGAAGGTAGGAGAAAGTCATCTCATAGCTATGTCTATCCATATTTTTCACTGTATCAATGTGCATTGCAATACGTATCCATTTCCAAATTTATCGATATAACATGTGAATTGTGATACAAATATTTTGAACCTTGAGCTCAAGGCAAACGATGAAATTGAGAAATTTACATTGTGCACGCATATTGACCAGTGAGTAGCAAGCACCACAATAGATTGAAGATTTCTATGTTGGCTTTTGAACATTTTCAAGTGAAGTCATCAATTGAATTTTTCCTTATGAGAAACTAATTAAAATATCAGGAGAAAAATAAAAACAAAAACAAAGAATTCCTACCATTAGGTGGGAAAAAGAACTTTATAATGATGTAACCGTAATCCAAAATTTAACGGTTTAACCTCGAGGTAACTAGCATTCAACCCAAGCATACATATCCTACGGCTCTTTCTGTTCTCACATGAACATCAAGCTTGGAAGAATAAATTATAAGCACAAACGGCTGTTTATTCAAGTACACAGCAGTATGTGCTTATTCAAGAAATCGGTTGAATATGCATCCTAGTACCTCTCCAAATTGGTAGACAGATAGCAACAAGGGTAACTCCCCATATTGCATATATGAATTGTCAAGAAACACTCTTTATCAGTGGAGGCAGAAGGTAGGAAAACATGAATCCTACCCATGTTTGAAGATGTATAAGCTCAAAAGCAGTTGGTCCAGAACACAAAGCCTAAGATGTCATGCGTTCATATTCCCCAAACACACATATTTTATCTGCAACCAAACAGTTGAAAACATATTATAAAAATGCCAAGAATTGATATATGGAATATCACTGGCAATGACTTACTTCTAGGTATTCATCCATCCCATACTTGGAACCTTCTCGACCAAGTCCGGACTGTTTTACTCCTCCAAATGGTGCAACCTACATAGAAGGAAACGTGCTTCTTGTTATAACCAATCATAAAACCCACATTTCCTTCTTTGCATTCCTCGGGTAAAGGAAAAAAAAAATAGGGAGTGCTAACCTCTGTAGAGATTATTCCTTCATTAACACCAACCAATCCATATTCAAGAGCTTCGGACACACGCCAAGAACGCTGGACATTTGTTGTGAAAATATAAGCAGCTAGTCCTGCTCATCAAACAATTAAATGTGAGTTTCAGTAGATACTCTTTCTCATTATCACACAACATTAATCAACATCAATATTTCTATTATATATGCAACGAGTATGTAAGTTGTACAATTAGGTGGTTAGAGCTGCAAAGTGGGTTGGGCTGCCCGTGGGCCACACACACACACACACATATATATATATATATTTATTTATTTATTTATTTTCAAATTTATTTACTATATTAATCCAATTTTATTGTAATTTTTCAAATTTATTTTATTATTTCATATATAAACAATTGTATACATCAAAATTCATATGGAATAAAATTTTAATTTTTCAATTTCTTGTTTATCTTGTTAATTTATTTTAATTTTTTCATTATTCTTTTTTCAAATTTTCTAAATGAAATTGTGCCACCCACGGCCTAGCCTGATCTGGCCCAGAACAGGCCCACCTGGGCTCATGCCACAAGGCGTGTTAGCCTTTCCTATTGAGGGTTTTGGGCCAGGCAGGCCCAACTTGCCCAGGCCCATGTGTTGGCAGGGCATAGCACGGCCTGCTACAGTGTGGGCAACCACCCACCCACCCCCACAAATACATTACACCTCTATTTATGGTTAGACGGAAAATATTCTTAATCAGGGTGATGATGGTGACAAGATCACTACAGAGATGATATTTTTAATCAGTCAAACTAATAAAGTTTCTATAAAGATCTCATGCTTGGAACGACATATGCAAAAAGGTCTGGACAATTAACCTGCATTAGTGTCATTGGCCATTCGGATAGCTTCCTCCTCAGTTTTAAAACGCAAAATTGGTGCAACAGGTCCAAAGACTTCCTCCCTGAAAAAGAGTAAAAGCAAAAAAAAAAAAAAAAAAAAAAAGATACAGTAGGTCAATGTTCTGAAAACCATAATTGTATCATCACACACCATAGAGAATGTTGAACCTAATTGAATAATGAACTGTGTCACAAATCGTAAAGATTATTTCTGCTTTTTAGAAATTTCTGAAAAATTAAAAACATTTATACTAAAAATAAAAAATATACAGAAAAATAATTTACACCTTCTATACATAGCTACTATAGGGCTATTACCTAATGATGGTCCCAGCTATCCGTGGTTTTTTTGGGAGGGGCAGATCTAATATGGACCTGACCTTTGGTATTTTCGTCCAAGATTTTACCATTGCACCAAGCAATGGTGGCCCTTTGTATTCCATAGATAAAATCCTCTACAAAAGCCAAAATCCCATGCAAACCCAGTAGAGGGGGTGATAGCAACTTGGGTTCAAGATTAAAGTTGTATGAGGACAAAGCAATTGTAAATAAATCTTTCGAAAGTTCTATTCTGACCTATGAATCTTCCCAGAATTTTGTGTTATTCTAAGAACCAACATCATAAGAAATAAACCTCAAGGAATCGCTCACCATAAGAACAGTGTGCATACAAAAAAACCACGCATACCATTCCACTATATACCTCCACCTATTGTTAATTTGTTACTCAGATAAAGCAAAGACAAAGCTGGTTTACAATATTGGATAAGAAATTTACACTAAAAATTGAAGTATCCAACATGACACAACACCCTTGTACCAGGGATGCAACTCGGGTTGGCCCGAGCTAGTATTTTAAATTGCTTTGAGCTTGGGCAGTTGAACTTTTGACAAAAGTCCAACCTTAGTCAATCCAAGTTGCATCCTACCTTGTACAAGCCTCCATGTTTTTGCACTTTCTGCATACATATAGACACCATAGGGGTGACCAATTCTACTAGAATTAAGAAAAATTACAGACTTTCCACCACAATAATAAAGCACATTAATTTCTAAACTTAAATACAAATCGACTATGCACAGGCAAATCAAACTACAAGGCTGAACCCCATGGGCAACGTAGAAAATGAGCAAAATACTCCTGCTAAAAATATGGTAAAACTCAAAATTTCATAAAGATTCCAAATTTGACTCTCTTATCTGTAACACTAAAATAACAGAATTACATCTAGAAATGTGTAACACACTTATCTATACTACTATTAAAAGCACCAATGAGATTGGAACTTTTGTTTGACTAAAATACCCTTTTGAATCTGTTCCCTCTCTAATTGTGGTTTACGAGAGTAGAAAATGTAATTTAAATTACTTATCACCTTAATTAATTCCCTCTCATTAAGTCTTATATTTATGAATTCCCATCATCTTCCATTGAATCCTATTCTTGACTAAAATGCCCTTATCTTTGAATTTGGCCATTTCTAATTGTAAGGGAAAAAATGTAATTTGAACTACTTTTTACCTACTTCAATTTCCTCAAATTAAATCTTATATTTAAGGTATCAATTCCCATTCTCTCTCATTAAATCCCATATTTAAGCTATCTTTCTCACTAATAAATCCTATCATTTCTTTTGCTTCAAATAAATTCTATCAATTAGATCTATATCCAAATGCTTTTAGTAATATAAAACCCATGTTTAAAATCAACCCAAAAATGACAACGTTCTTTCATCCGGTGGTGAATAATTAATTACCCCATCCAAGTCAAATAGAAATAAATGCAAATATTGCAAAAAAAAATTGTAGAAAAACTGGGCACAACCCTAATATTTTATATTAATCATATAAGGAAAAATATGTATAGTAAACGATAATTGTTTTTATTGATGTTAGAAATGAAACACAATGTAAAACCACCCAAAAATGAAATTGGTTTCCTATTTGGTTGTGGGTCAACACTCAATAGATCAACCTTTTGGGCTTGGATCTGCTACATATGAGTTGTTCCCACATCCCTACCCACGAGTAATTACAACTGCACATTGGGAATATCTCCCTTATCATTCTTGGGGAGATGTTCCCAATACACGGCGGTGGTGTTCCGTGGGTATGGATGTGGAAACAATTTGTGGGTAGAAGATCTGGAGTGCAACCTTTTAGGTCAAATGTGTCAACCCTTGATGTCAGAATTAAATAATAAAGATTAAAAAATATTAAAGCACAAAAAATGAAAAAATATAGAAATTCACTAATATGTTATATTAACCATATTAAATAAAAATAAGTGTGATAAACAACAATTGCTTTTTCTAATGATAGAAATGAAATACAAAACATAAAGGGCAGCTAAGGCTCCTACCAATGTGGGGTTTAGGCGAGGAATAGATGTACACAGCCTTACTCTGAAGCTCCAAAGTCAATTACCCATGGTGAATGGTTAGAACTGGAAACTAAACAAGTTGTACTTGACTTAGAAATGGTAGCAGTGGACTTGGAAGGCCAAGAAGAGGTCTGATGAAGCCTCTCAAATTCCTCACGAGTGATGGAAACCAGCTCATCAGTAGCATCATTCATACTAATGCCATCCTCAACTGTGGCATGATTAGCCCAAGATGGAGGACCATGCAAATCATAACAAAAAGCAACTGTGTCCCTCACGACCACAATGTGTGCACTCTACGACCTCCATAGTTTCTTCCACCACCTCTTCCTTGCTTCCACCACGACCTACACGTCTAAAAGTACCTCTCCCCTTAACAACCCTTCCACCACCATCTCTAGCTACCACTAAGGCAGACTTCTCTTAAGAAGAATGATAATTGTGGGATTGGCATGTCTTACAATTACAAGAAACACCTCGGAAAGGAAGGAAGACCACCACTTCCCAAAACCTGAAATCTCATAGGTTTAAACTCTGATCTCAATCCTGACAAGAATCTTGCGACATCTAAATGTTCCCTTTGAGTCCCGAGTATAGCTATTGGGTATGCTCCGAAATCTTCTTGTCTATGTCCAAAAACATGAGATTAATACTAATGTTGTTTTCCATACTATTCCATAAGGCAGTCATAATCTGAGAATTTTCTTGCACCCATTCATTGTACCCCTCTGATCCATTCTCAGGTAGGGGTGTAAACGGATCAAATTCGAATCCGATTTAAAAATTTGATATCCAAATTCGATTCGATATCCGACGGATATTGGAAATTAATATTCGAATTCGAAATTGACTAATTAATTATTTTAGGTAATTAATAAATATTTTATTTATATAAAGTATATAAATATATAAATTATTTATATAATTTAATTATTATATATAAATTATATAAAACATTTAAAAATTTTATAATATTATATATAAGAATTAAATAATCGATCGAATTCGGATATTTATCGAAACAAATCAGGTCATATCCGAATTCAACCGGTTAGATATTCAAATTATCTGAATTCAATTCGATTATGTCGAATCTTGAATTCGAAATCGGATTTTCGAATACCATTGACACCCCTACTCTCAGGTGGATCTTCCATGACATTTCAACTTCCCTCTAGCAATCAAAGATACTTCCACGGATTTAGCCCATGGTACATAATTAGTACCATAGTACCTTGCTACAATACTTCCACGGATTTAGCCCAAACAACAAGGATTAATAACACTAATCACCAACCACAAGATGGAAAGCACATTACAACAACTTTAATCTCAAATATGGGTACAATAGTATCTTGCTACAATAGTTTGCAACCCTAGAAACCAACAAACAACGGCTTGCACAAGCTTGTAGAGCATCAAAGGAATCTACACACCGTAGGAAGTGAGTTCCCACACCACAACACACCAAACTAATCACCACACATAGTCACAAACTTGTCAAACTCAACACACATACCAAGGATTTAAATATCGACACGATACTCCCGATATGGGGCGTATCGTACCGGTATCGGCCTTTTCCAGCACACGATATGCTACAACTGGAGGTGTATACTGCAAGTCATGGATATCGGGTTGATACAGGCACGTATCGCCTTGTATCGGTGTGTATCGGGTCGAAACGGGCACATATCACCTTGTATCGGTGCGTATTGGTCTAATACCATGCAATATGGACCGATATGTGCAAGCTTGTTTAGTTGTTTATTAAAATTAAAGCAAACACGCGACTCAAACCTAAGTCTCCCAACATACTACATGTTGTAAACCATATATTTATGTTCAACAATTTGAAGGCAAGTCGTAAACCATTAAGGTAACTTAGTTCTTGTGTAAAATATTTGAAATAAAATAACTTTTATTATATATAGCATCTACATACTACATGTAATTTAAATAAATGATATATTTATGTCCAACAATCTTAACTAAAAATTATAAAGAACAATATTCAAAATCGATATTTTATAAACCAATGGAACAAATAATCTATCAAATCTACATTAAAATCAAAAGATGATTTTAATCTCAAGAAATTTATGCAAATAAAATATTAATAATAAAATAATTATTTTAATACTTAAAAAATTAATATATATATATTTAAATTATTAATTAATTAATATTTTAATTTACATTACATTAAATAACAACATATTAAATACTTACAAAAATAAAAAAAAATGTTTAGAAAATATTTGAGAGTATAATATTAAATAGATTCTATCAACTCTACTAATCAACACTTATACCAAAAATGGTTTTTAATTTTAGAAAAAAACTATTAATAACGTAATTAATGTATGCATGTATGTATCTTAGAAATTTTAACAGATTTGATATATTTTAAATTGAAATTATATTTTTTTTTATAAATTATTAAATCATATTTTAGTTTACATTTGAGAATTTAATATTTAGTTGACTTTTTTGTTAATGTAAAAAATTTTAAGTAGTAAATAGAAAATAATTGATATAATATGTGCATATGTTATGTGTCTTGGACTCTTGATTGATGCATTATCCATAAAATTCTATGATATTTATGCATCCTGCTATATTAATTTTAATATATTTTATCATATATACCATTAAAATGTACGTTTCCTTTGTATTTATACATTATTTGTGACTATTTGATTTTAAATTTAGTGTTATTAATAAATTTATGGAATATGTATGTGTTTCCCTAGCGTATCTAAGTGTTTCTATTTTTTTCGTTCGTATCCATGCGTTTCCATAGCATATCCATATCCAAGATGTCCGATACGATACTCGATACCGATACTTTGATCCTTGATACATACCTGTACTTACGTCTAGGGCTGCAGCAAAGAGGAACTTAATACACCATCACAAACAACTTAAACTGACCAACTCAAGGCACTAAAGCCTCGTTTTCTAAGGGACAACCAATCCTTTTCAGTCCCTTTAGCAACTTGTCTTGAAATTATGGAGTTCTCAACTCCTAGGGCACAAAACAGAGGCGTGAACAGTAATCCGCGAGTTCACAGCTCTTATACCATGTTATTGTTTGTAAATAAAGTAGAAAAAAAAAGGGAAAAAGGAAGAAAAAGGTTAGGAAAGCTGTATTGCACAGTAGAAAGTAGGAAGAAGAAGAAAAGTAGGTTTCAAGGAAGGAATACAAAATGTATATTCCTTCCTCTCAACCCGCTCTGTAGCACTGTTCATTAAACATGTGGAAATTACAAAAATGTCCATGTTAAGTGATTCTTAACAGGGGAATACAAGATTACATCAAATGACTAAAATGCCCTTGTGGGCAAACATTTCAATGGAAAATTTATTTTTGGATAGAGTTTTATAGAGAATACCCTCCTTTCCTTCTCTTAGCTGAGAGTTAATTAACTCATTAGCAATAAGAACCCTGTCAACAATCTGCCTCCCTTCCACAAAAGCACCTTAAGAAGATGAAATCATTTTGCCAATCACATCCCTCATTCTTGCCGCCAATATTTTGGATAGAGTTTTATAGACACTGCCTATTAGGCTCATAAGTCTATAATCCTTTAGATCACAGGCATCTTCTTTCTTCAAGACCAAAGTAATAAAGGTGGAATTGAGGCTTCTTTCCAGATCTGGCATTTGAGTGAATCATTTGGCATGCCTATGGGGATTGAGAAGGTTCATTCTGATTTTGAACAAGGAATTGTTTACGAAGTGGGCAATGGGAGCAGAATCAGGTTTTGGGTGGATAGGTCATGTAGGCAGCAACCCCTCATGGAGACATATCCTTGTTTATGGTGGCACAAAACAGAGAAGTTTTGGAAAGAAACTGTTATGCAATTGCTAATGGACAGGTGGTTTGGGACCCAACTTTAAGAAGAGACTAAAACGAATGGAGATAGTTCAATCAATTCCCACGATCTGCCCTCAGCTGGGGGTTCCAGATTGAAGATGGTGGATGTGGGAGAAAAGTGGTGTATTTTCAGTGAAGTCTCTTTACAGGAAACTGAACCAATATGAGTACTTTCATTTCACTGCCTTCAAAATTTGGCACTCTGCTACTCCATCCAAAATTAGGTTCTTTGTTTGGACAGCAGTCTTGGAGAAAGTGTTTGACTCAATAAACTGCAAAGGAGGGAAATGCATTTGGATGGCTTGGAGTATGTCATGTATTATAGGAGAATGAGACAGCAAGGCATCTCTTCCTACACTGCTCCTATAAAACTCAAATATGTTGTATGGTTCTCACAAATTTTGACTGGTTACAGTGCTTCCCATCTTCAGTCTTGGCATTCATGCAGAGTTGGCAGCCTAGAGGCTTGAGGAAGCAGGGGAGAATTGTAGGGGACCTGATTCCTTTGGTTGTGTTTTGGTTGGAGGGAGAGGAATAATAGGATTTTCCTCAATCAAGGAGAGCAGGTGTTGGGGAAGTCAAAGGGTTGTGTACTTGGCTGTCTATCCAAAAGTAGTTTAGATCTTAAGAGTACAGAAGATTTGTTGACAAATCAATTTTGTTTTTATGTTAATATCTTGCTAACAAAAGTTCGTATAGCCACTCATACATCTTGGGTGTTTTAAGGTCCATGGTTACATTACCTTCTCCAAAAAAAAAAAAAAAAAGATTGGTGCAATTATTTACCTTGACAGAAGCATTTCTCTGTTGACATTGCTGATCACTGTAGGCTCATAAAATGTCATCCCAAGGCTATGTCTTCTACCACCAAGGACAACTTTTGCACCCTTTTAGATAATAAGGTTACAGGAACAAACTCATTGTATCAGATAATAATATTTTAAGGAAGTTTTCAAAACAAAAAATGTGACTACTATCTCCTCTAATCCCAGATGCAAAAAATAGCTTGAAAGAAAGAAACAATTACGATTTGAACATTGAGCTATACAGAAATTGTTTTATTAGCTGCAATCTTATAAGCAAATAGTGTTTGCACAAAGATGACAATGATATCACAATTTCCAAACTCAACATCTCATAGTATGGCTTTATGAGTAATGATTCTAACGATGCATAGAAGCAAAAGTTCAAAATGTTAAACACGATATTTTGAGGAACAAAATCATCATATGACATAAATAACATTTTAAGGAAATTTTCAAAACAAAAACGTGACTACTATATCCTCTAATTTCAGATTCAAATAATAGCTTGCAAGAAAGAAACAAGTACAATTTTAACATTGAGCTATACATCAGTCTTTTTATTAGCGGCAACCTTATAACCAAATAGTGTTTGCGCGAAGATGACAATGATATCACAATTTTCAAAGTCAAATATCATGGTATGGCTTTATGAGTAATGATCCTAAAGCTACGCATAAGCAAAAGTTCAAAATATTGACAATGATACACCTGATACAGGGTGTATGTGTATCGCATTGGTATCTGAAGGCATGGGTATGTGGTATCGGTGGAACAGCATGATGCTGTTAAGGACCTATAACAGTGGTCATGACCACGGCTAAAAGTCCAAAAATTATAAAACATAATTTTTACATGTTATAAACGATTTCATTGCAGGAAAGAACTATAGTATGGATCCATCAATAATCTATTAAACTCATTGGTCTAAGAATGAGTTATGTCAAAAGTGAATTTTTTTTCCTTAATTTTTAGGAAAAAATTAGAAAAATAGTTTATTTTATATATTTTAATGATTTTCATAGAAAGAGAGAACTATAAGACGGATCTATCAAATACATTGACCTAACAACAATTTCACATGCCCTGTAATGAATTTTTAGTAGAATGGAAGTTCAAACATTGTTTGATATATTATTAAAATGTACATCTCTTATGTGTTCATACCTTATTCATTGTTATTAAATGTACATCTCTTATCTATCCATGGCTTTCCACCATATCCATGTTTATCCAAAGGGTATCCATATCGAAGCTTCCCAATATGATATGTGATGCCAATATTTTGGACCTTGCAAAGAAGTTAAAGATTACCTAGGACGGGCTTTCGATATAAAGGCCTTACTTTGTCTCAAATATTTTGCCAAAAAGAAAATGATATCCAGACTTTATAAGTGCATTTACCCGATAAATACATATTTTTTAAGGCTTAATGTGCTTTAAGGAATGAAGCTAAGTTGATGGTGCCCACTAGGCAGTTTGTTAAATGTTGAATCTAGGTATTAAACCTGATGAAGATGTTAGCCAATAATATATAAACCATCTGATAAGGACAATGCATTTTCTGAAAATTTTATTGCCTTAACCAAACATTGACATTATCATAGCCTTGCTGACATCATATCCAGACAAACAAGCTCAAGGCACCTATTCCATATACTTTAGTACATCTACTTCCTTGTATGATTTATATTAACTTACCTATTCTATGAACAAAATAAGTTTAGCAATATATCACAATCACGTATTAAATGAAACAATTGCACCTATACAGCACAGAAAGTGCCAACATGTCTTGTGACATAAAGACATGCTAATCACAAAACATAGCAATATATCACACATTAAATGAAACAGTTTGCATATATACTCCTGAAGATGAAATTAAGTCGATATTTGCTTCATTCTTTTTTCATTGTTTATCTGATACAAAATCCGAATAAAGTAGGACATACTCATGTAATAAGAGTAAAAAGATGACCCATGGATACCAAAACAGCCATGGAAACTCAAGGACAGTTTTTTAATTGATTGGGAATTTTGAAATCTAAGATGGCTACATACTTAGGTACTGAAATAATTTACTCACTTAGCCACCCTTTATTTAGTCATAAATCAGCTAGAGCATTAGCCAATCCTCTCATCCATGTTTAGGCGATTGTCAAATCTCTTTGTAGTTGCCTGATTTCCCTCATCACATTTCTGTATTGCCAATCATACTCACTGATCTTTCTCAGCCAGCTACTACCTGTAAGGCCATGGACTGGATGATCTATACCCTGAAATACAAGGAGTTGGTTGATGGTTTCAGTAGAGGAAGGGGAGGAAAATGGGGCAAAGAGAGGTGGCCAGACCCTCAGAGGGACTGCCTACATACCCTCCAGCGAGGGATTGGGCCCATGTAGTTTTACAGAGATGGAATTCTGACAATTGAAGATGGATGGCATTGTTAGCTGCAGAGGGAACGAGAGAGAGAGAGAGAGAGAGAGGAAATGGACCAGTAGGGGAATAGTGGCTCAAGAAGTTCCAAAGAAGTGCTCCCAGATGGGCATGGAGACCCCTATTTATAGAGTTTGGATGGGTGGAATCTGGAAAATTCTCATTCCAGATCTTTCTTATTTTTATCTTTTCTAAATTTACCCTTTAATCTAGAATGTTCTTTATTTACTCATTTAATGCATATGTTTAATTACCTTTCTATGATGTTCACGGCTTAGCTGGATGCTTTGCTCTTCTAGAATATTCCAATATTTAATTAGAACACATGCTGATTTATTAATGTTATAGGATGTCCAGCACTTTAGGCCTTTAGCTAGTTTACCTTAAAGTGGACCGGTCTAACCTGGATTCAGCCCAAGT
The DNA here is from genome assembly GCF_055504915.1 of Nelumbo nucifera. Lineage (NCBI taxonomy): Eukaryota > Viridiplantae > Streptophyta > Magnoliopsida > Proteales > Nelumbonaceae > Nelumbo > Nelumbo nucifera. The sequence goes on along the minus strand of NC_142656.1, from coordinate 28,170,627 downwards.
CAGCTGGGTCTACATACTTATGCAATGCCACCATCTAACACTATCACTTTGGAGCCTTTGTCCAAAATTAAGCTTCTAATGTCAACTTTGAAGTGGCTGACTTAACCTCAATCCTCATAAAACTGCTAACACTTCTGCTCTAGTTCTGTGACTTCAGTCTCCAATGCAGGACCTAAAAATATGGCTATTATCAAGTCATGACTGTCTCTAAATGCACCACAAAAGCCAGGTAGCCTGAATTATCTATGCTGCACCCGTCAATGTTCAATTTAATCTAGTTGAACCATGGAGGACTCTACTGCATAAGAAGAGAGATTCTAATTGCAGATGACTGTTGTACATGTTGCCATCTCTAAGTCTAGCATCTTTGGAGCAAGGGGCAAGGCTTCTAGTGTCTTGATCCAATTATCCAATGCACAACTTTGATTAGGATGCCCTACAAGATAGCTTCATGGACAGTTTCCCCCCCTCGTTAAGAATTCTGTTCTCACTTTGCTAAACTGTCCCACAACACCTTTGCCCTTACATCTCCACATTACCTATCCCCTCTTCCTTTGCATTGTGAGAAAGGATGGTTTGAATAGACTTCCTAGATAATCCGGTGGCACCCACCTGCAACCAAACAAAGAGAAGATCCTTTCCCAAATACAAAAAATCCAAAAAGGAGATTAGTAGGTGGTAGCTGCTTTCTCCACTTGCATTAAATAGAAAACAAATGATAGGAGGCAGTAGGTCTTCTCTTTTGGAGAGTTTCACACATGCCAATCTTAAAAAGAAATACCTCCCAACAAAAGGCTCTAATTTTGGGTGAAACTGGTCCACTCCAAATTTCTTTGACAGGGAAAGCCTACAAGAGATTTGAGGAGGAAGAAATGGATTTTAAAGAAGGACAAGTGAAAGCACCAAAAAGATTTCAGAGTCCAGATTCTGTCCCCTAGTTTGGAAATGTCCAAGAAAACCCCATAATGAAGATGAATCAAATTTAAGACCTCCAAGGTTTCGAGGTCTCCAAACCCTCTCCTAAGCTCAAAATTCCAGTCTAGATTGTTATTGGAAAAGGAAACAGAATAAAATGGCTTTAGCTTTATAAGTGGGCTAGGAAAAGCAAATGGTCCTTCAATGCTATTCTCCCATCAAATGCCTTCCTAGGATTTGGTTCTGTTGCTGGAGAAACGTCATACCTAACAAATCATAGTAAAGTCGGAAGAATGCTAGGGATGACATTCCAAGTGGAGGGCAAAGATGCATGATTTATTATTCGTACATAAATCAATTAGCCAATATCCCACGAATACTGCTCACTGCATTGTGCCACTATTTATCCATGCCCATTAGAAATCTCCTTAACCATTTCATGAGAAAGACAAGATTCCTTTTTGCTCCTTTTTAGTGTCCCTTGGTTTCCATAAGGAATATTCAATAATCTTTTCCACTCTCCTCGTCACCATGACAGGAATGACTTGCTTCTTTGTAATATTAATATCCCATAAAATTCAATGGCACTTACTAATACTTGAAATCTTTCATCAGTAAATGCAAACATGAAAACTACTAGGATTGCAACCTATGGAAGCAATAAACCTTGAAAATAGAAGAATCTATGCAGTATCGAAAATACATGAAATATAACGAGGATGTACTATTTAAGAAGAAACCAGCATTTAGGAAAATAACAGTGAGATAAGATAGAACATCATTTTGTAACACAGTACAAATGGATCACTTAGAGGGTGTTCTACAACATGGATGTTTTTGAAGTCACCACATTAGCAAAAAAGAAAATAAAAAGCAAAAAGCATGTTCTTGAACCCAGTTTTTGTTTGAAAGGTAAAACTGTTGTAGTGTAGTTTGCTTTATCATTATGCTGAGTTTTTCCTGTTTCTTATGTTATTCTTAGTATGAGGGGAATTTATGTCTTTTTCCTCTGTAGTACACCCTATTATAAGTAATAAGAGAGGCTTCTGCCAGACACTATTGACAGCTCCAAATACTTGTCTCTTTCTCTTCTTCCTTTCTTCTCTTTTTCCAAGGAATCTAACACTGAAAACATGGTATCAGAGCACTAGATCTGATTAAAGGACTTCTACTGTGCACTTTCATCCTTGTTTGGTTTTCTTCATCATATAAGGAGGAACAACAGAATACCGATCGAAGTAACTCTCTTTCCTTTTCACTCTATTCTTTGTCCTTGGTTGTAGATGTGAATCAGTCCTCTAATATCAAGAGTAAACTTAGGGATTAGCAGAAGAAAACAGGTCTGAATAGCAGTACAAAAGAAGAAGATGGCGAAAAGAAGAGGTAAGAGAAGGAGTCGAATGTTCTCCATTCTCCTCTAACCCTATTTTATTAAGATCTAAAAATTTGATGATGACAAGAATGCCCTTAAGTGGGCGGCCAGCTTAGCAGTTACATAAAGAAAATAAAACAAAAAATAAATAACAGGCCCATTAAGAATAAAATAAAAGATATTACAAGAGAGGATGTTAGGGCCCATTCGGCTGTTAGGGCCCATTCGGCCCAGTCTCTTTACACTCCCCCTCAAGCTGAGCATAGATGTCAATCATGCCCAGCTTGCTTTTATAATGTGTCAACTTCCCTCTTGGAACTCCCTTGGTCAAGATATCAGCCAGTTGCTCTTCTGATGTGATGAATGGCAAACAAACTTCTCCTGAAGAGACTCTTTTCCTTATGAAATGCCTATCAACCTCAATGTGCTTAGTTCTGTCATGTTGAACAGGATTATGTGCAATGTTGATAGCAGCTTGGCTGTCACAATAGAGCATCATTGGTTTCTCATAGTCCACTCCCAATTCCTCTAGAAGAGATCGTAGCTATAGTAATTCTGACACACCATGAGCCATTGCCCTGTATTCTGCTTCAGCTGAGGATCTAGCAATTACTGATTGTTTCTTACTCCTCCAAGACACAATATTCCCAGCAACCAGAGCACAATAACCAAAGGTGGATCTTCTATCATCAATACATCCTGCCCAATCTGCATCAGTAAAAGCTTCCAGCTTCATGTGACCATGCTTAGCAAATAGAATACCTTTCCCTGGAGTACCTTTCAAGTAGCACAGAACCCTTTCTGCAGCAGATAGATGAATATCTCTGGGAGAATGCATAAATTGACTAATAACACTTAATGCATAGGAAATATCTGGCTGAGTCATGCAAAGGTATAACAACTTCCCAAGAAGTCTCTGAAACACTCCCTTATCAGACAAAGGTTCACCATCTGTAGTAGAAAGTTTATGATTAGGATCAAAGGGAGTGGAGATGGGTTTAGCTCCAAGTTTACCAGTTTCAGCAAGAAGATCAATGACATATTTGTGCTAAGATATGAAGATACCATCCTTAGATCGAGCAACTTCAATGCCCAAGAAATACCGAAGATCTCCCAAATCTTTGATTTCAAATTCAGAGTTGAGAAATTCTTTTAGTTTGCTGGCCTCTTCAGTGTCATTACCCATGACCACAATATCATCAACATAAACAATCAAGAAGGTCACCAGAGTGTCATTTCTCTTCAAGAATAGTGTATGATCAGATTGTGTTTGAATGTAGCCAAAGGAGACAAGAGCAACCTGAAATCTCTCAAACCAAACCCGAGGAGATTGTTTGAGACCATAAATAGATCTGTGTAGTTTACACACCTTTCCTTTCATTTCTTTCCCATACACTCCTGGAGGTAGAGACATATAGACCTCTTCATTCAGGTCTCCATTCAAGAAGGCATTTTTAACATCAAACTGGTGTAGGGGCCAGTCAAAAGTAGCTGCTAGAGAAAGTAAAACCCTGACTGAGGTCATCTTAGCTATAGGAGCAAATGTCTCAAGATAGTCAATGCCATACATTTGAGTGTAGCCCTTAGCAACCAACCGAGCCTTAAACCTCTCAATAGAGCCATCAGAGTGATATTTAATGGTAAACACCCATTTACAACCCACTGGTTCCTTCCCTTCCGGCAAGTCCACAATATCCCAGGTATGGTTCTTATGCAATGCATCAAGTTCAGCCATCATAGCATCCCTCCATTCAGCTTGAGATAATGCTTCCGGTATAGACCTGGGTATCACATGGGAAGAAACAGAGGCAAGAAAGGAGTAGTAGGAAGGGGAGAGAAGGCTGTAAGATAAGTGTTTGGAGATACAATGGGCTGTACACTTCCACTTGCCCTTGCGAAGAGCAATAGGAAGGTCAAGATCTGGGATAGTTAGAGATGGGTTAGTAGAGGGCTGACTTGTTACCTCAAGAATGATGGGAGTGGCAAGATGCTTTCTGAAGGGTTGGAAACAACCTGCACATGTCTGAATCTCTGCCTTTGCTACCACCTTTGGAGAGCAGGAGTAGAAGCAGGAGGAGGAGCAGGGATATCAGAGGTAGGTCCAGTGGAAGAAGTGGACACCCCATGATCTGACTCACAAGGGATGGGAAGAGGAACGGCTGGAGACATAGCAAAGGGCTCGTCAGATTTCTCCCCCTCAGGAGGAATGTTAAAGAAGGGAGTCAACTCGGCAAAGGTGACATACCGAGATACAAATCGGGTGCCACGAATTGGATCAAAACAGCAGTAACCCTTCTGTGTGGAAGCATATCCCAGAAACACACACTTATGAGCCTTAAGTTCAAACTTGTGCCTTTGGTGACTATGAATATGCACATAGCAAGTGCACCCAAACACATGGAGAGGAAGGGAAAAGAGATCCTCATCCGGGAAGAGAAGACTAAAAGGAGTTTTAAAGCCAAGGACCTGGGAGGGCATACGGTTGATCAGAAAGGTAGCAGTAAGAACAACATCCCCCAAAAATTTTATAGGAACATGGGATGCAAATAAAAGGGATTTGGCAACCTCAACCACATGTCTGTTCTTTCTTTCCGCCACCCCGTTTTGTTGTGGAGTCTAGGAACAAGAACTTTGATGAATAACCCCAAAAGTTTCAAGATAGGTGAAGAGGGTTCTCTCAAAATACTCCTTAGCATTGTCAAAACGGAATACTTTGATACGAGTATTAAACTGGGTGAGGATGAGTTCATGAAATTTTTTCACAATAGCTGGTACTTCATCCCTGGATTTTATGAAATAAATCCAAGTGTAATGCGAATAATCATCAATAAAAAGGATTAAGTACCTATAGCCTCCCATGGTTGGCATATGATATGGCCCCCACACATTAGAGTGAACAATATGGAAAGGAGAAAGTGATCTTTTATTGCTAATTGAATAGGAATGTCTACAATGCTTTGCCAGCTCACATGATTCACAATGAAGACTCGATAAAGACACCCCTTTAAACATATCTAGGAACAGATTGCTCAAAGTAGAAAAAGACAAGTGACCAAACCGAAAATGACATAATAAAATTTTGTTAACAGACTCTGACACGACTGACTCTAAGGCAACTCCATGAGGTGGTCTCAAAGCATGATCCGGTGTGTCCAGCAAGTATATTCCGTTCGCCTCATGGCCACTCCCAATCATCCTCTGAGACTGCAGGTCCTGAAAAACACAATGAGTGGGAAAGAAGGTTATGCTGCAATTCATGGATTTTGTTAAGCTACTAACAGATAAGAGGTTTGTGTTAAGCTTAGGGACATGAAGGACAGAAGATAAGAACAAGGTGTTAGAGGTCTTTATATCACCTTTACCAGAGATGGGGGCAAGGGACCCATCGGCAAGGGATATTTTCTCTTTCCCAGAGAGAAGGTGATATGAACAAAAAATGTTAGACAAGCTGGTCATATGGTCTGATGCATCGGAATCAATAATCCAAGGGATTTTATGATTACCTGAAACTGAAGCATGATTTGCAGAAGCACGAATACCTGAGTGAGTGAAAGCTGATGAAGATGATGTACTGCTGGAAGGGTGAGCTAAAAAAACCGTAGCTTCCAAGTGATTCAGGAGCCTCCCATACTTTTCAAAGTCCAGCTTCATTGCAACCAACTGCTCAATGGTTGATTTCTCTTCACTCTCCTTACTTCCCCCTTCAGATAATGTAGCAACATTAGTAGTCTTGGGTTTTCCCACCTGACTGCCCTTCTTAGAGTTATTGTTGTTCTTAGACCTGTCAGGGAGAAGTCCAGGATGAAGCTTCTAGCAGGTGTCCTTTGTATGTCGTGATTTCTTGCAATATTCACACACCTGCTCTCTTTTCTCAGTAGGGCCCTTTGGTTTCATTCCTGCATGTGCAAAATGTTCTATAGGTGGACTCTGCAACTGAACCTGCTGCCTACTCTCCTCACTACTTATCATAGCATATGCCTGTGAAAGAGTAACCTCATCTTTGGCCAAAATATTCTGTCTAATAATATCAAACTCAGGGTTGAGTCCAGTGAGAAACTCAAACACCCTATTTCTCTCCACTAGCTTTCTATACATTTCAGCATCCTTTTTACTCTCCCATACCACTGTCTCCATAACATCAATTTCCTGCCATAGGGATTTTAGTATAGAGTAGTAGATTGCTACACTCTTCTTCCCTTGGGGATTCCAACCATATGATTGGTAAGCCCATCTTTTTCAATTCATATCAGCTATTGTTTGGAAAAGATAAGGTGAGGCTAGAAGACGGATACCTCACTCCAGTTGTTGGCTAAGGCTAGCAGACAAATCCCTCTGGGTTTGCTCTTTCCCCTATTCTGTATGTGGCAAAATTACTTGTTAATTTGCTCCTCATTAGTATAACAAAAACCTGGCATTACAACGTAACCTTCTCTCCTAATTCAAGTGTCTTTTAGGATTTGGCTTCAGGGAGGACGATTGGAAGGGGTCATATGGTAGATGGTTTCTATGTAGTTGATGATGGTTTTGGATTGAAGACTTCTCCTGCTATGACTCTTTTAGTAAAAATCAGAGTCCTTAGAGTCAAATTTACTTGTGGCATTACCATTTGGGCATGTATCCTTTGAAACCTTGAAGTTGTTCCCATCTTTATTCAAGTCAGTCAGTGTCCTCTTTACAGTGCCATACTTGTTAGCTGATAAAACATTGCATAACATCTTTTCCAATCAGTCAGAAGATTTGATTTCCTGTTTCATATTATTTACTCCAATGTGTGGGGCACTGCTACTATTTCGGTCAATGGAGGGTACAGATACTTTATAACATCTATTGATGACTATTACCGCTATACATTTGTATATTTGCTTTGTTCATGTTAAGTTCCTCTAGTCATTAAGGATTTCTCTCATATGGTGTACACTCAGTTTCATGTTGATTTTTAGATTTTTAGTCCGATAATGCTAAGGAGTATTTCACTACAAGTATCAATGAACATTTTTCTGCAAATGGGATGTTACACCATAGCTCCTGCTCATAGTTGTCAAGGCAACGCCTAGGCAACAAGGCATCTTTGGAGGCTTGCCTCGCCTATCGCCAAGCAGTTTTCTATAGCATGTTATAAAAAACATTTATATTCCTAATTTTTTTAGGTTATAATTATAAAAGACATTTTTAAACTAAAATACTCATTTTGTGTGTTTACATACTAATTTCTTTTTATTATTTTCTTATTTGTTAGGGTTTAATCAACGCAAACATTGCTAATTGCTGTATTGAACCCTCAAAGACTTCAAAACCTGAACCAATAAGTAAGGAAGAACATAAAATGTTGTCCAATCAACACACTTCTTTTTCTTTACTAATTTTGTGTGTTTATATACTAATTTCTTCTTTTTCTTCCACCTTTTCTTCTTTTCCTATAACAGAAATAGGGGTTCAGCCCCTATATTTTCTTTTCTTTCTTCTTTTTCTTCTCATGATTAAGTTGGAATATGTTGATTTTCTATACTTCAACATGAAGTTTATACTTTTCTTATGAAAATTATGGGTATGTATTAAGGAAATATGGTTATGGAACCTAGGGAACTACCCTAGGATACATGTTTTTACTTGAAAAAATCCGCCTAGGCGACTAGGCAACAAGACACCCCCCTGTCACCTAGCCTCTCCTTGGCGCCTTGAAAACTATGCTCCTGCTCTCATACACCTCAACAAAATGGTGCCGAAGAGAGAGAATACACTTGTCAGAAGTTGCTCATGGATTAATGTTACAAATGCACATGCTAAAGAAATTTTGGGGCGATGTAATTCTTGTTAAAACTGTTAGTTTTTATGTATTATGGGCCGCAGGGGTACTGTGGTCTTATTACTCTTTATTATGTGATCAGTGTGTTGCCCTAATATATAAGAAAAGGCTGGCACCGCCAGCAAGGATTTTTTCCTCTCCATTTTCTGTTTCTCTCTTCTTCTCTTCTCTTCTTTCTTCTCTCTTCCTTTCTCTGCTTCTTCTCCTTTTTTCTCTTATTTGTTCCCAGAAAACATGGTATCAGAGTGAGTTCTGTGGGCCTGAAGGCAGATCGAACCTTGTTTTTTCTTCCTCCTTTGCTGTTTTTCCAGATCGATCAAAGGACAAATCACACTAGACTGATCTGATAGGAGTTTCTACCTTTCTTTTGTTTTCTCTCTTGGCAGTGTACCAAGACAGCTGTTTTCTCATGGTGACAGAATGCTGTGAAGTTTTTTGTGGTATTTAACACCTGTATGGATCGTGTGGTCCTTCCTGTACCCAGATAGGTGATGTTTATTGGTCAAGAATGATTGGTGATGACTGTGACAGCAGAGGTAAGTCTTGTTTGGTGGCCGTGGGCACTGTGTCACCTTTTTCTGAATGAATGATTGTGATTGAAGGGCCTGTTCTACCTTTTTTTTGGACTGTCAATTTGGTGGATAACCTAGCACTGTGACTGTGCTTCTAGTTTTCTTTTCTGGCCCTAGTGGTGTTGGATTGGTGTCAGAAGTGTGAAATTTTTTCTGCTAAAGTTTTTTTTTTCTGTGCTTTCCTACACCAGAACCTATATTTGTGTGATTGAGACATCTGGTCTGTAGTTTGAACTTGGAAGTGATTTTTTCAGTTGGTTTTCCATGACCTCTTAGGATACAGCTACCTTGGATATGTCTTCCAGCCATAGTGAACTAGGTGGGACTTGGGAGTGTCAACATGACCTTCCCCATGGCTGTTGTTCCATTAGATGACCTCAATTATTTGCAGTGGTCAAGAGGAATTAAGCTTTACATTACGGCAAGGGGGAAAACAGGGTATATCAATGAGAGAATTAAAGATCCAAGATCTGGGAGTGTTGAACATGACAAATGGAACCAAGAAAATAGTATGGTGAAGTCATGGTTACTTGTATCTATGCTCCCACAAGTAAGGAGAAATTTTATGTGGGCTGAGACTGCTGTTGAAATTTGGGAACAAGCAAAAACAACCTATTCAGAACTAAGACACTATGCGAAAATTTATCAACTGCAAGCTGCGTCTACTACATGTAAGCAAGGGGAAAGAAGTATTTCCGTATATTACTCGGACTTGACTTCAATTTTGAAGGACCAAGATCATTACCAGAATATGAATTGGAAATGTGAAGATGATGCCAAAGCCTACAATACTCTAGTCTCCCAACAGAGGGTGTTTGCATTTCTATTGAGGCTGAACCCTATGTATGAATCTATTAGGGTTCAAATCCTTGGAAGTAAAGACCTCCCTTCAGTCCAAGAAGTTTATGCTTTAGCGTAGTCAAAAGAAAGTAGAAGAAATATGATGAATACTTCTGAGGGGGAGACAGTTGCTTTGATAGCTAGGGGTGGTACTAATGTGAATGGCAATAACTTTCTTAAGAAGCCAATCCAGCAAAGCCAAAAGAAGTACAATTCAGAAAATGTGGCAACTCAAGAAACTTCTTCCCACACTGTACCTCAGGATTGCCCTGATGTTTTTGATCCGAAGTGATTATCAATTTCTTTCGTGATCATTTGGACCTGTATGGTAGGACACTTCGATAGATGGACTCTGGAACTACACCATCTACCTCATTTGCATCTACATCGGGTAACTCTGCTACATCCTTCCATGTGCCATCTCACTCATCTGAGTCTCCTTGGATCATTGACTTTGGAGCTTCAAACCACATGACGAGTAAGTCCAACTTGTTTCAGGCATATAACCTCCTCTCTGGGAGAGACAAGGTGAGACTAGTTGATGGGTCTTTCTCTACCATTGCTGGTCAAGGAACCATCTCCCTTCCATTTGGCCTCATTCTCTCTAATGTGCTACATGTCCCTAAATTACCTATCAATTTACTTTCCAATTGTAGTACTACTCATTCCTTAAATTGCTCAATAACCTTTTTCTCCTTCTTCTGTTTTTTAGGATTTGACCTTCGAGAGGATGATTGGTAGAGGTAATATGGTGGATGACTCTATGTGATGGAGAATAAAGCTGGTCTTGTTGCTTCAGAGTCTATGAGTCATTCTAGTAAGAGTCGGGCCTATTAACGGCATAGTCGTCTTGGTCGTTTATCGTTTGACTTTAAAAGTTGTGTTTCTAGATTTACTTTAAGTCTTTGTCAGTAAATGAGTAGAGTGTCAAATGTGTCAGTTGAGTAAACATTGTAGAAACTCTTTTCCATTGAGAAATAAAGGATCTAATTTTCCTTTTCTTATTATCTACTCTAATGTCTAGGGCCCTACTACAATACCTTTTAAGACCGAGTTTAAATATTTTATCACATTGATTGATGATTATTCTTTATACACTTGGGTTTATCCAATGCGATCCAAAGATGAGGTACCACAAATTGTGCAAAATTTTCAACGCAAGGTATTTCCATAGTGATCTTGCAGAATTCTTTGCCTCATGTGGTTCTCTTCATCGCAGCTCTTATGCTAAAAAACCTTAACAAAACAGTGTTGCTGAAAGGATGAATCGGCATCTTCTTGAAGTTGCTCATGGGCTGTTATTGCACATTAATGTTCCTAAGCGTTTCTAGATGGAAGCTATTACGTCTGTTGCATATATTATCAACTGTATGCCATCTCGGATGTTAGGGTACAAGACTCCACATCAGTTGTTGTTTCCCAAGGCTCCTTGGTTCTCCATTCCTAAGAGTGTGTTTGGTTGTCGGTGCTTTGTCCATAACTTGTCTCCTACTCGTGGTAAACTTGACCCTTGTGCTATCCCGTGTGTTTTCTTGGGCTATTCTTCCTCTCAAAAGGGCTATCGATGCTTTGATCCAGTTTCTTGTAAGTGTTACCTTTCCATGGATGTCTCCTTTTTTGAGAACATTCCTTTTTTTCCTGTTTCTTGTAAGTGTTTCTCCTACTCATGGTCAACTCCCTTCTCTTCTTGATCCTCCTCCATTTCGTGTCTTCTCTCGCCGTAATAAGGGCCAACAAAGTTCAACAGTCGTGGAACAACCTGAAGCTATGCCACCAATACCATCAAACTCTCCAGAGGCAAACCTTCCTCACCCAAGTATTCCTGTTCCTATTGATATGTCTGACCCTATTGATGTTGATATTTCTATTATTGATAATCTGGATGTTCCTATTGCTAAGAGAAAGGGTTTTAGATCTTGTACAACTAAGCATCCTATTTCCCATTTTGTTTCCTATGATCATGTTTCACCCTCCTTTCGTGCTTTTCTTACCTGGCAATGCTTCTATTCCTAAGAATGTGGTAGAAGCCTTATCTATACCTAAATGGACAGATGCAATGAAGGAAGAAATTGATGCCTTACATAAAAATGGCACTTGGGAGTTGGTAAATCTTTCGAGAGGAAAAGAACCAGCGGTGTAAGTGGATGTTCACAATTAAACACAGGGTTGATGGTACAGTGGAAAGGTACAAGGCTAGATTGGTAGCAAAAGAGTTTACACAAGTGTACGATGTGGACTATGCAATGACTTTTGCGCCTATTGCCAAGATGAATTCCATTAGAGTCCTTTTGTCTTTGGCAGCTAATTTTGATTGGGACCTTCATCAACTAGACATAAAAAATGCTTTCTTGAAATAGTGATTTAGAAGAACTGTACATGACTCAACCCCCAGGTTTTTGTGCAAAAGGTAGTGAACAGAAGGTATGCGGGTTGAAGAAATCTTTGTATGGGTTAAAGTAGTCAATGCAAGTTTGGTTTAGCAGGTTTCATTTAGTTGTTCAACAAATGGGGTTTAAACACTGCCGATCAAACCACACACTATCTGTGAAGGGTGAAGGAAAAATTGCAGCCCTAATTGTGTATGTTGAAGACATAGTAGTTACTAGTGACTGGACAACAAAATACAGAAATTGGAAGAGTTCTTAGCCACACAATTTGAGGTGAAAGATCTAGGTCCCTTGTGTTATTTCCTTGGAATTGAAGTTGCTTGCTCCAAAAGGGGGATATTCATCTCTCAAAGGAAATATGTTCTTGATTTATTGGAGGATACTGGGAAGTTAGGAGTGAAGCCGATTGATTCACCTATTGATCAAAATCATAGGTTGGGTGATAGTCAGGGAAAACCTATAAAAGATGTAAAGCAATTCCAAAGACTTGTTGACAGGCTCTCAAAAGTTGAAGTGTACACAGATGTCAGTGTTCTCAGCCAATTTATGCATAATCCCAAAACTACACATCTTGAGGCTGCTGAGAGGATTCCTAGATACCTAAAAAAGTTTCCAAGTGCTGGTTTGTTGTTCTAGAAACATGAGCATTTAAAAGTTGAAGTGTACACAGATGCTGACTGGGCAAGGGCAGATGACAGAAAGTCTACCAGTGGATATTGTACTTTTGTAGAAGGAAACTTAGTCACATGGAGAAGCATAAAAACAAAATGTGGTGGCTACGTCCAGTGCAAAAGCGGAGTATAGAGCTATGTCCCATGGAATTGCTAAGGTTATGTGGATAAAAAAGGCTTGTTAGGTGAACTGGGATTTACTGTTGATAGTCCCATGTCACTTTATTGTCACAATAAGGCTGCTATCAACATTGCAGCCAACCCAGTTCTCCATGATAGAACTAAACATATTGAGGTTGACAAGCATTTCATCAAGAAAAAATTCATAAGTGGAGAAGTGTGTACTCCCTATATTAGCTCTAAAGAAGAACTTGCATCTTAACAAAGGGGCTTCATCATCTGCGACACAATAATTTGTGTGACAAGTTGGGCATGATTGACATCTATGTCCCAACTTGAGGGGGAGTGTTAAAACTATTAGTTTTTTATGTATTATGGGCTGCAAGGGTATTGTGGTCTTTTTACTCTTCATGTGATTAGTGTGTTACCCTAATATATAAGAAAAGGCTGGTGCTGCCATCAAGGATTTTTGCCTCTCCATTTTATGTTTCTCTCTTCTTCTCTTCTCTTCTCTCTTCCTTTCTCTGCTTCTCCTTTTTTCTCTTATTTCTACCCAGAAAACAAGTCTTACAGCCACTTACTTGATGCCTAGAAAAATTCTCAAGTACAGCCCCCCCATCAGCTTCTCTATCCGCAGTCTCCTTTATTTTCTATCCCTCTTTGGGGTTTTGGGAATAAATGTTTTGTTCATGGCTTGTCACCTTTACGAGGTAAACTTGACCCTGAATATCACTTTTATTTTTCTTGGGCACCCTTTGTCTCAAAAAGGGTATAAGTTTTATGACCCTATGACCTCTAAGTCTTATATTTCTTTAGATGTCACATTCTTTGAACCCAATCTTACCATTTCACATGTCTATTCTTGATACTCTTCCTACTCCTTCCACTTCTCCTGCTTCTACCCTCCTACTGTGACCTCTAAGTCTTATATTTCTTTAGATGTCACATTCTTTGAACCCAATCTTACCATTTCACATGTCTATTCTTGCTACTCTTCCTACTCCTTCCACTTCTCCAGCTTCTACCCTCCTATTCCTTCTATTGCTTCTCGACAGGGCTGGCAATTGTGACCCTAACCCATTTGACCCACCTATTTGAGTGGTGGGTCAATATGGGTCAAGTTACCCATTAGGGTCGGGGTGGGTTAGTCAAGGGTACCCATTGGGTCATTAGGATAACATCAATATTAGCTTGTTAGGTTTTCCACACAAATATTGTTGCTTTTGTTATTTTTGTTGTGACTTTTAAGTGGTACCCATCATTTTTCGATGAGATATTCTTTTCTTGACATTCACTGTTGGAGTTTTAAGAATCTTCCATTAAAGCCCTTGCAAAACTCTAGCAAAAACCCAATAGAGAGAGAATACATTGTGTTTGCAGACCTCACCCAAAAATAGTGGAATTGAAACTTTGGAGTTGCAATGTATAGTATCCAACGTTTGAATCAAGTGAGGTACTTGAGATTTGAATGGTAATATAGGAACAAATATAGGGTCTGATTATGTTCCTCAATTCGTTACCTAGGTCGAACCAATGATAATAATGAAGAGAGCGAGAGAAGAGAAGGAGGAAGAAAGAAAAAGGGGGCAGAGGTGATTCAACTCCACTTGGGTGACAATGGTTGGACTGATTCAGCTATGTTTGGGTGGTGTGAGAGAGAGAGAGAGAGAGAGATTCAAATGACATGTTTATAAGTTCTGTTTTCTTTTTCTTTTTTGCCTCTTTTGGTGATTGATACCTTTTGGGTAAATGGGTTGATCCAGTTCAATAGTGACATGTGGCAACATAGGACACATGGCTTGATTATATATTTTCTTGCAAATATGTACTTCTCTGTATTACCTTCAAATTTTTGCATTTCTTGCAAAATTCTAGTAATATTTTTACATTTTCCTACAATTTTCTGTATTTTTCGAGTATACAGGTTGATCCAACCCGTATATGCCATGTGGCAATCATGAGAAGTGCAAACACTTCTCTTAGATTTTCTTTTTGGATATATGGGTTAACCTGACCCACATATGCCATGCAACAATCATGAAAAAGGATGTGGGTTAGTGGGTCAATATGGGTGGGTTGGTACTCAACCCAAACCCAACCCAACCATTTGCCACCCCTACTCCTTAGGAGGAGTGGTTTCCTACTTGTCCTCAAGTCCTTGTCATACTTTTTCTCGTGATCCTCAGGGGACAGATCCTTATTTTGGTCTATTGTCTTCACAAAGAAGTATTGGTCCCTTTCTCTTGCCACCTATCATTGATGACCTTAATGTTACTATTGCACATTGTAAGAGTGTCAGAACTTGTATTACCAAGAATCCTAAAAGCCTTGAAGAAGCCCTAGAATCTTCTGAATGAACACATGCAATGCTAGATGAGATTAATGCCCAACATAAGAATAACACGTGGGAACTAGTTAATCTTCCTCAAGGAAAGGATCCTGTTGGGTGTAAGTGGGTTTTTATAGTAACGCATGTAAAGCACATAGACAATGGATCCATTAAGAGATATAAGGCGAGACTAGTAGCAAAAGGCTTCACACAAATGTATTGTGTTGATTACACGGAGACATTTGCACCTGTTGCAAAGATGAACTCTATATGAGTTTTATTGTCCTTGGCAGCCAATTTGGGATGACATCTTCATCAACTTTGCATAAAGAATGCTTTAGATTTGGAAGAAAAAGCATATATAGTTTAACCTCCAAGTTTTTATAAGAAAGGAAGTGAAGGGAAGGTTTGTTGTCTCAAGAAGTTTTTATATGGGTAGAAACAGTCACCAAGGGTGTGGTTTGGCTGGTTCAACAAAGCAATTTAGTAAATGGGGTTCAAGCATGCTAGTCAGATCATACAATGTTTGAGAAAAATATAGGAAAATTGTTGTTCTCATTGTGAATATGGATGATATTGTCATAACAGGTGACTGGGAGATGGAGATACAAAGGCTGAAACAGTTCTTGGCTTCTCAGTTTGATGTAAATGATCTAGGTCCTCTTAAGTATTTTCTTGATATTGAAGTTGCTCGTCAAAAAAGGGTATCTTCATTTCCCAATAGAAATACATCCTAGATCTCTTACAAGGTACAACTAAACTTGGGTGTAAACTAGCTGACACTCCCATTAAGTCTAATCATAGATTAGGAGACTGTACAGGGATACAATGGTGGATGTTAGACAATTCCAAATACCTGTTGGGCGGTTGTTATACCCTTCTATGACCCAGCCTAGTATTGCAATGTTGTTGACGTTTTCAATCAGCATGCACATGCTCCTAAAACATCACGTCTTAGCAGCTAAAAGAATATTGAAGTATTTGAAGAAACATCTTGGTAGAGGTGTATTGTTCGCTACTAATGGACACTTGAGAGTTGAAGACTACATAGATGTGGATTATGCAGGCTTTATAGATGATAGGAGGTCAACTTCTAGATATTCCACGTTTGTGGGAGGAAACTTGGTAACTTGGAGAAGTAAGCAATCAATGGTGGCTCACTCAAGTACAGATGTAGAGTGTTGTGCAATGGCAAATGGGGTGACTGAGATGTTATGGGTAAAAACTATGCTTCTTGAGTTAAGTCGTATGATCAGCCCTATGTCTTTATACTATGATACAAAACTGCTATCAGTATTGCCCACAACCCTATTCTCTATGAAAGAATGAAGAATATTGAAGTTGACATGCACTTCATGAGAGAGAAATTAGACATTGGTGACATTTGTACTCCTTACATTACCTCAAATCAATTGGCTGGTATTCTTACAAAATGAGTCCCTGCCTCGTCATATGGGACTTCGTAACATGTTGGGAATGACCCAACTTGAGAGGGAGTGTTGTAGTGTAGTTTGCTTTATTATTATGCTGGTTCCTTTCCTCCTCATGTTATTCTAGTATCAGGGGTATTTCTGTCTTTTTCCACAGTAGTATGGTTGCCCTTTTATAATTAATAATAAGAGGGGCTGCTGTCCAGACCACTTTTGACAGCTCCAAATACTTGTCTCTCTTCTTCCTTCCTCTCTTCTTCAAAGGAACCTAACACTGAAAACAAAAACAGATTTCATAGTACAGAATTTATATGATTTATGGAACATGATATTAAATAACCAAATGAAAACATGTTCTTTAAACCAGAAATTCAATTACATATTTTCGGTTGTGTTTTTGTTTTAAGAATCAATTTGTTTTCAAACCAGCTGGTTCTGTTTTGTTTTTGGAACTTGCAACAAGAAAAACCATTCACATTGAGAACACCCCCTTTAATAAATAGTTTTATAACACCTGTTTGTGTATTATTGATCGGATGTACCTTTGAGATTGCATCTTGAATGAATGATTCGACCTGTGAAAAATCCAGAAGGACCAGGCTAGGTTTATAAATTCATGGAATGGAGTTATTACAAGAAAATACTGAATGACCAATTAATAAAATGAAGTCATAATTGACCTTCTGTACTGCACTTTCATTGATTAGTGGACCCTGTACAAAATGAACAATTTTGTTGGGTAAGATATTTTATTTTATGAGTAAAAAAAGGGCTTGTATTAAATGAAGAGACAAATTCCCTTTGCAATAAGGTTAAAAGGTATAAACTGCTTTTGTATAGCAATATGTCATTTGTTAGTTAAGATCTATGTGCTCAGAAAAGCACAAAATCCTGAACAATGTATTTACCTAGGAGAAAAGCATAAAACCCTGACCACCTAGATAGAAATTCTTTAAGTTGGCATCGAGTAATCTATACCTGAGCCACACCTTCTGTGAAGCCATCACCTACTTTCAAATTTTGAACAGCTCTAGCAAAAGCATTGGCAAATTTGTCATAAATACCTGCACATAAAGGCCTTTTAAATCCTCAAACTTCTTACTTAGTGGTAAATAAAGGTGTATAAATCCGAAAAGACATGTACACATGAGAGGATAATAAAGAAACCATAAAATGGCAGAGAAATTAAAGTTTCAAGACAATTGGTTAAGAACAATTAGGCCCATGGGAACTTCCATACTGCTGAAATTCTGAATGTTGACATCCACCTAACCCCATTCATATCTTATATAAATATGCATGTATTCTGAAAGTGAATGCTGTTAAAATTGGTTGAATTCATCCATTTAAGTTTTATTTTTGTTGACAGAACACACATGCATATATAAATGCTGATATGCATACCTAGATGCATGCACATCTCTGTTAAATGGCACACACGTCTTGCAAATTTGCAACAATGGTGAGTCTGAAAAACTGTATGAATGAAAACTAAGGGAAGTAAAAAGTATTTGAGAAGCCGGGCATTCAGATCACTATATATTCTGACCATGGTTCACAATATTAGTAAAATTTGGTAAAATCTATTTGAAATCTCTACTTTTCACTGGGATGATATAAAATATTCCAAAAATCTTTCTTTCCCTCGTATCTTTGATATATTGCTGATATATCAGAAGCAGTTTGAATTTCATTGATAAATTTGGCAAAATCTTCTTGAAATCTCTCCTTTTCACTGGGGATGATATAAAATATTCCAAAAATCTTTTTTTCCCTTATATCTTTGATATATTGCTGATATATCAGCAGCAGTTTGAATTTCAATGATAAATTTGGCAAAATCTATGGTGAACCAATGAAATTTAAGCAGCACTTTGAATTTCATTGCCAAATGTGAAAGTACATTTTGTTAAATGTGAACCAATGAAAACTACGCAGACTTTAAAGTGATTGGTTGAGATCTGAATTTAATGTGCACGCTATGTTAGTGAATGCACCGTAGTTGAACTCATAAATTATACATCTAATATTTAATGATTCAGAATATCAATGAATTTTTCTGATGTTTCATTGAAACAATTGAAATTTTGAAATCTTTTTCCGGATTCTTGATTGGATGTTTAACTTACTATTATGCATATGATTTACTAAGTTATTTAACTAAAAGAAGAAAAAAAAATGAATCACTACAACAGAGGATAGTCAGTTTGTTTCTCTAGACAGCTGACCCTTTATACAATTCTATTCATTACTGTTAAAAAATTACAATTTGTTGACTGTTAACAATAACAACCGACTAAAAATAGTAGAAACAATAGGAAAAAGAACAAAACTACTTTAAAACTCTCCCTCAAGCTGGAGCATATATATCACCCTCCCTCAAGCTGGAGCATATATATCATATGGTTCCAGCTTGTTACAAATATAGTCCATCCTTGACTTGTAGAGACAATATGTGTTAGAGGGTTATTTTTGTCCTTTTATTTCTTGGGAGCACCCTTATATTGTGCCCCTCTTGTACACTAGATCCTTATTTATTCTTTTATACATTACTTGTATCTTAAGGACAGAATGGTCCTTTTACTACTTTAATATAAGGGTAAAATACAAAAACCTCCCCTGAAGCTTCTGACAATCATACAAACCTCCTCTATAGTTTCATTTTAACAAATACCACCCCTGAACTTTTGAGAAACTCGACAAAAAGCCTCCCTCCTGTCACCTTTCCAGATGGAAAACGTTAGACTGATGCACCAGTTTTTTCCAAATTCCCATTCTACCCTTTTATAATTATTTTACATACACAATTACTGAAATAACCCTATTTTAATTTGACAAAAGCCTCCTTTAACAGTCATCTTTCAACATTTTTGTTGAGTTAAAACAGGGTTATTTCAGTAATTTTGTATGTAAAATAATTTATAAAAGGGTAGAATGGGTATTTGGAAAAAACTGGTGCATCGGTCTAACGTTTTCCATCTGGGAAGGTGACGGAAGGGAGGTTTTTGTCGAGTTTCTCAAAAGTTCAGGGGAGGCATTTGTTAAAATGAAACTATAGGGGAAGTTTTTATGATTGTCAGAAACTTCAGGGGAGGTTTTTGTATTTTACCCTTAATATAAATATATTTTCATGGGTGTAGGCTGTCACTTTTGACACACCTGAGCAGTGCTTGCTCTCCTCATTTCTATTCTCAGAAATTGACTCTGACATGGTATCAGAGCAGGTCATGATCTAGTCTGTTGAAGAGAGATTCTTTTGCTCTGTATTATACCATTCTCTAGGAATGATTTCACAATGATTGTGGGTCCTATCCTCAGTGCTGGATACTACTTCTTTAAGCTGTTTCAGACAGCCAATATCAAGTTCTGTTTCTGGATCTCTACACCCCCAGATTTGGTATTTTTATTGGTTCTCTTATATGGAGCACTAGATATGCATAAAAATTTGGATTTGGTATCGCCCAGAGGAGTTCAACTGGTCTTTCTTTGCCTGGTTTGGATTGTCTCTGTTTGAGAGTGATTTTGATCTCTCTCTCTCTCTCTCTCTCGGATTGCCTGACTGGTACAGTTTCCATTTCTGGACAGGTGAACAATCTCTTGGTAGTCCTGTTACTTTTTGTTGTTCCTAGCTGTTTTAATCAGTTGCTGGACTGCCCCTATTTTCTGAAGATGTATCAAGGAGATTTTCGTCTGCCAGCAAGGTGTTTGCTGTTTTGTCTCTTTGACTGTGTTTTAGTTACATTGAGTGGACTGCCGCCATTTTCCTCTTCTTTGGAGCAATTCTTACTGCTGCTGTTTTCAGAAAGAATGGGTATCCTTCCTACCAAATTTAATGGGCCCAAGTATGCTTTGTGGAAATTCAACTTGCAATTTCATGTTAAGGCTAAGGGACTTTGGGACTATTTGGATGGCACAACCATTAAGCCTGGTGATTCCAACGCAAAGGCCCTAAGACAATGGAAATTTGAGAATGCAAAGATTGCATCCTGGATACTTGGACCAGTAGAGGTTGACATTGCCATTCCTATGCATGAGTACATGACTGCTTATGAGATGTATCAATATCTTGAGAAGGTCTACCAGCAATCAAATCTTTTGAGACAATATCAAATTGAAGTTGACATATTTTCTTATCATCAAGGAGAAAGAAAGATTCAGAGTATTATGCAGGGTTCATTAACCTATGGATTGAATATGAGTTGGTGCACATGGGAGATGATCCATCAACTTATTGTGTGAAATTTATGA
Source organism: Nelumbo nucifera (assembly GCF_055504915.1). Classification (NCBI taxonomy): domain Eukaryota; kingdom Viridiplantae; phylum Streptophyta; class Magnoliopsida; order Proteales; family Nelumbonaceae; genus Nelumbo; species Nelumbo nucifera. The sequence continues at coordinate 28,149,940 of NC_142656.1, read as the reverse complement.
GAACACATTTTGATAGAAGAAAGATTATGCATTTCTTAATGCATCCTAGGCCAGAATATGAGATTGTGAGTTCTAATGTTCTCAGTAAGGGAGACCCTTCCGGATATAGAGTATTATACATCATAGGAAAAGGTTTCCTCTACATCTGACTCTTGCTTACTTTCTATTACTTGTTTTGAGACTGCTAGTGGTAATAATTCATGGCACTTATAGCATAGACACCTTGTCCACCGCTTTTCTAAGAAACTAGATTATTTGTTTGCTTTTGGTAGTTTACGAACTTCAGTTACTACTTTTAAAGATATTAATAAAGCTTGCATTACTTGTTGCTTGCGCAAGAGTCATATCAAACCTTTTCCCTTCGATTCTAAACATGCATTTGTTCCATTTCAGTTAATACATAGTGATATTTGGTCGTCTCCAGTTGTCTCCAAGATGGGCTTCAAATATTTTGTGACTTTTATTGATCATTACACCCGCTTTACTTGGATTTACTTTCTTCACAAGAAATCAGAAGTGATTTCAACCTTTAAGTTGTTTCAAGTTCATGTTGCAACCCAATTCAAAACTAACATATGCAACCCAAGTTCATATTTCAAGTTAATGAAGAATTTCAAACTTGAAACAACATGGCATCCAATCCAAAAATTCGTGTCCTAGTACACCACAACAAAATGGGGTGGTAGAGAGGAAGAACAAACATATCTTGAGTGTAGTGAAAACCCATTGCAGGATTCCCATGTACCTTCTTGGTTTTGGGTGGAGGTGGCCAACACAGTTGTCTACCTTATAAATCTCCTTTCCATATTAGTGTTCGTTTGGTTTCCAAGAATAGGTGCTTGGAATCGGAATCAGAATGGCCCATTCTGATTCCTACTGTTTGTTTGGCAGGAATGAGATTCCCATTCCAAAGTATGTCAAGAAGTAAAGAACTCATGACAAAAAGCCACCCAAATGCAAATATTAATAAAATAATAAATTATTATTAAATTAATAATAAGATAATAATAAATAATATATTAATAATCAAATAATAAATACTAATAAATTATTAACAAAATATTAGTAAAATAGTAATAAAACAGTAGTACAATAATAAAATATTAATAAATAAATAATAAAAAGAAAAGATATTATTTATTTAATAATTATCATAATAATAATGAAGTACAAATAAAATATTAATATATTATAATTAAAGTAATAATAAAATACTAACACATTATTTATTAAATAAATATAAATTAATTTTAAAATCATAAAGAAAAATAATAATATTCATAAACTAATTAAGAAAATTATAATAAAATAATCAATTATTAATAAAATATAGTAATAAAAATATTATTAAAGTAATAATAAATAATATATTAATAAAATAATCATAAATTAATGATAAATACTAGGATATTAATTATTACTAATACAAAATTAAAAATTTTCAATTGATTCCGATTCAAACTTCAAATGAACCAAATAGCAACAATCTAATCCGATTCTGATTCCTAATGAAACTAATAAGGCATCAAGAATAGGTCATTCCGATTCCAAGGGATTTCGATTATGATCTTGTTTGCGAACCAAACAGACCCTTAGTCCTTGATAACTCTTCTCCTTTTCAATCCCTTTTTAATCGCCCCTTAGACTTTTCCATGCTTCGGGTATTTGGTTGTACATGCTTTGTTCATCTTCCCCCACAAGAATGCACTAAGCTAACTACTCAAGCTGCATTGTGTGCTTTTGTGGGTCATATTCCTAACCACAAGGGCTTCTCCATTACTAGATGTTGGTCATCCTACTTCATCAACCCTTGTAAGTTCTTGTGTTCCTTCATCTAAACCCATTTCATCTATTGCTTCTACATTATGTCATTCCCCTAGAATCTTTCAACCTCCTAACCACTATGGTTTTCTATTAGATTATAGCTCCCTCTCTGTGGTGATGTCCAGTACAGATATTCCAAAGTCTTACCAACAAGCTACAGGACTCTAAAATTTAGGCTCTTCTTGAAAACAACACCTAGGAACTTGTCAAAGCTCCTCTTGATGCCTTTGTTATTGGTGGCCAATGGGTTTATTCTATGAAATTAAAGTTAGATGGAAGTCATGATAGGTATAAGGCTCATTTTGTTGCCCAAGGTTATAAGTAGGAGTATGGGATAGATTATGATGAGACCTTTGGTCTAGTAGCAAAGATGACTACTGCTCATTTTGATGCAGTATGGGATTTGGCCCAATTGAGTAAACAATTACTAAGTTGGTTTCGATAACCCATCTTAGTTCGTTTTTACCAAGTTAGCGCCATCACAGAATTTCTATCTTAGTTCATATTTTCCAAGTTAGCATTACAACGGGATTTCCGAATTAGTTCAATTAGGACTTGCTTTTCTGAAGAGATATTGTAGGATTATAATAAGGAATGTTTTATTAGATTAGGAAACTTCCTTGTAGGAGGCATAAGGGTGTAAAAAAGTCTATATAAAGAGTAGCTATGACAAAGATAGGGGAGTTTTTTGGTTGATTTTCTCTTAAGTATTAAGTGAAAAGTTGTTCTTCCTATTTATTTTGGCTTTGGTTCTTTTCTTTGAAGCTTCTCTATATGTGATTTGTTTCTGAACTGCGTCATGTGGTATCAGAACACAAGTTTGATCCTTCTTCGGATTATGGCTCCTAAGAAGAAACAAGTGACTCACACCATGGAGTAGGAAATCAACAACAAAACACAAGAGGTGGCAGAGTTGCAAAGCCAAGTCAATACACTTGCTCAAGAGTTGAGATTGCTACATTCTTGTTCCAAAATAGGGGACAGTGGCTCCAAAGCAAGTGCCTCCACTTGTTCCTTTTCATCATCAAGGCAAGCAACCAGATTGGTTGTAGTTGCGGATGGTGACCAGCAACGGTGGGAAACGGGTCTCAAGATTGACATCCCAAAGTTTCATGGAGGTTCTTTCACTTGTACTTTATCATCATAAAGGCAAGCAACCAAGGTGGTTGTAGTTGCAGATGGTGATCAGAAGTAGTGGGAAACAAATCTACAAATTGACTTCCTAGAGTTTCATAGAGGTATAAATCCAAATTAATTCAAATATCATGACTTTTATTGATTGATTTAATATGTTGAGGATTATAACGAAAATCTTGTGTGGCCATTCTCCTCAACATCTACTGAAGAACAAAATATTGATTAGAACAAATCTCCAATCTATGATGAAGAACCCATTACTCAGGAGGAATATGTTATCCTTCATAATGAATTTCAAAATGATGGAGACAATATTTATCATACTGGAGGCTTTGATAACATTGTCTTCATACAAGTCTATGAAGATCCCTATTGGCATGCTTTTTTGCAACGTCTAGAATGGTTAATAAAGGAGGAATTGAATTATTTGAAGAAATATAGTTCAAAGGTTAAGAGATGTAATGAGGAATCTTAGTTCGTATTGGAGGTCTACACCACCAATTATGTACTAAAGGGTTAGAAACAAAGAAGAATAGTGGAAATGCAACAGTATATGTTGGCAGCCTCTCAAATGGTAACATGAATGCGAGGTCGAATTGTCTCCAACTCAGGGAGGATGATGCAGTACTGGATTTGAACCAACTGAGTAAACAATTACTAAGTTGATTTCAACAATCCATCTTAGTTCGTTTTTACCAAGTTAGCACCACCGCAGAATTTCTATCTTAGTTTGTATTTACCAAGTTAGCATTATAGCAGGATTTCCGAATTTGTATTCAATTAGGACTTTCTTTTTCGAAGAGATTTAGTAGGATTGTAATAAGCAATCTTTTATTAGATTAGGAAACTTCCTTGTAGGAGGCATAAAGGTGTAAAAAAGTCTATATAAAAAGTAGCTAGGGCAAAGCTAAGGGAGTTTTTTGGTTGATTTTCTCTCAAGTATTCAGTGAAGAGTTGTTTTTCCTGTTTATTTCGGCTTTGGTTCTTTTCTTTGAAGCTTCTCTATACATGATTTGTTTCCAAACTGTGCCACAGTTATTCTTGGCTATTTTTGTAGTTAAACAGTGGCATATCCATTAAATGGACGTGAATAATGCCTTTCTTCATGGGTACTGTGATAATCCCCAACTTGTTTGGTGTTTATATGGTTTAAAACAATCCCCCTCGTGCCTGGTATGAAAGATTTCGCTTTGTTATTATTTTTTCTTTTGAAACAGTGATAATCCCCAACTTGAAACATTCCCCCTCTATGATGTTAACTTCATAGAGAGTTCCTCTAATTACTCCCTTTTGATCTTGCACTGGGATTAATGAGTGACTATACTTCTATTATATGTTGATGGCATTATCATCACAAGTGATGACCAGCAAGGGATTGTTAACTTGAAGAAGCTCTTGAGTGAGTCTTTCAAGATCGACTTGGGTCCCTTGACTTATTTCTTGGGCCTGGAAGTAAATCATAACTCTCGTGGTTACTTTGTTAACCAACACAAGTATGAAGCAGATCTTGTTAAGTTGGCTAATCTCACTAATTCCAAGTTGGTTGACACTCCTTTGGGAATCAATTTGAAACTTAGTAAGGATGATAGTCCTCTTCTAGAAGATCCTTCTTGGTTATTGCATGACTCGCTAGATATATCTAATGTAATGCAGGTTGTGAGTCAGTTTTGTAGAAAGAATGGGCCAAATGGGCCTTAGTTTGGTGGCCGAATGGGCCTTAGTTTAGTTCAGTTGTTTATTGTTTCTATTTCTTCTGTAATGAGTTGTCTCTATGGGCCCTTAACACATTTAGTTCTTATGTTTTTTGGGTTAGTCGCCTAACCAGGGACACCCATGTAATTTCTCCTTTAATTAGTCCAGCACATATATAAAGAGATTAAGGGAGTGAGAGAGGGACGATTTTCTTCTCTCTTTTCTTCCAACTTCTTTCTCTTGAACAGTTCTTCCTCTCTTCTTCTTATTTTCTTTGTTATACAAGTAGGAAATTGTTGGACTGGTTTTCTTCTAGTTTGTTTTCTTCTCCTCGTCAACCACACTTGTCGACAATTTATTGTTTCATCAGATATGTTAGGAGGAACCTTATCTCATGGACTATTCTTCTCATCATCATCATCATCTTACTGGCTATATTGATGTCAATTGGGCTGGTTGCCCAAACACTAGGAGATCTAATACTGGTTGGTGTATTTTCCTAGATGAATCTCTTATCTCGTGGAAGTGTAAAAAGGAGCACACAGTTTCAAAATCTTCTACTAAACAAAGTATACGCCCATGTCCTCAGTGTGTAGTGAGATTGTCTGCCTCAAGGCTCTCCTACATGATCTTCATATTGAGCTTCCATCTGCAGTTCCCCTCTTTGTTGATAATCTGAGTGTTATTAAAATTGCCTCCTTCCCATGAGCGCACAAAGCACATTAAATTGGATTGTCATTTTATTCAAGATCTCTTCCTTGTAGGCCATATTTCTCTTCCTCTAGACTCGAACTTGCAAACTTGTTCATAAAAGCTATGGCTGAAGCCCAATACACTTTTCTTATGGGCAAACTGATGCTCATTCCTAGGCATCATTTTGAGGGGAGTGTAGACACAATACGAGTTAGGGGATTATTTTTGTCCTTATATTTCTTGGGAGCACCCTTATATTGTGCCCTTCTTATATACTAGATCCTTCTTTATTCTTTTGTACGTTACTTGTATCTTAAGGACAGAATGGTCATTTTCCTACTTTGATATAAATATATTTTCCTGGGTGTGGGTTCTCACTTTTGACACACCTAAATAGTGCTTGCTCTCCTCATTTCTATTCTCACGAATTGACTTTGGTGTCTGACCCAGGTTTTTAGTGAAGATATCAACTACTTGGTCTTCTGATTTGATATATGGTGTGAGAATATCCCCACTTGTTACTTTCTCTCTCACAAAATGGCAGTCAACTTCAATATGTTTTGTTCTTTCATGAAACACTAGATTTGAGGCAATATGTGCAATAGCTTGGTTGTCACAAAATAGCTAGATGAGTTGGCTAATTGGAAATGTTTACTTCTTAAAGAAAATGCTTTAACCAGATCAGTTTATTGATAGCATGAGTCATTGCCCTGCACTTGGCTTCAACGCTGCTCCTAGAAACTCCACTTTGCTTCATACTTTTCCAAGTCAATATCTCTCCTCTAGAGATAAGTCTCCCCCTTTCTTGTACAATAACCCACGACCTGGAGCACCCTTTAAATATCTGAACACTCTCACAACACCATCCCAACGAGTAGTTGTGGGATTTTGCATAAACTAAGCCCTCCAACACTAATGAGATGTCACATCTAGTGATATGAACATAGATTAGCTTACCTATAAGTGTCCTATACTTTGCTGGATCTTCTAACGGATTCCCTTGATTGTCAATCATATTCACATAATGACATTGGGATTGATAGGAGTTTCCATTGGATTGGATCCCAATAACCCGATTCCTCTAACACATCCAAAACACACTTTGTTTGCTAGAGGGAGATTCCCTACTTTGATAGAGCAACCTCTATACCCAAGAAATACTTCATTAGCCAAACAGAGTTCATAGGCAGCAGCTTTTCTAGGCTTTATGGTAACACCTTGTGGTGCAATGTCTGCTTTCTACTTGTAATTCTGTAACTGATTCTCTTAATTGAATAAAATTCTCCTTTTGTTGATCAAAAAAAAAAAAATGAATAGAAGAGGAATCAATAGAAATTTTAGGACAGAGCTAGCTTGTTCACTATAAGAAGATAGTTTAGGGACATGAGAAATCATCACCTGACCATGAGTGATTGCCCATAAGCATGGTTTACATAGGGCTGAAAATGGTATCAATTTGTCCAAATTAAATTCATATTCAATTCGGTTAATGGTGATTCAAATTTGATCCATTTGTAATTGGATTCAGTATGGCTCCACCATTGATAAAATTGATTTGAATGTTGTATTTTTACTAAAAAAAAAAAAAGAATAGAAGAGGAATCAATAGAAATTTTAGGACAGAGCTAGCTTGTTCACTATAAGAAGATAGTTTAGGGACATGACAAATCATCACCTGACCATGAGTCATTGCCCATAAGCATGGTTTACATAAGGCTGAAAATGGTATCAATTTGTCCAAATTAAATTCATATTCAATTCGGTTAATGGTGATTCAAATTTGATCCATTTGTAATTGGATTCAGTATGGCCCCACCATTGATAAAATTGATTTGAATGTTGTATTTTTACTAAAGTTTCAGGTTTAAGTTTCACACATTATATTTTATTCATTTTATTCAATGTATACAATATCAAAGTCATTTTAGTTCATTTTGTTAATAATATTAATAGAAATGAATCAAATTTGGATCTAGGTATATCTAAATCGATCTGATCCTTTTGCAGCCCTAGATACACAATTTCAATGTGGTTGACAATTGACATTTAACCATGTATAAATAGCGAAATTTTGAACCTATTTCACTGATATGAGAGGAACTAGGATTTTTTGGGAGATGTCACAAAATCTCACCAAGGAGCAATGGAAATTATTCAGGTTGTACTTTTGTGGTTGGCAAAGTTGCAGATTTAGGGTTTGTAGAAGAAGAGAAGAGAGGAGAGAAAGGAGGTATCAAAGAGAGGTGCGGGTGTTACTGTTCACACCCTCAATCACTATTTTATATTTTGAAGAACAATTACAAGAAAGCCCATATTTGGGCACCCAAATACAAAAATATGGTGAAAAGTCTAAAACACCCTTGCCCAAGCATTCTCAACACTCCCCCTCAAGATGAGCATATATGTTAATCATGCTTAGCTTGACAAGGTTTTTAGCAAACTTTGGATGGTGAACACCTTTAGTGAGGCAATCAGCTATAATAAAATGTTTGTCCACCTCAATATGCTTTCTACGACAATGTTGAACTAGATAGGGAGCAATATTTGTTGTTGATTGATTATCACAATACAGTCTCATTGGAGATCTTCTTGGATGCCCATCTCAGTCAGGAAGGTCTTCAACCAAAGTAGTTCAACCTTGTACTTTACTTCAACACTAGAATGATCAACAACTGATTGTTTCTTACTTCACCATGAAATCGCATTTCCTCCAACTAAGGCACAATAACCAAATGTAGATCTTTTATCATCAGTGGACCCTACCCAATCAAGGCCTGTGTAAGCATGAATCTTTAGATGCCCATGATTGGAATACAACATTCCTTTACCAAGGCATTTGTTAAGAACTTGACTACTGATTGCAGTTACAATGAGAGTTGGTCCGAGGGAGCTCACCCTCTAGAAATGGACGGAAGAAAAAGAGGGAAGAAGAGGAGAAGAGGAAAAGAAGAAGAAGAGAACAAAGGAAGAAGTAGGGTTTTCTCATTGCCTCTTGAGATTATTCCAATGATATTTATATATGCTTTTGGCATGGGAGGATAGTAACAACTAACAACTCAAGTCCATTCCCTTGATGTGGACAACACATGTAAACAAACCTCAGGTGAGGCTTCGAGCAAGTGATCTAAGGGACAACCGAATAATTAGCTGTATTACTCTAGGTCTAGGCTGAATGGACTTGACTGGGTGTCATCTGAGCTCTATTATCCCCCTCTCCATCAAGAATGACCTTGGCCTTAAGGTCAACAATAGAGAACCGTCATAGTTGCTCAAAATCTTCCCACATAGCATCTTCTTTGGGTAGGTGGTTCCAGATGACTAGTGCCTATTTTTTGGTTTCTTGCCACATTTGATCCATCGAAAATCAACGATCCTCTAGGACTCCATCATTGTTTCTCCCTCATCTATGTATTGGGGAAGGGAAGGGCTCATAGCATCTGATGTAGCCAAGCATGGTTTCAGGAGGCTGATGTGGAAAACTAGGGGCAAATTGGAGTCTAGTAGAAGAGCCAAGCGATATGCCACCTGTCCAATGCTCTCCACCACTTAGAAGGGCACACAATAACATGGAGCCAACTTCTACCAAGCTCGTTGGGCCAAAGAGGTTTGCTTGTAAGGTTGGAGCTTTAAGTAGACCTAATCACCTAGGGAGAGCTCTAGCTCCCAATGCTTTTTATCATAACCCAACTTCATGCGTTGTTGGGATTGTTGGTGATGGAATTTGAGTGATTTTAGTATTTGATCTCTAGCAATCAACTGCTCTTCCACTTCAACTACAACAAAGGTGCCTTGGTCATAAGGTAAGAGGGAGGTTTCTCTTTAGAACAAAACTCAGTCTAGCTCGATAATCCATGCTTTTGAAGATCAATTAAAGAGGTAGACTCCATCATCTTCATGCCCACTTCCAATCATCTTCCCTGTGCTCCGGTCTTCAAAAACACAATGGGTAGGAAAAAAGATCACAGAGCAATTATGGAATTTTGTAAGAGAACTAATTGACAATAATTTTTTATGTAATTGAGGTACATGAAGAATAGATCAAAGAGAGAGGTTATGGGTGAGTTTGACTTCACCCTAACTCGAGATAAGGGTTTGAGATCCAACATCAACAGTAATCTTACCCTTCCCCGGGGTTAACTTATATGAAGTAAAATGTGAAGGCAAACCAATCATATGGACATTGGCTCCAGAGTCTACAATCTATGGGCTGAAAGATGAGGAACAAGCAAGTGCAATACCTCTCTTAGCATATGAACTAGATGGATTTCTAGGTCTAGACCCTTCCCTAGGGTTGACTTATATGTAAAAAAATGTGAAGGCAATCATATGGGCACTGGCCCCAAAGTCTACAATCCATGGGCTGAAAGATGTAGAACAAGCAAGTGCAGTATCTGTCTTAGAATATGAACTAGATGGATTACTAGGTCCAAAACCAGGTGAGGAGGATGTTCCACCCTTTTCCAACTGCAACAGGATAATCCATAGTTTAGCCATTACATTAGAGGAGTCGGGAGCATCAAAAAATTGAACACCATTACCAATTATAGCCAAGTGAGCATTGCCCTTCTTCATAGTTTTGAATTTTTTCAGTTTTAAATGAGGATTAAGCTTCCAACACCTTTCCTTAGTGTGTCTTGGCTTCTTGCAATAATCACAAATAACATCCTCAACATTATCAATAACAGGATGCTTACTAGTACTTTGCTTGGGTCAAGATGACATAAAGGCCAAGTGATCAATCATAAGAGGTTGCATCATGGCGGCCCTTCTACTCTCCTCCCCTTATACAAGGGAGTAAGCGGAAGTAAGAGTGACAGTACCGACATTGAGAATATGTTGCCTAGTGAAGTCAAACTCTGGGTTCAAGGTAGCCAAGAAATCAAAAACTCTATTCTCTTCTATGTACTTACAATATTACTCACTATCTTCAGAGTCCTTCCAGACTAGAGATTTCAAATGATCTATTTCTTCCCAAATAGACTATAGAGAAGAAAAATACATAGCCACAGATCTCCACCCCTGACACATACTACAAGCCTACCTCCAAAGTTGGTACACTCTGGCAGTATTGTTAATTTGGGAATAGGTGGCAACATGTAGTTATGGGCAATATGAGGTTGCATTGAGTAAATCAACCATGGCATTACAAGGGAGTTATCCTACTCCCACTTTGCAAATATCGAATCTTTAGGATTTGGCTTCACCACCTTTCATGTAATGAATCCCAGTTTACCTCTCCTTGTGATGGTAAGCTTAGCAGATCAGGACCAGTCCAAAACGTTGGTCCCATAAAGTTCAACAATGGTTATCATACCCCTTGAAATATCTGCATTTCTCAGGAGCACACTGGAAACCATCTATACATCCTTGGATGATTCCATGTTATATTAAAACACTTTCTCGTCAACCAAAAGGACCCCCAACCCAATACTCAACCAAAGCTAAGGACCCAAGAAAATAAGTCACCACACGTTTAAGAGCCACAAGGAGGCCAAAACACTAGGTTGACAGCAAAATAAAGGAAGAAGAAAATCTCCCCAAAAATTGTATAGGTCTTAGAAAATTACAGAACCACTTCCTGTCACTCTCAAAATGTAAAACGACCCAAATGGTCTAGGTTTTGCAATAGAAAACACCAGTAAACATGTTGTATAAGGCTTAACATCAGATCTGGAAGTTTTTCAATTTTCTTCTTGAAAAACCCACAAAAAATCATAGAAGCTTCAAACAGCTACAAGAGTCATACCAAAAAATTTCTAAAATCAGGGCAAACCAAACCATGTAGGATTCATTGACTGCCATCATCACCAGTACGAACTACTGACATCAGTGGATCATCTCGCAGGAGAATCAATGGAAGATTTATTCCTGAGAGCCTCAACCTGCTCTGGTACCAAGTTGTAGATTTAGGGTTTGGAAGAGAAGAGTGAAGGAGAGGAAGGAGGTATCAAAGAGAGGTGTGTATGCGTGTGTGTTACTATTCACACCCTCAAATACAAAAAGATGGTGAAAAGTCTAAAACACCTTTGCCCAAGCATTCTCAATAGGCAAGAACCAAAGAAATGATAGAAACATTATATTTGTTCACTGTTTGTAGTAGATAAGAGTAGTTATTCTCTATGTATATAACTTTTAAAAAACAAGGAATAAATAAGCAAAAAAGAATTCTACCTACCCCTAATTTTTTTTAATCATTATCTACCTATCTTCAATATTTATATAAACATTTATTCCATGTATACCTTCTTGCACAATTATTCTATTTGCACATACACATGTTTGCCCACTATTACGGAACTTTGCTGCAATCTGCAAAGAAAAATGGCATAACCTCAGTTAGTTATAACCTCTAACATAAGTTTTATGCAACAATGGAAAGACTGAAAAGAAATATCTAAAAAGAACACAAGGATAACTGTTCATACTATCTGCTCTGAAAATACTAAAATGTAGCTACCATTAAAAATTATTTAAGTATACAGGGATCAAGTGAAATACATTGCCAAAGAATGCATATATGCATTACCATCCCAACAAATATAAGGGGAGTTTTGAAATTATACTTGTTTGTCTTGCCACCCATTCAATGTCCATGTAAAACTAATTATAAGTGCGCGAGAATATTTATTGTGAAACATGGATCAAACTATAACGCCCTAATATAATTTCATTACTTAAATGATTTGTCAAGATGGTAGTCAGTGTGATTTTGTGACATCCTGACAAATCATTGTATATGCGTATATACAAGGAAGCATATACTAATATTTATTTTAGATAAGTATAATTTTTTTTGATAAATAATTTTAGATAAGTATAATTTCATTGCTTAAAAGAAATTAGTGGCAAGACAAAGAAGCAAGAAATGTCAGAAATGTTAATAAAAAGAATCATCATCATCATCCAAGCCTTGTCCAAACTATATGTGCTCGGCTACATGAATCATGTTTCACAATTCCATTCTGTTCAGTGCCATACCCATCTTGAAATTATGGGAGCTTAAATCATATCTTATTACCTCCACCCAAGTCCTTTGCAGTCTGCCTCTAGCTCTTCTAGCCCCTTCAACTTTTAATAGATCATTTTTTCCTAGCAGATCTTGTAGATGGTCTTTATACACATGATCAAACCATCTCAATCTACTTACTTTCATTTTATAACCTATTGAGTCTACTCCTAGATTCCCTCATATGACTTCATTTCTAATCCTGTCCTTTATAGTTTTACCCCACATCCATCTAAGCATTCACATTTCTACCACACTCATTTTCTTGACATGATGTTTTCTAAGTGTCCAACACTGTGCTCCATATAACATAGCTGCCCATTTGTCTATAAAAGCATAAATATTCAAATAGTCTATATATGTTGAAATTGAGCATTATAAATCTATGGAAATGGGTATTATATTTGTTATTTAAAAAGAGTTTGTAAATTCAAACTATCTAATTCAAAACCAGGTGGTCTTATATTAATTGGTACCAGAGCTATTAGCCTTACTGATGTGGACGCGTATTGGGAACAGCAGCAGCAATGATCTGGTGTTCTCATCCTATCCAATTCAGCAGCAATAGTCTTATCCATTCAGCAGATTAGATTAGACTATCTTGTTATTCTTATCTTATTAAGTTAGTAGATTAGATTATCTTATCTTATTAGATTAGGATTAAGAGAGATTATCTTATCTTATCAGTCTTATCTTATCAAGATAGAGTTGGAGGTCTCCCTATTCAGCAAGGAGTCTCCCTAAGAGCAGGACTCTTGTAATCTCCTATTTAAGGAGCCACTATTATTGAATAAAGGCATCCAAAATTTCAGTCAAAGAGAAGAGTAAAGGAGAGTTAGGGTGATCTCTTGGACAAATCACCCCTTAGGTCACAACGATAGGGTCAGCACGCAAAGGGAGGGGCAAGGGGAAACTAGAGGTTCTCCCTGCGACAAGACCTACGCCCAGGCCCACAACAACTTGGTATCAGAGCAAGGCGTCATGGGAGATCTGGAGCAGCTGCCGTCCAAGGTCCACGATCTCGAGCACCAGCTCGTGGAGACCAACTCAGAAGTACATGAGATCAAGGACGAAGTCAGGGAGCTACGGCGTCTGATGGAGTTATTCCTTTCTAGCAAAGAGAGGAACACAGAAGGGGTGACAGCCACTAGCGGCCGCCGACCAGATCTGCAGGAGTCTTCCGGCGAACAGCAGTTCGGCAACCAGGGGGTTGTAGTCATCCCCAAGTATAGTAGGTTAGAATTCCCGTCGTACAACGGCAACGGAGATCCCATGGGCTGCCTGTACCGGTGCGAGCAGATTTTCGAAATCAACGGACAAACAACCGGGATAAGGTAAGCCTAGCCGCCTTTCACTTAACAGAGGAAGCGCAACTCTGGTTCTATCGATTAGAACAAGAAGAACCTGGGCTCAGTTGGACCCAGTTCAAGTCCTACTGCCTTCTTAGATTTAGGCCCCCACTGACAAGCAACCCCTTAGGCGAGCTAATTAACCTTAAACAAACCGACACAGTGGCAGAATACCAGCGCCAGTTCCAGACCCTCCTCACGAGGGCATCTTCAGTGCGACCGGACTAGCAGGTAGACATGTTCACCGCTGGGTTAGCAGAACCCCTGCGGGTGGACGTGGAAATGCAGAACCCCCCCAACCAGGTTACAACCATGAATATAGCTCGCATTGGAACCAGGTTACAACCTGATGAAACAAGAGGAAGATGAGGATGAACCCTCTTCATTGGAACCCGATCCAGGAGGGCAGAGTCATTCCACCTATTCGGGATTCCTTTGATGGTGTTTCCCGACACCCATCCTGAATTCGAGCTTGAGGACAAGCTCGTAGTCCAAGAGGGGAGTAATGATGTGGACGCGTATTGGGAACAGCAGCAGCAATGATCCGGTGTTCTCATCCTATCCAATTCGGCAGCAACAGTCTTATCCATTCAGCAGATTAGATTAGACTATCTTGTTATTGTTATCTTATTAAGTTAGTAGATTAGATTATCTTATCTTATTAGATTAGGATTAAGAGAGATTATCTTATCTTATTAGATTAGGATTAAGAGAGACTTATCTTATCTTATCAGTCTTATCTTATCAAGATAGAGTTGGAGGTCTCCCTATTCAGCAAGGAGTCTCCCTAAGAGCAGGACTCTTGTAATCTCCTATTTAAGGAGCCACTATTATTGAATAAAGGCATCCAAAATTTCAATCAAAGAGAAGAGTAAAGGAGAGTTAGGGTGATCTCTTGGAAAAATCACCCCTTAGGTCACAATGATAGGGTCAGCACGCAAAGGGAGGGGCAAGGGGAAACTAGAGGTTCTCCCCATGGACCGACCCGTGACGAGATCCTACGCCCGGGCCCACAACACTTACACTAGCTGTGCCAAAGCAGGATCCTACATCATTTGGTATCAAAACTAATGGTTAATTACCAAGTTTTTAGAAGTGATTGATTCTATAAGGTATGTTATAAACAATCTTAGAGATCTAGAATCAATGATAATCAGTTTTCTAAACCAAACCAATCATCTTTTGTTAGTTTATTTGAAAGATGGTGGAAGAAACCATATATGATAAGGTTGACTAATAAGAACAATATTATCAAGAACATTGGAAGGGAAAAGGAAAATCTAGATGTGAAAGGAGACAATAAGCCACAAGTATTATTTGATTGGTTAGTGTAATTAAAGGAGTATTTTAATTGGCATATATGTATGATAAATAGAGTTAAAAATACTTGAAGATCGGTATAATAAATAACAAGAAAAAGAGAAGAGAAGAGGAAGAAAAGAAATCTTGAGAAAGAACTATCTTGGGATTCATGCCTCAAATCATTAGCTTTTATATGTTTAAAATAGATAGCATAAAAATGACTTAAATAGTACATATAATGAATTGTAATATAAATCACGATCCACTCAACACTCTCCCTCATGGAAGGTGGAACATAGATATTAATTGTGCCTAGCTTGCCAAGATTATCAACAACTTAGAGTTAAATACCTTTTGCCTTTTCAGATTTTATAAAAACTAAACATATTTCTACCATAGAAACTTTCTCTCTTATGACATGACAATTGACCACAATGTGAATAGTTTACCATGCTAGATGAGCTTAAGCTCAAACACACAATGAGTCATTGCTTTGTTTATGTCTTTCTTTTTTTTTGAAGAAAAGAGAAGGTACATGAGGAGATGTACACAGCAATTAAGCACTTTGTATGTCTTTAGCACTAGATCTTGCAAAAATGAATTGCTTCTTGATTCTCCATCACATCATATTACCTCCAACAGAAAGTAAAGTAACCAAGGATGGATGGCCTATCATTAACAAAACCTACCCATTCAGCATCTATAGAGAAAGGTCTCTATTTATAAATGACCATGATTAGCATACAAAATTCCTCTTCCAAATATCCCTTTTAAGCAGCTCAAAATCCTTTTAACTACATCAATATGTAGTTTTCTTGGTTACTGCATTTACTGGTTGATGACACCCACAACATATGCAATATTTAATCAGTTAAACATAAATAAAGAAGTTAACCGATCAACCTCTGTAACAACCCTTTACTTAGAAGCATGGCTCACAATTTTGACATTGATGGGCATTTTTCCATGTAAATAAGGAGAAATTTCAGACATATTTCACTAATTTTGTTAAGATATTTGGAAAAACTAAAAATTCCAGGAAAGTTTTCTAAAAACATGGAATTAGTTAATAAACCTTCAAGGAATCATTAGAAGAAGTATAATTGCACTTTTAAGGCCCAAAAAATCATAGCAAAGAACTATATAAATCAAATAGAAGAAAATTAAGAGACTATAATAGGTATCTTTCCCTTGTCTTCCTTTTAGTCTTTTAGCCATCTTCTCTTCATTAATTATGTAATTTACTTGCCATTTTGACTTTTATATTTTTTATTATATGTTTTACTTAGATTGAATATCCTCCTTTTTAGTTGTATGCTCTATTCTTTTTCTTTTGAATTATAGTGAACAATTATGGGAACCATATCAAAATAGTAGGCCAATTATCAAATCATCAATTCCCAATAGGTTCTTTTAGGAAAAGATTTTTAAAAGAATTATGATGAATTTAATGAAATATTGAAAATGTTTTAATAATATTCTAATTTCAAAAACGTTAAACCTTAAATATATAATATATCAATGAAATTTGAAATATTCGCGGACATATCACTATATCAACAAAATATCAAAGGTATTAGGAAAAAAAGATTCCTGGAAAATTTTCCATCGACACCTAGGAAAATAGGGATATTTCAAGAAAATTTTGACAAATATCATTGATATTGTTAACAATTTTTGGAAGAACTTCACCTGTGAACATATGATTTGGATTCATGGGAGTATTTCAAGGAAACTCTGCTAGCTTTGCTTCAAACATCCTTGTCTCCCTTAACAAATCCAGTGTGTCTTCCTTTGTTATATAAAAAATCCTCTTGTTTATCAAGTCACTTCTATCCCAGTAAATAACAAAGTTTTTCTAAATCCTTAATATTGAATTCAGATGCTAGGGAATTAAGCCTGCTTATCTCACCAAGGTTATTCCAGTAACTACAATTTTGTCCAAATAAAAATGAGAGTAGTCAAAGAATCTCCCAATCCTTTGATGAATAAAGTATCATCAACTAGAGATTGTTTGAAACCATTCTCTGGAACTACTCATCTATGCCTCTCAACCCAAGCCCTATGAGAGTACTTCAGCCCCTAGTTTGACTTATTCAATTGGTCTAACTTATTGTCATTCTCCTTGAACTTAAAGCCAAGTGTAGCTGCACTTGTCTTGCAGCAAATAAAAAGGATATACAATAATGATTTGTATTGGTAAAAGTCAGGTGAGAAAGTGCAAGAAGAAGAAGAAGAAGAAGAGAGAGAGAGAGAGAAGAGAAGAGAAGAGAAAGAACAATTGGGAGAAGACTATTATTGGAGTTTCACGCCAATACTATTTAGATTAAGGGTTTAAAAATTATTATACCTGCTGTTGATATTATAGTTAGACATTACATTTTATTATTTCTTCGTTAACAAAATTTATTATTTAAATATTAATATGATGCCTATGCTATTAAATTATGTACGACTACTGCTTATCCTTTTATGAGTTTAAAATTTCAAATTGAAATATGGACTATAATTTATTAAATTATGTATAACTGAACATATTTCATAAAGGAAATAAGATAGAAAGTGACATGTCTAATGAGAATTATGAGAACAAAAACATAATAAAAAAACTCTTTGGATTATATCTGTATACATGTAAATTGAAACTTTATACTAATAGAAGTAACAAAGTAATATTTATTGATAACAGTATAAAAGATATTAACACACTGCTGAACAGGTAATATTTCATGTCAATACCCATGGAAATGGAAATATGTTGTGAAATATTGAAATACATGCAACACTTTAAACCATGAATGTAGCTATTAGTACCAAAGAGAACTTACACTTCCTTTTACTGCAACATCCAGGTCTGCATCATCAAAGACAATGCAAGGTGCATTCCCACCAAGTTCCAAAGATACCTAGAGGATAAAAGATTCATACTAATTGGTTATTGACATTTTAGCTGCAACAAATCACACTTCTTGTAGGCATGACAAGAAAATTAATAAGGCTTTCAATTTTATAAAGAATCCAAAAGAATATGGATTACAAAAATAAAAGGAAGCTTTATAATATTAAAATTACAAAATGCTGATTACAAGGAAATGATACCATAAGAAAACTGAAACTTATATCTAGATAGGACTTACATATTTACTGATTGGCTAATTAGGATCCTCATATTGCATGCTACGTTAGAAAACTAACCTCAGGTTTCCAGAAGCAAAATAACTACTATAACTCATTAACTACTGACCCAAGTGACATGAAACTTGAACTACAAATAGTCAATTTCAGGAAACCCTTGATGTGGGGCCATTAATCAAATGTTTGGCCTTGACTTTGACTGACTGTTGTTAGGCACAGAAATGTGAACGACAGTAACCTTCCTTGATGAAAGTCTTCCTGTAGTCTGATTAGCTTGATATTTCTAATCTCCTATAAATCTTCTTAAAGTTTCAAGATACCCAAATCTCTAGCTAATCCAATGGCTGGATTAAAAGAAATTAAATCTCAGATTTCTACCCAAAAGTTAGGTTGTAGACATGGATAATTCTTCTGAGGCTTGGTCAAGGATTGATGAAAGCCTAGTTATGATCAAATCAAAGCTAAAAGATGATCTCTATAATCACCAAAATTCTGTCTAGCATGTTAAAAATAGGATTATTAGCTTAAGATTTGGAGAATTTCTCACTTTCTTCTTAAGCTTCAAAATGTCAAACTTCAAGCTAATCCAATGGTTAGATTAGAAGAAATGAAGTTTGAGGTTTCTACACGGACGATGGACGGATGGACTATTGACATAAACAGTCTTATCCTTGTTCTGAGGTCTGATCAAGGGTTGAAGAGAACTATCTACATCATAGTCTAACCAAATCTGAGAGATGAGCACATCCCCAATCCTCTTCCTAATCTACAAAATTTGAGTCCCCTTCAACAATTAAATTTTGGTAATATGCAAGGCAGGCAGTCTCAGTCCTTATAATAAAGCAAAATTTCTACTGTAGGTACCCATCAGGCCTGCATCCACCATTTCACTCCCAGGATTTCTAGTCACCTACTCCTGAAAGACCTAAATTACCAAAGCTGCACCCAATGAAATTCAGTTTCTAGTCAAATGTATGTATGTGTGTATGTATACTTATGCATATATGTATGTATTTACAAAAAGCCATATTACTTCCTTTTCCTTAAGATTGTTCACATCTTGTACTTACCTCTTGATTAACTCCCACTCAAGGTAAAAGAAACTGATTTTGCATTGTTTCAGATATGTTTTCAGCAGCATAATGCAATTGCTGACCAGTGAGTGCAACATCTATGATGTAAATTGGCATGCTGATACTTGATTTAGAGAAATGTTTAGGCATTTCCCAGTAATTAGGGAAGTTTCAAATGGGCATGGTTTTAGAGCTGCAAATGAGCCAGATCTGATCCAATTTGAATTTGAATTCAATCCAATAAGGGATGGATTTGAATTCTCCCATTTGGCCATTTGTTTTGAGAGACTTCATTTACCTTCCAAGTGCCAACACCCCCATTCATGGTAAACTGTTTGCTCTCCCTCTCTTTCTCTCATGGTTAACTATTCCCTAACTGGCTTTTCTTTTTTCTTTTTTGATAATTAACAGGGAAACATTTCATTAATATAAACAATAATTTACAACGAGGATTCAAAGGGGATAAAAATACCCTTAAAATACAGACATTACAAATGAGCCCAACAAAACTGCTCCCTATTTACCCCTTGCCTTGCTAAAGAATCTGCCAGCCCATCAGTATCCCTTGGAACCCACTGAAATGTTGCATTCAATACCCATAACAACCATTTTATCTTCTTCACCACATCTTGATAAGTCGAGGCTGGCTTTTTTCATTCTTTAGCAAGCCTACAACCACTTGAGAGTCCCCTTCAACCCATCTGAGGAAGAGACGAAGAGTGGGAAATATGTTCTATCATATGGGATTGTTTGAAGGTTTTTTACACTACAACCAATGCCTTTCAGGAGAAATCATCCAACTTCTAACATATTCTTCTCTAATGGTTGTCTTATCAAACTTAAGTTGTGTGAGTGAGAAATTGGTGAACGTCATTTTTTTATTTTCAATGGCATAGAAGATGAATGAAAAGTTTAATAAAGATTGGAAAGATTGTAAATTGGTTTTGGCAATTGCAGTTGTTCTTAATCCCAAATTCAGAGTACTACTATGATCTGATTTATGGTATTGAGACAAATAAGTATGTTTCAAAAGTTATGATAGCTATACATGATCTCTCATGGAATATGCACAAGCGTTAGAAACTCAAAACCATTGTCATTGAATACTTCACCCACACAAATTGGATTTCACTTTTCCTGTGGCATAGTCGGCTAGGCCATGTTTCATTTGAAATAGTAAAGTCTTTGTTTCCATTTTTATTTAAGTAATGTTCAGTGTCAGATTTCTAGTGTCAAACATATCAGTTGAACAAACAATGTAGAACAACTTTTCATTCAAATAATAAAAGATCAAGTTTTCCTTTCCATCTTGTGTATTTTGATGTATGGGGACCTACCACTATAATCTCTGAGGGCGGGTATAAGTACTTTATCACATTGATTGATGATTTCTCCCGTTATATATGGGTATTTCCCATGCATAGCAGAGATGAAGTTCCAAAGATTGTGAAAGACTTCCAGAGGATGGTGTTTACATAGTTCCATATTGAGATACAAATCTTTCAATCAGATAATGCAAAGGAATATTTCCATGGTGAGCTCAATGAGTTCTTTGCCTCCCATGGATCTATTCATAGGAGCTCATGCACAAGAACACCATAACAAAGTGGTGTTGCAAACAGAAAAGACAGACACCTCTTTGAGGTAGCTCAAGGGATGATGTTACACATGAATGTTCCTCATAGATTTTGGATGGATGCTATATTTGCAGCTGCTAATGTCATCAATCGCTGCATTAGTCATAAGTTTTTTGTCTCTATGGATGTGTCCTTTGAGTCTGAACCGTTCTTCCCTGCTTCTCCTCAGGGGGAGAGTAGTGTGGAAGAGGAGAAGCAGGTTCAAGTCCACTAAGTCTCTCTTCCTTTTATTCTGGACCTTGCCCCCTTTCGTGTCTTCCAACGTAAACACTGTAGATATCAGCAATGTGACAGAGGTGTGGAGCTACCAAACATTGAGCAACCAACACCGTCAGACTCTCAGGAGGTAAGTCCAAACCCTGTTGCACCTATTGATACCCCTGCTCCTACTGTAGATGACCTTGACATTCCTATTGCTCAAAGAAAGGGAGTCAGGTCTCAGGTCTCAGGTCATGCACTACCAAACACCCCATTACCCAGTATGTCTCCTATGATCACATTTCCCCCTCATACCAAGCTTTCCTATCTACAGTTGATTGCATCCCTCCCAAAAATGTTGTAGAAGCCTTAAAATACCCTGAATGGATAGATGCTATGAAGGAGGAGATTAATGCACTCCATGAAAATCAAACTTGGGAATTGGTGGATCTTCCAAGGGGGAAAGACTCGGTGGGGTGTCAGTTAAACACATGGCGGATAGGACAGTTGAAAGGTACAAAACAAGATTAGTAACCAAGGGGTACACTCAAGTGTACAGGGTTAACTATGATGAGACATTTGCTCCAGTAGCTAAGATGAACTCAAATTGAGTTCTTCTGTCATTATTCATTAGCCGCTAACCTTGACTGGGAATTGCATCAACTGGACATAAAGAATGCCTTTTTAAATGGTGACATAGAGGAGGAGGTGTACATGGTTCAACCCCCTGGATTCTGTGTCAAGGGAAGTGAAAATAAGGTGTGCAAGCTGAGAAAGTCTCTGCATGGTTTAAAACAATCTCCCAGGGCTTGGTTCAGTAAGTTTCATATGGCGGTTCAACAAGTAGGGTTCAAGCAATGTCAGTCTGATCACACTCTTTGTGAAGAGATGTCAGGAACAGGTTGTTGTATTGATAGTGTATGTGGATGATATCATCATTACAGGAAATTGGAGTTCAAAAATACAAAAGTTGAAACAATTCCTTGCATCTAAATTTGAAGTGAAAGATCTAGGTCCTCTAAAGTATTTTTTTGGAATTGAAGTTGCCCACTCAAAAAGAGGCATCTTCATTTCTCAAAGGAAGTACACCTTTGATTTGTTATAAGACACAGGCAAGTTAGGTGCAAGGCCAACAGATATTCCTATGGATGTTGATCATAAATTGGGTGACTCTGATGGTAAACCTCTGAAAGATGTGAAACAGTTCCAAAGGTTAGTGGGAAAGTTGATTTATTTGTCCATGACCCATCTAGACATTGCCTATTCAGTTGGGGTCCTGAGCCAGTTCATGCACTCTCCTAAGAAACCACACATGAAGGCAACAAAAAGAGTTCTTAGATACTTAAAAAGTATCCAAGAATAGGTCTACTATTCAGTAAACATAATCATCTAAAGGTGGAAGTCTTTACAGATGTTAATTGGGCAAGTGTTGTGGATGACAGAAAGTCCACAAGTGGGTATTGCACATTTGTGGAAGGAAACCTAGTGACATGGAAAAGCAAAAATCAAAGTGTGGTAGCAAGGTCAATTGTTGAAGCGGAATATAGAGCTATGGCACATGGGGTGGCTGAAGTTCTTTGGCTAAAAATCCTTTTAGGGGAGCTTGGAATTGTTGTTCATAATCCTATGTCTCTTTACTATGACAACAAGGCAGCCATAAACATCGCCAGCAGTCCTATCCTACATGAGAGGACCAAGCACATTGAAGTGGACAAACACTTCATAAAGAAAAAAATGGAGAAAGGGGAAATTTGCATCCCTTATGTCACTTCAAGAAACAACTTGCTGATGTCCTCACAAAAGGACTTCCATACTCGCGGCACAATGAGTTATGTGACAAGCTGGGCATGATAGACATATTCAACCCAACTTGAGGGGGAATGTTGTGAGGGTTATTTATTTGTTTTTTTACAGTTGTTGTTAGTATGTTGTCGTCAGCCAATTCCTTCCTTTCTTTCTTTCTTATTTGCTTGTTATTAGGGAGTGCCGCCAGGGTCATACTTGTAATCTCCTATCTTTTTTATGTTAAGTTAATATAAATAACAAGTCGGGCGCCGCCACCTAGAGACTTTTGACTCTCAATCGAATCTCTCTCTCCCTTCTCTTCTCTTCTCTCTTCTCTTCTCTTCTCTCTCACTCCTCTCTCTCCAAGAAAGAAAACAAAGGCCTGAGGTTGTAGCTAAAAATTCTACTCGTGCTGGCCAAATTGCAATAATGGCTGGTTTGGATAAGTGGTGCATTGATATAGGTGTTACTTCCACTGAAGACCCTACAAATCAGAAATGCACATGTACTTGGAGGAAATTTTTTATTTCTCAAGATATGGATTTTGACATATTGGAAGGTAGAGCATCCTAAGCATCCTCGAACAGCCCTGGCTCGTGATGTTTTGGCCATTCCATCTACTACTGTGGCATTAGAAGCAGCCTTTAGTACTTCTAGTAGATCCATTTACAAGAATCATACATGTTTATGTTTATAGGTTGTAGAGGCTCTGATGTGTGGACAAAATTGGTTGGAAACTCCAAATCGAAATAAGTGAATTTAAAATATATTTTTATTTTTATACTTTACATACTTTATTGATATTTTTTTACATGTTTTAGAAAATGATGTAGAGGTTGATGGGGATAAGGAAGGGGAAGATGCAAGATTTGATGACTCTGAAATTGAAATTACAAGATTTGGTAATCTAGTTTCATTTTTACTTCAGCTTATTTGTAAGTTGTTGAAAGTAGTACTAGAAGTGGAATTATTAGCTACTTTTAGTTGTTTTTCTTCTATCCAGTTTATGGGCCTATTGTTATTGGGTCATGGGCCTATTTTAGTTTTTTTTAGGTTTTGTTACTTCCATCTTATTAGGGACACTTCTATAATTTTTACATATGAGCACCATAAGAGATTGGGAGGCTCCTTATGAGAACCATGATTTGTTTTCCAATTCACATCTCTTGCTACTACTCTCGTCTATCTTTTTTTTTTTTTTTGATCAATAACACTTTCATTAAATCATCAGTAGAAAATTTACAGGAGGAAGACAAACACACTTATCTTCCAAGAGCCACTAAGAGCCTCATAAAAGGAAGAAAAAATAAGAAAAAGAGAAAAGAATACACTAAAGTTACAACTTAGCCCAAAACAGTGAATCCCTTTCTGCCCCTTGTTTAGCTAAACCGTCAGCTAGGGAATTAGCCGATCTTTTAACCAAACATGTCTTAGCCTCCATCTCCCGCACCAGCCACATGAATTTCCTCCTCTCATTGTTATACTTCCATAAACCATTTTGATCTTTAGTCAGCCATCCTATCACCACCTCTGAATCCCCTTCAATTATGAGTTTCTTGATGTTCAACTCCTTAGCTTTCTAGACTCCTTCCATAACTGCAAGGATCTCAGCTCTAAGGGAGTCACCCACTCCAATTGGGCCTGAGAACATGGCAGAGATGACCCCATTTTCGTCCCTAAAAACACCTCCAATCCCCGATTGCCCTGGATTTTCCCTATTGCATCCATCAAAGTTTAATTTCAAGAATCCACTAGGCGGGGGAGTCCAAGCCACTTTCATTACTGACTTGGTCTATGTGCAATTTGCAATTTCACCCCACTTCCTCAACATGTCATCCACAGTGTAATCTGTGAATAGTTCCAAATATTTCAAACACCATACCGCCCTAATATGTATGACAGCCCTCAAATCTGTTGCTCCTCTTTGGGTTTCTGAGAATATCTGTTATGGGCCCGGGCGTAGGATCTCGTCACAGGTCGGTCCACGGGGAGAACCTCTTGCTTCCCCTTGCGCCTTCCCTTGCGTGAAGACCCTATTGTGGCAACCGAATGGGTGATTTGTCCAAGAGACCACCTGAACTCTCCTCACTCTTCTCTTAACTGGAAAACTGAATGCCTTTATTCCAATTCACAGCTCCTTAAATAGGAGATTACAAGAGGTGACTCCTTATTCCATTCGGCTAAGCTAGGACAATCCAACTTTAAATCAAACTCCTACTTCTAATAGGTAAACAGACTCCTACTAAGAACAGAACTTAACTCCTATCTCTAATAGATAAGTAAGAACAGAACTGGATAAAGTAAGCTAATGGAGAGCTGGCAGGATAAGCTGACGTGGCAAGATAAGTTGTTGTGTGGGCCCTCCTCACTGTTGCTGCCGGCAGCGGCGGTATGTCCTTCCTACGAATGCATCCATAACAATATCCTGGAGTTTCTTTCCTCCCACAATGTCCAACATACTGCAGCCCTTAGTCCTCTCCACATTATCCTTCCCCTTTTTATCCGCCACCTGAAAAAGGTAGGGGAGAAAAGGCCCTGCAAGTCTGATGGGGGATTCCAACTGCGTCTAAATAAAGAGGAAGCCCAATCCCAAATTGACATCGCAAAGTGGCAAGACACCAGTAGGTGAAATCCAGTCTCCCCATCCGCTTTACATAGAACACACCACTGAGGTGACAAACAAGTATTGGGTCTCTTCTTTTTGAGTAGATCACCAGTGTTAATTCTTTCAAGATAGGCTTCCCAACAAAAACTACCAACCCTAGGAGGTATTGCTCTGCACCAAACCTCACCAACAGGGAAAGGGGGGAAGGTAGGACTGGTGGACTGACTTAGGACTTTGAAGAACGAGGCACAAGAGAAGATGCCATTGGGGGTAGGTGTCCAAATTCTAGAATCCTCTCTAATGGGGTCTAAGACAACGTTATCAAGAAGTGCAATAAGGCTCGAAATACTATCGAGGTCTAAGTCCCTCAAATCCCTTCTTAAACCCAAGTTCCACCCAATCCCAGACGTGGAAGAGGACGAGGTGATGAAAGACGAGATCGGCTCATTTTTCAAATCAGAAAGAGCATACAAAGAAGGAAATTGATCCTTTAAAGGGGCGCTCCCCACCCAGGTTTGTTCCCAAAATTTTATGGAGTTACCGGAATTCAAGTCATACCTAATATTAGGGGAGAAAACTGGTAGCAGGTCATGAATGGCTTTCCAAGGAGAGTTGCTTGTGGTCCAAGCTCTAATTCCAGTGTCCCATCCATTGTCCTCCAGCCCATGTATACTTGCCACTATTTTAGCCCATAGCTTCTCCTTCTCCATAGGGAACCTCCACAACCACTTCCCTAACAGAGTCATATTCCTTCTCCTGAAACTCCCAAGCCCCACGCCACCACAAGACTTACTCCTACACACTATCTCCCAGCTAACTCTGTGATCCCTCTTCTCCTCTCCTGGCTCCCATAGGAAATCTCTCATAAACTTCTCTAATCTATTAGCAACCTTCACTGGGATTTTAATCACCGATAGGAAAAAGATGGGTAAGTTAGCAAGCGTGGCCTTAATTAGTGTAATTCTCCCACCGAGAGAGAGGTAGTTCTTTTTCGAGGATACCAGTCTTTTTTCAAACCTTTCCACCACCAAGTTCCAAAAGCTCTCTCGCATGGGATTATCACCTAATGGCAACCCTAAGTAGTTCAAAGGCCACCCCGAAACTTCACACCCCAACATTTCAGCACTCTCCCTGAGCTCTCCCTCCTCCAAGTTCACCCCCACTATACAACTTTTCCCAAGGTTAACCTTCAAGTTAGACATTTGCTCAAACAGTTGTATCACTAAATAGAATCATGTCATCAGCAAACTGTAAGTGAGTGAGGGGAGTTCCCACCCTCCCAACTCTCCAGCCTCTAATGAGCCCCCTAGCATCTGCTCTGTGAATCAGTTTCCCCAGAACCTCCGCAATTAGAATGAACAAGAAAGGAGACAGGGGGTCTCCTTGTCTTATACCCCTATCTTCTACTGTTGTATCACCAACTTCAAGCCCTCTCTTCTATCTTTCAAACCAAAGTTTTTTTTTTTCGTGTCTGAGGCACAAGGCGCAAGGCAAGGTGTGCACCTTTTTGAACATGGAACAAATTTAAAAAAAAAATGTAAAAAAATCAAAATAAATAAAAAATATTAAAAATATTATTAATTAAAAAAATCAAACTTTAGTTTTAAACCAAATGTTTTTTTTTAAATCCTATTAGCTCAAATTTAAATACATAAACATAACATATAAAATACATTCAAAGTGAAAAATGCAAAAACAAAACAAAAAATAGCATATAAAACATATCCAAGAATGTCAAACTTATAGTTTCATTACTTCTTTTTCAATGGTATTATTTCAAATATAGTTAATGTGATGTTACTTCTTTTTCAACTTTTAATTTCATTATCCAAGCATTTCTGCCTTTGTACCAAGCCCCTTGAGGCAAGCCCAAACAAGTCCATGTTAGGGTCTTAAAATTATTAATCCCTAAAAAATGATTTTAAATTTTAATTATCTTTTAAAAATATATTTTATTAGGATGAATGAATAAAATCATAGCAAAGTAGAACCCCCTACTTGCTAATGTTGTTCATTCTTTCATCCTAATAAAAGATAATTAAAATTATAAAATCATTTATTTAAGGATTAAGAATTTAAAGACTCCAAGGGCCTATTCGTTTGCTCTGAAGTCTAACATCTGAAAGTGCAATAATTACATTAAGAGATATATTGGTATTGGTGAACTTTTCTTTCCTCTGAACTCTGAATGCAGAGAATGTTGTTCGGAATTCTGAATTCTGAATTCTGAAAATTATCAAATAACCATTTTGACCCCATATATTAGAGTTTTTGTTTGTCTTTTTGGGAGTATCATTTGAAAACAAAAAGTTGTATGATTGCACTGTAAGAGATAAGAGGAAACGAACAACCATTTTTTCTTAAAGTTAAAAGATTCTTCTTAAGAGATAAGAGTTAAGAGGAAACGAACAGGCCCTAAGTCTCTAACATGGACTTTTTTGGGCTTGCCTCAAGGGGCTTGGTTGGAGATCCAAGGGTAGAGGCCCTAGCCCAGCCACCATGCTCAAAAAACACCAAAAACCCAAGAAAAAAAATAAAAAAAGGCGCACACATGAGCTGAGGTGAAAGGCACACCAGGCATGCACCTATTGAAAGTGGTGCGCCTGTGCCTCGCTTGTGCGCCTAGGTAAATCATTGCAAGATAGTATCAGAACAAGAAGAAGAAGACTCTATTGATGATAAAGATGTTCATAATGATTAGTTTGAAGTTCTTTATGAGTGATCTGAACTGTTTAGTTCCTTCGTGTCTATTCTTTCATTTTATATTGTTTCTAGTTAATTTTTGTTTAGTTTCTTGGTATCTTCAATCTCCCCCCTTGTATGACCTATTGCCCGTTGCAATGGTGGACCATTAGCTGAATCATCTTTTAAATCACTGCAAGATAATCACAATCATCTTTTCATGATGATTGTTAGTTTATTACAATGACTTGGATGGATAAGGATTTTGGAGAATGGTTTTAACGGTGGTGAATGGTTGTGACTGTGTT
This sequence comes from Nelumbo nucifera, assembly GCF_055504915.1. NCBI lineage: Eukaryota > Viridiplantae > Streptophyta > Magnoliopsida > Proteales > Nelumbonaceae > Nelumbo > Nelumbo nucifera. The sequence goes on along the minus strand of NC_142656.1, from coordinate 28,121,514 downwards.
TTGCTCTTAATTATTTATAGATATGGTGAAAATTTTTATACATATGGCATGTAGAAGAATGATGTTTCTTAGGTTGACAGATTTTAAGAAATTTCTGCAAAGGATTAAGAGATTTAAGAAAAATCAAAAAACTTTTACGTTGATAATTTTGTATACTTAGAGAAAGTTCTTAGTTTATCAGAGAGTTTTGGGATGAAGATATTTAAGAAAATTCTATAAGTTTGATTCAGGTTTTGACAAATTATCAAGCAAGGACTTTCTTTTTTTTCATTATCAAATCGGATATCTGTTAATATTAGCAGATAGACTGATGGAATTTGAACCACAATATGCAAAATCCAACAGATTCTTTTCAAATTTGAATCTGCCGGATTTCTTATCAAATTGAATCAGATATACCCCACTCTAAATTCAATCTGATCTGTTTTCAGCCCTACATGGTTTTTTACTAACAAATAGGTATTCAAAGATGAACGACACATGAAATGGTGCATAGTTCCTAAATCAAGCAGGATATTGTTTCGTTGTAGCCAAAATATACCTTCTTTACAGTCCCAGCAGAACCGGCCATCAATTTCTTTCCAACAGATGTCGAGCCCGTAAAGGTGATCTTCCTTACCTAAGGATAAGTACACAAGAAAGTTAATTACCAATATTATGTTAGGAAAGATTCTTTATGTCAAAAGATCAAATATTTGTTAAAGACAGATGAAAAAGTACATTAAAGACAACCAGAGATACATTCAAACCATGAATTTAAATTCAACACTAATGACAATGGATCCACTAATTTATACTGGAAAATATGCTAAATTTTATTTAACATAAAAGTTACATTTCCTCCTTTCCATGGTAATTCCTTTTGACACACATAAAATCATAAAATCAATGTTTTGAAAGCAAACCTGTTCAATGAATTGGAAAGCTTTCCTGTTCACAAGGTAAGCAGGCAGTTAAAAAAAGAAATCATATGTAAAGTTGTGCCATATAGAGCTTACATTGTTGAAGGGATAACTTGTAAACACATGATGTTAAAGCTGATTTTATGCAAATATTTCTGAATCCATATCGGATTGCCTGCTTGAACCAGGAAAACTGGGAAGTGAATGTCTTTCCAGTTGAACGGTTATGATCAGGTTGGGCACAACTTTACTTATGACATGTCAAATTTCAATTTTATATGTCAAGGTATCAAAACATATTAGCAATCCCATCTACTAAGTTGGCAGTTCTAGAAACTGACACAAACGAGTTGTTCAAACTAAAAGCCAAAACTTTAATAAATGCATGACTTTCAGTCCCCTTTGGGAAATCCATATGGTTAAAACTTCCAGTCTATTCTGAATAAATAGGCTATCCTGTCAGACAGAATGCATAATAGATACAGATTGTTGTATCTTGAGGTGGAAGAGATATCAAAACCAGTGACCATGTAACAACCAACCAGCAAGATATTGAAGAGAGAAAGAGAGAGAAAGAGAGAGAGAGAGAGGGAGAGGGAGGGAGGGAGAGAGACCAAATGATGAAAAACTACAAACCTGAGAGCTTTCAAGTAAAACATCTCCAATATCAGATGCATTCCCCATAACCACATTCACAACACCCTGAATTATTCAATATCAAAATAATTAGACAGAGTTTAATGAAAAAAGGACAATCAAACAAAAAAGGCCTTGTCTCAAGTCTTAGAAGTAAGCTACAAAACTCAAACCAGTGAAACAGAAGCCTCATTCCACTCTAGGGCTTGGAGATTTTTGAACTATTCCCCAAAGATTATATCTTGATAGGATGGCAAAGTATGGCAAGCTCCTCATCTTCCAAACTAAAACAATTAAGAGAATGGAAGCTGCCAGCAACAAACCAAATCAAACTTAATCTTGATGGGTACAGTTTTCGAAATCTAAAACCCTCGAGTGTTGGGGGGAGTCATTGTAGACACTTGAGGTTCCTTTTTAGCACTCTGCACAGGTCCAATTAGAAAGGGAGATTCCACTAGAGCTAAGATGCAGATTGTCCTTCAAGGACTAAAGAGTTGCAATAGGCTAAATCTAAATATTAGAGAGATTGAAGAAGATCCAAAACTGTAATAGGAAGGCTACAAAACAAATCTAAAGGAACATGGCAGCATAGGCATACTTTAAGACAAGCTAAACATATGGCTACAGAATTGACAGTGAAACGGTCATGGATGCATATAGCAGAAAACACCATGGCTGATTCACTTGCAAGGCAAGAGGTGAATAGGGGTAACTTGTATTGAAGGACAACAATGTAATTATTTCTCTAATTCCAAAATAGAATAGGGGTTAGGTAGCATTTCTGTTAGCCTAACTAATCAACTCTAGGTACTTTGTAAATAACATTCTTTTGTAACATCTAATAAAATTCAAGGTTATAAAAAAAATGACTAAACACATTCAGGAGGAAGTACTATAGCACTTATTTGGATGAAACTAACAAACGATTAAATACATAATTAGATTATCAATAAATACCTTAAACAAGCCATTTTTAAAATATGTAAGATAAAACAGAATAAATGCAATGTAATATAATAATTATAGGTGTGCAAATAAGGGTACACTTAGGTGGGCAAAATGGATGGTGAAGGGTGATTGTAGACTGAGCTATGCTAGCTTAGCACCTTTGATCAGGGCTATAGCCTGAGCCTAGGCCCAGGACTAGGCCAACTCAGACCCCAGGCCCAATCTAGGCTTTGGGCCTAGGGGTGTTTATTATATGGTCTAGACCGTCAAACCAGACCAAACCAAACCAAAATTGCTGGTTTAGTCTGGTTTGGCCTTAAAACAGTTTGGTTTGGTAGAGAATTCCTCAGACCATAATTTTCTGGTTTGGTCTGGTTTTCTAAATTTTAGAAACCAGACCAAACTGTAAATAAAATTATTAATAATATACTTATTAATGCATATAGTATATAAGACATGTTTAAACATATGTGTGTATGTATGTATGTATTCATTTAACATTTCATATATTTTTGTTGTTGCTTTTCAATCTCTAACTTGTAATTTTATGCCCAAGAATCGGTTTATGTTTGAGAAAGTATGAATGTAATTTATATAATAGTAATATGTGGCACTTGTTAGCATTTCAATTTGATATTTGAATTATATTTGTTATTTATGTAGGTATGCATGTTATTTGGTCTGGTTCGGTCTCGCTTGAGAATTTCTCAAACCATAATTTACTAATTTGGTCTAAGGTCCTCTCTAAACCAAACAAAACCAGACCGCACCCCAATTTGGGCTTATGTCATTAAATACTTTATATTGAATATATATAATACTTATATTATATGACATACAATATGTGCTATAATTTATATTAATATAAAATATTATATAATATATTATATGTGTCATTTTATAATATATATTAAATCATATAACACATATATATATATATGTATAATCACCCCTAATCTTGAGTCTTATGTAATAGGAGAATACCATTAGAGATGCACATGAATGGAGTTGGTGAGGAGACTATGAACAGGTATTAGCTGGTCTAGTTGGAGGGTGGGAGTTTAAGAGCGGTTTGTGAGGGAGGGGGGGGGGGGGAGATGTAGGGTCACGGGGCTTGTTTGAGAAGTCGGGTGCTGCAAGTGGGGATCACAACTTAAAAGGTTCCAAAGCAGTTTTAGGTGCAACAGTTTAAAGGTAAGGAAAGGCTTTGGCACCAAGACTTTGCAGCTCAAGAGGAGAAAAGGAAAGAGGAACTTTCACAGGTTTTGATCAAGAAAGATGAAAGACTGGGTTTGGATCATTTCAAGCTACAACAACTTGGAAGAAAAATGGTAAGACTGAGGAACAAGGAGAGTCGGAGCAGTGAAAACGAGTTTCATTGTATTCCTTGCATTGAAGATAGATTAGTTCCTTGGGAGGAAGATACTGGGAGATTGGAGGAATAGGGAAGGTCATCCAGTCTACAGGTGGGTCTATCCGTTTTGGCTCTTTTGTGGTTGAACCTAATGCTGACTCTCCCCAAAAAGAACGAGTGGTGTCGTCTGCAGTGGACTTCGCCAGGGTGGAATGAAACAGGGGAGGAAAGGAGGCTGGGGTAGAGAAAGAAGAGGGTAAGGGATTAAGAGGGGAGGAAGGATCTCAAAAGAGGTGCAGAGGAGGGGAGATTCCGAAGGAGGGAAAGCTAGGAGACTGGAATCAAGTAGTCAACCCGAAATAAATAGCTTAAGTGAAGAGAATGGGGAGCAAAGTCTAAAGAAAAATGTGTTACTTTGAAGTCTCAGTTGGGACACTTGGAATCAACTTAGGTCGGAAGAGGAACTTTGAGGTCAGGGAGAAAGATGCTTCTGTTTCAGAGCCGTTGAAGAAAGCAAGAGAGCTAGGCAAGTACCAGCTTGTCCATGTGTCAGAAGATTTTTCACAGTTGAAAATGGTCTGGTCGGTGCTGGTCCTACCAACAAGTTCAAGAAAGTCTACAAGAAAAGAAGCTCAAAAGATAAAGATATGAGTTTGAAAACTGCAGAGATTAAGGGGCACAAGTGTCAAGAGTCTCAAGGGATTCCAATACAACGGCCGCCGGCTACTATAGAAGATTTGGCATTGAGGCCAGAAGAAAGGGACGAGGAAAGGGGTAATTGAGTCTGCGAAAAGGGGTCAAATTACAACTACATCAGTCGGGACGGGCGAGAAGGGGGGGAAAGTGGAGATTGATGTTTAGGTTGATAGGGATGTTGAAGTGGGCAAGAGTTTAGGGCTGTTTTTTTGAGGGAAGAGAGGAGTTCACTACGAAAGCTTTTAAAGCTTTTAAGAAGAGCAAGAGAGTAGAAAGTGAGAAGAAGATTGTAATTGGGGGAGAAGGGGAGGCTTGGGATGAAGGAGTCAGAGGAAATGAACAAGAAGATATGCTCGAAGAGGAATTTTAATTTGTTTGGTCTCAGGGTGGCTCTCAACTATTTACCTCTATTTTGTGATCTTAACTTGGTGTTTTATTTTGTTTGATTGTGTTGTAGATGGATGGGTGTAATCTTAACACGCCGGTAGTTGTTTGTACACGAGCTTTTTCTTTTAATAAATTTTTTATTTTTATTCTTCAAAAAAAAGATGGTTTGGCCACAAAGAAAGAAGGCCATCTACAACAACTATAAAAGAAGAAATGATCATAAGATGAAGGGGCTCAAAGAGCTAGGGGCACACTAAAAAGGAGTAAAGGACATAGATTGAAGGGTACGAAATGAATTGATGGGTTATAATTTAAAAATATAGCATCGAATGGAACACGATGGTGAAACAGGTTGCATGTAGCTGAACCCATATAGTTGGGACAAGGTTTAGATGATGATGATTTCTCTAAAATATCTTAGGAAATCAACAAATCAATACAAATTTCAATTATATAGCAGGCTAACCATATGCCCAGTTTCACTGTATGACCTGCTAACATCAGCAGGTTCTTCTGTTCACTCAGTCAACAGCAATCATCTGGCAAAACCCCTACTCTAGTACCATGTTGAAATCCATGTGAAAGAGAGTTAAGAAAAAGGAGAAAAGAGGAAGAGGACGAATAGAAATGATGAGAAAGAAGCAATCATAGGAGCCAAAAGAATTCATATATAATGAGACTGAATAGATAAATATACTGTTTATGTTCCACCAAAGTTTAGAAAAAAGGCAGGCAAGAAAATAAGTTTTTAAATAGGTGGTGTTGATATTCCCATGGGTGACTTTGACATTTGACTTTTTGATGAGTGAGGAGATAACATGAGTTGGAACCATTTGCTTGATTAGGAGCCAATTGGAGAAGGTAACATGACTTTGACATTTGGCTTTTGTTGATTGGTTTTGGGAGTGCCCCAAAGGTCAATTTGTATGGGACAGCAATGGGCGAGGATTGTGCTGATATTTGATTATTTACTTTGTTCTGAAGCAACACCATACCATATATAAGGATATCAAATCCAAGGGCATCCATCATACCATTTATAAGGATATAAGCTTGATATGATAAAACCGAACCAAGAAATAAATCCCTAGTCTAGAAGTACCTTCCAAGGCATTACAAAGGCTAAAGATAGAAGAAGATGATGATGAATAATCAACTTACAAAACCAAAGAAAAAATTAAAGGGACAGATACACATATATAAGTTGGAGAATACCGGAGGTATTCCAGCTTGAAGAGAGAGCTCAGCTGCTGCTAAAGCTGTCAGGGGTGTAAGTTCAGACGGTTTAATAACCACAGTACAACCACAAGCAAGAGCAGGTCCAACCTGACGCAGATGGGAGACAATCAGCAAATATTTAAAGGCATCTGTGCTTGCAAATATCCTAAATGCAGATAGGTACCATGTCACAATGAACTGGTATACACTTTAACATACCTTCCTAGTGATCATGGCCAGGGGAAAGTTCCAGGGTGTAATTGCTCCAACAACACCCACAGGCTGCAAGATATGTATATCAATGACCATAGGTTAAATAACTAGAGAATAAGAAACATGGTTCATCATGATATTACCAAGTTAAGGAGAAAATATGTCCACAGTGAGATAGAAGAAACAACATGGGAGCTCAAAATCAAGATTCTGTTAGTATTGATACGAAAAACATATGTAGCAAGATTATCAAACTATTAAGATCAAAAAATGAACAACTCTATAATTCCAATCACCGAATTGGATTGAAACCCATGGGGACCTAAGGGAAAACAAACACTGGGAGGGAGGGAAGGAGGGATAGGCACCTCTTCATCTAATTATATGGACAGACAAGTCACTGGCAAACAAATTCACCTGAGCATAATATGCTAATCAAATTAAGGGAGGCACTGAAGGGTGTAGATGGCAGAAAACAAACAAAATCAGGAATATTTTTTCCAGGCTCCAAGGGATGATGAAACTGTTCTTTAAGTTCACAGATTTAGACTTCAGGATGAATCCAAGTATGCAGTTCAACATTGGATGTGCTTAATGAGATCATAATTTGACAACTGTCCACGAATTTTGAGGATTATCTATAAATGGGAGCAAAAAGAAATGGAAATATTACTTTAGAGATAATTAACAGAACATGAGACTAAAACTAGGCTCTAGCATAGCAGTTAATAATAGTCCTGAGAGAAAAGGAAGGGTATTTGAAGGATCAAAATCCACATTTTTTCTGAATATTCTCTGCAGTCAAAATGGTTTCAAACAGCATAATCTGGAGACTTGAGGAATTGATCCCTCAATTCCACCTCCAATTTCAATTCTGCCCTGATATAAATTCAACCTGAGGATTGGAAAAGAATATTTATATCTGCCAAAAGACTACCAGGATTGATTAGAACGATTGAAATTGTGAAGTAGCAAGAGAAAGTATATATCAAAAAAGCAGGAAAAGAAAGTAAAGCAAATCAGTATAGCAAAAGGCTGAACTAAGACCCATATGTAAGAGTGAATTAGGGTTAAATTAGAGAAGTTAGGAGAAGTAACCTTATAACTCCTTGCCAAGAGACTTTAACTTACATCCTAGCAATCAAAAGGGATTTCACTAATACTATTAGATGGAGTAAAGTTTGGGGTAGTAACCATGGGAACTTGTAAAGTTCATTGCTAATAAAGGGAATTACAAGCATCAATTGAAGTCCAAAAGTAAGGGGTTTGATGAGAGGTAAGCTCAATCCCAGATGGCTTTCACATATCGGAAAGGGCTTCTTTGTGTAGAAAAAGCTGAGTGCCTAATTGGTTTTCTGGAGGATTAGCCTATACATGCTAACCAATTTACATATAATTGTACATCTTCTCATGGACACACCCTCATCACACTTATTATAATATAACAGGAAAAGTACGGAACATAGAATTAGTCCAAATTAAATAACTAACTAATTGATGAAAAATTTTTTATGGATATTTATTGATGAAAACATTTACTTCAGAATAACTTCAATTTCTCAATGTTAAAGAAGTTGGATTATGGAAACAAGCAGATATAATAAATCAAATCTGAAAAGTAAAGCATTCAATATACTTGCCTGCTTTATAACAAATAACCGTCGATCAGATAGTGTTGCTGGAATGATGTCACCATATACACGTTTTGCCTCTTCAGCAAAGAACTCAATAAAGCTGGCTCCATAGCTAACCTGTAAAGTAAATATGCATAATAACAGACATTAAAGACCACTCCTTGATGGCAAACAATCTGCAGTCCAAACAGGAAATCTCATTTCTCGTAATGAAAAAATGGCATACCTCACCCACGGCTTCTTTCAGAGGTTTCCCTTGCTCTAGTGTTATAAGTTGTGCAAGCTCTTCCTTGTGGGCAATTAATAAATCATACCTTAAGTTGCATTGGAGAAAACAATATCAATCATATCCATATTTTAACAAATACAATCTCTCAAAAATAACTCCTAAGTGTATACCAATAAACAGGATTAATGCACAAAATGACAATTCAGCAATTTAAATGCTCTACATGATATAATTCTTTTCTTTTTTTCCAATTGATCTGTACATGATATAATTTCAAACACCAAAGAGAGAATTTTCAGAAGCTTCTCACCTTTTTTTTTCTTTGAAATTGAAATTTACAACTCTTTCATGTAAAGTAACTAGTACTCATGGTAAAAACAGGTATAGGGAACATAAAAACTAGCTCAGCAGATAAATTAACTGTACTACAAATAACCAACTAACCAAGTCAAGAGATAAACTAATCATTCCGTAGCAGTAAAGACACCCGAATATGTTGATCATGCTCTTTTTTTATGCTTCAGTAGATCAGATACAACATCATAGAGCTATTTTAAAAGGTCTTGAAATGCTGTCAGGTTTAAAGATCAACATGTGTTTTTTTTATCATGAACCGTTCAATTTTATTAAATTAGGTGAAAAGATTAGAATGTACAATGGAAAAGTTCCTAGTACCCCACCAAAAAAGATAAGCTTTTGATGCTTCAGTAACTTTAGGACCCATTTGGGAGGGCTGAAGCTTTGGTTGAGTTGCTTTTGTTGAGCTGCCTTGGAGAAGCCACTAAAAGAAGCATCATGGTAAAGCTATTGGGCTTTTCCGGTTTGGGCTAAAAGACAACTAACTTGGGCCTTCCAGTTTTTTAACCAACATAGTTTATAGGCTGTCCAGCTGAGCCACCTCCCACATCCAAAATCCATAGCATGAAAGCCCTCCCAAACGTGCGCTTACTATTTACATTTGGGGTTGGAGCTCAGGTTTGAAGATCAATCTTTCTAAAAGTGTAATGATTGGGACTGGAAATATAAGTCAGGAAATTTTTTAAGATGTGCTGCTGCATTTTATTGTTAAATTGGGAAATTTTCTTTGGGGTTTGGCTGCTTGGGCTTACCCATAGGTGCTACAGCCTCAAGTGTGTCAACGTGGAAATTGGTTTCAGATACAAGAGAATATATTTGTCTTTTGGTGGCCACACCACTAACAAAAATTGGTCTTTACTATTTGCAAGGTGGCTTAGGACCTACTGCCTTACAGTCCTCTTCTTCTGGTGTGTCTCCTTTTCACCTTCATTGTCAACTAGGTCATCCTTCATTTCAGATTCTTCATGCTATGATTCCTTTGTTTCCATCCAACACTAGATTTGAGTACGATGCATGTCAGCTTAGCAAGCATTATCAGGCTACTTTTCTTCCTTAGGCTATGAGTCGTTTGTCCAAACCTTTTCATTTAGTTCAATCAGATGTTTGAGGTCCATGTCTTGTAGTGTCGTACTTTTGTTGATGATTTCTCTAGAGTTAATTGGTTATATTATTTGTTAAATGAGAGGCCCAAATTGTTTTCTGTATTCAAGTCTTTCTTTATGGAAATAAAAACCAAATTTGACTCTACTATTTGTGTTCTCCAATCTGATAAGGCTAAAGAATACATGTCTTCACCATTTATTGAATTTTAAAATGAGCACAGAATCATACATCAGACGTCTTGTATTGATACACCAAAACAGAATGGTGTGATTAAACACAAAAACTGCCCTCTTCTAGAAGTTACACGGGCCCTCCTCATTCAAATGCATGTACCAAAAATTTATTCGTGTGATGTTCTAATTGCTTGTTATCTCATTAACTAAATGTCTTCATCAGTTCTTCATAATAAGATACCTCTTTTTGTACTTTTCCTGATGCTCTCTTGTTTGCTTTACCACCTCATATGTTTTAATATATTTGCTTTGCCCATCTTTTTGATCATCAACATAACAAGCTTGAACTCTGTGTAGTAAAGTGTAACTTCATAGGATATTCAAAAGCTCAAAAAGGGTACAAATGTTACAGTCCTCTCCATCATCACTTTGTTAGCGTTGATGTTACCTTTCATGAGTTCACTCCATTCAACTAGCTTCAACTCCAACATCTTCCACCTTGCTATCTATAGGTCTTGTGACCCCTCTACTACTACTATTACTCAAGTCGTGCAGCCACCTTCAAACCTTGATCTGTCCATTTCCCTTCAAAAAGGTAAGTGATCCTGTACTACGCACCCTATTAGCCACTTTGTTTCTTATCAGTTATTATCACCTTTGATCTTGCTTTTGTTACTTCCCTTTCTGCGATCTCTATCCCTTAATCCCTATAGGAAGCCTTGTCTAATCCTAAGTTGTGGACAGCTATGGAAGAAGAATTGTTGGCACTTCATCAAAATGGCACATGGGATTCAATTCTTCACCCTTCTGGTAAGCAACCTGTGGGATGTAGGTAAGTGTATGCTGTGAAATTTAACCCTAATGGTAATGGTACAATGGATAGACTTAAAGCTCGTTTGGTTGCTAAAGGGTTTACTTGAACTTATGGTGTAGATTTTGATGAGACTTTCTCTCTAGTTGCTAAGGTCACATTTTTCCATATGGTTATTTCCTTGACTACAACTAATCATTGGCCCTTATATCAGTTAGATGTTAAGAAGGCATTGTATGGTCTAAAACAGTTTCCACGTTCTTGGTTTGGCAAAGTTCAATTTAGTAGTTGTGAAATTTGGCTTACATAGATGTCAGCCTGGATTGTTCCATGCTTCTATAATACCATATTTTCTCAATACCCAAACAAAACCATCCTCCACAGACTTCAATTTAATAGAGACAAAAAATTTGCCTATCAATTCTTCCAAAGGTTCCACTACTTCCAAAGTGTGACAATTCCGCCCAAGGCTCCCCACAAGAGTGTTGAAGACCTGCTTACACCCCAAGACCTCCAAAAGCTTTTAAACCAACTTTTGTTCAAATCCAACAATTTAGTTTCCTATAACATCACAATGTCAGGTTTCTCTTTAAGTAGATCTTTTATTACCCTCCTCTTCCTAGCACTCCCTATCTCCCTCACATTCCAATAAAAATGATTTTCATAGCTACTACCAAAGCAGTTACAACCCTCTTCTTACCAATCACACTTATTTTGGGATTTTCCCCCTATCTCCCCTATCAGTGAACTCAATATCAGAAATTAACCTCTCCACCTCCAATCTTTTCCCAAATGATAAAAACCCGAACAGTGGTTTAGGACCCACATACCCAAAAGGTATGCTGGTTAAAAACAATTATTTGATTTTGTTTCTTGCTCTAGCAGTAAAAGAGCCTAATTCCCCCAACCCAACCCACAAACTGAAATTCCATCATGATTTACTATTTTTAGTGATTTCTGGTTTCTTTATATTTAGGTAATCTTAACTAGGATTTCTAATGAGTTATTAGAGTTTCTTACGAATTAGCCTTGAAGTTTTAAGTTTTTCTTCTTTTCTTTTTATTAGAAACTTAATTGCATTTTGTAAAGAATCAAACATGTGCCCACTTTATAGGCTGGACATACTCCACCTATTCCTTTACTTAGTATAAACATTACATTTCAGCCCAGAAAAGTTGCCACCTATTTACCACTAACTTTGCCAATGTATCAGTCATTCCATTTGCTGACCTTTTGACCCACTGAAATTATACCTTCATTCCCCTCAACAAGCATCTTACCTCCTTGCTAACATGTCTATATGTTCAAATTGCCTGGCTGTTATTGTTTATCCAGCTGATCACTTTGTAATCCCCTTCTATCATTAATTTTAACATATTTATTGACTGTGTTAGGTCAGCTCTTGCAACAGTGTCAGAAGTTCTGCTCTTAAGGATTTTCCAACTCCAATTGGTCCCAAGAATATACAGTGCCTTGGTTCTGCCACTACCATCCCTAAACACCTCCCCCACTCTTGACAGGCCATGAAATCCCAAGTTTAGAGAACTACCTGTTACCCAGAGAAGAAGGAAGAAAGGAAGAGAGAAGAGAGAAGAGAAACAGAGATTTGGAGTCTCAAAAAAGGTGCTGGCGGTGCTAGATTTTTATCATTTATACTAGGGCGACACAACTTAAAAATAAAAAAAGGCAGAAAGTACCAAAGTACCACTGTGGTACTAAACATACAGAATAATGACATTTCAACACTCCCCCCCTCAAGTTGGGACATAGATATCAATCATGCCCAACTTGTCACATAAATCATAATGTCGCAAGTGATGTAAACCCTTTTGTGAAGATGTCTGCAAGTTGGTCTTCAGAACTGACATAGGGAGTACACACTTCCCCCATAACAACATTTTCTCTGATGAAATGCTTGTCAACTTCGATATGCTTAGTTCTATCATGCAACACAGGATTAGCAGCGATGTTTATGGCTGCTTTGTTATCACAGTAAAGAGTCATAGGTCCATCAACTAGAAAGCCCAACTCACTCAACAAATTCTTTAGCCACATAATTTCGGCCACTCCATGAGACATTGCCCGTTCTCCAGGTAACTAGGTTCCCTCCTATAAAGGTACAATAGCCACTTGTTGACTTCCGGTCATTCAAGGATCCTGCCCAATCTGCATCGGTATACACTTCAACTTTCAAATGCCTGTGCTTTTGAAACAACAAGCCTGCACCTACGAACTTCTTAAGATATCAAAGAACTCTTTCTCCTGCTTCAAGGTGGGTAGTCTTAGGGGCATGCATGAACTGGCTAAGAACACCCACTGCACAAGCAATGTCTAGTCGAGTCATAGAAAGATATAGCAATCTTCCTACAAGTCTCTGAAACTGTTTCACATCCTCAATGGGTTCACCTTGACAATCTCCTAATTTGTGGTTAGGATCAATAGGGGAATCAACAGGCTTCACTCCCAATTTTCATGTATCGTGGAGTGGATCTAGGACATACTTTCTTTGGAAAAGAAGATACCCTTTTGTGAGAAGGCCACTTCAATCCCAAGGAAGTACCTTAGAGGACCTAGATCCTTCACTTCAAACTGGGTAGCAAGGAAACTTTTCAACTTTTGAATTTCATCATTCCAATCACCAGTGATAACTATATCATCAACATATACTATCAGTGATGCAATCCTTCCTTCCCTCTTTTCACAAACAGTGTGTGATCAGATTGACACTGCTTGTATCCTCTTTGCTGAACAGCTACATGGAACCTACTAAACCAGGCTCTCGGTGATTGTTTCAGGCCATATAATGATTTTTTTAACCCGCACACTTTCTATTCATTACCTTGAGCCCGTAAACCAAAGGGTTGCACCATGTATACTTCCTCTTCAAGGTCACCATTTAAGAATGCATTATTGATGTCAAGTTGATGAAGTTCCTAGTCAAGATTAGCAGCTAAGGAGAAAAGAACTCTAATGGAGTTCATCTTAGCAACGGGTGCAAAAGTTTTTGCATAATCCACTCCATACACTTGTGTAAACCCCTTTGCTACTAGATGAGCTTTATACCGCTCCACTGTGCCATCAACCCTATGTTTTACTGTGAAAACCCATTTACATCCAACTGGTTCCTTCCCTTTAGGAAGATCTACAAGTTCCCATGTACCACTTTTATGTAAAGCATTAATCTCTTCCTTCATAGCATCTGTCCATTCAGGTATCAAAAGAGCTTTTGCCACATTCTTAGGAATAGGAACATTGTCGATGGAAGAGAGAAAGGCCCTAAAGGAAGGTGAAATGTTCTCATAGGAAACAAAATAGGACATGGGGTGTTTAGTGGTGCAAGACCTAACACCTTTCCGGTAAGCAATAAGAAGGTTAAGGTCATCAGCAATAGAGGTATCAATGGCAATAAGTCAAGAACATCAATGGGAACCAAAGTACTTGGTTGGGAAGGATCCAACCCCGGAGAGTTCGATGGTATTGGTGGTACAGCTTCTGGATGCTCCACAGCTCTTGAACTTGGCTGGCCTTTGTGACGTCGAAAGAAAACACAAAAGGGAGGAGGATTAGGAATAGAGGCAGCTAAAGTAGTTTCTCCTCATTTCTACACTCCCCCTAAGGAGAAACAGGGAAGAAAGGCTCACTCTCAAAGAAAGAGACATCCATAGAAACATAATATCTCCAGGAGGCGGGATCAAAGCATTAGTACCCCTTTTGAGTGAGGGAGTACCCCAAGAAGATGCAAGGAATAACACGAGGATCCAATTTTCCATGAGTGGGAGCCAAATTTTGAACAAAGCAACGACAACCAAACACACGAGGAGGAATAGAAAGAAGAGGAACCTTGGGAAAAATAAGCTAATGTGGGGCTTTGCACTCTAACCAGCGAGAGGGCATATGATTAATGAAATAGGTAGCACAAAGGACCGCCTTAATCCAAAAACATTTTGGGACATTCATATGGATGAGTAACCCCTGGCCACTTCAAGAAGGTGTTGGTTCTTTCTTTCAACAACACCATTTTGTTGTGGTGTTCGGGTACAGGAGTTACGGTGAAGTGATCCATGCGAAGCAAAGAATTCCGTGAGGTCATTATGAAAATATTCTTTTGCATTATCAGATTGGAAAATTTGGACCTCAGTTTGAAATTGGGTGAAGATCATTTGGTGGAAATCTTGGATACTTTTTGGTACTTCATCCCCGGTTCGCATGGGATATATCCATGTGTATCTAGAGTAATCATCAATAAAGGTAATAAAATATTTGTAGCCACTCTCAGATGATAAAGTAATAGGGCCCCAAACATCATAATGAATAATATGGAAAGGAAATTCAGATTTATTATTCATTGAAGAAAAATGAGTTCTACAATGCTTACTAAATTGACAAGTTTAACATGTAAACTGTGACACTGACACTGACTTAAACAACTCTGGAAACACCAATTTTAAAAGACTCAAAAGGCAAATGACTGAGACGACTGCGCCATAAATAGACTTGACTTGTACTAGATTGACTCTTAGATTCTGTGACTGTAAGACCAGCCTTATTCTCTAGCATATAGAGTCCATCCACCATACGTCCTCTACCAATCGTCTTCCCCGATGCCAAATTCTGGAGTACACAATAAGAAGGGAAAAAGGTTACTAAGCAGTTTAAAGAATTAGTGATACTACAAACAAAGAACAAATTAATGGGGAATTTTTGAACATGTAAGATATTAGTCAGGGTGAGGCCAAAGGGAAGAGAAATGGTTCCTTGACCAGCTATGGTAGAATATGCACCATCAGCTAGCCTCACCTTGTCTATTCTAGAGAGGAGGTGGTAGGTTTGGAAATAAGTAGACTTACCAGTCATATGTTTTGACGCTCCAGAATCAATTATCCAAGGAGAGTCAAGGGGATGAGACGCGATACATGGAAAGCCGTGGCAAAGTTACCTGATGTAGTCGCAAATGAAGTTGAACGAGGTGAAGAATCCATCTGATGAATTGCCCTACCAAAGAGTTCCAAATGGTCACAGAAGGAATTGATAATATCCTCCCTCGAGTCAAAACTAGAAGTGTGTGTCTAAGTCATAGCAATAGTAGGGGGTTGATTCTCTTGAGAAGCCATATTTGTTGTGGTGAACTTTCTTAGACCTTGTTGTCATGACTTCTCGTTCAGGACTGAACCTTGCTTCTTGCTTAACTCCTGGGCCCATTTGGGCTTCCCATGAAGATCCCAACATGTTTCTCAGGTGTGTCGGGGTTTCTGGCAATGGGTGCACCATAGTTTGTCTTTGTCTTCCACCCTTTTTTGAGGGTCCCCCTTCTTAAAAAAATTTCCCCCACCTATAGTAACATTCCCTTTTGCTGCCAACACAACTGCATCCCCTCCGAAGCTGTTCAATAAATTTCTTCTACTTTCTTCCGATTGTACTAATGCATAAACCTCCTAGACAGATGGAAGATCCTTACTGCCTAGGATTTAGACTCTGACAGATTCATATACTGGATTCAAACCAAGGAGAAATGCAAACACTCTTTGTTGGGAAACAAGCTTCTTGTATGCTTTTGCATCTTCATCACACTTCCAATCTACACTCTGATAGTGATCTAACTCCTTCCAGACAAAGGTCAAATCTGAATAGTACATAGAAAGGTTCCTCTCCCCGTGTTTACAAGTGGATGGTTCTGCCTGTAACTGATAGATTTTTGCATAGTGACACAGTTCAAAATAAGTCAATTTTGCCTGCTCCCAAATCTCATAAGCCGTTTCAGCCCACATAAAGTTCCTTCTCACTTGAGGTTGCATAAACACCAAAAGCCAGGACATAACCATGCTATTTTCCTGGTTCCATCTGTCATACTCAGCACTCCCAGAATTTAGTTCTTTAATTCTCCCATTTATATACCCTATTTTTCCCCTTGCAGTAATGTATAACTTGATCACCCTCGACCATTCTAAATAACTCAAACCATCTAGGGGTATAACAGCCATAGGGAAGGATAAATCTATACCCCCACTTGTTCCGTTCTACATTGAGGGGACTCCAGATGTGGCAGAGTCTTCACCACTCATAATCACAACTTCAGGTTACACTCCGAATAAACACAAGGACCAAATAGAAGCAGCCAAACACCCCAATAAAAAAAATTGCACTAGGGAATAGAGACAACCACCCCCCTCTTTTAAATATCAGTTCCTCAACAAAAAACAGCTGCTATTACTAAACTCACAGGTCATCACTAGCCCACCATAAATCAGGTATGGCTACTGTAGCAGCATATACAGGTCCTCTCTTAACCTACAAATCAAGTGTGGCTGCTGTTGCAGCATATACAGGTCATCCCCTGACCTACAAGTTCACCAGAAGGCTGCTGTCGCAGCATATAAAGGTCATCACCGACCTACAGTCTATTACAAGGATCAACCGATCCCACAAAAAAGGAAAGAAGAGGGGTTGCTCGCCTCACATTAATAGACTGAACCTATTACAGGTTCTGTTTTGGCACACGACCAGAAAAATAAAAAAATAAAAAAAAAAGAGAAAAGGAGAGAGAATACTTCAGTCCGATCTGAATTTGGACCTGGATCTGGCAAAGGGAGAAGATAGAAAAGGTTTGCTCGACCTCTTCTTTCAGATCTAACAGTCCTGCTCTGATACCATGTTATCCAGAGAAGAAGGAAGAAAGGAAGAGAGGAGAGAAGAGAGACAGAGATTTGGAGTCTCAAAAAAGGTGCTGGCGGCGCCAGCTTTTTATCATTTATACTAGGGAAACACAACTTAAAAATAAAAAAGGCAGAAAGTACCAAAGTACCCCTGTGGTACTAAACATACAGAATAATGACATTTCAACACTACCATTGTCTCATTTTTTAATAATATGTATAAAATCAATATAGAGGCCATCTCTTAGTGCCATAGTAAAACCTTGAGCACAGGCATGAGAAAATGGGATGATAATGGCAAAATCTAAACAAAAATGTCTAAACAAATCTGAACAAAATGATACACAGTATGCTGTTAGGATTTCCATGAGTTTACCAGATATACTGACTAATGAAGTACTAGAAAATGTCCAAGGTGATAAAATTTCAATATACCATTTCCGTAGGCATCTGCTCCTTTCATTTGCAGTTAGTTTGCTCCATGCTACATAGGAAAAAAGATAACATATATAAATTAGATATATCTATATTTTTCATGGATAGGGATTCACAAAAAAAGTACAACAACTAATCATACTAGTTATATAAAGTTGGAAGCCTGCAATTCTGCATGGATTATCAATCCATGTGAACACTCTATTAAAATTATGCAAATTCATTCCTCCATGAAATTAAGAAACTCAGTAGGATATTCCAACCAAGTTTCCTGAATATGAATAGAAATTCTTTGGCAAAGTAAAAAAATCTGGATGCAGGTTGTATTTAGATACATACAACTAAATGTGTCATATGCTGAACATATTGCATCATTTGTCTCTCTCTTGCTCATGCATGGGACTTCTGCTATAACATCACCTGTGGCCGGATTGTACACCTGATATGACAAGAATTATTTCATTATTGACCAATTTCTCACCCACACACATAAAAGGACTACAATATCCAGCAATGCAAACTAATGAACAGGCAATGCTATGAAAATGGAAGCAATCAGAGAATGATCACTTAAGAACCAAATGGGGCAGCATAGTTTAAGTAATCTTTCCTTTAACAGTACTTTTTAATAATACCATGCCATAATAACTACATAACAACCTTTTGGCCTTCAATCCTAACAGTCTTCAAGTCCAAGCATATCTGGAACAAATATATTCTGATAATTTGATGTTTAGTAGGGCTATGTTGAGGTACATTCTCTTGATAAACCATAGGAAAGTATAACAAAATAAGTGTTCCAAGCAGCATTCACAAAGAAAAATTCATATGGATGTCTTTATTCTTTCTTCCTAAAGAGAGCAGATAGGGTGGACAATAAACAGTGATAATTTTCCAAATAAATAATTTATATACCAATTTTCTGTAATTACAACTTTTTACTCCCTTTTCATAGAATAAATTAAGAAATATATATATATGGAACCAATATATTCTGATAATTTGCTGTTTAGTAGGGCTATGTTGAGGTACATTCTCTTGATAAACCATAGGAAAGTATAACAAAATAAGTGTTCCAAGCAGCATTCACAAAGAAAAATTCATATGGATGTCTTTATTCTTTCTTCCTAAAGAGAGCAGATAGAGCGGACAATAAACAGTGATAATTTTCCAGATAAATAATTTATATACCAATTTTCTGTAATTACAACTTTTTACTCCATTTTCATAGAATAAATTAAGAAATATATATATATATATATGCTACAAATTCAAAAGCAACAACTAAATTAAAGAAGAACTATCATTTGAACATCGAAATTTCTTCATGGTTCTGCAACCAATGTTTAGATGTTATCTGTTCTACAACATCAATTCTATCAAGATATTAATCATCTAGAAAATATTAACAAAATAAAACAATAAATTTGATCTTTTCCAACCTTAATGGTCTTTCCATCATATGCATCAGTCCATCTCCCTCCTATAAGGCCCTGAGTTCGCAAGAGACCTGAACCACTAAGCCGAGTAGCAGCATTTTGTGCTTCAGTTCTTATCTGAATAACCCAATACCTTTTCAGATACCATTAAGACTTAAAATATCCATCACTAAAATATGAGAATGTAAAAGACATCAATCTACACAAGAAAGCAAAACAATCACCTTAAGACAGCAGAGATGCATAGAGATCAATGTAAAAAAGTTAGATTAAACTTTATAAACTGCATAAAAGAAAAGAAATCTTGTTTCATGTTCCATGAACATTTTTTTATTCCCTTTCACTTGTTACATCAAACATTTTTTTTATTTTAATAAACTATGCTGAAATTTACTTTAATACTTTTTATAGTAAAAATGAAAAATAAACTAATACCTGGACATAGTTATACCTTCTTTCAGAATTTATCCCTTAGTGTATGAAATTAGCACACAGACTTGTAGGTGTCAGTTATATCCATCTAATTCACATGCTCATGCAGTAGTTAGAAAGGGATCATTGCCTGGTGTAATAATAAAATCTTGGAATAACAAGCATAAGATACGGGCTCAAGCCTGCCAAAGGTTATAAACAAATCTTGTCAACCACTCCTAAGACCTAAATAGCCAGGAGGAGAATTGGTTCATGGTCGTTAAGTTACAGACACAAGATGCAGCCTCCCCTAAACATTACAAGTAGTCATAGAGAAAAGATTACAAAACTGCCCAAACTAACCGATCCCTAGCAGACCCTTGTTTAGCACGATAATCAGCCAAAGCATTTGCCTCCCTATCCACCCACTGGTATCTACACAAAATGTACCCTGCTAAACATTTAACTTTTTTAATGTGGTCCCTATAACTCCAAACAACTGAGTCTGGATTTGACAACCAGCCCACAATCACCTTAAGAATCCCATTCAATTAATAGGTTCTCCAGTCCTAGTTAATTAGCAATCTGAATTCCTTGTACTGCTGCCAACAACTCAGCTCTTGTGGAATCCCCTATAACCACCAGGCCGGAGAATAAGGATATGATATTGCCATTCTCATTCCTCAGGACTCCTCCTATGCTAGAATACCCTGACTGCTTCCGTCAAAATTTAGTTTAATAACCCCTTTCGGAGGAGTTACCCAAACTGTTGCAGCCCTGGTTTTCCTAGCCAAAGTGTGTGCAACTGCAGCCCAATTCCTCCAAATGTCATCAAAAGAGAAAAAGTTGAACAGAGTTGAACAAAGCCAAGGATTTCAACCAATGAATAGCCCTAGTTAAAATACATTCCTTCACTTCAATAAAGGATCTCTCCTTATCTTGGAAGGTTCTAACATTTCTTTCTTCCCAAATTGTCTATAGTGTGGTTGCTCTAAAACATCTCCACATACTACTCCGCTCCGGTTCGCTCACTTCGCTCATTACTGAAGCTCCGAGAACCCCCCTATATGCTTATGTTGTTCATTCATTCATTCCAATAAAATATCTTCTTAAAAGGCAATTAAAGTTATAAAATCATTATTTTTTATGTGAGAAATAAGAATTTAAGACCCTAACATGGACTTGTTCGGGCTTGCTTCTAGGGGCGTGGTACAAAGGTGACTCATAGAATCAAGAATGCAATATGTTTTACATCACATTAGTTACTTGAAGTAATGCAATTGAGGAAAAAAAGAGATTGTGGGTTTTCCATACTTGAAAATGCTTTATATGTTTGCTTTTATTTTTAAATTTTCATTTGAATACACTTTACCTGTTATGTTTATGTATTTTAATTTTAGATAATAGGTTTTTTAAAACATTTATTTTAAAATTTAAGTTTATATTTTTTTATTAATGTTATGTTTAATATTTTTTTGAATTTTTTGGATTTTTTATTTTTCTGACATTTTTTAGCATTTTTTTTTGTATTTTTGCGCCTTGCTCCAAAAAGGCACACACCTTGCACCTCAGGTGCAAATGGGCCCTTGCGCTTTTTTTGCACTTTGCACTCATAGTTGTCAAGGCAATGCCTAGGCGACAAGGCGCCCTTTGAGGCTCGCCTCGCCTAATCACCTAACAGTTTTCTACTTCCTACTATAAAAAACTTTTTTATTCATTCTTTTTTGAGATTATAATTATAAAATAGACATTATTAAACTAAAATAATCATTTTGTGTGTTTATATACTAATTTCCTTTTATTATTTTCTTATTTATTAGGGTTTAATCAACACAAACATTGCTAAATGTTGTATTGAACCCTTGAAGACTTAAAAACCTAAACCAATAAGTAAGGGAGAACTAAAAATTTTATCTAATCAACACATTTTTCTCTTCCTTATATTCTTCTTCTACTTCTTCTTCTTCTTCTACTACTACTACTACTACTACCAATACTTTTTATTTTCTTCTTTTCCTATAACAAAAATAAGGGTTCAACCCCTATATTTTTTTAATTTTATTTTCCTTCTTGCTTTTCTTCTCATGAATATGTTGATTTTCTATACTTTACAAATAAATTTATGCTTTTCTTATGAAAATCATGAATAATTATTAAAGAAATATGGTTATGGTACCTAGGGAACTACCCTAGGATCTATGTTTTTAACATAAAAAATCCATCGCCTAGGCGACTAGGCAACTAGGCCCCCCTCAATCGCCTAGCCTCGCCTTGGCGCCTTGAAAACTATGCTTGCACTTTTAAAACACTGATTTTAAGGAAGATTTCATAATTAAAAAAAGGAATTGAAATTCATAAAAAACAAGTTTGGTTTAGTGAATTCTGGTTGTTGCCTGGAAATTCTCTCTCCTATTTCTTCTTCTAAGTTCTAAGTGATCTTTACCCTACCTCAGCAGCAAGAATTCTTCTATCCTTTACCAATTTCTAGCCCATTCTTTGGTAGATAGAAGGCTGTCTACTTAGTTTTTCATCCCTATTCTACATCCTTGATCATCCAAAGCCTCTCCTTTACCAAACTAGCCTACCACCACATCTAAAAGTTGTAGAACCCCCTAAACTGTCCTACATCAGATGGTCACCAGAAATAAAATACATAATTTGAAAATGCAGCAAATTTCTATATCCTAAATCAGTCCAAATATCCAAATATAATTTCAAATAAAGAATTGCCCTTTACAGGATGTAAGATTTTAATCCAACTGATCATGAGGGTCCATATTACACAACCGAAAAATAAAGCAAAATCCATAAGATTCATATAACAAGAAAAATAATGAAATAATAATGACACGGGATCATAGAGCTAGCAGAACCAATAGAAGAATCAATTGCGATAAATTCTGCACCTTTTCCGCATTTCCAGAGCCAAAATAACGAAAAGATTCGTCTCAGAGTATATGAAAGGAAGAAAATTGCACAACAGAATATGTCTCAATAAAGGAATCAGAAACCATTAACTAACTCACAAACAATTAAACCAAGTAATGACCCGAAAAAAGAATTGTGAACCTCAAACTAGACTCACGCAATCGAGAGAAAAAACAGAAGATAGAAAGGGAAGAAGAAGAAGAAGAAGAAGAAGAAGAAGAAGAAGAAGAAGAGATTGCCTGACGGACGGAACGATGAGTTTGGTAAACAGATGAAGCACAGGTGGTCGGAAAGAGTAACCGGCTGCGGAGAGCCATGCGGGAGAGCGACATTGGAACTCAGTCGGAATCAGAGTAGTGACGAAAAACCGAACTGAGAATTGAATAAATAAATATAGGGAAAATTTATGATGCGGCGGAGGTATGATACCAAAGAGATATGACCAATCAAAGCCACTCGTTGAATTTTGATAAATAGTTAAATACAACTTGATTGGTTATCATTTTGATGATACCAATTGATTGGTAACAAGTTTTTTTCAGTATCATGTTTTTGTGGGGTCATGATTAAACCCATATAGATATAATCAGCAACTTTAACCGGTTCATAATTGTCCGGAGTCAAGACGTCGCCTTCCGCGTGGGCGATTAGCCGCCGTTGGTGAACAAACTTTGGCCGTTTAGGAAAAACAGACCGGACGGTTTGAGACTAGAGAGTTTATATGACACGTTACGATGAGTGGGGGATGAAAAAGTAATGAAAATCAATATTCTTTTGACCAATAGGGGGTTTTTATACTTCAGTCCACCTCAGGTGGGATGAACCCTGACTGTGGATCGATGCCAAATATACTATCAGGATCATCTCACCTGTAGCTCAGATTTTTGAGGTGGATTGATCGATATTAATATTAAATCTACGGTCAGGATACGGTTTATAGAGGGGCTACTAATAGATTAGGAGGGGTATAATTTCAAATTTCTGTGATGAACTGCAGTCTATTTATTCCTAAAAAAAAGTATTATGTGCATCAAGCGACGAAATACTAATATGATTCCACAAGGGATGCTTAAGTCCCTTGGTGCTTGATCGAGATAGTCTCAAAAACGATGCGACCCATAAAAATAAAGAGTTATCAAATTGTTGTTTGAAAAACGTCTTGGACCATGCTAAGTAAAAATGAAATAGGGCCCAAGGGGGCAAAAGGCGATGATTCAATATCAAAAAAAAGTACTAATATGGTTTCATAAGCTATGTAAGTGATTATTATTAGTGAAACCTATTACACATTGAACCTTATCTAAGTCTTTTTTTTTTTGCCAAAACTACTTCATTAATAAGGCAAACAAGTTTTTAATACACATATCCCCTGGGTGGTGTCAATATATATGTCACCAGCCCCTTTACAAGCTTTATAAGCTAACACATGAGTCATTACATTGCCTATTTATATATAAACAATCAAAATAATGAAATTCTAATAACATGTCTATACACTAGTCGAGCACACGAGCATAAGTTTCTAAGACCATATTTTTTATGACAACATATTAGTCACTTGTTTTGCATCTATCACTAATAAAACCTCCTTTCATCCATGATCTAATGATAGTTGTAATGCTCTTGACATTGCTCGCCACTCTGCTTCCATGCTATTTGTTGCCCAACATTGTAACTCAACTGCATAGAGAACTTGGTTATTGCAGTCCACACAAATTAAGCCTGTAGCAGCTCTACCTGTTTGAGGGACAAAAGATCCATCTACCATCCATTTTGCTGCATATTTATCATGTACCAGTTGAGAGCAAGGTTCAAAATATTGATTCGCCTGATACGCCGGTAGGGGCATATCAGGCGTTTCGTTACTTGTTTTTTATCTTTTTATTTTTCAAAATTAGTTTAGGGGAGCTGGTCTAGGACCCTCCATCCCCTGAACCGGTTAGACCCCCGATACATCCACTATAGGGGCATATCGGAAGGGTCCCGGAATGATACGTATCAGCTGATACATAATGATACTTTGAACCTTGGTTGAGAGTGAATAACTTGTAATTCCTTGCATCCCAAGTCTGCCTTAGCACAATAGCAAATAGACCCGACATATCTGCCTTCTCAGTATTTTGATCAAGTCTAAAGGGTTTGCTCCTACTACTTTGCCACTAAAATACAAGCTGAGAGTGAATAATTTCTGTGTTTAATCCTAATTTTAAGGCCAACCATATGGCTTTAACAAAACAGCATGTGAAGAATAAGTGGCTTATCATTAGTTGATAATCCCTCTGTTGTTAGGGGTGGTAAGGCAAAGGGTGTTGGTCTCCCTAAAGGATAGAGGATGACCAGAGGTGTGTATGTGGAATGAATCTTAGTGAGGAGGGAGATATGTAACTACAAGGGAAGGGAGCAAGAAGGCTAAGAAGCAAGGATTCTCCTAATAGTCTTGAGATGAATCTCATGTGGAGGCTTTCAAGCCTCTCCCCTTTTATAGAGAGACCACCAAAGCTATAATGAGAAAGTACAAAAAGAGGCTTTTCTTACTCGGGAGGGGATCAGAATTCTCTAAGTACCTAATGAGTAAGCCTTATCGGGGTTTTGCTACATGTCCAGTGAGTATCTTCTGGGATTGGGATTTCCCCTCCCTTAGAACTCTCACGTGGTACGTTTTTGGCTAAGGAGCTTTCATGCTAACTTGCGGTCACATGTTGGGAGTAAAGCCCTTCAGGTGATGACATGGCTTGTTGTGATAGGGAGTTTATTATAGATCATCACAGCTGCTCGCGAGGTGAGCTCTGTTTGTTGAGGCTTTAAATAACCATGAGCCACATGTATAAGACATTACAGGCATGTATGATTGCATTTGTCACTCTTAAGTGATTCCAAGTCATTGCAAAGGCCTACAGTTGTGATTCTAAGGTGATTTCATCAACAAGCACAACGCCCATTGCATGTACTATGGTGGTCACCCCTATGTCATCACAATCTCTGCAATGCTGATCTACATAATGAACCACTGTTGTAATACTTGCACATTCCATGATCCATCTTGCATTAACAGTTCATTTACGGTTTTTTTGGCTTAGATATTCAGCCACACCATCTTTTAGAATTGGTTTTCCTCCAACCAAAGAAGGTATCAAAACATCATTTAAAAGGTTCACTTTAGTTCCATCCTTAATTTACCAACAAAACTCTTCTTTCATCTCATGCATTATTGATATAACGTGTTTCCACCATGTAGGATCCTTTTGCTTATTTTTTATTGTTGTATTGAGCTTTAAATCTCCATACCATTCCATTATTAACTTCACCCACCAATCTTCCCGATCTGTGAATAGTTTCTACACCTATTTACAAAATAGCTTGGTTCATTTTATGCACTTCTCTAAAACCCAATCCACCCTCACCTTTCATTTTAGAAAACTTGCTCCATCCAATATGATGCCAACTTTTCTTCTTTTTTTCTTTTCCTCCCCCACCCACCAAAACTGTCTCTAGATCTTCTTAAGCTTCTTAGTAACCATTCCATAATGTAGTTAGGTATAGCTTGAGCCACAACCTTAATAATAGTGGTTCTACCTGTTTAAGACAAAACAAGACATGAATTGAATTGGCATATTTTGCACAAAGTGGCCACTCTTGTACTCCAAGTTGGGACAATAAATTAATTGTGCTGAACCCATCTAACAACTGTCTCAATAATAACAAAGATTGAGGAGTTCGGGGGCATTGATCCAGTTAATAATTTAGTCTCAAATGAAATTAATTAGTTGTAATGTAAGGGGGGCGATTGCAACACCATGTCCTCAATTGAATTAGAATTCATAGTCCTATTGTTTGTTTTTTTATGGAGACCAGAGAAATACTAGATCATGCATAAAGAATTGTTAGAAGATTTAAGCATGATGATTACTTTCTTGTTGATCCTATTGGTTTTTCGGGGGGTTTTTGGATTCTCTAGGACTGAAGCCAATGTAATCTTTAGCTCTCCTTTGCTAATGATAGGTTGGCTCACTTTTTAGTTACTAAAGTTCATTCCAACAAAACATGGTGGTGCACTTTCATTTACGCTCTACCGAACAAAAATGAACAAAAACTATTTGGAATTGGATATATGAAATTGCAAATAACATAAAAGACCCGTGGTGTCTTGTTGGGGACTTCAATAACTTCAAATCCATCAATAACAAAAGAGGAGGTAGGGAACCACAGCCTAGTCAGATTTAGGCTTTTAATGATTTTATTAATGAGTGCAATCTGATGGTGCTAGAGATGAAAGGAAATCAATTCACATGGAAGAACAAAACTGTAATGGAGAGAAATGATTGGATTTTGTAAATGATTCGACGAGAGCTTTATTTCTAGATGTCATGTTTACTAACCTTCCATTCTTGGCATCAGATCACTCCCCACTTCTTTTGCACACCTTATGAACTACTAGAGTGGGTCTAAGCCTTTTAAATTTGAATCTATGTGGTGCATAGACCCTAAAATTACAGAGATTGTTAGTAGGGTTTGGAATGAAGAAGTGGATGGGTCCAAAGTAGTCCAATTTGTTAAAAAAGAGTAATAGCCTAGTCAAAGAACTAAAGGCTTGGAACAAAAACCATTTTGGAGATATTTTCAAAAAAAATGAAAATGCTAATGGATAGATTGGACGAGGTTCAAAAGAAAATGTATAAGGACCTAACAAATAATATTCTAGTTAATTTAGAAAGTACCCTCCAAAAGCAACTTGACAAAATCCTAGAGAGGGAGGAGGCCTATTGTGCTCAAAGATCACGATTGATTGGATCAAATTAGGTGATATAAATAATAAATTCTCCCACACTATGTGATGCAGCGTGGAAGCAATAAATCGGGTTAGCTATGCAAGCACCAGGCGGACACAAGGCTTCGTAGAGAAGCCGATGAGAGCTATACGTGGATCTCTAGAAGAGAGAGAAAAGTTGGCGAGAACTTGAATGTCTATTAGCTTGGAAATAAAAGTATTTATAATGCATCTGGAAAATTGTAGATTAACTAGGAAAGAAAAGTTGTAAGTGATCTAAACATCTAATCTTCTAGCTAGGATCGGAGTCTTCTTTGAGGTTGCCTTGATCTCTACCGTCCGATCTCCCTGGGTCTATCCATGCATGGGTTATCCTTTCTTCTTGGAATTATCTTGAATCTTGAATCTTGAATCTTGGAATTATCTTGAATCTTGGAATTATCCTTATCTTGCATGTGCCTCTTATCTTATGAGATGTCGCCTAGATGATGAGCTGGCCCTCCATCATTTTCCCCCACTTGGAAAGAACTCGACCCCGAGTCGTGACTGGGATATGCAAGTGTCGCCTCTGGTAGGTAGCGATGAATGTCAGCAACGTTAAATGTCTTCGAGATAAGCATTGTCATTGATTTTTCTCATGATCTTGTATGGGTCGTACTTCCGAGGTTGTAGCTTGTTATACTTTCCCACGGGAATCCGTTCCTTCCTCAAGAACACCATGACTTCATCACCGACATCAAACACTTGGTGCTGACAATGCTTGTCTGCCGCCATCTTGTACTTTGTGTTGGTTCGCTCTAGTTTCTACTGTACGGCTTCTTGGACGGACTGGATCTGTTCTGCAGAGGTACTGAGACCGGTACTCTGGGTAGCTTCACTAAGTCCAACGCATGATTAGGAACCTTCATGTATACAATGGAGAACGGAGATCTACCTGTAGAGCTGTGGACTGCATTATTGTAGGCGAACTCAGCCTGTGCTATGGCGAAATCCCACTGCTTCGGTCTCTCCCTACAGATACTACGGATCAAATTACCAAGGGTCCGGTTCACCACCTTCGTCTGTTCGTCCATCTGCGGATGGGCTGTACTGCTGAAGTTCAATGATGAGTCGAATAGCCTCCACAAGGTTATCCAGAAGTGACTTAAGAACCTCATATCTCGATCCGATGTGATGGTCATAGGTACCCCATGTAAACGAATACTCTCCTTGAAAAATATCTTAGTTGTCGCTGTTGCATCTGCGGTCTTCTTGCATGGGAGGAAATGTGCCATCTTGGAGAACCGGCCAACCACCACAAAGACGAAGTCCATATTTCTTGGGGTCTTTGGCAAGCCTAACACGAAGTCTATGAACAAGTTTTCCCAAATCGCAGTAGGAACAGGTAAAGGCATGTAGAGGCCAGTATTCAGGGTCTGTCCCTTAGCTGTTTGACAGACATAGCATCTACTCACAATAGTGGTCACATCTCTCCTTAATTTCGGCCAGTAGTAATGCCCCTTGACTGCTTCCATTGTTTTGTCCTTTCCAAGGTGTCCTACTAACTCACCCCCATGCAGATCCCTGATGATCTTTTCGCGGAGGGACGTGCAAGGGATGCATAGTTGTTCCCCTTTCATAAGGAACCCATCATGAATGTAGAAATCACCTGCTGGTTGTCGATTCATGCATTTTTCCCATACCTGTTGGAAGTCCTCATCCTGGGCGTACAGGTCCTTCAAGCACCCAAAACCCACAATTTCAACACTGAGAGTCTTGATGAGGGCTATACATCTACTAAGAGCATTGACCACTGTATTTTGCTGTCTAGCCTTATACATAATTTTGTATGGGAATTTATCAAGAAAAGCAAACCATCTGGCATGAAGGTCACTCCTCAACTATTTTTTTCTTACTGAGATACTTAAGAGCTTGGTGGTCGGTGTAAAGAACAAATTCTTTTGCAATCAAATAATGTTCCCATGTTTTCAATGCTCTAACTACAGCATAGAATTCTTTATCATAAGTAGACCACTTCCTCTTGGATTCACATAACTTTTCACTAAAGAAGGCAATGGGTCTCTTTTCTTGGGACAATACAGCACCTATGCCAACTCCACTGGCATCACATTCAACTTCAAATAATTTATCAAAACTTGGCAAGGCAAGGATAGGAGCAATGCAAAGTTTTTCTTTCATGAGAGCAAAACTCTACTCTTGTTCTCCTCCCCATTGAAACTTTCCCTTTTTCAAACACTCAGTAATGGGAGCTACAATACTACTAAAGTGTTTGATAAATTGTTTGTAGAAAGTTGCTAACCCATGGAAACGTCTTACATCCGTGACGCTTGATGGGGTCGGCCACTCCCTAATGGCTTTCACTTTTTCTTCATCCACCTTAATTCCATCCTTACTTATAATGGACCCTAGGAACAACAAATTATCTCTCATGAAAGTGCATTTCTTTAAATTAGCATATAATTTGTTTTCCCTTAACGCATTCAATACCTCCCTAATATGTCCAATGTGCTCAGTGACAAATTTGCTGTAAATCAAGATGTCATCAAAATATACCACAACAAATTTACCAATGAAAGGGTGCAGTACCTAATTCATTAGCCTCATGAAGGTGTTGGGTGCGTTGGTTAGTCCAAAGGGCATGACTAACCATTCGAACAGTCCATCTCTAGTCTTGAAGGCTGTCTTCCACTCGTCTCCGGGACGGATCCTGATTTGATGGTAATCACTCCTGAGATCGATTTTTGAAAAGACTACAGCTTCATCAAGTTGATCCAGCATGTCGTCCAGCTTGGGAATGGGAAATTTGTAGCCAATAATGATCTTGTTAATGAACCTGCTGTCGACAAACATTCTTCAACTCCCATCCTTTTTGGGTGTTAACAATGCTGATACTGCACAAGGACTCATGCTGACTTGAATATGCCCCTTTTTCAATAATTCTTCTACCTTCTCCCGTAAGATTTCATTTTCTTTAGGACTCATCCTGTAATGGGGTAGATTAGGTAGACTAGCACCAGGAACAAAATCAATATGGTGTTGGATATCTCGCATGGGTGGGAGTTCATTAGGTAACTCATCTGGAACTACGTCATGAAACTCATCAAGTAGTCCCTACACTTCCACTGGAATTTTGTTTTCCTCCAGTGATTCATTTATGCTTTCTCCCTTTACCACCACCAAGTGGACCTCGCGGGTATCCTTACATTCTCTTACAAATTCAGCATGGTGATGTGTAATGGTAAGGAAAATTTTCTCCTCTGTCTTTGGAGCCTTTGGGGAATTCTTTCCTACCATGGGCAATAAGGTGTAACGTACACCCTCTTTCTCGAGTTGGTAGGTATTCTTCTTACCCAGGTGTTTTGCATCTGTATCAAACTGCCAAGGCCTTCCTAACAAAATATGGCAAGCATCCATATCTACAATATCACAATATACTTCATCAGAGTACTTACCAATGGAGAATGGGACCTTGCAGCGTTCCTCCACCCGTACGCCGCCGAATTCCTTGATCCACCCAATTATGTATGGGTTCGGATGCTTCTCAGGAAGTAGGTGTAATTGTTGTACTACATTCTTACAAATAATATTTTCCTGACTGTCACTATCAATAATTAAATCAAATAATTTACCATGTACAGTGCATCTAGTGCGAAGCAGTCGGTGTCGTTGCGTGGTATCTTCGCTTCTTTGAGACAATATTAATTTTCTTACAACACAGGTATATTCTTCATGTTCATATGGACCTTCTTCGTCCTCCCCATCAGGTTCACAATATACTTCCTCTTCAACATCTTCCTCCTCCTCCCTCTCTACCATGTTAACCGCCTTCCTTCTGGGACAGTCACTGGACCTATGTCCCACTTCATTGCACTAAAAGCATTTAAAAGGAGTAGGTTTTGCATAGGGATTACTGGGTTTAGGGGGGTTGGAAGGGTTACCTCGAGTATTTCCTCCTGTGATAGCCTTACCGGCGTAAGCTGTACTCGTCGGGTTAGGAGGTTGTACTCCTGGGGCTGATTTGTTCTTATCAACTGTTGCCGGTTTGTTGTCGCTTCCACTGTATCGGTGATAATTATCACCTCGAGTCCTCTCTTGGAACATTAATTCAGCCTTCAAGGCTAGGTTCCTTGCTTCCTGTACACTAAGAACTATCTGGACGCTAATTTTGTCTTTGATAGCCGGTCTCAAACCGCTCAAATAACGGGTTGCTTGTTGGTTATCACTTTCAGATAGCTGATTTCGTTCAACCAATCTTAGAAATTCAAATGTATATTCATTGACACTTCTTGAACCCTGCACACATCGTTGATATGATTCAAACATATACTGCTCATAATCTGGGGGTAAAAATCTACCTCTTATTAGTTGTTTCATATGCCTCCAGGTTCGAACAGGACCTCTTCCTTCTCTGATCCGGGTCTCTCTCATGTGTTCCCACCAGACAGATGCGCCTCCCTTCAGTCGAAAAGCTACCAATTTCACCCTTCGTTCTTCTGGGATCTCCATATACTCGGAAACGGTCGACCTCTGTGATCCAATCTAGAAGTCCCTCTATATCCAGATCCCCACTAAAAGTAGGAATATCTACCTTGAGTTTAAATTAGTCATTATTCCGACGGGGATTAAAATTACCGGGGTTGCACCAATTTCTACCATTTCTGTCGTCGTCGGGATTAACTGGAGCAACACTGAGTTCTAGCTCATCGTCACTGTCATCGTCAAGAACAGGATGCCAGGGTACAGGATTGACGAGTGGTCTACCATGGTTGTCTCCTTCGATTGGATACGGATTCTCCTGGTTCCGTGGAACATCCTCCCGTAACAAGGTCCGCAGTTGTCCAGCGATCTCTGCCAACTGTTGCTCGATGTTACATGTGGCTGTGCGCTGCTCTTCGATTGCTCTCCAAACAGCTTGTAACCCCTGATCTCCGTCACGGGGTGGGTTGCTACTGCTACCGTCTTGGTTGGCCATCTGACTGGGCGAACTCCCTACTCTGATACCACCTGACGCAGTGTGGAAGCAATAAACCGGGCTGGCTATGCAAGCACCGGGCTGACACAAGGCTTCGTAGCGAAGCCGATGAGAGCTATACGTGGATCTCTAGAAGAGAGAGAAAAGTTGGTGAGAACTTGAATGTCTATTAGCTTGGAAATAACTGTATTTATAATACATCTGGAAAATTGTAGAGTAACAAGGAAAGAAAAGTTGTAAGTGATCTAAACATCTAATCTTCTAGCTAGGATCGAAGTCTTCTTTGAGGTTGCCTCGATCTCCACCGTCTGATCTCCCTGCGTCTATCCATGCATGGGTTATCCTTTCTTCTTGGAATTATCTTGAATCTTGAATCTTGGAATTATCCTTATCCTTCATGTGCCTCTTATCTTATGAGTTGCCGCCTAGATGATGAGCTAGCCCTCCATCACTATGACAACCATTAGGAAATATCCAAATAAAACTTTGAGAGTTAAAAATGAGACAGAGTTTTGGTTGAGTGACAACTCGAACATAGCAAACTATTTCACTAAAAAATATGAGTAAAGATTTAAATTAGAAGGTAGCAGTGGAACCCGAGGTTTTGAGGATCAAAACTCATCCTAATTATGTTTGCAAATTAAATAAAGCTCTTTATGGACTTCGTCAACCCCCTCGAGCTTGGTTTCCCAGACTCAATAGCAAATTACATGATCTTGACTTCAAAAGCTTACAGTGCCTAATGTTTCTCTCTATATTTTGGTATATGTTGATGGTATTATTGTTATTGGTTCTTCTGCTTCTCATGTCTCTTAGCTTATTCGGATTTGTCTCAATGTTTTTCTCTTAAGGATCTTGGTTCTCTTCACTACTTTCTTGGTGTAGAGGCACACCAAGACAAGACTGAGTTGTTTCTTAATGGCGCTACATTCTCGATCTTTTGTAGAAGACCAATCTTGTAGCTTCTAAGCCGTTATCCACTCCCATGGCACTTGCATCTAGATTGTTGAAGTTTCGAGGAGAGCCTCTATCTGATCACACTCAATATTGCAGCATTGTTGGTGCTTTGCAGTATGTTATCTTGACCTGGCCGGATGTGTCATTTGTAGTAAACAAGACATTCTAGTTTCTTCAAAATCCTACTGATGATCATTGGGTGGCTATAAAACATATTCTCTATATTACTAGAAGTGTAAATCAGGTTGTGCCGCCTGCGGCCTGGCACGATGGTTTGTGCCATGTTGGGCCTAGGGTTTTAGGTCCGCAGGTCAGGCCAGCACAACACGACCAAGCGGGCCGTTCCGCTTGTAGCCCGCGTGCCGGCATGGCCCAGCACGACCCATATATGTTATTTATATATATAATATAATATATTAAATATTATAATTATATAATAATATATAGTATATAATATATTAATAAAATAAATAATTGTTTTCAATTTTATTATACTAATTTATTTAATTATTGTATATATAAGCAATTGTATACATCAAAATTCATATAACATTAAAATTATAAGTTTTTTTTTTCAATTTTTGAAATAAATAGGCAAAATTAGCTTTGGCTCGGTCCATGGCTTGGATTGGGCCAAGGCTTGGCCCACGGGCCAGCCTGGCTCGCGGCATGGCACAACATGACACGACATAGGCCCGCATAGGCTTGGGTTGTGGGTTGTGCTAGGTCGACCCCCCAAGTTATCCCAAGGGAGGGCGGCACGGCATGAGACGCATGGCACAACTTGTTTTACACCTCTATATATTACCTCAAAGGTACAATTGATTTTGGGCTCTTGTTTGTTGTTAATTCTCTTGGATCTCTAGTGGCATACTTTGATGCTAACTGTGCCGGTTGTCCTGATGATCACCATTCTATTGGTGGTTATGGTATTTTTCTTGGATCTCATTTGATTTCCTAGAATGCCAAGAATGAACCCACCATTGCCCGTTCTAGCACCGAAGATGGGTTTTGTTCCTTAGCTAATACTACAACTGAGTTGTTATGGCTTCAGTCTCTCTTACACGATTTGGGAGTACATCATCCCTCTCTGCCTGTTATCTATTGTAAAGTCGATAACAAAGCACATTGAAGTTGATTTTTATTTTTTGTGAGACCACATTCTTTGCAAAAGTCTAGTGGTGAAGTACACCTCTACTGATGATCAACTTGCTGATGTATTTACAAAACCTTTCTCTTCCACCCGATTTGACTTCCTACTATCTAAGCTTCATGTGCTTCCAATCCAATTTTGCTTAACGAGGCATGTTTCTTTCCAATTTCTTTCCTTTATCATTATTTTATTCTTTAGTATATATTGTACTCAAATCTCTCTAGTCGACATATACAAGAAATACAAGCTCTATGCGTCATTCCTTCTCACTCTCATAGAGTGTTATTTAGTTCTTCAACTCAGATGAAGGACTTGTCCAATAGAGGTCTGACATACCAGCATGTTTATGATGAGGCAAACCTAGTGACGGATTGGTTGGCTCATGAGGCTCAAACTTCTTCGACGGACTCCTTGGCGCTTGGTTTATCTTCTCTCCCCCCTTTCTTATTGCTTATTTGTTTTGCTGATTTTTGGGGATGTATTGCTACCCCCATTCTGTATATCCCCTTCTGATTTTTATCAAAAATTAATAAAAAAAAATTCACATTCTCACATTTGTTACCAGTCACAATCAACAATGGCTTCGGCCTTGTACTCGGTTGGCATCCCTCCCATCTGGCCTGTCCTCGACCCCATTGAAGGAGGAGGATAATGGTTCATATCGGGTTTTAAAAACTAGTACCAAAAAAATATCATATTTTAAAAATCAAAATAATTTGCTTGTTTTATATTATTCCTTCCAAATCATATATGTATATGTATTTTCCATTGTTTTTTGACAATGCACAATTGGGGCACTCTGCATTTCCTACCCTACCCACAAACTGTTCTCACCCCCCCCCCCCCCTATCCACAAGACAGTAGTCACAGTTTGTGGGTAGGGTAGGAGTTGAAACAAAAACAACTTCAACACCAGAAAAAAGTTAGCAGGTGAATCTTAAGTCAAGATCCAAACTCTCATCTATTATCTTGGAATCATACATTTTATTATTACATGGCGAAATTTATCATGCAGTACAAATTTGATGCATTATCTTCAAAACATGGATCAGCATTCATCATCATAATCTGCTATCCTCTTTATATAGTATAATATATTAGTCCATAGAAAATGCTTATTTGTATCAACTCATATGGTACCCTCTATGGAGGGCAGTTACTGTTCTTACAAGTTTCTTTATCTGGGAAACATGTCTTAAGTTCAAGGGAGCAACACCAGCAGGCATGCCCATCCAAAAAGCGGCAACTCCGCTGCTTGATACATGGACCAATCTTTATCTTCACACCTCCATTGGCAACAGGAGCTAATTCTGAAATTTCGTCTTCTTCTGTTAGATTATCCCTGGAGCCTGTTTATCAGAAGAAAGAAGGAAGAGAAAAATTAAACATGAGATGAAAGTAGAAATGAACCTCTATTTGAAAACGTCATTGACTAAAGCATTGAGCTTACATTGATGAACAGAAGAGAGAGTCATCAGAAGGACGAAGAGGAGAACCCACTGCATGCAAATGGACTTAAAAGTTGCCATGGGTGAGAGAGGTAGAAGTGTTCTGATTTTCATAGGGGAAATACGAAGCTCTTTAAAGCATTAATTGAAGCTTCCAAAACAAATTGAAGGGTTTACGTAGTGAATTTGAATACGAAATTTAAAGTAGTGTACTACTATATATCCCATGAATTAATGAGCTGATGAAGAGATCTTTTTCTCCAAGTAGAATAAGATGTAGACATGCTGCAGAAGTCTTCTTTACGGAATAGAAGATGAAGTTTTTGTACTCTCACGGGAACAAGTAATTGTAACCTTTTATATCTCCCAAAGCAGAAATAACTTCCCTTGCTTTTGAAGTTGTCAAACACATACTGCATGCGTGTGATTAATCAGAAAGGAAAAAGAAAAATTTAGGGTGTTAATATTGACATCCCATATTTTGCTATTGTTGGTTGTTGCTCCCTTTAAACAATTTTCAATTTTCATCTCAATGGAAAATGCAACCAGAGGAGTGGTAATCATGGTTTTCAAAACCGGACTGGACTGTACGGTTGAATTGGAATCAGGTGACCGGTTCCGTTTTATCCTAGAACTGTTTTTTGACCAAAAAATCATTGATTAGGTCAGCAAATCGCTGACCCGGGTGATCAAACCATTCAAACCATCCAACAGTTTTGGCCATTTTTTATTTTTTATTTTTTTATCAGAATGGACCGTCTATTAGGTTTGAACGATTGGACTGTTCGACCTGAGAACCGGACTCCTGACCAGTTTGTTGTCCGATTCAATTTTAGAAACCTTGGTGGTAATAGCAAATAAGAACTAGGTCCCATTTGATCCATAGAATAGTGGAATAATCTTATTCCTATGGAATGGCATTTCTCTATTTAAGGGAATTAATGGCCATTCCCTCCCCCTCCTTTGGGATGATTCCATTTCCAAAAGATTTCGATTCTGATTTTGATTCTAATTTCGACTGCGAATTAAACGTATACTAGTGCTCAAACTCTAATAACAGAAATAACAGATAAAAGGGCTCACATTTAAAGTATGAATAGAAGATTGGTGTCATGTGGGAAAGAGAGGTGGAGACGGGAGAGATGGAAATGCTAATTTTATTCAGTAACACCCACTGCTGATTTGTTTGTTTCTTTGTTTGTTATGCAATAATATTTATTTAGGTGGGCGGTATGGAGATAACTCTTTAATTTGTTAGCAGTGCCCCAGGTATACCTCAGTCTGATGTAAGGAGAATTCCTCCCTGTTAATAGTATACAACATCAGCGAGTATCCTAAATCCCAAGGCATAAGTTGCCACTAGGATTGCAAATGGGTCGGATTTCACCTTTTTTTTGCCACTAATTTGATTTCACATTTGAGATATTTGACTTTCAATTTGAATCCAAATGGTTGGGTTTGGTTTGATTACAAATAATAGTATCTAATTTTATGAATATATATTTGTAAATAATTATAAACTTTTTCGTTTGGAAAAGCAATTTCTTGTGGGCATTGTTGAAGTTGAAAACAGGCAGGTTTAGAAACTGTACAGATAATGAAAATTCGAATGCAATATGTATAGAGATGAATGAGCGGAGATGTGAGCAATGAGCAATCCAGGAAACCATGTATGTTACTTTTGACCATCCACCAGGGGATCGTAGCCCTTTATGATTATGAATAAATGTGAACGTGCGTTGAATATGGTAGTTTCGAATGACAAGAATGTATACTGATCGGATCATTGTAGGCCTGATTTGATTTGATCCAAATATTTGATTTGATTGAATATCATAATACATATTTGAATAAATAAATAACATATATACATATATATTATATATAAATAAAAAAATATATAACATATATATCGGATCAGATCCTTTTAGATTGGATAGAGGGTGATTTAAATTCGATCTGATCTGAAAATCCGAAATAGGGATATTTGAATTCAATAATATAGAATCGGACTTTGGACCAGATCATAATCCGATCCATTTGCATCCCTAATAATAAAAACACAATAATATGGTGACCTAAGTATATGAACCATTGAATAGTTTGACCTAGTTTGTGGGGTCACAAGTTAAACATTAATTCTCTTTTTCTTGATTTTGTATTTTATTTTCATCATTAATGTATTTACTAAATTTATACTTTGGATATAACGAATACATAAACATAAATTTTATTTTTTAAATTTTTTATAATTTACTATATTTTTATCTACTTTTTTTTAATTTTTATTATTTAATTATGACATCATGGTATACTCATTTGACCTAGATGGTTGAACCGTTGTTCCACTGCTTGCATGGATAGAAAATTGGTTTACTCTTGGGTAAGTTTTATTGTATTCCATTTTCATTATTAGTAAAAGCAAATCTTATTTTGGTTTGATATGATGAATATATAATATCAGAGATGTGCTGAAATGTTTTTCTACAAAACTTCTATACTTCTTTATTTGTGTTTTTTTGCATCCCTATATTTTTAGATATTTAATATTTAATAATGACATCATGTGTCTATTTGGTCCAAAAGGTTGGACCATTGAATCACCATCTAAATAGGAAAATTGTTTCATTTTTAGATCAAATTTAAATTTTGTATTTCATTTACATCATCAATTTTAAATTGTGTTTATTTGTGTATACTTTTTGTATTTTATATTTTAAATTTTTTAGTATTTAATTATGTCATAAAGAGTTGACCTATTTGACTCAAATGGTTGAATTGATTATCCACCACTTAATAAAAGGGTTTTATTTATGGGTTGTTTTAAAAATATAGGGTTCATACCATTGAAATTATTGTTCATGGCTTTAGTTAGTCAAATTAAATGATGAGAAATAAAGGTAACTTGAACATAGGATTTAATGAGAAAGAATAGGAGTTAATACTATAAATATAGGTTTGAATGTGAGGGAATAAAATGAATTTTATACTTGCATTCAAATTACAGTTTCTACCCTCAAAATAAAGATGGACTAAATTAAAAAAGAAGGCCATTTCAGTTAAGAAAAATTCCAGAAACAATGAGGAGTTATTTCCATTTTTTATAGTAGTATAGATATAGATATGGGTCTAAGTTTGTTTGAAGGTATTGAAGCTCAGGCTTGATTATTGGTTAGCTCTAAATTTAGGTTGGGACCTTCTCCATATTGCCAATTGGGCTCCAATAGCCGTTGGTAGTGCTTCTTTTAAGCGCTTATTGGGCTTATTGCTTATAAGATTCCAAAAGCACCTAAAAAGATCCAAAAAGGCGTTTGGTAAAAAAAAACCCAAAAAAGTGCATTTCACCCAAAAAGCCCGTTTAGACAAAGGTTGGAAATTCTAGGCTTATTGATAGGGGTGTCAATGGACCAGTTTTGGATTGGACCCTATCCAAACCAAAATCAATTTGCATGGATTGAACAGACCAACAAGTCATATTGAATTAGACCAGTCCAGACTTAATGGTCGAAAGTATTTATTGGATTGGATCAGACCTAGTCCATCCACAATGAATTTATATTGGATCGAGTTGGATTTAACCAATATCTGGTCCATTGATAGAAGATAAGAATATAGGTGTCAGTGGATCAGGTTTAACTTAGAATTAATTTAAATTAAAATAAATTTGAACAGATTGGATGGTCCAAACATTGAATTGGAGCGGTCCAAAATGGTCCAAAATATTCATTGGATTGGATTAGACCTAGTCCATTTGTAATGAACTCACATTGGACTAGATTGGATTGGACCAAACACTCAGAAACTATTTATTTAAAAAGCCCATTGAGAAACAATAAGTATTTCCAAACACCACCTAAGTACAACAATTTAGGGTTCATATGAATTATGCAAAGTACCTAATGTATATCTGTTAGGAGAAGTTTGCTGAGCTTTCCCAAACATGAAGGAAAGGTCAACCATATTGGTCTCGGGTTTGGGACTACAGAAACGAGTTCAGCTTCTATCAGGGCAACACCTGTTCGAGCAGCTTTTACAGCTTTACATTAGGAATATCTCCACACTCATGTGCTTTATTTCATTTCATGGGGAGATATTCCCTATGCAAGATTGAAAGAGGCTGTTGGGACGGTGTGAACATTGTTCTCACCATTTTTCAACAAGATTAGTTGATGCATAACATTTCATTTCACCGTTTAAACGAGCAAGTAAAACTAAAATGAGAACAGAGAGACTAAGCATAGGGCAGGGTGTTGAGTCCAATATCCAAGGAATTTGGGCTCACAATGGCTCAATTAGGGAGGGGTGCAAATGGCCTACCACTGACCCAGTAAGAGTTGGAGGAGAATCTAGTGAGTATTCCAGCAATAGTCTCTTATGCAAAAATATTTTAATAAAAATAAACAAAACTATCAAATAAATATTTATTTTATAGATAAATAATAACATAAAAAACTTGGTTGTGTATGCGAGTATAGTATAGAGATGATGACTTATTCTCCATGAAGGACATTGGATTTTCGGACATGTTAAGTATTGGCAAATAAGGATTTGAGGACCGACACACCAAAGGGTACTGCAGCCATGTAGAGGACGAGCGTCACCGTGAAGATTGTGGGTTACTGTCCTCCTGGTTGCCAAGGAGCCATCAATCTGTCTTAACTCTCAAGAAGCCTTTGACATGATTGCCGATCCGGATGCCGGAAAAATACACATTGAAATTTGAATATAACCAGTAAGTTGCTGTACTGGTTATATAACCAATTTTGAGAGAATAATCATTTCTCTTAAGATTGCCGTGTGACAGAAATGGGTTGGGTTGACCTATATATTAGAAAAAACATTTTTGAGAGAATAATCTCTCTCAAGATTGTCACGTGACAAAAAAACGGGTTAGATCAACCCGTATATCCGAAAATGCAAAAATTATAGATAAATGCAGAAAGTAGCAGAAAATGCAAAAAATACCAAAAATTGCAGAAAATTAAGAAAATACCAGAAAATTACAAAAAATGCAGAAAAAGACAAGAAAATTGTAGAAAATATAGAACTTTTGCAGAAAAAAATCAGAATAAAAATGCAAAGAAATACTAGAAAATTGCAGGGAATGCATGAAAACACTAGAAAAATGTAGAAATTATGCAGAAAAGCACCAAAAAATTGTAGAAAATGCAGAAAAATACCAAAAAATTACAGAAAATGCAGAAAATGCAAAAGAATGCATAACTTTTATAAAAGTGCTTTCGTAAAAGTACTTTATAAAAGTACTTCTGTAAAAGTGATTTCATAAAAGTACTTCGCAAAAGTGCTTTTGTAAAATTACTTTTGCAAAAGTGCTTTTATGCTTTCATAAAAGTGCTTTCGTGTAAAGTACTTTTATAAAAGTGCTTTCGTGTAAAAGTACTTTTGTAAAGTGCTTTTATGCTTTCATAAAAGCATTTCCATAAAAGTACTTTCAGAAAGTGCTTTCATGTAAAAGTGCTTTTGTAAAAGTACTTTTATAAAAGTGCTTTTGTGTAAAAGTACTTTTGTAAAAGTGCTTTTGTGTAAAAGTACTTTTGTAAAAGTGCTTTCGTACAAGTACTTTTCATAAAATTACTTTATAGGATGTGTGTGTGCTAAGAGACATGAGTTTGAGTCACTTCAACTATTGTATTTTTGAGATTTGGCGAGTATGGATCCAACCCATCCTGACCCGCACGACCCAACCCACCCTAATCCTAATGGGTACCCTCAACCCAACCCACCCTGACCCTTTTCCACTGATCCTAATGGGTTATTCGATCCATATTGACATGCCAATAGAATGGGTGGGTTCTAAGGTGGGTGGGCCAAATGGGTTGGGGTCAAGATTGCTAGCCCTAACCACACCCCTAACCACACCACTAAACACTTATTGGTGTTTAGAAAATAAGCCTGAAATAAGTGCTTATTTTAAAAATAAGGGCTTAATTTTTAAGCTCAAATTTCTAGCTTTTTTTTTAAATGCTTATACAATAAAGCACTTATTTAATTTTTTTCCAAAATTATCCCTAGTTGAATTTTAAAAGACCACTTATAAAACTATTCGTAGTTTAATTTTATGAAGTACTTTCATAAAAGTACTTCTGTAAAAGTGCTTTTATAAAAGCACTTCCGTAAAAGTGCTTTTATTAAAGTGTTTTTGTAAAAGTGCTTTTAAAAGTAGTTCCATAA
This sequence comes from Nelumbo nucifera, assembly GCF_055504915.1. NCBI lineage: Eukaryota > Viridiplantae > Streptophyta > Magnoliopsida > Proteales > Nelumbonaceae > Nelumbo > Nelumbo nucifera. The sequence continues at coordinate 28,079,502 of NC_142656.1, read as the reverse complement.
AAGTGTTTTTTAAAAGTACTTTCATAAAAAGTTCTTTTATTAAAGTGCTTTCATTAAATTTGAACAAAATAGTCACAAATGCTTATTTAAGTGTTTATTGGAGAAAAAGACTACCAAACGCCCAATATGAAATAAGTACTTATTTTTTAGAATAAACACTTGAAAAAGTTGGTGCCAAATGGTATTAAGTGCTTATTTGAATAAGGACTTGTTTTTAAGCACTCATTCAATAAACACTTATTTTTAACATAAGCACTCCCAAACATGGCCTAAGATTTGTAGAAAATCCATGTGTTTTTTATTTTTATCCAATTGAGATGATTCTTTTACTGAACAATTTGGCCATTCTCAAGATGTAAAACGGGGCTAGTTGGCTAATCCAGTATTTATTTTTGTCTTTTAGTGCTTAACAATTTAGGTGGTATTAACTATTAGGTTGTGTTCGGTTTGATAGAAAATAAGAGAAATAATGAATCTTGTGATATTCATAGGGAACTTTGTTCAACTTTCTCTCTCTTGTTTTCTATCAAAGCAAATTTAGTCTAAGAGTTCAATTTGCTCCTTTCATGAAAGGATGCAAAGGGTGGTCATTTTGAGCACTATTGATTAACACACCTAATCAGGTTGGCCATCAACTTAAATAAAATAAGAAAATTATGTCCTAAAATACAATGATGGTTATGTGTCAATAGTAGAGTCCTCACTTATGATATATATAGAGAGAGAGATGGGCATGATAGAAAAATATTTGCTTGTATAAAGATATTATGAGTCTACATTCTGTAAAACGCGTGAACTCCCCAATGAGAGGCGAACACGTTTGCTCATGGGTAGTGAAAACGAATTAATGGAGCATTCACCGTTAACAGCCATTTAACTGGTACTGGCCACTAACAGACAAAAATTCAAAATGAGGCTTCCAAAACAAGATTGGAAGCTTAATTCGAACTCCCCTCCCATGCTCTCTCATCCAAGCCCTAGCCTTACCCAATGTGCATCGGATGTCCGACAGCATGCAATCAATCAACCCTCTTCCTCCTCCTCCTCCTCCTCTTCTTCTTCTTCTTTGTATTTTGTTTGCAAGCTAATTCCTCATTCTCATTTTTGTTTGTTTTTGAATGGTTATGATCAAGCCGAAGAACTTCTTCCTCTTTGAACTCCAAAACGCCAGTACCTTGTACTTCCTAGATCCCCTTCTGTATCATGCTCTGATTAACTGAAAGTTTAAAACTGGACATCTGATGATTAGTTGGGCCATACAATTGAAGAATATACCCCCCAAACTCCTAAGACAATATCGTGAATTATCTATAATTAGGTGTAGTTCTTGCTTTTGTAGTTCAATAATAACCTAGGCAATTTAATATACTTGTTATGGTAGGTCAAACAAATAGATGTTATTAATTGTAGAGTGAACATTGCATGCAATTGTATATTTTTTATTTTGTAACCAAATATTCATAGTGCAAGGGCAATTGCTTATTACTTTCTGTTAGTGTACAAGTAGAAATGATTTGGATCCCTTTGTTAGCTAACTCTTTGGCTGACTCCCTTGCCCGTGAAGGTGTAGACAGATAGGAATTAAGGTGGGGTCAATATCTGCTGGGATAAAACTGATACTGTTATGGGTTGGGGCAGTTGATGGAGTTGAATCAAAATTTTCTGTTTTGTTTTGTTCCCTTTACTTGTAAATTTTCCTCCGTTATGTTTTTTTTTTTTTTTTAATCTTGGCACCCCTCCAAGTGTTTTTTTTTTTTAATTTTTTAATTTCTTTCATTTCCACATACTTTCTATTTGGATATGCTTATATTGGAGATAGATGGGGGTCAAAAAATGGAGTTAAAGGGCACAATATATAAATTTAATGATGAGGCAAGTTTAGTCATCGAATTAAAGGGTACATGTAAAATGACAAAGGTAGTTAAGAAATCATCCACCATCATGATCATGAGTGAAACCTAGTGCCACTGGCTCACTAGGAGAAGCATTTCGTAGGCTTCTTTGGAGTCACATTGAAGATGATAAGCAAGTACTTGGAATCAATTGCCTTTTCATTGCCCAAACTAATCAGATAAGTTGATCTCTAGTTTCCCAATAGAGTCTATGACATTGATAAATTGTTGATAGTCATGGTGGGGGTCTTGTGATGAGTGAGCTGGTTCGGGGTTCTCATTTGGTGGACAAATGTATCATTTGGTAATGTCAACAATAGATCCATCTTCATGGGCTTTGTCTACCTTCTAGTTATTTCCCTAGGAATTTATATTCAACGAATTCTTTTCTTTCTTTTCTCCTAGTGGTAACATTCTACTTTCTTAATGGGGAAAATGAGTGCAATTGCAAAGAAGCATTGCCACATAAACCAAAACAGTTCACCATACATGAATAAAGAAACTAGAAATAAGTACGAAAGTTACTACAGCATGGAGGGTCCCTGGAAAAAGCTTCAGTTTCCTAACTCCTTCACTTTCTAACAAGTAAAGGGTTTACTGATAGGACGTAGTTGAACAAGATTTCGTTTTGATTGCTAAATATCTAGCCTACTTGACTTGACACAATAAATACCAGGTCACTCATAATACTTATTATCAACCACCCTATAAGGATTTGAAATACAAATCAATGTATTATGATCGTGGAAGGAGTTGTTTTGAGTATTAAAGACACTTCAAAATCCACATAGTTTGTTTTACACCTATCATGAAAACGTTGTAAGTACTAAAATAACATTACATGTTTTATGTTTGTAATAATATGATGTTTGAATGATGTATTGACTTATATGTTGCATCCATGTAGGTGAACAAGCCAAGCAAATTGAGAAGCATTGTGACTATTTTGAGTGAGTAGATCTTATAAGTTCTTCAACTGAAGCTACTTGATCAAGGAATAATCAAAAAGATCTAGAGACCTGAATTGATGTGCTGGACAACTTAGTGACTTATATGGATAGTCATTTGAAATTATTGGAGTCTTTAATATCTTCCCATCAACAACATAATGAAGGGATGGAGATCATTCACTTTATAAACTTTATATTTATAATTGGGTTTCTTCTCTTGTATATGTATAAGAATTAGTCCTTAAGTGCATGTATTTGACGTGGGTAAAAGTTGTGTTATATACACTTAAGTGATGTTACTAGTTAATTGGCTTCATGATATTTTTTTTGTTTGATTTATTTATTCATGTGATCTCCTAGACACATGAAACAGATTGCAAGTGAGAAGGGAGGGTAGAGGTTAGTTCTCGTATTCTACTTTTGTTTGTTGAATTGTTATCAACAGATCCATTCCTGGTTTGAACTACATCGAATGGATTAGTAGAAACTTCGCAATCTAACTACCGAAGTCAGACACCTAAAAGCTAAAATATTGATTTATTTGACAAATTGCATTTTTTGAAGCCTTTGTACTTTTTATGCCAATTGGATATTGTATTTGAATAATTCTTTTGGAAATAATAATAATTAGTTTTATTTTAAATACCATTTTTATTTAATTTTTTTTATGTATCAATTGTCATGAGATTTTCACTAAGCAGGTATTAAAGTGATGAATTAGTAAAAGTGCTAGTGCGAAAAAAAAGTTGTCGGAATAAACGGGATATAAAAATATAAAAAAATCTAATATCTAAGCTGGGGGTTTGAATCGCCACTAAAGATGGTAGGGATGTTTAAAAAAAGCTAAGGTGGCGGTCTTTTAGGACCTAAGCCGATGGTCAAAACTGTCACCTTATTAACGCTAACCCAGCGGCTCCAATAGACCGCTGCTTTAGAGCAATTTGAACCGCCTTCGGCCAGCTATCAAAGGCGGCGGTCATTTTAACCTAAGCCGATGGTCTTGGTCTAAGGCGGCAGCTTCTTTGGGAGCGGACGCAAGACTGCCACCTTAGACCTAAGCTAGAACAGCCGGCTTTGACCTTTTTTCTTGTAGTGTACACATGCCAATTATTTGGGTGGAAAATTTTTGATGAATAAAGTAAAAACAAAGCAAGCAACTTGGTTTCTACGGAAAAAGGGAGACACCTATTACTCCTCTTGCAATTATGCTATTGAAACACAAACTCATTTATTTTTTGAATGCAGTTTAGCAAGATCGTTGGACTTTCTGGATTAGTGGTCGAAGAAAAAATTTGAAACAAAAGCCGTGAAGGATTACTTCATGGCTAGAACCTTATCCATCCTTTTGCAGCCTATGGAATCACAGGAATGATGTGGCCTTTAGGGGGAAAAGACCAGATCCTCTTGAAGTAACTTTAAGAGCCGATGGATATGTTCCTCGAGCTGGGTCTTCTCAATTAACTGTTTCTTCGATAGAGAGTTCAACTAATTCTCTCTCTGATTATTGGTTCTCCTTCACTTCTCACTCACTAGCTGTAGTTGATGGCTCTTGGAACACTAGCACCTGCACAACTTCTACATGGCTTTATCTTTTATCTTTTATTCCTAATGTTTGCATTGTAGATGTTATGTTAATGTGCTAGAAAGTTAAAATACTTTATGTTTATTTATTTTTGTCTTTTTCTACAGCATGTAAAAGGTAACTTTAGTTGGGTCTTTTTCACCTTTTTGTAAACCTGTGTTAGTTGTAAGTGTGCAGAAGAAGCTTCTATTTGGCTTACTCAATAAACCATCTTCTTGTATAACTCTTGCAAGAAAACCAGAATATGTAAGAAGATAGATTTTAGCCCTTCTCTTGCTCTGTTTTTGCTCTCTGCCTTACTTTAATATGTTGCGTGTAAATCTTCTATTCTAAAATATTTTCTCCACTTTGCATGCACCCATAGTTACCTAAGCTACAACCAACATCTGACAAGTGGTATTAGAGCTGCAAGGTTCATTGGAACAAGTTTGGGTGCAAGAAAATTTGAAGAAAAATTGTCTATGGAGAACAAATCATGGCCAACACTAGTATTGTTAATTTTAGCACAGTCCAAGTTCCTATTTTTGATGGAAAAGACTATGATTTCTGGTATGTTAAAATGAAAACCTTGTTTTTGTCTTTGGATTTATGGGATATTGTTGTCATTGGATATGAAGAACTAGAAAATGTAGAAAATCTCACAACAACTCAACAAAAAGAACTGAAGGACAAGAGAATTAAGGATGTAAGAGCACTTTCAATGATTCAATGAGGAGTTAGTAAATTTATTTGCCCAAGGATAATGAGTATTGAAAAGGCAAAAGAAGCCTGGGATACACTTCAAGAAGAATTTCAATGAGACAAAAAGGTAAGGGCTATTAAATTCCAATCTCTTAAAAGAGATCTTAAAAATATGAAAGTGAAGGAAAATGAAAATTTAATTGATTATTTCAGTAGATTTATGGAGTTGATAAATCAAATGAAAGCACGTGGTGAAAAATTTGATGATAGGAGGATTCTTGAGAAGATATTAATTATCTGAGAAATTTGATTTTATTGTGACTCTCATTGGAGAAACAAATGATCTCATTGAATTAAGTGTTCAAGAATTGTTAGCATCACTAAAATCATATGAGCAAAGATTGGCTCATCACTCTAAAAAATCAATAGAAAGTGCTTTCCAATCAAAGCTCAATGTCAGTTCCAAAAGTCATGGTGGAACATCCTCAACTTATAAACATGGAAAATGAGACTCCTATAGATCGTAGGATGTAGATATGCAAGAGGAAGAGGAAAAGGTAGAAACCCAAGAAGAAGAGAAACCCAAGAGGAAGAGATAGAGGTAATTTTGATAGAAAATCACGATGATGTTCTATTTGCAAAAGAAGCAACCATGTTGACAAAGATTGTTGGTTTAAAAGAAAGCCACAATGCCATTTTTGTAAAATGTTTGGGCATCTACAAAAAGATTGTAGACTAAAAAACAATCAACAAGCAAATTATACAGAAAAAAAGAAGATGAACGAAATTTGTTTTATATATGTCAAAGTGCCATGGAGGAAAATAATGATGTATGGTTCTTGGACAGTGGGTGTAGCAATCATATGATAGGGCACCTAAATATTTTTCTTGACATGGATACATCATTTAGCTCAAAAGTGAAGTTGAAAAATGTAGAAAATTTTGAAGTAAAGGGAAAAAGCACAATAAGTGTTGAAACAAAGAAGGGAGGAAAATTTATGCATGATGTATTATTTGTACGTGAGTTGAATGAAAATCTTCTCAGTATTAGACATCTTTTGGAGCATGGTTATTCACTCCATTTTGAAGATCTTGGTAGTGTCATTTATGACCATGAAAAACATGTGGTGAAAAATGTAAAAATGAAAACAAATAAAAGATTTCCACTAGTATTTAATTATGCAATAAAGGTTGCTATGAATGCCAAGGTGATTGATGAGTCATGGCTATGGCATAGAAGATTTGGTCATTTAAATTTTAAGGGATTGAAGTTGCTATCACAAAAAGAGATGGTTCAAGAGCTTTTAAACATTGAAGAAAAGCATAAAGTTTGTGAAGGTGGTGCATTTGAAAGCATCACTAACAACCATTTCCAAAAGGAGTTGCATGGAGAGCCAACAAAGTGATGGAATTAGTTCATACCAATGTGTGTGGACCCATGAGGACTCTCTCTCATTCCCAAAACATGTATTTCATTCTTTTTATTGATGATTATAATTGTATGACTTGGGTTATTTTATGAGGGAACAATCTGATTTTTTTACTATTTTCAAGAAATTTAAATGTCTTATTGTGAAACAAAGTGATTGTTACATTAAAAAATTGAGAAGTGATCATGGAAAGGAGTACACTTCAAATGAATTTGATAATTTTTGTGAAGATTAAGGCATGGAAAGGCAACTTACAGTCCATTATACTCCTCAACAAAATGGAGTATCAGAGAAGAAGAACTAAACTATGATGGAGGTAGCTATATCCATTCCACATGAGAAGAAACTTCCCAAAAGTTTTTGGGTTGAAGTTGTAAACATAACTGTGTATTTGATGAATTGATGAACTACTGTTGTTATTAAAGGAATGACTCCATTAGAAGCTTTGAGTATAAGGAAACCCTCGATTAGACATTTAAAGTGTTTGGTAGTATATGCTATGCCCAAATTCCAAAGTGGAAGAGATCAAAGCTTGATGAAACAAGAGAGAAGTGTATTTTTGTTGGTTATAGTTCTATGTTAAAGGGTTATAGGCTATACAATTTGAAAACAAATAAGATGGTTATTAGTAAAGATGTGTAGTTTAATGAGAAAGCTGTTTGAAAATGGGACTAAGAAAAAATTGAAGAACATGTTCCCATGTCTAATTTGGAAGAAAATACAAATCAAAATGATAAAGGAACTTTTTAATCATCTCAAAGTTCAAGCTCATCTTCATCTAGCTCAACTCCAAGAAAAATGAGGAGCTTGAGTGATGTTTATGCAATGTGCAATTTTTGTATTGTGGAACCGGAAAGCTTTGATGAAGAAGCTATTAAGGTAGAAACTTAGAAAAAGACAATGGAATAGGTAGTTTCTATCATAGAAAAGAATAAAACTTGGGAGTTGGTTGATAGACCAGATAACAAAGAAGTGAATGGTGTTAAATGGGTTTACAAAGTGAAACATAATTTTAATGGTTCTGTGCAAAGAAATAAAGCAAGGCTAGTTGCTAAGGGCTATGCACAACAATTCGATGTTGGTTACTTTGAAACTTTTGTGCCCATAGCACGGTTGGACACTATTAGAACTCCTATTGCACTTGTAGCTCACAAAGGTTGGTTGTTATGACAACTTGATGTTGAATTAGATTTCTTGATTGGAGAATTAAAAGAAGATGTGTATGTAGAACAACCATAAGACTTTGTGATTCAGGGCAAGGAAGACAATGTGTACAAGTTGAAGAATACCCTAAATGGGTTAAAACAAGCATCAAGAGCATGGTATAGCCAAATTGATTTCTACTTGGTTGAAAAGGATATATGAAAAATAAGAGTGAGCCTATTTTGTATGTGAAGAAATAAGGTATGGATGATATTCCCATTGTTGCTCTTTATGTTAATGACTTAGTTTTTATTGGAAACAATATGAAAATGATTGAAGATTTCAAAAATGAAATGGTGAAAAAGTATGAAATGAGTGATATGGTACTGTTATATCACTTTCTTGGTATTGAAATTTATCAAGGTGATGATGGCGCATTCATTTGTCAAAGTAAGTATGCTGAAAAATTTCTCAAAAAATTCAAAATGTTTTGATGCAAACCTGTAGCTACTCCACTGGTTGTCAATGAGAAATTGATGAAGGAAGATGATGGTAAGAAGGTGGATGAAACTTTGTATAGAAACTTGGCTGAAAACTTATTTTATCTCACTACTACAAGGTCTGACATTATGTTTGTTGTAGTTTTGCTGTCTAGAGTTATGAATAGTCCCAGTCACATTCATTTTGGAGCTGCAAAAAGAATGCTAAGGTATGTAAAAGGCACCATGGATTATGGAATTAAATATGATAAAGGAAATAGTGTGAAATTAGTTGGTTTTTGTGACAATGTTTGGGGAGGATGTGCTGATGACATGAAGAGCACCTCTAGTTATTGTTTTTCCATTGGTGGTGGTGTGTTTTCTTGGTGCTCAAAGAAACAAAAATTAGTGGCTCAATCTTCAGTAGAACTCTGTTTCAGCTTCAATGGCAACATCTCAAATAATTTGGCTTAAAAGAATTATTGAAGATATTAATGAGAAGCAAGAGGATGCTACAGTGATCCATTGCAACAACAAATCTGTCATTGCTATGTCAAAGAATCCGTATTTTCATAGCAGAACCAAGCACATTACTCTCAAACATCACTTCATTTGAGATGCCATTGAAGATAGAGAAATTGAACTAGTGTATTACAGGACCCAAGATCAATTAGCTGATATTTTCACCAAGCCATAGGCAAGAGAAAAGTTTGAAGAATTAAGAGAAGCATTAAGAGTCCAACAACAACACATTAAGGGGGAGAATGTTATGGTTAATTTGCTAGAAAATTAAAATACTTTATGTTTATTTTTTGTATTTTTCTATATCATGTAAAAGGTAACTTTAGTTGGGTCTTTTTTCACCTTTTTGTAAACCTGGGTTAGTTGTAAAAGTGTATAGAAGAAGCTTCTATTTGCCTTGTTCAAGAAGCCATTTTCTTGTATTATTCTTGCAAGAAAACCAAAATATGTAAGGAGAGAGATTTTAGCCCTTCTCTTGCTTTGTTTTTGCTCTTTGCCTTACTTTAATCTACTGCATATAAATTTGATGAAGTGTTTTTTGGGCAGCACCCTGTTGTTCTGACTACTTCCTAGTGTCTGATGACTCAGAGGTCAAGCTGGAGTATTTCTACTGGATAAAGGTTTGGATGCCAAACTGACTAGATTGAATTAGGAGGCTACTCGGGTGCCAAGCTGGGTAGCTCTTCGAAGAGACCTGCAAGGAAACAGTGTTAGAGGACTCGGGGTGGCTAACCCGACGAGGTCACTCTAATGCTTAAGTTATTACTCTTGTAGTAGATTGCGAGCTAAAAATCAGAAAGCAAGGGAAATAGAATGTACTTAATTGTGTGTCTTCTGTATCATTGGGGTTGGTGCATTTGTGTAGGCATTATTTGGTGTGGGCCTCATGCACCACATCTGAGATTTCTAGGAGGTCATGCCTTACCGGCCCGAAATCTTCGGAGGTAACTACTATGCATCTTGACCTTCCTCCGGAACATTTGGTAGGTGGGCCAACTTTCGAGAAACGTGGGAGTGTCGGGATATGCATGTTGAATTTGTCAACGAGCACGTCTTGCAGGTCGCCACTGGGACCTCAGTTAGGCCGGTATGCCCTCGAGGGAGGTTGCTCCTCACATCGAGGTCACTTCAACCAGTGACGAGGTGATTCAGGCCGACTTGAGTTGTGGTCGAGGTCACCAGGTTGGCGATGAAGGCAGGTTGCCAGGTTGGAGTGAAGAGAAACCGCTATCTGGGACTCCAAGTCATCGCTTAGGTGGTATCCATGTGTCATCCAGCTGTTCCAAGATGCCATGTGTCACAATGTCATTGCAGAGCCAAATCCGCCTTCATCAATTGCCCCCACTCGAGCTGAAAGTAGCTTGGTGAAAGGAGTATATCGCTCCTTTTGGCTCGGTATGACTGATTCGATAAGCTCGTAGTTGTAAGCGTCAGTCCAATTTGCTTCTTAGGTCGGAAGAGTCCAAGTGTTTGCAGCCTTACGTAGGGCCTCACCGTATTGATTTTTGGGGCACAGAGCGAATTCATCTACTTGAGGAGAACTGGAGCAAGTACCCCGATGACATCTACCTTATTAGTGTTAGACAGTGTATGCCCTTAGATCCAATTAGCTTGATGTACATTATGACATCTATTGTAAATGAATGAAGTACATATTTGATTCATGTTATTGTGGTGTGTTTTTGTCTAATACCCTTAAACTGGACACATATGAAACTCGTGTTAGTTTAAAATCTTTACAGCCGTTGGATAGGTCTGGGGAGATTTATCTTGTCAAGGCTGATACTGATGTGCCACCACGTTGGTTGGGGTGGCTTGTCTCAGCTGCTAGGGTGAGACCTGAGGTACATGTAGTGTGGGTTTTCTTGAAACCCTGAATCAGACCAAATTCCAGTGATTGCCTTTGACCTTGGAGATAGATGAGCAAAACTGGAATGTTACACCTGACCCTTAGACTCGATTATGGTACTGCACTAGGTGTCAGATTGGGCTGTCTTTGATATGCTAATCAGTGAAATCCTTAGAGGGGGCCAAAGCCTGTGTATGTTGGGACAATCTGAGAATTCGTCTGAGTGGGTTATCATAGTGACGAGATCAGCCCCTTTGTCAGACAAAGTGAATGATCGAAGAAATGCACTCTCTCTGATGGAAACCTAAACTACCGACAACGAATTTCAAATGTGTTTGAAATTTGGTTTTGCAAAATATATTTATATAGAGATATACTTATATATTATGGTTTCACAATTTTTTTGCAAAAGGTTTTAATTCCCGGGATCCATGTGAGTAGAGAGTGCAGCACTGTACCTTGCAGCCAAGGGAGAGGTCCTCTCTTGTTGGACAGTGTTTGATCATTAAGGGCTGAGGGTTATACCTGATGGGCTAATCTTGCATTTGCCCACAGTTCTTGGGCCTTCATAAGATGGCTGGACCCAAGGACCATTTAGTGTAAATGTTGGGCCCGTTAAGAGCCCACGGTGATGGACTCAAGGGTTCACTGTATTCAACAGTGAATTCGGCCAGGCCTTGTAACAGAGGCTAGGCTGAAGCCATGTGGCTGATGTGTAGATCAATGATAGGGTCCCACACCATACAAAGAGAGCCAAGCTAGCCAACATAAAAAGGAAGTGAGCCTAAAAGCTTAATGGGCCTAAAGCCCATTTCGAACTGGGTTAATTAGATTAATTAAATATGAGCGAATATGGGTATGAATCAACAGATAAGGATAAGAGGATAACTTTTATCCACTTAAAGAGTCAAGATCCAAACAAATAGAGATTTGGATTAGGGAACTCCTAATTTGATTAGGAAAAGCTGATCTTGATCTACAGATAAGATAAGGGATTATTCTTATTACTTAAAGAGTTCAAATCCAAATAAAGATTTGGATCAAGAAACTCCTAATCAGATTAGGAGATCATCTCTTTAAGGATATGAATAGAGAACAGGGAAGATCTGAAAATTACAACAACAATACAGAAGAGAACACAGTTTGACTGTTTGTGCCTTCAGTTCTTTCTCTTCCTACTCTTGCCGCCCTACCCTATTCAATCTCCATTTCTTGGAACTGGTCAAGATTAGATCTTGATATTGTTTCTTGCTAGAACAAACAATTTTGAAACTGTGCTCACTACCCCATTTGATTATTACTAAAGATTCAAAGGTTCTTGGTGAAGAACTACCTGTTAATCCTGCCTCATCCTAAGTAGTGTCATCTTCAGGGGAGGGAGGATTTGGTACATTCTTTGGGCGTGAACACCTGCATTGGGAGGAGCATTTTTGCATGGATTCTGTATCATGTATATCCTTCCCTAATCTTGGTTTCAGATTTGGTCCGATTTGGTTACAAGAACGAACCTTGAAAATGCAGTTTTCTAAATTGGGAATACGATTCCCAGATGGGAGTAAAGAAATTTTTGAAATTTCGCCCCACTTTCCTGTAGGGTTCGGCCATCCATATGATGGATCTCCCATCCCTTCAATTAAGGATGCAACCATCAAGGGGTTATGCAATCCGATTAAGTACCTCAAGAGCGAAGGTCATCATGCCATCCTTAAGAAGGGGTTTTGTGTGACTCCTTTATCAGGTCGCTCCACCTAGGTAGACTTTGACGCAGTGTCACTCGAACTGGTTCTAAAAAAGTAGCCAGTGAGTTCGACGCAGAGCCTAAAACCAAAGTGAAGAGATCGACCAAGTTTGCATCCGTCATGGTGCTGAGAGCAAACTAGTCTTTCCTTTGTTCTCTTTCTCGTGCTGAATGTGAACTGCTTTTTATTTCACCCATGCAGAAGAGGCGATCGGGTCTTATGTGGTGCCGAGGTCTTTTATCAACTTGACACCCTTGCCCTTAGGCTTTGGGAGCGACTCATGGTCCACTCTCCTTATCCTTGATTTTGCCTATGCTGAAGAGGGACTGGATCTCATGTGGTGCCGAGGTTTAGCCCTTAGGCTTTGGGAGCGAGTCATAGTCCACTCTTTGTAATATTATTTTGCAAACGTCTGGCTTGACCAGTTCGCTTAAGCGGGTGGTCATTCTGTTGTACCCTTAGATGTGGCTACTTCTACATCGTCACTTGAGATTGGCTTCCTTGGGAATGTGCTTGCAAGATCATGGCATACTACAACTGGAACTGTTGACTGTCTGCTTCTATTGGAGTCATGGGATGCTCACCCTAAGGGGCCGGCTCTGCTGTCTGTAGGTCGCCTACTCTCACGGGAACTATAAGGGGCTCGACCTATGAGAGTTGTTCCACTTTTAGCTCGCTTCCAACTCTCAGGGGGCCATAAAAGCTCGATCTGTAGTGAGGCTTCACAGTTCGGGTTGGAGGTAGTTTGGGTTAGATCGGTGAGGCTCGCTCGGGCTGGTAAATCGTTTCTATTCTGTTTGCGGGTTTTGTCTTTACTTTCAACATTAGCCCTCGGAGACGTTGGTCGTCAGCTCCTATGAGAAGCCATAGGGAGCTCGACCTACGGAAGCAGCCTGACTAGCTGTAGGTTGCCAACTCGCGCGAGAGCCTTGAAAGGCTCGACTAGCAAGGGTGCCCGTACAGTCCGTAGGCCGCTAATTCCCATGGGAGCCACAAAGGGTTCAACCTATAGGTGAGACCTCGCAAAGAAGGCTAACAAGGCTCGTCCGGGCTGAAATGAGGTTGCTAGAGCTGCTTAATTGGTTGGCCATCAACTCCTGCGAGAACCATGAATGTTTCGACTTGTAGAGGCGGCCTTACTCTGAGGTGCTTGTCACCAGACTACTGGTTACTGAGGTCATTCTGCTGTTGATTGCTAGAATGCACCGAGCTTCTTGATTGTCATGGAGGAGGGTTCTCATGTTCTTGCCCCCCCCAGTAATTGATTCGTTGTTCTCGATGTTGGTGTTGCTTAAAAATGCCTTTGAATTAGTAAAAAATGGAAATTAGAGAGTAAGAACTTAAATTTTTAAAAGGTGAGATCTTAGCTTTCTGGAAGAAGAGGGATTTGCCTTTTAAAAGGTGAGAACTTAGCTTCTTGTAGCATTTCCCACAGACGACACCAATTGATGAAGTGTTTTTTGGGCAGTCCCCTACTGTTCTGACTACTTTCTGGTGTCCGATGACTCAGAGGTCAAGCTGGAGTATTTTTGCTAGATAAAGGCTTGGATGTCGAACTGATTGGATTGAATTTGGAGGCTACTCGGGTGCCGAGATGGGTGGCTCTTCGAAGAGACCTGTAAGGAAACAGTGTCAGAGGACTCGGGGTGGCTAACCCGACGAGGTCGCTTCGATGCTTAAGTTAGTACTCTTGTAGTAGATTGCGAGCTAAAAATCAGAAAGCATGAGAGTTAGAATGTACTTAATTGCGTGTCCTCCGTGTCATTGGGGTTGGTGCCTTTATATAGGCATTATTTGGTGTGGGCCTCACGCACTACATCCGAGATTTCCGGGGGGTCGTGCCTTACTGGTCCAAAATCCTCGGAGGTAACTACTAACACATTGACCATCCTCTGGAACATTCGGTACGTGGGCCAACTTCCAAGAAACATGTGAGTGTTGGGATATGCATGCTGAATTTGTCAGCGAGCACGTCTCGCAGGTCGCCACAGGGACCTCAGTTAGGCCGGCACACCTTCAAGGGAGATTGCTCCTCGTGTCGAGGTCACTTCAGCTAGTGACAAAGTGCTACAGGTCAGCCCTGGACGAGGTGCTTCTAGCTGACATGAGTTGTGGTCGAGGTCACTAGGTTGGCGATGAAGGCAGGTCGCCAGGTCGGGGTGAAGAGAAACTGCGATATGGGACTCTAAGTCATCACTTAGGTGGTGTCCATGTGTCATCCAATTATTCCAAGATGTCATATGTCACAATGTCATTGGAGAGCCAAATTCACTCTCATCAAAATCCTCTCTTCTAAAATTTTTTTTCCAGTTTGCATGCACCCATAGTTAGCTGAAACAACAACCAACACCTAACACAAAAGGACAACAATGCCATGCAAGTGAGGCCTTAGAAGCTGAACTCTAGGCAATCACCAGAGGCTTAAGGAAACTTGCTCTCTTAGGGATTCGTAAAGCTACTCTAATCTTTGATACTAAAGATATTTTGATGAAGATAAAGGGAACCACAAGAAACATTAGATGGAATGGACATGCACTTATGGAGCATATCAAGTATCTTCTTAATCTTTTTGAAGATATAAATCTGCTCTATGTATGTAGGAATGATGTTAATAATGCCCACAATCTAGCTAAGAGGGCAAATGTAAATAGAACCCATCTTTTTTATTCGAGCTTACTCTCCCTAAGGTCATCTTCTCATTTCTGTAAAAGGGGGCTCCTTCCTTTTGTATCCTTGGTGTTTCTAGTGGATCCTTTTGTATATATATATAAAAAAACCTACTCATGGTTTAGTTTATGTTATGGTTGGAATTGAAATCATGAACTTATTAGAAATCCCCGAAATCTTCCACCAATATTACAAGATCAACAGTCAGCTTAAGCTTCAACATATTTCAACCACTCAGCCCATGAGGTAGGCCCATATGTATGCTTTGTAAGAAGTGGATAACATTAGAAAGGCGAGAAAGTAGGCTCACGTGATGCCACTGTCCACACCCATACCTAAGGAACTGCTCAAAAATTGTAGGGACCAGTAATGAGATTCAGAGTCTGAGAGAGACCGATACCCAAAAGTTTTGCAACCAGATCCTGAACTTTCTCTTTTACTTGGTAAAACTAATTCCAAATCCTTACACACACCATCTCTCCGGCGTCTTAGCCACGTAATCAAAGCAGACCCTCTATTGTCTGATTGTCTCCAACGAACTATATATGATTCCCTCTTGAACCTATTTCATTTCTTCCATTGGAATCATTTGATCTCTAGACAACGCTGCAGTTTAACCTATTTTCTCGTTCCTGTTTCAGTTAAAACTACATTGAGTTAACTGATCGAGAGAGAGAGAGAGAGAGAGAGAGAGACATTAGACAAAAAGATGCTACCCCAAACAGATGATACGTACACTCCAAAGAACATCCTCCTAACAGGGGCGGCAGGGTTCATAGCCTCCCATGTCACCAACCGTCTCATTAAAAACTACCCCAACTACAACATTGTTGCGCTTGACAAACTTGACTACTGCTCCAGCATCAAGAACCTCCTCCCTTCTCAATCCTCCCCAAATTTCAAGTTCGTGAAGGGTGACATCATGAGCTCAGACCTCGTCAATCACCTCTTGGTTGCCGAAGACATTGACACCATAATGCACTTTGCAGCGCAGACCCATGTCGACAATTCCTTCGGCAACTCCTTCGAGTTCACAAACAACAACATCTATGGCACCCATGTTCTGCTCGAGGCTTGCAAGGTCACCCGCCAGATCAAGCGCTTCATTCATGTGAGCACCGACGAGGTGTATGGAGAGACCGATGCAGAGACCGACATTGGCAACTGTGAGGCCTCCCAGCTCCTGCCCACTAATCCTTATTCGGCCACCAAGGCCGGAGCTGAAATGCTGGTCATGGCCTATCACCGATCTTATGGCCTCCCCACAATCACAACGCGAGGCAACAATGTCTATGGGCCGAACCAGTTCCCTGAGAAGCTCATACCAAAGTTCATCCTCCTGGGAATGAAGGGACAGCCGTTACCCATACATGGTGATGGCTCCAACGTGCGGAGCTACCTGTACTGTGAGGACGTTGCAGAGGCATTCGAGGTGGTACTGCACAAAGGTGTGATTGGCCACGTGTACAACATTGGCACCAAGAAGGAGAGGCGAGTGATCGACGTGGCTGAGGATATATGCAAGATCTTTGGGTTGAATGCTAAAGACGTTATAGAGTTTGTTCAGGACAGGCCTTTTAATGATAAGAGATATTTCTTGGATGATCAGAAGCTCAAGAAACTTGGGTGGGAGGAGAGGACTCCATGGGAGGAAGGACTCAGGAAGACGATGGAATGGTACACGAAGCACCCCAACTGGTGGGGCGATGTGACTGCTGCTCTTCTTCCACACCCGAGAATGTCAATGATGGGTCCTTCAGATGACGATGCCTTCCTTCTGCAACACGGCTACCGGATGAGGTGCAGCAATAATGCTGCTGCTGAAGGTGGGTCTGGTGAGAGATCAGGGTTGAAATTCTTGATCTATGGGAAAACGGGTTGGATAGGGGGATTGCTTGGAGGGTTGTGTAAGAAAGGAGGGATAGACTTTGAGTATGGGAGAGGGAGATTGGAGGACAGAAGGTCGTTAATGGAGGATATAAGGAGGGCAAAGCCTACCCATGTGTTTAATGCAGCTGGTGTGACGGGCAGGCCCAATGTAGATTGGTGTGAATCACATAAGGTGGAGACAATAAGGACTAATGTGGTTGGGACGCTCACCTTGGCCGATGTTTGCAGGGAGAGGGGACTTTTGATGATGAATTTTGCCACTGGCTGCATTTTTGAATATGATGGTGCGCACCCTCAAGGGTCAGGCATTGGATTCAAGGAGGAAGACAAGCCAAATTTCATTGGTTCCTTCTACTCCAAGACCAAGGCCATGGTAACAATATTAATTGCTCTTTATAATTTCTGCGTTTTCCTTTTCAGTGTTGACCCATTGTGCCTGAGTTTGTTCTTGGCTCAGTTTGGAAAGAGTACAAATACAAATCTGTAGAGTGCAAAACCTGAGTCCGGATCTCCTGCCCACACAAACTCTGCCCACGTCTACCCACATTACATCACACCTACACATGGAGAATATCTCATCCTCCTACATAGTATTATGTAGGGGGAGATGTTCCCAATTCACGGAGGTAGTGTGTTGTGGGTAGATGTGGGCAGAGTTCTCGTGGGCAGGAGATCTAGAGTCACAAAACCTACCCTTGTATTTTATATTATTTTGTATGTATTTGCAATGTACACTCTTTCCAAAGTGAGCTTTTTCAACTCGATACTATGTATAATTATATGATACTGTACATATTTGTATTTGCACTTTTCCCAATAACTGAGCCAGAAATGCAAACCTGCATTCAGATATGAACCTTTAGGCTATGTTTAGTTTGATAGAATAAGAGAGAGAAAAAAAGTTTGAGGAAAAGTTTTTAACAATTTTATACTTTTAATTTCCTTAAGAATTTTCCTCAACTCTCTTCTGTTTTTCTCTTATTTTCTATCAAACCAAATGCAGCCTTGGTGATCTTATGACATTCAAAATCCCTAATTTTTTTTATTTAGATATAAGCGTGTATATTTTTAAATATCTTCAGATTGGATGGAGCTGGATCAAAGCAAACACAGCCTAATGAATTGGATTCGATCTAAAGTTAGGACAAACAAATATCATTTGCAGCGCTGACTTTTACTGAATGTTGATCTAAGTAAACAAATGAGGTCCTCTAGCCTATATGTGATTAAAGGAAAATTTAACAGCATTGATTATTACACGCCATGATTATGCAGGTGGAGGAACTCTTAAGAGAATATGATAATGTCTGCACTCTCAGAGTTCGTATGCCAATTTCATCTGATCTCAACAACCCACGAAATTTTATCACGAAGATCACACGCTACAACAAAGTGGTCAACATTCCTAACAGCATGACAGTGCTAGACGAGCTCTTACCTATCTCCATCGAAATGGCAAAGAGAAATTGCAGAGGGATCTGGAACTTCACTAACCCAGGTGTGGTGAGCCACAATGAGATTCTAGAGATGTATAGAAACTACATAGACCCAGAATTCAAATGGGTGAACTTCAGCTTGGACGAACAAGCCAAGGTGATTGTGGCTCCTAGGAGCAACAACGAGTTGGATGCTTCAAAGCTACAAAAGGAGTTCCCAGGATTGTTATCTATCAAAGATTCAATCATTAAGTATGTCTTTGAACCCAACAAGAGAACTTGAATCTTCATGATAGCTTTTGTTAAACAAGGAACGACAGAAGCTAGTAATGTTTCTGAGCAATGGTGATGGATGTAATTGTAGGCAGTGCTATTCTTTTGTGATTTTATTTTTCTTCCTCTATTCTGGGTTAGTGTTGTTTGATAAGTTCATTAATAATTCTCATTTTTATTTTTTTTTTCAATTTATATATTTATTGTTTTGTAACTTGTAAGGTCAGTCTGATTTTTTTGTATAACTGTAAACAACGAATTGCTTAATTACCTTTGAACATTGTGCTTTATGGTCCTTTTAATGTAAGGAACTTTCTCTCAACTCTCTGTTTCTCTTAAGTTTTTATCAAACCAAACAGAGCCCAATGGAAATGTTGGCGAATAGAAATTTCTGCAGCTAACTTGTTGATTGTGTTTTTTTTTTTTTTCCTTCTTTTCACCAGACGTTGTCAAGGTTAAAAGCTTAGCTACCCTGAAATGGTTGAAATGCACATATATGTCTCACGTATGTTTTTAGATGAGCAATTATTTATTATATAATAATTATTCAATAAGTATTAATAACTACTTTTGAAGCCTTGATTTGCTATTTGAGATCTGAAAATTGTAAGGTAATGGTTCTTTAATTACCTGTGAAAGGTATGGCATTGCAGATTTAGACCTCTAAATTAGATAGTCGAATGGCTCTTCTCATACCAAGTTTGCATTTTCAGGGCTAGAGCTAACTATTGAAACTATGGAGAAATCCCATTTTATAGGTAAAATGTTTTCTATTGCCAAATATTTATTAACAGACGAGGACAGTCTTTATATAAACAAGGGTGTGCAAATAAAAGGGTTCTTTTGTCACATGTTGGATGATTAATTACCATGCTGAGTTTTATCAAGGGGTGAAAATTGGGGGGGCATGGCTTCAGAATTTGTTAAAACTTGAAGGGAATTCAGACCAAAAAGTCAAAAATCAAGACCTAATCCCGCATAATTTCTTCAAATCAGCTACAAATTTTGTTTGTATATATAACAAAGCCCGATTGAAAGATAATAATGTAAAACATGAGCAGAAAGACTTTAGATCCTGTTTGGTTCATGGGAATAGGAGTCTGGAATCAGAATTAGAATGGCCCATTCTGATTTTAACTATTTGGTTGGGCGGAACCGGAATCTCATTCTCATTCCTTTTGGAATGACGTTTCCCCATTTAAGGGAATGACCATTCCCTGTCTCTCCCTTTGAATGAAATCTCATTCCTGTTTATTCCAATTTCTATTCCCATTCTTGTCTAAACCAACAGACTATGGGAATAGGCCATTCTGATTCTGATTCCGATTCCAACTGCGAACCAACTGACCCTTATTTTAAACCCAATCAACCCATGCGCGTGAAAAGCTCTTGCTGGAACATGTATTGCACTTTGGGCTGCAACTAGGGTTGGGTTAGCATGAACAACGTACTTTGGGTTGGGTCATGTTAAAGTTGGTTAGGGTTGAAAAGTATTAATTAACCTGATTTAACATCAGGTTGAGGTCTTGACCAACCTGAACCCGATTTAACTTCATATTTGTAAGTATAATTATAAATATTAGAAATTTATTTGTGTGTAAATTTAAATGTGTATATATGTGTATGCATGCATCTATATTACATATGTATTTATGAGCAAATTGTTGAAGCCTCCCTTGAAGTTTGGTAGTTTCAATCACCTGCCATGAACTTTCTGACACAGTTGCAATTAGACCCCCTCTTTTAAAATTCTCTAACAAGAGGCACAAAATGTCCAAAATACTCATATAGTTACTTTTGACCAAAATGTTTATTTTCTAAATTTTTTATTCATATCAATCACTACCTCAAACCCTTTCAATCTCTTTTCCAAAATTAATTTATTTTCTAAGGCCATGTTTGGGTCACTGCTTAATTCTTGCTCATTCTAGGCAAGAATGAATAACATAAGAGTGTTTGGCTACAAAATTCCTGCCAAGGGCCACATTCATTTTAGAATGAAAAATCAGCCCCATTGCACAAAAATTGACTACCTTGCAGCATGAAAAATAATCATGCCCCATCTTGCTCATTTCATTCCTTGAGGAAACTTTACCTATAAAACTGTTGCCATGGATGTTTACTTTTGTGAAAGCACTTTTGTAAAAATAATTTTACGAAAGCACTTTTATAAAAATACTTTTACATTAAAACGCTTTTATTAAAGCACTTTTACGAAAGTACTTTTACATTAAAACGCTTTTATGAAAGCACTTTTAGGAAAGAACTTTTATAGAAGCACTTTTACGAAAATACTTTTATAAAAGCACTTTTACTGAAGTACTTTTATGAAAACACTTTTATGGAAGTACTTTTAAGAAAGCACTTTTATGAAAGTACTTTTATGAAAGCACTTTTATAAAAGTACATTACTAAAGTACTTTTACGAAAATACTTTTATAAAAACACTTTTACGAAAGTACTTTTATGAAAACACTTTTACAAAGGCACTTTTATGAAAGCACTTTTATAAAAGTACTTTTACAAAAGCACTTTTATGAAAATACTTTTACAAAACCACTTTTACAAAAGTACATTTGTAAAAGCACTTTTACGAAAGTACTTTTATGAAAGCATTTTTATAAAATCGCTTTCACAAAAGTATTTTTATAAAAGCACTTTTACGAAAGTACTTTTACGAAAGCACTTTTATGGAAGTACTTTTTGGAAGTACTTTTATAGAAACACTTTTATGGAAGTACTTTTATAGAAACACTTTTATGGAAGTACTTTTACAAAAGCACTTTTACGAAAGTACTTTTATGGAAGTACTTTTATGAAATCACTTTTATGAAAGCACTTTTACGAAAGTACAAAAGTACTTTTATAAAAGAACTTGTATAAAAGCATTTTTATGAAATTACTTTTATAAAAGCACTTTACATAAGTATTTTTGCAAAACATCTATTCCAATTGGTAAACATTGACTATTGGAGACCTAGGCTAGCGATTTATGAATTCCGACACAATTTTTATTTTTTGAAGAATGAAAATGAGCAACATAGGACACTTGTCAGTCTGAAAAGAATTCAATTTTAGGAAAAAAGTGTTTGGTTCATAGCAATATTTTTTCATTGCAACTTCACCTTTGAAAAATTGATATGAAGGGTAAATTTAGGCCATGTTTGGTTCAATTCTCATTCTTTCTCATTCTTACCCAAGAATGAAAAAGAATGAGAAAGAATGAGAATTTTTTCATTGTGCCTATTTTTACCCATTCTTTTCCATTTTAAAATTTCATCTCTGGTAAGAATGAGAAAGAATGAGAATTGAACCAAACATGGCCTAAATTTACCCTTCATATCAAATTTTCAAAGGTGAAGTTGCAACTTTAAACTCTTATTATTATTATTTTTTTCTGTAGAAACCTATCTCATTAGTAATTGCATGGGTATTTGGACATTTTATACATTTTTGTTAGATATTCTAAGAGAGGGGGGTCTACTTGCAACTATGTCAGAAAGTTCATATGAGGTGATTGCAATTATCAAACTTTACGGAAGATTTTAACTATGGTTTAAAGTATTAATATACCCAAACATATTAGTAGGCCTGTAGACATGTAAACAGGTGTATCGGATACCTAAAGATATGATACATACATACATACACTTTATTATGTGGATGCATTGCTCAAGGTAGACAAAATGGGAAGTAAAGCAGTTAGGGGCAAAGGGAGAGGAGGAAGAAGTATAGTTTCTAGACGTTAAGAGCCTTGAGTTTTGATGTTTGATGCCTTCGTTTTGAAGTCTCCAGTCTTCTGAGCTTTTGTACTTCCCATGGTTGGTTTTTGTTGCTAGTAGTAGTTGTTCCTTCTGTGTTGTGGTTCTGTTTTGTTGCAGTAGTGAGTGAGCCTGTCTTTGTATTCTGTTTGTGGTTTTCTTGGGTGTGGCCTAAATCTTGAGTTGTAGTTTCCTTCTTTCCTTCTTTTTTTAATAAGTTTTTTAATTAATAAAATACATACATACATAGGAGTGGAGCCCCCCCCCCTCCCCCAAACTTTTCCCATCCCTAGACCTATAAATAGGGGTAGTTCATCTCGTACACCCACAATCAGGTTGGGCTAATACTTGGCCCCCCAAAGCTTTTCAAATAAATGTTAGGGAAAATTCCCGATTAGTACCTTGTACTTTGGGCCTAATGCCACTTTGGTCCCCGAACTTTAAAATGCGACAATTCAGTACCCAAACTTTTAAAACGTGACAATCTGGTACCTGCCATAAACTAGTTGTTAACCAGCCATTAAGTGGTATTCGAAAAACACATAAATGCCCTTCAAGTGTTATTTAATTTTCTTTATCAACCATCTAAATGTTGACAAAAACTTAGTAGTTTCAAATCTTTGCCTTTTCCATTCAAGAAAGTTGGGGTCACCAGAATGCCCACTCAAATGTGACCCCAACTTTCTTAAATGGAAAAGGCAAAGATTTGGGACGGTTAATTTTTTGTCAACGTTTAGATATTTGATAAAGAAAATTAAATAACACTTGAAGGGTATTTATATCTTTTTTGAAGACCACTTAACGGCTGATTAACAACTAGTTAATGACAAGTATTAAATTGTCATGTTTTAGAAGTTTGGGTATTGAATTGTCGCATTTTAAAGTTCGATGACCAAATTGGCACTAGACTCAAAATACATGATACTAATCAGGAATTTTCCCTAAATGTTATTGAGTCAGAAGTCACAATAATACTTATTTATCTAAATTATTATCTAATTTGATTTCTTGAAATCCCAATTTTAACTTTAACGTATTCCATTGTTTTTTTCCATTGTCAATCCAATTTATTTGAATTGAATTTTCAATTAGGGCTTGAATTCAAATGACTTAATTACTTTATTGGACAATGCCTCGATCTTAACACAAGCCGACCAAAATCAAATAGAGTCATATTTTTCAACCTTATCCTTAAGAGAAGCTTCCAATGAACTTTTTGATTGGATTTTACATGGAGAATATATCTCACAAGTGCACTGTAGAAAATTTTGCCTAGTCTCCTTTTTTCCGTTTTCCCTCATCGCCCCCAAGAGAAAAATCCCGACTCTGCTACTGTACATACAAACATATTTGTATACATGTATTGACCAATCTAAGCCCAAGCACAATCTAAGTGCATAAAAAAATTCAAAGCTAGTTGGACAAATCAAGCTTGACTTTAAGATTAAGCCTTAGGCCCAATACATAAGGTTCGGCCTACATTGAGCACAAACCTGATCGAACTAGTACAACTTGCACCCTATGGTTCAATAATTTGAGTAAAATGGACATCAAAAAATAAAAAAATATAGAAAGATTTGACATATCTCAAATACTGTCATATTAAACAAACATGTAGTAAACAAGAATCATTTCTACAATTAATTATGAAATAAAATATTTAAAATTTTTCAAAAAATTAGATTGTTTTCCATTTCAAGTCAAATAAGTTAACACATGATTTCATAATTATATAATAAAGGGTTTCTAGCCAATATGAGCACTATTCGCCCCTAATATCAATAAAAATAATCTTTTAATTATAATTTTTAAAAACAGAACTTTTTTGATAAAATTTAAAATAAGGGCAAGAAATGGACAAAAACAATATTCATTGTCTCCAAACTCGTGACGAGAGCATGGTGGCGGAGACAACCCCTCCATCTTTGACCTCCATTTTCTCTCTTTCTCTTTGGCCCTTCCTCCTCTTCTTCTGGTCTTTGATCCTGTTTGTCGTCTTTTGGCGATGGACATCTTTCAACATTGACGTTCCCTATACATCTGAGTGAAGTTCCTTTGGCAGACAAATTTTCCATCTATTTTTAACGGTCAAATGTTCCAGCAAGTAAATTAACCCAAAATTTTCCCCAATAAAAAAAAATTGTGCACAGAAGCCCTTCATTCATTTTTTTAAGAATCAAAAGTCCTTTCAAAGAAAGAAATTATTTTCCAAATTAAATAAATATTATATTCTTTACCACCTCCAAATTTATGCCACTAAGAAGATATTTTCATCCTTAGACCCATGCAAGCTGTTAGTTTCAGAGAATTCTTTACATGCTATCCAAGGTTTTAGTTATACAACCAGCCAATGACCTTTTTTGAACACAATATTTTATATATTTTTCAACCCAAAACATAGTTAATTAATGATTAATGTAAGCATGACATGACAGTCATACAGTGACATACCGATATGGATGTCATCTCTTTGACGATGACCGTCACTGTTTTCAAAATCGGATCGGACCGGATGGTCGGACCTGAAAAACTGGGAACCGGTCACGGTTCCATTTTGTTCCAAAATCGCTTTTTTCTTTAAAACCATTGATTTTGGTCAGTAAATCGCTGAACCTGTGACTACTTCCAGTGACAATTGTTCGGTTAACCATTTGAACAGTTTTGACCGTTTTTCAATTTTTTAATTTTTTTGTCAAAACGAGTTGGCCGTTCGGGTCAAACGGTCAGACCGTTCGAACTGGTAACTGGACCCCTGACCGATTCGTTTTTAAAAACCATGATAACCATAATCACCATACACTCAATGTTCACATATCACGGTTCAAAAAATTAACCATGAAAAGAATAACCTCTTTTGCAATGTGTGGTTTAAAGAAAAAAAGAAAATTGTCATTTTATTGGTATATATGGTTTTGAAACCATGCATATACCACCCTTTTTTGGAACTATGAACCAAACACCACCTAAGAATCCAACTCCAATAACTAATAACCATTGAAATTTTGTAAAATTGAGGCAATAAGTGGAATCCGTTGATCCATGGCACCCTTCCAAAATTAAGTTTCAACCGAATTACTATGAAAGGACTAAATTAAAGTATCCTCAAAACCAAAGAAGCCCCACCATTTTTGTCAATAAATTAAAGGGGTAATTTTCCAATAATTTCCTTGGGTAGACCAAGTCATAGATCGTCTAACAACACCTTATAGCCTCCTATATAAATCCCTAGCTTGAGATCTCCTTCATTCTTTGATTATTATTAGAAGCCCTTGCTCCTCTGAAACTAAATTTCATAAAAGATGGTGAAGCTTAACATGAAGACCCCAATGTGTGCCATTTTGTTCACGATGTCACTCTTCTTCTTCTTCTATGCTTGCACAGCGCATGAGGCGGAAGGGGAAAAGGAAAAGGACCACCCTCCTGCTCTAACTCCATCTTCCGTGGAAGCTCTATTGGGTGCTAGCAACCCAGATGTTAAAGATGCAAATTACAAGGTTGGTATACCACTATACAGGAGAAGGGACAATCCTGATGTTCTTATACCTGAAGACAAAGTGTTTGTTGCTGGCGCAAGTCGTGATAGCAATGGTAAGGTCATTGTAAAGACAACTGAACATCAGGATTGATATTGATGTGGAAAATGAAGAATGAGTAATGCATTGTAATATGTGGCTACTTGTGTTAATTTGTGTATAGATCAAGAATAAGTAACTTGTTAAAGTCTGTGTTGTAAGGTTTATGTAAAGGCAAGTTAACCGTGGGCTTCGTTTTTCTTCCTCGTATTCATGTGGAAATGAAGAATCACCAACTTTGTAGCTACTTATGTTTGTATATGCATCAACAAAAGTAACTTATTAAAATATATCTATTTGCCAATCCAATGATTTTTTATTTTATCATTGTAGAAAGTCTGTGGTGAAAAATGTTCCCAAGATCCTAAGGGCAAGACTGTTATTAAATCAGGTATTTTTTTCTTAATAATAGATTCTACTAATTAAATCTAAATTCTATTCTTTTAACAATATTCATGTTTTTTTTTTTAACTCTATGGGAATACAACTATTCTTTCATTTAGGTGACCATAATAAATTCAAGCATTATAAGTAATACAAAAACAATTCGGTCAAATGGATCACCCCATACTTTGACCTTAACGAAAACCTCCCCTATTGTTTTGAAAAAAGGTTTAAATACCTTTCCTTTGTTAGCATTCTAAATTAAAAATATTGTTGTAATGCATAAATTTTACTTCAGTTCGATCAACCGTTTTATACTACTTTATCCAAAAAGAGTAAGGAAAATTAGGTGCACCGTTTGGCAAATCTTTTTTAAAAGATCTTCCGACAGACCTGATAACCAAAAGACGATGTGAGATTTTGCATTAAGATCTTAGCAGTTTAAAAACCATTTGATTAAGGCACGTCTTCCCGTGCGTTTTTCCGCACAAAGAGCAACTTGGATTGTGATTGGATAAACTAGACATAACCCCTGAAATAATACTTTGTGGATGCATTGGCCATGAATATAGGAGATCTCGGGTGAGATTATACACTTGAGAAGATTGAAGAGGCTAAAGCTGCATTTGGCATTCCTTATTTTAAGGACTAGTCTCCTTTTTGCTATTAAAAACTCAGGATTCATAGGGGCATTTTAACTACAAAAAAGAGAAAAATCCTTTTAATAAGGAATGCCAAATGCAGCCTAAATCTGAATAAACCAAAATGAAGTTACATAGGCCTCTACGGGAGACTTAATTATCCTAAAGATCTAAGATGTAAGATGCCAGCCGGTTGTGGTCAAACCGTCAAAATCTTCTAAGTCTAGGCAACCAGATCCTCAAAGAACAAGGTCTTCCTCTAAACAATCCGATGATGATGAAGTCAATCAACCCGATATGAAAGGAACCATAGTCAATCATGCTACTGATTCCAGAGTTCCCATCTATACCCCACAAGGGGGTGCCCCACAGCACATCTCTGCCATGTATTGGGAACATCTCCTGATGATGACATTATCATTTCTGATACAATTATTGGGAGATGTTTTCAATACACGGCGAGAATGTGCTATAGGACGTTGTGGGGCACATATCTGAACTCCAGATTCCACACTTTGCAAGAGTAATGAATTGGTGGTTAGTTACCAAACCAATAAGATGTCCAGAATTCACAGGGATGATTGGGGAGGTAAGACAGCCAAGTAAACCGAATGTTGAAGGGGACTCATTCTGCTGCAGTTGGTATGCGCAAACGGACTAGTGATTTAGTTAGATGTAGGGCCCTCATAAAGGCCCATATTGAAGCAGTAGAAGGTTTCTCTATTGGGTCCGGTAGGTCCAATTTGAAACAACTGGCCCAGTCCTCTAAGGCTGTAAGGGCTAGGGAGGAGAAACCACAAAGATGCCATCACCCCAACCATAAGTGGCCTGGTGTAGAACTATCAGGGGGTGGGGAGTCCCTCTACAGTTCCGAGGCTGAAAAAGCTCCTCCATAGGTTGTGTTTGGATGCAACGTCAATTTATTTGCATTGGTCAAAATCATGGTAGTGCAAATGATTTTGATGCAAATTATGATTTATTTTTATTCAAAATTTACCTTATTTTGTTTGATTGCAGTATAGAGAAACGTGAGACTTGAAACAAAATAAAGTAAAACCCAAAACAAAATTAAAGCAGGATTTGCATTTTTTTCATTTGCACTTCCATACATTTGTACTAGTGCAAATAAAGTTGCACTGCAACCAAACACAGCCATAGGTTCACGCTTGTGTTCTTTATTTCTGAAACAAAGTGCCAAAAGCCTAAAATAGAGAAATTCACTAAGCAATTTAGAAGCTATTTGATTCATGTAATCAGAACGATGAGACGATCAGGTGATATATATTTTCTTGTGGGTGGGACAAGAGCATTAATGTTGAACTTGTTAAGGAAGATTGGAACTTAATTTTCTGTACTTAGAAGTTAGAATCTCCTCTATTTTTGAAAAACCGGGAGTGAACCTGGGTTTTCAGGGCCAAAATTTAACTTGGTCCAACAAACGAAGCCAAGATAATTTGGTTCAGCAGCATTTAGATAGAGTTCTCGTCTCTCATGATTGGGCGGCCCAATTCACCGTGGCCCATGTCACACATCTGCCTAGCTATTCTTATCTTGCATTTTCTTCACAATGCAACAAGAGATCGGACCTCTGGATTTGATACCCATTGGTTGAAGGAACCTGGTTTCTTGAATATCTTTGCTTCAGAATGGAACCAAATAGATGGGCCCATATGGAATTGTTGCAAGCTTGTTTTGAAACAGTTGAGGAGAAACTATAAGGAGACAAGTGAAAGCCTCAGCAATTCTACTCAATAACTAGAAACAGAACTTGTTAATGATCAAAGTGGGACCAGACCTATTCATGGCTCAGGCTCAAACTTGACTTTCACCAAAATATGAATGGGCCTGACCCGAAGCCCGAGCCCAAAATAATGTAAAGTTAGGCCTAAAGCCCAGTCCATATACGGCTCTAAATGGAAGTGATGATGAATTAGTTCTTAGATGAGAGATTGAACTAAAGCTTGAGCAGCAAGATCTTTTCTAGAAAATTAGAGCCAAATCGCACAGGCTCATAGAGAGTGATAGAAGCACATGTTTCTACCACATAATGGCATCGAACAGGTGGTGAAGAAACAGCATCGTTTGGCTGAAAGATGCCCACGTCATCGCAGAAACAGAAGTGATACAATTACAAACTTTTTTAATAATCTGTTTAGTTTACATCTTCGCCAGATTTGTCTGATTTTGTTGGGGTTACATCCCGTATTACTAAGGAGGAAAATGCTAAGCTTTGTGGGCTCAAGAACCCAAGTCGGATGGCCATCATGCAATAACCCGTGTTTCAGAAGTGTATATTTTGAAGGAGTAATATGTAGAGGATAAAACCTTATATTTTATATTATTTTGTATGTATTTATATTCCTTTCAAACTGAGCCTTAAGGACCCACAAAAGATAGGAGGACATTAATGGCACTCATATTTGCCTCGTTGACGTTACTCAGGCCCATGTAGGGTGTCAATTGGACTGGATTTGGTTCAATCCAATCCAGTCCAATATGAGTCCATTATAAATGGACTAGGTCCAATCCAATCGAATGAATGTTTTAGACCAATTTGAACCGATCCAATTTATGTCTGGACCATCTAATCTGTTCAAATTCATTTTGATTTAGATTGGTTTCAACCCAAATCCAGTTCATTGACACATATATTCTTATGTTATATTCATGGACTAGATATTGGCTTAATCCAACCCAATTCAATATAAATTTGTTACAGACGGACCAGGTCCAATCCAATCTAATAAATATTTTGGACTGGATTAATCCAATCCAATATGTCTTATTAATCCATCCAAATTGATTTTTGGACTGGACGGGGTTTAATCCAAAACCGGTCCATTGACACCCTTAACCCCATCAGCTTAAGTAATGTACTATGTAAAGTGATAGCGAAGATTATTGTTCAAAGGCTGAATTGAAGCCTGTTCTCCCCTCAGGTGTATTTCCATTCCAAAGTGCATTAATGCCAGGATGTCACACATCAGACAACAGTATTATCGCACATGAAATCCTACATTTTATGAGTAAGAAAAGCAGGAAAACTTATTTCTCTGCATTAAAACTAAATCTCTCAAAAGTGTATGGCTGAGTGAAATGGGATTTCCTGATGCAAGTTCTCTCTTCTCTTGGGTTTTCCCCACATTTTTGTACTTTCATCTACAATTGCATATCAACCGCTACAATGTATTCTTGTGAATGGTGTTCCTAGAAAATATTTCCACCTGACTAGAGGCTTGAGACAAGGATGTCCTTTGTCTGCATACTTTGTTCTTTGTACGAAGGCTTTATCTCATATTCTCTCTCTAAAGCTTACAAAAAATGATTTACATGGTTTTTCTTCCGGCCAAATGGGTGTGAAGATTAATCATCCGCCATTCGCAAATGACCTTCTTATCTTCGTCAAGTGCTACATGTCTAAGGTCTCCTATCTTTTTGAGAAGTTGAATTCATTCTGCAGTTGGTTAGGCCGGTCAACAAATAAATTATCAAAATCTGACAATTCATTTTAGCAAAAATGCTTGTAAAAGGGTGTGGTAAGGAAGTCCAAGCTTTTGGGGGAGTGAAAGTTATGACCCAAAAGGAGAAATGTTTGAGTAGTCTCATGTTCTTCTACCATTCTAAAATTCTCAAGCTAGCTAGAAGGTTGGTTCTGCTAAATTCCACACTTGAAAGCATATCTATATATTTACTACATGCAAACTCAATTCTCCCCAAAACAACATGTGAAAGCATCAACTCTCTCTATAGAAGGTTTTGGTGGGGTGATAATGATAATAGCAGAAAATTCCTTCTAAAGTGTTGGGATCAGATTTTAAAGTCAAAAGACCTTGGTGGCTTGGGGTTTTGTGACACTTCAAAGAAAAATTTAGCAATCATTCTCAATCTCTATTGGAAGTTTGTGGTGGAACCGTTGTCTTTGTGGGTCCAAGTATTGCAAGAGAAGTACTCTTGAAATATATGGCAAGCTAAAGTCACGAATGGAGGACTGACTGAGGACGATGCACGTGGGATCCAGTATCCTCACGATGGTGCCCTGGTAGTAAAGCTGTGGATCAATGACTTCGAAGTAAAGCGGATATTGGTAGATTCAGGTATCTCAGCCGACATACTCTTCAATGAGACGTTCGATAAATTACAGCTACAGCAGAGAGACCTGAAACCGACAGACACCCCTTTAGTAGCGTTCAACGGCGAGGAGGTCAGACCTCTTGGGCGAGTCATAGTACCTGTAGAAGCCGACATGTGGCCAAACATCATGCGGTTTGAGTACACCTTCCTGGTAGTCGCGACTCCTTCCCCCTACAATGCCATAGTAGGTCGGCCCATTACGCATGTTCTACGTGAGGTAGTATCCACTTACTATCTGGCAATGAAGTTCCCGACTGATTACAGGGTGGGAGTCTTGCGAGGTGACCAGCTCGAATCGCACAAATGCTACGTAGCTCATCTTAAAGGGAAGGCAAAGCTAGCAGAAGATGTCGAGCTCGAGCGACCTGCGGAGTACACCGATGAGTGAGCTACCCCGACAGAGGAGACGGTCCACATACCGATCTCTGTTGATGAACCAACCAAGACTCTCTAGATCGATGCCTCGACCAACGAACCACTCCGCTCCCAGCTAGTAAGTTTCTTACTTGAAAACTTAGATATTTTTGCTTGGTTTGTGGCAGAAATGCCCGGAATTGATTCAAAAGTTATAACTCACAAATTGAACACCGACCCTTTAGTCAGGCCAGTAAGGCAGAAGAAGCACAATCTCGACCCGAAACATTGGAGGGTAGTCGATGAAGAGGTTGGGAAGCTCCTAGCAGCAAACTTCATCAGGGAAGTCCATTACCCGAGCTGGGTGGCTAATCCAGTTCTGGTGAAAAAGGACAATGGCAAGTGGTGCATGTGCGTCGATTACACTGACCTGAATAGATCCTGCCCGAAAGATTGCTTCCCGCTACCCAAGATCGACCGCCTAGTGGACGTGACCTTAGGGCATGAGTTGCTAAGCTTCCTGGACGCTTATTCCGGTTACAACCAGATTATGATGGACCCTGCTGACGAAGAGAATACCACCTTCATAACCGAGCTCGGGTTAAACTATTACAAGGTCATGCCCTTCGGATTAAAAAATGCCGGGGCAACCTTTCAGCGCCTTGTAAATAAGATTTTTGAGCCATTAATCGGCAATAAAATAGAGTGTTATGTTGATGACATGGTCGTGAAGACCCAGTTTTCGAATTTTTATTGAATGATTTAAAAAGTGTTTTCCAAATTTTGCAAAAATATAACATGAACTTAAATCCAAACAAGTGTGTCTTTGGAATCACCTCAGGAAAATTCCTAGACTATATAGTTAACCAACGTGGCATCGAGGCCAGCCTAGATAAAATAAAAGCCATCCTAGATATGAGACCACCCTGCAAAATAAAAGAGGTTCAGAAGCTGACTGGCCGGATAGTCGCCCTGAGACGCTTAATGTCCAAGTCGGTAGATCGCTGCCTACCCTTTTTTAAAGCCATAAAAAGGAGTAAGGACTTCAAATGGACTGATGAATGCCAGCTCGCCTTCGACGAGCTGAAAAGATACTTAGGTACCGCCCTAGTTTTAACTCGACCCAAGGAAGGGGTCGTATTAAAGCTATACCTCTCTACGAGCAACGACGTGGTTAGCTCGATACTAATCAAACAAGTAGATCGGGTCCAACGACCCATCTACTATGTTAGTAAAATTTTGCAGGATGCAGAAACCAGGTACACGGAGATCGAGAAATTAGCATACGTGCTAATCATAGCAGCTCGCAAGCTTCGCCCATACTTCCAAGCCCACACTATCGTCATCCTCACCAACAAACCTCTGAGGCAGATTCTGCTCAAACCCGAGGTGTCTGGCAGATTGACGAAGTGGTTCATTGAACTGAGCGAGTACGATATCCGGTATGAGCCTCGGACGGCAACCAAAGCCCAAGCCTTGGCCGATTTTGTAGCAGAATGGACATTCAGTACCACAAACCTCGAGCCAGCCGAGCTCAAACACACGACGGAAGCTTCAAACAGTGCAGCGCCATTCCCGGTTAGAGAAAGACCAACCTGGGACGAGGAGCCCTAGATCCTCCACGTCAATAGCTCGTCCAACCAGCAGGGAAGCAGTGCAGGACTGATTTGGTACGGCCCAAGCGAGGTGAAACTGGAATATGCACTCCAGTTCGGATTTGCGACATCAAATAGCGAGGCAGAATATGAAGCATTGGTCGCTGGGTTAACCCTAGCAAGGGAAATGAAGGCAAAACACCTCATCATATGCAACGATTTGCAACTAGTGGTCAACCAAGTCACTAGTGAGTACAAAGCCCGTGACTCCACTATGGCAGCTTATTTGGCTAAAGTTAGAGAGATCCTATGCGAATTCATCTCCTACTTCATCAAACAAATTCCGAGGTCTGAGAATGCTGAGGCCGACGCCTTGTCTCGACTAGCCAGTATGAGCAGTAACACCATGCGGACCGTGTACATATAGGATTTACCTCGGCCTAGCATTCTCGGGGGGGGGAGGCAGAAGAGGTTGCTCCCGTATGACAAGCGGAACCGAGCTAGATCGACCCACTCGTAAGTTATCTACTTCACGGGACCCTACCTATAGAACGCAATGTGGCCTGAAGGGTAGAGCACCGGTCAGCTAAGTACGTCCTTATAGATGGACAACTGTACAGAAGATCTTTCACGCTCCCCTACCCATGCCGCTTGCGACCCTCAGAAGCCAAGCATGTACTCCGCGACACCCATAAAGGCTTGTGCGGCGGACACTTGGGGGGCAGAGCTCTTGTACAGAAAGCATTACGGCAAGGCTATTACTGGCCCATAATGAGGGCAGATGCACTCGAGCTCGTCAAGAAGTGTGACAGGTGTTAGAGGCACACCAACATTCACTATCGACCTGCAGCTGACCTAAAATACCTCACTAGCCCATGACCCTTTGCGCAGTGGGGAATCGACATCCTTAGCCCTTTCCCGCCAGCAACAGGACAAAAGTGGTTCTTGGTCATAGCAGTAGACTACTTTACGAAGAGGGTGGAAGTCGAACCTTTGGTAACGATCACAACCCACAACATACAAAATTTCTTATGGAAAAACATAGTATGTCATTTCAGGCTACCTCGGGTGCTGATATCTGACAATAAGAAGCAATTCGAGGATATCAAGTTTCAAAACTGGTGTGCCGAAATGAGAATTCAACAAAATTTCATCTCGGTGGCACACCCCCAGGCGAACGAGCAAGTAGAAGTAACTAATAGGGCAATACTTCACGGATTAAAGGCTCGCTTAACCCAAACCAAGGAATTGTGGGTGGACGAAATGCCTAGTGTCCTTTGGGCCTACCGAACCACTATCAAAACTACTACAGGTGAAACCCCCTTCAACCTTACATATGGCATAGAGGCGGCGATCCCCGTAGAAATCGAGGTACCCATGTTACGATTGGGGGCTTACGATGAGGAGGTGAATGATGACGAGCTCCGTACCAACCTAGATATGGTAGAAGAGGAACGATACTTGGCTTACATTCGAACCGCAACTTACTAACAAAGAGTAGCTCGGTACTATAACGCCCGGGTCAGAAAATGACACTTCGGCGTCGGTGACCTAGTTCTTCGGAAGGTTATGGTACTTGAGCCTGACGTTGGTAAGCTTGGACCGAATTGGGAAGGTCTATACCGAGTAAGACGGGTGTTCAGGGAAAGCACGTATGAGCTCGAGACTTTGGAAGGGAAGCAGGTACCTAGAGCATGGAATATCAACAACCTGAGAAGGTACTACTTGTGACCACCAAACTGGTCGAAAAGGACAACCGAACTGGAGAGAGAACCGCGAGTCACTCCCAAAAGCATAAGGGCCATGGCGCCGAACTGACATAAGACCTCGACACTGCGATAAGTCCAAGTCGCCTCTTTGGCATAGACAAACAAGTCCTAGTCGCCTCTTCGGCATAGGCAGACAAGTCCTAGTCGCCTCTTCGGCATAGGCAGACAAGTCCTAGTCGCCTTTCCGGCATAGGTAGACAAGTCCTAGTCACCTCTTCGGCATAGGCAGACCGGTTTTAGACGCCTCTGAGGCATAGACACCTCGGGTGCAAACCCTACGATGTCTAATTCACCTCGGCGTACAACAACAGGTTAATCCCACTTGGGGTCAGGCCCGTTAGCTCGACACCAAGGGATAACCGACACCTAAGCGAGTAGCCCGTGTGCAGACAGGTTGGGTATATACCCTACAGTGTCCGCCCACCTCGGCGTACAATGATACTAAGTTATTCCTACTTGGAGTCCAGCTCGTTAGCTCGACAATTTGGGGTAACCTACACTTAGAAAAAAAGTTCACTCCTATTTGGTTTAATTCGCTAGTTCGGGAGTAATATACACTTAGAAAAAATTTTGCACACAAAGATTGCAAAAACACTTGTATTTCATTAATATGGAATTTTGAGTACAAAAAAAAATTACAATGGACCGAGCTCGGAGGCTCTGAGTATTGAGTATCACCGAAGGGGGTCCAAGAAAAGAGGCATTTAGTCACTTCGGGGCTCCTCATCCTTACTAGAGTCTTCGACAGGAGGATTTGTCTCCATGCGGTCCTTGCCAGCACCGGTCTCCTCATCCTCGTCGAGCAGGTTATCGTCACTTTCTGCTTCGGAGTCCGGATCTTGGGCAACTTCAACGACAATTTCCTCTGTGATCTTCGATGTGGTTATGGCACTAAGGTCGAGCTGGGGAAATTCACGTCGAGTCAACCACCTACTGAGTTTGAATCCTTTGTAGTAACCCGCTATCCCTACCTGAATCAGCCTTTCCCGAAGCTCTGCTTAGGACTTGTTCACCTAGACAACCTTAGCCTTGGCCTCCTCCATCGCTTGAAGAAATAGCTCGATTTGTTCCTTCACATGCGCCTCGGGGTTCTCCACCTCCCTCTTCAATGCCGCCTCACGCTCTTCGAGGTTCTTCTTCTCCGACATCAACAGAATGAGTAGCTCCTTCTTAGCTCACGCATCGTTCTTCAGTTGGTTATTTTCGTTGTGAGCTAAGTTCAGTTCGGCGTGGGCTTTCTAGGAAGACTCCTCGGCTCCGAGGGCCCGCTTCAAGTTCACCTCGGATTGATAAGCCAAGGCGTGGATGGAAGAATTCACCTGCCAAGAGAAGGAAACAAGCATCAGTATAAAAAAATCCAAGTACAAGATAGTTTGAAAAGACAAGTCCGAGAACTTACCACCATATAGTGAGTAGCCGCTCGGGCCCCAAGCTGAGCAACTGGCAATTCGGCCCAACAAGTGACCTCCTCAGTGAATATCGCGCCCTTGCTCTTGAGAAGGCCGAATTTTGGAGTCAAAATACTCCGAACTGTGTCGTTGATGCCCGAAGAAGTGGTGGCTCAGGAACGGAAGCCATTGGCAGTTGATGGCTGCTCGGGCTCAGGAACGACAGCTGGTGGGTGCTCAACATGAGCCTTCTTGGAGGCTCTCTTCTTCTTCTTCCCCTTCTTCATTCTCCCGAAGAGCTCGTTGGCGGGGATGTCGTCCATGACAGTTGCGACAAAAAATGAGCTGTTAGATATAGTACCGAAGTAAAACTAATATAAAAAGTACAGCAAACAACGACCTACCAGGAGGACTCAGACCGGCCTGCACGTGCTTCTTCTCGGTCACAAAGTCTTCAAACTTCAGGTTGAGCTCCACTCAAGATCGAAGTGCCTCCCTTGTCTTCAGGTCCAACCTAACGCCGAGGTCCTGGATGGTTGTCCTCCAATGAGTCAGGAAAGGCCACCCCATGGTGTTGCGGACCACGAAATAGTGCCTCTTCCAGGGCGGGACCTTGTTAGGGAGCTCGTGCAAAAGTTTGAAACCAGGGCGAGGTGACAGATAGTAAGTTCGTCTGTGCTCGGGCAGAACACAAGACGAATTCTTCTTAATGGAAAGAATAGAAGAAAAGATGTCGAGGTCAAGGGGAAGGTTGTAATCGTGGAAAAGTGAAAAGGTCCCTACGATGTTGTGGATAGAGTTCGGGTGTAACTGATCTATGGTGATGTTGAAAAGTTTTACGATCTCAACTATGAGAGGGTGAAGTGGATGGCGAAGACTAGCTACGAGCTTCTCCTCGAAGATCACGATCTCATTGTGGTTGTGATCCCAAGGGAAGTTGCCTAAGGGGATGCTATACACAAAGTCGTTGGGAAGTCTGTACCGGGCTACTAAGGTTAGGAGCCTGTCCGCTGTCATTGTCGACGGGCCGAAGTTGTTTGGTAGCCGACATTGGTGTGAGGTGGAAGCCAGGTTACCTGAGGCCTCTCGCTCCCGTCGAGGTGATTTCACCTCGGGGGAACCACAAATCGCATCCTGACCCAAAGTAACCACCTTGGTAGGACAATGATCCATGGTCTGAGCCGAGGTACCCACTTTGGCTCCAGCGGACTCACCGCTCCCGTCTAAAAGACTATCAAAGCTATAGCTAGACATACTAAAAAGACACGGAATCGAAAAGAAAAAGAAAAGGGGGACTCACCAAAAGGAAGACCGAAGAAAGGAAGGCGACCTCGGAAAGACACCAAACTGAAAGACTTGAATGCGACCTCAAGGATTACGGATTTGCATACTTGTGGCGAGGAAAATGAGCCCCTTGGCCCCTATTTATAGCCAGTATATTTGGGGATCAACGGTCGAGATCAACACGATCCAATGGCTCCTAGGGAAACCGGTTGCACAGCCCCCGAGGTTGAAATTGATTTTGCGCGTGTTTTGACATCCGTTGAGTTTATAAAACGGCGTGACATCCGCGCGTAACTCAGACACGACCTGGGTTATTCCTGAGTTGAGTCGGGCGGTCGAACAAGTCCTACCAACGATTCGCCCATCAAGTCGCCTAGACCTCATGCCAAATCCACTTGGACACGTCATGAACTCCCCGCACCGGGATGAGACCATTGGCTCGAGGAGTGGGGGCAATTAATGAAGGGTGATTTGGCTCGACCTAGCAAGAAGGGGACACGTGAGTGCGATCTGATCAAGGGATGAAAACTCATCCTGGCAAACCTAGTTCGCAACATTTGGAGCTCGGGTATTCACCCACCTCGGCCCAAAACCCACCTCGGTGTAGAGGCACCTCGGCATCTAATACAATTCGAGACTAAAGAATCGAAGTACCAGCTCGGAGCTAATGACCCGAATCGCCACGTAATCGACTCCAGAGGCCTCTCCAACAGATCCCAAGTTACTCGAGATCACGATGAGCTAACAGATCCCGACTTTTCCGAGATCATGATGAGAACTCATCCCGGCTCCGCCAGAGCCAGAGGTGAAACGATAAGCCTTATCTACATACTGCCCCTTCAAAAGTGGAATGAACCTTATCTCCACACCTCGGAGATCCTGGAGCTCTTTCATGAGACCCACGACTAATCCAGTATATAAACAATGAAACCTCAAGGCAAATGTACGCATGATTACTCTACTCTCTAACAATCAAGCTCTTAAGCATTCAACTCGCATTTACAGCATACTTACTGACTTAAGCATCGGAGCGACCTCGCCGAGTTAGCTATCTCAGGTTCTCTAATAGATTGTTTTGCAGATCGATCCATCTCGCCGTCCACCTGGAGTCTGGGTCGCCCTCCAGCTAGGAGTAGTCAGATCACGCACCATCAAAAATAAATATAGGATTTAATGAGAAAGAATAGGTGTGGACACCTAAAATTAGGACTTAATGAGAAGTAATTGAATGAAGTGAAAAGTAGTAGTATAAATTACATTTTCTCCCATCATAATTATAGAGGGATCAAATTCAAAAATAGGGCATTTTAGTTTAGTGAAGAAAAAATACAAAAAAAAAAGATTTAAACAGAGAGAATGAGAATCAATACATTAAATACTTAATGAAAGGGAATAGATTGGAGTTAAAAATAATTCTTCAAATTATTTTTTTTCCCTCACAATAAAGGTGGGTCAATTTCAAAATGATAGGGGTACCTTAGTCAAGAAAAATTTCTGAATCTATATAAGATCCCCACTTTTTATAGTACTATAGATTAAATGAAGTGTATTAACCTTCTTTCTATTGGGTTAGTTCTAACTTTCTAAGGGTTTGCTCGTTTCCTCTTAACTCTTATTTCTTATCTCTTAAGGGGAATCTTTAAACTTTAAGAGAAAATTAGGTGTTAATTTCCTCTTATCTCTTATTTTTTAAACTGCAATCATACAACTTTTTGTTTTCCAATTTTACCCCCGAAAAGACAAACAAAAACTCTCATATATAGGGTCAAAATGGATATTTGATCATTTTCAGAATTTAGGATTCAGAATTTAGAATAATATTCTCTGCATTCAGAAAGAAAAGTTCACCAATACCAATATACCTTTTAATTTAATTATTGCACTTTCAGATATCAAACTTCAGAGCAAGCAAACAGACCCTAACTGTGTATATAAGCCCAAGTTGATATTGTGGCAGTTTTCGATATGACAAAGCTTTGTAGAAATATTTCTTCAAGTTTAAGAGCCTTCAACTATGTATCTAAGTCCAAATTGATATATAGGCAGTTTTGGACATTACAAAGCATTGTAGAAATATTTCTTCAAGAGCCCGTTTGGTACGGCTTTGTGTTGGAGGTGAGTTGTATATGATTGAGCACCTGTCTTCCGGAGAAGTTACTTAGATTAGCTTCGCATTACAGTTGCATTTCTCGTATCTTGAACATATATAGTGGCAGCTTTCTGGATTTTGGCCAAACACATCTTTTGGCGTTCCGGCCCATGTGGAGCAAGCTAGCTCGGAACGCAATAAGCCATGTCCCAAAAGCCCTCCCAAATGGGCACTCAGGATTTTGGCCAAACACATCCTTGTGCATCTTTACTGCCCACAACCTGTGGTGTGGAGCCGTAAAACCATGGTTAGCAAAACATGAAACAAGAAATCAGTGAGAAAAGTTCAGGGTTTAATGCAATCTTGGTACAAAAAAAGGCCTTGAGTTAGCATGTATAGATCAAAAAGAAAATGAATGCGGAAGTGAAAAAGAAGCATCTGGACTAGAAAAATTGGAATTATATACCTAAGTAATTATTGACAATTGAACATACTTATTAAAGGATGAAATGAAGTGTAAAATATGACCGCATTTCAACCTAGAACTTAAATGCTGTATGATCCAGATGTGCTTATTTTAGATGAAAACTGAAGGACCCACAGATGAGTGGTATGTTTTGGAGGTCAAAATGGTATTCTAAACCAACACGAGAGAAAGAGAGAGAGAGTCAATTACTAATATTGGTTTTTTTTTCTTTTCTTTTATACTTATTAATAATCCATATTCAGTACAGGAAAACTATAGTACATAGTTTTGTTTGAGACCTACTAGCCAAGCACTAGTTTTGAAGCAAATGGTGAGACCTGTGTAACATCTAGAAAGTGCTGTTTAAATGATGTGAGCTAACTTTCAAACTTGAATTAGGGAACGACTAGATTTTGAAACCAGAGTGGGTGGGACCCATGCAACTCTACATATATTTATTGAGTTAAAATTATTTACTTCTTTTTCTTAGAGGGAAGACAATATTTTAGAGAAAAAACAAACAATTTCTCTGTGAATTATTCATCAATATATCCACCCCTCTTACAACCTTGTTTCAGACAAGTTAATAATGGACCCTAAGGATAAGAATGTGGTTCATGAGCTAATGACACGGTGGTCTTTTCCATACCTAACAGAGTCTGCAAAGGGAATTCTTCAATCACAACATGCAATAATGGAACCCAAAGGGGCCCCAACTTGATTAATTCAGACAAGTTAGGTGGTTGAGGGTTGACGAATCAAACCATTTAGTTTCTCATATTTCTTGTGGTCTTTAGGGGCCACACGCCCAAGTGCCTTTGTAAAGCTTTCTAGCCATTGCAAGGTTCAAATTGCCCTGACAACAATGTTCAAAACAGTCATCTTTCTCAACTCAACTAAGCTTGGCCAAGGATCAACATTACTCAGGTGGGTGTGCCTACCCATGACTTTCTTTTCTCAACCTCCAATCTTGACTGATACATATGGGTATTGGCTAGTCCTGAGGAGTGAGGACCATCGCTTGAAGTGCTTTCCCAGCAATGTCGGCCACCCAAAAAACCCTAGATAACCTTGCCTTATTGAGATTACTGTGTTCCACATTTCTGATCCATTTCTTGCTGGACTATTAATGGATCAACCCTTCAAACCCATCCAACTTGACAGAAAACACTAGCTTAGATATATGCCAGGGACCATCACCAAATGGTCATGATTATAGGGACCAGCCCAGCATGTTGCTTGTTTAGTGCAACCTGAGCAATCCAAATTAATTGAGTGAAAACTTTGATCATCTATTCAAATTGTCTCTTGTTTGTATTTGAGACATAGTGGGTCCAAAACAAAGCACATGAAATGTGCACCTTTCATACGCAGTGATGAGCTAAATATATTCTCCCACAGAAGACTAGATCGATCTGCCGACCAAATGGGAGTTGGTAAGGAAGCAAGCCGCTTCAGTTGATCATGCCTTTTCTTGGATCAATCATCAACCCCACCTGTAATTGCGGTACAGATGAGACTGAGAGAGCCGTGGCAGAGACTCTTTGAAGAGTCCTTCACTACTTGACCTAAACAGCTTATATATTTTATGTATAGAGTTGAGTTTTGATAAGATGACAAAGTAGAAGTGCCAAAGGAAGCTTCCTGAGAGGAGATCTAAATGACTAGAGACGTTGGGTCCTTCAAGTACTCACTGCATGTGATAAGTGCACTGTTTTGGAGCTTTTCTTGAGCCTTAACAGACCCCAATTCCACATTCCAACCCCAGACACTGAAAGCATAAAGGTGTAATGTCAGTTGAGTTGGAATTTTTGTCAGTTGGGCTCACGATGGGTGTAAATTCTATGAAACTGGGATTCCTTCCGCTGCCCACATTCTAGCTGATATGGAGGACGACAAGTTCTGATGCTGCCAAGACCCACAACAGCGACAGAGAAGATTTGAGTTGAATTTTGAATTGAACTTGGCCAACTGCAAACTACTACAGTACTGTGAAATACAAATTGGTCCCTAACCATTCTATCATCTGCATTTTCCACACATCACGGTCAGTGCAGTTGAGCTGTAATTCCTCGTTATCACAATAATCAGTGTTTGAGCTCTGTATTCTTTGATGTGTCAAGGAGACTTGAGTCTTAGGTCTTGGGTGCAGCAAAAACAATCCAAGTTATTGTGAGGGATGCAAGTTTTAACATAACCAAGAATTAGAAGTCGCACTTGGATTGCTTGAATGCTTGCCCTGTCTATCTTTTACCATTCTAGCTACTTTGAAACTGATGGAGCGCGATCTAGATACTCCTAATTGGAAGATGATATGAACTCCAGTTGTGCGAGGAGCTGGACCAAGCTGTAAAATAATAGATCAGAGAACCCGGAGTGGCTAACCCGACGAGGTCACTCCGATGCTTAAGTCAGTTCTATACTGTGGATGCAAGCTGAATACTTGAATGCTTGAGTGCTAATGAATAAATAATCATGCGTACCTTTGCCTTGGGGTTTGATGTCCTTATATAGTAGAGTAGTCATGGACCTTACGAAAGAGCTCCGGGATCTCTAGGCTGTACGGATAAGATATGTTCCGTTTTTGAAGGAGTGCAATGCGTTAGTTGATAAGGTTTATCGTTTTCCTCCGATTCAGGCGGAGCTAGGATGACTCTTGTCGTGATCCCAAGAAATTCGGGGTCCGTCGCGGAGGCCTTTGGCGTCGATTACGTGGTGTTTCGGCTCTTTAGCTCTGAACTGGTACTTCGGTTCTTTAGTCCCAAATTGAATTGGGTGTCGATGTGTCTCTACGCTAAGGTGGTTTTTGGGCCAAGGTGACTGAATACCCGAGCTCCGATTGTTGCGGACTGGGTTCCTTTGGCTAAGTTGTCACCCCTCGAGCAAATCGCGTCCACGTGACCCCTTCTTACTAGATCGTGTCAAATCACCCTTCATCAGAAAGGAAGAAGATAATATCATTTGCAGAAACCCATTTTCACTAAGTATGTGTTTGGTTCTGTTGGCGTTTATTGAAAAAACGCCGCCACATCAGCATCACATAAGCATTGTGGTTATTGCATATGAAGCAAAATGAAACATCTGTTTTGTTTCATCGTTTATCAAATAAATAGTAAAAAACTGAAATGCTTTGATTTTTGTGGGGCATTTGGAGAAACGCCAAATTCTTGTTTCCCCCAATGCCCCAGCGTTTCTTGAAACCAAATGCTGATGTGTCACACTTTAATAGGTATTAATCTGAGGTGGAGAATAAAAAACATTTAAAGTGAAACCCAACCAAATAACAAAAACAAGAAATGTTTAAAATGAAAAAGTATAAATAAACATTTAAAGTGAAAAAAACACAAATAAACGGCCACCCATAAATGTAAACAGAACCAAACACCCTCTAAATCGGGTAAAACATGAATAACAACCATTATGCATTTTTTCAGATTTATGTGGGACTTTTCTGGGTATCACTTACCCCATCTCTTAGGCACGAATAAATAACTTTTCATCTAAAAGGAAAGTCACTAATACTTAAATAAAACAAAAATACCCCTTTTTTTTTTAAATTACTCAAAAAAATCTTTCCTAAAAAACCCCATTTCATGGTAAGCGCATTTAACTGAATAACTTATTAAAAAATGAGCGGAGCCTCAGTGAAAAGGAAAATCAGAATTACAGTTTTCACTTTTCAGTTCAGCAATCAGGTAAATGATACATCGTATATAAGTTTTGTACTTGTATAATTTTAATATTTTATTCTTGACTTTTTTTACAATACTTTTGCCATATTTATTGTTATAGCTATAAATTGATTGACGAGCCATCCATTCCCACTCTAGTTGTGATGAATTTTTCAGGTTTTGGAACACTAGAGTCCAAATAATACATGATAGTAAGATTATTATACAAAAAGAAAAGGGTAGTAATTAACTAAATGCTGGCATTGGCATATGATTATTTCAGGTTTTTTCTTATTACTTGTTATATAGCTTCATATAGGGGTTTGCTTTCCTGGCCCAAGTCCAAAATTCAATGTGTTCAGTCCAATCCAACCCATATCCCAAAGATAAAGATGGGTCAGTTAGGCCCTGTGTATTAATAGATGTGCATATATAGAAGCTGAAGCAATTTTAAATACCTGTATAATATGACCAATTAACGAGCAAACAGACACAATACTAGAATTTGGGGAAAGCCTAAAACTATGGTAATTATTTATGTGCGTAGCATGTGACACAGCACTAATACTAATACATTGTGGGACCATATAAATATTGTAAACCGTAAGGAATGCTGTATATACTAATTAAAAAAGGAAAAGGAAAGAAATGGCTGTTAACATCAACCAAAAATAGCTTTTACTTGTTTCTCCGCATCACCCATCAACTAAATGTTTTCAAACTGTCGTTGATCCCAACGGTTAGACAGTGTAGACCGGAAATTGTTCAGAAAATTGGTTTTGTTTTACCTCAAACCCAGTTCTCGGTCAAACACTGTTAAATTAGTCAATGACCCGTTGATTTGGACAGTTGAACTGTTAATTTGTTCAATGGTTTTTTGTCTATTTTATTTTATTTTATTTTAATTTTTTGTTAAAACAGGTAATTCATTTAAATTGGACAGTTCATCTTAGAAACTGATGGCCAGAATGGTCTCGATTTCGGGTCAGTTTTTAAAAAAATTAAACCAACTGCTCATTTAATCAATCTTGCTTGATTAAATTGATTAAATATTAAAGAAGTGAGAAATTTTCTGAAGTGGCCGCCCAT
This sequence comes from Nelumbo nucifera, assembly GCF_055504915.1. Classification (NCBI taxonomy): domain Eukaryota; kingdom Viridiplantae; phylum Streptophyta; class Magnoliopsida; order Proteales; family Nelumbonaceae; genus Nelumbo; species Nelumbo nucifera. The sequence goes on along the minus strand of NC_142656.1, from coordinate 28,034,775 downwards.
CCACAGTGAAAGGGAAAAAGGGAAAAAGAGATAAGATTGTTGTTCTGCAACTGAACTAAGTGCCATCTACCCCCGTTGTGCAGCCCTATGGAAAAGAAGAATTTCTCAAAGGAATTGGAGGAAAAGACTGAAGTTATTTAAACATTAATGCTCACATAAGGGTAGAATGAGGACCTTTTACCAAAATACATGTCTTGGAAAAGGGATGGTGATTCAGTGAAGGTCCACTCACATGAGCAGGTGCATAGAAATGACAATTTTCCCTATTTCTCTGATCTCTATGGAGATCTACCTCAAATGAGGTGGGGATGGGGATGATTTCCCTCGTGGGGACAGGAATGGGGAAATTTTCATCCCTATTAGTGGGAACGGGGAAGGGATGGAGAGAGAACTCTTCGCTCCACGAGGACCTTAATCCCACTAATATATATGAATATATGTATGCATATGTTATATATATATCTACGCATACATGTATATATTAATATTTTTAAAAATATGATTGAATATGTTTGAATCTTTTCTAATAAGATTGTAAATTTTAATTATTTTATTTTTATTTTTTAAATTAAAAAAAAAACAAAATAATTAGTATTATAAAAAATCATGGGAAATGAAAATCCACATGAGGACGAGGATAGGGATAACCTTGTCTCGTTAACAGGGACGGGGACGGGAAGGGGGATAGGGATTTTTGCAGAAACTCCCCATCCCGCCCGTTGCCATTCCTACAGGGGCATTTAACATGCATGTGGATTTAATGGTGTCAAGTGGGACTAAATAATACAAGGTGGAGTGTAATCTTTAAATAGAAATTTAAAATTGGGACCATCAAGCATGGGATGCCTCAATTGAGAAGCATCTAGGATCCAGGATCCAATGAAGCATAAAGCAGGGCGGCAGTTTTGTGGCTTTTCAAGCTAAAAAAATTGTTTGGTGAAAGACCCCAAAATGGTTTTATATGCCAAAAAAAACTGTTTTAAAATGTTAAAAAAGAAAACATTCCATTTAATTTGATTTTCAGGTTTGCAAGAAACTATTTTGAATGATTAAGGGGGTGTAATATAATAACGTAATATGCATAACTTGAAATGTATATATTCATGAAAGCAGTGGAGATCTAACGTGTAATATTGTTGAGAGGTAGATCAATGATAGTACAGCTTACCTCTCTCTAAAAATAAATAAAAAAAGAAAAACATCTCGAGTAGAACATTAGAAAGTTTGTGTAATACTTCGTTCACGGTTTGTATTGTTAACTCCTGTAGAGAAAATGTATTCAACTCAGCTCATCAACGAATTTTAGACTAATTACAGATACTGAGTGGTGAATGATCAATGCACCATTTTCTCTGTCACCAGTAAATGATATGCTCAGTCCGTCCTAAATGGCCATCATCTGAAGTGGGTCCCTTGTATCTTGTCTGCCCAAATACCCGAATCTTTTCACATTAGTGGGGCATAATTCCCCATCCAAGGCGTGTTTTGGTGACCCAGTTGCTAAAGGTAGCAATTTCTGACACAATCCATTGCTTTACTTACTGGGTTGTATATGGGTTGAAATCCGACTTCATCATGAAATTTACGTGAGAGGGGTGGATTACACCCATTTATTCTCTATATATGCAAATGGATGTTAAATGGGCGAATAGTTTGTTGATGCTGAATCCATATTGGATTCATCCACACCCACCCAATTGCCACTCGGCCCACTCATACTTGGGCAGATGGTTCTTGTTAGCAGGATCAGATACCGTCTGTTCGTATTTATATATTATTATTTTGTGTTGAATCTAGGGGTAGCCACAAGCCTAGTTTTTTATGAGTTATTTGAGTTCGGCTTGGTTTACTTTGGTTTAAATTGAACTTCAAGTGGAGTTCAAACTTGATATATAGGCTCGTTTGCTAATTGAGTCGAGTTCGAGCTCAGTGAAGATTGGCTCATGAGCCTACTATAATAAATAAATAATCTTTTATTATATACATATATACATATAAATATATAAATATATATAATAAATAATTTTTATAATTCTTAATTTTTTGTATATAAAAGAAAAAAATATTTTTATATGTATAATTTTTAATTTTAGAAAAAAAAATTGGTTGTTGTTGAGCTCGAGATTAACACAGTTTTAACACGCAGAGCTCAAATAGCCAAGTATTTAGCTCGGTTCAGCTCGAATCCACCCCTACTACTTGAGCTTGAACAAAATATGCCCCTCAAAGAAAAAAAGAGTCTGAAGAAAATATCTTTTTAATTATTTAATTTTAATTTATTATAAAACAACAGAGTCACAAATCAATCGGTTCAACCATCCGGACCAATCTAATTTTCAAAACCATAAATGTTTCTATAACTTGAATATGTTCTATCATCAAATTAATTTGCCTTGCCTCTTACTCCAAAAAAGAATATAAAAAGGGGGTTTTTATAATTCAATCCACCTCAGAAATTTGAGTCCCACTATACAGGTCATTGATGTCTACTATTAGACTAGAAGAGGACTGTAATTTCAGATTTGTGAGATGGATTGCAGTATACTTCATTATGGGTCCCAATAACCCAAATTCCTACCCAGCAGCATGTAACGATACCCACCACCCTGCAGGTTGCTCGTTCAAGGAAGTTGCCTGTTGCCGAGAAGAGACAAATTGGCGCGTAAATTGAGTACGTTAAGTGACAGAAGAGGTGTACAAGCCAAAAGCCAAAATGCAGTACGAAGCTGAGAAGCTCCTTCCCAATTGGCAATTGGCATAGCCACCACATATTTAGATAAACTTGTTTGAAGGGCCAAAGGTCGTATCAAAAGCCCCATTGTCTTTGTTCCAGCAATCATCTATGAGCCCTACCTACTGTTACTGTTACGGTGGTACAGGCCCGGAGCACCTAACTGCTGGAAGAGACATGCCAGCAAGAGCAAATTAACCTAGTGGCCTTACACTGACAAGATTACAAGTACCTAAAGGAGCTTCTTGGGCCCGAAGATCATACATGGGGTTGTGGGCCTTCATTCAATTTATTGCTCATGTATTTTAAACCTTCCGATTTGTGTATGATACCTGGGTCTAGGGTTAAAGGACCATATATGGGGTGTATTACTGCTGGTACGATAGATGAGTCTGTGTATGGTTTTTAAAATTGGACCGGATCAGATGGTCGGACCGAAAAACATAGGAACCGGTTGGGTGAATGGTTCCATTTTTTATCAAAATCGAAATGTTGATTTAGTCAACAAACCGCTGACCTGGGCGTTTGAACCATTCAATGGTTTTGATCTTTTTTTAATTTTTTTTTTAATTTTTATCAGAATGGGCTGACCGTTTGACCTGAGAACCGAACCCCTAATCGATTCATTATTCAGGTCGGTTTTAAAAACCTTGAGTCTGTTTATTATTATCCCTTGGTAGATTGGGCTTAACCAAAGACAAAAGGGGGACTAATTCAATAGACTGGCCTGGTCTTTTAGTTATGCAGTCTAGAAAGGGCCCTACCCAATATTAGTCCTCTCTAGCTGGGCCTTGGAAGGGGAGACTAAATATGGACTTGACTTTTTGGCTTCTTTTTGTTTGTTTGTTTGTGTTTTAGTACAAAAGGGACCATTTGTATACTTGAAGCAACATTTTTTTTGGTACCTTTTGTAGCCTAAAAACCTCTACAAATTGAACTACTGTCATTGTTCTATTCCTAAATATTGTTTAGATTTGGAGTGTTGACTCTCAAGGGCACTTTTGATTTTAATTCTTATTCTTCTATTTCTTGCCATTTTTCAGGAAATTCTTTTTCATACCTTAGATAGAATGCTGGTAATTGTTGAAAAGTAATAAGACTGAGTAATGTTTGATTCATTTTTTTGGAAAATAAAAGTTTACCAAAGAAACAGAAATAATGAAAAATATGTCTATCTCAATAAAAATATACCTTGCTTGAGAAATAAACCTTATTCTTTTATCCATTCTCATACAAAAATGGACTGGAGAGCCTATTCAATTTGTAAGAGATGACCAAGAGTGAACTTTTGATAGTGAACCAAATGGGGCTTAATCAATTCAGATGTATGCATACCAGTAAGCCCGTAAATTGATCAGATTCAGATTGGATCCAAATCCGATTATGAAACCTCTAGATCCACATCCACATTGATTATCATGTTGGATTTTGAATTCGAATCAGATTTAGTCCATAATTATCTTATTTTTAAAATGATCAAAAATTACAAAATAAAAAAAAAAAACTACTTCTTTAATTTATACATGTATAATAAATATATATATAAATATTAAAAACTAAACATACCAATTATAAATTTTATATAATTAGACATAATATCTATATACATATATATACATTATACTACATATATATAAAATATTAATCAGACTTGGATTTTAATCAAATTAGATGGGATAAAATCCACATCCTATCCGATTATTAATCAGATGCAAGTTCTAACACCTAAATCTAGGATAACTGGATTCGAAATCAAATCAAATATCAGACTTTCGGAGTCCATTGACAGTCTTACATACCAACCCCTCCAACCCCTAATAAGGTAAACTTTAACATTTTAGGCTCCCTTTGACAAGAGTACAAATACAGTATACAAATAGTCATATATATATAACTAAACCTTATATTTACATTACATATTTGTAATTGCATTCTTTCCAAACTGAGCCTTAGGCTCCATTTGGAAGGAGTATAAATACAAATATGTATTATATAAATACATATAAAATAATACAAAATACAAGATTTTGCATTCTACATATTTATATTTGTATTCCTTCCAAACTGAGCCTTAACTACATTAATGGTAGGTACAAACCAGACCCCTTTGACTACTAATCCCTACATTTATGTTGTGACCTTAGTATTGTAAGTATTATATATCATAAAAAGTTATATCCAAACATTAGATATTGTATATGACCTTTGATTTATGGACTTGGGTTTCTTGGAAGAGTTGTATACCAATAGCCTGATCTAGAGCCCACCATCGCACCATGCTCTCACCAGAACTTGAGCCTCATTTCTTGGTAGAGCAACACCAACAATATGAAGTTGAACTCTTTGATCATTCTTCAAATGAAATTCAACCCTCGCCCAAGGCCTGAAACCCTTGGGATTATAATTTTTCTCTTATTACTGTTAGTTTATTGGCTTTCTGAACTTCTCCTATGATACTGCCAAATTTATAATCTATGGATTCCGTAATCTACTAAAATGGGAGTCCATGGAGTTAGATCCAAAAGTTAAACCAACTCAGTGGTATCCTCCTTCATACTTTATCCAAGGACATATCTTTGATGAAGAATCAAATTTTTCATGGACCATGGACCTCTATTAACAAATTTAGGAAGCTGTCCCTCTGTTGAAAAAAAATCATGAAACACTTGTCTACCTCGTCGCTCACATGCATGCCTGGTCAATATGAAGTTTGCAAAAGCATCAAATAGGTCACCTTTTGAGGCCTAGTTCCCTGGGGGTCTTCCTCCATAATACCATCCTCCTCAAATTTCATAGCTGTAGGCAAAGAAATGGAAATGGGGACCCAAGAAAATAGAGAGGACCAGCAATAAGGAAAGTGAAAAGTAGGAAAGAAAAGGGAGAGGGGATGGAAGATGGTAAGGGTTAAAGAGTACTCATAATGCCATAAGGTAAAAGGTGCAAGGGAAGGGGGGAAGAAGATAAAGCTAAAAGGATGAAAACAACTAGAGTGAAAAGAAGAGATAGAAGTAAATTGTGATCTTTCACAAAAAAAAAAAAAAAAATCAAATGGAAAGAAGAATAAAACTACAAGAGGAAAGCAGTTACATAACAGAAGATGGGATTGACTAGACTTGTCACTATGACTATAATCAAGTGTCTTTCGTCCTTTATAAATTCTTTTGTCTTTTATACATGTCTTATAAAGTCTTTTGTCATTTATAAGACACTTATAATAAAGGTTACAAGACATTTTTTAGGAAAATTGATAATATATATATTTTTCTAACATTATATTATATTTAGATTGCAATCAAGTTCGGATATTTATCGAGTCGAATCAATACATGTTCGAACTCAATACAATTAACTAATCGATATAAAATATATATTCAAAGTCAACTATTTGCGATGATATTGAATACGATTCGATTACATCAAATCTCGAATTCAAAATTAGATTTTTGAATATCATTAATACCGTTAAGTGCAATCGCCTAGAACTGTCAAGGGGGAGAGAGGCCTTAAAAATTTCTTCATTTTTTTTTAATTACAATGTCTTCATTGTTGATTTAGTTGGCAATGCTAGTGGTTTATGGTTAGGTTGGAACAAGGATATTAATGTTACTATCACTCAATATACTTATAATTTTATTGCTGGTAGGGTCTCTAACTGGCCTTCTTTTGCTTACTAGCAATTCATATGCTATTATTTTTCTCCAAACGAGTTAAGTAGAGAGTAGTTCCCTTATGATATTCGTGATTTTGCTAATAAATCCTCACACCCTTGATCTCTCATGGATGAACTGAATTGTATTATAAGTCGCCATGAGAAATGGGATGATTGAAAAGAAAATTCATAGAAAATGATGGTTGGTTATGCAAGCTTTTTTTGCAGAATGCAATTTGATTGATCTAGGATTCAATGTCCCCCCTCTTGTCAGTTGGAAGGCGATGCGCATCGCCAGCCAGAACCACTGTAACCCATACTTTAAAAGGGATTTCAATCTAAACCCAGCCAGAACCACTGTAACCCATAGCAGAATTCCAGCAACCTTTGCAATACAAATGACAATGAGTTGTCGGAAATACAATGCAAGTTTAGAGTATCTTTCACGAACAGAGATGGTTCTAACAACACCAAAGAAGACGAAGTTGAAGGCTAAGACAAAGGTGTTAAAAATCGACAATTGGCCCTTGAAGAACATTATGGGAATAGGGTTTCCACCTATGATATCAAATGGCAGCTGGGTGAGTGTCACTACTACTGCAAAACTAGTTCCAAATATGAGCTCCTCAAATGGAATTTGAGAAGAAAACATTTTATACGTTTGATATCTCTCCCTTCACTGGGTTTCATCTGGAAACATTCGCTTCAACGACAAACAATATATATAGATGCTAAGCGATTAACAACCAATCGAGTGTTTGTACATAGGCATAAGGCAAACATTTTTTTTTTGTGTTAAAAAAGATTCTTTTCTTTTTTGTCTAAAATCTAAATGTTGGATTTTAGAGTTTATCGTTAGATTTTAGGAAATTATTTAGTAAAACTATAATTTCAACCAATAATTAAACAAACTGTTTCTGTTATGATGATAAATTAGTATAATTTTGGAAAAGGAAATTATTGATTAATTTATATTGAAAAATATAAGACAAATTAGTGTAATTTTGGAAATAAATTATTTAAGAATAACTTAATAATAATAAAAATGAAATAAATTATCCAAAATTTTCATAAAAATAGATTTTGGAAAATAAAAGATAAATTAGTCTACTTTTGGAAAATTTTATAAAAGCTCCTCAAAGTGTAGTAAATAATTATTGAATATTATTTTTGTATTTTCAATAATTGTCATTGTAAATTATTGGATATTGGGTTATCCACGTGGCTAACACTTAATGTATTCTTTTGATCATTTTTGTCATCAAAACGGATGTTTGGTTTTCAATAACTTTTGAAAAATTTTGGAAAAGGAAATTATTGACTAATTTATATTGAAAAATAAAAGATAAATTAGTGTAATTTTGGAAATAAATTATTTGAGAATCATTTAATAATAATTTTTAAAAATTATAAAAAAGAAATAAATTTTCCAAAATTTTCGTAAAAATACATTTTGGAAAATAAAAGATAAATTAGTCTACTTTTCAAAAATTTTGTAAAATTTCCTGAAATGTAGTAAATAATTATTGAAAATTATTTTTTAATAATTGTCATTATAAGTTATTGGATATTGGATTATCCATGTGGGAAACACTTAATATATCCTTTTGATCATTTTTGTTATCGAATTGAATATTGGGTTTTCCCACGATTCTGCTTCTTGCATTGGTATAATACTCCAGGACTCTCAGCAGGCTTCATTTATTTATGCTCAAGCTATTCCTGAAGGTCCAAGTTCCCCCTTGTCAGTTGGAAGGCAATGCGCAAGTGATTGTCCAGCTTCTTTTTTGGTTATTCACACCAGGAGATATATTCTAATTATCGGCCAAGCCTAGATCTCCTATCAACCATGGTTTTAAAAAATGAACCGGTGACCAAACCGGTCAGGGTCCGGTTATCGATTTGAATGGTCTGACCGTTCAACCTGAACGGCCGGCCTGTTCTAACTAAAAAAAATTAAAAAATTGGTAAACGATCAAAACCGTTTGAACAGTTAATCGGCCGGTTCAACGGTTTGCTAACCAAAATCAATGGTTTTGGGAGAAAAGTGATTTTGGTGGAAAAGGAAACCGATCAAGTGATCGGACTTGACCGATTCCCGATTTTTCTGATCCAATCCAATTTTATAGTGCTATCAACAAAACATATTCCAACACCCTATCAACTTGATCCAACACCACAATTAAATCTCACTATGAAACTGGGCCTACCATAAATGTAGGACCCACCATACATCAGATGTGAAGTATCAGATGATATTGGTAGGGTTTAGTAGGGTGTTGGAACTTATTTTATTAACAAGTGATCTGGACTCAATCGACTAGCCCACTTATAACTTGGCATTCTTGCCCAGAGTTTATTGGAATTGATTAATTCTTAATGCAATTCATTTTTCCTTAAAAACATCATAAGCATCATATTAATTGAACATCGGCTTAAAAAATATTCAGCCTAATATACAATGCTGCTGGTTACATGTAAATTTAAAATATCGAACTCAGGACCATGCCTACGTTTTATTGGCGACCACTATCGCTGCAGATGTATGCTCTGCGTAGTTATTCTCATTTTTTAGAGGCAAGGTTTCTAAAACGGAAGCGGATAACGAATCGGTCAGGTCTGGTTTTTGTGTCAAATGATTTGATCTTTCGAATCAAACAGATGGTCTGTTCTAATAATAAAAAATAATAAAATATATATAAAACAGCCAAAACCATTAAACGGTTCAAACAGTTTGAATGATTTAATAGTCTGGATGAGTGATTTATTGACCAAATCAATAATTTTTGACAAAATAACAATTATTGGATAAAACAGAATCAATCACACCTGACCAATTCCAGATTTTTCTGATTCAACCATCCAATCTGATCCGGTTTTGAAAACTATGTTTAGAGGATTCAAACCGGAGTTTGGATAGTAATTACCCAAGCGTAATAACTCAACTCACTAAAGCACAGCCCCAGTAATGACCAAGCTTCTTGCTTCTACCTAACCAAAGATTAGGTTGGTGATGGGGAAGATACTAAATCACAAGGGACCATAGTATACGATACTTGACGTGCATGGCACGAGACAAATAATTAAACTACGACAGAGGAAGAAATCATAGAAATAAATAATAGAGGGAAACTTAATATGTGACGCTTTACCAAGGAAAAGGGGACCATATAACACTGTAACTACAGTGAAGAATATTGATGATGAACCCTAACTAGCTCATATTTGGACACCACGTGAAATCAAAGCATTTTATTTTAGATTTTCGTAATCGTTGAGACCATGGTGCAGCAATTTTTAGAAATGGGTCTGTTTTAGGGAATTTTCAAAAGAGTTCGTTTTCAAGGAAACATCAGTCGTTTTCATTCCAAATTGGTGGTGATGAATTTTGTGCCTAAGAAATGAATTCATTTGAGTTAAATTAATGGTGCAGTCTTTTCGCCTAGTCTTTCAGGTTTTCAAAGCTGAAAGACCAAAATATGGTATTTTTCCATTTGGCATGAAAAATCCAAACTAACTCAATACATCTTCTGGGTTCTCTGACCTCTCAAGTATTTTTCTAAGAAGACTTGTCAAAATTCAGGGAGTAGGCCGATGTCCCCCCAACCATGAAGGTGAGATTAATAAAAAAGTGAAAGAAAAGAAAAAACAAAAGAAAAGAAAAGTTGCACACTGGCACTGATGCTCCACCATTTCATGAGGTATTTAAAGGAAAAGAAATAAGAAATTAAAATACAGTCACTGATTAGAATACATGTTTTTGGATCTGCTAGAGTGCCGGCCCTCTAGGATTCAGTGAGACGAGTCGCAGGATTAGTGTAGCGAAATAAATATTTGAATATCAACCGAAAAACTGGGGAATCTCTCTTTTTCTCACAAATGGCAAAATGGCGGGTTCCCAAAGGGTTTTGTAAATTCTAGACCTTATTTGTCTTCCTAAACCTCCCAACCTGTACTCGTTCAAGACTCATAGTGAGTTGGATTTTGAAAATCCAAACTCTCCCCACATATGAAAATGCAAAACCCTCCCCGACCCTATCCTTCTTGAATTCAAGGGTAGGGACGGGTTGGGTTTAGAACCGCATCTAATTTCATATTATTTTTTGTCATATATAAGCAATATATAAGTAACATAATACAAATATATCACAAAATTTCCAATTATTTGATTAGTACATGCAAAAAAAAACACAAATTATCCATTAACCTTTACATTACATTAAAAAGATTATTAAATTCAACACCTAATATATAAATTTATATGCTTTCCAACAATATATGAATCTGAGAGGGTCGAATTTAACCTAATACCATACCCTACCTGTACTCATACGAGATGTGAAATTCCAAAACCCATTTTTCAAACAAAAAAAACATCCTCCATTGGAAAAGGTAGGGGTGGTTACCCACCGAATAAGATAGAAATTGCCATCCCTACAAACCAATAAATGTTTTTTTGTTGGGGAAATATCCATATAAGATAGAGTGTTAGTGTTGATTGGGTAGTTCATGTAGGAATTAAAACTTTTATACCAACAAGGCCGAATGGCCAATGAATCTTCCACATCAAGATTGTTGATTTGCCACTAGTTAGATCAATTAGAAGAGATTAAACAACCAGTGAATATTCTATATATGAAAGGTTTGGAGCCTTAAAATGGCCCACGCACCTCCACTGGTCCACTCACTGACCTCTATTTTCTTTTTGGTGAAAAAAATATAAATTACTAAGGTACAAGTACAAACAAGCACAATGAAAACCAACGAAATTAAAGCTCAATGTCTTTGCCACGTGGTCAGAATATAGCCCTTTTTCAGGGACAATATTAAGATATTGAAATTTTCAACAACCAATGTTGGTTGTGGGAAACACTGACAAAGGGTAAAGAGTACAAGGCTGACGTTAACTGAACGATTAAATAGGTGGCAATTAATCCAGAGGTCTCCTGCATGGTGAACAGCTCAGATTGACAATGGAGAAATATGGCAGGTCATGTAGCGAAGCCACTTTACTATTTTACCGAGCTGCTTTGTTTAGAAATCAAAGACAACTTTTTGAGTTTGGGGCTGCAGGAAATAAAAGCGAGTCAATAAGTGTTTTTTGCATTTGAGAAGAGTTACTTTTAAAAGCAAAACAATTTTTAAATTGAAAACACTTTTAACCCCCAAAGAATAAATCCTAAGTGCCCGTTTAACAGGGATTTTATTGAGGGATGTTTGGTATACATGGCTTCTGTTTATTTGATAAACATTTCTACTTTATTTATTTTTAAAACTGAGAAAAATAATTTGATACCATTAGGCGCTATATAAGCTAAACAGTAAATAAACATCTTAGTGGTGTTTTTTGAGTAAATGGTGCCACATAGGCATCCATCAGTAAAAGCCTCATTAATTGTTTTTGTACGTATCTCCCGTTTAGAAGATTCATTTTGGAGTTTCCTGAAACGAGTAGGTGTTTATTTGGCACTTTGTTGATGGGGTGTTTAATGGCGCTTATTTGTGATAAATGCCCACATTAATAGTTTTTCTCAGTTTTACAGTCACATAAGTACAGAATGTTTATTTAATAAACATAAACAGAACCAAATGCATTCTAAAATGAAGCTTCCCTCAATAGTTGGCTCACACATAAGCTAAGACAAACGTTTATTAAATAAACAGTTTTACCAAATAACATTTTAGGACAAACACCCACATGGCGATGAACCGACACTGTTTTTTCAAATGAACAAAAGCCATGACAAACACCATTTCAGTAGTTTCTGGCATTGCAAAATAGGTCATACATGAAAAGCCATGAAGTTACTTTATGTTTGGTGAAAAAACCTGGAAATTGGGGTTCAGTGTTTTACAGGGCTTTGAGAGCACAAATATTGAAGCTTATCCAAACAAAACTTATTTATATATACTAAATATGTTAACTCCATGGTGCATCTCTCTCCCTATAATCCTCATCACATGCAGTACTACACATATCCCTTGGACATACATTAAAAAAGAGTTGAAATTTATGAAAGGAGGCCCATGATATGAGAGGATGCATTTAACCGTTGATTGGTGTCACATGGGATTTAAAACTAATTCAAGTGGAGTTTATTAATAGATCCATTCCAATCTGATCTAATAAAATTAATTAAAGAAACTGTTCTTCATGTAATGGGGTCTTCATTTGAAGGAAAAGAATAAGAAAAAGAGCACCTAACCCCATAAATACGTTCAAATTAAAGACTAGTCTCATCACTTAGTCCATCTCATTTATGGGAGCCTTCCCATAAAAATTAATATCAGTTTTGCAGGTATGGTGAGCCATTTAAGCTTGTTTTTGACAGAGTCAATCTATTAAAGTGGAGCTGCTTCAGAGTGGAATATGCCGAGTTATTGGGGTGTCAGCGTTCACTCTACTCTTGCTTCATAAAATTACTCTCAAAGCAAGGTTTTTCTGCACAACGAATGGGTTAGGGGTTTGGTTCTTGGATGGAACGGTCTGACCATTTGAACTAAATGGGTGGTCTGTTCTGATAAAAATAAATAAAAAAATAAAAAATGGTCAAAACTGTTTCCAGTTTTAAGAAAAATCAAAACCAATTACCTAATCGGTTTTCAGTTTTTTCGGTTCAACTATTCGGTCCGATCTAGTTTTAAAAACCATGTTTCAAAGTACTTTAGAAGGAACTAAAAAGGTGAAAATGAAGAAAATAAATGGACATCTCACAGTTTACTGTTATTTGTGTGGACCGAAGAGCACCAAAAAATATATTTAATACAAAATTGATGCAACTCTGTACGTACCTCTCACTAAAAATGAATATTTAATATATTTTTTGGGAGGTTCTGTGTATGTATACAGCACCAGTCCCTCATCATCCACTCCACTATTCAGACAAAACAGCTAAAGATTCCTCTGTCCACATGGTTTGCTTGTTGAACCGCCATGGCTGTGTACAACTTAGCTTTTTTTTTTTTTCCTTCTTCCTTCGAATGTACAATAGCTTAATGTAGCTTAAATAAAAGAAAATTATTGATGGAAACAGCAGAGTTTAAGGATTGTTTGTCAATGTGGATGATTTTATGTTTTTAAATATCCCTTAATTATAATTTCTTTTTTCTGTTTTTTAGCTTTCACAAATTTCAAGGCAAGGAATCAGGAATGCCCGTTTGATTGGTTACCCCTTTCATAGGCTCATTTAATATAAAATTTTAGTAATTAAAAGAGAAATATTATTTTTACTAGTTAATCATCTAATTAGATCATTCAGCCCATGATTTTTAAAACTGATTCGAAAATGGAACTGTTTTAGCCATTAATTTTTGGTCAAACAGTTTGGTCGTCTATTTGGAAATTCAATTTGACGGTTTTGAAATTTAAAATCGGACCCAAAACCATAAACAATTTTCAGATCAACCGATCTGACCATCCGGTCTGATCCTATCAAAACCATGACTCAGCCCATAATAATCGCCAAATGATCCAGTTCCAGCGGCATTTCATGTATTATGCCCATTTTAAAACACGAGAAGCCACTGTGCGACAGCCCTCCCAAATGGGCACTTATTAGTTGTGCAAAGTGCAAATAAGCCTTTTCGCTGTAATTGACTTTTTAAACCTTTCGTTATTATAAAACAAAACAACCCATGACTTATGGCTTTCACTAAAGCCCATTTCCGTTTGAGAGGTCGAAGGTTTGGTTGAGTCAATTTCGTAAAACTGATCTGGAAAAACTTCAAAAGAGAAGGTGTTTTCTTTTTTTTTTTGGATGAAATACAACTAATTTGGGTTTTCCATATTTTTCACACTAATGACTAAACATTGCTTATAGAATGTCTAGGTGGGGCCCACCTCACAAAGGCATAAGCCTCAGCGTGAAAAATCTCCCAAATGGGTAGAAAGCCCTGTTTTAAAATAAACCTGATTTTAAAATAAACCTCCATCCTTGACTCCGATCCTTGGTGGGATAAAAATGAACCTTCATCCCCAACCTCCAATGGAGATGGTTTCCTTGTTGAGGGCCCAAATCCCCCAAATTTTAAATTATTTTTTTAAATAATTTTATTTAAAACGAGGAAAAAGTTTTAAATATAAAATATTTTAAATATATTTTATATATATAAGTAATACCATAAATAATATAAACAATATTATATATATCAAATATATATCATCATAGTCAGAGCAGGGTAGAGAATTCACTCCCATCTCCATCCCCGCCAAGGCAATCTCCACTCCGGCCCCGATGGGTCAGGGAAAGCCGGGTACCCGGCAGGGACAACTGGTTAGCTAAGTTGAACTGTGTAGGGCTTTTTGTTACAAATCGGGAAATGATTTGCTCCGTTAAATAACCGGTTGGATCATTCAGGCTGCATTTGCCATTCCTTATTTTGATTTGAGGACTTATCTCATTTTTGCAGTTAAAATAACCCTATGAAAGCATTCATTAAAATAATGACCCTATGAAAACTGAGTTTTTAATTGCAAAAAAGTGATAAATCCTTAAAATAAAGAATTCCAAATGCAGCACCCAAAAAACTCATCATGTCCATAGGTCAACGCTTAAACCATCCAATCCAGTTGAGGTCCAACAGCACTGGAAATATACAGGTAATTCCCGTTTAATAGTAAAATTAATTTGATTAAGCTCTGGGGGATGCCTTTGGCACATGACAACCTACCGGCAAGACCATTACTGACCTTTGGTTGTCAATTTTCATCAAACCCAGAACATCATAATGCCACTGTCTTCATCCTGGAATTACAATTCCACTTAATTGCAAGATGGTGACATAAATGGCTGCTGAAACCTGAACCATTTTCTGGAAAAAGGAGAAGCTTATCCTTGTACCCAAACAGCTCTGTCAGGATATTTTCTTTGGGAAAACAGTGGAAGAAAGAGCAATTTTTCTGAAGGAAATCAAGCTTCATAGTTAGAAATGTAGGGACAAAGCTCATAAGATAGAGGCAAGATGACAGTCACCGGAAGTTACTGTTCTTGTGATCCACATAATGTTGGCAATTAATATTCAGGCCCCTCAACACCCTCCACATCCATGTACCTCATAAAGAATGGCCTTGAGCATTAACTGCAACAGCCTGTAACAACACAGACCTTGTTTGGCAATTTCTGCAACTCTTATATTCAAATAAAGGGAAAGATGAACAGAATCTGAGTGGCCAAGAGGAAAAGAAGACAATCAAAAGATTTCAAATTTAAAACCCATTTGACCTCCACACCATTTGATCCCATGATCAGGGATTTAGCACTAATCAAGGATCTGAATGAACAAACTTTCCTTTTTTTTTCCAGTTTCCTCTTCTGTTGTTAATAGTTCAACTGGTTAGTTTTAATTCAGGGTATGGAAGCATGAAGAACAGATTTTGAGAGGATGAATTCAATGATTTCGAGATTCATGAAAAAAGGGTAGAAAGGAACAACTGGGAAAAATGATTAATCTTCCACAGAGAAAATATGCTCTTTGAACTAAACATTCTACAGTAAAATGCAGAGATTGTGTTGATGACTTTTTACATTTTTCATTCTTTTTCTTCTCTTTTTCCTTTCTCGCATCCTCTACTGGTCTCTCCAAAATTTAGGAATCCAGAATAATTAATCAAGAAACAAATCCAAGAATCAGACGTTGGGTGAAGAGGATGAATGAACCACCTTATTCTGTCTTCCCATAAGCCAAAGCAGTGTTCTCCTTGCAAAGGATGGCGGATTGGCCTGAGAATCCAGACTGACATGGCTACCAACTTCCTCATCTAAACCCAGTTCACTGCCGCTGCTTTCCCACCTAGAAACATCGATTTCAGAGATAGTCCTCCTACTACTGTTGTTATGCTTCTGCTTCAAATCATCTGCAGGATTCTTCTGTAATGGAAATCGAAAAGAGAAAGCTCGCCGGGAAGAATCTTCTGCCGGCGTTGGTTTCCCCTTCTTCGACCGGAGCCAGATCTTAGAAACAGAAAAACTCTCCTTTTTGCTCCTTCCAACATCATTTCCAGTGCTGATACTGCCACCGCCAGGAAACTCAGAACTTTCCACAAATGCCTTGAATTCTGACCTGGTAGAATGGCAATCACATTCAGACATTGCGAGCTTGTGGCCTGGCGTTAATGGCAGAGAAGTCTTCCTACTTGTTTGTTTCCGTGCCGAGGGTCTTATGGCCACCTGCAATGAAGAACTCTCATCCATAACATACTCGAACGACCCCATTGAGAAACACCTCCTTGCATCTACATTACAGCTACTGCTACTGCATTCGCCATGAGCGCCACCTCCAGCAGCAACATCTACATTCCTGAACTTCCCAAGCTTAACAGGAACGACCTTTTCCTCTGAAACCACCGATACAACAGGAATGACATCCTCTTTCACTGAAATTTCACATGATTTCTGAGAGACATCATTGCAGGAGAGCCCCAATTCCTCATCTCCATGAAATCCCATTCGGGCACTAGTTCCTAGAACTGAATTACCACCGAGAGCAGCCTCTCTATCTGGAACAATCTCTCTGGAGCTTTCACTCCCAGATTCGAGAACAAGAACAATAGGAGAGCAGCTAGCACGTGGAGAGAAATCAGGAAGCAAACTACCTCTGCAGAGAGGGCAAGTAGAGTGAGACAAGAGCCATGTGTCTATGCACTCCATATGGAAGGCATGGCTGCATTTTGGGAGTAGTCTGAGCTTGTCCTCAGCCTCAAATTCACACAAACAGACAGCACAGTCAAATGGGTTCTTGGCTCCTATAATGGTCTTATAAACAAACACAGGGAGGGTATCTATGAAGGATTGATCTACCCCTGCATCATGGAGATGGAAGAGCTGCTGCAACTGCCCTTGCAAGGCTGTCACATTGTCTGAATCTTCAGGCTCTCTATTGGGGGGTCTCAGAAGAAATCTAACAAGAAGGTGAAGCAAACCAGAGATGAAGAATATAATAGCAAGAATTATGATGATGAGTAAGATACTTGGACTGATTTTGTTGTCAACACTGAAACTATTAGATTGAATGAAAGGAGGTGGGGGTGATTGAGAAACAAAGAACGGCTGCTGGGTGGGAGGAAAAGAATCATTTTCCTGTGTTTCAAGAAAAACCCAACCCATACTTTCTAAGGAGGAGACACTAGAAAACTCACCAAGATTGCAGCTTCAGAACTCTTTCAGTTTCATGGCTTTCATTGCAGCTTCAGAACTCTTTCAGTTTCATGGCTTTCATCTCCTCTCAAGAAACCCATCTCCCACAGAAGAAACTTAGCTTAAAACGAAAAGCCCAGCAAGCGTTTTTAACTTCTTATCATGTGGGATGTAGGATTAGCCGGCCCGTTGATAGGGATTGGCTTGTTCTTATTTTCCCTCTTTTTTTACTGTAAATAAAAGGCAGCAAGTCAACGAGAGGGAGAAGATGAAAATTAAAAATTGAAAATTAAATCTTTCCTGAACGGCGATATTAATGGAATCGCAAATGCATACAGTTGGGAATTTAAAATGGGTAATAAATCTCCCAACAGAGTAACATAAATGAGATTAGCTTTTTCACAGTCGGTTATAATTAGCTTAAATTATAAAACCAAATAAGCAAACAAAAAGAAGAACAAAAGAATGAAGAAATTAAAATTTTGGTTCAAACAGGAAGATAATAAAAAGTAAAAACTCTACAAAACCCAAGATTACTTATTCCAATCCAAAGCTTTTCCTGTTGACTTTAAATAAACCTCGCATCAACCCCAATGACCATCAATTCTCCAATCAAATAAGAAAGAAAAATAATGTAGGAAACCAATGCAGTTTTACTTTCTCTCAATTTTTTACTATGTTCTATAAACGTGTAAAGGGTTTCTTCTTCTGTTCTTTCTGATCACATTCTTCTTCTATTCTCTTCCTAAATTTGAGAGAAAGACTGTGGGACCCCTCCCTTTCTTGTCTTTTTCTTTTGACCTCATCAGCCCCTTTTACCCATTTAAAAGAAACCCAGAGAGAGAAAGAGGAGAAGCTTGAAACGTGGTGCCTAGGAAAGATGATATCTTGATATAAAAAAATTGAAAAAAAAAAAGGTAAGCAGTAAAAATGTTAGAGAGTGACTGAGCAACCCTGTCTCAAGCTGTGGCACTCTTAGTGCTCAAACGCTTATTTTATGGACTCGGCTCTCACTCTCTGTGCCTCCAAAAAGGGAGTCATCCATGGACATGAACCCACACAAAAAGGTCTCATCTCCTTTGTGGATCTCCTCCCCTTCTTCATCTTAGGAGTTTTCACTTTTTAGTGTCTTTTTATTGAGCATATCATGGCTGATGCTTGTCGTTTTATTTATTACTTTTTCTTGTTTCAATGTTAAGCACCTCAAGTCAACTCTTACTTCACCATTATGTGCTTATTCCTTGCTCATGGGTGGACAAAAGCATAATCACTGCTGATAGAAGGGGAGAGAGAGGACTTGACCTATCTGGGTCTGGGGTGAAACAGAACAGGCCAGTAGATCCTATTCTCTGCTTGCAACAATTTGAACCCATGCCCTCCCAAATGGGGAGGAGGGGGGGGACCTCACCCAACCCTCAAAAGAGAAGGGCTGGAACTAAAATCCAGCAAAAACAAACTAAGGTAAGGTCATTCTCAGTCTCAGATTGTACCAAGTAATTGGATCCAACAAGGATTAATCTTCAGTTCAATAAACAAAGTTAAAATATGAGAATTTCACTGTGCAAAAGAAAAACTTTATGTAACAGATTATCTTGGACTATGGGTCCTCTATAGCTTCCACTTTTAATAGAAATGGACCATTACTCAATGAGACCCACAATAGAGCTAAGTTTTCCATGTAAAAGAATCCTAGGATCCAATGAACATTAAAGATTTGTTTTTTGCTTCTAAAATGGTGTAATTAATTGCACCTTGACAATTCTCTTGTTAATGTAACCCTATTTTAGTAACAAATTCTTTAACCAAAGTTTTTTTTTTTTTACTTACATTTGTGTGGTAAAAATACATAATTGTGATTATCTTTCAACTTGGCTTTTGCTCAGTCAACTTTTTAGAGGAACCCTTTCAATGGTGGCCCTGAATTGACTTTAAATGGACACAAACCATTGAGAGCCAAATAATTCATGGATCTTGTAGCCTTAACACCAAAATATTATCGTATTTTTTAAATTTTTAAGGGCATTATTTTATTGAATGTTTGAGTACATAATTGTGATTATCTTTCAACTTGGCTTTTGCTCAGTCAACTTTTTAGAGGAACCCATTCAATGGTGGCCCTGAATTGACTTAAAATGGACACAAACCATTGAGAGCCAAATAATTCATGGATCTTGTAGCCTTAACACCAAAATATTATCGTATTTTTTAAATTTTTATGGGTATTATTTTATTGAATGTTTGAGCTGCCCAGTATTAATTATTATTTACATCTTTCACACCAAAATTTCTATATTATAGCCAACTAAATTAGATAAATCAGCATCTTAATTAATCACTAGCTTTAAAAATCTTAATTTATGTTTATATACATGTAATTCTCCACTTATGCTGTGATTAGAAGTCAATTTTACAACCTGTAAGTAAATTTTATCACTTCAAAGAGAAGCGCAAATAATTGTTTCTTCTTTTGGTTTGTGAGAACTGAGAAGAGAACAGAGCAGCATCATTGATCCTTTTACACTCCGTTTGTCTCAACATGGCATGTTAAAAAATTTTCACAGTTTGGAAGGAGTACAAATACAAATTTGTAGAGTGCAAAAGCTTATATTTTGTATTATTTTATATGTAATCATACTGTGCATATTTGTATTTATACTCCTTCCAAACTAAGCCTATGGGGTGCTTGCACTCAAAGGCAGCGTTTGAGTGCAAATGTTTGCATCATAATGCTTTAAGGACCATTTTCCTTAAATCCATATCCACCCATTTATTGGCATGCATCCAAACCATCTAAGAATTATCAATAATTACAAAATAACCCAAACCCCGCTTAGTATGTTCTCATTCCAACATCTTGGACCCATATCACTAATTTTTTGGGTAGATGGACCCATATCACTAATTAGGTAAACAAGTTACCGATTGGGAATTAATTCATTTCTATTCACTCTTCAGGTGTCCTTTTAATATGTGAATTTTGGAATTTAATAAGGCTAGTTAATTAATTACATTTACTAGTTTTGATCTAAACTCTTTTTCATTATATATCTATAGAAGTTAAATCTTTTTTTTCAGTTTTTGATGAAGAAAGGCGATTATTTTAGTATTTTCATTTCAAATGATCATGCAACAACTACCTGAAATACATGGACCTGGTCCACCCATGATCTAACCCTGCCCGAATTGAATGAAATTATCAGAGATTGAAGCGTTTGGGGGAGGAAATGACTACACCCAACAGGGTTAGTTAGATGGTGGATTAGGTATGAAGTTGCCAGTCATCTGATTTTATATAATTAGGTCTAGTCATTCTATGCCTACCACATGCATGAAGTAAGACTGTTTTACTCTAACTTTATAAATTAGGGAATTTCAAGGATAGCAGTGGGTGGGTTTGGTTTGGAAAGTTGATTAATGCTGCCAAAGAGAGAGAGATGTGTCTTTTTTAGTGTCTATACATGAATCATTCAACAACACCAATTTCAAATTTTGCCTCATTTAAAAACTTTCATTTGTGTAAGTAAATTCTACTGCAAACTGAAAGATCAGTAAATGTTGGTCCATGTCAAGACAGACACTCAATGACAATAAGAAAGACAACTACTGAAAGCACACACACAGATATTAAGTTTTGAAAACAAATCAACCAGAAACAACTAATCCATTTTTACCTGCCTTAACAACTTTTGTCCCATTTGTTTGTGATGTCAAAAGGGCTGAAACCTTTTATTTTTCTCTTGTTTGAATAGGGCTGAAACTAGTTAAGGATTGAAAATTCGAAAACCCAGGAGCATAAAACAGCAAGTATAGCGGCTAGACTTTGACAGAAAGGTTGGATTTTCAAAAACAGTTAAAACCCATGTGAAAGAGGATCGTTTATGTCACACCAGTAAGCAACAACCTTAATTTCAGGCGACTTTTGGCATTTATTGGTGATCCCAAGAGATATTTACCTGAGAATCAAGACAAGATCCCAAAAAAAAAATTTCCATTCGTTTGGCTCGAGGAGCATCTATCCTTCCATTCCTCACAAAACCAATAGACAAGGATCGATCATCTGATGGGACATTCAATATTGCTTGGATTTTATAGCCGTAGCTCACTGTACCTGTGGCAAGGGGGAGGATTTCCAGCCATTGAGATGCTCAACCTTTATCCAGAGCAAATTTTCCACACAAGGTAAATGCGCTCAACACTCTGCAGATATATATAGTCTTGTAAAAATTCTAAGCTGATCCCTAGGACCCCAGTGAAATAACCTAGGTGTTGACTTGTTGGGCCCTGAGTTCTCTATTTTCCTTCTCTATTTGTGCTAGGTTTCCGGCTCGGGGTGTCAATTGGACTGGATTTGGTCAAATTCGATCCAGTCTAATGTGAATCCATTATAAATGGATCAGGTTCAATCTAATCCAATGAATATTTTGGACCGGTCCAATTTAATGTCTGGACCGTTCAATCTGTTCAAATTTGTTTTACTTTAGATTAATTCTAATCCAAACCTGGTCCATTGGCACCTATATTCTTATCTATTATCAATGGACCAGATATTGGCTCAATCCAACCCAATCCAATATAAATTCATATGGATGAACCAGGACCAATCCAAGCCAATAAATACTTTGCACCATTAAGTCTAGACTGGTCTGATTCCATATGCCTTGTTGGTCCGATCAATCCATCCAAATTGATTTTGGTTTGGACAGGGTCAAATCCAAAACTGGTCTCTTGACACCCCTATTTCGAGCTTTTGGATTAAATCATGAACCCGTTATGATCGTCATGAATCTGGATTTGCTCCTTATAGAGCACACATCTATTTCCAGCTTCTGGATTAAATCATGAACCCTTTATGATCATCATGAATCTGGATTTCCTCCTCATAGAATACGCCTCACACCAACCTCATAACACTTTCAGCTGTGCATTGAAAACATATTCCATACTTGATTCTGTCATTCATGGTGACGTGTTCATGGCTGCAATGTTCTGTGATATTGGTTTGAGGAATGCTCTCTGAGGAGCAAATCCAATTTCTGATCATCATGATCTTAGGGATCAGCTTAGTATTAGTGGCTTATAGTGCCAATTCTGATTAATCAGGGTGATTAAGGTGCCCACAATGAGGAAGGACCGCAAATAGTCCAGTTCTACTGATCATAATACATTGTTAGTCATGTTCACCCAGCTGCACATAGGGAATATCGGTGATATAAAATATAATAGATGTTATTAATGTGCGATTGGATAAATGTGACTAGCAATGTGTTATAGTCAGCAGATTCAAACTTGACTGCAAATGTGTTAGATCAAACTGAATAGGTCTCGATACAAATTTGATTCATTAGCATTTGAATTTGAATAAAATCTTATCAATATTGAATCCGGATGGAATTCCTATATTGAATAATATTAACAAAACAAATTAATATTATGCAGATATAAACATATATTAAATATTAGGGTAAAAGACTTAAGCCTTCCACAGGTTTATGTTAAATGCTAAGACCTCTACTCTATTTTGAAGTAGCGCTTCTAAGTTCATTGCCCATGAATTAACTCATTGTTGTGCTTTGTTGTCTAGAAAAACTATTCACATTGGCCAATCCATGGTTTTGAAAATCGGACTAGAAATGGAATCATTTTGACCACTGGTTCCTGGGTTAAATGGTCTGACCATCCAGTATTAAGCCTGGTCAGGTGGTTTTGACTCCAAAACCAAACCAGAAGCATTGACCGGTTCTTGGGTCAACTGGTCCAACCGTCCAATCTTGTTCAGTTTTCAAAACCATGGGCTAATCAATCTTTGCAACCAGACTAGACAACCATATCGGATAGGTGCTTCTCAGCTTCCTGTATAGTGAGGCACAACAGCTCTACAGGCTCTTCAATGTCATCTAGAGTAATATTGTGACACGACCAAATATCTTATGTTCAATAATCCTCTGTTTTAAGATAATACGACATTCTACTACCTTGTCACTGAAAAGCCTCTAAGGCCATGTTTGGTTCAATTCTCATTTTTTCTTATTCTTATCTAAGATGAAATTCTAAAACGGACAAGAATGGGTAAAAATAGCCAGAATGAGAAAATATTGCAAGGAACCAAACACTTTTTTTCTAAAAATGAATTCTTTTTTGATTGACAAGTGTCCAATGTAAAAGTATTTTTGTAAAAGTGCTTTCATAAAAGTAAGTGTTTTGTAAAAGTATTTTTCTAAAAGTACTTTTATAAAACTAATTTTATAAAACTAATTTTATAAAAGTACTTCCATAAAAGTGCTTTTATAAAAGTTCTTTCGTAAAAGTACTTTTATAAAAGTTCTTTCGCAAAAATACTTTTATAAGTGTTTTTATACAAGTGCTTTCATTAAAGTGCTTTTATAAAAGTATATTCATAAAAGTGCTTTTATAAAAGTACTTCCATAAAAGTTCTTTTGTAAAAGTATTTTTGTAAAAATTCTTTCGTAAAAGTACTTTTATAAAAGTTCTTTCATAAAAGTACTTTTATACAAGTGCTTTTATTAAAATGCTTTCATAAAATTGCTTTCATGTAAAAGTACTTTTATAAAAGTATCTTCATAAAAGTGCTTTTATAAAAGTACTTTCGTAAAAGTGCTTTTACAAAAATGTTTTCATACTTTTGCAAAAGTTCCTTTGTAAAAGCACTTTAGTGCTTTCATAAAAGTGTTTTTGTGTAAAAGTACTTTTATAAAAGTGCTTTGATAAAAGTACTTTTATTAAAATGTTTTCATGTAAAAGTGCTTTCATAAAAGTACTTCCATGGTAATCTGCTAGTAAACATTTATGGCGGGCAGTTTTATAGGCAGAGTTTTCTCAAAGAATGAAAATGAGCAAAATGGGGCATGATTATTTTTCATGCTGCAGGCTACCTCAATTTTTATGTTTTGGACTGATTTTTTATTCTAAAAAGAATGTGGCCCATGACAAGAATTTTGTAACCAAATTCTTGCCCAAAATGAGCAAAAATTAAAAAAATGAAGGCCAGAACAGTAAACCAAACATGGCCTAAGCATGTATTATTCTCATTCTCAAACTCTGTCCTATATATCTCCCATATATAATTGTCCATTGGATCACCTCAACTGTGATCAGCTATTTCAAGATCAAACTAAAATTTGGAATTAGAATAGATTCTTATCTTCCAAAACCTTTGTTCCTTCCAATAACAGCAACCCAAAAAAATAAAAGGCAACAACAAGAACAAGAACAGCTAATAGCTAATAAAGCCAGTTATTCATCTACCGAATATAATAAGAAAGGAATGAACAATAGCAATATAGAATTGAGAGAAAAGAGTCGAGAAAAAAAAGAAAGGTACGGTAAGAAAAAAATACTGAACAATACCGTATTTAGGAAGGACAAAACAAGTTATTCATGTATAATAAAAAAAAAATGCCATTATCTTGCAGCGCTGATGTCAGAGATGGGAGGTCTGATGTTTAAATCTAATCCATAATTTAGCGCAAAGGGTATATTAGACTTTTTAACAATTCTGTCAAATATAACAGTAAATGCATATGATGGGTCAGGGGGGAGGTCTAATGGTTAAATCTAGTCAATAATTTAGCCCAAAGGGTATATTAGACTTTTTAACAATTCTGTCAAATATAACAGTAAATGCCTATGATGGGGTGAGGTCGATCTTTTTCAAAAAAAAAAAAAAAGTCTTAGTATTTATCAGGGGCGGAGCCAAGATTTTTCTTGGGGGTGGGGGGCGTCAAACACTAATATGCTTACTTAAACATATGTCTTAACTTTCATATTAAAAATGCTAGCAATTAAAATAAAATCTAATATATGATTTTAAATACCAAAATTCTAAGATTAATATACAAGATTTGTTTTCTTGTACTTTCAAGATCTCCTTAGCTCCTAATCCAAAATTTTGTGGTTTTATTGCTTATTAGATTAGTTCAATAGTTCTAATTTGAATTTCGTAACTAAATTCAAATTTTTTTATTATGTTTATACATTTGTTTTCGTTAGATATTTTCTCGTCTGTTGTTTTCAAGATAAAATATTGAAAATAATAAAATTGTTTCACTCATCAAACTGTTAAGTGGTTTACGGTTTTGATTGAGTGTTTTTCTATTATTTTTCAATTGTTGTTTAACCTTTTATATATATTTTCTTTTTTTAATTGGATTTTCTTGTTTTTTGCCTTTTTAATTAGAAGGGGTCGAGTGGCTAGGTCAAGGCAGGTGGGTGAATTGGGTAAAGGCACAAGGCGGGTAGCTAAGTGCAAGTGGGTGGGCTGGGTATTGGGCAAGCCCAGGCTGGTGGGCTAGGTAGTGGGTAGGGGGTAGACCTGTTCATGGGCCGGGTGGCCCGACGGCCCGGCTCGGCCCCCGGATGGGTTTGAGCATGTGTTTTAGCCCGCGGGCTTGACCTTGGGCCTAAAAGCCCAAGCCCGACTATTTTACGGGCTGGGCTCGGGATTTGTTAAAAAAGCCTGGCCTGAGCCCGGCCCGGCCCGACTTTTCCTAAACTACCTAACCCTAACTCTAAATACTTAAAATTTTTCCTTTCATTCTCCTTTCTCATTCTCACTCTCAGAAGCGGCTCTCATTTCTCCCTCTCAACTCTCAATACAGGTGAACCCAATTGCACCTGCGAACTCAGTCACCCAGGCGCACCATTTTCATTCTGCGAACTCAGGCACCAACAACTAGCACCATCAGATCTAGATTGTCTCTCTCTCTCGAATGGTGAGCTCTCTTTTTCTCTCTCTCTCTAGTCGGCACTGTTGTCATCTTCTATCTTCTCACTTTCTCAGTTTCTATTCTCACTCTCAAACCCCTAGGAATCGACAAACTCAACAGGCACCATTCTCTCTCAATCCTCAGAGGGCACCGGCGCTCAGACTCCCAAGTCGAGCTTTGGGTTCAGGCCCGGGCTTCGGGCTTTTTATGAGGGCCAGGCTCAGACCCAAGTTTTAGGCCCGTTGGTCAGATCGAGCTCGGGCTTGGGCCTGAAAAGTTTATGTTAATAAAGAGCAAAAGCCTTGCCCGAAGCCAGCCCATAAACAAGTCTAGTAGGGGGGCAAGTGTAGTCATGCAAAGTGCTTATGAGTACTGGCAAGTCGTGGCATGTGCCTATGTGAAAGTCCCATTTGGGACTTTTGTTGAACATATGGAGCTCATTCAGGTGCAGGGAAGTAGGTTCTTATTCAATTTGTGACTTTAGCTCTACATGTTTACGCCATGTCATGCTTTCTTCAACCAAAATCTCTGTGTAACAACATTTCCAAAATTCAGATAAACTTTTATTAGGGTGATTCTCATAGGAAGAAGATTCGCTGAATCAACTACAGTATCCTTTGCAAAAATAGGAATGCAAGTGGCTTGGGTTTTAGAGACCCGTGTGCTTTCAACAAAGCCCTCCTAGTTAAACAAGTTTGGAGAATCTAAAGAAACTAGAACTCTCTCTTTAAGTAGAGTCCTTAAGGCTAGATATTTCTCAAGAGAGACTTATCTCATTGTCAAGGATCAAAATATCGGTATCGAGTATTGTATCGGAAAACTTAGATACGGATACAGACACGGATATGGATACGGATACGTTTTGAAAATACATGGATACAAACGAAAGATATGAAAACACATGGGTATGTTAAGAAAATAGATACAAATTTCGTAAATACATCAACTACACTAGGTTTAAAATCAAAATAGTTACAAATAAGATATAAATACATAAGAAATGTATATTTTAATGGTATATATAAAGGAACTAGTAAACATGTACATGCATTTGCACGTGACAGTATCTCCAAGACAAAACTATTTACAATTCATGGACAGTTTTTGAACAATTATAAGTGGGCAATTTCTTAATTGTTATAAGTGGACAGTTTTTGAATAGTTATAAGTGGGCAGTTTTTGAAGTGAGAGTAAAGGACATATATGCCTGTTGTATGTTACTTAGATAAGGGGTAAAATGTCTAATGAAAAGTCCAGAAAATGGGGTTCTTCACTCTTTTATTAGTAGTATAGATATATTACAACTAATATTATGGGATGCATAGATATCATACAACTTTGTTGATAATCCATCAATCAGGAGTCTAAGACTCATGTTATGTAGAACTTTACAAATTAACACATGCATAAAACCATTATTATATTATATTCTATTTAATCCAAGATACAAACAAATACTATTATATTTTAATTACTATATTAATTATTTTCTAATTTAATATTTTTACTCTTCAACATTAACAGAAAAGACCAACCAAATATTAAATTTTGAAATGTTTGATAAACAATATATTTATTTTTGTAAATAATAAATATGTTATTATAAAATGTAAATCAAAATATCAATTGATAATTTATAAAATATATAATGTTAACTTAAAATATTTCATATCTATATATTAAAATTTTTAAAAGCATATAATATTGCAAATTCATAATTTTTAAATACTAAAATGATTATTCTATTATTAACACTTTTATGTCAATATTTTTTCTGAAATAATAAATAATTTTTATATGAATTTAAATTAGTGTATTTAATAGATTCAATATAATATTATATTCTTGGATATTTTGTAAATAATTTTTTTTTATTTTTATAAATAATAAATATGTTATTATTTAGTGTAAATTAAAATATCAATCAATAATTTATAAAAACATATTAAAATTATATAATATATGAATTTTAAGTACTAAAATAATTATTCTATTATTAATATTTTTATTTGTATAAATTTATTGAGTAAAAAATCAATTTTTGATATAAATATAAATTTGGTAGATTATTTATTTTATTTATATTTTTAATATTATTCTATTTAATTTTAAGTTGGAATTGTTGAATATAAAGGTATGACATTTATTCAGATTATATGTTTACAATAAAGATAAATAACAATAATTGTATTCCATTTATCATTACAAACTAAAAGATGGCTTAGTGGCTTAAATCGCTGAGCACCTAAGTCGCAAATAAAGCCTATGTTCAAATCACATTAAATGTAATTGTTTTTAGGATAGATCTTATGCGCGTATGGTGTATTTGTGTATTGTGCGTATTGGTCCATATTGGCCGATACACACCGTACCATATCATAGCGATACACGGGTCATATGGGGCTGGCATAGCATATGTGTTCGAAGGGAAATTTTAAAAAAAGGGTAAAATATAAAATCCTCCCCTGAGTTTTTTGAAAATCTTATAAACCTCCCCTATGTTTTGATTTTAACATAATCCTCCCCTGTAGTTTTGAAAAAAGCTATAAATACCTCCCTTCCATTAGAGTTTCATTAACTTAGAAGAAGAATTTACTAAATACCCTTAAATACCAAGTATCATCCTCCTCTTTATGAGATGTATACTTCTACATCAAGTTCAACAAGAACAGAGCAAGCTTCTCTTTAAAACAAAAGCATCTCAACAAATTCACTAACAACATTACTGTAGGTTTCAGCAAGATTTCAACAGGCAATTGATAATCTTAATTTTGATTCCATGTTTGATTTCTCTAGTTTGTCAATATTTTTGCTCTTGGGGATCAATCCGTGTGGAAGGCAATTTCTTTGACTTTGTTCATGTTAAATTTAATAAAACAATCCAGGTAAGATTGAGAGAAATAGGTTGGCGCTTAATACTTAATAGAACTTTGAAATTTTTTTCTGTTTAATGATTTGAGATCGTGTTAGGAATTTCTTTGAACACTTAGAGTACTGTCATGCACATCATATGAACGCATTATAAAGATGAGTTCAGTACGGTTGAAGCATTTTTGATAGATTAAATAATTCTGAAAATTATTGTTAAATTACTTAAGTAGTAAAAGGAATCGCTTAGAACCATTTAACAGGCATCTCCACGAAGTCTCTAGACTGTAGTTCCTATTTGCCTATCACCTAAAAAAAAAACCAGAAAATGAAAAGAAAAAAATAGGAAAGAAATAGAATGAAGAAGAAAGAGAGAGAAGAAGAATAAAAGAGACGGAAAATTAAGAAAATGTGAAAAATAAATAAAATAGAGTAAAAGGATAAAAAAATGAGTGACGATTGGTTAGCTCAATTGAGACAGAGAAGTGGAAAAAACAGGGGTAGGAGATTGGTTTTCTTCGGTTACCACTTTAAGGGTAAATGTGGTATTTTAAGAAAATTAATGTATTACGTTAGGGTTTTCGGCCAAAAAAACTAATAAGAGGGAGGTATATGCACCACTTTTCAAAACTATAAGAGAGAATTCTGTTCATATCAAAACACAGGGGAGACTTATAAGATTATCAAAAAACTCAGGCGAGGTTTTTGTATTTTACCCCCCCAAAAAAAAAGTATCCTTGGAGAATTGGTGATGGTCGCAATGTTGATGTGTGAGCTGATCCCTGGGTTCCCACTTTAAGAAACTTTAGTGTCCCCTATGATAAACCTACAAACTTCCATTTCAAAAGTCAGTAAACTTATAGACCTAGAGTCCCATTCGTGGAGAGTTAACATGATTAGAGAACTTTTCCCAGCTCCTGTCAGAAGCCCTCAAAATTTACATCCCCTCAATCTCTTGCTGGGATACCATCAATTGGGTGCTATCAAAGTCTGGTACTTTCTTAGTTAAGTGTGCATATTTGGTTGCAAAGCCCCTACATGAAAATGCTGACTTACATCTGCAGGATCCTGGGAGCCTAAATCCAAATCTTTGGAAGCTACTTTGGAAATCCCACCTGTACCCGAAAATTAAATCCTTTTTGTGGAAGGCAACTAATGAAGGCATTCCTGTTAAAGTCTCCATTGCTTTGAAAATTCAGAACTCTGAGGATCTCTACCCGCTTTGTAAATCTAGTTCTAAAACAACAAGCTATTCTCTCCTTTTCTGTGAAGCAGTAAAACCAATATGGTATGCTTCTAGCCTGGGTCTAAGATTGAATTCTACCCAAAATACCTCTTTTAAAAATTGGCTGCAATCTTGGGTCTGCAACAACTCTTTCTCCAAAGCATATCTTCGATCAAAATTTCTTTTCTACTGCGGCTATCATTTATTGGTGCATTTGGCTGAGAAGAAACAAATTGGTTTTTGAAAATTATTTAGAGGATCCATGGTAACTTTGGCTTATGTGAAGAGGATGATGCAGGAATACCATCAGCTTCAGCCTCTGACCCATATCCCAGCACCTTTGGGTCCCCCAAGTAAAAGCAACAACTCTCATCTCTGTGCCCCTCACGCAAGTTTTGCCTTATCTAGACAAATGGGAGTTTTATCCGAGGCTCTTATGCTGGTTATGGTGTTTTGATATTAAACTCTAGTGCTTCTTTTGTGGCAACAAAAGCAGTTAGTAACACTCCTTGTTCAGCCTTATTTTCTGAAGCTGCAGCTATATATGCTTCATGGCATCCAACTAGTAAAGCAACTGGGGTTTCTAATCAAGGAGGAGTTTGCGGATCTGAACTATGTTTTTTGGTCTTATGTCAATCCTTAGACTCTTTTTGTCACCCTTTCCAGTGATGAAGCCAAAAGTGTTCTTTGATCTATGAACTTCTGAGTGAGCCCAATGTAGAAGCTTGGGTGGCTAACCCTTATCATAGCCAAAACACCTAGCAATCAGTCTCTGGAATCTCTCAGGGGTACTTTTACTAAAAAAAACTTCGGATTTATTCAGATTAATCTTCTAACCAAAAGCCCTCTCATAGAGATCAACAGAAGTTAAAGTTAGGAGTTCATTTGCTTCACTCAAGTTTGCTTTAGAGAAGATGAAACTATCATCAGCATAAAAAAAGGTGGGTAATTGCAGGAGCTCTATGATTCACTTTCAGACTTGAGATGGCTTTTAAGTTTGCCTTTGTGGTTAGGGTAGCTGAAAGAGTCTCAGAGACCAACAAAAATAAATAGGGAGATAACAAAGGGTCCCCTTGTCTCAAGCCTCTCAAGAGATGGATAATTCGACCAAGAGAGCCATTTAGAAGCACTCTATAAGACACTGTACTACCAACCGAGGGCTGGTTCGTTGGTGTGTAAGCTCGAATCCCACAACCAGCACTTTGGAGAAAAAGAGGTCAAGGGGTGAGTTTTATATATATATGACATTATACTAACACATTGCATGATCTAGTTCCTCTAGACACGGCCAAACCCCATTTTAAGCATGACGTTATCCAAAAGGTTGCACTCTACTCTATCATATGCCTTCATCATATCCAACTCGAGGGCCATGAATCTACCTTTGGACTTTGATTTTTTCATGAAATGAAAAAGCTCATGGGCTGAGGAAATTGTCTGAGATTTTCCTATCTAAGATAAAGTCACTTCGGTTGGGGCTTATCAAATTGTTCATCACTTTTTTTATCCTATTAGCCAATACTTTTGCTATTATTTTATAGGGTGTATTGCAGAGGCTAATAGGTCTAATGTGAGAAGCCAGCTCCGAATTGTTTACCTTTGGGACTAGGGTAATGATAGTATTGTAGAGGCTGATAGGCTAATTGTAGTGAATGACCTGGAGGCAGTCCATGAATTCTTTAATTCTGGGGAAATGTTGAAAGAGGAAAGGGTGTTGATCATAGATACATACTGCAAACAAAAACATGCAAAATTGAATTGGGTAAAAATCTTGCATTTGGTTTTGATTTGAACTGCCAACAAATGTAGCCTTTGTTTTCATTTGTTTGCAGTGAAATTTTTAGTCGCTTCAGATTTTAGTTGTTTGGTTTCTTTGTGTTGAAGCCAAATGATTTGGCCACCACTTTGCATTGTATAGGGGAGAATGAGAGTGGGAGGAAAGAAATGCAATTCTTTGTGTAAAACTTGAGTTCAAATCAGCCCCCCACAACGTCCCACAGCACATTTCCGCCGCATCTCCCGATGATGACATCATCATTTCTAATATTATCATTGAGAGATGTTCCCAATACATGGAAGGGATGTTCTGTGGGATGTTGTAGGAGGCAGTCTTGTGGGGGGTTGATTAGGTCTCGTAAAACTTGCACTACTAATAGATGTAAACTCTATCTCTCTCTACTAAGGATGTCTTTTTGCTTACAATGCAAATACTGAACTGGTGGAAATATGGATTT
The DNA here is from genome assembly GCF_055504915.1 of Nelumbo nucifera. Taxonomy (NCBI): domain Eukaryota; kingdom Viridiplantae; phylum Streptophyta; class Magnoliopsida; order Proteales; family Nelumbonaceae; genus Nelumbo; species Nelumbo nucifera. Next base: position 28,002,213 of record NC_142656.1, on the reverse strand, counting down.
TGGTTTAGGTTTGTATTTATTTGTTTATACAAAAGTGCCTTAGGCTGTGTTTTGTAATGGTGTAAAACCCGAATCAGTGCTATATTGCATTCCGGCATGGTGTTGCAGGCATTTGGAAGAGATGTTAATGAATATCACAAAATGATACAAACCCACCAATCCATGTTAATAATCCTCATAAATTGACGGGAAGTTCACATTGGTCTTATCGATGTAAACCTTTCCCTCTCTTCTCTATTAAAGAAAATGGCCAATATCTAAGTAAATTGCATCTCCAATCCCCTCTTCTTCCCTCAGAGACAAATCTACCGTAGGCAACCAAAGGTAAATGGCTCATCTGGAGAATTAGTTTACGCATAGACAATCCTTCTGAAAGCAAGAAGTAAATGGTTCATCCATTGGGAACTTGGCTGACCGGGCCAAAACATATGGCCCATTGTGTAATTGTATACTAGTTTTAGCTGTTTTTAATTAACAAGACCCCAAGCCAGCATAATATCCTTTAGCCAAACTAATTTGACCATGAATCCTGAACCGTGTTTAGAAAGAGTAAGGAAAAGATTAAGGTATTGTTTGATAAGTTTTTTAGGAAGATCTTTCAATAGTTTATATGACCAAAAGACGTATTGAGCTTTTGATATCTTGTTTTTAAAGATCAATGCCATTTCATAAGTATCCTAATCCATCATGGTCTACTGGGCTGTAAAATGAAAGATTTTAGGTGTGGGAAGGCAGGAACTAACTTCATTTGAAGTTTCCTAATTTCCAGCCGCTTTGAGCTTTCTGGTGTGTGGGTCTTTCTGGCTTCCCGCGCGTTTTATTGCGAAATGACAAGACCAGATGTGGGGTCTTCCAATTAAGCTCTGAAAGCTCAAAATACCGCATGAAAATACTTACCAAATGCCACCTAATAAAACATGGGCTGAAGTGGTAAATGTTTCAGGGGTATTCGCTGATTGTAACAATTTTTTTCTATTCATTTTTTTTTTCAAAACAAAAAACAATTATCACTAAAAAAGAAAAAAAATATATCGTTTCTTCTGATGTAGCAGATGTCTTCATTTTAAAAAATTAAAATCATACGTATTGGTGAAAACTGAAAATCCCTTAAAAACATGGCTTTTGATAGAGTTGGGAGAACACATTCATTATAAGCACTTAGATGAATATTTTCAAATTTTTTTAACACCTATGCCTTGAAATTCCTCCAACCTACCCCTGAAAAAAATTAAAGACAATTTTTAACAATTGTCAGAATATTTATAAAATGCTCACCGAATATACTTTTTACATTGTATCTACTAGATCCTGTCTCAACTCAGGGGCCCAGGCTTGATGCAGTGTAAATTCTTTAAATTGGGTATCAATTTGCAGTTCTATTCACCGAAATTACCTGAAATCCTTTTGAGCTACAGATACCATTTAGGACCAGGGCTCCTTGTTTAGCAACTCTTTGAGTCCCTTCACCTACATATGAGGTCCATAGGCCATACCATGGAGAACCTATGGTTATGTGGTTTTGATCCTGTCCCTGCCATTTGGGGGGGTGCCAATTGAAGAATTAAATGAAATAGATCCATTCCTGTTATTCTTAATTCTAATGAACTTTATTCCATCGTTTTATGCGAGATCTCAACTCTTCGAGTCCCTTCACCTACTTGAACATTAACCCTCCCCTTCCACATGATATTTGAAACCCCACCCCATTCACATAAAATAATTTTTCCATTTCCCAAAATACTCTCATATTCAATTTATAAACTTCAAACCTCTTGACCTTTCAACTTCCCCCTTCCCCTACATGACTATAACTTTCCTGACTTCAACCAAGCACTACCGATGGCATTTCATCAAACCATCATAACATATACACCCCTCAACCATTAATCTTAAGCCATGCCATTCCCCAACAAAGTTTAAAGCTAGATTCCACAAAACCAAGTGGATTTCCTTAACTTCAAACAAAACCCGCACTATTACCAAGTTCTTCAACCTACTCATACGCGGGTTGAATTTTTTGAACATTCCAGGCTTCCATAGGCATTCCCTCTGGCCAAAAATGTTTGCATGTTCAAAGCATGAAGGGGAATCCCAAATACATGGATCCAAACAAGAGTCTTCAACCCCACTTCTTAAACTACACCAACTAGCCGATTCCATTTTCCTAGTCTGAGATCCGTCTATCTTATTTTTCCCAATCTGAGATCTAGTGATCTTATTTTAATAGACTCTCAATCTAACACTCCCTCTACCTCTTCCTTTATACTCAATATAAACATAAAGAAATGGACATCGATTTTTCTAATTTTAACATTTCCTTTCAAATTACTTCAGTCCCCCTTGGCATGACCAATTACTTTAGCCCTATTCCCTACCTCTATTGCTCTATTCTGCTACTCAAGCATCTAACGATCTAACAGGTCAAACTCCTCTATAGTTCAAATATATTGGGGAAGATCCACATGACCCTCTTCTTGCAACAAGTGAAGCCAAACTAATAAGAGCCAGTGTCGAAGTCATCCAAGATGGTCTTAAACTCATTTGTGGCCCTGAACTCGGCCACAACCTCCTCTTTGGCTCGAGCTACTCTCGCATTGGCCTCTTCCGCCAGCTTCTTTGCTAAAGTAAGTTTCCCCCTTATCTCATGTACCTGATGACTCAATTTCTTGTTCTCCTCCTCCTTAGCCTTGGGTACGTTCTTGACCTCTTCCACCAGCTTCTTTGCCAAAGTCAACTTCCCCCTTAGCTCATGTACCTGATGGCTCAATTTCTTGTTCTCCTCCTCCTAGAGCTTGGGTATGTTCTTGGCCTCTTCTAGCTCAACCTTCATCGCTGCTCCGGTGCCCTTCATCTCATACTTGCATAGACCATGCAGCCTATTCACGACATGGGTGACTACACACACATTCTGCAGAACACAGAGCTAATAGAAATCCAAGGTCTATAAGTTACCAAAAACCTAAGGAAAGAAACATACTGCAATGGCCTCATGGGGCCAATCTTTTAAAGGACCCACTTGTGCGGCCCATGATCTCAAGCCTAATTTCTATGAGTAAAACCGCCTAAGTGAGCTACTCGGCCACACCCACCTTCTATAGTGTGTCCCCACGATAGATATTCCACAACGGCCAAAAGACATTATCCTCAGGTTGCCCCAAGGTCTAACCCTTTGAGCATCTCCTTGAAGTCACTTGTAAGTGGCTTTGGCCTGCCTAATGTTGTTCCTCAAGCTTGGCCACCCTTAACTTCTTTAAGGGCCTTAGTGCATAGTCCTTGACCCTCTATTGAACTAGGGACACTACCACATCCAACGGCATTGCCTTTTTCCTCACTACCACTTGCTAGAAGTGCCTCTTCCGCTACTCTTCATTGGGGTCTATAATGATGTTTGCATGGTACAACTAGATGGTTAGTACTTGAAAAAATAAGAAAATGAGAAGAAGAAAGTATGCCCTCAGCAAGCAAGCTTTAGAAATCAACCAGTCAGAGGTGGCAAAAATCCTTTTCGAACCAACATAGACAAGGCCAATGTCATACTATCCTTCTCAAACAGCTCTACAGTCTTTGGAGCCTTCAATCTAGTCTTCGAGATGATCAAGTTGGGCCCTAGAGACCATTCATCCTTATGCTTCACAAAGACCCCCCCCCCCCCTTTCTAGTGATAAACCAAGGAGGCCTCAATGAGCACATTCATGTTTGGCCAAGCTAAGAAGTAGTAATAGCCCTACTGGTGCTTATTCAAGTGGAGAAGACTATGGAAAATAGGAAAGGTCATCAGGATATCATGGATAATGCAAAAATAAAGAAGTCTAACTAGGTACCTAAAAGAGTTTGACATCAACTAGATGGGCAAAACTCGATGCCACCTCAACACGGATACCAACCATAAATTTAAAGGGAATCTAACATCTATTACCTAACTCCCCTTATACACATAGAGTTCACTCGACCTAGGTGAGTTTTCCCTCTCTCCATGCTCTAAACACCTCAACTCATACTCGAGAAGGATGCAATACAACTCCCTGATCCTTTGTATATCGGCCTCTCAAAGAATGCCAGGAACCAAGGCAAAGCACTCAAAGACCCTAGCTAGGGCCTCAAGCTCCTCATTTAATATCTCAACCTTGGTTTTCAGTTTGCCCATGGACCTTATCCAGAATGAAGAACTCGTCGAATTATTCTTAAACTTCAGGCTCCACTTAAGTCACATTCTCCTCAACCTCGACCTCGTTGGCATTAGCCATATCCTCCTTGACCTTGGCATTGTTGGCATCGATCTCAAGGATCATAGACCCCCAAATACGAAGATGAAGACATCTTACTGAAAATAAATTAAGCACAAAAGCACTAGACGAGGACGAGGATTAGTCGAACCATAAAAGGCACTCTTGCTCAAATGACAAAGTAAATGGCTCACCCCTCACCTTATATAGAGGTAACTAATAACCAAATCAAAGCCAATCAACAATCCAAATCAAACCCCACACTCCATATAAAAGTGTGAGTTCGGGAAGATGAAAATATGTAACCCATAGTCCGTCCATTAAAATTTCAAAATCTAAATTATACCATGTATGAACCATCATCATTACTTCAAATCATAAGCTGAGCAGCTCAACCAAGGCCCAAAATCACAATTGAGTTCCACACTCGAGCTTGTCCTCTAGACGTAGCCAAGCACCTTCCTCCTCAATTAAAGAATTAGTGGGGGTGGGGGACTAGTAACGAGGTCGTGCTACGGCCTGATTGACTTGTCACATCAGAGTTGACGTAGCAGAAGATCCAACCACTAATTCAACCACATCAGTAGTCCAAAGCATCATTGCGTGATAAAGGCAACAACCACTAAGAAAACCGAAGACATTGAACAAAGAAGAGAATGTGGTGGACAATGAGCCCTCAACAACCCCCCACAACAGAGTCGCAGAACCACCTTGGAACCTTAGACGAGAAAGTTGTATAATGATCATTTGATTCAAAAAAGTTTCATTATTGAAAGGATAGTATTGTCTCATCAATTATTAACAATTTTCTACACAAATGAACAAGTGATTTACCCGAGTCTCAAGAGAGAATTATTTACCCAACTGAACCACTCAAAAATCATTTTTTGTAGAACCCACTAATACTGAAATGTGAGAATGTAGATTTATTTCTTTCCCTTGAGACCCACCACCTTACCTGCCCCAACTTCTCAAAAAATGAATAAGAGGCCTTAGTGTATCCACATATATCTTAATTATGATTTTGAACATGTGTGAATTCAACTTTTGAAGACAATTTGTTCTCACTTGTATGTTTCCATTAATAGGAAGATGTTGCCAATGGACAGCTACAAGGGTTACGAGTACAATGTGACAATAGATTTTGAGGATGAAATTTGAATTCCTTGTGCATTCACTTTTTTCCACAATATAGGTGAGTATAGTTTGCTTTTTAAACCCTAAGCATGATTCCCCATCACCTTTGCATCATAGATGCACCCTTAAGAAAACAATGAAAATTATGAGTGAAACTGTGAAATTTCGTCCAATTTGTCAAGGCAATGTTTGGTTCAACTCATTCTTTCCCATTCTTACCCACGATGAAATTTAAAATGAACAAGAATGTATAAAAATGGGTAAAATTAGAAAATATAGTATGTACCAAACACTATTTTCTCTAAAAAATGAATTCTATCAAATTGGCAAGTGTCCTATGTTGCTCATTTCATTCTTACAAAAAAAGCAAGCAAACAAACAAACAAAAAAAAAAAAACCATTAGTGGTCATAAACCATCGCTGGATGGCCAGCAATCAATGCCCATTGGTATAAGCTTCCAAGATAGTCTATGGTCCACCAATTAATATTAATGCTGGTGGTTATGTAGATTTAGGCCGTTGGTTTATGACCCCTAGCATATATGAAAATGAGTGCATGACTATTTTTCATGCTGCAGGTAACTTCAATTTTTGTACCTTTTAACTGATTTTTCATTGAGAAGATTAAGGCCTGTGACAAAAATTTTGTAATCAAACACTAATTTTATTCGTTGTTACCCATTCTTGCCTAAAATGAGCAAGAATTAAAAAAAAAATGAGGCCCAGATCAGCAAACCAAACATGGCCTAAGCATCTCTGAACTCATGCCAAACGCATCAAATTCCTGCAACCATGGAAAAAGCTACTCATAAGAAAGAATATTACAGCCAACTTAAAAGAACATTACAATGCCTTGAGTTGAATAATTCTTGGTTTTCAAAACTAGACCGGACCAGACAATCAGAGAAGAAAAACCAGAAACTGGACACCTATCCGATTCCATTTTACCACAGAACTGTCTTTTGGTCAAAATCATTGATTTGGTCAGCAAACCAATGTCCCAAACGGTCGAACCATTCAAACCATCCAACAGTTTTTCGCCATTTTTATTTTTATCAGAACAGGCCGCCATTCAGTTCAAACAGTCAGACCATTCGACCTAAGAACTGGACCCCTTAACAGTCCGTCATCCGATTCAGTTTTAAAAACCTTGGGATAATTTATCCCAAGATCAACTAATCATGGAAAGTAATGATATTCTAATGCATGGAAGGACAAAAAAAAACAGACTCTAAAGATTCTTGGGAGAAGTACCGATCAGCCCAGCTCAGAATTTACTAGCCACGAAGTACAGGGGGAATGCATCCTGACCGTGAATTGATGCCAAATTCACGGGCAGGATGTGGTTTATAGGGGGGAAGAAGGCTAATCGTAGGGGGTGGCTGGAATTCAGAATTCTGCATCATGTGTATTCGTACTTTTCCCAAGATTCTTCGTATTGTACAAATAACTTCCTCATTGAGGCCACACCAGTTAAATAAACTTCATTTTTTGGTACAAAAGCGAAGCATAAACTTCAAAATCGCATTATAGCAGCTTTAGTTCAAATAAAAGCTGGCTTACCCAACACCAAAAATATGCTTAATTACATCTTGAAAAACATAAATATCAAACTATCATCAAGGTTATACTAAAGATGAGGAGAGTTGAACCCAAGCAAATTCTTCTTTATATCCCGTGCTTGCTTCACAGGAAGCCGCACATGTGTACGCGACAATGGTTGCCCAATCCAGAGAATCTGCATCATTTTTCACTCCAAAGTAATAAAGCAGCTGAGGCAAGATCTGCGCAGATCACAATATAAAAAACTGTAACTAGTGTGATAAAAAAATGTCATAGAACTTAGTTGAGAGATCCATAATGCAGATGGCCTAGTTAAGGTCCCAAATAAAAAGGTGGCAACAATTTAGGAATGTCCTCGGTTTTTACTTGATTGCATCCGCAAGGAATGTGCACTGAGAACTAAATAAATGAAAGTGTAGCAACAGGCAATCAGGAAAATGTAGAAGATACACGCATCACAGAAAGAACCAGATACCGAACCTGAAATTCGTAATGCATAGGGCCATGACAATAGTTGCATTTAGGAATGTCAGACTCTGATGGGCGGCCACTTGACATGGGCCACAATGGTTTTGCCTTGGAATCCCGACAATACCTGTCACAAATTAATGGAGGAAATTAACGGACTAGCTTGGTACAATCGATTTCCAAGCAACTAAATATTATGCTTGGTATTGATTTGGAAACGACTATTGCCTTGAAATGTCGACAATACCTGTTACAATTTAAATGAACAAGGAAATTAATTGACTATGATTTGTATTGATCGATTTTCTTAGCGACATTATTATTAGCTTCGTATCTACAAATGAACAAGGAAATTAATTGACTATGCTTTGTATTGATCGATTTTCTTAGCGACATAAATATTATTAGCTTCGTATCTACAAATGACGCATCCAATCCCCGCATGCAGTCAAAATATCTTAAAGACTTTTTTATGCTGCAATTTGTAACATTTAGTGCAGGCTATTAAAGAAAAAGCATGAGACAATGTCAGAATTCAGAAAACAAAAAGAAAATAAAAATGTATTATATCAAGGTTCAAAGTATCAATACACGCAAAATGCAAACATTGCACATCGCACGTTTCAAAGGAGTGATATGTAATGATTGATAGTGCAGGCTATTAATAGCTTGATTATTTGAATTTGAAGTTTATACTTTGCAGTTGGTACTTTGTACTTTGCCTCTGTGATTGTATTGCAATAATGGCTTGATGTTGCTATCTTGAGATTTCTTATCATTTTGGTTGATTTTGGTTGATACTCGACATATTCATAGGCCTTTTTTCTATCAATCAAGGAAAATTCATTTAGTGATTAAGGAAAATAATACAACAGAGGGAAGCTAAAGTATCTTAACTCCCCACATCCGTCCATGTATACCCAAAATACAAAATCAGTTAAAACTGGGCTCAAAAAACAGAATTCCTAGTCACCCCTTGCCTAGCTAAGCCATCTGCAAATGAATTTGCGCTTCTCTTAACCAATGTGCATTGAACTTCAATGTCTTTGGTCGGCCATTTAAATTAACTCTTTTCATTCCTATATTTCCAAAGCCTAGTGTTGTCTTCTTTTAACCAGCTCACAACTGTCTCTGAGTCGCCTTCTATGATCAGCTTGTTTAAACGCAAATCTTTGGCCCTTTAAATTAACTCTTTTCATTGCTATATTTCCAAAGCCTAGTGTTGTCTTCTTTTAACCAGCTCACAACTGTCTCTGAGTTGCCTTCTATGATCAGCTTGTTTAAACACAAATCTTTGGCCCTTTGAACCCCTTCCAGAGCTGCTAATATCTCAGCTCTCAGTGAGTCTCCCACTCCAATTGGACCAGAGAACAAGGCTAATACATTCCCTTTTTTTATCCCTTATAACTCCCCCTTTTCCAATAGGCCCCGGATTACCCATACTGCTGCCATCAAAATTCAGTTTAGTAAATCCAAGAGGTGGGAGGATCCAGAGGGAATTTGAGACCTTCCTGACTGAAACTGGATTTGCAATTTCCTTCCAGTTTCTTATCAAATCATCTAATGAGAATTCTGCAAACAGATCCAAGGTTTTCAGCCAATGGACTACCCTTATATGAATCACATCACTTCTACCACTACTTCCACACTTCTCTCCTTTTCTGAGAAGATCCTTGAATTTCTTTCTTCCCAAATGTTTATCAATAATTTAATTTAACTTGAAGTTTAGATATATCTTTTTTTCCAAGTATATTCTTCAACTTTCTGATTTTTTAAAGAAATGTCTGCCCTTCAAAAAAGCATGCGCCTCACCTTGCACCTTGGGTCATTTAGGCCCTTGGGCTTTTTTTCGCACCTCACACTTTTAAAACACTACTTCGCAACTTACACTTCCAAATCTTCATACTGCTTCGCAGATTCTTACTAACATTCCTCATGCCACCAAAATTCTCATTAATTCTCTCAAGCACCAATACTGCATTCTTCTCAAAAAATTAATCTACATTCTCCAAATCACCAACTCCATTTGCAGCCCCAATGATTCCAACCAAATCCAAGTCACCAGGAATATCATAAACCCCAGGCAAGTTCTTTCAGCTTCTTTACCCATCCCCTCCTTGGGCATAGAAAACTATCTTCCAATTCCCTAAACATTCTCCTTGTAAATTCCTCGTCCCTACAAGCCAAAGACCTAGAATCTTACTTACCTCCACCTTTGTGTTCACCAAGGTTTCCAAATCAATCGACTTTTTTTGAGAGAAGTATAATTGTATTAAATAAAAGGTCCTCTGTACAATGAGAAACTGTACAAAAAACAACCAAAAGGTCAAAAGAAGGTCATTCTCAAAAAAGTACAGTCAAAAGTATCTTCTTTAAAATCAGTATGTATAGACACCCAACTCCTAATAGCCTCTACAGCCGAATTGATGACCTTGGCTTCTCTAGAATCTTTGTGCTCAAAAATCCTGTTATTCCTTTCTGACCACACAGCCCACAGAACTGTCAAAGGGATGGACGACCAGCAGATTTTCCCTTTCTTAGTTAAACCAGGTAAATGCCACTCCTCCAACAGAACTTTAACTGAGACGGCCATGCACCAACTTAGATTCAGGGCCTTCAAAAAGTAACTCCACACTACTGTGCTGAACTCACAGTGTAAGAACAAATGCATAGAAAAACTCCACCACCATATTGCAAAGGCAGCAAACTACATCTGAAATATTAAAGCCTTTTTTAGTAACATCTCTTTGGACAGGCACCTCTCGAAAGCTGTTGCCCTCACCCAAACAAAAAACTTGAGTTTTGAGGGGGCCATATTCCCCCAAATGGCCTGACTTAGAAAAGGGACTTCATTCTTCCCCACTAGAAAGTTGTAAAAGGATTTGACTGAAAACTCCTGACTTATCCCACTTCCAAATCAATAGACTACATCATCATCATCATGGTTTCCAAATTTTTCTTAATAATGCAATATCATCATCACCATCATCTAAGTTTCCTACTTTGCTCCTAACTGTATGGGGTCAACTACATGAATTGTATTTTTTTCAATGCCATATCCATTGTCGAATTACAGTGCTTAAGTCATTCCTTACTACTTCCACCCAAGTCCTTATCGGTTTGCCCCTAGATCTTCCAACTTGTAACAGATCAATTCTTCTAACGGGTGTTGTAGATGGTCTCTTATGCATGGGACCAAACCATGTCTATCTAATTTCTTTCATTTTATCACCAATTGAAGCTTGCTCCTAGGTTCCTCTGAATGACTTCATTTCTGACCCTATCCTTTTTAGTTTTACCACTCTTTTTTTATCAGCTTTAGTTTTACCACTCATCCATCGTACGCCTTACTGCCACATCTTTTCAACAATTTGTTTCTTAACTAGCAAACTCTCTACTCCATACAACATAGCTGTCCTTAAAACTATTTTCAGGAGTGATGTTAAAGCCACATCACTCCATAAAATTTTCAAATTTATTTTTCATAAAAGCTTCAATTTCATCACTCTATATAATCATAAAAGATTAACATTTATTTTTCAAAAAAAAATAGCATTGTTATCCACTGTCACAAGGATGGCTCCCTCCATTTCAAAAGGAAATACCTAATTAAAGGGGTTTCTATGTGTATGTGTGTGTTTATAGGATACAAACAACCAAATTTCTCAAATTTCAAGCATGATTGATGAAAATTATTAATGCCAGATTACTCTCATTAAGACCACCTTAGACAATCTTCCGGTGTACTACCTCTCTATTTTCAAGGGTCCTATTTGGGTAGCTAAGAAGTTGGAGAAAATTATAGGAGACTTCCTATGGCAACTAAGGGGAAAGCAAGAAGGATAGTTTAATCAGTTAGGATGTTGTGTGCCAAAGGAAAGATCAAGCAGGGCTGGGGATAGTAAACATTGAGAGGAAAAATGAGACATTATTGCACAAATGACTTTAGAGACTTCCTATGGAGAAAGACTGTCTCTGGCACAAGGTAGTGATTAGAATCCATGGGCTTATAACCAATGCATGGGGCACTGGATATCCACAAGGTGTATAAGGGCTTTACCTTGGAAGGCAATTCACAAAATCCTTCCAGAATTCCTTTATGGTATCAGGCATGATATTTGCTCAAGTGATTCCATTTGGTTTTGGGAAGATACTTGGATGGGGGATTCCCCTCTGAATGAGAGGTTTCCTGGTTGTTTTCAATTATTATCCTTCAAAGAGGAGAAAGTACCCAAACTTGCATTCATCTCCTCATCTTCCCTTGGTTAGAACTAGGATTTAGGTTTTAGAAGAGGAATGAGGGAGTCGGAGATTCCAAATGTCATCAATTTGTTGAATATCTTGGGTGGGGTTTTCTTGGATCTATCTTCACCTAAACGTTATATTTGGGCCCATAGTCACTCAGGTTTCTTCTCCTATGCATCCTTTTATAGAACCTAAACCTCATAGTTGTCAAGGCGGCACCTAGGCAGGTGCCTAGGCGATAAGGCATTCTTGGAGGGTTGCCTTGCACAAATGCCTACATATTTATATGCAAGACACCACACAATATTTTTATATTTTTATTTTATGTTATTAATAGTAGTACAATAGATATTATTAGACTAAATAATTCATATTGTGGGTTTATAGTATTAATATTATTATTCTTATACTAGTTTCTTTTTTTTATTTTCTTATTTGCTTGGGTTCAATAGACACACAAGTCAATGACATAGTCTTGAACCCTTTAGGACTTTACAACCTGAATTGATAAGAAATAACCTGAAGATTTTATCCAACTGCACACAAGAACAATCAATAGGATCACCAAAACATAAAACCCTTTGTATGTTTTATTTCCTTTCTTCTTTTTCTTTTCATAAATATGTTGATTTTCTAGCTTTTGATATGGGTTTTATACTTATTTCATGAGAATTATAGTAATTATTAGTTAAAGATCACTACCTATTACTATGAAACCTAGGGATCTACCCTAGGATTAATATTTTTATTTAAAAAGAAAAAAAAAAACTTGTCACCTAGGAGACTAGGCAACAAGGCGCTCCCTATCACCTAGATTTGCCTTGGCACCTTGAAAACTATGCTAAACCTCCTCTCTCTTCATTTGTCACTTTCCTTTCCTGTCAAGGAAATCTAGTACAAACTTGCTCCTCCAAGATTGGGGCTTTTTTGATAAATTCAAGAAAAAAAGAGTTGGGGCTTTTTGCTGAGAGGCATATCATGGGAAGATCAGCACCTTGGATATTTTACAGAAAAAGAGACTTTCTTGGTGCTTGTCTCCAAACTGGTGTATCCTCTACAAAGCTAATAATACGAAGTTACCACCATTTACATTAGTAAATGGGTGCAAGTTATTGTCTCGTGTTTAGAAGAGTTTTCCCCCTTGTTTGGTGGGTGCAAGTGGAATGAACCATCAAGAATGCAAGCTGTTTTTGATCTTTCAACTTTTAGATGGCCAAAAAAGAGATGTAAGATGTTTGTGAAGGGTGACAAGAGCAGCAGTTGTACAGACCATATAGGAGGAAAGAAATGCTAGAATTTTCTAAAAGACAGATATTTGGAGGCTGTCATAAAATGTGTCACTATTAAAGTGATGCATTGGGTAAACCGGCAAAAGCACATCACCTTTTTTTCCACTTAATCTTCTGATGATATTGTTGGGAGGTGGGGTAAGTGGCTGGCAAAAATTACAAAAAAAAAAGAGAGAGAATTACTAAATTGTGGCCATTGCCAGAAAAGGGATACATCAAATTCCACTCTGATGGTAATAGAATGGGGAATCCAGTAAATTCAGTAATAGGGGGAGACTTCTGAGATGAAAGAGGCCTTATTAAGGCCATGTTCTCAGGGTATGGGTGGGGGACTCCCTAAAAACAGAACGGATGGCATTGATTCAATGCATTCGAAGTGCAAGAGAAATGAAGATTGGAAAGCTAGTGATTGAAGGAGACTCCAAGGTCATTGTGGGATGGTTAAAGAATGAAGAAGAAACTATGGACTTTCAGGAATGAAATCAAGAAATTCAAATGATTGACTTATGGAATGCAGGTGCAGGCAGGTACAACGGGTTTCAAGATCAGGCAACGCCTTGGCTGATAATCTGGCCAAACATGGAGTGAACAGGAGCTTTCTGCTATCGACAGAATTGTAAAGAACACAGAGAAAGCCTGTTTTCTCTCCCTTGATGTATTATTCTGTACAGTTTGATACTGAATGAAATAATTTAAGTTACTTATCAAAAAAAAAAGACATTGCATGGGAAATCCATAGAGTTAATCCAAGTCCAATGGCAGAACCAAATCTCAAAATCATATCAAGTATTGAACATGGAATGAAAAAATATTCATCAAAAAAAACATGGAATAAAAAATCATCATTGCAGAGATAACATGGAAGCATTCACCCCAATAAATTTTTTCTTATTTTTTTTGAAAAAAAGGATTTACCGCAATACTTGTTCAGGAGCTTTACTAATACGCTCTTGAAAAGAAGCCCAACTCTTTTTATCATCACTTCCCTAAAAAGCACAAAATTTCTTTTATATCATTAAAAAATAACAGGGTAATACATGAAACTGGATAGGAAATTCCAAACTCAATTGTTAGACATGTCCCTATCCTTACCTCAAAACTTTCCAATAATGAATTCACAGTTTCATCCATTTGGTCATTACAAACCAGTGAAGTTGAGTAGTTATTGTCTTCAGAAGCTTCTGTGTCGAACACACATTCATCTTCACTTACAATTTCGAACTCTGTCCATAAAGTATTGCCAGCAACTGCTATCAAAATAAACTAATTAGAACTCTACATTAAAGATATTCGAGAAGGGAAGAAGAAAGTAAGCAACTCATTCAGTATTGGTTCAGCCACTCGGTTGACCATTCTCAAGGTTATATAATTCTAACTACCAAATGAATGAACCTTTTTCAATTGGTAAAAGACTTATTATCCAATGAACTAACTGATGTTTGTTTGTGGGTCCATGTCTAAGGCTTTATGCATATGGCTGGAACTATCCAACTGATGCAATATTAATTCCATCGCCTATCATGAATGTGATCTAAAATTTGAAGGGTCTAGACCAATGTGCATCATCCTTTTGCAATGGAAAAAAAAAATCGAGAAATTTGCCCCAAAGTACTCCATCTGAAAAATATGCTTCTAGACTCAAATACAAACCTTTCCCTAAAATTTTCATTGAAGAGGTTGTGCTGTTACTGCTGCTAGACACAAGAGATTGACAAGAGATCCTTTGGCAGTCAACCTTATGTCCTGAGCGCCAATGCATTATCTACAATAACAAAAAAGAGAAGCAAGACATTTTCTAGGATGTCTAAAGAAACCAAAAGTTGTAGGAATCATTTCAGGCAACTGGCTAATTACCTGATGCTTCTCTGAGCAGTAGCGTGCAGATTTACAACTGCTGCAAACTTTATCTCCTTTCCATGTACCACACCAACAACAAAGTTCAGCTGAAAAGAAACCGCCATTGTACAAATAAGAACCATGGGAAACACAAGGAAAGCACTTTTCTATGATCATGTACAAATAGTACTCATTCACATGGTAGTCTGTGTCCAGACTTGATACCATATGTTTAGCCAGTAATACATTCATAAGCACTTATATGATACTTCTTCTGAAAACTTGATTAACAACCAAAAATACCATAAACCCTTCTTAGGTTAAGCTGCTAATGTTAAACCCTCCCAAATGGACATTAGACCTGCTTGTAAAAACCATACTACTAGTAGAACTGTAGAAGAGGCTGGATTTATTTTTTACTTCTTTCTGAAACAGAAGGTACATGGACAAGAAAGATATTAAGAATATGGTATGAGAATGCTAGTTCAATAAATATTCTCCATGAAACGAAGCAATACCAGAATATCCTAAAGCATTGATTATAAAACATCAAATATTAACAAATGATATTATGGCAAACCTCCAACTTTAGATGGCTTGTCAGTCCCATCAAATCTTGGGGGTTCACTTGAGTAGAAAGGATTTGAGCGACACAACTGGCAACGGAAAACCTTCACACTTTGAAACCATTGCAGTGTTAGAATAGCAAGCATGTTAGACAAAGAGCAAACAACTAAGAAAACATTGCATAATCACCTCCGAGATGGTTTTTCTGGTTGGCGTTTCCATTGCTCATGTTGGTCTTGGAGTAGACATGCCATTGATGGACACATGAACACAAATAATGTCCGATGGAATGTAGACTCCTTCTCAGAAATTGGAGCATATACCTAGCAACTCATTGAGCAGAAAGAAAATTAGAAAAACTAAGTTATTTTCTTCTTCAAATGTCAATTCATCTGCAAAGAATACAAGTATAGTTTTCCTATTGGAACATGTATGGTTGTACATAATAAAAGTTGCTTCAAATAGAGGGATGGGGACGCACTTATTCCCTCCCACCACCTATTTCAAATTAGGCTAGCTAGCTAATTTCAATTCCTGTAGTGCAACAAATCTGGAGGATAATTTTCAATTACTTAGTTACTCAAGTGGGAACAAGTCTGAAAACCCAAGGAAAAAGGAGGTTTAGGGGTTTTGAACATAGCTCTTAGGAATACAGCCTTGCTAGCCAAGTGGTTGTAGAGATTTCCCTTTGAAAGGGACAGGTTGTGGCACAAGGTAATTGACAGCATTTATGGGTTGGGAGATAATGGTTGGAATGCAAATTTATCCCCTCAATCAAATTCCTCCTCTCCTTGGAAATCAATTTTTGAGGTCTACCCAGTTTTCCTCAATTCCATCCAGTATGGTGTGGGAAATGGTAACAAAATCTGGCAGAAAGATGAAGGTTGCACATCGGGTAAAGTTGGTGGAAAGATTTCAGGTCTTCTCAGTGAATGAAATATTAAGAGCTTGGCCGCAGAGATGACATCGCCATCTCAAGAAAAAGAGAGAATTGTCATGGTTTGGAAACCTCCAGAAGGTACCAAGGTCAAAGTGAATTTTGATGGAAGCTCATTGGGCAATCCAGGTTTGGAAGGAAAAGGAGGTGTCTTCAAAAATTCAGAAGGCAGGGTTTGGTGGCTTTATATTCAGGACCTACTGTTGTTGCAAACTCTCTGAAAGAAGAAATATCTTCATTGATGCAAGGACTTCAATCAAAAAAACAACTGGGATATCAGCAGGTGTAGGTGAAGGGGATTCTAAAGTATGGGCAAGCTGCAGCAGTTATGTTCCGTGATCTTTCAGGCATGCCTTTATGGAAGTGTAAAGTATTTCCAAGGTTTTAAATGTAGATTTCAAGTGGGTTAGAAGGGAAGCAAATGGAATGCTTGATACCCTTGCTAAACAGGGGGTCATGAGACAGCAATTCTTTTGACCTTTATTGTAAAGTCTTTTCGTTTGGGTTGGCAGTCTTTTCACCACTTTCTCTCTTTAATTTAATGAATTAAACTATCTTGCTTTGCACAAAAAAAAAAATCTTATCTATAATTGGTGACTTCCAAATTTCACTTTCACTACAGAGCAATTGCAACCTGTCTAACGATTTCAGGAGACAAAAACATCATTTTGGAAAGGACAAATTACAAAATTAATAAAAAACCTGAAGTAAGAACTGTAGAGGCTCTCCACAAATGCCACATGCACGGGACCTTTCTGATGGTAAATCAACTGGATCTAACCATGCCTGCAAAATATGGAAAAGAAATTGTAAGACCCAATATAAAATTCTTTTTCTGTAAAAAAAAAAAAAAGAGATTGTAAGCAAAATAAAAAAAAAAATGCAAAGTTTACAACATACAGGCACACCTCCAGCCTTGCTAGGAAAAAAGTGGCGGAGAAGTGAGTTTGGACTTTTAGGCTTTTCAACAAAACCAAGAGTGACGGGTTCTTGCTCTTCAACTTCATCATCTTCTTCATTTTCTACCTGTGGGTCTTGTTCATCATCATGTTCCTCTTCAGAGTAGATATGAAGAGAGCCAAAATTCTCCACATGAAGACCATTTTCTTCAACCTCCATTTCTTTGGGCATTTATGGATTTATGCTTTATGTATACCCTGATTTGGACAAAATTATAATAGAAGTTTAATACCTGGTTTTATTCCTTTCATCATTATAGAAGCACTTTATTGAGCGCTGAGAATAAATGAAAACAACATAATACTGTTTCTTAATTATCAACATAAAATAAGTCTAATCAGAGCAAAATGAAAGAGAAAGTGATACAAAGCATGGCCAAACAATAAACCAATAATCAAGGTTCAAAGTATCAATGTGCACAATACAATGAATTTGCGTATTGTGCATTTCAATTGGCCAATACACTAGTATTAAGAGAGATAGAGAGATAGAGAGAGCGAGAGAGCGAGAGAGCGAGAGAGAGAGAGAGAGAGAGAAGTTTCAGGAAATGAATCACGGCATCTCTAGCAGGGGTATTTAGCATTCCAATGGCCTCACGATACAATATGATACTGATGTAGGACCAGCTCAGTTCTAGTCCTTAGAGAATGTTGAATAGTCTTCTTTGATCAGAATTTTATGGCTGTTGATAGCTGTAATGGTTTATTGAAGAAAAAAGAGAGAAAATAGCGAGAGAAAGAAGAGAAAATACCTGGAATCACTCACAGGATGCCTAGAATCATTGCCTTTTGTGTAAAACATCCATGCATATTCATAGACTCTAAACTCGTATAACCCTAGGAGTCAAACTGTTAGACTCATAATAGTCTTAGGTGTCAAACTGTTAGACTCATAATAGTCTTGGTCAAACTGTTAGACTCAATAATCCTAGTAAGACTCAAACTAAGCTTTCATATCCTATTTCAATTCAAAGAAGACTCAATAACTCTAATCCTACTTATGCAATGACTCTGAAATTTCAAACATAACCAAACTACAAATAGACAATCAAACCCTATTATTAGACTGATGAGAACCCAAGGACCGACCCAAAACCAGCCCGTTATGCTAATGGCCCATGACCACCGGTTACAATGGATTACACAAGAAAGAACTCCTGCCTGCATCCGAGCAGCTCCAAACCACGAACAAGGAAATCACAACCACCCGAGCAGCTCCACAATCGAAGAAATCATAACCAATTGTGTTTGTTGGAATTTGCAGTGTAACGGTTAGCTATAGTTAAGCCGAACCCTTTACCAAGAAACGGTAATAAGAATACAATCCTTCTATCTCTCTCTCTCTCTATCTATCTATCTATGGGGGACGATATGCTAATCTCAACTTTCTGGCATTCTCTGGCGAAGACCCCATCCCATGGATCTTTAAGGCAAAGCTATACTTTGAATCTCATGAGGCCCCTGGTCATCAGCAGGTAATTGTCACTTCACACCATCCTGACAGCAACACCATCCTCTAGTTCTAGTGGTTCTGAAGATCGCACCCACAAGTTTCATCGCGCTCAGGCCATAAATGCAAAATTCAACAAGTATTTCTCTTGCAAACGAAAGATTCTAAAAGAGAAATGGAGGTTCCCAACCCTGGAGAAGATGAGCCCACGATCACTAAAACTGATCTGGAGATATCTCTCAATGCATTAAATGGTTCGGCATCCTCAAGGACCATGAAGGTAAATGGACAACTTTGTGGATCCGGTGACTGTTCTAATAGACAATGGTAGCACTCTCAATTTTGTGGCTCAGATTCTAGTCGACCAACTAGTTATGGCTGTCCTCTATTATCCTTCCTTTTTCGTTCATATTGCAGATGGAAACAAAACTGTATGTGATGGTATCTGTAGAAATGAGAAGCTGTTCAATCAAGGCCATAAATTTACAATGGATCTCCACCCCCTAGAGTTTAGGGGGGCAAATGTTGTGCTAGGGGTGCAGTGGTTGCGCTAGCTAGCACCAGTAATGTGGAATTGGGCTAAGATGACCATGAATTTTGAACTAGGGGGGACTACCTGCCATCTGCAAGGCCTTGGCCCTCTGACCCTTGGATCTGGTGATGCCTGAACCCTATTAAAGTTGAGCCACGGGAACAGGTATCTGGTATACATGCATATGGGTCATGAATCCATAGGTCCAACTCTCAGCTTAGACCCAAATCGGCAACCCAGTGATCAAGATGTGGCCAACATGCAGACCCTTCTAAACCAATATAAGGGTGTTTTAGGGGAATCGGATCATCTACCCCCTGCTTGAGCACAAGACCACCATATACCCTTACTACCGGGGGCAGCACTCACTAATGTACGCCCCTACCGTTACCCACATTACCACAAATCAGAAATAGAAAGAATTATGAGGGAGCTGATAGAGAAGAAGCATATATAACCGAGCACCAACCAGTTTTCTTCTCCCGTGTTATTAGTAAACGAGAAAGACGGATCCTAGAGATTTTGCGTGGACTACAAGGCCCTAAATAAAATTACCATCAAAGATCGGTTCCCGATTCCGATGGTTGGGGTACCACCAAATAAGGGTCCACTCGAAAGATGTACCCAAGACAGACTTTCGCATCCACAATGGTCATTATGAATTTCGGGCTATGTCATTTGGGCTAACCAATGTGCCCTCAAACTTTTCTAAGGCGTTTCATATTGGTGTTCTTTGACGACATTCTGGTATACAGCCGTGATTGGTCCACACACTTACAGCATCTTGAAAGTACTTTAGAGGTGCTGCAAGAGAATGGATTCTATGCTAACTTGTCCAAATGCACAATCAGCCAGACCAGGGTCCATTATTTAGGCCATATAGTCACAGCAGGACAAGTTATGGCCGACCCAAAGAAGATTGCCTGTATCCAGGTCTGGCCTATTCCCATTATAGTGAAGGCTCTCAGAGGTTTTCTCAGTCTCATAGGCTATTACAGACATTTTATTCCAGGATACGGGTTGATGGCAGCCCCATTAACTCAGTTGTTGAAGCGGGACTCTTTTATTTGGGGACCTGAAGCTCATCAAGCTTTTGAGAACCTGAAGAGGGCCGTATCCACACCGCCAGTTCTGGCCCTACCAGATTTCAATGAGACTATTGTGCTAGAGTGTGACGCCTCAGGGATTGGCTTAGGCACAATTTTGATGCAAAAAGGGAAGCACCTTGCCTATTACAGTAAGGCCTTGACAGCCCAAGCCCAAAATCATTCTACTTATGTAAAGGAACTTATGTTTGTTGCCTTTGCCATCCAGAAATGGCGGGCCTATTTATTGGGCCGGCATTTCATTATTCAAACAAACCAAAGGAGTCTCAAGTTCTTGTTGGAGCAACAAGTCCACACAAAAGACCAGCAAAAATGGATCTCGAAGCTTTTGGGGTATGACTACTCTATTGAATACAAACCTGGGCCCACCAATAAGGCAACAGATGCCCTCTCCAAGGTAATCAATTTTCATCAATTGACGAGCTCCCAACCCATTCACCCATTATTTGAAGCAATCAGGTTGGAAGCTCATGATGCACCAAAGTTGGCCCAAATACGAGCCCGTTATCAGCAGGACCCAATCGCCGATGTGAACATCGGAAAATGGCTCACTTTGCCACTTGGACTGGAAATGGAGTCGCCACCCATCAAATTAGGAAATGGAGGTGATGGGACCTCCAAAAATAATTTTTAAAACGCTTTGTTTTAATAGTGACTCCAAAGCCCAAGGCACCGGTCCAACCAGTCTAGGTAAGACTTGGATAGGAGAGAGAAGGGGTTAGGCACCCCTCTCCCAGATCCAATAGGTGGGGCCCACATGGGGTCCAAAACAAGTAGGGCTGCAAGTTGGGCCGGGTTAGGTCGGGTTGAGGCCAACCCTATGTTCCAAACCCCCAACCCTAACCCTAACCCTAACTAATTCCTTCAACCCTAACCCAACCCAATGTCAACTTCGGGTTGGGTTGGGCTCGGGTTGGGCCCAACCCAACCTTTCCATCCCTTAAAATCTAGTAGAAAAATAAGTATTTGTTTACCGTGAGTTATGACTTATGATAGTTTTTTTCTCAAAAACATAAATTCATGAAATCAACAATAATGAAACACAAAATTATGGAAATAAAATCACTAATAACAACTCATAGGATCAAGCAAATAATATATTAGATAGATCACTCACACATAAAAATTACAAGACAAAAGGAAAAGACAAGTAGTCAAGTACATGTGAATAACTTAAAGAAAGGAGGCTATACAACTATCATGCATCTATATAAATCAATGTATGTTATATATAATTATATATATGACATGTAGTAGAGTTGTAGACTAGTAGACTAGTAGTCTAGTACTATAGGGGGCTGGGTTCGGGTTGGGTCGGGTTGCCTGAGGGGTCAACCCTAACCCAACCTGAACTAAGGTCGGGTTCAAGAATTTCAACCCTAACCCTAACCCGATCATCAACCCGGCCCAACCCAACCTGACTTTTTCGGGTTGGGTTTGGGTTGGGTTCGGGCCAACCTAGCCCAAGTTGCAGCCCTAGAAACAAGCATAGACACAAAATATGCAACTACATGAGCAAATTGATAGAGATAGCAAATCATAAGAACAACCATCACAAAAGAGAATGTACCTTATCAACATTTTTTATTGTTTCTGTTTTTTCTACATTTTCCTTTTTTATTTTTTTAACTTCTATTTATTATATTACTACTTTTTTATTTTTATAGTTTTTTATTTCTTTACAGAACCGTGTTTATTTATTTGTTTATAGTATGGATTTATTATTTTTTTATAATTTTCTTTTTTATCTTAGATTTTTATTTTCTTTTTTCTCTCTTTTTTTTTATTTTTTTTGGTAGCTTATTCTTCTTTTGTTCCTATCTCCCGAGCTAACCACCTAGCTTTTTGGGACCAAACTCATTATTAGGGATTCTTATTTTTCCTCCTTTTTTGTATGTAATCATATTCTTTTTTATTCAAAATGAGCTAACCACCTAGCTTTTAGGGACCAAACTCTTTTTATTCTTTAATGTAATCATAGATGAGGGATCACATCGGTCCCTTCACATCTTACTATTTTTTCTTTTTTTTTTCTTTTTTGTGTATTTGAATTTTCTGCATAACTGCATATCCTATTTATTGAGATCAATTAGAGTGAATGGAAATCTCACACCTAACGTCTTTTCACTTTCTGATTGACATACCACAACCCAGCCATTGCAATCCTAGAGATTGAACCAGAATATATTTCCAATTTGGACCATTATTTAAGCTAAGTGAAGACAATAATACAAAAAACACGCCAAACTAAAGATTAGTAACTGGCAAGAAAACATGGCAAAATTCTCATAGCAGATTTGATAAACGGTAATGGTCAAACAGTTAAAGAGGAATATTACGCCCCAAATTAATCAAACAACTGAACAGAAAAAGCAGGTCCTCGGTTGATTTCAAACAGGGTACATGCGATAAAAATGAACAGGAAGAGAATGGAAACAATCGCTTTAATCAAGCAAAACAGACGATGTTAACAAATGGGGCGAACATATGCAAAAACTCTTCTCATCACCGTCGGCAAGGATTTCACAGAGACCGGCTCAGTGGAACTTCATTGCCGTCTCTAATGGCAGATAATCGAATGCTGTTCAGCAGGAGGTGAGAAGAATACAACAAAATAAGATAAAAATGGGAAAAGTGAAATCACAGAGGAGGCAGAGACATACCTGAATCGAGATTTCGGCCGGAGAAACGATGCTATAGGGGACTTTTAATCCGCTTCGATCATGAATTGTTAACACTCTAATGGTGAGGATTTTCTTGGATTACGATCGGGATAGCAACTGGTGTGAAGACGACCTTCAACCCCAAGGTTCAGCAACCAATTTACATAGGATTTTCAGATCGGCTCTACGGTATCTTACCCAGTTCGAACAACAGAGTTCACAGATGGAAGGAGATCAGAGGAATGGTAGTAGAGCGAAAACAAAGAAAACGAGGGAAGTAAATAGGACCGGTAGAGGTTGGGTTTCTGCTAGAATTGAGTGGGGAATGAAAGGGAAGTTGCGCCGCTGTTGTTTGCTGGATCGAAGACAGTGAGGATTTCGGGGAGATTGGAAGAAGAAGAAGAAGAAGAAGAAGAAGAAGAAGAAGAAAGATAAGAAGAAGAAAAACGAGGAGAAGCCTGAGAGAGTGAAAGAGGGAAGTTTGCCGCCACTCTACCGCCGCTGCTTCTTCGTTCGAACGGGGAAGAAGAGAAGACCCCTCCTTCGAATTTTTTCGGACTACCTCCCCTTTGGGCGAATGAAACTTTAGGTTGAATTTATAATGGGCATCAGGGGTAACTTTTTTTTGGGTAATTCGGGGGCGTTTCGTTAATTTTGATAAATTGGGTCAAATCGGGTACAGGGGTTGAACCGGAGTTCATGGTGGATGGTTTCGGGTCAAATAAGTGGAGGATTGAGATGGGTCTGACCGTGAGAAGGGAGGGTTTTGTGTAAGTGGGCCAACGAGATTGGTCGAAACAGAATCCTTTTAGGTGGAAGGGTAAATGACGGTATTTTTGGATGAAATTTGGCAAAGCTGACTTTTCGGGCATTCTGGGTTGAACGGTAGGGTCAGATTGGTCCAATTGGACCCGGATTTAGCAGATCAAGAAAGGGCTCAATTTAGCTAATTTAGGGTCTTGAAACGGAATTTTTGTGTGATCGATGGACAAATAAAGGAAGTTTTGGGTGAAATTTTACAGGTGGGTATTTGGGGTGTCCAAGATCTGATGATGAGGTTTGATCAGTCTTATAGGGTCAAGATTGTAGGAATTTGGCTCAATGAGATGTTTCATAACAGAATCTTGGTTTGATGGAAAGGCAAATGGAGGAATCGAGGGTTGAAACTTTATGAGTAGGTGTTATGATATGTTCAGAGTCTAAAGGTATGGTCTGATCGATTCGGATGTGTAAATCTTAAGGTAATCTAGGTTCTGAGTGTTTAGGCTAACAAGAGGGGTTGAAATGGAATCTTTACTTGAAGGATGGGTGAACAGAGGAATATTGAGATCAAATTTCATGGTTAGGTGTTTTGGGAGGTCTTAGGCCTCGTGGTTGTGTCTGATCTAATGGTTGATGTGTAAGTGGGGGTCAATCGGAGCCATCGGGTTGGTATTAGGTAGGTTTAACGATGGATCTGAGGGATTTTGGGCTAAAAGTTGGCTTTTTTGGGTTTTGGGGTGTTTTGAAGAGGTTGAATGGGTTTGATCTGGCATTTGAGGTAAATTTGAGCTTTAGGCAGTAGATTAAGCAAAAATCAAGTGCTACCAGTCATGCCAGGATACACCATGATGGACCAAGATCTACTATACAAAGGATGGTACATGTTGCCTTCCTCCTCCCAACACATTAGTGCTCTCTTACAACTATTTCATGACTCACCACAAGGGGGGCACTCTGGTGTTCTAAGGACTTATAAATGACTAGCCTCACACTACTATTAGGTTGGAATGAGAAAGAGGGTCCAATAATATGTAGCTGCCTGTTCCACTTGCCAGCAGCAAAATTATGATTCCCATACACCTCTTGGATTGATGTAGCCTCTCAAAATACCCGCATAGGTGTGGGAGGAGATTTCTATGGACTTCATTATGGGGTTGCCCAAGTCCAACAGGCAGTCAATTATAATGGTGGTTGTCGATTTACTTAGAAAATATGCGCACTTCTTAGCACTTCCGCACCCCTACACTACTGCAATGGTTATCGAAGTTTTTATCAGGGACGTGGCCAAATTACATGGAACTTCCAAGTCGATTATTTCGGATCGGGATCTGACCTTCCTTAGACAGTTTTGGAGGGAGTATTTCCGACTTCAGGGGACTGAGCCATTTCGGTCCACTAGTTATCATCCACAATCTGATAGCCAAATGGAGGTGGTAAACAGGTGCTTTGTGACATATTTAAGATGTTTTACAAAGGACAAGCCACAACAAAGGGTCCAGTGGTTACCTTGGGCCGAATATTGGTACAACTCTACGTACCAAGGGGCAACAACCATGACTCCCTTCAAGGCTGTGTATGGAAGGGATCCCCCCACCATTCTGCCATATGAATTGAGGTCCACCAACGTGGCGGCCATGGAGACACAATTGATCAACAGAGATGAAGTACTACAGGAGCTTAAGTTCAACCTGAATCGGGCCCAACAAAGGATGAAGCGTTACTATGACAAGAAGCATCGAGAGATAAAGTATGAGGTCGAGGAATATGTCTACCTAAAGCTTCAACCCTACCGTCAGGTCTTAGTAACAAAGAGGAATTGGCCAAAACTAGGGCCTCGTTACTTCGGCCCTTACAAGATTTTGGAATGAATTGGACCGATTGGTTATAAATTGGAGCTTCCCCCCACCTCACGCCTTCACCTAGTCTTCCATGTATCCTTGCTCAAGAAATGCACCAGCCCACAATCCATCACCAACCCAACATGTTACTGAGTCTAAGCACATTACAGACTTCAAATGGATTAAGAAAGGGAAGCGATTCATCCAAGAGGCTCTAGTAGAGTGCGATGGGCTACCTACAACCAATGCCACTTGGGAGCCTTACTAGGAGTTGCAAACTCAGTTCCTTGATCTCAACCTCGAGACCAAGGTCGTTCTGAAGGAGGGAGGAGATAATAAGAACCCAAGGACCAACCCAAGCCCAGCCCATTATGCTAATGGCCACGACCACCAGTTACAATGGTTTACACACGAAAGAAGAACTCCTACCTTGCACGCGAGCAGCTCCAAACCACGAATGTGGGAATCACAACCAACTCCACGATCAAAGAAATCGTAATCAACCATCTCTATACAATCCAAATGTCCAACTAGAAAGAAATTTCACCCTTACCTAATAACCAATATTAATTTTCCAACTTGGTAAAATTTAAGTTCTTGCAAGTTACAGAAATCAATTGGGGGCAATCAATTTGAGAGATGTGGGAATTATGTAGACATTTGGATTTAAAAAAGAGCCCATAATAACCTTCCATAAAGAGTGTTCCAAAGGGCCTTCATGCGTAACACCTTATTAACATAAAAAATTCTGCGTAAACTAAGGCCCCCTTGGCTTACAAATAGTTTCCCAAGGGTATTTCTTACTTCCTTTACTATCAGGCCAAAGGAAATCAACAAGTATTTTGTCAATTTTCCAAAGGACTTTTCTGGGGGTAGCAACAGCTAAAAGAAGATAAACTGGAATGCTAGAAAGGACACTTTGGATAAGGGTAATTTTACTACCAAAAGAAAGAAATTTACCTTTCCATCCTATGACTCTTTCAAAAATTTTCTCTAGCAAATCATCAAACATTTTACTCTTGTACCTACCCTTACAAATAGGAAGTCCCAAATAGGTAAAAGGAAGAGCTTTTTGAATGAATCTAATACATCTCTCAATTATTCCAATGCGAAAAGCCACTCTTATTTTTGTAACACAGCTGACTAGAAGCTTGCTCATACTACCTAAGGAAATTCATTAAACATGATAAGGATCTCTTTTCCCCTGTAGTAACAATCACCATGTCATCTACATAGAGAGAGTGAGTAATACTCTAACAACCTCTAGGTAAATGAAATTGATGAACCTGATTGTTGACCATCAACTTCCTCAAGCCTCTACTTAAAACCCCCTTTTCTAAAATAAATAAATAAGGGGAGAGTGGATCCCCTTGTCTAATACCCTAGGAAGATTTAAAGAAATCATGCGAGATCCTATTAATTATGATAGAAAACCAGAAATTTGAGATCATCTGACTAATCATCTTAATCCAATCATTAAAAAAGCTAAATCGGCGCAAAACCTGAAAAAGAAAAGTCCACTCTAGCCTATCATAGGTTTTAGCCATGTCCAACTTCAAGATAACATTACTCCCCAAAATTTTTCTGTCAATTTCCTGTGCTATCTCCTACACTAGATAAATACTATTCATTATGTTCCTTCGTTGTACAAATGCACCCTGTTAATTAGAAATCATATTAGGCATAATAGGTTGTAAAAAGTTTTGCCAAAATTCTATAAATAAAATTTCCAATAGGGGTGTTCACATTAAATATCAAACTGACCAAACTGGCCCGACCTAACCCGAGTTGATCGATTTTTCAAAACCACCAGTCAGTTTCAGTTTGTGTGAGAAAATAAACCGACAACGACCCTATATGTTTTAAGTAATTACTAAGTAGTCCCTACTCAGCCCTACTTCCTATCATAGTAAACTTTAAGTTTTAGTTATTTATTACCTTTTTGGATTTAGCAAGCATTAATGCGAAGAAGTCTTGGGAATTGGAATGGACATATATGTTGGATTGTTGGAGTCTTCACTCTTCAATTTTGGAAAGAGAAAAAAAGAGAGGTTAAATAAAGTTATTTATTACCTTTTTGGGTTTAGCAAGCATTGCTGTCAAGGACTCCTGAAAATTGGAATGGAGAGACAACTATTGGAGTCTTCACTCTTTAGTTTTGAAAAGAGAGAAAAAAAAGAGGTTAAATAAACCGACTAAACTAATAAATTGACCCTTCATGTTTGGGTCCGTTTTGCTTTGGATTAGTTGAAGAAAATGACTCAAACCAACCTAACCTGACCTATGAACACCCCTAATTTGCAACACTAATGAGCTTGAAATCAACAAAAGTGATTGGGTTTTCCATTTTGGGAATCAAAGAGATCAAAGACGAAGTAAAATCTCTTGAAATCTCACCACCTCTAAAAATATAATAGATGGCTTCATAAACATCCATAGCAATAAGATCTCAGTAACAAACCAAAAAAAATGACTAGAAAAGCAATCGGGTCCTAAAATTGCATCTTTATTAATGTAAAAAACTGCACCCTTAACCTCCTCAAGGAAGGAACCATCATTAGTCTAGAATTCTCTTCAGAAAAAATGGACACATCAATAGAAGATAACATATTTGCATTCTAGTCACATTATCGGCAAACATAATTTCTGAAAAATATGTCACAACCCCATTACCAATGTCATCTGGAGTCAACAACCAGTTACCGTTAGAATCCTGAATTCTATGAATAATTCCCCGTCTTCTTTTCACTTTAATTGAGGCATGAAAGAAAATCATATTTTTGTTTCCTTTCTTCAACCAAGTAAGCTTGGACTTTTGGTGCTAGAAAATTTCCTCCATTTTCAACTAATTGTTTAACTGATTTTTAGCATTATTCAAGGCCACCCAGTTATATTTGAAAGGGTCTTCCATATGAGCTGACACCCTAACCAACACCAGATCTTCAACCTGTCAGACATTTTGATGAATATCCAAAAACTAATCAATTCCAATTCTGCAAGGTTGATTGTAGTCCTTTCAATTTTTTACAAATTTTCACTACAGGATCACCCCATTGGCTAAACCCTACAATCCTTAACCACATTAAGGAAGTCATGGTGTTCAGTCCACATCTATTGAAATTAAAAACCTCTATGGGAAATTAGGACCTCATCTTCCCAAGCAAGGAGCAAAGATATATATATATATATATATATATATATTAAGTATGGTCAAGATTCAATCAAAATATATTCATTAGCAACAATTATATCATATTATTTAGAACATATTGGTGTATCATAACTTCATCACAAGACTCAAAATACATTGCGAAATATGTAATGAATGCGTGCAACTTATTTCAAAATTTGTTAACCTAACTCAAAGTCATATTTTTACCGTAGAAGAAGAAACATGTTTTAAAACTATGCCTTCGGGAAACAACGATAAAATTTTGGATCTAGATGATAACATATCTAAGAAAATGGCATTGAAAGTATGTTTTTTTGGAAATAACTATTTGAATGTGAAAACCTTCCTGGGATAGCATTTTGTGATAAAAGCATGCTTTGAGGGTTATCCGGAAAACAATCTCTTAGTTAGAAAATCTCGGGATAAGGCCTAAATTATGTGGTTGTGCTATAGTTTCAAAGGAATGATTCCAAATCTGGAAAAACGAGTTATAAGAAATGAAATTCCCTAATGTAACAATCTGCCGAAAGAGAACCTTCCAAGTGATAGATTAGTGTCATCACGTAAATTCCTAACCACTAGATGCTAAGGTGCAAGCATGTTAACAAAATGAAAATTAGAGACAATAGTCACAATAAATGAAAATAACTATAATTTCTGTTCATTGAAAAAGAATAACAGAGTAAATAAGAGCATGTATCAATAAGCTACACTAACCTGGTTGATTGAAATAATTGTCTGACTTTGGATTGGCTAGAGACGGATTTGAGTTAGACCCACCCACTATAGTCACAAACAGGTAATGGTATAGAGTCACTAATTTTGGGTAGATAAAAAATTTGAAAGACTAAATATTAACAAATCACAATATTGGATCGTAATTTAAATATCGACAAGTAAAATAATCAAGAAAATAAATAAAACAACTTTTCAAAGTCTGACAAATAGAGGCTTCACCAAATTACGTAAATAAAACGGCATTTTGGAATCGAAAAGACATATTACAAATGTCTCTTTATGTCTCTCTCAGTCTCAAAAGACGTTTGATACAATTTTTGAAGAACAGTGTCATCATGTAACCATGTCCAATTCAAAAAAATAAATAAGGAAGAGTGATAGTTGTGCTTATAAACTTAAATATAGAAGTTGCAGCGCAGTGGTAGTTTCACTGACCCCAAAATAGTGGAGAAGAAAGATGGAAGAGGAATAAGGGGGGGAAGAAAAAGGAGGAGAAGAAAAAACGTAGAGCAGAAAGAGAGAAAGAGAGAGATCAAAGATCACCGCCGCTGTGAATTGTAGCGGTGATCATGAATAATAGAGGTGGCGGAAGTGGAGGAAAGCATGAAGAAGAAGGAAAAGAAGAAAGAAGGAAGAAAAAGGGAGAGATAACTATCAGGTGGGTGATCAGGTTTGGTTTCATCGTCGTTGTCCTGCATTCGAACAAAGGAGGCAAGTAGTTAATTCCAGGTTTGCAGGGATTGGGAAGAATAAGAAGAAAAATGAAAAAAAGAAAGAAGAAGGAAGAGGGAGGTTTGGTGTTTGAACAGGGGTGAGAAGAGAATTTTTGATTGGTCGTTGTCGTTGTCGCCTCTATTCGGTTCGAGCAAGGGAAAACGTTGATGAACAGTTTTTTTTTAAATAAACAAATAAAAAATAAAAAGAGAGGAGGAATAAGCAAACAGTTTGATGCCACTGCTTTGGTTTCGTTCGAAGGCGCACGGATGGATGATGAACGATATCGAATGAGGGTCGTTTAATGCCGCTGTATTCGTTGCTTCATGGAGAAGGTGAGCAGTTCGGAGAAGGGGCTATTTCTTTTGTTCACAGTGTTTTGGTCATGAGGGTTTGTCAGTAACTCCAATTTCACACCTTCGATGGTGATGGTGAACAATGCGCGAAGATGGAGACTTTCTCTCTATATCTTCACCTTTTGTAAAGATTGGGGCAAAGAGAATATTTCTTTAACATCCCTTATCCTGTCACTTCTAATGCATGAGACTGAAATTATTGATGCCATCTTTCTAGAGATTAGAGACAAGAACCAAAGATTCTAATGTAAGCAACATGGTAAGACGGAGGTTGGTCAATTTCCATACGTCCGGAGATGGCGGTAGGAAAGAGAGAGGATGTGGGGAAGAGAGGAGAAGGGAGTGACTTTTTTTTCAGAAACCTTATGTCAAGGTAGTATTATGTTGTCTCCCTTGGGAAAGAATTGCTTTCTCCCTTTATAGAGAGTTAAGGCTATCAATGAAGGAGTTTTTTCTTATTAGGAAATGAAATGAGATATTTCCTTTTGTTTGACTATTAAGGGATCATTATTAGAGAGTCCTATCCCTTCCAAATTCTCTTTGTATGTGACTCTATTATACTGATTTGGTTTGGTGATGTCATCGTTTAGTGGGTGTACTTTCATTAAACCCGCATGTATAATTTAAAGACGCACGTGTAACTGACATTTATTCATGATCTATTATAACTGCACAGTTCTATAATGGTGTCGGGTTCATCACAACTCCGCGCGTGTTCAGGGTTCATCGCAAATCCACGCATGTTCGAGGTTCATCAGAAACCTGCGCATGTCTTAGCTTTATCGTAGATCCGTGCTAGCTAAAATTCATCGTGACTTGTCACGGGTATGAGTTCATCACAATCGCAAACATGCGATGTGTTATACATTTATTGCAGACGCCCATGTAACATTGGTTTGACACCCTTTGTTCTCTGATTGTCTTAACGACCACTATATACCTACATTAGCTCACCACTTATGAAATATTCCGCCCCTTTTAAGGAATGCCAGGGGAATTTTTATAAATTCAATGAAATTCGGGATAGTCCTATAGTTTTATAAATTCGTGTCAAGATGGTTCAATGGATCAAACCGGGGGGGGGGGGGGGGGGGGGGGTTCTTGGTTTGATGATAGAGGGTTTAGATTAAAAATAGTCTAATCTAACTCATGTTTGGATTGAGTTAACCAAGCCAATGTACTGTTTTCATTCAATTGTATTACATCTTTTTTATACTCTTATAAAAATTGATAATTTCTGAATACGTAGGTACTTATAAAAGAAATAAGTAGATTGTTTAACTTTCAAATATATAATTCTTTCATTAAATACGTATCTACCAACCCTCAAATACATGTCTATCAACACTCTAAAAAAGTAGAAATAGTTAATTATGATCACATAAAAAATGTTAAATTGTAAATACGTTATATAAAAAAAAAGTCTTAGTTCAAAAGGTGTAAAACCTATGTTAATATTTTTTAATTTAATTTCTTAATTCAAATAAAACACATTATATGATGCAAGATATTAATAAAAAAATTTATATGATGCAATATTACTTAGAGTAAAAACTATTTTTAACTTATGGTATCTTATCTTTTCCAAAAAGAATATTTGAGAAATGATGAATTATTAAATTAAAGTTTCTTTTTCTAATATGATTTTATCCATTACAAAAAGATAAGAATAGTTAAATTCACTTTTATAAGAAGTGTTAAATTTTTCACATTTGTTATTTATAATATAATATCATTTTAAAAAATGTAAGCCATATATTAATTTTTCTAATTTTATTTCCTAATTTAAAGAAATGAATTATAATAAAGATTTAATAGTGTGGAATAACTTACATTATAAAATTTTTCCTTTAAACACATTGTTTTTTCTAAATTTCAAAAAAAAGTATTTAAGAAGATTTAATTCAAATAAAAGCTTTTTACCCAAACACATGTCTATAAAAAATGAGAGTATTTAACCCCACTCATAAATTGTGTTAATTTATAAACATATTACTAGTTCTAAATAATATTAATTCAAAAGGTATGTGACCAAATCAATTATATTATAAAATAATTTTATAATTCGAATAAAACACCCATTATATTGATTTTTAATAGTGTGGAGTAAAATAAGTTAAAGTGAGCTTTTTTTAAACATAAGGCTTTTATCTTTTTAAATAGAGTATCGATAAAGTCTCTTTTCTTAGATTTATGTCTATTAACCCTTAAAAAAGTAGTAATTAATTTTATTTTTATTAAAAGTACTAACTTATAAATATGTGAATTTTTATAAAAATAACTACTGAAATATTTCATGTGACTTTTCTATTTTAACTACTAACAAGGGTCGGAATTTTTTTCTCAGCTCTCTTAACTCTCTTGGACCACCTGCTGTCTATCTCTAGTAAGATTCTCTTTCTCTCTCTCTCTCTCTCTCCAACCATGCATTAATGCATCTGGGATGTTAAATATCACTTCAAATCTTATAAGATCCATTTTAATCTTACTAATTTAAATGGTGTTTGGTTTTATAATCATTTATTTGAAAAATAATGCTAACTCATCATTATATAGGCATTTACTCCAAAATGCTATCTGGTAAGACTTTTATTAGATAAACATTTGTATCGATTTGTGTAAAAACTAATTGTTGAGGGAAATACCGTTTTTAATATTTCCCTAACATAGTCATTTATTTACTATTCAACTTTTGTGGTGCCTAATGACGTCTAATGGCACATAGCTATTAAACAATAACAAGAAACATTTAATTTCTTTCTTTTATGACAAACCCATATAAAATGTTTTTTAACAAAATGCTATAATACTAAACATCCTCTCAATTTCCTTATTCAAATGAAAAAATCATTATAAAAACTTTAATTTGTATAAGATAACTTAAACTAGAGAATTTATCATTTTAATACATAACTTCTTATATTTTCAAAAAAGAATATAAAAAAAGTGAGTGATTTCATTTTTAAATAAAATCATTTTTTTCAAGCATGTATTTATTCATTTTAGAAAAATGGGAACAACTTTAACATCCAACATGACTACTTATTAAAAAGAATTTTCATAGTATACAATAAAACTGATATATGTACATTAATGAGAGATTAACAAATTATATCCCACAAATAAAAGATATGAAACGTGTGAAAGGTGTAGCCCTTTCTTTATAATTGATATTGAAGATCAAGATATTTATAATAATACAATTATATATGGACAAAAGGTAATATTGACAATTAATCTCTTAAAAATCAATATATTTATTATAAAACCATTACACAAGACAATAATGAAATATAAACAAATGTATCACACATACGAATGATATTAAACGTGTGAAGAAATTAGTCATGTTTTTAAAATTGATATTAAAGATCGAGATATTTACAACAATACTATTACATTATAGAAAATGGTGTTTCAAACAACACCCTCTTATTTGGTATTGTTTTTTCCAAAACAAAAAAAAAACCGTTGCTCCAGACCACACATTAGAAATCAGTAAAATGTGGTATGGAGTAACCCCAAATTCAATGTTTTTTGAAAAAATTGTGCATTGTTACCAATGAGGCAATAATGTGGCATCATCTTATATGTTGGATAATATAGATTAGTGTTGAAAACGTTGCCGCCAGCACTAGTACCAAACAAAACAAGTGTTGTTTTTCTCAAAAACGCCTATGTGGCAACACCGATTCCAAACAAAAAATAAGCACCGTTTTCTGGTGTTTACAACTCCACATGCCTAGCACCATTTTTTCTTAGAAAATGTTGCAATGTTCCCAACATCGATGTTAAAGACTTACTAAAATTGGACCCGAAATCATGGATAAGTGATGGTTCAAACAGTTCAACTGATCAGGTCAACAACATAATGAAAACACTAATGATGACAATTAAAGCCTATAAATGATACCTGAAACTCTACAACCTAATCTAACATCCGATCCAATAGTCTCAAATCCAAATAAGATGTTTACATAATTGAATCAAATTCAAATTTTGCAATGTGCATCCGATTAAAAATTAGATATAATTTGAAATTGATTCTATCTGATCTAATTAAAATTTGCGTTTGATTATATTATATTATAATATTTATTGATTTGAATTAGACCCCACTTGTTTATTTTAAATAGAACCTACTTTAAAATCTTAATTCAAACAAAAAATCTTTATATCCAAAGTTACCTAAACTAAATTTATAATATATAATAGGTTAGAAATGAAATAGGTCAAATTTTAATAAAAAATAATAAAAACAAAATAGTTTAAAAATTAATAGCCTTATCCTTAATATGCATACATATGGTGGAAGCCAACTTTTCAAAATAATATCAAAAGGTCATTACACGTATAATCTTTTCAACCATGTGGATAGACATATTACATTTCTGAAGATTGACCTGCGAAGCAAAGTTTCAATTTTTTCTTCTTTTTTATTACCTTTTATTTATATTTTCTCTTTCTACAAGAAATATGATTTTTCATGAGAAGATAAAAAATTCGCCATTCTAAGACATTATTAACGTCAAAATTTTTGCATTGGTATTATTCAACAGGAGATTTTCTTTTAATGACCAATTTAAAAAGTTGTCATTATTGATAAATTAATTTCATCGTTAATAATGAAAGATAAAAAATTTCTAAAACAAAATAAAATAGCGGCTGGTATTTGCATGGATTTCCTTCTCGTTAATTTCGGTTCCAATTTTCCTCTCTCCAATTATCAGAAAATTTTCCTCTCCTATTCCTTCGTTAATGGTTTCCTATTCATCAAAATCTCTTTTTCACTCTCTCTCCACTGTCCTTACTTTTTCATCTTTTCTAATTCATCAACTGTCTCATTTGTCATCACTGCGAGCAAAATGCAATAGGCGATTAATCTTTTCTTGTTTATTTGTTGCTGTTACCGATTAGAGCCTTAGACGAACAACATCGGTGAGTTATCGACTTGCTTTTATTGCATCATTTTGGGAGAAAAGAAACACTAACATCTTATCATTTGAATTCGCAAGGTCTATAATATATTTTTGCTACAACCAAGGCTCATTGCAACCAAAATGCACCAAAAGACTAAAGCTTTATTTCTCTCTCCTCTCCCCTCTCTTACCCTAAATCCCCAATTTATTTTTCGAAAGTGCTCAATCTCCATATTTTCAAAGATTTCTGTAACGATGAAAGTGTTCATCGAAGTAAGCAAAGAGGCAAACCCCGGATAGGCCTTTTTCAATATTTTATTTGATTATAAACCAATCGGCTTTTCTTTTTAACGTATTCCTTCTTTTGATGCATGGGTATTCTATAGTCTTGACATTGAAGTTTATTGGAGAATTGCAAAACAGCACTTTCAATCACTTTCAACAATTCTGTTTGATCTCCCTTCAATAAGCTTATATATTTTTTTTATTCTTTTGCTTTTTAATTAATATATTAACAAAATACGATGGAAGGGTTTTGAATGTAGATGGTTTTTTGTTTTATCTCCATTCTTTACTTCCCTTAAAATTTCTTCTAATAGGTGTTAAAGGGTTTGTTGTCATTAAATTTCTGTTTCAAAGAATTTTCTAGCTATATGATTACATCTATGTAATATTTTTTATTGTTTCCACTAGTTAATTTGCTTTTGGTATTGTATTTTAATTACCAAAGAGCCATAAGTTGTGGACTAGAAGACGGTTTTACCTAATTTTGCTAAAGCAAATAGATATGATTTTGGAGGTACGTTGTGGAATACCATTGAATGTAATAATGGTCAAATATTGAAATGATTTTGGTACCATTATGGTCAAATAATGGTACCAAATGATTTTGGTACCAAATGTTTGTTTTAATGTTTTATTATGGGTTGTTATCTTGGTGGTCATTGGTTTGCCCTTAAGTTAGGAACTAATACCTCAAAGAATGAAATCCTTTCTTGCATCAATTGTTACGATTTTCTTTAGAGAAGCCTTGTAATCCTCAATGGTCCATTTGGTTCACGAAAATAGGAGTTTGGAATTGGAACCTAAATGGTCCATTCCAATTCTAATTGTTTGGTTGGGCATAATCGAAATCCCATTCCCATTCCTGGTGGAAAGACATAATCTCCAATGGCCATTCTTTTCCCCTCCCTTGGGAATGAGATCCCATTCCAATTGATTACAATTCCAAATTTGATTCCTATTTGAAGCAAATGGGCTATTGGAAATGACTATTTTGATTCCAATTTCAAAGGATTTTGATTCCGATTATGGTTCTAATTTTGACCACAAACAAAATGGACCATAAGAAATGTGATTTTCAACAAGGTTTGTTGGGCATCAAAGCTTTGATATCTATTAAATGGTGCTAGAGTGTTCCTAAGACATAAGATAGATGTTTGATTGAAGTAATTTGCTTATTGTTGGATGGTTTGTATTGATAATATGATGAAAAAAAGTTGTGAAGGTTAATTCTATGTGTTTTTTGTTGGATAAATAGATTGGGGGAAGACCTCTTAATCTCTCATGCACATGCTACTATATCAAGACAAATTTTATTTTTATTTTTAAATTTTTTATTGTGAACTGATTAGAGGTCAAGATGACACACCTAACATAAGCACATTAGATCTAGCCCTAGTTCTACTCTCCAATGATTCCTTTTATAGAATGTTATAAAGTGGCGTTCTTTTAGATTGATGTAATTCATTGATCAAGATGACTTTGGAGACGTTCTAGATATCAAATGGTGGATTTTCAAAGAAAGTGAAGGGACATTTTAATTAGTTAGAAATTTAGCAAAAATTAATGTTTGAGAGGAACTAAGGAATTCTAGGTTAAATCATTTTAAGCCAATGTAGTTGTTAAAACAATAGTTAGTTCTTGTTGTGCCCATAATTAGGGGCCGTTTAGTTATTTCAAACTTAATGGTTTTGGTTTAGGAATATCATACAATAAAAAACTTTAGGAGCAAAATGGTAATCCCCATGCCTTTGCTTGCATCTAGGGGTGGCAATGTTGACCTCACTCATTCCAATAGCGAGTCAATGTAGATCAAATGACCCATTAGGGTTAGGATGGGGTTGGATTGAGGGTACTCAATAGGGTCAAGGCAAAGGGTCAAGGTGGGGTTGGGTCGAGGGTACCCATAGGGTTAAGGTGGAGAACCAAGCTTTGTATTTATAATGAATTAGCTCTATATCATTTGTATCTTCCAACACCATTTGAGACACTTGATTGCTACTTTGGGACCCAAGTTGGTTGATGTCATCCTCCAAAAGCTTGGTTTCAAAACTTGGTATTTTTGTTGATACGAATGGCCATAGGAATTTTAATAAATTTAATTATAAATGAATATGGTGTTGGATACTTTAGACGTTCTATTGACACTTGCATATATTGGGGAAGGTAGTAGACTTATTCAACAGTTAAATTTTTAATCAAATGATCTACAAATTTAAAATGTCATTTAGCTGCTAACAAATTAAGTATTCATTCAATGCACTCTTGCAAATCATCCAAACTACTATTTGCCTTTGGTATCAACCAAAACTTAGGCAACTAGTTAGTGGTTAAATTGTGCTTGGAATGTTTATGTAGAATGATGCAGGGTTATTAAGTCTAATGAAAACCCATTTTCTACATTAGAAATTAGGCGAATGAAAGCATAATATGATAATTTTATGGAACTTCTTTGTGTTTGCTAAACCATTTTTATCATCTAATATTTTCATTATTATTTAGATTATGGTTCTTGTTGAGAACATATATACCTCTATCTCAGAGAAGTCAAATAGCCCTTTGATGTTCTTGGTAGTACTTTAGATCCTTATGCATGGATATAAATAAATAAAATACTGACATTTCATTATTGAACTTTTCTGTTAATAATTAATCAAGCCAAGTAAATACTCTTGACCACAATTCATCTTACAACAAGTATATATTTCCACATTGGGTGTTGTAATAATTGAATCCAAAAACACCAAGTAGGTTAATATTCATTGTTTTAAAATTTAGGATAGTTGATTAAAATAACATTATTAGAAGTTTCAGATTTGACTTTTTTTGATTGAATTGTACTATCAGGATTAATGTGGTATAATTGTTGTTTATCTATCAAATAAATAGATTTACATTCAACAGTACATGATTTTATATTAGTTGGGAACTCACCAATCTCTCTTGCCCAAATGCCTCTGAAACAATTATTCTTTATTCTTGTAATAACATCTGTCCCACTCCATTTTCCATTATAGATAGTCCCAAAAGTACCTGATCCAAGTTCTCTAAGCACTTCAAGATATTCAATTTTAGTGATCTATTTATGTGTGTCTAAACACAATAGTCAAGATAGACATATAATGATCCAGACACCTATATTAGTGTTGTCAATGCAATGTTTTTTTAGGATTCTAAAATACAGATATTCATAAGGTATTACTAATTTAATAAACTAAATAGAAAGGTGTTACAATTTATCACTAAAAGACAAAAAATGAAAAGATATTTTAAAGAGAAAAATCACATTTTACAATAATTCTCAATAAAATGATCATGTTGGTCAATGCAATCATCTAAATAGACACATTAAATGGCCCAACACGAAATTTTGGATCTCTTCTCAAAATATCTTTCCTAGGATATGTTCATTTTGATGGTGAAAAATGAACTAAAGTAGCAACTAGTTACACGGTGGTGGTGAATAGGTTTTTGGGATCTCAATTTCTTGTCAATATGATATTGTTTTGATGGGTCATGGTAAATCTAGGATAATCAAGAATTGAGGGAGTATTTACAAATTATAATGGAAACAATTTCAGGTCATTTTTTTAGACCTTTAGGATATATAACTCAACAGGGGCAACTCCACTAGCATTATTGCTCAAGGTCTATGTCCAATAAATTTTTCTCAAGCATGGGAACATAATACTTGGCCAGAAAAATGACAATAATCTTATGGGCTCAAAAGACAAAAGATAGCTTGGTTGATACATTAGCTATACAAGGAGTGCAAAGGGATAAAATGCATTGAGGAACTATTTCTTGAGAGGATTTAGTGTCATAGGCAAGGAGTTATGAGACCTTAACAATGTGCACCATCATTGTTCTTTTTTTATTAAACTAGTAATTAAGTATGCACGTTGTATGTGCGATTTTTTTTTTCATATTAATTACTTTGAATTTTAGATATATCAT